>NC_086286.1:15445084-16677294 GCF_963924245.1 Chroicocephalus ridibundus
CTTAAATGGCAGATCCTTAAGGATGTTTTCTGTAGAGGGCAAGAGCTCTCGATCTCCAGGTGTAAGAAATCAGGAAAGGAGGGCAAGAGACTGGCATGGCTGAGTCAAGACCTGCTGGTCAAACTAAAGGGCAAGAAGGAAGTCCACAGGCAGTGGAAGCGGGGACAGGTATCCTGGGAATAGTATAGGGACGCTTGCCCGGTTGTGATGGGATGGGGTCAGGAAGGCGAAGACACAGCTAGAGCTGAACTTGGCAAGGGACGCAAAGAATAATAAGAAGGGCTTCTACAGGTACGTCAGCCAGAAAAGGGAGGTGAACCTCATAAGATTCAACAAGGCCAAGTGCAGGGTCCTGCACCTGGGTCAGAGCAACCCCTGGTATCAGTATGGACTGGGGGATGAAGGGATTGAAAGCAGCCCTGCAGACAAGGACTTGGGGGTACTGTTGGACAAAAAATTGGACATCAGCCAGCAATGCACGTTTGCAACCTAGGAAGCCAATAACATCCTGGGCTGCATCAAAAGCAGCGTGGCCAGCAGGTCAAGGGAGGTGATTCTGCCCCTCTCCTCTACTCTGGTGAGACCCCACCTGGAGTACTGTGTCTGGCTCTGGAGCTCTCAGCACAGGAATGACATGGACCTGTTGGAGTGGGTCCAGAGGAGGGTCACAAAAATGATGAGAGAGATGGAACACCTCTCCTGTGAAGAAAGACCGAGAGAGTTGGGGTTGTTCATCCTGGAGAAGAGAAGATTCCAGGGAGACCTTATTGCGGCCTTTCAGTACATAAAGGGGGTTTATAAGAAAGTTGAGGACAAACTTTTTAGCAGGGCCTGTTGCAATAGGACAAGGGATGATGGTTTTAAACTAAAAGAGGGTAGATTTAGACTTGATAGAAGGAAGAAATTCTTTACTGTGAGGGTGGTGAAACACTGGCCCAGGTTACCCAGAGAGGTGGTAGATGCCCCATCCCCGGAAACCTTCAAGGTCAGTTGGATGGGGCTCTGAGCAACCTGATCTAGTCGAAGATGTCCCTGTTCATTGCAGGGAGGTTTGGACTGATGACCTTTAAAGGTCCCTTCCAGCCCAAACTATTCTTTGAAAATTACACACATAAAAGTACAAAACGTGATCAGAGTATGGTGAACTAAATGTCAAACTAAATAAGGAATGCTGGTGTTAATACTACTCACTTTCGGATCAAATGTAATGTTCAAAATCAACATGATTTCAGATTCCCTCTTGCTTTCACAAGGATACCACAGAATTTGGTTATCTTGCTGTAGGCATTGGATACTGCAGGGCATAGATTGCCTTAACTTTGTTAATAAAGAATAATAAAATATCTCGTCAGTTGCTTTGGAGGTTGCAGTTTTAAAGGTGCTGTAGATAAATTGGAACCTCTTCTCTGCTGCTGTGTTGCTGCTGTAATAAAAACCTCACTGTAACAGACTTGATTTCAGAATGCTGCTGAAGAACGAGGTCAGGCAAACCAGTGCATGTTTCCTGTACTCTGGGATACCAGTGCTTATTTCCTTCCGTCCATCTTGTTCCTAGCCTTACTACCTGACATGCTTCTTGCCTCGCTATGGCTAAATATATGCTAAGCCTGTTCTTTGGCAAGACCATAGTTAGACCTGGTGTGTTATATCCATGGATGTTCTTTGCAAGTAAGTGTCTCTTATCATCTAAGTAGTAGTTTTGCTGGTAGATCTTCTTTAGTCCCCAAGACAGACAAATAATACTTGTAAAAAATACTTGTAAAAATGCAAGCACTAGACATTAATGGCTTTGACTAGCTGAGAAGGATGACTCCCAAGTCACACTTTTGCAGACATAGCTTGGGTGTAGACTGGACCTCTGTTTTCTCATTTCAGTTTTCTCACTTTATCGTCTGACCTTTGGACCCACTGTTCGTTCCATGTCCCTCATGTATTTCAGCTTGCTGTCATCCACCTCCCCGCCCTCCCTGAACTGAGTATGTTCAGAGATCTAACTACAGTAGACATTCATTTTTAACTTAGACTCATTTGATGCTTGCTCCAAGGAAACTATAGTCCACCATTTTTAAAGTAACCTTATTCCTAAATAAAATATTTATTAATTCAGGTACTAAATTGCTTTAGCTTTCCTACTGAACTTCTACATGAGAATTTTCTGCACTGTGTTATGTGTTGGGGAACCATTGGCTAGGTCTCGGATGCCTATTGAATAAAATCATAATCTCATAATAAGACATTTCTTTGGGGAAATAAATTTCCATAGTTTTGATGAATGCTTAATGCAGTTATATAATGCAATTATAGCTAATACATAACATAACAAGCTTTCAGGAAAACAAATGTAGTTTTATCCTGGGTAAGAGGAAGAAGAGAAGGAGCTGGGTTTTGCAGATCAGTATTTTGATCCCTGACTGGGTGTTCCTAGGCTTACTAAATTGTGGATCTCTCTTCCTTTTGATAGGGTAGCTTTCTTCCCTTGTGAGTACTTGTTCTATTGCTTTAGTTCTAACCCAAATCTGGTCAGGTTCTTGATGTGTGTTGCTAGTCTGGAAATAGCATTAACAGAAAATCGGCTGTGGATAGGAACTAGCGAGGCCTTTCTCCTTTCCACCCAAGTTGCTGGGGAGGCAGGGGAGAGGAGCAATGCACCACTAATTGTAGATGTTTGATTTGCAATTTCCTGGTCTCAGTGGAAGGTAAACAGGGCACAGAGTGCTGTTGCTTTTGCTGCTCACATAAAATCTTACCAGTGGAAGGTCAGACGTGGTGGGATTCTGCTCCGTTAGGTGTCTCTTCTCCACTCTCTTAGTTCTATCCTAAGGAGCGTATTTGTTCTATGTTGGGCAAGATTATACCAGCCCAGGAGAATGTCCTTCTAGCAGTCTTCTGACCGATTTCTTTACATCATTTGATACTCTCTAGAAACGCAGTTGTTTGGCCATTTTGCAAAGAGTGCTGGCAAACTGAAGATGTTACATCTTCGTTTTATATATCATCTCATTGTTTGGACACTGCCATTGCGGCATTCAAGCTATATTAACGTACTGTATAAGCACTCCTGATCGGCTTTGCTGAATGCCTGTATCCATACATCCTTCCAAAACTTAAACAGGCTTGGAAACATGTAACAAAGTAATTTCAGTTATAGAAAAGCTGGTAAAGGAGTGCTTCACCAACTCCTGGAGGGGTGATGTCTGTAGGTAGGCTTGAGTTGTAGTTAGTTGGCAAGTCTGGGTAGGAGCTGTTTCTCGTTTAAGTACTGAAATAGAAATGTTAAATATATGGTACCGAAATATTTAAAAAATTAAAAAGCCAGACTGAATTCACTTGATTCATTTGAAATAAAAGTGTATTTGATCTGTTTTCTTACTGGTGGAATGCCTGTTCTGATGCTGTGATCAGTGTGATATCACAAGCAAAATGGAATAGAAATGATTTTTTTCTTTTTTTGTTTAAAGGAAGCACAAGCATATTAAAGAGAACACGTGAATAATATTTCTCAGCTGCAAATATTATTGAAATCTTTCCTAGTCATAAACTTCTTTGAAAGATTTCCCCCCCCTCCCCTTTCCATCTCAAAGTCTTCTGGCAGCATTCTCTGTTCTGGATCGTGCTAGTGATAGAGTTGATGTAATGACACCATTGGCAAGATGTACGTACTCTTTAAATGACATGGTATCTTTCAGATACAAATCCTACATACCTAAACAAATTAACGGATTTTCTATGTTCACTTTTCTCGCTTCCCTTCTGTTATTTCTGTCCGTGTATTTTTTTTCTTTTTCTGTGGAGTGGGATAAGTACATTCCAGTGCTGAATTCCTACCCTACACGTTCTTTTCCCGTGGGTTTCTGTGCTGGAGTGCTGGCTCTGAGAGGTTCAAGAGTGCTTTGTTTTTCAGTTTCGTGCTCTCGGACTGTTCTTTGTGTTTTGATACTTGTAGAAACTTAACCTCGTATTTCTAAACTGGCGATATTCTGACATTTGCCTTAGCGCATCTGCCAAACGTTTAACAAGCAGGCATTAAAAATGCAGCATGGCATTGGCAGCCCTCTGCCTTATGCAGACCTCTCTTGCCAGTCGCCTGAGATGAGTTACCAGACCTTTTTCATAAATTGTAGTTAGTAGCTGTTTGCAGGCAACAGATAACTTCTGATTTACTGTAAGAATAAGCATAATTTTGTAGTTTAAAGCTGGGATCTAGGCATAAAAGTCTTCATTTTCTTTTCTCTCAAATGAGAAATACATCACTGTTGCTTGGTTTTTTTTTTTCTTCTTTTTGATGAAAGCAAATTATAGTAGCATGTGTCTAAGTTGGGTGATTGTGACTAGTTGACGGCTCAGTCTTTTAAATACTACAAATCAGATAATTTTAAAGAAGTGTGCATATAAAGTCCAAAAAATATAAACTAAGCTTATGCCAATCTCTATACAGGCTATAATAAAAACTCATTTGGCCTTTTGCTGCAATAAGCAAGTTTTTCCTATGCACTAAAAATAAAGGGTTTGTTTTGCGTCTTGAATGTGGCTTTCTTTGTGCCGCATTTGGATTTTTATAAAATCCACCAACTCCCAAATGAAGACTATTCCAGGCTTTGGAAGGCGATTTTTTATAAATGTAGCTTTTATGCTGTCACTCAGACTTATTATTGCGCCTTAATTAAGTTGATACAGAGTCAGATACTCTTTAGCAGTTAATTTCTTTCTGTCTTGGTCTCCTGTTTGTTTGGTTTTTTTCTTGCCCTGTTGGGAGTACAAGTGTCAGTAAATATTTAGGAAGTGTTAAAAGTTTGCACAACTATTTATTTTTTTTTAAATACCTCTATTGTCCAAATAATAACATGAAATACCTCTGTGTTTCTGTAATGTTATGATCTTTGAGACAAAGAAAGAAATAAAAAAGGCCCTTTTTAGAAATACACGGGGAAAAAAATCCTCTGAGAAGAAAAGCAATGAACAAAATCCCATCAGCTACAAGTTTTAACTGCATTTCAAAGCACTATTTGTTAGACTAGGTAAAATGCAGAAAGAAAAAAAAAAAAAAATCAATTACTGAGTTAGACTTGATGTAAAAAGTCTTCTGAGCTTGTCCAGCTGCGCAGGACCCCTCCTTTGTCATCTCACCAGCTTTTTCTGTACACCAAGTCGTGTGTGGAAACCTCAACGTTACCATTACTGTGGTGGTGTCTGGTGGTGGTTACTTTCTCTGCTCACATCTTACCAGGCTGCAGCGGTGTGTTCTTGCCCACACTTTCTGTCACTGTAGCTGTCATCTTGTGCCCGCAGCTAATGCTTTGCCTGGTATTTCAAATAAATTTAGTGTACAGAGCTACTTTTTAATATTCAGTGTTTTTCAAGCAGAAAGCTACTGCTAAGGTATTTTGAGTCTCCTTACGCTTGGTGTCTTTGTGTAAGGTTATAATATTACTTTTTTTCCCCACGTGCATCCCTTATTCCTTCTTCCTTATTAATCACAGTGGCCTCTTTTTTCCTGCTAAGCAATCCTGGCACTGCGAGGTGCTGCGTCCTCCAGGTTCTTACACTGCTAGTTGATGAATTACAACCAGAAACCACCACAAACACAAGTGAAATACCCAGCGCGCTTGCAAATCATTCTTAGAAGGAGGTAGAGGCAACATAACACTTGCCATCCCTCTGTGCAGAGGAGGAGTATTGACCTTCCTGACCTTACTAGTGACCTGGCAGAGTCTCCATAAAGGATCTGGGCTTGAGCTGCCCGACAGCTGGACGGGGCTTAAGAGCTGCAGGTTGGGCAGCCCGTGTTGTGCTGTTAGACAGAAGGGGTAAGAAAGGAACAGGCTGTTCCTAGTGGTGTTACTGGTTATACCTGGAGCTGACAGTAAGCTTTGGGTTTGCAAGCAGCATTAGTGAGCCCTACGGATAATAGGTCATTTAACTCCATACTTAGAAACGCAATTTCCTTGTTGTTTTCCTTGTTAACAAAATACTTGTGAGCTTTCCAGGAGGATAATGTTGCCTGAACCCGTATGTGAACTTCATCACTTTAAAAATAAAATAAATAAAAGGGAAGACATCTTCGAGAGGATATAGTTCAAAGGCACAACAATACCTTTTGAAGGGGAGAGGCTGTGCTGCCTAGAAAAGATACCAGGGATTACCTTGGGGCATCTTAAAGGCTGAGAGAAGTTTAGGCCTTCTCCCTAAGGGGGGAATTTGAGCCAAAGAAATTGTTGGTTTCAGCAGAGAATGGCATAGGAAATGGGCAGTCTGGGAACGAGGAAGTCGCTCAGGACTGTGGAAGAGCAGGTGTTTCTGACAAACAGCAATTCTGTTGGTTTAACTGAATTCAGTTTAATAATTACTCACACCGGTGGTGTTCAGACGTAGTCTCAACAAGTGGAAAAATATACTGGGTTTAACTACAGTAGCTCAAAGTCAGCAGTTCAGCTTAAACTCACTCTGCTTGAGGCAGACTGCACTTTTTAATGCAGTTTCTCGTTATGAATATCAAATCTTACAGGATTGTAACGAGCAGAAAGCCTTATAAAGGAATTTGAGATACAGATATTTTTTTTCTCTTCTCCCCCTTTTGAAGAGCACTTGCTTCATAGAGGCTTACAGCGAATTCACAGTTTCTTCTGAATCAGTGGTCCTGCTTTTTTTAAGAAGGTAGAAGAGTAATCATTTTGAAGGCTCCATTTTCTACTCTTTGAAGAAATGACACTTGTACTCTGCTGTCAAGTGATGTTATGGTATTCTAGAACATAGTGGGCAGAGTACAATTAATCGGGTACCTCTTCTGTTCCTCTCTGAAGTTGCATGTTATGTAGATACACTGGGACACAAGGAGGCATCCTTGTGTCTCCAAGAGCCTTCTCTTTCACCTAATTTCCAAGCAAGTTTAAAAGTTACACAGTATATGGCATTGTTTTCAAGAACCAAGAGGATTTGTACCAAAATTTCCTTACTATTAAGTAACAGTACTTGCTGAAGCTTGGGAAGATACCACTTACCACATGATAAAGGCTCTGCTTGTTTGTGACTTTTAGATGGCATCTGAAACGGCTGCAATGAAGCGCATCTGAAATACCTCTTTTCCTGCATCGTGTTGCTGTAGTTGCAATGTATTTGGCGCCCAAAGGGAAGATAATGTGTAAAGCAATTAAAAAGATACCAGGCCATGGATAGCAATATTTTAATTGAAATTGCCTATTCCATTAAGAGGATTAAGCTTTACTTTATAACAAACTGTCGTCTTACCTAAGTTTATCCGAGGGCTTCATTTTAAGTGAAAATGAGGAGGAAAAAAAAAAGTGGGTTGTCTTGGGATAAGAAGCCCCAAAGACTGTCTGTTGGCACAAAGGTGTATTTCTGAGGAGATCTCCTTTAGATTCCCCTGGCTGTTAGTGTGCTCTTTCCTTGAGAACTCTGAAAACATCTTGACTCCCTTTGAAAAAAATCTCATCCTAAATCCTTGAAAAAAATACATTCTGCATATTTACAGAAAGTAGGATTTTTCCATTTGACTTATTTGTCACCCAGAGGGGCCTGGGGGGCCAAGCTGTGCATGCCGATAGTACTTTTTTGGAGAATAGTTAATCAACGCAGTGAGTTTGCAAATAAAACAAGTCTCACAATTAGCGAGACTAAATAACTAATTTAGGCGACTACAGGAAAAATGGTATTTGGACGAGGTGCCTATGAGGGTGACAAAGATCCGTGAAAGCCGGGCCGCTTTCCTTTTGCGTCAGATGTTTTACCGTTTCAATCAACTGATGACATGTATATAGGTAGTCTTTTGCATGACGAGGACTTTTACTGCTAAAACTATAGCTGGAGTCATACGGGTTGTTTATACTATAGATGGCTTTGCAGAGCACAGACACACAGACATCTAGGAGAAAAGAAAGATTGGTTCACGTTCTCTTTCAACCATGTGTTTTTTGGATGTAAGGGACTGTGATTTTGGCTGGCTCTGTCAGTACTGCTCTGAATGTCACCTGCTCTGGTTTTAGTCTTGCCCTCTGTAGCTGCCCGCTGGAGATAGTCTGGGTTAGAGCTTTCAAGAGCTTGTAGCCAAGCCATCCACAAATTAAAACACATCACTTGGTGGTTGTCTACCATTTCTAGTAAGGGACGCTTCCTCTTTTTCAGTTGTTTGGTCTCTGTTCTTTTAGCTGGGAAAAACGGGCATATAACGCCATTAAAGTTCACCTCAAAGAATAGGTTGAATTTTAGTATCAAAACGTTCTAAAACCGTGTCAGAAAAACGCTCTGAAAGGAATCACACAGTTAATTTGCGTGGCCCTGGAATGAGCTACAATCAGAGAAATCATCGGGCAGAAAACAGCCGTTTTGCCAGATGAATTTTGGGGTGGACCAGTTCACCCTCTGCTATGCGAGTGCTTATAGCAGGAGGAGGAGCATGCTGGGACTGGCTTCGTGGAATCTCTCTTTATTTTTCCCTTCTCCGTTGGTCTGCTGTTTATAAAGCATTAGTTCAAATACAGTTTTGTTGTAGGCCTACTACAACTAATGCAGTGTCTAAACAGAAATGTACACCATTTAAAAAAAAAAAAAAAAGGGGGGGGGGGAGTTTACCAGTTGGCCACTCGAACCAGTCCCTGCCCTGGAAAAATTACTCATCTCCCACATCCAGATGTATTTATTCTGACCAGTTATAGTTATTCCAAAGAAATTTTGGATGCTTCTTCCTAAATAAATCATATTCTTACTGAATATATATGGTTCTGGGTCTGAAAATAAGTAGGTAGTCTTCTCCATAGCGCTGTCCTTTTTATATTGGACCTGTGGGCTTTATGGCCCCTTAGGAGCTATTAAGGAAACCTGATACTCGGTCCTCTTCCAGCTGCTATATCCAGAGTTGCCATTTTTTCTTGGTATTCCGTGGATAGTAATAAATAGCAATACAAACAGTGTCTTTGAAACAGTATTTTATTTGGAGGGGAAAAAAAAATATAGTGGCAGTAGCTGTTTTAATTAGCTCTATAACTACTTACATATTCTCGGTTTTGGTACTGTTTCCTTTTAAATCAGGATTGTATTTAGAGGGGAGGGAGGGAAGGGAATAACCTTCACTTTAAAAAGGACTTTTACAGGAAACCGCATGTTTTGTGTCTTAAGGGCTACTTTGAAAGCTGCAACATACATAGAAACAGGATAGCGGGTTTTGAAGTGAAAGCGTATGCCAATCCTACGGTAGTTCGGTGCGAAATCCATCACGGCCAGACTGGAGGAATCTATGTTCATGAAAAAGGAAGAGGACAATTCATAGAGAACAAAATCTATGCAAACAATTTTGCAGGTGTTTGGATTACCTCAAACAGTGACCCAACAATAAGGTATCGTTTTCCTCATTGATATTTTACTACTTAGAAGAGGAGGCTCAATGGGGATGGGAAAACTGCAATTTTATTTAATTTGTTCATAATGAACTATAAATACTCCTGGAATATGTAAAAATGAAATTGCTGTCTGTGTTTGGCTGAACTGCATTTTTAACTTGCGTGTATACTTGGAAATATGTGTTTCTCAGAACAACAGAACATGAATTCTCTATTTTTAAATCTGAATATCGTACAGTCCCAGACACTACATACATGTATAGTATTATACAGTGTATTATAATCATTTCATAATGTGAAAATTTCATATGCTTTCGTTTCTTAGGGGCAATGCAATTTTTAATGGGAATCAAGGTGGTGTTTATATCTTTGGTGATGGAAGAGGCCTTATTGAAGGAAATGACATTTATGGTAAGCTAATGTGCTTATTGCGTCTTGAATTCTGAGGAAAAACAAGTGAGTTGTATTAAGTAACACTTTTGTTAACAGGTAACGCGTTAGCAGGAATACAGATTCGAACAAACAGCTGCCCCATAGTTCGACACAACAAGATTCATGATGGTCAACATGGTGGAATTTACGTAGTAAGTATTACCTACAAACAGGTATACAAACCTGTTTTCTGTCCATATAAATGTTTGAAAAGGGTACCCTATGTAAAACGTTTGATTGTACTTACAATTACTGAATTTCTTATATTATAAACTAGTTTAATTATGATAGACTGAAGCTGGTGCTGATGTTTAAAAGATGAAGGCTCTTACGAATGTCACTGAATTATTTCTATTGCAGAGTAAAAAAAATTAAAATGGGGTAGATGACAGAATTTCATCATTTCTTGGTTAAGAGCTTTTTAAAGGTTTAGTTATCATAGTAGTTTGTCGTTATTTAAAAAAAAATAAATCGGAAATCTGTTCAACTTTTTTGGAGTGTAATGTGTTTACCGCTAACCTCAGAAAGTTTTTGGGTTTGTTTTTGTTTGTTGTTTTTTTTTCCTTCAGGATGATATACATAGCAATTGCTGTACCGTCGTGTATTGTAAAAGTGAGGAATAAAGCGCAGTTACCAGCGTGTGCAAGGGCTCTGCTAATTGAACAGAAAGAGCTGTCAGGTTCCCTTAAGCAATATTGAGTTTTGCGAAATATTTGCGTTATCTTTCTGCCAAAAGTCACCTAAGGTTCAGCTGATGCTGCCAGCGTGCAGCTTCATGGGGTCATTCTGTAAATCTAACCAGAACAGCTTACCCTGACCAAGGATACTGTTGCTTTACTTCTAAGTGCAAACACGGGGTAAAGATCGTTACCTTGAGCCGTGCCGGTCTCTTGTCAGTGGTGGACAGGACAGGGTGTAGGTTCAAGTGCCAGGTGCCAGAGCGTTCATCTGGTCGCGTGGCGCCGGGGTGGTCCCTCTTGTACCAACAGCTAGCAGAGATCTGCAAATACTACTGCAGAGCCTTGAAATATAATGATCTTACATGCAGAGCCTTCTTCCTTTCATGGCAAACATTCAAAATCATGATGTACTGTTCCTTAAAAAAAAAAAAAGAGTGAAAATATGTACTGAAATAGCAAAGAATTACTTTGCTACAGTAAAGAAGCCACAGTGAGGAGGGATGGGTACAGCCAGAAAAACAGTATTGGCAGTTAGACGGTTTTCTCAACTCTTCAATTGTCTTGTATTTAGCATGAAAAAGGACAAGGTGTGATTGAAGAAAACGAAGTTTACAGCAATACTTTGGCTGGAGTCTGGGTGACAACAGGGAGCACTCCAGTCCTGAGGAGAAACAGAATACACAGCGGGAAACAAGTGAGTTTTGCTCAGTGGTTACAAGGGGGCCGTAGAGAAGAAAGTTCTTCTGTATTTTTATACTTCGTTACTTTGGAACTAATAATTTAACTCTCGATGTGTTAGGTTGGAGTTTACTTTTATGACAATGGACATGGCGTGTTAGAAGACAATGACATCTATAATCACATGTACTCAGGGGTTCAGATAAGGTAAAATGTATTCTGATTATATGTCAAAACAGACATACTTTGTTTTGTGCTCTTTTGTGTCTTTTTAACTGTTCTCGTCATTTTTTTTTTCTAAAAATAACTTTTTTGAAATCAAATATGTCTGAATTTCCTCTGCTTCAGATTATACGAAAGTTATTAGCAATAGAGCCTGGATATTGACTAGAACGCGTGGCCTTTGAAGTCTGTAAAGCTAAAATATGTTTGCATGTATGGAAATAACTGTATTTTAGTAAGATTTTTAAGCAGTGAGATCTGTGGGGCACTTGTGTAGAGGTGTGTTTGGGTGGCCTTGGGAGATAGTAAACTGTTTTAAATGGCTTCTTTGCTTACGTTTCTCTCTAGAACTGGAAGCAACCCCAAAATTAGACGCAACAAGATCTGGGGTGGTCAGAATGGTGGTATTCTTGTCTATAATTCTGGTAGGTTTGTTTTTCACGTTCATCCAGAATTGTTTATGTTCTGCATTATTATCTCTTCCTGTTTATTGCCCTTTTTGATTTTATTTTTTTCCACCCTTCCTTCAATTTTAGGGCTTGGATTTATAGAAGACAATGAAATTTTCGATAATGCAATGGCTGGTGTATGGATTAAAACAGACAGTAATCCTACACTAAGAAGAAATAAAATCCATGATGGAAGAGATGGAGGCATCTGTATATTTAATGGGGGAAGAGGTAGTTTTTTTCCCTTACTGGCATATACTGAATATTCTGGATAAGGGTTTAATTTCAGATGAAGCTGTGTCCTTTTTAAAGCGCTCTTTAGAAACCTAGCCCTTGTCTTCTGAAGTAATAAAATAGTTATAACGAACATACACTGATGCTTTTTTAGCCTTAATTACATCAGTAATACTGAAATCTGTGGGAGGCAGAGAGGTAATTAATCTCATCCAAGACAACTATTGCATTGCTGCTCAGGACAGTCCTTTTATCCCATCTGCTTTTGTAAGCTTTGCCGTTTGACTGAAAGACAGTGGTGAATTCCAGTCGTGTAGCCAAAATCACGCGTCTGAACAGCTCAGGTTCTGCCAGTGTCAATGATTCAGGGGGCGAAAATAAGATCTTTAAGGAATCTCTTGTATACTTGTGAACTTAGAAGTGGTCCTCCTCTGAAATCCCTGAACTGTTGCGTGTCCTGATACCAGCTTCTGGTACTTGGTAGGCAATCGCTTGCTGTAAATGAGCTTTAATTTTAACTTAAACATTTTAAAACAATCCCGTCCTGCAGTAACAAAAATGCAAGTAAAGTTTTGCTTTGTCAGGCTGCTTGTTTTAGAAGACAGGAACAGAAAGAGGTTAGGAAAAACTTGGAAAGTTGAAAAGGCAGAGTGTTTCCTCAGAAATAAAATGGAGTTTTTCTCTAACGGTGCATACAATCCCAGATTCTATTCTGTGTACTGAAAAAAATACACTTAGATGGCTATTGGTGGGTGTTCCCCAAATGAAAGGAATTAGCAGGATAACGATACGTGGGATCTTGTGAAAATATTTCCCAGGATGGTTACAGGAAAGGAAGCATTCACAAGCTCAAACGTCACATTTGTTGGTCTGCCGTAGGGCTTCTGGAAGAGAACGATATCTTCAGGAACGCTCAAGCCGGTGTTCTGATCAGCACCAACAGCCACCCTGTGCTAAGGAAAAATCGAATATTCGACGGATTTGCTGCAGGTTTGTGTTGTTTAAAGCAAATTTTGAAGTGTTAGCGCTCTTCACGAAGCTAACTCTGAGTTTCTTTACCCCACGGTATTTAGACACTTTAACAGAGGTTGGGATGTCCGTCAGCGCATTCTAGAAATCATTTGAGAGTTCGGAATTGTAGCCAGAATATCTTTACCGCGTTCTCTGGTATTAGTGGCCTGTTGAGAAACAACACACGTGCTGCCTTCTCATTTTCCTGTGAAATACTTCTTCATTAGCTCATTTTAGAAGTAGTGGATAAAGGTGTCTAGGACATATCTATAGTTGATCTGCTGGATGCTGGTTTGAATATTTTATCACTGCTTTAAAACCTCAGTAACAGAGCAAATATACATTTTAAAGAGATTTGAATTGCATCTCAAGTGCAACTTTCTCACTCCACAAACTTGAAAAATTATTAAAATGAGCACTTCTTACTCCAAAAGAGATGAAGAATGTTTAATAGTGATTTTTGTGCAATTTACTGTTTAATGATCGCAGTTCCATACATCTTGCATTCCCATTCCATTTCAACTAAAATTGCATTCTTGAGTTTTCTCCCATCTTTCTTTCAGAAGAAGCAAGTTTTCTGAGAAGAGCCTCTAAAGGTGTTGTTTCAGTGTGGTGGGGGGGAAGGATAGGTTGCTGTCAAGAGCAGTCCTGGACAAATGACTTGGAAGAGACGGGTTACTGATAAAAGCTAAGATTTAAAGAAATGAATTTTAGGTGCCCATCTTGAAAACTTTTTAAAAAAGATATTTTTAAAAGGGTAAGATATGTGCACAAGAATGTTTAAATCCATGTGAAGATGACAGCTTTAAGCACCCGAAAATCATATCCCCCTTGAAAATACACGATCCCGGTACCATTTGATTATCAGATAAACGAGTAGTGTATTGTTGCTGCCAGAAGCCGTGCGTGCCAGCTGTAGCTCTTTGAAGGGATTCAACAGAAATATTTGAACCTCAGTTTTATAGAAAATTGCACTGCAATATCTAGCCGTGTCATTTTCCTTTTTATCCCATGAGCTTATGATGGGTTAAAAAAAAAAAACCAACCAAAAAACCAAACAAACTACAGACGATGAGAGGTACAAATGCGCCATGTCTAAGGATTTAACTTTCCCACTTTCTTTTCTCTTCTTTGTTCCCCTGACCCACTAAAGGTATTGAGATAACAAACCACGCAACTGCAACATTAGAAGGCAATCAGATTTTCAACAACCGCTTCGGAGGTTTATTTCTAGCATCTGGTGTCAACGTCACGATGAAAGGTGAGCCTGAGCCCTCGTTGGGTGTGTTTGTTCACTTTGCTTTTTTTTTTTTTTATTTGGTGCTGGGGTTTGGGTTTATTGTACTGTTTTTTCCATTTTTGGCTCAGATTTGGTACCACCTTAAGCTGATTTGTAACTAGGAGTTTCAGCTGAAGGTAATAAGCTAAGCTAAACTATCTCAGATTTTTAGACAGCCAGACACTTTCAAAGGTAACTTAAGGTTTTCCTATCATATTAAAACTCTGCTATTAGCTCTTCTGGCTCAAAATTGTTCCCGAACTGGTTACTGGTCTTTGGCCCATCTCAAATTCCAATTCTAAGTTAGTATCGTGGAAAGTCTTTTGTCACATATCTGAAAACAAGTGTCTAGTAAAGAAACACGCCTCGCTTGGCTTTTAGGATCTAAAGGCATGAATATTCACAATCCCAAATGGCTTTTTTTCAGAAAATAAGAACAGTTTATATACATAAAGCTCCCATGTATAGTGAGGACCTGTGTGTGAGACAGGATCCTCTTGGAGGAAACTGGAGTGATGGTTTGAATGCCAGACAGCTCTGGGAGGTTATTCGAGAAGAAAAAGGTTCAGTTTTGCAGAATTTTTCCCTGCTTGGCTGTACTTGTTATGCCTTTTCCCGTTTATTCTTTACACCACTTAAAACGCAAGCTCTGGCTCCCTGCTTCACAGGCCCTGGGCTCACTGACTGCATCAGTCGGTGCCGGGATGCTGCTGGGAGCGGGCAAAACTAGTTTGAGGTGCACTTTGGGACGTGGCAGAAGATCCAGCAGCTGAGTAACAGGAAGGCTTATCAAATCCGCTGTGCCTTGGACACGTCTTTTAAATGCTGAAGGTGGTCAGACCCAATTCCCACTTCCGTTGTGTTGGGAAAGTGCCTTATTCTGAAACCCGCCTGGGGGAAAAGCCATGCTTTTCTGCTTTCTGAGGGAGGCGTAAAACTCCTTACGGTAGATGAGAGGCTTTCAAACGTTTGGTTTTCAGACTTCTCAACAGAAAATGTAAGCCTGGTGGGAAGGCTTGTTTCTCTAACCGTTTATTCACAAACCAGTTCACACTGAGCATTTAAATGAAGGCTTATCGGGGACTTCATGCAACGCGGGCAAAGAGGAGGAGTCTTTCTGGTCTGGGGAGTGCACTGTGCTGTCTGGCCACCTGCCTCGTAATCTGGCATGGAGGGTTTGATATGCTTAAATGCCCAAACTAAGACGCAGGCATAGAACTAACTGTTCCTAATAGGTTTAGCTCTTAAAAGGGACAGGGGGCTGGGGGAGCTCTGCTATAAAAAAAAAAAAAGGTCATTGATCCAGGTTTGATTAGTTCTTGGCTTCCCCCCCCAACAGATAACAAAATAATGAACAATCAAGATGCCATAGAGAAAGCTGTCAGCAGAGGCCAGTGTTTATACAAGATATCCAGTTACACCAGCTATCCGATGCATGACTTCTACAGGTAACAAGTTCTTTTCTGTCCCCTACAGTAAAGTTTTAAAATAATCACAGTTCCTGTTCTAGCAAGACGCCTGGAACGGCTGCCGTATGTTCTGTTAACACACAAACGTGCGCTTGTCCTCAACTGCAATGGAAGAGGATTAAACAAGTTCCCATTGTCTTGAACTGACTGTGGGCTTGAGGAAAGTGTAGTGTTGCTGTGAACCTCAGCCTAAGTCCGGCAGAACTGCTTTTTCAAAACAAGCAACCAAAAGCATGCCGTGAAATCCAAGTTCACGTGAAACTCTCAAGTTTTAGTGTTGCACACACCCTTCCTTTGGTGCCGTTCTGCCCCCACGCCCCCCCCGAGCGCTTCACTCAGCTCATCAGTTTTTTGATTCATGTCTAATGTTGTGTATTTTACTTCAGATGTCACACCTGCAACACCACAGACCGTAATGCCATATGTGTGAACTGCATTAAGAAGTGCCATCAAGGACATGATGTAGAATTCATTAGACACGATAGGTATGTTTCGAAGGCGTATGTTGAGCGATTCCGACAAGGCGAGTGAAGTAGAAACTAAAGAGCTCTCTTTCTTTGTAGGTTTTTCTGTGACTGTGGTGCTGGAACACTGTCGAATCCCTGTACGCTTGCTGGAGAGCCTACACACGATACAGATACACTATATGACTCTGCTCCACCTATAGAATCTAATACATTGCAGCACAACTGAATTCCTTTCAGAAAGCAAGTCCTGCCATTCTAATATCATAACTGTTCAAACTTTTTTTTTGGAGGAAGTTATACTTGCCCATTTCTGCAGAAAGAGACTGTATTAAAGCGGATGTGTGAGGTGTTGACACTATGGAGCTCAACCTACCAAAAAAGAAAGTGGCAATATGTTGACTCAGGATAACAGAACTGGGCGTTTTAGCATTACTGTGTAAAACAAAGACTTTGAAGGGACAGAAGTGAAGACAAATAAGCTGCAATTTTGTACAGATACCAACTTCTGAAAGCTGGTGTTTTTACAAGTAGCATTGAAACGCAGTCCAATTTGCAGTAGTACTATTCTGTAGACAAGCAGCATTCTTTGTTGCTGCCTTTATGGACATGGGTACCAATTGCTTTTGTAACATGGTAAAAAAATGTGAGCTAGCACTTCTGCATTTCTTTTGATTTTTTTTTAACATTTATTCAGATTGAGAAATATGATTTTAATGCTTTAATCTCATGTAGTTTGTTTCTAATTTCAAGCAAAAAAAAAAATCTTATTGTACTTGAATGTGTCCTGTTTTGTTAGCACACCTAGACTTGCTGTAACTGTACTCATGTCCCAGTATGTACGTTCTTTCTATGAAAGAGAAAACACTAATCTTAAATTATATCCAGCAATTTTTCTGGTGTCCTCTGAAGTTAGAATAATCTCCTTCCCTGCCCCAGCAATAGTCTGTACTCAAACCACCCTAACAAAAAAAAAAAAGCGAGTGTTTTAATGAGACTTCCTAGACTATAATGCACTATAAAACAAAGTACCCATGTAACTAAGTTTTGTGAATGAAATTTTACTATGTTTTAAAGTACACCGTAGAAAGTCTCCTCAAAACAGTCTTGTACTTTACTCTGTTCATAGTTTTTTTTGAACAGTCTGGACATTACTTACGTAACCTGCTGGAAATCACAGCAATTTCCTGCTCTAATGAAGCTGAGACAAGTATATATACAGCCCTATACAGTTTCATAGCTTTTTTCCATTTATGTGTATTGGTGACAGTGGGTAATCAACAGCCTGAAAGTGTATGCATGTACCATAACATCTAGACTTAATATATTGTGGAGTACTCAATAACCATTATGTAGAGGGTAGGTAAGAATTAAAGGGTTTAATTTCCTAGGAAAGACAATGGAAAAATGGTCATTTTTAAAAAATAAAGTTTATTAGATCATAACGTTGTCTGATACCACCTTTTTGAGAAACCGCGAGTACAAAAACGCTTGTGTTCTTAAAGATGATTGATCATAGCGGTAAGTTTCTGAACAGCGTTCGCGTCGCTTGTTGCGCCGTCCACCACCAGACACAGGTACCTGAGGGAATACCAGAGTCGGCTTTACCACACACGGACACCGAGGGCAGAGCCCGCGCGGCCTGTTACGTGCACAGCTTTAGAAGACAGAGATGCCATTTTGCATCTGGTGTAAAGACTGCCAGCGGCTGTCACTGCCTGATGCAGAGGCAGCTGCTGCGGGCTCCAGTACAACTGTACTGTCCCCCCCGTGCCCCCCCATCACTGGGCTTCATTCAGCCACCCCTTCGGTTGGGCTCAGCGCAGGGCCAGCCCAGCACCTCCATGCAAACTAAGCTTTTAGCCCCAGAGACAGTCACGGCAACCCAAGGCTTAAAATACTGCATTACTCATCCTCTCTGCCCTCTTGCAGTCGGGCTTTAGTACTTCCCTCCCTCACTGCTTGTGAAGTACATTTGATATTCACAAAAATAGCGTAGCTTCCCCCTCTGCTGGGAGACGATGAGCAAAAACCACTGCCCGGATTTTAAAATGGATGCCTGCTAAGCAACATGCAATGTAAAAATGGTAAACCGAGGCCTTACCTAAATACTCTCAGTGAAACAGTCACTTCTTCGAACTCTTTTGCTTTTCTGTGCCCCTTCTGAATAACTTCCTCTGGAATATCAGCAAGTCTCGCTGCATTGAAGCCGTAGCTCTTTGGACACGCTCCTTCAATGAACTTATACAGGAAGGTAATTGTTTCCTGGCTCGGATCTTCGCTCTCGTTTTCAACCATGCACGCCTAGAAAGAGTAAGTTACAAATCAGTGTATTTAAAACTTCACCTACCGACTAACAAATACATGAAACATCCCTTCCTTTTCTCAGGACACTTCCGTGACGCTGGGCAGCGGAGCGCAGAAAAGCAGCGCAGCAGCGGATCTGCCAGCCGCGAGGAAAACTCCCCCACTGGGGTGCTTCCCCCCGGGGCATTACACTGACACGTACCATGTGGCCAAGCCGCACGGCCGCGTTGTGCGAATAATCCTCGACCAGGGAATGGTAGTGTGTGGAGAACAGAGTCCGGCACTTGATTCTCTCTGCAAGCTCTTTCACCACGGCGCTCGCTATAGCTGTTCCGTCAAAAGTAGCTGTGCCTCTGCCTGGAGAAGAAATGGAAAACCAAAGACAAATGCAGTGCATTGTTTGCCGTCTTTCAATTTGTATTGTTTGTTTGTCTCCCTGTGGGGAAGATTGACAAACAGCAGTGAGCGGTGACAGCCACCCAGTAGTGACCCCAATATTTGCCCCATAACAATCACTCTCTTCTGCACTGCAGAAATAAACCCCACGTTTCTGCTCTCTTGAGACTTGCTACTGGCTCACGCAAGTTTTGCTGCAAGTAACTGCAAAGGAAAGCAGGAAAACTCAGCTAGAAATAGGCTAATAACGACTGGGGGGTGGAGGAGTGCTGTATTAGTTTCCAGGGCACCTAAAAATACATGTTTTAAAGAGATTGACATAGCTACTGACGAGTTAAACATTAGCAACATTAAGATCAAGGTACCCCTGTGCACTTGGTTGCTGCCCAGCTGGTCTTTAATCTTAGATTTAATTTCCATCTATTACAAAAGAGACTAATTACCCAGTTCATCCACAAGAACAAGGGAGTGCTCTGTTGCGTGCTGAAGAATGCTGGAAGTCTCACTCAATTCAACAAAGAAGGTACTTTCACCTTAAAAAGAAACAAGAGGCATGAAGTATTAGTCAAAGATCTTGAAAAGCACAACTAAAACCCCATTTACTCCGCACTCAGCCTCAGTCAAGCTCAAACGAAGCTTGACAGCAAACTACGAACAAAAACATAAAGCTTGAAAATGGTGGGGTTCCATCTGACAGAAAAAGCAGGTTTGGGTTCCTTAAGAGTACAGGCGTGGGCACAAGTACAATTAATTGAGTAAAAAGGTTTTAGGCCACCATAGCTGTCTACTTTTAATAGACGTACCAGCTGGACAAGGAGAGGGGCACAAAGAATAAATACGAGATGGGGAATGTCTTTTGTCCCTTCTTAAATGCCCAAGGCAGGCCTAAGGTGTGTGGCATGTGAAAAAGCAAGCAGAAAGTCTTAAAAAAAGACTAAGAGACTAGACTTCTTGGTTCGGTTGTTGATGTCATAAAGTAATGAATCAGCCAGATAACTAAGGCTGTACTCATACGTACTCTCCTCAAGTGAAGTCTGACAAAGGAAATACACTGCTGCTAAGGACTGAACATCTTCCAGCAACCCAGATAATACAAGGCCTGAAATTTCAACCCGAAATTGGTTTTTAGCAAATTATAAGCAGAAGCACACAATTACTCAGACCCTTGCACACTATAAATCCACATGTATAAAGATTCACTAGTTCTTTGTAGGGTTCATTCCAAATAATCGCACGCAGCAGCAATTAATGTAGTTTCAGAGCAGGCAAGAATTTACTTCCCACACTCCTGCTGCACGAGCACTGCTGCTGTGCCCTAACCTAAATTTTTCACCATAAGCCGTGTCCAGCAATCCTGATTTTCTGCAGTTATTCAAAGGAATTTCCAGGATTTACTATGTTTTTAACAATGTTTAGGAATAACCATTTATTCACTTTAAAAAAATAAACCCCTAAAATTTCATAGGCAATGTAAAAATTACATTACTTAAAATTTACTTTGTAAAAGCCCTTTTGATGTGCATTAGGAGATGACTGCCATGGAAGAACTTAGGCTGTGCTTTCATTTCTACACAGTGCGTAGAAATGTTCACGGAGTTCAAAGCCAGTTCTGCTGTGCAGCGCTCAGCTTCGTGATGTGAAAGGTTAAAACATTTGTGCACATATTTGGAAGAGAAAAGAATAGCTCTCAGTTGATTAAAAAAAAAACGTTGAAAATGCTACATTTTTCTAGACCACCTCTCTCTTGCAGAAAGGGCAGTTTTTATTTCTACCATAAGCACTTAAGATTTTTTTGTAGTGAAATTAAACAAAATGAAAATAGCTGGGCAAAGAAAACCTTAATAAAATTCTCTAGCTAGAAAAAAAAAAACCAAAAAAACCAACCTTGATTTGGGGAAGTGTAAATATTTTTTTTTAATTAAGAACTTGGAATGATTCATTTCCAAATTCCTTACGTGCAACAAGTTCAGTAGGCTTAACTCCTTTCATATCCACTGACCCACATTTTTCAGCAGAAAGATCACAGAAAATCTGTGCCCTCCTTAAATGAGTTGTGATACTACTCCTTTTAATCACAAGAAATACTTTGTTTTTCTAGCCCCATGACACTTTGCCTACCACCACAGGCAGACTGAAGTTTTAAACTAAAGTAACTGAAGTAGTAACTAAGTAAGACTCGTTTAGATGTGGTGTTAGGGCATATGGTGTAGGGGAGAACTTTGTAGAGTGGGGTTGACAGTTGGACTCGGTGATCCCAAGGGTCTTTTCCAACCTAAATGATTCTATGACTTCCCCGTTCCAGTTGTTGTGTCATCCTCCACTTCTCCCTTCCTCTCCGCTAGGCAGACAAAATACTCACAAGAATTGTCAACTGCTGCTTCCAAGGAGGAAGCCCGCCTCTCTGAAGAAACTGGATTTCAGACACGAGGAAGGCATTCTGATTGAAACAAGGGACCTCTAGTACTTGTGAGAAGGTACAAAACCAACTAACTCCTCTACAACAGCTACCCAAACATCACTGTCCTACTGCAGAACACTTAGAAAAAGATACCTATGTAAGTAGAACACAACTGTACAATATCAAAAAAGATATCCCTCAGACTTGCATCCAGCTGCCAGGCAGGCTTTTAATATTACAATTCATTAAAAAGTGATCCTATGTGTCTGGCAAAAATAACGGAGGACAAGCATATCAAATAAATCACGCGTAACTACAATCCTGTTTCTACTCTGAACAAGGAGAGGCAAGTTAGTTGCTCAGCTCTCCCTACAAAATCAACAGACCAAGACCATCCCTTTCCAACTTGACTCTCAAAGCAAGAAGAGAAACTCACTCGGTGGCAAAAGCACTTTGGGCAGATGGATTTCAGCAACTCACCTGACATAATTCTGTCTGAGGCCCCAAGCCTTGTAAATACTCTGTCAATCGGTGTAAGCCTGCAGACTTCAGCAGGTACGTAGCATCCCAGTTGAGCCATTATAACCAGGAGACCAGCCTGCAGAACAAACATTGAAACATTTACATTTTTACTATGTGCTTGGAGCTTGAGTTCCACACAGAGAACGAGAGAATGAAACTGTATTTGCCCTAAAACAAAGACTAGAGTAGATAAAGCTTCCTACTGATTTAACAGCTCCAGGCTGCAGCATCATAATCTCCAAGCAGGACGAAGCTGCTCTGAAAGCCTTCAAAACGCAAGTTATCACAGCAAGCTGCGTTTATAAAGCAAACTCCCTGTTGCTTTCCCAGTTGCCACTGAGCTCTATTTTCATCTTGTTCAACCTGCAGAAGCATCTTTTGCCACACGATGCCAAGTCCTAGACAAGGCCCCTTGCAAAAGATAAAAGATACTCTATCACTTCTTTCCCAACCATCTCTCATACGAGAAATAAAACTTGTTCCTCACGAAAGTAAGCGCAAGTAGAAAATCTACTATCTAAACATAGGCATTTTCTACCAGATTTTGTTTTGTCTTTACGGTGTTATTGCTGTACTGTTCTGCACACCCTGCACATCACTCCTGTGACTGTTTATAAATGTCAAAGGAGGTCAAGTCATGCAATTCCTTTATGCAAAACACAGAGGTACTCCGGAACATTCCATCTTATGTAGATAGTCCATCACCTGTCTCATGAGCGTAGATTTGCCGCCCATATTTGGGCCAGTTACTAACACACAGGAAGCTTCGCTACTGCTATCTTCATCTTTGCTGCCTATCACGATGTCATTAGGAATAAAATCATCCCCAAAGAATGTTTTTGTAATGCATGGATGGCGTGAATTTTTAAGTTCCAGGAAGGGAGGAGCACTATCCACAGGCAGTAGAATTACAGGTCGGCACAGTGGTCCATCACCATCTTGACTGTAGTTAGCAAGGGACATCAAGACATCTATAAGATTAAGAGAAATTCCAGTAAGTGACGCTTTCACCTTTCTTTATTCATTCACTGGAATGCATTTACTCATTGAACAGCATTTTCGTAAAGACAATTTTCCATTTCTATTCCATTTTCCTGTTAAGGAAAACACCCAAGAAGTACTCCACAAGAAGAAGTAAAAGCTGGGGATATTCACAATGTCTTTCCTCATTGCTTGCAGATTTCTACTGATGTCAGATTTAAAATCCTCCCCTCTAGTTCTTAGTTTAGAAATCTTTAAAATCTGCATCACTTCACTTCTATGGCTATTTTTTTTTAATATACATGTACAGAACATTAT
Source organism: Chroicocephalus ridibundus (assembly GCF_963924245.1). Lineage (NCBI taxonomy): Eukaryota > Metazoa > Chordata > Aves > Charadriiformes > Laridae > Chroicocephalus > Chroicocephalus ridibundus. Next base: position 15,468,272 of record NC_086286.1, read on the forward strand.
TTTCTTGCATGGGTTTTTAATTCGGAACAAGATTAGCAAAGAGGAAACCCACTTCGGTGACAGTGAACTATTTTGTTAAGAATCATAATACTGCTTGAAAGTTGCCAGAATAAATTTATATAAACATTAAAATTCTGTTTGCCTAGCAGAAAGCAGCAGCACAACCCCCCTCCATTAGCCTAGCTCTAAGGTTCTGAAAGCTGATTACCTACAAAATGAGACCGCGTTACGTGATTTTAGAGACTTTATGTAGACGTAGTACAGCTGAGCCTGAAAGCTGTCTCCCTCTCTACTGAAAATCAATTCATTTCTGTGGTGCAGCCAATGTGGCTGCTTCCCAGCTCGCTCAGAGAATCCCTTCCGAGACAACACTCGCTGCCTGCCTGTCCTCCCTTTTCTGCCCCGGCGGCATTCAGAGGGCTTTCATTTTTCCCTGGAACAAAGACATCCCAGACGGGCTCATGCTAGCAGAAAATTCACAGTACAAGAGTACGCCTGTCCTGGGAAGGGAATACAGGAGACTGTTCTACCCCAGAAATTTCAGGAAGATTTGGAGAAGCTTTCCTACTAGACCACCTTCTTCAAGGAAGTGACAGTGATTTTTTTTTTTTTTTTTTTTTTTTTTACTTTTAAAGGCTGCTGAGAAAGCAGCCTACTCAGGTGGAAAGGAGACTAGCAGGTTAGATTTTTATACCCCCATCTGCATCACTGCCTTCATTTAATAAGCTACTAATCCATACACAAGATTCCTAGAAGCAGCGAGAGACCCACCAGGCTACGCTGAACTGTGAGAAATACTCAGCAGCACACCTACAATCACACAACAGGAAGGAAGAGTGAGCTTGCAAACACCAAGACCCAGCAACTGTTGAGCCATTGACTGACAGGAAGGAAACAGGTGATCACTGTTAATTATCAATGCTGTTATCACAACCAGAGCTTTTAAAATACAAATTAAGAGCTGGCAACAAGCCTTTTTTGCTTATCCAGATCAGATTTCATCATATACTATAGAGGAGTATGTTTACTGTACGTCAAAATGAAGAAAATCTCTTACCTAACACAGCAATGCATTCCACCGCTGTCTGCCAGTCCTTGCTATTTTTATCGAAGTTGTAAAACAAACGCCTCATACAGTCTTTTAGTGCTGCATCTCTGCGCTCTTCGGCGTTAACCATTGCAGCCAGCATCTTCTCGATCTCCTTGGTCCAGTAACGTTTATATCCCTTCCTGGTTGACTTCAGCTCATACTCCTCAGGCAAATTACGTGATATTGCACTTTCCGGTATTTCCATTTGATACCGGTTTTTGCCTGCCCCCCAGTACAGCACGGATTTGAATCCAAGCAGTTTGCGTTGCTTATCCAGGTAGTTGTGAAGATCTTCCTCGACAGCTTTAATATCCTGTAGTGCTTTATCATAATCGGGGTCAAAACCCGCCTTCGGAGTAATCACTCCCGTCTTTCGAGCCTGGTTGTGATCAAAAGCAGTATCCCATCTTTTAAGCTCTGCATTCAAGTCTGGAAAGCGGCCATCTGGATTTTTGGCTTTGCGAGTGACTAGCTGCTTAAGGACTTTAGATTTGAAGTCACTGGCAATTTCTTCCATGACATCGACAATTTCATTCATTACTTTAAACCCTTCCAGTGCAGACAAAAAGTCAGCAATTTTTTTTTTGCTGTATTTGATTTCTTCATAAAAGATGGCCCTGCTGTCAGGATGGTTCTGACTTTTAAGTGGCGATCCAATACTGTGAATTTTGCTGAGCAGCCTTTCAAGATCCGGAAGTTTCTTCAGGTGCTCACTAACTTCTGACATTTTATCTGGCACTGCCAGAAGGTCCTCAACAGCATCTAAACGATCATTAATGGATTTAGGATTACAAAGCGGAGCGCAGAGCCACTGTTTCAGGAGTCGCTTCCCAAACGGCGTACAGCAAGAATCAATCCTTTCCAACAAAGTACCTTCTGTGGTTCCGTTGGTTCCGTTCTGCAGGACTTCCAAGTTCATCAGGGTGACTCCATCCAGCACCATCCGCTGGTCAGTTCTGGCAAAGAAACTACTTGAACTCATAGTTTTTGCAATATCGACATCCACAGGGACATACTCCTCAAAGTTTGCCAGCGATAACAGCTCCTGATCAATCAGACATTTTTTGAGATAGAAGACACACCCCCCAAGAGCTGACAAAGCTAATTCACTGTTTTCACCTGGAGTTAATCCCAGCGAATCACTCTCTGAAGTCAGAGATTTGACTACAGAGGGCAGAGAGCATCCATTTTCAGAGTCTTGTTTCTCCTTGAAATATCCTTCTTCAAGAAGGACTTTTAGTGTTTTAGATGCACTCCAGAACTGGGAACCAGAGATCAGCCCTTCCTGAATGCAAGATATAAGTGAGCCCTTCAGTATCTTCTGTGTGTCCACAGACAGGTTCCCCTTCTCATACAGTACCTGCACAGGAGTGTAATGGGCTACTAAAGTCCTAAACCTTGAACAGTGACGGTCATCTGAGAACTGGCCTACATAAAACTTCCCCACCGATGTGTCAACAAAGCAGACCCCATAAACACGTTGTCCAGAGGAGTCTTCTTTTTCCTTAACGCACAGAAGGTATTTGTTATGGTTCTCAGAGGGATCACAGTCCAGAACGCTGTAAGTCTGCGTTCCCTTGGTGATGATTCTGCAGATTTCTCTGCGTACAACCTTGTCAAATTTTGTTGGGTGGGCCATTGCCTTGTAGCGCGTTTCCATCATTTCAGGTGTTTCTGTTTGCTCAACACGGGCTACCTTGTAGCCCTTCTGCACCAGAACATCAGAGAATCTACCAAACGCAGTTTCTGGAAAACCTGAATGGGCCCAAGTACCCTTCATAAAGATCAGGCCCAACTCATTTACGCCAGTGACAGCATCCATATGATACAACTCATAGAATTTTCCAACTTTGTAGAAAATCACAGCATCAAAGTTCTGACTTTTCAGCTGCCACCACCTCCGCATTCCTGGCGTGCACTTGTTAAGATAGTCCTCAGGTACATACAGAGTACATGGGTCATAATCAGGGTCACCCTGCCGTTTCCTGTGTGCATCTTTCTTCTTCCCTTCCTGCAGCCAATCAAGCTTTTCATGTTCCCATACTGCGAAGCCGCTGATGCCTCCACTGCAAGCATTTGCTTGAGACTCAAAACTTTCAGGTGCTGCAAATGATGTCAGCTTAGACTTGGCTTCTAAAGAAACCGTTGCTGCTCTTTTGGGAGTTTCAGAACGTTCATTTTCTAAGCTACTCCTTTTAGCAGGCTTGTTTATCTCTCTTCTCTTTCGCTTAGAAGGGACTTTTATGGGACTTTCTGCAACACTCTCTGCATCCGTCTCTGTGTCAGTAGATTCATTTTCATCCACCCCACTACTTGCTTCCTCGCTGCTTGCCACTTCTTTCACATCAGGCTTGAACTCTACATCAGAGCCATCATGATCACTGTCAGAATCCAACACTCTTCTTCTTTTGGCTTTTATGGCACTTTCCCTGTTCGCTACTCGCTTGTTGCTCTTCACATCCTCCTCACTATTGCAGTCATCACTGTTGCCTGATGCACTTTCACTCATCTGCTGGAAAAATAAATTATTTTACCCATAGAAAATTCTAGCTACAACGTAAAGTATCACTGCTGCAAAAAGAAGCGTAAAAACATGCAATAATGCAGTAGCTATGATACTTCAAGCAAGGGACAGTAGAGCCACAGCCAATTCCTCTTGCCTTCACTGAATTTAATTTTTTCTGAATAACAAACTGCTACTGACCAGTAGCATAATTACTCCTCTCTGCATTCTTTACAGCCTTATTCATTACTTTGCATAAGTGATGCTGATGAACAAAACATTTAAACTGGACAAAAGGCATACTGTATATGAAATTCAGCACAAAGGAAAAACACCTCCATAAGCTAAGTCTGTGCTGTAATTTTTTCCTACTGACCTATATCAGAAACATGATTGGGTTTTGCAGCCTTTTAGTACCATTTGCCCGTGATTTTTTTTTTTTTTAACTACCTATTTCCACCTACAAACATACTACCTTATAGTGACCTTCAAGAAGATTGTGCATAGAATGGTTTAAGTTGGAAGGGACCTTAAAGATCATCTAGTTCCAACACCCTGCCATGGGCCGGGACACCTCCCACCAGACCAGGGTGCTCAACACCCCACCCAAGCCGGCCTTGAACACCTCCAGGGATCAGGCCTCCATGTCTAGGAGAAAGAAATTCCATGATTTGCCTTTTCAGCTTGAAACTTTAAGAACTTCAGCACCGGTGCTGGAGAAAACCAGCAGTGGAGGGACTGTAATCAGTATAAAGTGCCAGTGCTCACTGCACTGCTGCCATGAACATGACATATTGCTTGGAGTGGCACCTGTTCCCCAGGGCAACGTCACACTGGAGAAAGAGTAGATGGGTCACGCTGAAAGAAGAGGTAAGGACAACCACTATCCCATCAACAGTTTCCTCATACCATTCCTTTCCAAAGGAATCTATTGCAATGCATATGGAGGTACTGAAATATTATTTGAATCATTCACAATACAATGCCAATACAACACAATAGAAGATCTCTTTTTAATTACCCCATCAACAGATTGGTGTTAACCATACAAGAATTTGTATTTTAGTGCTATGCTACAAGATGAGGGCAGGCTCCAAAAATCTAATTTAACACCTTCAGATGAAAACTCAAAAAGTTTGAAGTTTCTACATTATGACAAATTAAAACTTCAGATTGAATTTAGGGGAACTTGGAAGAATAGCAGCTAGAGAATATAAAAAAGTACTTTATGAGTGAGAAAGTGGGTCACCTTGGTTACCCAGAAGAGAGCTAGAGAAGTTAAAATAACTTCTGAGGTCAGTCCTCACCATACACAACACCAAAGAGATATTAGACTTGTCTTTCCAACTAGAAAAGGTGAGACACCAGTGTATGACCAGGCAACACAGAAGCAGTACAAAAAAAAAAAAGACATATGGATACATATGCATGCATGATTAAAGAGCAGATAAGCTGTGATTACTGTAGCAGAGAACTGAAGGATATCCATGCTTAGTTCCAAGCAACAGATAAGTTCTAGCACTATTTCTGAAAATGACAGCAAGTAAGAAAAATTTTACCTCCACTTCCTCCTCCTCTTCCTCCTCCTCTGTGTCTGAAGGTTCACTGCATACTGCCAGTTCAAGCCGCTTAGTTTTATCTTTACTCATTGCATCGTCTGCTAGCACCATTGCTCTTTTAATTTCAGGCTTTGTGCTATAAAACATACCTCCCTTCAGAGTCTCCTCATCAGATGAGCCTGTAAAACCACGAATAATTTGTCAGAAACTGAAGTTAGCCTAGCATTTAGCCAGTCCTTTAGTTACTGTTCATACTTCACTTTTAAAAGTATTCAGACAACTAGCATAATTATCTACCATTCCATGTTGTTACCAGTCATTCTCACCACATCTTAAATATAGCAACCCATCACTCATTCAGCCTGATAAACTAGCCCTAGAGAAAGTCTAAACGCTCACAAATGAAATACCTACCTAGTACCTGAACACTTGAAGAATTGCTTCTATTTCTGTAACTCCTTACCACATCTGAGTACTTCTAAGCTAAGCTCTGAACACTGTCACACTAGCTATAGTTACTATTGAAAAGCAATATTTTATACTAGCAGTGCAGCAGACCTGACTGACACCACTTGGCTATTTTAGCAATGATAGGTAAGTTCAACCATAAAGTTATCTTCAAGTTATGGGCATCAATCATCTGTGACAGAGCTCTTGGCTAAAGCTCTGCTGGACGTTTAAACTGCTCCTCTAAGTACAGCAAGGTGTCCAGACCCACCACCAACCTATTAGCCAGATGAGCCGATCGTTAATCACACTGGCAATTTACCCTGACGCTGCAGGGTATCAAGCAAAGCCTACTATTAATAACTGCACTACTCCCTCATCCTCTTTCATATCCCTTGAGCACCACGGTTCCTCCTTCCACTACCTGTACGTAAACACAAGAACAAAGCCAACCAGCCTACAGACTGAAAAGGGTCCTCAAAGACACTGAGATTCATCTTAATGCCACGCTGAAAAAGTGAATAGTATATATAACATATTATATATTCAACTTGGGGAAAGAAAGAAGGGGGACACAAGAGTACACTAGAAATGGGGAAGGGCAATTCCTTTTTCTGCTCTTATAAGTTTAACTAGCTGCAGACAACAGTAGGATCTGCCTGGATAGGTCCTTACACCCACTCTTGTGAATCCCTTCATACACTGCTATTAACTGAAGCTTCAGTTCTCAGTCAATGGTAGACAAAAGGCATCTGACTTATAGGAGGCCAACTATCTCAGAAATAAGCCAAAAAAGAATTCTTTCTCACAGTCATTTATTTGAGCTGGCAGTAGCAAAGCATGGAGTTACAAGTAGCTGCTTCCACAGCACAAATGCAACACATTAACAAACCAGATCTCCAGTTTGGTTTTGCAAATGCAGTGAGACAATCTAAAAATATTTTGCATTTAATATTGACAGCTTAACAATGCCAGGAAAAAAGTCTCATCATATAATTTAACCGCATACTCAAGTGTGCAACACCTGCATATTCACTTAACCAACTTGTATGTAACTCCACTTCTTGCATGCCCAACTAGCATGTTAGAAGTCTAGCCCTGTGCTGTCTATATTTATTCAGTTACAAATAATAACGCAACTTAAGAAACTTCTCTATTTTCTTATTCACGGAATCACGGAATCTTCAGAGTTGGAAGGGACCTCTAGAGATCATCTAGTCCAACTCCCCTGCTAAAGCAGGATTGCCTAAAGCACATCCCTCAGGGCTGCATCCAGGCGGGTCTTGAAAGTCTCCAGAGAAGGGGACTCCACAACCTCCCTGGGCAGCCTGTTCCAGTGCTCTGTCACCCTCACTGTAAAGAAGTTTTTCCGCATATTTGAACGGAACTTCCTATGTTCTAGCTTGTGCCCATTGCCCCTTGTCCTGTCACTGGGAACCATTGAAAAGAGCCTGGCTCCGTCCTCCTTAAACCCACCCTTTAGATACTTGTAAACATTAATCAGGTGCCCCCTCAACCTTCTCATCTCCAGGCTAAAGAGTCCCAGCTCTTTCAGCCTTTCCTCATAAGGGAGGTGCTCTAGTCCCATAATCATCTTGGTTGCCCTATGCTGGACTCTCTCCAGTAGTTCCCTGTCCCTCTTGAACTGGGGAGCCCAGAGCTGGACACAGTATTCCAGTTGTGGCCTCACCAGTGCAGAGTAGAGGGGGAGAATGACCTCCCTCGACCTACTGGCCACAGTCTTCCCTATGCAGCCCAGGATGCCATTGGCCTTCTTGGCGACAAGGGCACACTGCTGGCTCATGGATAATTTGCTGTCTACCAGGACCCCCAGGTCCTTCTCCTCAGAGCTGCTTCCCAGCATGTCCGCCCCTAACATATACTGGTGTTTGGCATTCTTCCTTCCCAGGTGCAGGACCCTACACTTGCTTTTGTTGAACCTCATTAGGTTCTTCTCTGCCCAGTTCTCCAGCCTGTCCAGGTCACGCTGGATGGCAGCACAGCCCTCTGGAGTGTCGGCCACCCCTCCCAGCTTGGTATCATCAGCAAACTTGCTCAGGATACACTCTGTCCCCTCATCTAGGTCATTAATGAATATATTGAACAAAATTGGTCCAAGTATTGACCCCTGAGGGACACCACTCGTTACAGGCCTCCAACTGGACTCTGTGCCGCTGATCACAACCCTCTGGGTTCTGTCACTCAGCCAGCTCTCGATCCACCTCACTGTCACCTCGTCTAGCCCATACTTCCTCAGCTTCCTAATGAGGATGTTATGGGAGACAGTGTCAAAAGCCTTGCTAAGGTCAAGGTAGATGACATCTACGGCTCTCCCCTCATCCAGCCAACCCGTTATAACATCACAGAAAGCTATCAGATTGGTCAGGCATGATTTGCCCTTGGTAAATCCATGCTGACCACTTCCAATAACTTCCTGTTCCTCTATGTGTTTGGAGATGACATCCAGAAAGAGTCGCTCCATTACCTTCCCAGGGACAGAGGTGAGACTAACCGGCCTGTAGTTCCCTGGGTCCTCCTTCTTGCCTTTTTTGAAGATTGGAGTGATGTTAGCCTTCCTCCAGTCCTCAGGCACCTCCCCTGTTCCCCATGACTTTTCAAAGACGATGGAGAGTGGTCTAGCGATAACATCTGCCAGCTCTCTCAGCACTCGCGAGTGCATCCCGTCAGGGCCCATGGATTTATGAATGTCCAGCTTGGCCAAGTGGTCTCTGACCCGGTCCTCCTCAACTAAGGGAAAATCTTCCTCTCTCCAGACCTTCCCCCTTGCCTCCAGGGTATGGGATGCGTGAGGGACGGCTTTATCAGTGAAGACCGAAGAAAAGAAGGCATTCAGTAACTCTGCCTTCTCTGTGTCTTCCACCACTAGGGCACCCGTCTCATTCGTCAGTGGACCTATATTTTCCCTAGTTTTCCTTTTTCTGTTGATATACTGGAAAAATCTCTTCTTGTTATCTTTAACTGCAGTGGCCAAGCTGAGTTCTGATTGAGCTTTGGCCCTTCTAATCTTCCCCCTGCATAGCTTTGTTATATCTTGATAATCCTCATAAGTTGCTAAGCCCCTTTTCCAGAGAATGTAAGCCTTCCTTTTTTTCCTGAGGTCCAGCCAAAGCTCTCTATTTAGCCAGGCTGGTCTTCTTCCCCGTCGGCTCGTCTTTTGGGACATGGGGATGGCCTTCACCTGTGCTTCTAAGAGCACCTGCTTGAAGTATGACCAGCTTTCCTGGGCACCTTTGCTCTTCAAAACTGCCTCCCAAGGGACACTCTCAACCATGCTCCTAAACAGGCTAAAGTCTGCCCTTCGGAAATCCAAGGTGGCAGTTTTGCTGGCTCCCCGCCTTGCTTCACCAAGAATTGAAAACTCTATCATTTCATGGTCACTCTGCCCAAGACGACCTCCAACCTTTACATCCCCCACAAGACCTTCTCTGTTAACAAACAGTAGGTCCAGTAGGGCACTTCCCCTAGTAGGTTCCTTCACCAGCTGTGTTAGGAAGTTGTCTTCCACACACTCCAGGAACCTCCGGGACTGTTCCCTCTCTGCTGTGTAGTATTCCCAGCGGACATCCGGGAAGTTGAAATCCCCCACAAGAACACGGGCAGATGATCGCGAGACCTCTGCCAGCCGCTTATAGAATACTTCATCGGTTTCTACATCCTGATTAGGGGGTCTATAACAAACTCCCATCACGATATCTGCCTTGTTGGCCTTCCCCTTGATTTTTATCCATACACACTCAACACTGTCATTCACACTGTTGAGTTCTAGACATTCAAAACCGCCCCTAACATAGAGGGCCACCCCACCACCTCTCTTCCCTTGCCTATCCCTTCTGAAAAGCTGGTAGCCATCAATTACAGCACTCCACTTGTGTGTGTCTTCCCACCACGTTTCCGTGATGGCAACCACATCATAGTTTCCCTGCTGCACGATGGCCTCCAGCTCGTCCTGCTTATTCCCCATGCTGCGTGCATTAGTGTAGATGCACTTCAGTTGGGTTAATTGTCCTACCACTTTCTTGGGGGGACAGGCCCTGATTTGCACCTGATCATTCAAAGACTCTGACACTCTTACTTTATATACAAAGATGCTTTTTGTCTGAATTTAAAAGCAAAGCATGCGTTTTAAATATTTTTACTCTGTTCTCCATTAACCACATTTCTTGCACATAGACTAACGTTTCTATTCTTAAACATTCTGAACAATTCTTATTTTTCTGCAATTTTCTTTTGGTGAACAGATCAACTCTCCTTACGTGTATTTGCTTCTAAGTGCAACTGCGAGCTGTTAACATATATTTTATTAAAATATATTTGATTCTTTTAAAATACCTTCAGGAAAGACATATATAAACCATGGATGTAATTCACTTGCATTAAATTATGCTAACATTTATGGTAATAACATCACTATTTCAATTTAAAACTACCTATGGCTTAAGTGCAGTACATTTAAGTATAAACAAGCCAAAAAAAGATGATCGCACGATCCCATTAGAGGGAACTCTGACTTGTAAAAAGGAAGAAACTGTTTAAATTCAGTTTACGTAAGTATGTCATCATAAACAAATCCTACAGTGTATCAAAAATACTGTATGACACCCAAAGTACTTGTTGGACTAACAAGACAGTTTACAGCAACATGATTTACACGTGACAGTTCACAACCAATCATTTACAGTTTTCAGCAACAGTAAAATCATAAAACAAGGGAAAACCAGATCATGGTTTATTATGCAAAATGTTTTAACTCTTGACTACATTTGATTCTCAGTAATTAGCAAAGTCATTTCTTCAAGATGACAAAAACCAATTCTGCTCCGTAACTACAAACACTCCAAATTCTCAATATATACATATTTTATTAATAAAATTGTACTACATTGTTTAAAAGAAATAACACCACAGTTGAATTCATTTTAGTTACTTAATATCCTATGCCTAGTCTTTTGCTTCTGAACAAACTGCAGTTCCCAAACAGCTGCTTAAAAACTGGGTTTGACATTCCTAGGTTTGACAATCCATTTTAAGGATTTCAGGGCTAAAAACTGAAATAGTGGATTTATCTTTAAGATCTTTATAATATTGACAGGAGAAATAAAGAAAAAAAAACTTTGAAACATAAGCAAGTTTTGGTTCTAATCTAATAAACAAGAGAGCTTAATGTTTTATGGTTAAAGAACTGTATGACCATAAATGCACCTGTAACCCTCAAAAACTTGCTTTCTCTAACTTACGAAGTACTAAACATGCTTTCCCACTCAATACTAATCTTGGTTTTGCTGCTCTTTCTCTATGGACAATACTGTACCCTACACTCCACGCCTATTTTTCCAAAACAAGCGGCATATTTCCATTTCAGAAGTTTTATTTATATCTCTTACCTTTATATGGCTTCAGATATTTTATACTAACCCAGCCCCTTGTAGGGCTGTCATCAAAAAACTGTACATGGACACGACTGGATTTCCCTTTTCCTCTGACTATTGTTTTTTCAGTGGGATGGTTGTATATGAGACACGGCCACCAAGGATAACCTTCCATCTTAGCCCAGACCAAGTCACCAGCTGAATACTCGCAGGAGACACTGCAAAGAAAACAGATGTGTAATTTGAGGAATATAAACATTTAAAACAGCTCTCTCCATAAATGTGACTGCACACTGCTTCTGAGCAGCTTGCCCAATGAAGATCTTGGAAGGCTCTTAGGTGACGCAGCCAGGATCATACAGTCCTTCTATATCACTATCTATATCACTCCTGACTTTTCCGATTTGCTCCTCCAGGTTCTACTAGCTCCCCACGCTGATAGAGCTTCACAGTCACAGAATCCTGGCTGAGGTCGGAAGGGGCCTCCGGGGGTCTCTTTGTCCAAGCCCCCTGCTGAAGCAGGGCCACCAAGAGCCACGTGTAACCCGACCCTTCACTGATTTCTTAAGGTAGGAGGAGAGAGTAACTGGGTCCAACCAGGCATCGACTAGAAGATTGCAGACTACATGTTATGAATTGACAACCTACATAACTTAGGTAAGTTTTCCTGTAGAGGCTAATTCTCAACAGGGCACGTAAAGGGAATATAAGTAAGATTTCAGAAAACCCTCAAGCTACAAAAAAATAAATGAATAAATAAAAACTCTGTCTCCACTGCAGAGCACCTGGTGCAGCTTGTATTTCCTCTCTCCTCCTCCCCCGAGATTTCATTGGCACCCTCTACCGCGGACGGCGGTTTTCCTCTCGGCTGTAGCCAAACAACCACGACATACAGTTATCTGACGCGTGAGACACTCACCATCCCGATACAGCACAGAAATTCAGGCAGGAGTAAAAAAAAACGTATTTCAAAACAGAGAAAAACTATAGAGGTGGCGTCCCCCCTCCGCAGCTGCCGGCGCCGTCCCGCCTCCCCACGCCCTGCCTGAGGGGAAGGCGGCCCGGCCTGCATCTCCGCCGCACGCCCGGCCTCCTGACACACACACGGACCCTCCGGCCCTTCCGAACGAGCCCTGCCCCGCGCGGCGCGGCCACCACCGCCGCCACCTCAGGCGGCCACAAGCGCGGGGCCCGCTGCCGCCCCGCCCCCTCCCCCGGCGCAGGGAAGGCCCCGCCGGGCCCGGCCGGCCACCGCTTCCATGAGAAAAATCTCTTCGCTCTCCGGGGGACACCGGCGGGGGGCAGCGGGCGGGGAACACCGACACGGCCGCTTCCTGAGCGGCCGCGCTCCAACCGCCACCGGCGGCACCGCCCGCCCCTTCCCCTCCCGCAGCGGCCCGCGCGCGCTGCTGCCGCCCCCCCCACCCCGTCCCCTCACGCAGGCCGCACTCCTGCGGCCTCCCCCCCGGCCCGGTTACCTGGGGGTCTTGGCGGCCGCCCCGTTCCCCAAGCCCTTCTCCCCCGCCTCCTTGCGCCGGGCCGCAGCTCTGCCCGCCGCGCCGGCGGGGCTGGTGGCGGCCTGGCGGCCATTCTGCTCCCCCGAGGAGTGGCGGCGGCGGGTCCCCGCACCGGCCTGCGGTGGGGCGGGCGCCGGAGCCGGAGCCGGTGCGGGCGGGCGCGGCGACGCCGATGTGGCCTTGGGGAAGAAGCGGAGCAGGGTGCTCTGGCGGGACATGGCCGGGACGGGAAGCGCGGGCCACCACCAGCGCGCGCCAAACCCGCCAGCGCGCGCCAATCCCGCCAGCACTCGCCCCGCCCCCTGGGCGTGGCCTCCCTCCCACCCCCGCCCCTCGGCCGCCGCGCGCGGGAAGCGCCGTAGGGGGTGGCCTGGTCGTGGCTCCGCGATGCCGCCGCCTCCGCGGGCCGCTCCGGGGCCCGGCCCCCCGTACCGCCCCGACAGCCAGACCCCCGGCGCCCGGCGGGGCTCCTCGGTCTCTCCGTGTTTGCCCTGCCCTCCCTCTCCCCGCCGCTGGCAGAGGGCCCGCGGCGCCTCAGGGCCGATCGTGAGGCGGCGTCCCGGCCTGCTGCCCTCCCCGTCGGGCCTTCCCGCGGTTCGGTGTCTCACAGCAAGGTGTGTCCTCATTAGCTCCAGCCCTTCAAACCCTGCTCCTGCTCCGTAGCGGTGGTTACGGTGAATGTTGGGATGGGGTGAGCGGGGGCCTTCCCACAACTACATCCTCGGGGAAGGAGTGGCTCTGGCACCTCCGTTGGAGAATGTCTTTGCCGCCTCTGCGGTAGCAGGCAAGAAGATCGGTGTGTGAAGAGGCGAGGCTGGTACATGGCCAGAGGCAAGGCTTGGACAGTTGTCTGCCCAGCTGCCAGGCTGCAAGTTGGTACTTCCCAGCCAGCTTTAGTGGCAGATGCACAGTAAAGCTAAGAAATGGCAGCTAAAATACTAGGATCTCTTCCTCTGCTCTTCCTGCATGTTTTTTTTTCATATTCATAGGTGAGGCTATGTCCTTTAAAAGCAATTTTTGGTGCACTAGAATACAATCCGCTTCATGGTTCTTAACTGTTGGGCTTAAGCTACAGAGCAAAAATAAGAACTTATTTTTATCAGCATAAATTCAGAGAAAAAATATTTACTGTCACTAGATGTCTGGTAGCATAGCTTTTTCTTTCACTAAAAGTGAAAATATTTTAGTATTGCAAGCCAAAACCTCTCCTACCGTCCAGCACATCTGTAGCCAAAAATGTCACAGGCGCGCTCCCACCGCGATTAAAAAAGTGGAACTGCAAAGTAGAGATTTGACCACAAGAGGTCCCGCAAACCCAAACTATACTGAAGGATTTTAAAAGCATGTTGCTTCCAAAAGAATTATTTCCGTTTAATTTCGGAGCATGATTTCCATTTAACGTATCATATATTGCTTTCATAAACAATCCGATGTGTCCTCAGCTACACACAACTCAAACTGAAGTAGAAAAACAGCTGCATTTAGTTTCCTGAGAATAGTCCAGGGGATTGCAAAGCTCATGGACTGTGAAGTGCTTGGAAGTGGAACATGTTGCAGGATAACCCCCTTGGCAGGTATTGCTGTTCCTGTCAAAAACACTTGCCAGGACTCGTACCTGCACAAATGTTTAGGTTGCACGTTTATGTCAATTATTTGTAGGAAATAGGCAACCGTATTTAAATTTGTAGCTGTCTGGAAAATTACACTCTAATCATCCATCTGTCAGGTAGAAGCAGGGAGTTGGGGTGAGGTAGGGAGGGGAAAAAAACTTGGGAGAGTGCTAAAAGCAGGCCCAGTTTTTAAAGATGAAGCCTGTTTTGAGCAGACGCCTGATAGATCCTGGTAGCTTCTCCCTGGAGATGGCTGTTGTGAGTTCGTATGAGGAATGGAGAAGACAGAAAAATGTGAAGGGTTGTCTGAATTTGGTGGCCTCCTGAGCCCACATGGTATGAACACCACAGAAGTCACTTTGGTGTTGGGGTTGGTTTTGGTAGCCCTGGGATTTCTTCAGGCACGTGTGTCAGTCCTGGTGACTCTGCTGGAAGAGGGGCATGTTACTGATTTGGCACAACTGTGGAGGTCTCAAGAAGAGACATTGGAATTTATGGACCATGTGGTCCAGAGGCTTGAGCGAGGGGCCTGGAGTATGCACCTGTGAGAAGATTAATACTTTGGTTTGCAGTTTTTTAATTTGTCCCATGCAATGATACCAGTTCTCCAGGTCTGTGGTGTCCCCATGTCTGGGTCTGGGCATTCCTACATCTATGGTGACGGCCACTTAAGAAATGCCTCATTGGAAATGTATCTAAGTCTGTATTTTAGAAAGTATGGATCCAATGTCAGGTGCCCTCCCCAAGGTGGGGTAGCACCGCATTTTGATATCCACAAAAATGTAGGAGTTAAACTTTGCAATACTGGATTATCGTACATCCCCTTTTCTCTGGTGGGATCAGGCTGGGGGAAACACAGCTCAGACCAGTATTTTTTAAATTGCCTTTTGTTATGCGGTTATTAATAGCAAGGGACTCATCACACACTGCATTCACTTACTCCCTCACGCAATTCACAACACACACGTACTAACATGTACCCCGGTGGAGTAAGAGCTGGGAGACCAACCCCAGCAGAGGTTAAAAACTTAACTTTAAAAAGTTAAGTTTTAAACTTAAAAGCAGAGGCATGTGTTGATGTGCCAGGGGCTTTGAGGTGGGTGTTCAGGAAGTCCCTCCATATGATTTGTTTGGTCATATATATATATATATACACACACATATATATATATACACACACGCACGTTATTTTATGTATTTAGATAGATAGATAGACAGATAGATAGGTAGATAGATAAATAATCTTGTAGTTTTGCATGTAGCAGCTTTCTTGGATGTAGCCTGGGTTGTACATCCCATGCTAGTGGAATTTGACAGATTCAGCAGAGTCTCAGTGTTTGGGGTTTATCAGTTTTTGTGGATTCAGCAGGACTGCTAATCTCTGGAGCTTATCTGTTCTTGGCAGACTTTCGCACGCTACCACTTGGCACATGCTTTCCCTCTCTTCAGCCTGCTGTTTTCTGGTACATATTTCTCCATCCACACATGCCTGTAGGGCCATTCACACAAACTCACACAGAGGGGGCTTTTATGACATGGTCTTCACTTTTTCTCGAGTAAAATATAGAATTCTACTTGTTTTTCTACCAGTCTCAGCAGGGGAGGTTATAGAATAATTAAAACTTGAAAGTGGTGACATTACTGAAAACGTTATAAACAGCTCTGTCCTTCCCCCTTTTTTTTGAGTATCCTCTTCTGAAGAGGAAACCATAGGGAATTGTTAAGTTGCTGTAGTACAGACTTTACACCAAGCTCAGCTGAACACCGGAAAGTGCTGTATTTATCTTAATTCTTTTCCTCCCTCTTCCCCTGCCAATGCATACGCAAATACTCCCACACAGCCATCAACTGTGCTTTTTAGCTCCCTAAATGGTTCTGAACAATTTCCATTCTAGGAGCATTGGAAATGGCAAAGATTTGGTTTTTTTCAAGATAATATCTCAAAATTTTTGAAACTGAAACAACTTCGGATATACCTTATTTTACTAGATTATACAGCACCTTCTCTACAGCTGCTACAGAAGAGGATGATGGACTGTTGTTAATGGTGGGGCAGGATCCAAGAGCTTGCAATGCAGTGACTCTCTGCTATACCTAGGCTTTCCTCTGGAGTTTGGAATTAATCATTTCTATCTTGTTAGATGCTGGAATAAGGAAAATGATAACCAGGTAATTCTGAGGGAAAAATGAAATTGAGTAAATCAAAATGGATACCTAGAACAATAACCACAACAGAAAAGCAAAGTACACTTGAGGCCAGGTGCCTGGTTGTTTATCTTCTATAGTGTTTCCTATCTCTGATATTCTTTGAAAGAAACATTTGACAGGAAGGAAGAGTCATTCCTCAGGCGAGGGACCTTGTTCTTGAAGTTGCCAGGCATAGCCAAGAACAAACTGTTGAGGCTTACGGAGCAGCAGGAGGAAGGGTGCTCCTGGCACAGGCAGTGCCCTCACTGACCATGATGCAGAAGCACAGCATCTGAATCACAGAATCCTAGAATCACAGAATGTTTGGGTTGGAAGGGACCTTTAAAGATCATCTACTCCAACCCCCCTGCCATGGGCAGGGACAGCTTCCACTAGATGAGGTTGCTCAAAGCCCCATCTAACCTTGCACACTTGCAGTGATGAAGGATCCACAACTTCTCAGGGCAATCTGTTCCAGTGTCTCACCAGCATCACAGTAAAAAATATCATCCTTACGTCCAATCTAAATATACCCTCCTTCAGTTTAAAACCATTATCCCTTGTCCTGTCACTAGAGGCCCTGCTAAAAAGTTTGTCTCCATCTAATAAGCCCCCCCAATATATGGAAAGGCCACAATAAGGCCTACCCAGAGCCTTCTCTTCTCCAGGCTGAACAACCCCAACTCTCTCAGCTTGTCTTCACAGCAGAGGTTGCTCCAGCCCCTGATCATTTTTGTGGCCCTCCTCTGGACCCTTTCCAATACGTCCATGACTTTCCTGTACTGAGGACTCCAGAGCCGGACAGTACTCCAGGTAGAGTCTCACCAGAGTGGAGCAGAGGGGCAGAATCACCTCCCTCGACCTGCTAGCCACGCTTCTTTTGATGCAACCCAGGATATGGTTGGCTTTCTGGGCTGCAAAAGCACATTGCTGGCTCATGTCCGATTTTTTGTCCAGCAGTCTTCGTCCGCAGGGCTGTTTTCAGTCCTTTCATCCTCCAGCCTGTTTTGATACCAGGTGTTGCCCTGATCCAGGTGCAGGACCCTGCGCTTGGCCTTGTTGAACTTCATGAGGCTTGTATGGGCCCACTCCTGAAGCCTGTCCGGGTCCCTCTGGTTGGCATCCCTAAGGCGTGTTGTCGTCGTCAAACTTGCCAAGGGTGCACTCAGTCCCACTGTCTGTGTTATTTATGAAGATATTAAATACTATTGGTCCCAGTCCAGACACCACTCATTACTGGTTTCAACTTGGACATTGAGTTGCGTGGGCAGAGCAGGGTACTGATAACCACGACAGCCCCAGACAAGGTGAGGGGGTGGATCAGGTCCAGGGTCCACCTGGGAGGCAGGGCTGGAGGCGGGCACACCTGCAGCAGGCATCACTCGCGTAGGGGCTGGGGGCCCAGCGCAAACAAATTGTTGATAACAAGCTTTTGAAAGCTCCTCAGGCAAAATTTGCTAAACCATTAGCAAAAGAGCTGTATCCATGATAGTTATTGTCAAGAGCAGTCTAGGAAATTTCACTTTGGTGGGTGTTTGAAGTATAAGATATGTGCACTACCCCTCTTTATGTGTCTGCTGAGCAAAGTAACAAATTTGTCTTCCAGAGCTAATAGAAAGCTCTTAAAGTGAGTCAAAAAAAAAACCCTGGCTATTTTAGGTAGGATTTTTTCATTTCGATCAAATTTTCTCATTTCAGTATTCTGCAATTGTCTCGCTGGGACAAATGTAACAATTTTCACTTTTCCCCTTTAGTATAATCACATTTTCTGAAAACTTTTTAATATCTTTTATATTCATTTTTCGACACAAGACATGACCGCGGAGGAAGATCGTGAGTCTTAACTGTTTTTTATAGGCCTGCCGCAAATACTCGGTAACTATATCAAAACCAAGTGAAGTAACTCTGGCGTGCAAATAGCTTAATGGGGAGTGGAAAGATGAGTCCACTGCTTCATTCGATTAATGTGCGTCCTTTCTCTGAGGTTGACTTGAACTGCTTTTATACCCATAGAGGTGAGATGATCAGAAGTAACCTTAAAGCAGTGCTAAATGCTTTATGGGCCTTACCTTGGTGACAAAGTGTGCCAGACCAATCTTAGATTGTGAGGTGGAACAATTTACAGAAATAGTTCCATCGTGCTAAGATAGACAGGACTGAAGACAATGTTGACCTTTCTCAGAAATTCCCCCGAAGGAGAATTTAAGCATGAGATGCACGCTGTGAATGTGGTAGCCAGTGAAAGGTTAAGTTTTAAGAAAAATATGACCATGACAAAATGTTAATGAGTACTGAGGTCATTCTGACCTAAATATAATTGATCTGGTAGGCTGGTAAGAATCAGATATCCTAATATACTAATTTTGTGCAGGCTTGGAAAAATTACTATGTAAGGGTGTTGTAAAAGTGTGTTTAAAGGGCATTTTTTCCCCAGTGCTAAGTTTACTACTACTCAGTTTCCTCTACAGCATCTGGCATACATAATGGGCTAAGCATGAGTATGAAATAAGTCAGAGACTGTTTATTCAGTAGCTCATTGTTCTGTAATTGGGTTGAGAAACCACCTTTATTTTAGTAACAGAAGATAATTAATTTCCTCTTTGCTCTCTTTTTGCATGTCTGCAGACATGCAACTTCCTTGTACCAGATTTAGAGGAGCTTCTATAGCAGCAAGAAATGAAGCAAGAAATGCATGTTTATTTAGGGTCCCTTTAATTACACAGTCTAGGACTAAAACCTTTTTACTATTTTTCTTACCTGACGAAGCAGCAAAAAGGAAGAGATGAAACTGTAAGATTTCTGAATAAATGACATTTTAGGATTTTTTTTTACACTGTGCCGTCTTTTAGATACAGGTCTGAAGCGATATGAGAACTGCTGGAATGGGATCTAGCAGAACTACCAGAAACAAGAGTTCAAAAATCAAGAAAAGTCTAAACATAACCCATGAAATTGATTTGCGACCAAAACCGCAGACAGACTGCATCTCCAATTCTGATGTTTCTCAGGTGATACAGTGTAGATCCATGCATAATAATAGAATGACCTAAAAAAAAATAGAAAGAAAAAAGCCCAGCAGAAAATAAAAGAAAAATGGACCAGAGCTGAAGATGATCAAACTCTTCTGCATGGTTCCATCCTGCTCCCACAGAGCAGGAACATTCGTCTGCTGATTTTGTTGGGTTCAAGATGCTCCTGCTTTTTGAAAGTGTAGTAGCCACCCACAGTTATCCTGCTTCCTGCCTTCTGTTTTATTGTGCCTCTATTAATAGTATGAACACTTGTGGTTTTTTTCGATGATACAATTTAATAATTTCAATTTGCAAAGAAAAAATAACTCATAAATCCAGAAAAAAACCAAAACCTGCAATCAAACAGTCTGACCTGCATAGCACAGGGCATCGGATTTCCCTGAATCAATCCCTGTTTATATCAGATAATCTCTTGTGGAAAACAAACAGTTTTGATTTAAAGGTTTGCAAAGAGAGATCATGACAATGGTCTGTTAATTAAGTACCATGAGATATTTGCCGCTGTTGAGGCAGGGAACATAAATTTGAGCTGGATGGGTAGGGTTAAGCAAGTTCCGTTTTTTTTCCCAGCACTGAATTAGCAAATCGGTGTTGCAAAAAGAATTTGTATTTTGCATGACTGATGTTCTCTGACTTCAGAGGTGTCACCTGTCAGCTTGGATGATGGGTGAGAGAGGCAAAGGGAAAAAACCTGGTGATGAAGAACAAGTACGGTCACTGCTTGGAGAATTAAATGTTTCAGTTCTGCATCCCTGCCAGATAGTGCTGGGAGAGCCAAAGGAAGATTGGTTCCTACTAATTAAAATGCGGGGGGAAAAAAGAAGAGGCTTCTTGCTTTCCTTCTTAAATCTATAACTTTGTTCCTTGTGGGTAGCTAATCTCTTGCCAAGTGACATTGGCACTAAATCTGGGAAATATCTTCCACAAGTTGTTTCTCTGATGGAGGTGCAGATGGGGACAAGGATGAGGTGACATGGGGCGAGGTGGTCTGTTCTGCTGTGAGACAGTGCTTTGAGTTTCACGCTGGAGGAGTGTTGTGCCCACTGAGCCCTGCCCATGCTGGACCGATCCCCTCACTCAGACCTCAGCTGACAACTGGTTTTCATGGTGAGAGAGATGTAGTTTAATTATGAACCTTTGCCGAATGAGCGTGCTTTTACTAGGAAACAATAATCAGTCAGCTTACCGGGAATTAATAGCTTATTAGAACTACTACTCTGAGCCCTTTTTTGCAGACTTCTTAATGCAGATGATCTGAGAAGTGTCTTTCCTGAAGTTTCTGGTTTGTTAGCAGCTTTATATTTATGTGGATTTATCTTTAAAGTGTGTATACACTGAGTTTGTGACAGTCAACAGTTTATTGATTGAAGGGAGTCTGGAAATTAATTTTCCCCGTAACAACCAGGTTAGTGCTTGTAAAGTAGCACAAAGGGCAAAAGGTCTGAGGGACTTGGAACATTAATTCAAATGTTTAGCGAGAGTTTGTTTTCATCAAAATCACTGCCTGCGTGCTTGTGGCTGCACTGGAGAGCTGGTTCAATACACATTTCTCTAACCTAGTAGTTCATGCTATAAGATGCTTCAGTTTTAGAACACTGTCTTTTTAATGTATCTTGGTTTTCACTATCACTTTATATTTCATCAGCTAGACTTGGGAGCCATGTAACATGAATCTTCCAGGGACACAGGGCTTGAGATCTCAATGATGGCAGTAATGACCTCTGCTAGAACTTGGAGAAACAACTCATGCTTTGGCCAGGGTAGAGCAGGGATCTCTCCCTGGTATGTGTGGTGGAATATAAACCTGAGGAAACAGCAGAGACTGAGAGCTCTTGGTGGAGTTACCAGGGCTCTCATCCCCGTGATGGCGAAGACTCTCTGTGCCATGCTGTTGCCCTTCCCATACATGGCAGTGGCTCTGTGTGTCACCTCACTTGCTCCTCTCCATACCATTTTTGTCATCCCTCATAAGCTCAGGACCCTCTCTGTGTTTATCTCCTTTTTTTTGCTGCGTGTACCATATCTCTCTTCACATGCTGGGGATGCAAGGTTTCCTGTTCTTTTATTTTTTCTGTAAGCTTTCCTTTTCTCTACAGGCATCTCCAATCCCTGCCAAGAGCTCCACTTGGTGCTAGTTTTCTTTTCTTTCTCTTCGAGAAGGAAGCCGTGCAGGGTGCTAATATTACATGCTCCACCAAGCTGCTGTTCAAAACTGACATATGTAAGGGCAATGTTATGCTGCAAGGTGTTGATCTGTAGGCGTTTATCAATCTGTCCTCATTCCCCTCCTAGTTTTTACAAAGTTTTGACCACCATAACTGAACAGAAACAGCAGCAAACCCTGCAGACAAATACCACCACATTTGGATACAAAGTCCAGTTCATTATTTTTTTTAATACTGCTTTAAAGTTAGGGCAAAATATTGTCAAAGTATCAAATAATACAACCAGTATCGGTCTTCTAGTGGGTACCTAATAGTTATAATTGAAATCAGTTGCTAGTATAATTTATTTTGGTACACAATTTGCTGTTAAGTTATATTATAACCTGCAATCAGTTTAGTAATCTCCTATTGTAGCTGTTGAAAGAAAATAATTGAAAGAAAATGTATTTACATTAAATGTGTCTGGATGGCATACTATTTCATGAAACAATATGGCAATTAAGCAGGCTGGGGAACCAGTGAGGCAAGCAGTCACACAGGGGCAATTTGCCTACAGTGCAGAATTATTAGATACATTTGTGCAGCTGGCATCCACTCCTTGGAGAGGCAGGGGATTTAAAACTGAATGCATTTCAGGTAAGGACAAAGGTGTATCTTCACAAATTAGAGATAGTGCCAAATACACTAATTCTTTTCATAGATCAGGCTCTAAAAATTATTTCCTTTCTAAAACAAGTTTCTGTTTTAATTAAAAAACCCTAAGATTTATTGATGTCTAAAATAAGCTACTATATAAAGATGTCCTTCTCCACCTCTTCCTTTAATTACCTGCTAAAGCCAACAATTCAGTCATGATCCGGTGACAATTGTATTGCCATGGAACCACACGGTCCTGCACTGCCGATCGCAGTGGGCCCTGATGCATCCCTGGTGGTCTGCACTGAGCAAGAATGTTATCTGAAGCTTCATTTTTAGAATCACTGCAGTGTTTTCTTCTGTTTTCCTGTGGACAATTTGGAAGAGATGTGCGTAAGGCTTTTGCCAGGACGGAGCAGGTAGCCTGCTACATGGAGTCATGGAAAGAATGCGCGGCCAGCCCTTGTGTGCTCCTCATGAGACTGATATTCAGAAACCCCTTTTGTGTGATTCAGAGCATGTGCAGGCTGGTTGTAGCTGGTCCCCCTCCTCAAATACCGTATGACCCTGGTGGTACTATTCCTTATCCAAGGGCTTCCTACATTCCTTATGGGCTTCCTACGTTGCTCTGCAGAACAAAGACCAACTAGCCCTTACGTTAGAACTTTGATGGGTGTTAAAAAATGATAGACAGCACCTATATTCATTTTACGTGTAACACAGGAGTCAAAAACATATAAAGTAAACAGCTCTGATTTTAAAGGGACAGTGAAAAAGTGTGCGGTTTTAGAGGTTTTTGCCAAATTGTAGTGGGATAATTATCCATCTCTGAACAGAACTGCTGTAGCCATGAATGATAAGTATCTTGCCTATGTGAACCCTATGAACTGTGATTTTCATCAGAAATGTGAGTTCATGTGCCTGTGCCAGTCAGAAAATGTCTATATTGCTCATTCTGTAGGCACTGGCATTTTCACGAAGTTGACACTGAGCAGTTGAGAGGTTAGACTAGTTGCACAGCAAGTCTGCTATCAGTGCTGTCTGAACTTCAGAAGTCAAAGCTTCTGGCTGTGACATTCATCCATGCATAATTTAAGGTATAATCTCTATCACTAAATTTGACTTTTCCACAGGGTTACCAGGAGACAGGCTCTCATTTTACACACTACCTTTTCATTACTGTTTTTTTGTTTCACATTTAACGGTCTTCTGTTTGACACATTCTCTTTTCTTCATAGTTTCAGGAAGGTAACTTCAGCCGGAAGACTCCCACATCATTGGTTGACTTGTCTATTACCGTGTGTCTTGAATATCCTGTGTTCATAGTAATAATACAGTGCAGCTTTTGTACTAATAGAAGTACACCTAAATAATTTTCACTTGTCTTGGAGCATCTGCTGTGTCCTCCCACATTCTTCCTTAAATCTTAACACAGGGTCTCTTAAAGAAAACCCTGCTTCGTAGTTAAACTAGCTCATTGAATTGGTGCACTTCTTAAACACATTTATTTTTCTGTGAACGGAAGATGCACTTCATTAGTTTGAAACACTTTTGTATTGGAAAAAATTACTAAATAGCTGAAGTATAGTTTGTTTATTTTCTGGTTAAAGTTTCTGATCACTGTCTTTTTCTCTCTCCTCAGGCGGTGGCTTACTTACCTCTCAGCCAATTACAGCTGGGCAGTACTCGCAACGGGGATTCATAATTTTAGAAGAAACTCTTGGAAACAGATGGCCCCATATTTTTTTGGTGAGGACTACTGAACTCCTTTAGTATCTAATTTAAGTAAAATCTGTGAGCTGACAGCAGGATAGGACTTATGCTATATTGCCAACTTCAGGCATTAAAAAATAACAAGTTTTTAAAATGTAATGAACTTTTAAATTTGCCTTGTG
This sequence comes from Chroicocephalus ridibundus, assembly GCF_963924245.1. Classification (NCBI taxonomy): domain Eukaryota; kingdom Metazoa; phylum Chordata; class Aves; order Charadriiformes; family Laridae; genus Chroicocephalus; species Chroicocephalus ridibundus. The sequence continues at coordinate 15,492,300 of NC_086286.1, forward strand.
ATTTTTCAAGCTCCAAGTGGTCTAATTTTCAAATATTTCTCTGGAAGGATGAAAGCTAAGAACCTGCCTTCCTTTCAAATAAAAACTTAAATTCTCATGTAATCCTGGGGATTTGTAAACTGGGGTTTCACAAAAGGTGTCATGTGTTGTGAATTTCATGGAAAAAAAAAACCCTGGGACTCGCAACTGTGCAGCTGATGGTACACAACAGGGCAGTTCATCACCCCGACTAGAGTGCACCTAGTGCATGTGCCCATGGATAAGGGTATGCCCATGCACATAGACGCATGGTATTAAATTGAGAAAGCTGTCTTTCCCAAAGTGATCTTTTTTCCAGTAGTGGATGAAGGATAGTCCGTTTTCATGAACTGTACACTGAGAAGGAGACAGTACCTGTTAGTAGGCAGGGAGAGTCTAAGGGGGTAGCTGTACATTTTTTAATGGGCCTAGATGGAGTGGTTGAGAATGGCACAAGAGCTAGATGACTCACAGTCATCTACCAACCAGCTGGACATTACCTTCTGCATCTGCTTCAGATGGAGGCGACCATGTGGAAATTCCAGTGCCAATTATTTCCACTGCAAAGTTAGACATGAGCTCAAATCACAGATGTTCACTGATATTGCAAAGATACAGAGGAATAACACGGAGCGTTATTGTGCTGCTGAGTGACTAGGTAATGACCTCCTGCACAGGCACCACAGTCATTTCAGATGTCTGCAAAACAGGTGTGAATTTACATCTTGATTTCAAATAAGTGAGCTTAGAATAGGTGCAAATTGCCATTTAACCATTTTCCACATCAGTTCTAAATGTAGTCCCCAGTAATTTGTTTCTACCATATTAATTGAGAGAAGACCAGCTTTCCGTAGTACAGAGATGACAGGCCACACCGTTGTCATACCACACAGAGATGGGGCACATATAGAAACACAGATCTGTCCCATGGTCCCCAGCATACTTCCTCTTGAGGTTGTGTGGGTGGCAGAAGGTGGTTAACACTTAGTTTTCAGGGTGTTGGTGCACTGTAATAACTGCAGCATCAGGGTGCTGAACCGGTTTCTTTTTGGGGCTGCCGGTGCATTTTTCTCCACTTTAAGGATTTTGTGACAATGGTCCGTGCTATTGCCAGAAAAAAAGCAACAACTCCTTTCCAAGCATTTTGTCATATAAAGAAATGGTGAAACAAAGAAGATCAAAAAGGAAAAATAAGCCCAAAAGAGTAAGGAGTGGGACAAAAGGAGATAACAAGGATCAGGGCATAGGACAGAAAAAAGTACTTGAAAAAGGAGAAGAGTAATCAATGGAAGCAGAAGGAAAAGGAACCTTAAGAGACCCAAGACTGAGTCTAAAGCCCTTCTGGAAGAATACCCCACCCCCTTAACACACCTCCCTGCCTTAAAAGGGGCTACAAGGCTCCAACTGCACCTGAATCTCTTTTAGTGGAGTGTTTTGGCTTTCTGCCAACTCTACTATCTGAAATGATACATATCTTCATGACTTACTCTAGAGAATCGTGAAGCTATTTCTTAGTGAGCCAGATTTATTAGGATAAACTTTGGGATTGATTGGCTTGTTTTCATTTAAAAGGACTGTTCCTTTTTTTCTCATAGCCAAGCCAGAGAACCCTGACAGGGACCAGCAACACCATCTAGGATGCTGCAGCAGAGGGAGCCACATCATCATCATCCATAATTGATAATGTAGGTACATTGCACTTACCTTGCTCCTCTATGCACGTGTCAGCCAAGTGAACTCTCACTTGCTTGGCTAGAAAATGATCTGTAGAAAGAAACGTGTACTGAATGCTCAGGCCTCCTCCATCGCTACAAAGGACCAATTTATTTAATCAATACAAAATCAGAGCTGTCCCAGTAAGAAATGTAATCAAAGAGGAAAGTTGAGAAACAGAACCCCACCTAAAAGGGTTTATTCTGTTAGATGCTTGTGGATCACTTTGCCTCAGCTGACAGGTTAGATATATTTTTCAACTACTTTGCAGCAATATTGTGTTTACTTAAATAGGCATGTCTGCTGCAATAACCAACGCTCTGAAGAAACAGTTGCAAGAGTACATAATATGCATTGTATTGGTTTCATGATAGCAATTTTTCTGCTAATCTCTTATCTTCCAGTAATGTGGTGTTCTGTGTGTTAGGATACTGAGTACCTCCATGTGCTTCGTGCAGTAAGATAAATTGAAAGAAATAACCTAATTAGAAAAACAATTCTTAACTCCAGGTGCTAAAGGTTTAGCATCACCACTAGGCAATGTTGTCTTTGAATGCAGCTGTGATGGGTTAATACAATATTAATCATAGATTTGTTACAACAGAGAGAGCAAGTAAAGTTTAACATAGTTACCTGCTGAATGTTGACCTAATAACATTTTCAGGGAAAAAAGGTGTGGGTTTGGGGTTTTTTTTTAATGTTCATGAGACAGACTTCTAAAGGCATTTAAAGAGCAAAGAATACAAACAGGAGGGTCAAATGGTGCTTTCTCCTATCTGTATGTATCTGTTTGTTAAAGGGCTTCTATTACGGTTGCCCACTCACTTCTGGAAATAGGGTTACGCTTACATGTCACTCACATGTTTTTAAATTGTACTTGAATTGGTTTTACTGTAGTTTATCACCTGGAAATAAGCATCTGTTAAAAACAGGTTGCACAATGTTACTGCTTCAAGACTTTCTTTTTTTTTTATGTTGCTTTTATAATGTTTTGTCATTGCTTTTCAGTTTTCACTTTTGCTTCACGCACAGGTTGGATTAAGTTGTTTCAATATCAAAGGGGTGGAGGAAGTATGTTTTCCTAACATTAAAAGCATAATTGAGTTCAGATTACTTCAACTTTCTGGTTTTTGTTCTTGAAAGCTGGATAAACTGGACTCAGGATGTTTATTTTACTTTCAAAGGGAAAAGAAAATAATTTGGTTTTAAAAATGAAATGAAACCAACAGATTATAACTGTATCCTAGGTGGTATATCACACATGTAAACAAAAAGCTTAAGTTGTGGGGAGTCACACTCCAGATTCAGGATATAATGAGTTTGTTTATATTCTGATGACATTGTTATAATTTAAAAATAGTTACTAGCTGCATGTTGAACCTAACTTTTATAATAAATTACTGCTAAAGATGTTACAATTTTGAGATCCTTTACATGATTTTATAAATTGTATTTTCTTATACCCCTACATAATACACTAAGACTACGGAATCTTGTTAGTTTGACTTCTCATTATTTCCCCTTTTCCAGAGCTTTTGTTAAGTTAAAAAACCCCACACGGTGGGGTAATATTGCAGTATTTTGTAACCTTTGGGGTCATTTGTAAAAATACAGCAAAGCTCTAATATGAGATCACTTTTTAGAAAAATTCTAAGTTTACATAGTATTGTAAAGAGATATGCAGGGGGATGCCACCCCTGTTGTAGTTGGTAGTATTTTCAAATCCTGCCATTAAGTACAGTCATAGCAGGTTCTTATAAATGTTTTTCATTTTTATCATCCTGAAATTGTCTTTTTCCCTGCTTACACATTTTGACACCCTTAACTTTTTGTCCCCACTTTTTCCCCCACTTTCCCTAGTCTTATTGGTCTTGGTGAAAGGCAGGCCTGTTAATATTTGTACTGTTCAACATATCTCCAAAATTCTGTGCGATAAACAAGAGCTCCCCTACCAACACTAAAGATTTTTTTAAATGTATTTTTATTAAGTAAAAGTTAGATGATTACTCATTTTGAATTGTAGAGCTCGCTAACAGGAAAAAAATGAAGTTAGGAAAAAATCTGCCTGACTGATAAATGATATTCCCTAGGTTTGCTAAGTAGCACATTAACGATGCGTATGCATTATTAAATTCTGAGGAGTACATCACTGGCATGTAAATTTCCCTGAGGCATGTGGTTAGATCACTAAGTACCTGCATTTGTCTTTGCAAAGAGTGATTCATATATAGTTAATCATGATTTCATACCAGATTTACACCCTGTGCAGTTCCCCTTCTGAATGACTTTTTGGTCTGCGTGTTGACAATAACCTTTTGTAACTTGGACACCTAAGAGGTTGAAGTATGAGTAAAAATTATCAAAAGATGGATGTAATATGAGGCATATTCAGAGGTGACACTCTAGGCCTTTTCCGATGAAAGGACAGGAAAAAAAGTATGGCACAAAACAATTCTGTTTTTAAGAGGATTGATATCTAAAAGAGAATTACGGCAAATTACCAAGTTAGATTCTAGTTTAGTTCAGTTTAGTTGTGTGGAAACAAGACAAGCAATATGTCAGGAAGTATGTGAGATGAGCAGTTTGAAAGTCTGACTTTACGCAGTTTAGAGAGGAAGAAGTGTGAAATATCTCAAATTAAACTTCCCTGTGTACTAATTACAACACTCTAGTTCTATAGTCAGTCAAGTAATAGAACACATGAAACAGCAGTACATATCATTTTGTTTACAATTGCAAATGGAGATGTTTATATAAAGTTAGCTGAAATTTTTCATACAAAAAAATCATTTGCTGACAATGCAATTTTGGATCAACTGGAATTACTTGCAAATTCACACTGGAATTTGGCCAGTAAGCTTCAGTCAACAAATACAGAAAAGCCCCTAAAACGTGAAACAGTTTTTTTTTTATTATTTTATAATGAGGTGTGCTGCTCTTTCATTTTAAAATGTTTTACTTCAAAATTGAGTTAACTATTTAAGATGGCATGAAAGTATATTGAAATCTAATGAAATAATATCGGATTTCAAAACTATTTCGGTTGACCTAGCAATCATTGTTACTTCCTATTTTGATCAGGATGAAACCCCAGACTTTTCTTTTGAGTAGACCTTAAACAATTAGCTTTTTAAAATCACGTATTTGTTCAGCTTCTTTATTTAAATGAAGAATATGTTTCTTTCTTCAGATTTCATTTTTGAAAACTCTCTGAGCTACCAATATACAAAATGCAGCTTGAGTTAGGTTCTGTCGCTTACCTGCTGCTAGCAGATGCACCACATGGGAAGGGAATCTGGACTATTATTCCTTGCAAAATGCAATTGAGGAATAAAAGCATACGACTTAAAGGTGCTTCTGGTTCTGAAGCTAAGTGATAACTGTGCTTAGTTCCCGTGTGGTAACTCTGTATGTTGATGATTTACAAGGACAAGGAGCATTTCATGAATTATAGGAAACATTGCTAATGGACAGAATACACTTGGATTTTCAAAAAGGCTTTGAGAAGGCTCATCATGGAAAACTGTTAAAGAAATTAAATTTCCATGGGATTGGAGGAAAGGTCCTTTCATGGTCTGAAATCTGATTACAGGATAAGAAGCAAAAGGAAAGGCAAAACTCACTTTTTCAGGGCGGGGAAGGGTCAACAGTAGTGTCTCTCGGGAGCTGGCTGTGAGGCTGGTTTCATTCAACATCCCTGCGACCTGGAGAGGGCGGCAGACGGCAAAATCCCCAAATTTATGGAGATTAGCAGTCAAAAATGCACTGATGATGGGGAAGATGCACTGAGTGAGGGGTCAAAAAGGTGGCTGATATGCTTCAGTGCAGATAAAAGTATAGTTAGTACATCTAAGTCATGCTAACACGATATTGAGCTCAAAACAGGCAGTAAGAGCACTTGGGAAAGGGCTCCTGCAGCCATCACTGGCAGGTTACTGAAATCATTGGCTCAGGGCATGGCAGCAGCTGGAAAAGCAACAAAACACCATCAGGGCACCATCAGAAAGGGTCCTGGCAACAAAACAGATTGCATTTTGGGGCTACCGCAAAGCACCAGAGCAAACCCACAGCTTGCATCTTCCCTGCAGGCGGATCTGGCCCCATGCACCTCAACATGGGCAGAGAGGAATTGGACACGGCAATGAAATTTTCAAAGGATGGAGCCATGGCCCTGCACAGAAAGACCAAAAAGACTTTGACTGTTTGGCGTGGAGAGGAAAAAGCAGAGCAGGTTATAATTGTGGTTATCAAGGTCACTATAAGCTGAGTGGGGAACTGTTGTTCCCCAAGTCTTGCAATGTGAGAGCTGAGGGTCACTCAATGAAACTAGCAGGAGGTGGGTTTAAAAGAGATGAAAGATGTACTGCTCTACATAGCCAGGTCTGAACTTCTAGAACTTGCTGCTCTAGGACATTATGGTTCTAATGCTCTCAGCAAGTTCATAAAAGGCACAGGCAAACTGTCTTCAGCTCTATCAGCAGACACTAAAGGGACATACCCTCTAACATCCCCGATCCAACAGTTGTGGATACTGAGAGAATGCACTGCAGAAAGTTGGCCAGGCTTAGGTACTCTCCTTACACGGCCTCTACCTTTGCCAGTACTGGAGACAAAGCATTTGGTCTGGATGGTCCCAGCAGTTGGACCCAGCAGGGATGTTTTTCTATTCTTATATGCCTAATTTTCAGTAAAGTTTGGGCTGGTCAATTCCTATGGTACTAAAAGTAGCTTAGTAAAGCCATCATCCCAGCGCAGGGTGGGTTCGGTACCAGACTAAGGGATTTTACAAGTAGGGAGGAGAATAGGGTTGGTAATTGCTTACCTTCACAGGGCTCCCACACGGGAGCTGGGCACAGTCTAAAGTTTTCTCGTGTTGCCTTTATTTTATAGGGGTGAGAACAAGCTTTGAATGAGAATGTGTGTGAAAGTCACAGAATGACAGTGACTAGTTTGATCGTGTTCATTTTCACTATAAAGAGTGAATCTTTCTGTCACTTCTCAGAAGTCCCTTCTCGGAGACAGTGGCAGCCCCTTCTGTAGTGCTTTTTAAAATACAGAATAATTAGGAAAGACACACTCCTGTCTCAATCACCAGCCCTGTCCAAATGGTAGCTCAAAGCTGTATTGTGCTGCAAAGGCTCGTAACTGTGGAAGCCAATTTGAAAAGTACTGATTCCTTAAAAAATAACGATGAGTAGTTCTAGTGGAAAAGGATTGGGCTGGCACTAGACACCTCCCTTGTTTGTGTAAAAGCCGTCCCACAATGTCAGATGCTTTGACTGCCTGTGGGGTACCAGTAATGCCTGTAGGACATCAGGGGAAGTGTGCATTGAGGGCATAATAACATGGAAAACTAAGCCACAGAGTCTTTATGTAAGACATCCAAAACTAATCCACAAGTCTGTAGAAAAGGACAAAAAATACTAGGTTTTATGATAAGAAATACGTGTCAGAGGCTTAGAGATCTAATATGTCTTGCTTTTCCACTGGAAAGCTTTTTGTGAGATTTCTGGAACATGAAGCCAGACACTGCTGCCAAATCTGCAGCCACAGGGGGCTCTCAAGTCGTAAAAAAAAGCTCTTTATTCCATTAACTTCTTTGGATTTATAGGATTACTGTGTTGAGGACTGGCTCTATGCTAGGCACCCTCCCACAATTCAACTGGCTGTTGAGAGAACAGTCACCGGTTGTTTTCCTCATCGAAACAGATATCTCTGAGAACATCACAACTGTAAGACTTCCTACTCAAGTGATCTCTCAATGTCTCACCCCAGAACCTCCATTCACACCTCTCCGTGCTGAGTGACATGAGGGAATTCACGGTTTATCGACAAAGCTGTGAGATCCATGCTCACGCAGACAAAAGCCAGGATTGCTTTGCAGAACCGAGCTACATCTTAGGGTGGAAATATTGATCTGGGAAAAGCAGTAAGGTGTTTCTTACAGCATTAAAAGAAAAAAAAACCAAAAAAAACAAAAAAACCCCACAAACTCAAAAAGCTACACCTGAGTTGCACCTGGAGACTCACTAGCAGCCCATGCAGCACAGATCACTGCCAAAGACTCCTCTGGAACAGGTCCTCGGTTATAAACAAACTGCTGCATTTTGCAGTCTCTTCCTCTTCCACGTGGCCTAGAAGCTTGTATTGCTGCAGATCTTTGTTGCTCCACTGATACACAGTACAGATGGTTTATACATCTGAGCCAGATTCTGCCTCATTTCGGTTTTTTTGGTCTTAACTTTTTCTTCTTCATTTCCTATTCCTCCAAAGTGATGCACTTTCACTCCCGTTCTGTTTGCAGTTTTTGTGTGTCACATTCTGCTCTTAGTTACAGTAGTAAAAGTCTGGTGGTGTTGGTTTGGCACAAATTTAGCTGGTCAGAAGTGATCTCCCAGAAGCTGAGCTGAGTTACTGGGGTTACTATCACCAGGTAGACCCTCGGATGGATGCTACTGCCCCTGCAGTAGTACCGACTTCGGAGATGTTGGCAGGGTTGCACATTCAGTGACTCCCTAAAGTCAGATAACACAACTCCAATCTGTATGTTCAGTTATGCCTGCAGAACTTGGAGCAGCAGTAACATCGAGGGGGAGGTGGCAAGGAGCAGCTTCAACAGTAACCTCTTACCCAACTGGAGTCACAACAGCAAATCTGGCTATGGCCCACGCTGCTGTTTCCCTTCTTTCGACTTTTATTGTTGTCAATTTATTTCCCTCGTTACTTTAAAAAAAAAAAAACGGTTCTGAACACCTTTCTCTTTCTTTCAGCTTCTTTTCTTTGGAAATGTATTCACAGAAATGGGGCTAATGAGAGAGAAGTAAAACTAACTAGCAATGCATACACATACAGATATATTGCTGTTCCTATTTGTATTTCAGATGCTTTACCATGACTTCTTTCTTCAGTTCTATTCTCTTCTTACTCCCTGTTAAGGTTTACTTTATTCTGCAAGCCAATAGTATACCAAAGGTTATATTAAGTTCACTGTGGGATAAAGACATCAGTCAGTTAGATGTCATGGTTACTTCTAGTAAATCAGAAAGAAATGTGCATATTTTTAGTCCCTTGAGAATACACTCTCAGATCACAAATATTCAAACCAACTACTATTAGCTGATTAGCAGTGAAGCAATTAAAACAGCTTTGCCAGAAGAGAAAAAAAAAAAAAAACAAACACTTGACCCCCCCCCACTTATAGTTACAAAAATACTTAAATGATTTAACAGATGAAAATAGTAACAAATACCAAAAGGCCAGATGATGCCTCCAGTTATACCACATAACTGAGTTTAAAAAATGGAGATGAGCCAATTCTATAAACCGAGAGTAAAGCAGGCTGGTAACGTTATGTCTCAAAGGGAAGAATGGGCTTCATTAATTCTACTTTTCTGCAGAGTCCCGGCTTCTTTCTGCTTCTAGCTGTAAGTGCAAAATTGTTCAATACAGTTTCCTGACAGATTCAGCTCTTTCCCTTATCCCCATGTGTACTTCCAGGGCTCTTTACACAGAAAAGTAATAGTTTACCGAGCTATGCAACTTTCATGAACTTTCAACATGATTTTGCGTTACATCCACGTATTGCATCCTCTTATTAAATGACATTCCCAATACACGGCGGCTGGAATTAGATAACTCAATGCCCATACGTATTGCCAACAAGCCTTCCATGGCTCCGTCCTGAGTAGCCTTCTGCCGTAGTCCTATTTAACCAGTGAAAGCAGCAGTGGAATATAGGAACAGAGGAATATTTTGTAAGAGAAAAAGCAAGAGCAGCAGGATAACCTGGAATATCTACATTAATTTGCAGGGCACAGTGACTTAGTGAGTGGGCAGGGCTTACCACAGTTACCTGTTCCTGCCTTTTCACTGCTCTCTGCAAGGGTGGTTGTCACTAGCTTTGCTGGGACCGTGGATTCTGGGATAAATACAAAACGAAGATGCGTACTGGAGTTCACACTCTTTAGAGCACATTTCAGACTCTCAAACATATCACATCGCATCAGCCTCTTTAGAGCTCTTGTTTCAGGCCCTCAGGCAGGTGACATTGCATCAATTTCATATTTTGAAGATTTTCTTCCTTTAAAGCTTTCTGTAAGGGCAAGAAACTTGCCATTTCTTTTTTATGAAAATGCAGATTCTTATGTAATTCTCTGTCACTGTGAACTGAAGCCCAAAATAACTGTATTTTATTGGCTTGGCCATAAAATTACTGCAGGATTTACAGTATTCCCTGAATGTTCCTACAGAGGAACAGCGCTACTAGCGCAAGAACTAACATTATTGTAAGTCATTTAAACAGTACAGGGATTACAAAACTGGGTAAAGTCTCCCGTGTGCATCGCACTGTGTCAGCTCAGATGCTTCTGAAGCATTTCAGTTCAAGGAACCCCAGATGGCAGTCATGGGAAGGTCCCCTCTTCACCAAGGAGGTTTCTTAGGGAACCTGGCAGGCCATTGTCCTTTCATGCTCTGTGACAACACTGAGAAGAAAAAAAAGAGTCCTAAAAGAGTCCTGCCATTATAGAAAACCCAAGCCTTTCTTTGCGGTGTACCTGTGGAGACTCTGGTTGCCCGGGTGGTATGCTGCCCACCCGTGTCAGGAGTTCCAGCTGCCTGGCGTGTTCAGCGAAGCAAGAGATCAAAGGTTTCTAGGAACACAATATTCACTCTCCTTTGTTTTCACATGATGCTGACAAATGCTATCCCACATCAAGAAAACACCCACCAAAAGAAAATTTTATAATTTTTTTAAGTGGAAGGTCTCTCTAGTTCTTTCAGATTCAAACCTGGTATTAATCGGTGCTGACTGTTTGACTTTGCCAAAACTGGTGTTCAGATTCTTAAACTATTATCTTTATTTTCCATTGCATTTCACATAATTATTTCTGGGATGTGGGTTAAAGAGCTTGTAAAGGGTAATGTATCAACCACAATGTAGATTGTTCATCCCCTAACAAAAGAAATATCAGTTGTATGGGTGGGAAAAGTGATTTGGTTTAACATTTTACAGAACAGGTCTAATTCTCCTAATACTTTCCATTTCTAGAATCAGCTTTGAAATAATAATTTCCCTCTATAGTAATCTCTGATACTTGTTTCTATTTTGTTATCTGTTAAGAAGGAATTACTGGCTAGGTCTTTTAATAGTTTAATTCGTACTATGGTTCAAGCTATGCTTGTTGTAAGGGTGCTGCACTACTTCTGCAAAAATAATTTAGAGGCAGTGTTGGTAGCCAATCTATGTGTCAGACGAAGCAAATAAATATAGTTAACACCTAAAAATTACTCACTCAATGAGTCCCAACGTGTTCTTTAAGGGTTGCATTTTATACTCACAGGGAGGTTTTGGAGCTAGTATTTTTAATCTTCAGGTAGCTTCCACTGGACAGAGAGAATCCCTCACTGTTTGGATTTGCTAGGCCTGGCTCATATTCTCAAACAGAATTTGAACGGCGTCATAATAAAGCAGAATTTGCCGGTTGTATACAATGAGATATATAATGGGAATAAATCAAACATACACACAAAAAAGAGCACCAGCAGATAACAAATTTGAAAATGCTTTCTGAGAGTTATTAATATGAATTGCTAGATCAAGAGAATATGATTGCATGCATATGATATCTCTTAGTCCTAAATTGCATTTAATTAAATCAGTTGTTCAGGAGCTTGCTATAGCTTCCCAGGTAGCTGCCACGTGAGTTCTAATAAGTCTGAATTCATAAGTAACTTATTGGGGTTAGTCTCGCTCTTGCAAAAAACTTCAAAATCTATAGAAATGATCTGGTAGGTCATTTCTAGCAGCGGGAAGCTCTTCACTCTCTGAAACCTGTGCGATGGTCATTAATATCTGTTGTAATTTTGTGACTATTAGTGCTACATTTGCTTGCCTTGCCCAGCTGGGTCTTTTTCCAATCTGTAAATAGACTGAGATTCAGGGGCAAAAAAATTTCCAGAGGCACTGGGAAAAAAAGCCCCATTTTCTGAAATATCAAGATCTACGTCACGAAAACTGAGCAGGGAGCTATAACCATGATTCCCTTCCCTCAGCCTTTGTTTATAACATTTCCCGTGTTAGAGCTGGAACTCGTGCAAGCAGAGGAGGATAAAATCGATTTTGAAATACAGTATGAGATGGTGCAAAGCCCTTTGGACATAGCACATAAAATAAAAGGATTTCATTCTTTCAGGAGACAGCAAAACTACTTGATCTGCAAATCCTGCACATTCACACAGCCTTCTGCTCTCAGGAGGATGGTGGATACCCGTGTTGTGCCCCAGTGTGGAGTTGGGACACGGCTGGACCCCAGAGCTCTGCAGCTCTCTGGGATCTCGCAGTCACAGATTGCACACCTGTAAGGGGTGCCATTCTTCCAAAAAGTTTTTATCTTCCTACAATAAATCTTGTGATTTTCAGGGAAATCTAGTTGAATTTCACCCAATGAGTTTCTTTCCCTGTAAGCTGTCACATAGTAAAGCTACTTTTTTTTTTCCCCCTGATTTTCGATGCGCTTGTATTTCTCACTCTGATTATTTCAGGTTTTTTCAGCACCAATGCTTTTAAAACACCAGTAGTAGTACTCTTGGTCTAAGAGAAGTGCCAAGGGTGATAAGGAGAAAAAATATGTTTTATCAGATAGACATGGAAAAACAGATAATCTTTCAGGCAATTAAAAACTGGCTAGGTGTTTTAAAGAAATAATACTTTAGGTCTCCCTTGGGAACCTCGGATGACTTGAAACCAGCTGTGGTTTTGGTCACTCATGAATTTAAACAGCATAAAGAGGATTTGAGCAATCCTAACACATTAGGCCCTGTCATCCCAAAGGTTTGTTTTCCACTGCAGGGTGATTATTATCTTTTTTACTCCTCAGTGTTCACTCACTTATTACCTGCCATCCTTTCCCCCTGATTCTATGCTCTTTGCCTGATTTTCTTCCTCCTATAGACTAAAAATAAGCACATTCCTTATATATGACTTGCTTCTGTTTCTTAAAGTTAGTCTGATAAAAGCACACAATGTGTGCAATAAATTAGTTTCACAAAACATTATTTTAGCTTTAAATTTTTTAAATTATGTTCATAAATGTGCCCATTTGCCTCTTTATTTCTCCTGCCTGTGTTCTCTCCTCACCTCTGAGGTCAGTGTGTTTTCTTCAAACGGCTTGGTCTCTCTGCCTATACGTAATGTACCGCTGCATTTCAGCAGCTTCAAACCTTTAGATTTAAAAATCATGAACTCTCAGAGATACAGAATGACTTTCAATGAGAGAAATGTCGCTGGAAACTGAAGATTATTGTCTACAAAAGAGGTGCAACACCAATTTAAATGTGTCATGCACTCTTATATCTATTGTGCCTCAGCCCTGACCTTACAGATTGGAATTTTCGGCTAATGGACCGCATGATAACTTTTCATTTTCCCAAGGTATCTAGGGGTGACTATCTCATGGCCCATGCCAGGAACCAACGGTCTCTCAACCTTTACAAGGGCTAACGGCTCACAGACACCTGGCTTTCAACTGTAGGAATATGATATTTTAAACTGCTGCCTTTCTTGTCCATTCAAATTCTTATCCCTATCAGTTGAATGTACATCCATTAATCAACAAAACACACAGGATGAAAAATGATTATTTTTCCTTCTGCTGCTTGTGTAGAATCAAGTCCATTTGTCTTATTCTTGCAGGCTCTGGACAGTTTAATGAAGTGCTGACATGTACTAATGATAGGCAGAGAACTGCAGCACTTCTTTTTGCAGGGTTACTCTCTCCTCATTTCAGATTGAGGAGATCAGCGTACTATAGCTAGGAATTTAATTTACTACAGGCAAAATACAGGACATTTTGAAGCAGACACTTCAGAATTTTTGAGCACGAAGGAAAATGGAGTTAATACACTACAAGGATTTAACACATTTTTACAATATGAAATTCACCTGTGATGAAAAGCAGCAATGAGTATATGAGGCAATAGGTGACTGCAGTACCTTACAGCACAGTTAAAAAACATCAGTTAAAGTCTTGAGGTTTTCTGTCTGATTCCACTATTCCAGCCAGTTTGCCCAGCTTTGCCATCCGTGGTGTCACAACAGCTACAATGAAAACACGTTATAAATGTAAGAGGCATAATTATCAAAATAAATAGCTGGATGGCCTAAATTATCCTGCTTTTCGTAGCTGCAAATGTGAGATAAACCAATCCCAAACTTGTGTAAACTCCTTGACACACAAAGATTAGGTACAGATCGGTTATGGATCAATGTCAGAAAATCTAGACTTTGATTATACATAAATTTTTTGAAAAAGAAGTCATACAAGAATTTGTTTATCAGATGCAATTTTCTGTAAGAATTTCCGTTTGCTACTAAATTTTGCTGGAGTGAAACATTGACTCCCAGGAATTATTTGGACAGCAGGTAACATGGGCTTATATTGAGAAGTAGAAGTTAGTGGGGGATCTCTTTTAGTAACCTTTTAGGAAGCTCTCCAAGGAGATTTTCTCTGCATAGAACTGCCCATAGGAAGCAGCTTGCTTTTAGCAGAACGATGCACTGCCAGCAAAGTGCTTGCGCTGCAATCACAACACTTGGATTAAGCAAGAAGACAGATTTCAAGTTCTGAGTCATGTGAAGAGGCTTATGTCCCAGCATGTTTCTTTCTTGCCACTTGTATTTGTGAAGAGTAAAAACTACATAGCCTAACCATGCGGCACTTACTCAAGATTACTGGGTACTTTGCTTTTTTTCAGAAACTGAAGAGTGTCTGCCTCCAGCAGAGCATGTGGCTTGGAGACGATTATCAGCAGTCACTTATGGACACCCCCACACTTACAGAAACACTGTTGTACTTTGCAAGGCATGAGGCAGCACGTCTTCTCCTCCTATTCTGCTGCCAGAAGCAAATTTTGCTTACCTTCCCACTCTGGTCACCAGATCAAGGTGGAGGCCTGCAAGGTGGAGGACTTGGAACAACCAAGAGAAAAAGATACTACTAAGCAGGGTTTGCTTTACCAGACCTACTACCTGAAGAGTGAAAAGTCAGCTAGTTAGACACTGCAAGTGATGCTTTAAAAAGGATGAAAATAAGTTCGTCCCCAAGCATGGTTGCCTCTGGGATGGGATGACTCATCTTCCCCAAACCCATACAGGAGCTCTGTCCTCATGGAAGCATCCATGATGCAGAGATCTGGCAAGAAGGTGTGATAAGTTATTAAAAGTCTTTGCAAGAAGCCCTGCTCTGCCTTACAGACACTCTTCATTTACCATCAGATGGTATTCACTAAGAGGGAATGTCAAAAGGAGGTCAAGTGTTTTACCATACTGCGTAGGTGACACACATTAGTTAGTGAGAGGCAGCGTACACAGACCAGCAGAAGCTCTGCAAGTATTGTGCACTTTTCCTCTTCTAGGAGACAATATTGTCCCTGACAGTAAATACAAATGCCCTCCCCCTCAGCTCCTCCTCCATATCTGCTCTCCTACTGTGAGTTCTCTTCCTTTCTAGCTTTCCTATTGATGATGGTGTTTTTTTCCTTTCCTCATAAATCCCAAAATCTTATAGAAGCTGACCTACTGCAGTGCCTTCACAATGAAACTGAAGGCTCTGAGGACAAAATTACACCTTTTAGGAACTTTTCAAAAATATCTTTGACAGTTAAAATGCAATTGCAACATAGTACTTAATCATCTGATATCTTCCCCAGCACTCCTTGACCAGGACATACTTGACGGGTGAGATCCAATAGAATCATAAAATCATTTAAGTTGGAAAAAATCTTTAAGATCAGTTCCCTCAGCCGCTCCTCATAGGACTTGGCTGTAGACCCCTCACCAGCTTCGTTGCTCTTCTTTGGACTCACTCCAGAACCTCAATGTCTTTCTTGGAGCGGGGGCCTAAAACTGGACACAATATTCAAGGTGGAATCTCACCAGTGCCGAGTACAGCGGGACGATCACTTCCCTAGTCCTGCTGGTCATGCTATTCTTGATACAGGTCAGGATGCTGTTGGCCTTCTTGGCCGCCTGGGTACACTGCTGGGTCATATTCAGCCGGCAGTCGACCAACACCGCCAGGTCCTTTTCTGCTGGGCAGCTCTCCAGCCACTCATCCTCAAGCCTGTAGCGCTGCATGGGGTTGTTGTGACGCAAGTGCAGGACACGGCACTTGGCCGGTAAACTATCTTTCCAAAGAAATGTATCTTTCCTAAGAAACTTTATGCATCACGGACACTGAGAAAATACTTAAAAAGAGAAAGTGGAATAAAAAGATAAAGTGGGGTTTCATCCTTCTCCCTCTGATGAGTTTCTGGGATGGAAGCTGAGTTCAGTGTGATGCACCTACTCGTCGTCGCACTCCTAATCTGCATGTATTTGCTTTAACATGTGATCATTTCCTTGATGGAAAAAATGGTTATACTTTCTCCTTTCCCAGGTTTTTCCAGGACTGAACAGGATTCAGTATCGAATCCACTGATACAGATTTACTACTTGGACCCACAGAGGATGATTTCAGCGAATGCCTGCTGTGGGCCCTCCTGCTCTTTTAAGGATACGTGGCCAAAGAGCGCTGAGTGAAGCAGGTTTTTGTCTTACTTCTCTCCTGCTAGCTGCCAAATGTATTTTTAGCAATATGTCTCTCTGGCCCTGCCAACTTCATTCTTAGTGAGATCCTAATAAGTGCTGGCTATTGCTCTGGGACCGTGGTTTCTGCTTTCAGCCTGATTCTGCTTGTCTGCTAGAGCCTGACTACAGGGAAATGCATCATGCTGTCTCAGTGGCAGGTTGACAGTTTTTCAAGCACTTCTTGAACCTGATTCAGACAGAGCTTACCAGTGGGACAGCTTACACTGCTCCTGCCAGCAAGGGGAACACGATGTGTTTCTTGCACCCTGGGCCAGATCCCTCCTGGGCAATCATCTCCTGCACAGTGAAGTCCCACTGCTTTCTCCTGGGCGAACAAATGGTAGGGTCATAGCCAGGACAGAGCAAGAAAGTATGCACCCTGCACCCATGTGAAGGATGTTAAGAGGAGGCAAATACGCCAGATCTTCTGTAATCCCTGCTGCTGCTGCCTATGCAGCAGGCTGAGCAGGCAGTAACGGTAAAGAAAAGGTAGGAAGGCAAGAAAGAGGGAGGGCAGGAAGAAAAGAAGGTGGGAGATATGGAAGTGTCACATCGTCTTCCCCACACTCTGGTCCTGTGGCCAAGCATCATCCGTCCTTCCAGGTTCCCACTGTAGGTAAAAGCAGGGTCAATGCTGTGCATCCAGGCTGCACAGCCCAAATGTGGTGTTGATTTTTCCCTTCCTTCTACCGCATACTCAAGCTCATTCCCAGGCTGGGACGAGGGACACAACTGGCTGGGCCAAAGGGTCTGTCTCTGAGGTAGTCCTGTGTTTTCATCCCAGCTCTTTCATGACACCTGGGTGTTGTACTGGGTTCAAGAAATGCAGGAGGTGGTAAGTGATCATTATTAGAATGTAAGTATATAGTTTATATATAGTCTAGTTTAGCTAGTCTGTAGTTTATAGCACTATAGCTATAGAATGTAGCTAGTCTATAGCATATAGAAGTGACCATTATAGGCAGCTCAGGTCAACTTTTTTTTAGTTAGGCCGTTTGGCAGTTACGGGATCACAAAATATCAAAGGAACAAGACAGAGAACTGAGGCTTCTATGGGCAGAAGGGTAGGAAAAACAACCTGAGTACCAAGTAGCTGACATACATTTTACTTAAATTGAGATGTTACAATCATAATCCAAATGCCTTTTATAGTTCAAGCTATTTCATAGCCCTGAGTTGGATAATGCAAGAGAGGGCTGTCACTCTGATTGTACCCCTCTGACCCTGAGGAGTGTTCATGCAGAACTTTCTACCCACAAATTTCCAAACTCTTCTTGAAATACAGTCATGGAACTTGGATAAGGCAGAACAGTGTCAAAATAGGTAGTATCCTTATTAGCATTTCTTTGGCATAATCTCTGCTCTTGATTTTATGTATCTACCTTTCTTCTTTTACGTATGCTTTTATTTTGTTTCTGTATTCACAGAATCATAATTTGCATAGAGCAGTTCATCACACCACCGCTAGCATCACATCTGTATTGCATTGTTCTTTATTTGCCCATTCTGATGCATGATTAGAATTACAGAATCATAGAACAGTTTGGGTTGGAAGGGACCTTTAAAGGTCGTCTAGTCCAAACCCCTCTGTAATGAGTAGGGACATATTCAACTAGATCAGGTTGCTCAGGGCCCAGTCCAACCTGACCTTGAATGTTTCCAGGAATGTTTCCAGGTTGCCCACCTCTCTGGGCAACCTGTTCCAGTGTTTCGCCACCCTCAGCGTAAAAAAATTTCCTCCTTCTATTTAGTCTAAATCTACCCTCTTTTAGTTTAAAACCATTACCCCTTGTCCTATCACAACAGGCCCTGCTAAAAAGTTTGTCCCCGTCTTTCCTGTAGGCCCCCTTTAAGTATTGAAAGGCTGCAATAAGGTCTCCTTGGAGCCTTCTCATCTTCTGCTTTATTGGGGCCAACCTTATTGGGAGGCAACATGCCTCTTTGCTATATTAACCTGCTGCTTCGCTGCAGAGCACGGATTGTTGAGAAATTGTGCTCTCTGCCTGCATGTGCTGTCACCACTGGAGCTGATGATGGGCTTAGGACGAGTGGAAATGTTATTTGCAAGCCATTTAGCTCACTGCTTACAGCCTCCCATTTGTCAAAGGCAGCTAACAGCAAGTCCACACCGTATGGCCAGAACAGTTGGCGGTTGAAGGTGCCCTCAGATAATACTTCTTTATGCCCAAAGCTTTTCTGGAGCTCACTTCCTTCCCCAGCTTTCACTTTGATTGCTGTAATCTCACCTATTTCACAGTTTGGTGTCACATCTGGAGAAACAGGCAAATCAATGAGAGGTCTGGAAAACCTCAGGTGGCAAAGTTGGAAGTTTGAGTCACAAAAATGGTTAGGCAAAATAGGTCAGGGAATCACAGTACATCTGAAGTTGGAAGGGACCCTTAAGGATCATCAAATCCAATTCCCAAAAAGAGGAGGGGGAAGAGGAGAAATGCATATAATTTGGCATCTGTGACAGATTTCCATATGCAAAAAGCGGGGTCCAGACTCACACTCACCAGCAGCTTGCTGAGTGCCAGATATTTGTCCTTGAGCACAGATTGAGGGCTCCAGGGCTGAAGACCGAAGCTAGAGATGTTTATGAGTGAATGCAGATCTTTCTGAGGTACTTGCTGGAACCAGAGGAAGCTTCCCGTGTCAGCAAAGCCTCTGTGTCCCCGTGCTTGACGATGCCGTATGAGTTGCGCGGAAGGGTCCTACCCCGGGTATTACGGTTACCCTACTGTAATAACCATTCGCTTTGAAGAGTCCTGCCCCGGTGATGCCGTGCACTGTCCCTTCCTGGCTTGGATGCCAAACTGTCATTTCTTCTCTGTTTCTTTCCCTTTGCCTCCAGTCAAGTCCTATTCTTGTTGGGGTTTTTTTTGACAGAAACCTCGCAGCAATCAGGTGTGTTTATTTTAGCAGTACCACGCAGAATTTGCACAGAGCCTGCTTCCTGCCTGCCCACTTGGTTTTTTTAATCAGGTCATGACAAACTGGTGAATCCAAAATCTTTCAAGGACAAAGTGGTGGGGCAGGAGGTTATGATGTGCTGCAATTATTCCACAGCTGAGTGTAGGCCACAGAATAACTACAGCTTTTGTAACCAGGCTTCATTTCCATGTTTTTAAACCAAACTCCTGCATTATTAATGTTTTGAAGATAATGGCCGTTAGGGTTTTATTAGAATGTTTTGCTTGGAGCAGGGAAGGGATTTATTTCATTTCACTATTGCTGTGTAAATGTTGTAACACTTGGTATTTTATCAATACTTCAGAAGGAAAGTTTGTAGAAAAAAAGGGTCATTGTAAAAATGTAAAACCATTTTCCAGAACAGTAAAGGGTGTATTTTCAACAACAGATAACAAAAGCACCAAGTACAGACAACTGAGTTAGTTAAGAAGACTCTCTTCATGTCAAATAAAAAGTAAGTTGTTGTCTTTCTAAAACGTCTCTTGACTTCCAGTAGTGCTTATTTCAGCTAACTTCAGCCGGTGATGGTAGCAGTTTTGTAAACATAACTTAATTCTATCCAAATACTTGACTGTGTAGGGCCAAGTCACAAGGAATGCTGAAAATTTTCTGTGTTCCTATGGCAGTCAATATAACTAAGAGGCATTTATCTCCCTTCAAAAACTGGACCTTGAACTCTCCCACATGCAAATTTCCTGTAATTTTTCTTTTCATCTTGAGGATGGGTCATCTAGCCAGTAACTCCATTGGCTTGAAGAGTGCCAGCAACAAAGCAGTATAATTTATCAGTAATAAGACTTAAAAGGTCTCTCATAATTGGGCCAATCCTGGAAGCATCCTACTCTGATGGAAGCATGCTACACTCATCTCCTGTAACAATTTGGAGATCAAAAGAGGTAGCCTAGGTGAGCAGTGCATAATGAACGATGGCTTTGATTCCAGAATCGCAGAGCTTGGGGCACTTTTTTGTTGCAGTTCTCTGGCCTTTAGTGCAGGATCTCCAGCATGAAGGCTGGTAGGGAGACATTCTGCCCCGGCTCGTGCTTTCTGTGTTAGAAATGGATGTCTGGCAGCTGAGTTATTTTTTTGTGTAGCAGCACGGCTAAATGCATCTCTTCACCAACAATTCCTCTTGGACAGAAGATTTCAGTATGAGAAAGAGGGATGCTCCTGCAGTACCCACTCATCTAATTGCTTGTAGGAGTCAGAAATGCTCTGTGTATCTTCTCCTTTATTTTTCAGCCCCCTCCTTTTACAGTGAGCTAATCCCCATTCCAGGAGACCATTTCATCTACTTTAATTACCACTTGAGCAAAAGTTCTGCCCTAACATCCTACAGGCATCACGGCTTGGAGAAATCTTGTAAGCTTCTCCTAAGCCCCCTCTCACGAGGTCCAGTTAGCCTTCCTGTCTTTGAGGTTTTGTAATCTGAATATTCTTCTAAATAGAGAATTTAAGGTTACATTCCTGGAATGTATGTAATTTTCTTAAAATAAGATATGTGAGATGCCATTGATAATAGCTCGAGCCACAATTAGAGTTTAAAGGTTACTCCCCAGCACAGACCTCTGTCCCTGAAAAAACAGATTAAATAGTAGTGAGGGTGGGAGGCTGCTTAGAGGAGTAAAGGAAAAGGAGTAATACAGAGCAAAGATACAGGATGAAGGAGTTGGAATCTTTTTTATTTAGTTTGTTGGTGGACTGCTCCAAACAGAAATCCTTCAGCAGTACAGTTTTCTCTACACATTGCCCAGGGACTACTGCTCAAAACAAGAGTGATCTTTGACAGCACCCTGTGATACTGGTGAGATGGAAAGGGGCCAACTGGGAAAATGAACTATTTATGCCTGTCTCTGAAGAAACAGCTACTTTTTCACTTTGACTGGGGATCTCCTAAGTTCCTTTGGGCCAAATTGAGAATTAGATATGTCACTTCAGGGAAAATGGCACTGACATATGAAACATGGAGCTCTGGAAAGGTGCACGTGATATTTCAAGTATTTTTGGTTTGGTTTCGTTGTTTCTTTGCTCACCTGCATTCCTCGGTAAATGGGACACAGCTATATCCAACCAGTTAGAAGTGATTCTCATAACTGTATTTTTCCATACTCTAACAGTTCCATCATTGACTGTAACTCTCACGCAGCTAAAAGGTGGAGACACACAAGGCAGGCAACGAAGACAAATGCAGCTGTGCACAAACAAGTTATTTTCATCCAGTGTGCACATTGTAGTGACTGTGTTTTCTCACAACTGTAATACACTAATCAGCAAACAATACACCGAAGCAGCTGGTAGTTTAATTTTAGGGCCAAAATCAAACGATTATATATGGCCCCAGGTCCTATCAGGGATGGTAACAGAATTGGGCTCCTTTGTTTATTTTTTTAGGTTTGCTTATGAATTTGGCATTTAGAATCATAGAATCATAGAATTGTCTAGGTTGGAAGGGACCTTTCAGATCGAGTCCAGCCATCAACCTAACACTGACAAAAAACATCCATCATGTCTACATGTCTTTTAAATACCCCCAGGGATGGCGATTCAACCCCTTCCCTGGGCAGCTTATTACAATGCTTGTTAACCCTTTTGGTGTAGAAATTTTTCCTAATATCCAGTCTAAACCTCCCCTGGCACAACTTGAGGCCATTTCCTCTTGTCCCTGTTACTTGGGAGAAGAGACCGAGCCTCACCTCGCTACAATCTCCTTTCAGGTAGTTGTAGAGAGCGAAAAAGTCTCCCTTCAGCCTCTTTTTCTCCAGGCTGAACAACGCCAGCTCCCTCAGCTGCTCCTCATAAGACTTGTTCTCCAGCCCCCTCACCAGCTTCGTTGCCCTTCTCTGGACATGCTTCAGCACCTCAATGTCTTGTAGCGAGGGGCACAAAACTACACCCAGTATTTGAAGGGGGGCCTCACCAGTGCCGAGTACAGTGGGACGATCACTTCCCTAGTCCTGCTGGCCACACTGTTCCTGATACAGGCCAGGATGCTGTCACCTTCTTGGCCACCTGGGCACACTGCTGGCTCATATTCAGCCGGCTGTTGAATATGAGCCAGCAGTGTGCCCAGGTGGCCAATTTACTGTACTCTTCCTCTGAGAAGAAACAGTTTTGCAATGCGGGTTCGTGATCTAGTTTTGTAACAGACTTCCTGTGTGATGTGATGAAGAAGACAGACTGTTTCATACTTAAAAGGGAAAGGTTACTGATCTTTCCTACAGGTGTTGCCAAGACTGTTCATTTCTGAGTTGCTTAGATGTTATTTTGAGGTGATTTCTACCACACACAAAACATTATGAATTCGGTGAGATTAGCGTGTATTCAGAAAGAGATGCTTTTCAAGTTTTGCTAAGAGATGGAGAACACAACAGTTTTAGCAGGACTAAATTTACCATATCAACTGATATTCAACTAAACAAAACCAATGCTGGAAACCACTCTTTTCTCTGAATTGTGCATATCAGTGAACTGACCTAGAATTTTCAGACACTCTTCTTGTTTTGATGTCATGCTTTAGTTATAACTTTCACCATTTAAAAAGCAAAGTCGACTCAGCCATCAAAAGCCAAGCAAGAAACACGCATATGCTGTAACAAACTACAAATACTGAGATGCTCCTTGCCATAAAGAGTTTAAAGGCAAAGGAGGTAGACGACACAGAAAATAGAAGACGCAAAATTATTTGAGTGCGTATCATGATGGCTTGTGTAATTATGGAGATTAGCAGTGCTGCCTGCTGGGAATGACTGACAGCTCCCCCAGAAGACCATTCCTAACTGCTCGTACGTTTGCCAGATGTAACAAATGGCATACAAATCGTCTGTTCAAGCTGTTATTTCCAATCCACTGGTGGCATATCTTCAAAACATTGAGCATCCTGTGTGATAGAAACTACTTTTTATGTTTTCTTTGGTTTTATTCTTCCTTGGTTTATGGGTGTGGGTGGAGGAAGAGACATTTTAAATAGCAGAAGCCTATCACAGAGGAGAGGGAAGATCAGAGTTCAATGCACTGAATTCAGTACCGTTACTTTGTGTGCGTCCTTGCTGCCATAGCCACCTTCTCTCACAAACTCATTTCCTCTACTTTCCTCCCCACCCCCAGTCCCCGGACTTATTCAGTGCTCAGTTAAATGTCAGTATTTTGTTCATGCCCAGTGTTTGATTTTCAGATGAATAATTTCCTCTTGCTCTCCTCATAGTATTTACTGTAACAGTATCCAATGCTTTACAGGGAGTCAATATGCCTTCATAAAACTCCTGCAAAGTCATAGGAACAGAGTTGCCCTTCTGTTAACAGTGTGTTAATTCAAAGTCCAGGGAAGGCAGGGGAGTAACGGTCAACCCATGCTGTAATCAAGAGTTTTGCCATTTTGGATGTTCTGCCCAGCCTAGACGTGGCAGATAGACCATGGGCCAGTGTTATCCGTGCTAGGGTTAATTAAAGAGAAGGCTCAAACTCTGTACTTTTGCAAGTATACAACCAGTATCACCATAAAGAGTGCACACACATAAAGCAGTCAGCAAAATACACCCAGCACACTCCTTTCCTTGTTGACATCCCTGACTAAAATGATTTAGACCACAGTCAAAGCAGTCACAAATTGCATCGCACTTACACTGCTGTTGTGATACCCTTTGCACCACCAAGGTGCAAATTTAGAGCGTGATTCTTTCCGTCAGTGCAAAACTTCCGTGTGCTCCTATTTCATCTATCGTAGCGTTTGACCAGAAACAAATTTTTCCTTCCTGCACATAAAGTGAAAATAAAACAGTGAAACAGAATTACAGTCTTGAATTCCCTGGCTTCCTAAAAGCACCTTCTGGATAACTGCATCATGTCAGTGGTGTGCAATACCAGCTGTCTGAGGCTGCCAAGATGTTTTGGGAGTTACCCCACAAGGACATGCTAGAGAAACTGGCAGAAAATTGGGTGTTGAGGGCATCCTCCACAAAGATTGAACTCCTGATGAATTAATGTGTCTTGCTTGATTTTTCAAGTTTCGATGCTGTGCTATTGGATTTAATCTTAAAAATTTAAACAGAAATATTCTGGTGCACTTTATTCTTTCAAAAAAACCATTCCTGTCATAACATTCGTCTTAAACCAAGATGCTAACAAGGTCCCTTTGTAGCAACTAATATCACAGTCATATAGACAAGAGCTGATGATCATTCTTTGCTCTTTTCTATGATGGCACAAATCTGGTGTCAGTGTTCCTTAATCAATTACTAAAGATTTATGGTAGTACAAGTGAAAGCAGGATCTAATGTTTTAATGTCTCTACATATTATGAAGCAGCCTTGTAAAAAGTGAAGATTTTGTGATACAATTATTTGAAGTGAAAAATCAGAATCAGGCTTTTAGGCTCCAGATTTGGCACGTGTATGTCCTGCAGGAAAGGAATAAAGTCACCTTGCTCTTACCTACTGCTTTAAATAAAAGATCGGAAATTTGAACTCCTTTTTTACAAACCTTAAAGTATAAGTCTCTCCAAATCAGTATGTTCAACTTACTTGCAGTGGGCTAGACTTGAAAGGTCACAAGGTAGCACTGAATCATTATCTACTTGAGAGAATTAAGGGATAAGGGGAAAAAAAGTCAAGGCTATTTTTAGGTTTGAAATTTATGGCCCTGATAGCATCTGGCCAAATGAAAGTGATCTGATCGAAAAGCTGAAAGGCAAGGATATCTATCCGTCATGCATCTTTAAAAACAGTACAAGGCAAGATGTTGGAACCGTAAGGAAGAAGTTAATCTTACCTTCAACTAAAAGATTTACTAAAGCCCATGGCAAAGAATTTAAATGTTAACAGATCAATTTCTCTTGCAGAAATACAATTCTACCGATTCTTTTACATTTGTTATTAATTTACCGGCAAGGCTCCATAGAACAGGCAATTTAGGATGGGAGCAATGCAATTTATCTTTGTATAATAAGACCACGTGAGACTATACAGCTGTTAAAACCTACTGTGTGGCCTCAGAGTTCTAAGATTAGGCTGCTTTAAGTAGCTAAAGATAGCCAAGTCACCAAGACTCTCCTATCCCACTTCCCCAACCTGTAGGGAAGAAACTGCTTAAGCACTTTATAAAGAGTTATGTTTGTGTATGAGGCTGTATATCAGGATGCGTTTTTAAGGAAAAGCTAATTCAAAGGAGGTTTGAGCACGGTGAGAACTGAGGTCACTTTGCTACATTGTAAAATAAGTGCCATAATCCAAATTTATGTCCCAGGGCAGTTCTGTCCCCTGCTCTTTTGCTCCCTGCCCTGAATAGACAGTTTCATTATTTTTATAGAAGTTAATTTTCCCAGGGAGCCATGGCCGCAAAAGTACGTTACCTTACAGAAAGCTGGAAGACTGGGGTCAACACGTGAATGCTAACACTGATCTCAACTCTACTCAAAGGGAATTTCTGTGGCTTGCTGATGGTACTGACTTGGAGACCTGCATTGTTAAGCAATAGCTGCTGCATTATCAAGTAGACAGAGATTTTTGAAAGGCTTACAAAAGATATTTTTCCCCTGCATTGGTGCAGACTGTGAAGCCCAGATTTGCTCAAAAAATACTCTTTAAAATAAAATCTTACATGAAAACATCTTGTTTCTCTAGCAGAAGTCTTCATGTTGGCCTGCGGCATGGAAACACCACGCACTGGTAGCAGCAGTGTGGAAGGGTCACCAACCCATTTCCTGCATTCTTCACGGAAGTAGGGGAAGAAAGTCTTTAATGAGCACAGTAAGAAATAAGATCTGTTGATAAGAAAAATTAAATTGGCATGCTGGTAATCTTAAAGCTGTGGGAGAACAGGATCTATTTTGGACCAAAATTACGCAGAATTTCTTCTTGGTTCTTCTGACATCCTTCCTATAATACCATGTTTAGTCTTTCAACGATGAGCACTTCAGCAATCCCAGACACTGATGATATTGTTTCTCTGACATCATAGCAGATGGCTTGTCTCATCAGATTTCCTTTGGATTGGAAGAATTTTTGCTGACAAAATCCCCAGCAAACTTAATCCTGGTGCACAAGTTTTCCATATCTATATTTCTTCCCATCATATACCAGACATAAATCATTCCCTTACCTGACAGACACGGCAGTTTGCTTCTTTTTCTGACACAATTTTCACACCCAAACAAACCTTCCCCAGTTAGGAGGTTTATTTTCATAGCACCGCACCAGTTACCAGTGTTTTGCCATATAATTTGAGACTTCATGTCTTAAAAGCACTTGGGCCTCTGAAAGGCATTGGCTGCCCATCAGTTTTTATTTCCGTAACAGACAGGAAATTCTTATATGGCAACTGCAAGGCATTATTAGTTTCTTGTTCTCCATGCTTCTTGCTAACCTTTGCTCTCCAGTGGCAGATGCTAACTGAACCTCTTTAGCCACAGCATGGTTATGAAAAAATTTTGTCCCAAGCGTGGATCCCATGCTTCTTCCAGGGTTTACTGTGTTCAAAGCACAGGAAAAACAGGAATGAAGAGGCTAACATATAAGTTTAGCTGAGCAATTCCCGTTTCTCGTACCCATTAAGGCTGATGTCATTCCAGTCTCTGCATCTGAGGGACACCTATAGAGATGCACCTAAGTGCAGTGTGGGTATTGTCTGGTGAGAACAGGCACAAGTGTTCCCTCCATTGTACCTTTGTGCACATTTTGCGCACATTTTGCACTTAACTGTTTCTGCATGGTCCACAATGCACACTTGTGGATAAATAATTTCTGAATATTCTGTTAAAGTTACAATTTGGTTAACAAAAAAGTTATTGAAACAGTCACTATTATTACAAAATACTCTTTCGATAGGCAAGTATATGTATAAAAAAAAGATAAAGGCTTGCATGCAACACACTGAGTGCTCTTGTATCTCACACTTTTGCTATAGGAAAAGAAACTCATGCCAGATAAATGCATCTCTTTTTTTCTGGAAATGTGGCAATGTGTCCATGTGACAATATCCTAACAAAAGAGAGAGCAGGAAAGCCACTTGTGAACAAGCTATATTGCTATAGCACAAGGACGTTTGCTACGTTAGCGTATGCGGCTCTGCTTCCGGATTATATGGTGTTAATCTGTGATGTAAATTCATATGACACCGCTTTAAATCTGTTTCAGATAGAAATGGAAAATATTTAATTCTCGGTTCCAAAGGGCTTCTTGAGAACCTGAAGGCTGTGGATTTAACAGTGCAGAAAAAACAGGTGTAGCATACACCCAAAGTAAGAAAAGTAGCTTTCCTCTTTCAGTGTAATGGGTCAACAGTAAAGCAAGTTAAGCAGTGTGGTGGTAATAGAGTTTTGAAAAAGCCTCTTTGAAAGGTAAAATTTTTAAGTGAAATATCTCATCTTATTGAACCCTTTAATTTAGCTTCTTTACACACATCCTCCCCCTGCACTGATAGAACAGCAAATTACTTTTACAACCGCGCAGCTTAAAAGTACCACTTGTACAACCGCTTTCAGGAACAAGAGGGATGCCAATGTATTTTGAATACTGATTTAACGTTGGGAATATGAAGATTAGTGCTAAATGGAAGCAACCTAATCCTTGCTTGGAGAAAGCGGTTTCCCCCCGCCCCGCGATCTCTAGAAAATGAAACCTTGCCCTGCTAATTATCCTTTCAATGCTTCTTATCAGCTGTTGAGCTGTACTCAGTTCAGGGCTGCCGCACCCATTTCAAACACACAGTCTGTGTTCAGAGCTGAGTTTTTCTTTCCTTACACAAGACCACTGCAACTGTGCTGCAACTTTACTAATCCCATGAGTTTAAGTCATTTCAGTTCATGATTCTGGAATTGCCTTTTTTCTTTCTTGCAAATTGAGCTGTTGGCATCGTCTTTCAGAGAAAACCCAGGCAAATGCCACTCCAGTGTTGCCTCCTTCCCTGTAACTTTCACTTGAGATGGGAGAAGGTGCTGCCCTCATCACATCCCTCTCCATGCTTTCTATACACACACTCCTGTCCCCCATCTGCCTCTATATTCCACTTGCTTCCCTTGCACTACCCTCCTGTTGTGTACTATATTTCTGCCATGCCATATGTCCTCACACATCTTTCCAGTATGGATTTTGCTGTTTCCTTTTTTTTTTTTTTTTTGGCTCCTTGCAGCTCCACGGCCATTCCCTCCACTCAGCACCTCCCTGGTTCCCGTTGTTGTTGCCCATGCACTCATGTGTCCCCTGTCTCCCTGTCCAGCTTGACCCACGCTGACCTCAGACCCAGAAGTGGAGATGCAGCCTGCAGAGGCACGTTCAGGCTGCTTCAGGTACCCATAGCCCTTCAGCTCTAGCAGCACAGGGCACAAGATTGTCTAGAAACTAAAGTATCCTTCAAGGGTTCGCAAAGGCTTGCAGCTTGTAGTAACCACCAGGAGGCTGCCATATCCCCCTAGTTAAAGCAGCTCAGGTGTATCTGCTCTACAACATTGCATTTCAGTCCCAATCCAGGGATACCCTTAGGAGGTACCGCCTTTCCCTGGGGTTGATAGGCTTCACCTCCGTGTGAGAGCAATGGCGTCTAACACATCTCCAAAGGGTTCCTCATCTTGCACTGGCAGCAACTAAAAGGGTGGAGACACCTCATGACTTCAGTGCCACAGACAACAAGGACAGGCAGCAGCCACTTTGACTAAGAAAAAAACAGCTGCCTGAAAAATATCTGCGCCTCCCCTTATTGTTATTTTAGCTTTTCCAATAGCCCAGGCAGTAAAAGGGGATTACATCTGGGACAGAAGCAAGACGGTAGTTCTAATGGACAATTAGGTGGTCCCTGTTTCATAGTGTGCATTCATTTAAGAAACAGGTTATATATATCAACATATCTATGGAGTTAGTCTGTCCTTGAAGTCAAATATCTAATAGATTTTTATTACTGCTTATGGTAGTATGTGGGTGTGTCTTGGTCTCCTACACAAAATTCCACATCCATACAAAAATCTTTCAAGTAAATGTTACATGTTGAATCTTTTTGTCTATTACTATCACAGAGGTTTGGTTTTTATACCTATTGCATATCTCAAAAATATTTACCCTGACAAACTAGCTTAAGGTAGAACAAGATCTGGCATGCATGCTTTGGATCTTAGATTGGAGCTAAAGCAGCACTTGCTATGAGCCTTTTTGTGGGGCTGAACTTTGAGACTCTACTTTGAAATAGAACCTCTCTCCCTGAAGAATTTTGATTGTTTATGTTATGGGCTTTTGTTTCTACTACTCTGTAAAGTATAGTGCTAAGTCTTCGCAGGAAGTGTGAAGATATGCCACCTCCAGAAGCATGGAGTACCAAATGTGTGTTCTTTAAACACATCAACAAGATCAGGAAACAGCTGCAGAGACCGGATCGCAGAACACAGCCAGGCTAAATGAACAGCCACTATCCTGATATAAGTTCTTCATTAGCTGACGAAGCCAACTTAAGCCTACTATATCCAGTTTTAACTGCAGATCAGACATGAGAAGTCTAATTCAGGCAAGCTATAAATTACACTACATGCTCATTCTTTGTCATGATCTCCAATCTGTTCCTCCAGTGAAATCTTGGAACTATTTCTTTCACTACTATATTAAGCCAAGAAGATGGTATGGATTTTTGTGCAAGTAATGATCCATTTTACAGGCTTATGAATCTATGTAAATGCTGTATTATCAGACTGCAAAGTCTACCTTCTAAAATGACATTTTCCACAGCATCTAGTGTTCCAAAAGAAAACAATGTGCCTGCTTAGGCCACATACACTTCTTGAGAAAGCTAGGATTTCCTACTGCAATGCCATCTTTGACATTTTCCTGAGGCTTTAGGATTAAATATAGCCAGCCTTGCAATGAAGCTCTCTCAGTCTCGGATTTTCCATATTTAAATGTTCCAGAAAGTTAGCTTCAAGATGTAGTAAACCTATTCAGTGGCACCCACAAGGTCAACTGTATTTTCTAGCATGTATTAAAGTTAGGAAAAGCCTTATTAAGCTGTCTTCTCCTGCTAAGATCAAACACAGCTGCAGGTAGCTCCGTAGCTAATACTAGCCCATGCACGGAAGGACCACGAACTTGCTCATACACTGACTGTGAGAGGAAAGCACAGCATGGAGAGGGACATTTGGGCAGAGCTACGCTACAAGTTGCTTCAGCACTATTCTCCTGCAAGGAACTCAGCCAGCTGCTTGTTTTGTACTCTCCCACAGACCTGTGGTCTGCATCTTCCCCTTTGCTAGTTTAAACCAGAGAGAAATTTCTGAATTGGCTGCAAGGACAAGCAACTAATCTGAATTCCTTACCCCTCTGGACCCCTGCAACTCCGTTCCCACGTTCCTAGCACCATGCTGCAGATACCGCAACGGGTCCTCTGCATTGCTGAGCCAGGAGCCTGTGCTTCCTAAATTTGATTACCCACATTTCACTGGCTTTTCAGATGACTCAAAAGCATGATTTTAAGTCAGAATTAAGATTTTAAAACTGTGTGTCCCTGAAATGCTATTTCTTATGCCTGAAAAAAAAAAGTCCACATAAAGAAGGAGAGGGTATATGGCAGCTGACAGTAACAAGGGACAATTTGTAGTCCACGCCATAAGACAGCAACAGATGTATTTGTTTTCTTCTGGAAGAGACTGTGTTTAATAAACAAAAAATAACTCTTCTAATGTATCAAGAAGGTATCATGTACAGGTTTTTTTTTTTTAATATAGATTTTGCATTTTTAAGTACCTTGCAAAAGAATTTTCTCACCGTCACTATTCAGAACAAGTAGTGGCCAAGCTTATATATATATGTTTTATACATGTGCCAGTGTTTTATCACTCAGGTAAAACAAAAGTGAAGCCCAAAAGCTTCCTATTTAAAGAAATGTTCAACTGAGGTTTTCATTCTTCTTGTTATACTGTTGGCAAGGGATAGAAAAGGTAAAATGAAATGACCTGTGCTGTTCCAAATCCATTGATAGCGAAGCCTGTCTCTGCTCCCCAAGAATGAATTACTCTTGCAAGGCCAGGCTAGGCAGCAAACCATTACAGAAATCACATCCTTCAGAAAACTCATTTCATAAAGCAGCGTTTGGAGGGAGAGGCTGCTAAGATTTGCCTTGAATTTTTGAGCATCAGGGGGCATACAACAGCAAAGTTTAGACACACATCGCTGGTATCAACAGCCTTTAAAAGATCTGGGGTATTCCAAAATCTGAAGAACCACGGCTCTTAAACCAGTAATTGATAGTGTCTCTCTGTTCCTCTCCCTCAAGAGTTCACAAGATGCTGAAGCCTAGGCAGCAATGCAGGTTGGAACATTACTGCTTGCCGGGGTAGGCTGCATTCATTTTTTAGGCATTTTAGTCCAGGTCGGGGTAATTTAACTTTAGAAAACTTACTAAAGAAGTTAGAATAAGAATAACTTATGCTTATTTATAAAGACGTTGTGGTCAGGTAGTTTCAGAAAGCTACAAACATCTTCATGAAGGTAGCAGGGATGTTTCAAATCACTTTAAGAACTGGAGATAAAAAGATTGCCAAGGAAATGGTGAGTTAGAAAACGGTGATGATGTGACTAACTTCTCCTATTTTATGTTCCCACCAGTGTTCAAAGAACCAAAAATAGTTCTTTAAAGGTTAACCTTTCAAAACTAGTTTTCCAGCATACCCAATTTCTTTACAAGTGTATTAGCCAAATTAGTCCTTTAAAATTCTGGTCTTGGAAGCAGAAAAAATGGATAAGCCCAGCACTTTTCCTAAAGTTTGTGCTGATTACACTCTATACATTTATATTTACGTGTTTATGGGCTTGGTACTCATCCTTCCTCAGCCCACCCTAAAAAAATATCGACAGAGTTGGTGTACATGTGTATATTTAACGTGTGTCGGCTAACTGGCTGGACAGGAAGACAGTACTTGAGCCCTGTCCCTCCGCTTGTAAGAGGTGTGACAACTGACACTGGCTTTGCCCCCAGTCCCTCAAAATCATCTCAACAAGGCTGGCAGCCCAACCCACGTCTGCCTGACCTCCCGTCCCCTGTCCTCCACTGCTCTGTCCACAGCCTCCCCCAAAAAGCAAGGACTGTGCCCCGCAGGTGACTTGGTGAAGCACAAGTGTTAGAAGGGACCATAGTACATGGCAAAGACATGCAGGATATCTCGCCAGTCCCAGCTCATCTCTGCTGGTATAGCATCAACGTAACCAGAAGGACCCCAAGCAAGTGAAGGCAAACCATGGGTTGCAAGTGACTTCAGTTCACTGGCGCAAGGAATTCCAGCTCATTTTCAGACTAAACGCACTCCGAAGAAACCTACAGAATGAGAGAGGAAGCTGAAAAATGATTTTTTCACAAAGGAAATCAGAACGAGCTTCTAGAATTTCCTGGCAAAATAGAATAAATTAACTTGGGACATACCAGTTCTGGCAATGAATGAGCTTCTCCAAGTGCAAGTGCAGATAGCTGCTGAGCAAACCAAGAAACCTGTGGGTGATGATGAGAGGTCAGTCTTGTGTGTGGACAGGAGGAGCTGGTGGGAGAAGCCTGCAGCCTTCGTGAGCCTGAGACCCTGAACAGACCAGCGGGCTGGCAGCTGGGCAGTGCGGGGTACACTGTCTCCTGAGCACCTGCATCACCAGCACTGCTCTAGAGCTGGTGACCTTACAAGAGGAAGCTCACAATGCTGAGGAGACTTGGGCCTTAGGACTTCCAGTCTCCTGATGCAACCCACCTCACAGGTTTCTGAAGGAGAGGTCAAGTTGGTAAAAGCAGAGGCATGGTAAAGTTTGCCCTGAAATTCTGCTGTTTCCCTCCTGTTTCTGCAGAACATTTTGTTGGGTTGTTATTTACCATGGGAAGGATACTCCTTGGGGATTTTCTAACTGGCTGACCTTGTACACGTGCATACACATGGGAGACCCCATTCGTGACACCACTGGCCGCACCGGCATTGCACCAGATTGCATCTGGGAATCTGAGTCATAATTCAAGGAACTCTAGGCAGCCTGGAGCTTGATTCTGGGAAGCTGGGTTTGTTTTATTCCCCACATTTTGCTTAGCCATGGCTAAAGAAGCTGCAGACACATTCCTTCTCTGTATTCATGCTGCTGTTCTTTGTCTTTTCAAGGTAATGTCTTTATGGCCCTTTCATTCAGCACATGATTTTAACTCTAAGTAGCATATTTTCTTTCGAGTTATCGTCTGCTATGTATCATCTTAAATCCTGCAGTAAAACACGACATTTCCTCATGCTGTATAAAAAATCTTTGTTTCTCCCTCAGTGTTACTGGCCATGACGTAGAAGGCTTATCTATTTTTTGCAAGCCGCCTTTCAACCCTCTGGTTCTTGCATCGCTAGAAAACCTCTCAGTGCCTCTTTACTAAGGAACCTATTAATGAAGGTAGTTAAACATTTGCTATATTTATATGAATGATTTGCGTTACTTAAATTAGGCACATGCTGGCATATCTTTCTGAGTGCAGTTGCCCACCGGTATAAAGCATGTTTAAAAAAACGATTTGGGTCAGTAGCTTTGCATCTTATGCAGTTATTGCAGAAAGGGCAAAGCAGGACGCTCCTGAGTTTGAACAACAGTGTTTAAGTCTGCCACATCAGAAAAGGCAGTGGGAAATCTTGCTCAGTGGGCTAAAATTGGAAAAAAATTAGGGAGTTGGGAAATTATAATATAATATAATTTACACAGCATGACTACCCTTCAGTCAAGGCAAGACATATCATTTACTTTGCCCCAACACTAGATGTCTTTACAGTTTGACCAAATTATTTTTATTTTCTTGCCTTATTGATATGTCTTTTCCTTCTGTTACTTTGAAGCCAGCATTGGCAAGGACAACAAACAGACTTTCCAAAGAAGCTGCCAAAATAACACTATTCAAAGTGAAGTATGTACCTTTTTTCTCAGTATGGATTAATTTCTGTCTAATGGAATGAATCCCAGTAGTCAAACAGCTTGTTGTGAATGTCATCCCATATTGCAACATTTAATTAACAGCATACATATATGTATATATATGCCTATATATATAGATAGATAGATAATCTGTATTTTATATATACGTTTTATATATATATACATATCAGAGAATGGGAGATACCAACTGGAACAAATGCTTAGTAGGAGTGAATAAATTGACTTGTAAAAAATGAAAGAACCTTCTCATTCTCGATTACTTGAAATCTCAGTGGAGTCTGAGAATTGGATCATCATCAGAAATAAGGGGAAGGAGCATTACTAAAAGAGGCTACAAGGAACTAATCGCAAACAAGAGTGTTCTGATGCAAGACTGACTGCAAATACAAGTCATTAATTTTTAAATATAAGAAAAAGTGTGACAAGATATTAAATCTTTCAGCACAGTGGAACCCAAAGGATTTTTGTTTAAATTCCAGCAGCACATGTTTGCAGAGGAAAAATTGTTTTACTGCTTTGCTGAACAGTTTGTATTTCATGAATTGCACTCTGAAAATGGCGTAATTCATCATGTGAAGGGTACAGAACAAACCAGAGACAAGAATTTCAGCTCATGAAATTGTGAGAGAATTGGAAACCATTGAAAAAGGGGAGGACAAAAAATTTATGTGTATGCGTAGATTTGTGTACATACATGTGAAAATACACTTAGTAAAGATAAGCTGTAAATTAATCATAATTGATTCCAAATCATTCATAACCTATGATTCCTTCTTTGGTCAAACTTTGATGGGGGGGTTACATCCAAGAGAGCAGGGAAATGAACTGTATTTGTAAGGGGTTTTCTCTTTGTGATTGTGACTGTACCCTTCTCCTCCAGTCTGTCTTCCTTGGGACCTGCTAAGCTGTCCGGGCGGGCATCAGTGCTGCTCTGAAAGTGCTAACCACTGCCCCAGATCTTGCCCTTTCCTGCGTCGCAATGTGGCAGCTGAAGTTGCTGCATAGCAGCTTTGCAAGTCATCTACATCTGAGGATCCAGGTGAGATTGTGTCACTTTGCCATCCTCAGCTCCTTTCGCAAACAACTGCTCCATAATGGTGCAGGTGCTGGAGCCACAATAATGCTCACACGCACTGGCCATGACAGGGCTAAAGGAGAGACTCAGCGCTCAGCCCTTTGCACAAGCACTTCATCTGCTCCTTCCGCACTGAGCACAGCGAGGATTTTACTCTCACAGATCAACATGGTTGAAAATTTCTGATAACAGTATCCTGAATTACAGATTAACTGATGTAACACCCTGAAAAGTGCTGCCTCGAATTATCGATGTTTTATTAAAAGCATTTAATATCTATAATTGAAGTAATTTTGATTGCATAGTGCCTGACATCATTATTTAATATTTTCACTAATAGCCTGTATGATAGAAAAAGCATTAGCTGATTGAACCTTCAGGTGACATCAAGGTGGGAGGAACTGCAGTTGAAGAAATGCAGAGTAAGAACTTAAAATGATCTTGACAGAAGTATGATCAGAGGATAAAAGGAGCAAGTGTAGTCAAATCACTTTAATTTTGCATTTTAGTTACTTAATATTATAAGCCCATTTACAGCAGCTTACAAGGGTAAGGGTATTTAATATTTTAATAAATGGTAGCCACTCACTGCATAAGGTAAGATAATAAAGCAGATGCCTTCTAATTGTGATTTATAGTAATCTGTAATACATTCTAGTGTGCTTAAAATACCATGCACTGATCAATGCCCATAACGTGCTCGTGCCATCTATTAACAGCTATTAAATTTTTTGTCATTCTCAATGTTTGGGGAATACTTTATGAAGAAATACACTGCAAAAGCAGGGGTAAAAAAAATTTCTAATGAAGAATTCTAATTCAAATTCTAATTAGTAAAATTTGCCTCAGAGCCTGGTGTAGAGACATGTGCAGAAGACAATCGCACCACACAGGTGCATTAGGTTTTATTGGGTTTCCTGGGATTTCTCAGGACATTTGCTCAGTAACAGACCTGCTTTCATCCTGTTCAGCAGCGGAGCGCTCATTTCTAGGATTGGAGCTATTGCACCTGATCAAAAATGTTCAAATAAAAGGGTATGCTAACTGGGAAAATGATCATGCTACAAAGTATCTAGCCCACAAACTATGAATTATTTGATCCCTTTAATTCAGACATCTGGACATGAGTACCTGAGAGGCAGGGCTAGTCTTAATTGCAAATAGAGCCATTCAAATTGAGAGCTGCTGGCAAACAAAAGATAAGATAATTGTAGGCTACATCTTGAATCTATTTTTAAGTGATTAAACATCCCCACTGGGATCAAGCACCAAAAACTGGCATCAAAACTGGTCCTTTTGCCATGCATCTGCCTGGCCAGCCAGCAGATGATATTCCCAACGTTAGCATCCCGCTTCCCCTCTTTCCCCACCTGGTGGAATCACTGAACCATGGACTGCTGGGTGTCTGTAACCCATCACTGTGAGGAACAGCCACCACATGACGCTACTGATCAAAATTTGGGAACAAGTGACCGGTGAGTGGAGGGAGGGAAATGATGGCAGCCATGCCAAACACCCCTGTTACACGAGAATATGGCTCTTACTATCAGCCATACCTTAAATAGCAGGGGAAACAGAGCCCCATTTGCACGTATGAAAGCACCGAAAAAGTTACAATGATAGGAATGAGACTAAAGAAACGTAACTAAATTAATTTTAATAGTGGTTTGTTAATTCTAATGGAAATTTTGCATTATTTATCCCTAGAAAAGATGACTGTCTGGAAACTATTGTGTCTTTTTGAGAATCCTGAAGGCTCCTAAGTGGAGGAAGATACATGACTTCATAAAGGTGTGACACTTTTCTTCATTATACTGCACTAAGCACATCCACTTGTCTGGAATAAAATTAAAGCAAATATTTCTGATTCACAAAAAATATTTAAGCAGTACAATTGCCTTCATAATAAGTGGCATTTAAATACAGAGCAATTTAAAAAATAGGCATTAAAGTTATGGGAGACAACTGCTCTAAAAACTGTCATTTTCCAAAACAAAGCTGGTTTTGTCTGATGGTGGTTTAGCAATTTATTATAAAGACAGAACAGAGACTGAATTAACATTGTGTCCCCTTGCAGTGAGAAGTGCTAATCTGAATAATGTACTCCAGGGGAATTCTACTTAGCATTTATATGAATATGGGAAAAATGATAATATCATAATTATCACTGGTTTTTTTCCAAGCAAAGATCTTTCACAGAGAAATGCTCAGCACTGATTTAAATTTTTCCTGCGGCTCCTTTTTCCTCACAGTTTTATTCTGAACTCAGTCTCAGGATGTGTTAGACCTGCAATGCTATTTTTCTCATAGGGCCCATGCCTTCCATCTCCCTGCTCTGCCCCTTTAGATTTCTAGAGACTCCATCCGTTTTTGTGGGGTTTCCGAATATGCTCAACACTGACCAAAATTTTGCCCTTTGAGCAAGTTATGGATTTGGTAGGAATGGCACTGGATCAATGCTGAGCGCGAACTAGACCCCCACCTTTCTTATTCAGCACGGGAGCAATTCAGCACATATGACATATGCTCTTCAGTAAGCTTTTAAGTAAGACTTTGTTCTTTCTTGTCTGCTTTCTCTCTTGTCGAGAAATAAGTCATTTCTACTTATGAGAGAGACTGCAGTGAAGTGTAGACAGCCCTGAGCTAATTGCAAGCGAGAGTTAGCCAGGATGGTGGCAGCAGTCCAGGTACAGCTGCGTGAAGCTCTAAGCTATGATTTTGCCACATTTAAGCTTCATCTGATCTGTGTACTAGTTCATTTATAATTAAGTAACTAGATCATTTATAATTAATTTAGCTGCAATCCACTGAATTATAACATAACCAAAGGTCAAAAGACTTCAGAAAAGTGGAGGTAGGGGGGAATAGACACTGTGAAACAAAACCACTCAGCAATTCCGGACACAAACCAAGGAGTGCTGTAACCACCTTGGGCTGGGCTGAGACACCTCCTGAGTTAACCCCTTCTCCTGCAAAACTGCCAGGAAATTCATCAATAGATGTAGTACGTAAGACTACTGCCACAACAGCGAAGGGGCAATAGTAACTTCTTTCTCTGTTTCTTCCCATTTGTAGGAGTAAAACAGCTTAGTAAATTGTCCCTTAAAGGTGATAGTTGTGGTCACTACAGCAGCTGGTAATAAAAGATTGTAAAAACATTTTTTTAAAGGGAATTCGGGGAAAATCAGCAACAGGAATACTTAGGTGCTGGGGAACTACCATGGCCATTAACTCCAGAAAGCTGTAAATTCTCAGTATTTCCAGACAATCAGCAAGTACAGGACTTTCCCCAGGGCGTGAGCAGGGGAAACCAGCAAATATGCAGTTTTTAATCAGAATTTCTGGATTTTGCATGGATGTGAAAGGTGGGTTCTTTTTAAAGTGCACTTCCACAACCAGGCAAGTGACCGTGAGCATAAACTTTCTGTTTGGCAATGGCTTTTAGCACTTTAATAGCACCGTTTAATTGAACAAGTTTTTCTCTTTGATGGATAATGAACTGGAGTACAAACCTTTAGGGGATCTTGCTAACATACAAAACGTTGACCCTGACTTTATTGTTTGGATCAAATGGAAAGAGACATATACATGGGATTTGACTTCATAACCCATCCTTTGAAATCTGATGTTTCCCGGTGTGCGATCTGATGTTTCCCAGTGTCCAGTGGCCCTAAGTTACACACAAGTGTGTCCAGGTGAGCTAGGATGAACACAGCCTGATCCCACACGTCCTTCATACGAGTTTAATATACATGCTCGGGACAGTTCTTTGTTCTAAAGTAACTATCTAGAGGGAAAAAACCCAACCCACTCCCATCCTGATTCAAGGGTGGACCAAAGGTCTACACAGTGTTGCAAGCAGTGCTCCCTGGAGAATACAAATTGGTGCACGGAAAGGATTTTTCTGCCTGTATAATATAACTTGCCATAGAGAACTGTGGAAAAACACGCTATGTTTGTGACCTTCAGCACATCTTTGAATTTAAAGTAACTGTCTTTGATATTGCCATAGAAGGGGCAGAGCAGTAGAAAATTCAGCCTGTATTTAGTACTGATCAAGCCAGGCGAATCACGATGTGGTCTGTTCCTGGGGAGTAAAAATATATACATCTTTTAAGCTCCATTCAGTTTCTTTACATTAAAATTAAATTAATAACAAGCCCTAAGATACTAGAGTAAATTGGATTTTATAATTGGAAAGTAAGACAGACATGTCAAACGAGTTGCCTGCAAGGGAACTAGCAGACCTCTAACCTGTTAAAATTTATGTGAAGAAATGGGGCTATTTGGTCTGGATTTAATGAGAAAACTGAAATACCTTAAGGAACTGTAGCAGAAGCATAGGGAATGGATAATATTGTAATAGTCTGAGCACAGGCAGGTCTGTGATTTGATGGAGATCATAATTAAGGTGGCACATTCACACCAAAGGCATTGCAGCTACATCTTCAGTTTCTGCTTTCATCCTGAGCTGACACAGCACTAGAAAGCAGGGAGGAATGATGGTTAAATCCCACCGTGGTGAGCTCAGGTGATCGTACATGTTAGCCCCGCATTCCTACCAGGACAGGACCGCTGCAGTGCTAGTGTCTGTCCCTCGAAGCCTTTGGAAGTGACTGGACACACAAACCCTGATGATGCCGAGGTGATTAGAAACTGTCTGGGTGGGAGCAAGAAGGACTCAAGTAAGGAAAGAGGAATATATAGAAACAAATCTCTGCAGAACTTCAAGAATATTGAAAATTGTGTTGGGAGGCTGAGCTTGCTACCCATTATCCCACCCGGCACCATACACAGAAGAGCACTAAAAGCTGTTGTGGAACAGGAAGTATGGCTGGAAGCCACGCATCTAAGGCATGAGCAGATCAACAGCAGCAGAAGGAAACAGCTGCAGCTTTAAATCGCTGCCACAGCAACCCCAGCACCCTGCTGTCTGGATGAAGGCAGTGTTAGCTCCTGA
Source organism: Chroicocephalus ridibundus (assembly GCF_963924245.1). NCBI lineage: Eukaryota > Metazoa > Chordata > Aves > Charadriiformes > Laridae > Chroicocephalus > Chroicocephalus ridibundus. The sequence continues at coordinate 15,532,559 of NC_086286.1, forward strand.
CACGCCATTCAGGGAGGAAGGAAAGATGAAAAGATGATGATGTATCAGACAAGAAACATGCACACCATCACTGCCCTACTTGCAGGTTTTATAGCAAATGCTATATTATTTTTTCATGTCATGACTACTGTGATTTTCAGCCTGTAAGAGGTTTCAAGGATTCAAATACGGATTCAGGTAAGGATTCAACTATGATGTGCTGTGCAGAGCAAGGGATTGGCCCCAGAGTTGTTCACACCAGGACCAGCCCAGGACCTGGCAGGCAGTGCTGTGCTCGAGCAAACTCCATCAGCTTCTGCTCCTTCTTGGGAGGAACCCGAGTTGATAATTTATCCTCCAAAAACTACGTGTTTGGGTCAGAGTGACTGACACTCTCCCCACTCAACAACGCTACTTGTTGGAAGAGCACAGATTTGATTGCCTTCAATATGTAAGAATAAACTGTTCTTCTTTGCATTGCACAATTTTTTTAAGTCCGTTTCTCCAGCCTCCCTCGGGCTGGGGAATAAAACTGCAGTGTGGCATTTCATTTCAATTAGTCCTAACATCCTTCCTCATTTTTCTCGTGCCTTCCAGTGATTTTCAATAGGCAAATCTCCATGTGTAGGCCTTGTTCTGGTGATAACTAGACTAACTCCCCATTTGCTGAGTTAGCAAATGAGCATTTCAGGTGGCACTGAGTTAGCAATTTCCAGTAACAGATGTAAATTTTGAAGGCTACGGTATCTTGATTCTTGCAGTCAAAGTTATGTTTTCATTTCCAATAATGCTTCTATAACAGCCCTAAATATCCCCCATGGGTATGAAGCAAAGCTTACGAAAAGTTCCAGAGTGAGAATATTTTAAAATATTGATGCAAATAGAGGTATTTTTTCAAATTGGATAGCAAAAACATTGAAACTAGTACTTTCTAAGATGCCTCATATTTTGTACAGCCAAAGCTAATATATGGTTTCATTTTAAAACTGGATACTAGGGTATTTTTTAGCATAAGCACAATTTGGAAATGTGATTTCCATTCACTTTCTGATGTATTTGTTGCAGTTCTCCATGACTTTCTGCACAGCACATATTTTTGTTAAGTCAAAAGAAAAACAGCATCATGCTGCTCAGATACTCCAGATCTTTGACAAGGGAGGCATGTGAGTCACCGAGCACACAGGAAGCGTAGGCAGGGGAAGTTTGTGGAAAACGTGCAGAGATATGAAAGCAAATGGCCAGCACAAGGGACCGTTTCCTCATTCCACTGTAGGCAATAAAGAGCTGAAGAGCCATTCGGCGCCTCCTGGTACCAGGGTTGGATCTCAGCTGGGGAGTCAGGACATGCTCAGAGGGGAAAATGCTTGAGCCCTTTGCAGCTCTCCTACATCTACATCCCTGGCCTCAAAGGACATCCTACGTATTTTTTCCCCCTGGAGGGAAAGCCATGCCCCTTGCAGCTCATGGGGATCGAGTCCCTGATGCAAGGTGGGGTATGGCATAGCACGGTCACCAAGAGTGTGCTGGTACGGGAGGTTTAACAGAGCAAATATACCCATGTCAAGTGGCAGGTGGAGATGAAGCACTTTGGACCTCACAGATCTGGACACATGTCACATATTTGCATGCTTTGTCTGATCCGTAGTGGGCTTGTAGGAGGGACAGGTAAGGATACTGGTAGTGTAGGAAAGCCGAAAAGTAGCATATTGTCTCCAGTTAAATTATTTTTTTATCAGCTCCCCAAAGTGCCACATGCCACGTCATCTTTCTCATTTGAAGACTGTAGGCAAGTTAACCAACACCTTATATTTTTCTGTTCTGATTCACCGTTTGCCCTTCTTAAATTGCACGTTTTGATTTTCCACGAGGAACTCGCAGGGTTTGACTATGTATGTGTTTGTTTGTGTATCCATATATTCACATAAATATATGTATACATGGACACTAGGAAAACTTCTTTTTCTGCATTATATACCCAGGATGACTTAGATTCAAATCAGTGTCATTTGGGAAAAGAAAAATTCTCTATTCTATGCAAACTTTCAATTTTGTTTGAATTAAACTATATTTGCTTTACGTTAGGAGGAAAAAAAGAGGCTCAGACCCAATAAGAAACTTCCTATAAATGTGTAGGTACAGATTAAGTGATACAGGCTTAAGTGATTTTCAGCATTTTGAATTACATTCGGTCTAAGCTGAGATCTCATGAACAAAGTCTTAACCTTATCCCATTTGAAATGGATGAAGTATTAAACCTCAAATGGGAGGGATTATCTCAAAAGGCCCGTGCCACCGATAATAAATGACTGAAGTAAGTGTTGCGGATCAGTGACTCACTGGCCAAACGGTGTCACAATTCAGGGAGATGCTTCCTCATTAAGATTCTGCGTGTCTTCAGGAAACCTCTCCAGCCTGGGCAGAACTTTGGGGTCAACCAGCTCCTCTCTTTACTGTCAAATTAACTTTATATTTAATATTTAAATACCAGGCCGTACATTAGAATTGGGAATCTTTTACAGGCTGTTTCTGGTAGGACTGTACATACCAGTTCTCCCCTGGTTACCGCTCGTTTTAATGGCAAAAAGGAGTTTCTGCAGAACTTCTTCCAACTCTGACTTGGAAGTTAGATGATTAAATATTGCCGATTGTGCTGCTTTTTGCATGATAAAATCTAGACCTACACTGGCAAGCTAATTAATTTTATTCTGCTACAAGTGTTCTCAGCAAAAAAAAAAAGCAGAATTTGGGGACAAAAGGAAAATAGATTGACCCCAGGCTATCATCATTTAAAATTTCCCCATTCTCTTGTGAGCAAAGCAAACACAGCCAGGAAATCATTAGGGTAAGATGACTCAGGAACGTCATGTCAGTATACTTATTTTTCAGACTATCACTTTATGAAGATTTTGGTACTAGTTATGTAGTCGAGTTCATCTCCAGAGAGGTTCTTAGCTACACTGAGTGACACTACAGATGAGTTTAGTCTCTCACAGGATTTGCATTATTTGTGTAGGGGACTTGTGCTCTCAGCTCATAGCACGATCAGGACTTCATTTTGCTCCACTACAACACAGGGAAAACACAATCCCCATGCTGAGTGAGAGCTGTAATTTACATTCTTGTTTTTTCCCTTTTGCCTACAGAAATACATGCCAATTATATGCTGAACAGCACTGAATGAAATTGCCACAAAACTGTCATTTGTTATAAAAAGCTTATTTAATTGAGGTTTTCTTGGGGTTTTTTTTGCAGAAGTGTGAATAAAGCTGCAACATTTTTGAGCACATGGGCAGCGCAGGCGGGCTGGTAGAGCAGCCAGGATGCAAACCAGTTGGCAAAGAACTTTTTTTTGGTTGGGTCCTCAGCTTCGGACGCACTCCTGGACATTGCCCTTACACCGCCCTTTGCACAGCAGTGCTGGGAGGGCTGCTGCCCCCCAACTCTCCTTACCTGCGCAGTGGCTCTTGCCCAGCTGGTACCTTTTTGTAATCCCCGGTCCCTCCAGAGGCTGAGTCAGCCCAGCGTACAGCATCACAAAAATGATGAAGCACCATCAGGCTCTTACCTCCTACCATCCTCTCTGTAGGATGCAGCACAGTCTAAAGGAAGGAAGAATCCAGCCCAGCATCTCATATTTAGAAGAGGTTAGGGGCTTGTTTTCAACACTGATATCTCTCAGCAGTGCATCTACCTGTTTTCTAGGGTGTTTCAAACACCCCATCACCCTCGCAGCTGCTTCTGTAATTTTCTTCTGTAATTCTCTTGTATGCAGTCGGCGCCTCTTCAGGTTTTGATGTGGTACCACTGTGGCAACTTTTATGAAACACCATGTGTCCATTTGAACAGTGATTTTAAAAACTAATGATGTCTCTCAGGACACAGGATGTCACGCTACATGAATATTTATCTTACTACCCCTTATTATGTTGGAAAAACTATTGTATTGCTAAGCACTTGCCTGCCATATGGGAAAAATACTGTGCTGTGTTGAAGCTTATATACAAAATCTATGTTGCTTAATAGAAAGCTGTATGTTCCACTTGGATTTTGATTGAAAATAAGGCATCCTGAGAAAACCTAAAGACTGTTTATGTGTGATAGCAGGTAACAGAATGAAATGGCAGTAGAAAACTGTTATGGTTTGAGAAAACCCATAACAATTTATTGTCATTTAGACAATTATTTTATTACCCAATGACCGCTTTCCACCCGGGAAGGGGAATTGGGGAAAACAAGGAAACATGATGGTTGGAATATAAATAGATCTAATAGGATAAGACTAAATAATTAACAATAATAGTAAAGAACCAGTATTGATCCCGATACTGATATAAGATATACAAGAATGATACTCAGCCCATTCTCTCAGCAGGAAGCTGTGCGCTCCCAGCAGCGGACAGCAAGTGTCGGACACTGCGAGCGCAACGGCTTTGGGAGGAAGGGGAGGGCTCAGGGCTCCGGCACTGGGGCAAGGAGTTCTCTGGACCACCACCATCAAGGGAGAGAGTGACTACGCAGCAAACTTTCTAATTTATATAGAATGTGACGTTCACGGTATGAAATAATCCTGTTGGCCAGCCTGGGTCAAATGCCCAGGCCTCGGTCCCCCTCATCCCCGCAGCTGGCAAGGCTCAAAAACACTGAGGCCTTGAATCCCACATAGCCTAGCTGGCTATAAAGTAAATATTTTCACGAATTCAGACACTAGAGTCTTCCAAAAGTGCAGTTTTCCCCAGCATTAGAAGATAAGTTAGTCCTGTGTCACTCAACCTAGGACAAAAACAAAAGCAAAAGCCCTGAAGACGGAACAGTATATTACAGCCAAGCAAGTCACTGGATTGTAGGATGTGGCCCTATGGATTTCTAGGTCCAGCTCTGCCACTCCTTCTGTCTTGTGACCTGAAGAAAGTCCTTTCTCTCTCTGCATGTCTCTCTTGTCTTACATTTTCTGTCTTAGCTACTTAACAATGTAAGTCCCTTGGGGTTCAGTATGTGTGGTTTAGCCCACATTATAGCAAAGTGGCGGCAAAGCAACAGCTCAGACTGCATCAGGAAACTGTACTTCTTATGGGTGAGGAATGAGAGTTCTGGCATTTCTCTCCAAAAATCAAGAAGAAACTGAAAAAAAAGGGCACAAGGAGATGCAATTTTCTGTGCCATTGCAACTCATAGTGGAGAATTATATCTAAAAATATACAAAAAATAAAAGCAATTTCTTTTGCCAGGACTGGTAAGGTTGCATGTTTTATAAAAAATACTGTACAAAAAGTGTATACACTGCAGAAGAATCCTAAATACTAGTAATAAAAATATAACTAATAAACTATAAAATATATTAATATAAAATCAGGGTGGTCCAAACATGGTTATGCCTTTACAAACTGTTTGGTTTTATTTCATACATATGATGTTTTGAGACTAGCCTGAATATCCCCTTTAATGACAATAAATCGTTTAGAAACTTATGCCCATATCACTATAATTACAGGACTTCTAGGAGAGGGGCTTCTTTTCTATGAAAACACTTCACATCATAAATGAGAATACATTCAGTCACTGAGCACTCAGTTGGTTTTAATAGCTGACTTAGATAATGCATCTTGCTTTAAATCTTTCGTTTGTGCTGTAGTTTGGAAAATGGAGGTGCATGGGGTTACTGCAAGAGGTCTCAAATTGCAGTAGGACACATCGCATCTGCAGGCTGTACCTCACACCTGGGAGCCACCGTTTGGTCCCAACACTGAGACTCTGAGAAGCAGAAGTTCACCACGGCCTCACCACAAGGTAATGGTGATGAGACATGCAGTGCATGGGACTGTGGAGAACAAGCCAAGGAGCCTGCCTTGCTCTGTGGGGATTTGTGCCTTAGCGTAGTTTACGTAATGCTTAGTTAGAAGCCGCAAGCATGCCACCAGTGGGAAATTGTAATGCTAGAATCATTTCTGGTCAAACATTTAAATAATTAACAGAAGCAGCTTCTCAGACAACAGGACACCTCCTCCATCTGAAAGATGCACAGCCTTCCAGGGGCATGGTGTTTATCTCTAGAAAACAGGAGTTTACAAGACAATTGTGCTTTAGAAAGAGATGCAGGTGAAGCTAATAAATGAAAATGTAATTATGCTTTGTTAGGAGAAGGAGGACTTCAGGAATAAGCTGGTTTAAGGTCAACTCTCTATCCTTCTGTGCAAAAACAGGCTGTAAATTAAATGAACTCCAAAACATGGTATAGTTCTTCTTACTGAGAGTGTTTTGTTCTCCAAACACTTCTTATTAGTCTTCAAACTTCATAAAATGACAATAATGGATAAAAAACTCCAGAAAATGCTAATTACTGTATTGTAATTCATGTTCCTTCAGAAGGCATAAGTCTTTTATGGTTGTTTTGAGATACATAGTTGTAAATTCCTAATACCCCATCAGGAGGAGTGAGAAGGTTAATGTATGCTCAAGCAGTGTCAATTCGGGCTATGACTGGTGACTAATACAAGTAACCAACACAGAATACTTATATTAGCTGGAAAGTTCAGTTTGTAATAGTCCTCCAGCAACTTCCTTAGCAAATTCAGAATAACTAGAGCCACCTATCTAAGAGCTGGTAAGAAAGGAAAATAGCTTCTTAAATGGCTATTTAAGAAATAAATTTAGAAAGATTGTGGAAAATGGACTGAATAAATTAAGAAGACGCTCTGAGAAATCTGAGCACATTAAAAAAAGGCAATTGCATGTACTCCACAGGTTTATTAAAATGGATTGTATATTCAAGAGCTGTATATGCCACCAAGATTAGCAATGCAAAGGAAAGAGCTCCCTTTGAATTTAACTACTCCTGAAGGAGATGTTTTCCTCCCTTCATCACTCACCATGGGACATTCTGTTCTTCTCTGCAGGAAGGAGGAGGCAGACAGCTAAGGAGTAAGAAGAACAAGAGAAATCAGAAGAAATCATGCAGGAGCATCACTTCCCGCATCTTGCTGCTTGGCCACGCTCTCTCCTCTCTCCAGGGCCATTACTTCCAGCGCAGGTGCTTTTCTGTCCCCATGACAATTTGCATCAGTGCTATTTTCCTTCCACTCTCTCTCATTGGAAACCTCTGCTACCTCTGGTTGTTCCCAGTGTCTCTCCTGGAGTGAGGCTGACACCTCAGGTCTTAACGGTGACTGCCTACACCCAACGAAAACATCTTTTGCATCCTCCCCACTGGGTCAATGATACCCAATAAAAGCAGCTATGCCAACAATTAGGAGAAGAGGCACGCACGGTTCTGTTGGACATCTGGAAAGCCTTTGGAAATGGTCAATAGAGAGAATGGTTGATCTCTCATAATGGGCTGCCTGCTCACTGCTCTGAGCACCCGTGTCGTGTCACAGGTAAAGCTTTCTCTGATATCACCTTAAATATCAGCCTGGGCACCAGTGCATTGCTGGGGCTGGATGTTCAGTGGGGGACTGCAGACGTATTCCGATATCAAAATGATTCCCTCCACCAATAATTTCCACTGATTTTTGAAACTGGGTCTTCAGTGTGAACATTATTAAAAAGCCTCATTAATGGCCATACCTTAAAAATGAAGCATTATTTAAAAAAAAAGATTAAAATTATGAACATCCAATCCCTATTAGTAACCTTAAACTGAATTCTGCAAAAATGAGCACCGTCAGCAGGCACTGGCTCAAACTGACACCAACAGTTTCCCTTTTCAGGGCAAATTATGGATATGCAAAATGTACAGAGCTGATGATTCTTTTTATATATGTATACGTGTGTGTGTATGACCTGATTTCCCATGAAATTAACTTTAGGACATGACTACCCCCATGGAAAAAGAAAGAGAAGATTTGGGTTCACGGGTGAAGTCAAGACCCTTCCTAACTTTGTGGCTCTTGCAGAACAAAACAGTAAGGCAACCCCAAAGCTTCAGACCTGTAGAAGTTAACTAAACTGCATTCTTCTCGGGTGAATGGTATGTCCTGAAAAATAAACCTCAAGACACCAGGTCAAACTGACCACACCAATTTCCCTAAGTCTAGACAACCTGGGACCAGCAAATATGCATAGAGTCCCTAAGGCTTCTGATATCTAAAATCAGTTTGTGACTCACACGCACACTCGCATCAGCCACGCAGTGAAAGGGAGCCACGCAGAACACAGCAGTAAAAAGGACCTTCAGAAATATTCAAACCTCAGCCTTGTATGCATTCATTTGTAGATGCACGGGGAAGCTGCAATTAACAGGCTTTCTTGTTTGCTTCCTTGTGTACCAGCAATCAGGAGAGGATTTTCTGGGGTTGTTTAAAGATGATGTTTTAAGATGGGGATATGTCAAAGGACTGAAACTGTGTTCTGTGTCTGCTTAACCCCTCTCAGGTTTATGGGTGGAGGCATTTCCCCCTTCTAGAAAGCACTGAGAAACGCCTTCTAGAAAAGCCCAGCCTTTGTCTGTTCATTGGAAAAGAGACATTGCAGGAAAAGAGATTACCGCTCTAACACCCGCTGTAATATGTGATCCGTACATTGCCAGTGAAAACAGAATTAAGGTTAATATATTTATAACTCTGCCCATTTTGCTGTGAGCTCAGAAGATGAAAGTCATCTTTACATGTTTGCCTTCCAGTGGGAAGATCATTCAGCTCAAGAAACGCAGCTGAATTTGATGAGCTTTCCTGGATATGTATGTTGGACTGAAAACAGCTTTCACTCCCCGGCGTTATTTATAGCACAGTCACAGTAAATAGTGCTGCAAGTGGGATGGGAAAGGAAGGAGAGCAACATCACTAAAATACATGGCTCTGCTAACTCCAGGAACAGGTCAGTTGCTCTCCTACCAGCAGAGCATCCTGGCTTGGCTTGTGTCCTCTGCCACCACATTTTCCTGCTTCCTTTGAAACCTTCTGCCAGTCTGTTAGCAACCAGTAGCTACTTTTGGATGCTTTCTTCTCACATTTCTGTGCAATGGCCACCTGTCACACCACAAATAAAAGCCTTCTAATTCCCCAAACCTGCCAATTAACATTCTTGGGGTTTATTGAGCCGTGAGAGACAAGCTGTACCCACTTGTCAAAAAAGAGCAAGATGGGAAAGTTTTAGCTTGAGTTAGTTGCCTTCAACTTCCCAGCTCAAAGGATCCACCTCTGGGTTCCCTTGTGAAACCACCCAGGAGAGGAGGAGGGAGACATTGATACAGGAAGCCAAATGAGAGATCTGAAGAGATCAGGAGGCTCCTCTGGCAGCTGGACCAACCCCAGACTGAAGTCTGCAAACTATCAGCCAGGTTGTGGCCCTCGGTTGCCGTCAGCAGGCATGGTCCCTGGCATGGTCCATGCTCCAGCAGCATGCGAGACCTGCCCAGGCAAGTGGGAAGAGGACAAGGAGGGCTTTCTGCTGGCTCCTGCAAACGAGCACCCAGCATGAATGGGTGTGTGGGCATGCGTGGCCGATGTCTGACATAAACAGCACAGGAATATTTGGTGTATCCATGCTGTGGCAACTGGCTGAATATTCCTGCTTATCACCTCTTAAAAATGAGCTGGAGAAGGAAGCAACACTTAGCTGCCTTTTTCTCTGCAGTCTCTCAAAAGTAACATTTAACCTCTCTGCTTTCTTCTGCAGACTTTTGTCTTCCCTCATTTCAGTGTTTGCTCATTTAAAACAAGGGCTGTTAAGACTATGTTTGCTGTTTTCTTACAGAGAAACAAGCAAGGTATATGAAAAAAACGGTCTACCTGCTTCAGAGGGAAAAAAAAATAATGTATTGCAGGATACAAAGGTAAGGGCAGAAATCCTGGCTGTCTTCTTGCAGTGCTGAATCCACCTGATGCTCACGGGACATGCTAAGGGGAGCAAGAATGATACAGCAGGTTAGAAGGAGGAGAAAGTACGAAAGCCTTTCTCTATATAGTAGCAGAATAAGGCCTCTACTGTACCATTGCTATGGTCAATGGGAGGGCGTAAAGATGACTCCTTTAGCACTAGTTTTCTCTGAAGACTTTGAGCCAAAGATAGGAAAGCTCCACCTCCCTTTTATCTCAATGTAATTACAGTAATTAAGATGACCTTAGCTATTTTTTTGAAAAAAATTCAGCTGCTGTCCATACCCCTGCAGTCTTGAAAGGCTTTAGCACATGTATCCATCCAAGACCAAAACTAATTCACAGCCTTATCTTCTCTTTCAGAATATGAAGAATTTGGCTATAAAGTCCATGTTTGCTTTACTCGGTCCTCTAATGGTGATATTCATACAGTGTTACTCTAAACACCCTCTCGGAGATGTGTAGCCTGTTTTCTAACACTCCTGTAAGTAAGCACCATTACACAGTCTGTCACTTCAGAGCACAAATTCACTGAAATACAGCTGACTGATTTTCAAAGCAAACCAATTCTTACTTGCTGCCCTACTGAGAAGTCACATGCAAGTTCTGGGTTTTCCTCCAAATTTCCTGTAAGATAACGAAGCTTCTACTCTGTCCAAAGGCCAAACTGGCTTCATCCATCTTAAAAATGTGATATAAGGCTTTCTATTCTGCCTTAAGTTCCCTCTAACCAATATAAATAGATGTATCCAAAACCCCAAAGGCTCTTTTTGGAATACCTGTTCCAAGTCTTTAATACACTTTTCCATTTTCCTTATTCTAACAAACACCGAAACTTTAAAATAACTTACTTAATCTTCTACTCAGTATTTCCGAATGAGACAATTATTAAACAGCTATGGACAGAGACGCTTGTTCAGGATATTAGGTCAACTTCTAATACCATCTGTGAGGCTGATCTTTTCAACAATGCTTAGCTGTTGTCAAATCTGTCTTCTTTTGACTCTCTTAAGCTAAAATATCCACTAAACCTGATCTTGAATCTCTTGTGTGTTTTTCCTGCTCTTCTCACGCGGGTACCTGCAATTTCTGCCCAACTTGCCATTTCCTTCTTTTTCATTAAATCCAGGGTGTAAACCACAGCAGCAGAGTCATCTCTGGGTTTGAAAGTGGCCTGAGGCAGTGGTGTTATAACACAAGAAAATTCAGCCCTCATTCAGCAACCCTTGCTTTTATTGCAACAATTAAAAAAAAAAAAAAAAGAAAAGAAACAGAGGAACTATTATGCATTTCAAATGGCTAATGAAACCTTGGGGCCCTTTGCATTACAGAGTTGACACAGAGTCAGTTATTGGACCATGTAGATTATCTGTGGTGGCTTTTCCTATTAATGCATAAATCGCCACCTTCGCGCAGAATAAATCCAACAAATCCACAAAGAAAGTACCGAGTGACCTGGGTGTCCCAAGCACCTATGTACAATAAAATGAGCGGTTTCCATTCACTCATACACAGGCTCGTCAAAATGAGCATCAGGGAATTCAGCCTTTGGGAAACCTTACTTCATAAATAAATTAATAAAATAAATTAAAGAAAATTAAATAAAGTGTGGGAAAGGTCAACACTGGACTCGCTGAGAAAACCTGATGAAGTGAGAAGATGATATTAAAGGGGAATCAGTTTGCACAATGACCAGTCAGGGCATAATTCAGTTTTGAGGAAGGAGAATCCCAGTCTGTCCGGTCGACAGAAAGAAGGCAAAATCTTTACTCTACTGATATTAAAATCAGAGGTACCGCTGGTTTTAATGGAAATAAAATTTTATATGCTGATAAGTTGGGCATCATTCTCCACTGTTATTTCCATTTTATTTCATCGGGATTCCCAATAATGAAAACCCTCTTAATGCAGTGGAGCATTTGATTTCGGTGTCTTGTGTTGATAGGTGTCACATCCAAAAGCAAAGCAACGAACACAGCCAAATTGCATGATTCACTTTAGGCGTTGGTTTCATGAGAGGATTGATTTGTTTGAAGTAAGCCCTGTGCTTGTATGCTTTGCTTTTTAATTTTGAAGTCAATTTTTTGCACAAAAAGCGCATGCTTTTCTTATCTAAATTCCTGAAGTATTTCTAAAGTTACCTGCAAAATAGCTTTCCCTGCTGAGATACCTTGGCAGATATTATACACTTTCCTAACTTGATTGTCTCCCATACATTTGAGAGTCTTCCTAAATAGCTGTATTTGTTGGTGCTTTCTTTAATATCCCTCAGAGCGGAAACTTAATTCTGAGGCTAGGCATATCCACAGAGGTTTGTCATCAGCTCCCTGATGTGCTCGCTCCGAGCAAGCAGCTTTGTTGCTGCTGACATGAGCAAAGAATGATGTCCCAAGCTAACCGAGGTATTATATACTGTTTGTTAGCTCACTTCTGCATGTATAGTTCAGCCTAATGCATTACTTATATCAGCAAGAGCAGCAGAAATAATAAAAAAAAAAGTCTTTCAAAGATGGAATAAAGTCAATACTTACTGCAATGGTACAATGCAAGTAAAAAGTAACACACCCTGCACGATCTCTAAGGAAACGGGTTTGCTTTCAATAACCAAATTATTCAAAGGCGGGCACGGGCTTTGCAGGAAACCAGGGCGACTGCAAGCCTTTCCCTGTAGCAGCAGCGGAGTTGGGCAACCCAAGGAGAAAGTGTTTTCACACTCCACAGAAAGCTCTGGCTGCAATGAATGTGTTTGCCCCAAATACTTAGGTTTCATCAAATCACCATTTTTTTTTCTGTGAAAATCACTCTGAGGGAAATTTTATGCTTTTTCCATTTCATGCCACGCAACCAAATCGTTAAGGATCTTCACACTCAGGAATTATTTTAGTCCCTCACCATATGAAATGTTTCCTGTTTAAAACAAAGTGGGCTGATAAGAAGGCGGCAGTGGAATATTGATGCGAGTATAAAATAGTTGGTTAAATGAGATATTAGCTAACAAAGGATAATTACAATTATCAGATGCCTAAGTTTTATGTAATTAAGAGGCAAAGTGAAAGCGTGTCTCCAAAGCCAATATAATAAAACACACAAGTTCCTTTTCAAACAAAATTTTGCTGCTTTTTTCCTTGCACTTGTAACTTGCCATACCCACAAAATAGCTTCCAACTGCGACACAGGCTGAGCATACATCAAAGTCTGGTTTACAAAGCAGAGCAATTAAAAGTTGTGGTCCCCATTCGTATCTGACTTGTCATGCCTACAAAACCATGGTAGCTCTCCCTTTCTGAAGAGAAATGTCAGATATCTGCCTGCTGCTTTGGCTGCTAATGTCAGAGCAAGCCCTGAAAGCTGCATCTCTTCCCTTTCCATTTTTTATTTTTAATGCAGGAGAAGTGCAGTGCAGCTCTGGGAGAAGTGTTCTTAAAAGCTGGGAAATTCAATAATGCCAAGGCACTTCTTCATAGAAAGCAATCATGATGTCAGCAAAAAAAAGTTCCTTATTTTGAAATGCCGTAAAAATATTATATAGTGTATCACAAGTACAACAGTGCAATAGAAGTATGCTGGCTCTTGCTGTGACACTACTACAAAATATTCACTGTTCCAATAAAACAGCAAAAGCTGTTGCAAAATTATCAGTAGGAAGGCCTGTAAGATAGAAGAAATGTCTTCTTATTCCCCAAGTACTATCTTATTCCCAGTACTACCATGAGCTATGTTTTGTGAAGCACTCCAACAACCCAGGAGTCTCTCCTGAAGTACCAGCTTACTTAGTCTGGGTCCCATTTCTCTGACTGGATGCCGAGTGTCCTCAGCATCCATAACTTGAGTAGGTAAAAAAAATTTAAAGGTGAATCATGTTATGTACTAAATACAGTGTATTTAATGCACAGAATAAACAAGAGAAGCTTCAGCGATTGCCCTTTTTACATCTACACAACAGAAGCGTCCCGAGGAGAAAAACAAGGACTGACATGAAAAGTTTGGGTGTCACCCATTCTGTTTTGCTTTGGGTTTTTATGCCACTAATAATAATTAGCAATCTGAAGCCCTTCAGTACTGTATTGTCACTTATAATTATTTCCTTCCTTAAGAACACACACACAGTGTTTTCACTGGCGATACACTGCATAGGTATTTTTTTTACTGTGATGTATGTTTTTGTTAGAAAAAAATCACCTTGAAGAACACCTTGCTTTCTGAATAGAGCATACTGAATTTCAGATGGTACTTAATTTTTGCACAAATCTGTTCTGCAGCCACGGAACAGTCTCCAAGGAAATGCTCAATTCCGTACCAGTGAGTTTTGTACTTGCTGAAAAGCGATCTGCTGTGCCTGAGGAACGAAGTAGTCAAGCACGATGATCATCCTTCAGGTGATGTTTTATGTTTTCAGAGCTGGATCACTGATGATTTCAAAGATATGGAAGATAATCTAAAATATTCTGTGGTAGACAGCTTAATAAGGAACTCATAGTAGCTTATACAGCAAAATTCTGTGCTAGCTGCTATTTTCTTAACTCTGATGGCTCCGTGCCCAGATGTATTTTGGTGCTGCTGGGAGGTGACAAAGGCGAGAATTACCAAGTCCCTTCAAGTCTCAACTAAACCATAAGCCCCCAGAACTGAATTATTATGATGAAATTCCAGTATATGATAGCACTTAAGTCATGAGATTGGCGTTATATCTATGAATAATGCAAGTTTATTTAAAGGAATGGAAGCAGACCAGATTATTTAGAAGACACTGACTGCCAGGGCTGAATATAAATTTCTCCAAATGTCTTCATCTGTTAACAGAGCTGTTACCAGAAGCACAAGGAAATACTAGTTTTGTTTTGTATTATGAATGACAGACAAGTTGCTGTCTATCAGCATGGGAGCAAGAAGCGGTAGGAGATGCTGCTGCAGACATCATGACCGGGCAACTTGCTATATATAAGGAATCCCATATTTATAAACTGCAGACCAGACTGACTGCATTAGCTGAGCATCTTCCACCAAATGTAGCTGCAACTCTATGAGCTAAATGACTGCCCTTTCTTCCTTAAATCAGCTATTCATCACCCGCTAGCTGCTTCTGGTAAAGTGGTGACAGGGACAGTAGGATATTGGAGCAAGGCATTGCGCAAACGTGTCCCAGTTGCCGTTGTCTTCAGGGTTTTGGGGTGAATGTAAATAGTCCTTGTGGTTGCATGAGCATGGGATACACGCTAAGAAAGAGCTGGTTCTTGCTGGACTGGAATACTCAAAATACTGTGTTCAGTTTTGTGCCCCTCACTACAAGAAAGACATTGAGGTGCCGGAGCGTGTCCAGAGAGGGCAATGAAGCTGGCGAAGGGTCTAGAGCACAGGTCTTATGAGGAGCAGCTGAGGGAGCTGGGGTTGTTCAGCCTGGAGAAAAGAAGGCTGAGGGAAGACCTTATCACTCTCTACAACTACATGAAAGAAGGTTGTAGAGAGGTGGGGGTCAATCTCTTCTCCCAAGTAACAGGCGATAGGACAAGAGGAAATGGCCTCAAGTTGCACCAGGGGAAGTTTAGATTGGATATTTGGAAAAATTTCTTCGCTGAAAGGGTTATCAAACATTGGAACAGGCTGCCCAGGGAAGTGGTGAAATCACCATCCCTGGAGGTATTTAAAAGGTGTGTAGATGTGGTGCTTAGGGACATGGTTTAGTGGTGGACTTGGCAGTGTTAGGTTAATGTTTGGACTCAATGGTCTTAAAGGTCTTTTCCAACCTGAACAATTCTATGATTCTGAAGGTGAAAGACCTGCCTGGAGAGGTCCCTTTCCAGGGACCTTCTTGAGCTTCTCTTTAGGACACACTTGCTGCTCAAGGACACCTCCCAACTTTATCGCAATGGGGGCAGCTCTGAAAAGAGGTCATGAGAATGAAAACCATTGCCTTCCCTCCGGTAGTGTGTCAGCCACAGGTGACAGTCCCCATCTCTGACAGTGTTCAGCCTGTACCGGGTCCCAGGGGTGTAGTTCTGTAGGCGAGCAAGGCAGCAGCTTTTGTTTTTTCTATCAAATTGCTGAGGAACAAATAATTTGACACACAGTCACCACCAGATTTCTTCACAGGTGTTTGCTTAACAGAGGAAGGGAAGTTTTTTTTTCTCTGATTGAATCTTTGGCAGTTTCTCTCCGGAGAGGCATTGAGTGATCTTTTACTAAACAGAGGTGAACAGGTCGGATCTGGAGGTGTGGGTCAACTGTCCTACCTGATACTGCGTTTTGTAGACATGAGCTGAACCAAGGGACAGGGACAGGGACACCTGGATGACCTGCAAGGAGAACTGAATCCCTCGGACCCTAAAGGTTTCCTGCATTCAAGAAGACGTTTTAAGTGAGGGATGATAAAACAGTTTGCTTTTTTTAGAGCAGGATATTTTGGCAATAACATATTATAGATCTTTGGGGATGTTTTGACACTACTGTAGAGACCAAGAAGAATTGTCATGTGATATGTAACATACCATTGGCATATTTTTGTTCAATATATTTTATTTCAGCTGGTCTTTTTGGCCTTTATTCCACTACTGGTAGAAAACTAGTCACTGTGTATAAATACTTTCTTTTTACCAAGAAATTTGCTACAATGAGGAAAACACTCCTATTGCTTCTCTCTCCCTGTTTCTTTGCAGCTCTTCAATATCTTTCCATCCTCTGTTTAGCTTTCTCCTATGTCTTTGAAGAAATGCTAGGGGTATTCTCAGACAGGCTTGTGCACTTTCTACAGATTATTTTTTATTAATTATTATTATATTGCTCTCCCAGACAGAACAGGGAATGAAAAGGCATTTCTTTCCCGTATCTTCTGCACATACTCAGAAGAGCTGGCACATGCACTCCGCCTTCCTGGTCAGGGAAGGAAGTATTTGGACTGCAGGCAGAGGCAGCAACAGGGAGCACACTATGCCCCTTTTTTTGTGAAATCAAGCGGAGGATTTGGAAAAAGGTCGGACAAGGTGGAAAAGGATTTAACAGCTGCCAGGATGACACTACAGAGTTCGAGTGCGCCTTGTCACAGCTGCCAAATTCTTCACGGCAGCGCTGCCAGCGTTGGGCTAACAGCTGCACATCAGTGATTTGTTATAAATGTTCCACCAAGGCAGTGTTTAACAGCATTTTCTGCTTTGACCCAGTTGTTCTAATGAAAGATACTGCTGGAAAGTGTGTCATTCATATCTGTCGACTATCGTGTTTAACACAGCAGTGATACTCTACAAGATACCATCACTGCTTCAGTACATCAAGTATCGGCGGCTGGTGCTGCTATCTCTACTGAAGGCATTTAATAACAGCTCCTGGCAGGAGAAAAAAGAAGTCCAGGCTTTATTCACTCAATTTCCCCCTTGAAAAACACTGGTAGTCCTGGCATCTTCAAGTTGTTGCAAAAGAAGCTTTACCTGTTTTTTATGAAGTTACTCGAAATACTTTACTCATGACTTGTAGAAACCTCCATTAACCAAAAGTGTTTTAATCATGAGAGGGAACTCTTAAAAGAGCGTGAACTTTTTTTCTGAAGGATATTGCCTTTGAGTGTGAAAACCACCTTGCTTATTCAAGCTGACTCTTTACCAAGCTCTTCTATTCATTCCTGACATTTGATTACCAGAGAGAATTTAAGTGATTTTTTATTTTTTTATTTATATAACTGCAATATAGACACATTCAACCAAAATGCTCATTTGTCAACATTTTAGGATGGTCTCAGCATCCTGACACACCGTGCATGAATCTATTCTAATCAACGGGCCGGTTTCATTTTCAACTTTCTGTTCTTTCTTAGTCATTCTTTGAAAGAACTTTTATGAATGAAGCCCAGCTCAAGGGCAGCTAAAATGTGATTATTTTTTCTGCAAGATTAACATCATTAATTTAAAATAAGGTAAAAAATTCCATTCTTGCTACTGGTTCTTTAGTGCAAGTTCCTATTTTTTTCTGATGAGGTTATCTAATCCATCTTCCTCTGAGCAATACATTATTTCTGATTCCTAAAATAAATCAGCACTTTCTCAAGGCTTATTTGGTGGCTGTGTTTGCTGGTTTGGAATTTCATTAACAGGTTATCAACTGATCCCTTGACAGAGTTTTCCACGCGAAATATGAGTCGATTATTTCCTTCCTAAAAAGGTGTATGCTTCAATGAAATGGACCCTTTTGTACATAGTAAGTCTGGGTCCGTGTCTAAGGCAAATATCAGATCTGAGCTCCAGTTCTGCCTTTGGCTACATGACACTGACACGAGAGGTAACTCCACGTAGAGAGGACAAAATGTGGACATTGCTCTTTCAGAAGGGCAGTGCAGAATTCAGTAGAGGTGAGAAGACTCTATTGAAGCAACTTTGAGGTGAGGCGTATGTTTAACGGAGGGAGGAAACCTTACCGACTGTAGCAGATTCTGAAAACATAGAGGGTAGACATTGCTAACACAGGACAAATAGTCCTGCCAGATGATAGGAACTGAGGATGCTGCAGAGAGAAAAACACACTGGTTTTTATCAGTCTATATTTCTACATCTAAAAGCCTGCAGGTAGTAAAGATACCAGTGAATTACAAGGATACAAATACCCCGAGGGTTTTGGATGGACTCTTTGCAAACGCCAAGGTTGAGAAACTGAAGTGATTGGTGATATGACCACTGGACATATTCACCTATTTTGCAGTTTATCTCATCATTTCTCACCTCTATGTTATTCCTTGTGGCTGTGCTTGCAGCTGGCCCTTGCTGAAGTCAACTCACAAGAGTGAAGTCATGCTAGTGCCAAATATCTGTGGGTGTATTCACACCTTCATGGGAACAATACCAAAGATCTTTTGTAAAAGTTAGAAAAGAAAAAGGGAAAATATTGGAAGTAGTTCATGCTGTGTCCTGTAATTTTGAACATTTTGAGGAAAGGGGAAGTCAAAAAATGAGATGATTCATTGAACTTCAACACTCCTAATGGTATCTGGGTTCTAATCCTGTGGTCTCATGGCTAGTTTAAGCTCCACTGCTGGTGAACAGGCGGATGCTGCCATGCTTCTACCTCTTGTACCACCTGCTTTCCTTCCCAGCCACTTGTCCTCTTCCTCACACACTTCATGTTTGTGATGGTGGGTGCCATGGGGCCAGCAAAGCCCTTGGTGGCTTAACTCGATATTGGGCTAACTTGGTGGGCTAACCTCGATCACGTTGAGGCGAGGGAGAGAAAAGTGACTCTGTTGGGAACACTGACTGCACTGGTTTGGAATGCATCCTTTATAAAGTTATATAAGAAGAGAGATCATGTAGGAGGAATAAAAATAATAAACTGTTGGGATGATTTGCTGAGTCTTCACCTCAGTTCCCACAGAAGCACAGAAATAAAAGTCCAGTTTCCTCCATAGATAGAGATCATCAAGGGCAGGAAAATTACAGAATTAAGAGAAACGTTTCCATTGGGTGTCTGCTGTCAGCAAAAGTGATGCTAAAAAAAGATATGGAGTTATAGCCACAGGGGTGTAAGGTCAAAATGGGGTGAAAACTTCAGTCAGCAGAAAGACGATGCAGCACAAAAGGAATGATCTGTTTGCAGGCTGTGACAGAGAAAAAAGCATGTCTGGCTTGTATGAATAGGTGAAAAGGAAAAAGTTGAAGAGCTTCCTTCTCTTTAGACAACAGTTAAGTCCAAGAACTATAAATTCAATAGAGTAGAAAGAATTTTAAAAGGTTATAAACAGCTAATATTTATGGAATATCCATAATATCTGCTCAGAGCTTCTAAATAGTCAGTACCCACCAATTACCCACATCTTAGGACAAGCTTATTATTTACATTCACATGCTCATATGTGTTAATTTCTTTAGAAAGATACATTGATCAATCCTATTTCTATATAAAGAATAAAGGGCAACAGATAATGTCATACCACATTTGCTGACCCATTTCATTCTTGGAGTCATATACCAAAAAGATAAATAGTTGCATCCTAAATTTATTAACTGTAGAAGAAGTGATTCATTCATTAGTGTTATACAATTGTCAGTGGTAATGATGCCTTAGAGAAACAACCGCATTGCTAAGAATCACACATTCATTTCTTCTCCATAACTTGGTCAATTTGTCTTGAGTCATAAGTTTTTGCCAGTTATCCTTAATTGATTAACAGTTAGGCAAAGCATCCCTATCAAATTGATGCAGAAGAATCTGTGTTAATACTCGCTGTTGTTATTGTGGTGATACTGCTGTCATTTAACATTTGCATTACTACCTCAGTAGTCCCTTTACGAGGGACTGGGAGGTGTCTCCAGGAGAAAAGGGAAGGTGATTGTTGAGAACCCTAGATTGAATCAGCAAGTCACAGCATTACTGTATTTAATTCAAGAATATCCCAGATACCTTGTATGTGATAAGCAGCGCTGTCTAATTCCACAGACCTGCTTCAGTTTGTACATTTGCCCTTTCTTTCCTGCTTACCTACCAGGAACAAAGACCATGGCCTTAGATTAACTTAATTTCTTTTTGCCAGGGGGAGGTGGAGGCAAGTGTTGAAGTCAGAATATTTTTGCTTGATGTTGCAACTTTTCTGATGAATCCTGAGCTTTATTCCTTCTCAAGGAATCACTTGGGATGTCTTTCACGGGCACTTTTATTGCCACAGAAGTAATTTTAAAACACACCATCATACCCCTTAAAAGCCTTCTGAGCAAGGCTTAGCTCGAGAATTCTTAGGAAAATGCTTGATTTCAGTGAATATTTTGGGTTGTCAAATGATAGTGAAAGATGAAGTACTCCCTTCTTCTTCCATCGTAATTCACATTTATCGTCACCTGGAAATCACCTCGTATTTCTGCAGTAAGAATTTATTCAGTAGTCTGCATGCTGCACGTGGCATTGCAGAGTTTATCGTAACTGAGCTGATAGAAAAAGCCCTTGGATACGTCTGTCAGTGTAGGGTGCTGCGCCCTGTCAGGCTACAAACCCAGTGGTTTTACTGGGTAATGTTATTTTCCCTTCATACAAACGTATCAAGATAATCAACACAGTAAATCACTGTTTGCAGTGTCAGCTCAGACATTTCAGCAGTGCAAGCTCGTGGTCCATTCCCCATTCCACCTATACAGCTTTCCTGGTGATAACCCTTCCCACACCTACCTAACTTTACCTAATTGCACGTATTTAGGACAAGGACTGAGAAGTTCCTGGTCTCTCTCATGAGCATCTAGAAGCTGCTGTCTGCTTTGGAAAGATGCAGAGCAGCATGGTGCCCGCTAGTCAGACTTCACTCCCAGAAGGGTTTGGGACTTGGCTTTGCACTGGAGGTGGTGGGACTCCACATGACAAATGCTTCCCAGCAGGAACGTGGCAGGAATGCAGAAAAACCTGCTGCAGTTCTGAGGACTGAAAGAGCTCCAGAACTTGTCCCTATAAAAGGAAATGGTGTGTGTTGAGTTAGCTGCTGCTTTTAAAGTCCCACTCATCTTAGTGACATCAAACCTCTAGTGATAAAATGCATGGAGAGATAAAATCTGCAGCCAAGAGTGATAAAGTTCTGGGGCTTGTCCAACTGATTGGCAAACTTTTTTCGTCCCATGTGCTCTTCAGTGAGTGGGAAAAAAAATCACTTACTGGAAGGGGTTTGTGCCCTCTCAACTTTCTCTACCAACTGATGGTATCTCTGCAACTTACTCTTGGAAATACTTTCTTCTAAATGATGATGTGATTTAAAGATAACACCCTTTCATTTCACAGAAATGCAAATACGATTGAGGTGGAGAATGACTGTAAATATTACAAATGTCCAGAAAAAAAATGCAGAGCTTTGTTTGGATTCTGCATTAAAATTGCACTTCACATTTTCTGAAACCAACTTATTATTGACTTGGCTTGGCTGGAAAAAGAGTGACTGCAGATCATGTGGCAGTGAAAGGTGGATTGTGTGGACACATGAGGGCTGAAACACAGCTGGAGACACAAGTTCTGCTATCGCCTCTGCTTTAAACCTAAGAGTTATGCCCTCTCCAAGACGTTTGTTTACCTGGTTTCCTCATAGACAGCAATCATGTCTCTCATTCCTGTTCTGCTAGTCTAAGCAAACCACGCTTTTTATCTTTTCTTGTCTGATACGTTTTTACTTCCCTTCATCATCATAGCAGATCTTCTCTAAACCTGCTCGGGTCTATGTCATCAAGTCTTGCAAGCAGATGAAGAGGATACCCAAAGTAGTCCAAGGGAGGACTTTGCAAACAGGTTTGCAAAAGT
Source organism: Chroicocephalus ridibundus (assembly GCF_963924245.1). NCBI lineage: Eukaryota > Metazoa > Chordata > Aves > Charadriiformes > Laridae > Chroicocephalus > Chroicocephalus ridibundus. Next base: position 15,554,581 of record NC_086286.1, read on the forward strand.
GCTAAAACAGGCATGAGACAATCCATCCCATTACGCAGAGGAATCCAGAGAGGGTCGACCTGCCCAGCTGTGTGCACCCAAGGGTGAGTGCCTTTTCCCTGCTGTCTGAATGGATTAGAAATCATGCAGACGTATTAGCGCGACGCCAAGCCTACACTGGTGTCCCCTGCCTCTCAGCATGGATTCTGGGAAGGCACTGAGTTTTAGCTGAACCTCCTGTGGGTGTGAGGTACTGCTGCCTGCCTGCAGAAGGCTATGTAGACTCCCAGTCTCAATGGAGAAACCCTCCATAAATATAGAAGCATATTAGCACTTCACAAAAGCTCTAGCTCTTTGGCATATAAATATCACAAGACAGATTTGAATATCACAGAAGTGTCACTTTTGCAAGCAGGTTTTGGCTAATCCATCAGCAGTAGCTAGCGCACCGAGATAACAAACAGCTAAACCCTCTCAGATTACCATTAGCCATTAAAGTTGCACTGGAACGACAGCATAAATTGCACTGACTAGTTTTTAAAAATACTTGTCCATCACACACCCAGACTCTTGCTGGGTCTCCTTAGCACCAATAAACTTGATGGAAGTCGGAGCTGCTTCACAGCAGTGCTGCTTTACTCTTTACTCGTGCAATGAAAGCATCTGCTATGGTTGAGCCCCCTTTTTATTTCCCGGTTCTTACATATGCATGATCCAGAAGTAGCAATGTAACTGAATAATATCCCTAAGCTGTAGGACATGACATTTTTCACATCAGAATAATATTTAACATCATTAGAGGCAAGCAAATAAATCACAGAAAAGAACAGATTTTGTTGGGATATTTTTTCCTTACTTTTGTTAGCATCATGCCACCACTCAGATGTCAGCCTTCTTGAACTGCTCTGTTGGATACATTGGTTTGTGAATGTTTGCTGTTGGTGACAGTGTTACTCTGCAAACTTAATATTCAGCGTTCAGAATTTGAGCTGTGTCGATTCATTTGCCTTGATCACAAAAGCCACACAGTATTTTTCCAGATGAGTGTAATCTTCTCAAACAAAGAACATGAACAAAATACAAGGAGTTAGAAATTCCCAAGAATAGAGAACAAACAAACAGAAAAACCACCTATTCCTTTCAGAGACACATTTTTTACACAATACAAGGAAAGTCTGTTGCAGCCTCATACCCACAGACATCAGACCTGCAGGAGGAAAAGTTCCCAGGCTCTCCCTGGGAGTCAACGGGAGAGCTCACAGTGGGCTCCTACCTGCTGCTGCATTAGCATCCACGTGCTGCTTTGCCCCACGTTTCCTCCCAAAATGTTAGAGGCTGGACCGAGTGTGCAACGGAGCTTCTGCCCCAAGTCTTAGTTTTTCAGCAACTACTCGTTTATCTCATTTTTTTCTTTCCACAGTTAATAAGGAAAGACACCAGCAGACACCTGCACAAGACAGACACTATTAAACACTAAATTTTGTCACGGCAGGAAGATGATAGAACTTGAGACAAATTTTTACTTCTAAAGGAATCCTGAGTCATCCTGAATTTGGCTTCAGTCACTACTTTCAACACCTGATTGAAAGACTAAGTCACAATTTACAGCCTGAATGAAGATGAATTTTCTCTTACCTTGTGGCCACAAAACCCTGCAGAGCCCTAGAGGTAGAGCGAGCCATCCTGGCTCCAAGAGAAAGCCACCCAGCATGAGACCCTGCCCCACAGGCAGCATCTCAGCTGAACACGGTGTTCCACACCCAGCAAAGCAGCTGCGGGGCACAACCACAGCGAAAGACAGCCAGAAGTATGATAATATTTAGTGTCACTGAACGCTATTGCAGCATCAAAACTGAAAAAAGGAGCTAAGTGCCCCTCCCCACTGCCCACGCTGCTTCACTGCTGTTTTTACTAGGACAAGTACATTGATGCTCTTTGAATTGCTGCTGAGGTTCTCGTCAGCGGTTTTGCACTCACGCCATATTAGTAAATAACATATAAAATGTTATTCTCTCATATAAGCTACGTAGCTGTAATAACACATATTGTGTTTATACACATGAAAGATGTTTTCATTGAGACGACATCTAGAAGACCCTTGTCTCCTGTGCCTGTAGTGTTCCAGCAAGGGACCGTCTCTCTCCCTACTATAAAAACCTCGTGGGCTGTTTTCTTTAATCACGTATCATTGGTTTAACTGAAAACAGAATTTAACCCAGCAGGCTGAAGCTGAAGTTAGGTAAACTGGCTCACGAATCACCAGCGTCGCTTCTAGCTCAGCACTGCTGCCGCTCCCGCAGCACAGGCTCTCCTGAAGCCCGATGGATGCAGGTGACAACGAAGCGGCCACCGCCCTGCAGAGTTTCGAACCTCAGTCTAAGGCTACAGGCAAGGGATGGGGTCAGCGGAGGAGGTGGCTCGAGGAAACGCTCACACGAGATGGGTCACCACCACGAGCAAGCTGCGGTCCTTGCTCCTTCCAACTCCCATCCCAGCAGCACTAGGAGAGCGAATACTTTCCTCTGGGATAATCCTGTCAACAGCTGCACTTTGCACCAATACAGAAATGGACTTAACGCCATTTCAGAAGCCAGTAAACACAACCTTTTCACAGCAGCAATATTTGCTTTTTTTCCCCAGCAGCTTCCACGTGGAGATGCGTGAACCTCCTGTTTTCACCTCTGACACAAATGACTGAGAGGGCAATCGAGCACCAGTTCGACACATGTTTTTTTCAAAGCAAGCTGCTAAAAAGTTAACTGACTAGGCGACAAGCCATCAATAGAAGTAATGAGGAGAAAGAAATGGGAAGAAGGAAATCATGACATTCTCTGTGAATTCTGAAAAATAACGTAACTATGCTTCATCAAAAATACATCCAGTTTCTTCATGAGCTACTGGACGCTATGGAAGGCTGATGACGTGCACTCATAGGTGTCAACATGCATCTTATTTTGACAAGGAATTCACTGAATTGATTGCATCATATTGAGCTGGGAAATAAAACTTCTCTCTTTTCTTTGCAGTTGTCTCCGGTTTGGCTGGAGCCATTTGGATTCTGCTTTCAGTAGCACTGAACAAGGTCTGCTGGAGAGCAGCCAGACTTGGTCTGGGTTTCTGTTAGGTGCAGAAACTGGGATCCCAACGCATGCCAGCTGCAACTGGAAGGAATACAAAAAAGAGGCATGCTTTTGCTGAAGGGCATCACACTGCGACAGCGCGTGATCCTAGAGAACACCCTGAGATCAGGCTCAAGGTTTCGGAGCTCTTCCTCCCTTCTGTTAAGGGATGCATAAGAAAAGCTGTATGTAGTGTTAGTAAGAAGAACAGGCTAACACACCAAAACAGGAAAAAAAGAAAAAAAAAAAAAGAAAGAGTCCTTTCAGCTGAAAAAGATGAATATACAGAAAAAAAAAATAAACCCACAAAAAAATCAAAAAACTCTATATATGATGTCAAAGTCAGTCACTTCTCTACTGCCGCTTGCTTCACCACCCAGAACTCAGTAGTTCACACAACCACACACTTAAAAAGGATAAAATAAAGCGATACATCCCATGGTCTTTTTACAAAACAATGTTGATCCGTGGCAGACAGGCTGATGGGACAGAAGATGGAGGTGTAATTTCTCAGGGGATGTTTGCCGCTGCCAGAATGGTGCTACCACCTCACGCCCTTGTGAAATATGTGGATTGATCTCAGCTTGTTGCTGCTGCTAAAACCCTTGCACATCTGACACCGACCGGAGCAGCAGAGCGTGAGGAGCAGCATAGCTGGGAGAAATGAGTCTTCCACAACCACATCTGCCCGTGTGCCAGGGAAGAGCTGTGCTACGGTAACAGCATGGCAAAGCTCGGACTGTTGCCCTTCGTGATACGACTGCTCTGCGCCTCGGTGTAAGATCGGACCTTCCCAGCCCACTAGTCTGTTGTGGTGCTCGAGTACTGAAAATTAAACGTATTAAAATTCAGAAGCGAAAAGAAATCCTACATGTGTGCCTTGGGTATATTCGGGAGTATTAATATTTTATCTAGGAAACTGATTACAATATGCAAAGAGAGTGCTTCTGCGAACTGATCGGTTGTGCCCGCAGCGCTGGGAAATACAGCCGAAGTCTGATTAAACATTTACCAACTTCGGCATTCTTCAATCAGCCAAGGAACTAGGAAATGAAGGGAGCTGGGACATAAACATGCTCGATCTACTTGTAGCAACTCCAGCTCAATTCCTCTGGATTTCACGGCAGATTTCCTCTCTCTTGCTATTTAACAGGCATCCTTGATAAAACTCGCTCATTTAAGGTACGCTGTACGTATTATTGCCTGCTCTGTAACCCTGCCACCATGCTGAACTCAGTCCTGGATTGGCAAACGTAGGAATTTAGATACAGGTATATGAAAAGAAGATCACATACCGAATATTAAAGTCACGAAGCTGTGAGTCCATCCTATTTCTCCAAGCTTCCTTTTAGGTTCCTGTGATTCACCACAAACAGTGTTGAGCAATGTGTCCTTGTTACCTGTACGCATTACGCATCACTAAAATTCAGGGCCTCTTGCCATCTGTTTTAACTAAGAAACTCATATATAGATTTGGCCACCTTGCCCAGTAAAATTCTTTCTGAAAGAGAATTTTAAAGTCTGATAATGGGCCAGATCTCCAGCTGGCATTAATTCTTATACTTCCAGTAACATCACTGGTGATGTGTTGATTTACAGCAGCCAAGGAGTCAGGCAGGTAACATCACAATAGGAAACACAAAATGTTATTCATCTTGGCAAACCTTTTAAATTGCAATGCTACTCACTGGTGCTTGCAGCAGATTACAAAATAATCTTCAACTCTGGTTCATGTTGAAACTCATGATCTTAGTGAGACTTTTGTGCAGCTGAAGCAAATAGTTTGGCTCTATTTACTCAGCACAGAATGTGCAAATGACGGCTCCCATACATCAAATATACTTTTGCATCTTGCATGGATGTAAGCGGTACGTCAATCACAGCTTTCTGGTAGCTTAGGGAAGGGCTTTTTGAGAGCATTCTGGTAGCAGTAGAGTATTCATGAAGTTAAAGCAAATAAAACTAGAACAACTTAATATTTGACAGCCCTACAGATAATGGCAAACTCCTCTACCTCAATCAAAAGGCTATCACTTCAGCCAAGAGGGGATAAACGCAGCTTGAAATCAATGACAGCTACATCACTAGTGTCACCTACAGCATCCAGTTCAGAGAAACCACCCAGACTATCAACTGGCTCAGGTGAGCACACATTTCTAGACAGCTTTTATTAGCATCCAAACAGTCAACAAGACATTTTAATAAAGAAAAATATGTATTTGTGTAACACAAGGGCTAAACTATCCATTTGCAACATGCAATGTAGGCACATAGCTTAAAAAACAGATGTTTCTAGCAACTGCCAAAGGCACATTAGGAAAGCAGAAAACATACGTTCAGCCCTGATGGATGGATGGATTTTATTTGTTGCATCTATTATGCTTTGGAGAACTTAACACTGAGACCTGGTGTCCACCACTGGACAAGTTTTTTAAATGGTACAGTTTTATCTTCTCCTGCTTCTTGAGCTAATCCTGTGCTTCAGGCAGATCAGTGAAGTGGGAGGGCTAAGCTGGCTTGCAGGTATGATCCACATCTAACAGCCATGGATCAGCTCCTCCACCAGGTGTCTACAACTTGGCTCCCTCCGCTTCAGCAGTGCTCAGGACACTGTACACCCACAGTTCAGAGGTGCCATGCTGATGGTCTAGCCTTTGGCACGTAAGCTCATGGAAACAACATTTATTAGAGCCTGGCTAATAACGTGCCACTGGGACTGGTTCCCACATCTCTGTAAGCATTAACCTTCAATGAGGGTTTGTCATTTCCAAGATTATTTCTTGTTTTGGCTGCTACGTTTTCTGCAGCATTCACAATGCAATCTGCAAACATTTGTGTCTTTTCCGTGTCATTTTTACAAGGATCCCAGGGGAAACATCCTGTCATCTCTTCTCTGTGGATTTGATGCAATATCAATTCCCGGTCACTGCACACCTGCTGAAGGCTTTGATGGCTATTGCCCTGAAAGACTGACTGCAGCTGTAAATCCTGACGAGGCGAAGAGAGATGGATTTGTCTGTGCAGCTCTAAGTCTTGGCAAACAAAGATTATCAAAAATAGAAACTCTTCTCATCTTAAAACACACACCGAACAAAAGCTTGTAGACAGGTTCATGTTGATTCTTAGGTGCTCAAGGCATTGATTTATATCTTTTAATAAAGAATACTTCTGTGCCTCACGTTTAACCACTTTCTTAAAAAAAGGAACATTTCTTATTTACCTTTCCCTGACTGTTTCTCTTTCTTTTGGCACCTCAAAGGCATGGCCTCAAATTATGCCAGAAAAGAGCTCCCTTCCACCCTTACTTTTTTAATATAGGATACTGCTGAACTAGCTCAGGCTTTTACATGTCCTCATGTGATTTGAAGCAGAGAAGCAAAGGGAATCCATGGTAGGACTGTGTCCCCAAGACCTGTGTCCCTGGTTTTCCACCCTTGCTCCAGGAACACCCCAGCCCTAAGAGGCTCTGGCTGCGGCCAGTGCCGTCCTCCTGAGCAGGAGCCTCCAAGCCTGGCTCCTGCTCAGTAAGAATTATTAACGCAGATAAAGACTGCAGGACCGGGTCTCCTGCACCAAAGAAACGCAGGTGATGATTGGCAATTCATTTGAAGAACAGTCTGCTGAAGGGTGTTGTCACAGTACAGGTGGCTGAGCATAAAACGTTTATCACCCTGACAAGTATTTTCTCCTGCCTGGCTCCGGATCTGACTGCAGCATCGCAGATAAAATGAATTCACTTTGAATTACAAGCAGAGGGCTGGAAACAGGTATCTGTTTCTGCATGAGCCCATGTTACTCGAAAGCGGCTCAGTGCCACGCCACCACCCGTGTGAGCCCTCCGATGGGCAGGAGGCTTTCCAGCGCTGCTGATCTCGGCATGCTGCGCGGCCTGGCTTCAGGGCACGTCTCTTCAGCAGCTCTCGTGGACTTTGATCACTCTCTGCATGAGCTAGTCCCACCGCTGACACAAAACCCCGCTCTTTATAAAGGAGGTGTGAAACCAAGGACCTTCTGGCTTGTGACCTTCTCCCCTAATTCACTTTCTCACATTCCCTTTGTGGTTCCTCTGTTTCAGACAGACATGGTTTCTGAGCTAATATCATGGCTGGGCAACTTCAAATAAGGAACTGCCTCAGCTGAATGAAACTTAGATTACTAATTTTCTCCTTCTGCTCCCACAGCAGGAGCAATGCACAAACGCATGTCCCAGCCCCGCTCCCGGGAAAGCCCGCTACTAGTGACACCGTGTCACTTCTGCGTGTGATACGTGAGGATGCCTTTGAGGTATTTTTCTGAATTATTTTAAAATTAGGGGAAATTCTGCATCATTTCTATCTTTCTCTCCCTACACTTTTTTCCTAAGTGGTAGAGATAAAACTTCTCCCTGCCTTTGTTAGAAGAATCGCTCGTTATTAATGACTCATGTCAGCCTGCTTGCCTATTTCTTGGTGCTCTGCTGTCAGCTCAAGGCTTTCTGCTCCTCCCTTCCAGAGATAGCTCTCAGGACATTGCCTCCTTGGGTTTTCGTCTGAATCTTATCACCCAAAGTGGAATTTAAGCCTGACACTCCTTTGCCGTAGGTCATGCAAGCTGCCTTTCACCCATACCAGCCACTACCAGCCTATGGGGCTGTTGCCCCAGATGTGCCCCAGGTCTCAGAACAGCATCCAGCAGACGTGGTGCCAAAGCAGTGGGAAGCAGCTGGATCCCTCCAAGGCACGCCATCCCTGCCAGGACACTGTGGGGTTGAAGCTAGGAAGCAGCAAGACACAGATGGTTTCCAAACAGCTTGAGACTACAGCAGACTTCTCCATGGGCAGGATGAGAGGTTTCTGGTGCAAAAAGGCCAGAGGTGCCCTCACAGCCATCGCTGTCAGTAGAGATGTAGGGTAAAGGTTTCAAAGTCTGTCCTTTTCCCATCTCCTTTGCATTTACAGCACTGTTTACTGGCTGGAACCTGCATGGGTAATGCAAATCCATCCCGCACCTGTATGGTTCTGTCCCACCTTAGTGTGGGACTTGCATGACATGCATTTATTATCAGAAAGACCAATGATTTCCAAAGGCTTTTAAAAGATCTCTTCAGTGTGTTTTTGCTTTCCATGCACAGGCATACATTTTATAGGGTCCTTAGAAGTGGCATGAAAGCTGGCAAGATCCACACATTGAGAGAGCAAGCTAGGCGATTTTTCCTTGTTGAGGCTATCCCCAACACCATACTGCAAGCCAAACCCCGTTTAATGTGGACAGTGATGGGCAAGAAGACGTTGACCTCCTGGACTCATTACTGTCTGTTTGACTCCCCTTTCGTACAGCAACCCTTATGTGTCCAAACTTCACCTTGAAAAGTGTCAAAACCTTTCAAACTCTCTTGAGTTCAAAACCTTTTAAACTGTCTTCAGTAGAAACACTAAAAATGCTTGCAGTGGTGATCTACCTTGTATAGTGGTATCTGGTAAACAGCAATGGAGCTATTATGCTGTCAAGCTGAAAAATAGTGTCAAAGTCACCAGTATATCTAACTGTAAAGCTGGCTCCTGTGATTAGCACTGAGCATTTGGTCAGCTGAGCCCATTACGTGCCAGAATGAATTTTTTTCTTTCCAATAAATACTGCAGCACCTAAGAACATCTCTAGGAACATCTGTGGCTCATGGGTAGGCTTCTGAGCTATAATTCCTTGGAAGACTCAGTTTTGCTTTAGGGTGAAGAGCAAATGACAGAAAGCTACTTGTAATTTTCTAATTTTAGCACAAAGGTTTCTACTGTAGCTGCTGTACCAGCTCCAAGCTTCCAAGGCAAGTAAGCGCTTCACTTCTTCCGAGCACGTACTGCTCAGAAATACACAACCTGGTGACCCACTTGTTCTCACTGGATTTATATTCTCTACACTTCTCTTCAACACAGCTTGGGTCATTTCCATCTAAGCCTTCTAAGTAAGAAAAAATTGCAAAATTATGTGTGTAGGCTGCACACATTATTTTCTAACTTTTTCTAATTTCAGCAGGTCCTCAAAACAAGTACCGAGTGGCACTCCAATTTGTTACCAATACGAGATCAGACTGGCTTAACCCAAAACTCAGTTCTACACGTATCTAGAAATGGCATTAAAAAAAGCGAAAGTCAGACTTGGCCAGTTAGATACTGGTTTAGAATTCAAAACCAAACGAATGCAAGCTTGATTATGCTGGTCAACTGGGGTGTACTTGAAACATGGGCTTGGGATTTGGCAAGAGATCTACTTGCAGCTGCGCCAGCTGCAGGACCTCCTCCAACAGCTCGGGCTGGCTGGCCGAGAAGGTCTGCTGTAGCCTCCTGTCTCAAGGGCTGACTCTCCCGGCTTCAAGTAAATGAGCAGAATAATGTGAGGCACATGGACAGTTGAAAAGGGGCTCCTGGCTGTGCTAAAATACCAGATTAACATTGCACACTACAGCTGATCCGGGGGCATGACGGTCCTACAGTGAAGAGACACAATGCTGATGGATACTGTTTGTAAGGGAGCGGTCAATTTGTCCGCAAAGCCGCAAGAGGACCGTAATTAAAACCCTTTCATGCAAATATATGAACTCTCAATCATCAGTAGGCATGTGGGTGTTCAAAGCATAACGCAGTGTGAGGCAGCACTTGGAGAGGGAAACGGAAAGTGGGGTAAACCTGACGTGCTCTGACTTTCCACCAGGGAACTGTCTTCCCCATTCTTCTGTCCCCTTAGTAATTAGAACAATTCCAGGTGCTGGGCTGATGCCTGGCTGACTGTCTTCCCTTATGCCTTTCTCTGCCCCACCTGCTTGTTGAGAAGATTCAAAACACCTCAGGCTGCTCCTTCCTTTATCACAGACCAGAATGTTCCTTTCTCATTAATCAGGGGGCGAGCTAGGCTGATTGCTCCTCTTTCAAACTGCCTTCCTCCTCCACCGCCAGCAAGTTTGCTAGGAAAATTCTTGCTGTCCCCTGAGTATGCGTTCACCACTCAGCCGCTCCTGGAAGTTTTTGTGCTCAGAACGATTTTGTAAATTGTAACGATTAGTTCAAATCCCATCATGGCCCGTTAATGGTGACTCTAATGGATGCTGGCAGATTCAGTGAGAAAAGCAAATATATTCAGATTAAGAGCAGAAGCTCGGGCTTGGTGAGAGGTGTTTGTTCCCTTGCAGTTTCAGGAGGTTTGTGTGGTGAAGAGGAGCGAGTTCGTGGCAGGGCAGAGCTGATGCAGTCCATAACTGACAGTTCACATTGATTTTAATATGATAATCACTGTGACTATTATTTCCTATATTAAAAAAAAATTAGTTTGTTCAGCTGCCTTGGGTCTTATTGAAACCTGCAAAGGCTTCCCACCCTGACCTGCTGCTGCTTGGCATTTACCAGGATTTAAATGTGGCCAGGGGTGCGGGGCTGGGGAGAATCAGACGGGTTGTGTGTCTCCCCTCAGCTTGGGATCTCAAAGCACTTTGCAGCCAATGTAGCTCAGGGTGGAAATTCGTAAAAAGCGATAGAGCCAATGTATATTGATACAGAAAACAAGAAGTGGGGAAGCAAGTATTTGGAGATGACGAGAAGATCTGCAGAGGACTGGGTATGCCTCTGTAGCTTCAGGGCAAGGTACCTCCCTGGTCTGGGGTTACAACAGCCCCAGGGTACGTAGCGGGCCAGTGGTAAGGCTTAGGATCAAGGAGCCACAGCTGGCAGGCTTCTCCCTTCCACTGTTAGCCCCAGTTCTGGCTGTTTGGGTTATACCGCTCTTCATTTTGGTCACCTCATGTTAATGTGAGAGATGTTTAAGGAAATTAACAGCGCTAATAAAAAGGACAGGAGTAACTATTTAAAAATTAGTAGCTATATCTAATTTAAAATAGCGTTTGGATTTCAGTTAGCTGCAACAAGGAATATTTATTTCCACTGGAACTGCATGTAATAGAAGTACCAAGAGCATATGCATTATACAAATAAACAGATTTAGAAATTCTAAACAGGGAGGAGCACTTTCACATCCCCCTCGGGGCCGCTATATCAATAAGCCATGAATGAAATGCCTCCTCAGCTACATTAACTAAAAAACTGTAAAAAGCTCCTGAAAGGTGCATTCTGACAATTATTTTTAACACTTCAAAATTACACATTACCATAAGGTATTGTATTTTATCAATTGCATGTTGAAATAATCCTTAAACGAACACAGAGAACGACATATCCCTTCTCCCTCTCTCCTCATTGCGGAGATGTTCAAAGGTGTGGTAACACCGATGATTATGATGTCTCCCAAAGGCTAATAATACATCGCAAATCTTCACATCAGTGATTTTTAGGTGCTGGTCTCTTCCAGTTACTTTGCAGCGTCTCACAGGAGCGTAAAGCCAAGAAATTAACTAGTTTTCACAGAGCATTTATTGCACACCATTCTGTTAATGATGTAAGGTTTAACCACTGACTTTAAATCAAGATAAGACTGCACCAGTCTCAAAAACTTAACACAGATAAATCTTAAATACAACGGCATAATCAACACAGCATGAATCCTATGCGGTTGCTATGAACTGAGGCGCTTTTTTATATTGCTGGAACTTTTTCTCCTGCTGAAGTGAGGAATATTTATGATTCTTTCTCCAAGTGCAAATCAAAAGATATAAGAAGCTGCTTGTTAACCTGGAATGTCAGCTGTCCCCAAATAGGTGGAAGGAGGGTTTGTAGCTGCAGTTCCACACGATTTTTAAACCCCCCAGCTTGGAAAGCAGTGAATCTAATTTAGAAATACTAATAATGAAAAATAAAAAGGTTTTCCTGACACAAGCAGAAATCCTTCTCCAGCTTCTCTTTCTCAGATTCATAGATTTTCCAAGGCCAGGAGCAAGGATGAGGCCAACAGGTTGGAAAAATGCTATTATTTATTCTGAAAAAATGTGTACAAATCAGATGCTAAGTCAGCAGGACTCCGGCATCACTAGAAAACTTATTCTGCAGAGGTAAAGTAAGTGCAGCTGCAGGTCATCCTGACATGGATGGCATCTCCTGGCATGGAGAAGAATCGCAGTAGCTCAGTCTGTGTGTACCCCTTATCATATAAATTGTATATCATATGTAAATTACGTAGCCCAGGGGTCTGCCATCTCAAAAAACGCAGTGCGGCCACCAATTTCTTTTTTAAACCCAAAGACTGCAGTACTCTCAGGGGGACCCAAACACAAACTTCAAAATCCCAAGGCTACACAAACCCTCCAGCTAGCATTTTTCCTACAGCATGATAAACCGGGATTGCTTTTCCTGCATCCAAGACGTACTTTAACACCAGACGTGAACCGTACCGCAGCTGAACCCCGCTCTGCCAGCTCTACTCCGGCACCCTGGGGCAGACACTGGTGCTACCAAACAGACGCCTGGGTAAGACTGCAGAGGTGTTACCTTCTGGCATGATTTCTACCGCTTTCAATACTGTTGGAAACCTAAGTAGTTTGGAAACAAATGGACTGTGCGAAACTGAAAAGAAAAGCAGAATTCACCGTCCTGAATTATGGATGGATAATCAGCCACAAAATAGCATTGTCTGCAGCTGCACTGGAAGCATGTCTGATCAGTCCCTCTCTTCAAAAATATAAAAGTCAAGTCCTGTTCAGATTAGAGGGATCATTAGAAATACTGAATGTCTTTCTATTATTTTGCATTAAAAGGCTTTTTTTTTTCTCTGTGATTCGTAATTATTATAAAATCTGTTTTCCTGTTCTAGCATCTCACAAGTACTTTGCACCAACTCTGAGTGACAACACTGTGCAATGTGTAAGACGAGAAAAATCAGGATCATAATGTGCTACCTTCCAGCCCACACATATACTTGGCCACTTGCAGGGAGGAAAAGTATTGAAGACTTTACTCAGGAAATTCCCACCAAGCCATCCCACCTTTCCGAAATGAGGATGCTGGATTGCAAAATGCAAAAGACTCTAAGGTGCTCTCAACCTTGCTCTTCTGCATTTACTTTCAAGAGCTGTGGTTGTGATGGGTCCTAAAAAACTGTTGTCCATTACAGAAGAAAGTGCCCCAGGTCATCTCTAAACCAATGAGATGACTTGGGAAGTCATCGGTCCTCTCATCTGAAAACAACTGGCCATTCACCACCACGTCTGGTGATACGTGCTGTTTAAGGGATATAGTCAGAACATCAGAGGGACGGATGGCATTGTCACCAAGATGCCTACCTAAGGCATCTACATCTCATCTTGAAAATACCAGACTGTTTTATCTTCCCTCTGGATGAGAGGCTATATCCTCCATTGATATTTTAAAAGCCATTTGCCACCATCTGAATCACAAGACCGAGACGAGGGAAGTCCTTAGGTCTAACCCCCTCTTTTGCTGATGCATATTTTTGGGCAGGTTCATTAAGTGCTATATCTGAGTTTACATATTTTTCCAATACCCAGCCCTGTTCTGCGCATGTCCTGTAGACTGATTATTTGTACAGGGACATGCAGTACTTAATGTCACCTTCCTGACTTCAGCTGAGGACTTCTTACATAGTAATAGCTGCACTGGATCGGACCAAAGATCCCCTGGCAAGTGCTTTAGGGGACGCAATAAGAACCAGGAGCACGTACAGCAATACTTCCACCCAAACACCAGCTCTGTGCCTCCCGAACATGCCTGCATGCGAACACCTCTGTGTGTTAAGAGGCCCTGGCAGACCTCTCTTCCCTGAATGAGCTGATTTCCTCTTGAAGCCATTTGAATGATGGGTCTCCGGTGGCTGGTGGCAATGAGTTCTGCGCCTGAATTATGAACCATATGAAGTAATACTTCATTATTTTCATTTTAAACCTGCCACCCAGCAATTTTGTGGGGTGCCTCATAACACTGCTGTAGGAGGATCAGTGAATAAACCTTCCCTGTCTTACTGACCTCTATCTCATTTTGCTCTGGTCGTCTCCTCCTGACGCTGAGGACCTATAGCCTGTTTAATCTTTCCTGGCTGGGAAATAATCTTTGATTATTCAGATGCCCTTCTCTGTTCCTTTTCTAACTTTATTATTACGCTACTGACAATATTTTCAATTGTAGTGGAACTTGGGAAATCACACATTGGGAAACAGCCTTTCCCTTTGAAAGGGCATTTAAAACTGAGTAACACCATCTGGAGTTAATCACCTTCTGCTTCTAATAAACCAGGCTAAAGAAAAAATGCTTGAAAATGAATGAGTTGTGACAACCAAGGCACAGTATCAGCTGTTTTGTGCTTGGATTCCCACATTGCCTTCACATCCACAGAGGCAGGAGCTCTGAGCCGCAATTCCTGCAGGCTCCCTCTCTGCCCAAAATCATGGTTCCGCGTGTGGTTCATCAAATTTAGTGGCAGAGTAGTTGGGAGTATGGCAATGACTTCACCTTCTCTTTGCTTACAGCTGAAGGTTATTAGAGTCTGGAAAACTAACTGGGTCTGCAACTAGCAGTTGGGCAGACTTCTACCCGAAAAGGGATTGTTTTCTTCTCCCCTCCCCATCCTTCAGTGACACTAATTCACCCGACTTGGTCACACAAATCTCCAGAGGTCCCACACCTTGCTCCTGCATTTTTTGGCTTTGCAGGGATGATGCGGGGCTGTCAAACCAGGCTCAGCTGCAGATGCCAAAACACGACTCTTGTCTGAGCCCCCAAAGATGCAGTAAAGAGGAATTAGTTGCAATAGCCATGGAAAAGACCAGCACCAGATAAAACCCTTGCTTTCTCCCTACTTCTTGTAATCTTCATTAAAAACACAAGACTTTGGAGACTTTTGAAGTGTTCAATGCTTGAAGAGTCTGTGGTTCCTGCTACAGCACCAGGGCAGTGCTACTGCTCAGGCTGCTCCTGGCACGACAGCAGGGCAAGACCGTGCTGTGGTGGAACTGCCGGACCACCCCAGTGCCAGACCACTCCAGTGCCACCCCACTGGAATGGAGGCAGCAGGAGTTCCTGAGGCCCTGCTCAGGTTTTGGAGACCCTCTTTCCCTCAGCTTTTTGAGAGACGTGGCTCGCACCTTGCAGCACGGAGCTCTGCGGAGAAGCTGGCAGGAAGCGCGCAGGGTGAAGAGGGTTGGCTCACAACCTCTCCCACGGCATTTCATAGTCAGCTTGCACAGATGTAAATGGCTAATCAGCACCAAATTATTTTTCCCTCTAATGCTAGGGCTGGGTTTATTTCTGTCATGGCATGCTGTTTGTGCAATGCACTGCGCTACAACCGTATTTGTAGCAGATTGCCGGAGCTCTGGATGGCGTAACATTTTATAAGGGAGGCCAATAACATACAAATGGCAGAGTAATTTTCTTCTTGCTAAAAAGACGGGTTGATTTTTACTTATCAGTGCAAAGGAAATTGATGTTGTCACTTACAAATACATCCCTCTCTTCATTTCAGATCTCTGGGAAAGGCAAAGAGAGAAAAGTTGGAGATGCAAGAGAGACCCCAGTGATCAAAGTGGAAAAACATAGTCACCCCTGATGCATGTGTACTACCATGATGATGATGGTCTGTGTGCTACCAAGTATTTTGAATCCTATGAGGCTTGGTGTTTTATCCATCATTAAGAAGGACTGGCCACTGTATTTCATGTTAAACAGCTGCTGTGCTGCACAGCAAGTATGAGAAATGGAGACAGAAACTAAAACTGAGACTTCCTCTGCTTTTAGCAATGCATGCCAGGTTCCACTGGAGGCAAAGGTAGTGCTTATTTAATTATTTGTATTCACTATTAATAAATGGAACTGTATATAACTCTTCTGTAGGCCAATCTCATGGTCACTGCAGACTCACTTAACGAAGGAGTGAAGACTGCAGAGAGAGTACACTCCTCCTAGTCCTTGTGTTGTGGTTTTCACCAGTGGTTGCGCCTTAGATGGGTCTTCTGGACTTCAATATGGATATGCAGTAAGGGAGTGCCCCCAAGGAGATTCTGTTGAAAAAAATAAAAAGCAAAGTACATAATATTATCACCTTCAACCTACAATCTACGCAGCCTCACTAGCCAGGAGGGTGTGAACTGCCCTGGCCTGGCAGCTCCCTGCCAGCACCTCACCTCTCCCCAACCCTTCCACCCAAGGACTATGAGTGAATATGATGGTTTTTCCCTATTTAATGCACAATTAGACAAGAACAAATGCATCTCCATTAAGAAGTGTTGGCTGCTGTTTGACAAAGCTGCGTACATTCGTGTACAGTAAGACCAGTCACTCGACTCAACCACGTCCATTTTTCCACCGGAACAAGCTTTACTGTACCTCTGAACACCGAGCGTTAACCTTGGTTAGTCTTCGGCTGGCTAGCACAGAAACAGCAAAGCTTAAAAACTGTACTCGAGGGGATCCACAGGGTGTGAAATACACTGTGTTTTAGTTAATTAGTTAATGTTTGTAAAGCATTTTCTGGAGAAAAAAAAAGTGCCAAGTACGATCGTTATTATCAACAGTCTTTCCTTTCTTCAAGTCCTTGCCAATAATGGTTTCAGTTTTGTTTCCAGGGCTAAATTAAGCACTTTTGTAGTTCTGTCAGGCAAATGTTAAGCACAGACAAACAATCTTGCTTTTCAGCTCAATCCTTACAGGTTTGGTATGATTTTATCTGGGTTTTGTTTTACAGCTGCCTCCATTCAGTTTAGCTTGTCAGCTAATGATCTTTCCCTGGATTACCCACATCTAAAATAGTGGAAAGAAGTGACCGAGAAAGGCATTTAATCGATTGGACTTTAACAATATGCAAGGTTGAGAACAAACCTAGACACAAAGGAAAGAGGGATGAAGGATAGAATAAAATTACTAAAGATAAACGTGATCTCTTTCCTAGAGAAGAGACTGGGGGGGGGCGGTTCTGAAACATGATGCACAACACCTCGCTTTGTGTGTTTGATGAAGAGCTCCATGAAAAAATACTAGTTAAGGTAGAGAAGAGGAGGCTCAGCATGACACTAGTTATTAGAGAGTAAATAAGAGTACTTAAAAAGTAAATATTAGCAGACTGGGCTAAAGAGTAACTTCCAGGATGGAGAAAGGATCTGCTGAAGCTTCTTGTGGCTCAAGCTGAGAAATATTTATTTCATATTTTGGTTTTATGCAATACTGTGGCTCAAAAAAAAAAAATGCTGGTGAGGAAGAACTTGCTTCAGTGCCTGACAAGAATCAGAATATGCTCCAGGAAGAAACAGATAATTTTGAGAAATACGGTCTAAGAAATTAGTTTAATTGTACAGTGCAGCCCAAAGAGGAAGGTAATACACTTAGGAACTGCTAACAACAGTTTCTGCTTTAATTAAGGTTATCATCTCCCGGAACTCATGAAAAAGAGAAAGACATGAACATTACCAATGCATCAATGAGCAAACGTAAGCTACCTTTGTGAAATTTCTTCTAGGTATATTTCTAGTTTTCAAATTGCTTAGAATGTATGAAAATGTGACTCTCCAAGTCTTTTAAGTCAGAATAACTTTTTTTAGGTATATTTCATTATCTTTTCGGTGCTTCATTCATGTGTCACAGCCTTTATATGTTCATTGGGTACTTAATACATCCTTCCCTTTGTGAACTTCAATTCAAAAATTGAGATAAATGTACTGTTAAGGAACTGAAGGGAGAGGATTAAGAAAAATGGGAAAAGGGGGCGGAGGAGGAGAAAAGAGAGTAGCTAGCAGATCAGGTCTGCATTTTCACTCAACCCATGTGAATCACATAAGAGCGATTCAAAAGAGTGATTGGCTCAAAAGAGTGCAGGGCACTGCATTGTAATATTGCCTTCCTATGCGCTTTGAATGTAAAATGCTTTTGGTTGCTGTGAGCTTGGTGGGTTAAGAGCGCTCCTCTGAGTCTTGAATTTTGCTTACAGAAGGGATTTGAGCCTATTTATTACATTCCTTGTTCTGAGCGTTGTAAAAAAGCAGTACTTGGTGTTCTGGTAACCAAAATGCACTGGAAATTGTTATTGAAGCTGCCCCCACAGCCAGTCAAGAGGCTGTCCAAGTCATAATAAATTTGAAGTAATAGAGTTGAAGTGCCTGGTATTCCTTTGTCAGATCAATTCTCCAGCTTGATAGGGGCAATTCATCTACGGGTAATTCATCTGTCTTTACCAGGTTTGTCAGTTGGTGTGAAAGGCAAGCTGGATGCTTTGGGCTGGACGGGGTCAGCGATGCCGGCCTAGCACCAGCCACAAGAAGTGGCAGGAGCGCGTTCCCCCAGAGCACGGCTGATAGATGGGCTGAAAGGAGCTGGGTGATTTGGTACACCTGTGAGCCAGGAGGGTGGGGGTGAGAGGCCGACGAGACTCTTTTTGGAGCAGCTTTCCACGACGCTGGGCTGAAGGACTCAGACCCAGTCGAGGCACAGCAAACGTAGCCCTCCTCCCGTAAGCAGCTACGGTCGCGCTGCCATTTCTTGCAAGTCACTGGGTATTCGTCCTTACACTAGCGGGGGATGCTGCTGTAGCAAATAAAAACAGCCAGAAGGCTAATCAATAGGAAGAAATTTCATCTGCATTTATGTTGAGGATTGTTTGGGCTCCCATAAAGCTCGAGGTTTCTCTAACGTCTCTGACAGATAGTTATCAAACTGTCTTATGCACAGTCAACGGCATCACAGAAGCAAACACACACGATTTAAGAGCCCTTTATATTTGGCTCATAACTTTATTTTTGGAACAAAATTAGAACTTTGTCAGCCTGAAGACAGCACAATAAAAACAAGATCATTACTCTTTCCCTGCTTGGTGAAAGCTTTATGGCTCAAACAGCATTTCTAATCCTTTATGTCCTGTCTCTATGATGCATCTAATGAATAATCTCCCTTTCTCCTCTATAATTCACTTGACAGCAAAATAATGTCTTTTAAAAACCACCCAGTTTTTTAAGCAGTATCTTATCTCCCTCGTTCCCATCTGAATTTTGTAGTTAATGCCTCTTCTCCATTTCCTTATCTTCTTCCCACCCCCCCAATACCCCCGTGCCCCCCCCAACACTGCCAAACAGCCATCCGTCTGTCTCCACAAAGCATTTCTGCTGGCAGCCTTGCTCCTTGCTCCAGCTTTTGCTCCTGGGGCAGGACATACCTTCTCCAGAAATGCTGTCTGCGGACAGAGACCTGCAGCCTAATCGCATTGAGAAAAAATGAAATTAATCCTTGGTCTTCTTCTGCAGCTCAGGTGTCCAGCAGAACTGAATACCTGCAGAGCATAGCGGCCAGGAGTGAAGAGTAGTGCTGGAAGTTTAAAAACAGGATATGCAAGTCTTCTCAGAGAACTGACAGTTTTCTTCTACTAAAGGTACTGGAGTAACTAAGAAAAGGGGAATACGCTTGTGTTTTTATGGGCCAGTTGAAGAGGAAATTATTTCCATGAGGATCGTTTTTAATCAGTCACTTGGCAAAGTGTCCCAAGGACAAGCAAGATTTATTACCTTCACCTTGAGGCTAGTATGTTCGTTGCTAGTATTAGTTACCTACAGCACACAGATTTGCAACAGTGGGATTAAAAGGTTTATATAGAATCATAGAATCGTGGAATGGTTCGGGTTGGAAGGGACCTTAAAGATCATCTAGTTCCAACCCCCCTGCCGTGGGCAGGGACACCTCCCACTAGACCAGGCTGCTCAAAGCCTATATGACCCACTTCCAATCATCTCCACTAATGAGCTAAAGATCAGCAAGAAAATTCTAAAAACGAGTAAATAGAGTAAGAAATTACAGAAAGCTGCATCAAAAGCAGCTTCATGTACTGGGGAGAAGCAATCTTGCCTACAAATTGTCCACACAAGACTGTACACGCACCAGTTTGGCAGGTTAATAGCAGTATAAGAGGGAACATAACTACTTACAAAGAATTCTAAATTGTTTAAGATGTAAATTTTAAAAACGCAGAATTATTCAGGGTAGCTTTGGGTGGGAAAGGAAAGAAGGTAAAAAATAGAGACAAATGGATCAAATTCAGAAAGGAAATTTTTGGCTATTGGGAAGATTTCTGGACATTGAAATAGCCAAGTCCAAGGCCTTACTCAGTTTTGAATATATTGAAATGAGCAGATGCGAAGCAATTTCAAGCCCCAGCATTGGATACCATTTGCAGATGGAGTAAGGTGTCCGCTGGGAGCAGAGCTGCAGAGGGTCATGGCTCTGGGACTGCGGATGGACGGTTACAGCTGACCCATACTGTCTGTGTAAGCATAGCTTTATTTGCACTAAACAGTACATTTTTAATGTCTTAAATTAATTTTTTTTTAATTTTTATTTCCTCTCCATCTGGAGAGGTAGACTCTCACTACAACAAATTCAAATAATAACTTTCACACAGACTCCTGACAGCACCGAGCCTTTTATCAAGTCCATGCAGCTTCCAAGGCAACCATAGGTTCAGCTCCCCACAGGTCCTTGACAAGAGCTCGGCGGCCCATCGTACCCGTCACAGCTGCAAAAGACAGTGATGCACGGAAGGGCAACGCACCTGAGAGACCTAATGATCCTCCATCCCTTCTAGATCTGATTCATCAGCTCTGCCCAATAAATAGAAACACCCGAGGTTCTCACCCCACCTGAAAAAGAGTACAAGAGAATGAAAGGAAAATGTATTAGAAATTTACCGTAATGCATCTGCATTAATATTATTTGTAATATACAAATATATAATACCCACTTTTGCAATCAGGCCTATTTAGTAAAGCCATACAAATTAGTGTTTTTTCGTATGATGTTCAAAGAAAGGAAGAAATTAATGCCCAGCTGTCTACTATCCAGGCATGCCGCTGGGAGCCTGGGAGGCTTTTCCCCTGTCAGTACCACTGCTGACATGCAATTCTGCTGTCTTGGGCTCCGAAACATACACCTTGCTCTCCCAGCACATTTTAATTCTAGCTCCCCACATCTTAGCCATAGGCTTGTTGAGCATAAACAAGATTATTCACCTTGATTTGTGCTGGAGGAAATCATGTGGGTAGGTTTTCACCACCAACTAATGGCAGCCAAGCTGCTTTTTCCCACTGTGTCATCCTTCACTCTGTCCGTCTGTCAGTCATTCATGGAGAGTGGTTGGGAGAGACCTGCAGGCAGTAACCTTGGAGTGAAGGGTAAGGAGTACTTCAACAAATCCTGGAGTCACTCGAGTGCCATTGCAATGCTATGAGACCCTACGTCCTGCCGTGTCCATTAGACGGAGGTGTATGCCAGCAGGCCAAGGAGAAGACTTCTGTGAGCGTGTTCAAATCAAGTCTTACCAAAGGCTCCTTACTCCTGAAGGACACATCCATTAAATAAAGATGCAAGTGTTTCCTTTTTTTTAACGCTATACCTAAAAGCTAAATCATATAGTTTTATCACAAATTTAGTGAAAGCTGATATTCCTCTTAAGGCCCTGTTTTGTTTTTTAAGTCTTTTTCCATTTTTATGTGTTGCAGAGAAACATCAGTAAAATGTGATCCCACAATGCTCAGAAAAAGCAGGTAGAGGAAGGAAACCTTTTTATTCCCCTTAATGACTCTGGGATGGGGGGGCTGACTTACATTTCTTAAATGTATGAAGAGACGGCAAAGATTAATAAGAAAGGGATAACAAATTAATCATAAGTCTTGCCTTTTATAAATAGATGGCAAAGTTTTGGAGAACTTTTCCATTCTTCATTTCAGCAACAAGATTAATTCCCAGCTCCTCCTGCAGGACTGTCCCCCTTGAGGTGCATGGTGATTTTTTTTCTGCAAGCAAGATGGGACAGAAGGAAGAAGGGGAGGAGAGGAGAAAGTAGGAGGGGCTGAAATAAATTGATTCCAAGTTTAATTTCCAAATGATTTTTTAACCTTGACAAAAAGCTGCGGGACTGAGAAGGCGCTGTCAGCAAATTTTTGTTCTGTCCCACTGCTTGAGAGGTTTCCCTGCAGCACAAAAAGCCAGTCACCACTCTGTGAACACATGATGTCCAACAAGGAAGCGGGAGTAGCTCCTACTAATAGCTCTTCAGAGCTGTGGACAAGGGACGTGCCTCCCCACAACGGATGGCCCTGCAGAGGCGTCCCCCAAGCTCCAACCCCACCTACCACATCCACCCTGCACAGTGCAGCACCGCAAAGTGGTACGGGATGAGGCCCAGAGGACACGTAGCCACCTTGATCCAAAACAACGTGCCCGGGGGGAGCAGCTATGTAGAGCTGAGCTCCCAGCACCATGTTGGAGATGGACACGCCAGAGCTTCCTCTGTGCGGCTACACTGACACAACACCATCTCGGTTTTGCATTATAGGCAGAGAGACAGGTCCAAGGTGGGGTTCAAAAAGCCCACCTCACCAAGCACTTGAGGAAATCAGCAAGAACAGCCTTACGCCCCTCCATTTCACATCTCTTCAGGTATTTCCAAGAATGAGAGACTGGGAAAACCACTTTGTTTCCATTTTTTAATTCCAGAGGCTTTCCCTGTGAACAGCTCTCCTTTCCTGTACCCCAGTGGTCTGGAAGAGACATATGGAACAGGGCACTGGATGGCACTGGTGAGAAGGTGCCTGCTGCGAACCTTCTGAAAACCAGACAGGTTTAGTTAGGTTATTAGCATCCAAAATACTACAGCCAACATGCATTCAGTCTGAAGGTCCCCTCAAGCTTCACGCAACCCCCTTGGGTCTGCGATCAGGCTCTCCACTTAAACAGAGCCACACAGAGCTCCCCCCTCTCTGCAGAACTTGACAGAGAGATGGAGTTCCCAAGTACACAAAGTTCCTGCAGGTCTGCGGCCACATGTGCAACAGGAAAAGGGCCACCCACCATGCCCTCCAGGAAACTGCTGCAAGGGGAGCTCCACAACCACCTTTGCTGCCGCACCACCCAGCAGATGCTCTTTCTTTAACAACAATTTTCCTTTTCATTTATGAGTGGCCTCAGGTCACTGTGTAAGTTGAGACCAGTTTGCCAGTCTGTGTCCTTAGGTTGTGTCTTGTCTTTCTACCTCATTTTTCAGCGCTTTTTATTCTTTCTTGCAGTTTAAGTATCTTACATGTAGTAATTTATTTATTGGACAGCCAGGCACAAAACAGTTTCCCTTCTTCTCCACTGTTTCCTTATTTATAAAATTGTTTTTTCTGTGGTTGCAATGTGATTTGTATCTCCTTTTCTTTTAACTTCCAGTATTTGACAGAGCCAGAATGCATTATTGTACCTGCTGCTGGTTTTTAACCAAGGATTTTGTGTTTCTGTCATCTCCCCCCATGCACCCCATTTCCTCTCTTTATTTCACCCTGTTCCCTCTCTTTATTTCTTAGACACGGGTCAAGACTGAACTCGGGAAGATCTCCACTCTACAAATGTAAGGTCACAGTATGGAGGACTCCAGTGTGAGATTTAGCTCAAGCAGGCTGAGGACTATTCTAAATACCAGAGTAGATATGACGTCACATTCAAAAAGAAAATCAAGAAGAGTCTGGATTACAAACACTTTCACAACGAACAAATAGTAAGTACTAAACAAGAACTCAAATAGTAAGTATGAAACAAGAATTAATGTCTGGAAAATAGAGCCAGGCAAACCCAAATTACAAACTAGATGCACATTTTTAAACTTCAAGTGTGATTAATCACTGCAAGTATCTGAAGTATTGAAATCAAGACTAGATGTATTTCCAAAAGTCATCCTTGAGTTAGACACAGTGTCTTGGGCTCCCCAGAAAAATAATGGAATGAAATTCTACTGTGACCTGATGGTGTCGCAGTTTCAATTGGGATAGAGTTTTTAACTAGCAGCTGATACAGTGCTGTGGTTTGGATTTGGGATGAGAAATAGTGTTGATACCACGCTGGTGTTTTTGATTGTTGCTAGGCAGTCAAGGCCTTTTCTGCTCCTTATACCGCCCTGACAGTGAGTAGACTCAGGGGGCACAAGGGGTTGGGAGGCGACACAGTGGGGACAGCTGACCCCAATTGACCAAAGGGACATTCCATGCCGTGTGATGTCATGCTCAGCATATAAAGCTTGGGGAGGAAGAAGGGGGAAGGGGGGCATTCAGAGTGATGGTGTTTGTCTTCCCAAGTCAGCGTTACGCGTGATGGAGCCCTGCTTTCCCGGAGATGGCTGAACACCTGCCTGCCCATGGGAAGCACTGAATGAGTTCCTTGGTTTGCTTTGCTTGTGTGCATGGCTTTTGCTTTACTTATTAAACTGTCTTTATCTCAACCCACAAGTTCTCTCACTGACCGGGGGGAGTGAGCGAGCGGTTGCGTGGTCCTGGTTGGTGCTGGGGTTAAACCACAACAGATGGTCAGACTGTCTCCTGTGGTCCTAAGAGACAATGCCTCCATTCATTAAAAAAGTTAGATAGAACAGAGCTTTCATCAAGACAACTTTAATATCTCCTTGTTATATTAAACCGTCAGGGGTTTTGCTTGCCTTTTCTGCCAGATGCATGTTGACTTTTTTAGGACCTGAGTTCCTATAGCAGGCAGTATATCTTCTTTCACAAAGCTGTCCAAGTTGTGCTTGAATATTAGTCTTCCTCAGGGCCACAAGTACTGCTCTAAATCAGGAAAAAGTTTTGGCTGAGACTCTGAACTTCTAGTCCTTTGGGATGAGAGAAAACCATGTGACTTTATATTGCATATTGGTCATCAGGAAAAGTGTTTCTAGTTCATTCTGCAAGCATTCTCTAGCAAAATTCTGTAGTTGCTCAAAACATTTTTGCAGAATCACGGACATAGCCTTTTTCTGACATTTCCTGACATTTTAATGGTCATCTTGCTACACTTGGGCTTACTACTCTTCACAGGGCACAACAGGCAGTTTTCACTCAGTAATGGACATTTTCTTGGTACTCTCTACAACTAAGTCAAATAAAATGCCCCTAGTTTTATTTCCCATGTTCTGTACAAGCAGGTCAGTTGCAACTCAACTGAAGCCAATCTAGTTGCTTAGTTCCACTATCAATGTTTATCAAGAAATTCTTTCCTCTAAAGCAGGCATTATTCATTAAGAACGTGTTTATTCTGCTTCTGAAAGGTCAACACGAGTCTTTTGTCCTTAAAATATTCCCCAAACTAGGGAGGATTCTTAGATGACCAGATATCTCCCAGGCAGATAAGAACTTCTGTTATTCTTTCTGAAAAAATAATACCAATGCAAGACTCCATGTTGTGTTCTCAGGTACTGAGATTCCTTGGTGTTTCTGTTAAGCATAAAAACCTGACCATATTTTGAGACTTGGTGTAACAGGCAGACACTCAACAGCCATTAAAGTCTTCTGCTAACTGCCAGATTGTCTAGGAAATCAGATGTGCTCAGTAAAGATGGAGGAGAAAGCTCTGATCCTGCTTACTGTCATCATTTCACCCATTTTGATGAAGTTGCTTTGCTTTTAGTTAACTAAGTGAAAGGAGGCCCTTTAAGGTTCCCACTATAAAATCTTACTTGATTCCTCATAAATAATGTTTCTAAAGCTCATTCATAGTAATAAAAATTTATAGTGCGCTGATTAAAACTGCTGTAATTTATATGCACTAAAACATCAATTTAAAGATGTATTATGGGGCATGATTCCTTAACCATGACACTCTAGTTTGCATTTCATGACAAACTAAAAATCCAGGAGCTGAGATTGCCATGTAGCGGCAAAGAACAATAGAACTGAATTAGCTGCAAATCGTTGGGAGCAATCCTTTCCCTGAACAAATGGTAGTAATAATATTTTCCATAGATCTGGAAAGAAATTGTCAAGGAAAGGTTCAGGAGAGCAAATAATCAGCCTCAATATCCACAATGATGATTCAGATGGTCACCACAGTTATTGTTAAAATAAAAGATCACTTTTTTGGTTCATGTCAGAAGACGGAAGGGGAAGGAAACTACAAACTCCACAATCAGTCTCATGCCCGGTCCTACATCCCACCAAGCTCCTCCTGTCCTACTAAGGATAATAAGCACAAGAATGCTCAACACCTTATGAGAGGGTACCCAACACCTTAGAAGAACAAGCCTTTCGCAATGTATCTTTCAAAATGATCACTTTTTCTTCATTTGAAGGAGTATTTTGCAGTTTTTTGCCAGTTCTGACAGCTCACAAGTACCATGAGCATGCAGGAGTGAAAACCCTGCATTAAAAATATTTGAGCCAAAGGTGGTATTTCATATGTCAGGGGCTGAAGTGGTCAACTTTCTCAATGGCAAAAGCAGCACAAAATTCTGGGTAAGATTTTGTGGCTAATTCTCCCCTGGCATCATATAGTTTATTATACTACTTTATTTAACCAACAAACCTTGACCTGTGGCTTTCTTGCTTCCCATGTGCGCAGGTTAGGGATATCTTTTCAGTCTGAGTGACTCTGGGTTGGAACAAGCAATGCCGAGAAAGAACAGAAGCAAGATTTCAAAGCAAGAGTTTGGACAAACACAGGACTCCTGTGTTACTGCCTGCAGCTGGGAGCAAAATGACGGCTGTTTCTGCACACAAGCAGAATCCTCAGAGGCTTGAAGGTGCTGCACACAGAAAATGTAGCCATTAACAGCGTTATCTGTTAAGTTTAGTCATTAACTATTTCCTTCTTATTTGTTTAAACCAAGACAAATGCAGAAACTGAAACTGTAGAAAGTCTGCTCCGTCAGAGAGCACTTCATGCTGCCAGCACTCTAAATGCTCTCCACCTTAGCTGAAAGCTCGTCTCTGTAAGGCCACTAAAAGCTGCAGTAAGGGCTCATAAAACAAAACAAAACAAAACAAAACAAATAACAACCTAAACCACCATATTTTAGACTGTTACAGGACATTCCTGGTGAGCCGTATTCTGAGCTCCTGAACATTGAGGCTTTCAGCTGCACAAGCTGATTTCCACCCCACAGTCCCATAATGTATTCCTACAGCCAGGGGACGTCCTGTGCACGCCACCACGTTCACTGGCCTGAACTAAGCTCTCCACCTACCCGTGCACTGCCCGTCACTGCTTCGTTTGCTGTGAGCACGGTGGTTTCAGACTGACCTGCCTTCAACCCATCTGAGTCAGAGTCCTCTTCATGTTAGTATGGATCGGATGAGTGTGTTCGCTATGTTCTTCACTATCCACAAAGCTATTGGTTTCATATTTTGTAGTGATGTTGAAATTAAACTTTTTCCATGCCAGTAACGGTTCCTGTCAACACAAGGACACACTATCCATTTATCTCCTGTGCACCTGCCTTCATAAACTCTCCCTTTCTACAGTAGGATTGATGCCTACAGGCGATGATCACCGGGCTTTCTTCCCAAACAGGCACTGAAATGAAAGAAAACATTGCATGGCCAAAGCAATATAGAGGGGAAGTTACTAAAGTCCAGTTATAATTAGGGACAGAAACATTTCTATTCAAAAGGATCAATTTTCACTTCCGATGTCAGTTGAGAATGATACCATTTGAATAAAGGCAGCTCCATCAGATTAAAAGCGCTCAGTGCAGTGGAGTGATGTCTGGGGCAGATTTTAGTCTGTAGCACGAGAGCCTCCTTCACCAGCACCCATTTACACCTCCGAGGGCTGAGGAAAGCTCTGCCATTTCATCCTCCACCTCCACAGGGTTTCACCCACTGGGCAGAGGTCTGCAGTGGACCCACCTCTCCCCTGAAGCCAAGCAGAAACCCCCAAAGCCTGTGGGAACCTGCTGTTGTGAAAGCAAATCTTTGGAATGAAGCAGAACAGAAATATTCAGGCATGAAGACAAGCCTCCTGTCCCTCCCAAATGCCATTGCCCACTAGAGGTGGTCCCCCGTCCCCTGCTCTGCTTGCCTATAGAAAGCACCATGGCCAACAACTCCTCAGCTACCCTCTATTGATGGACATGTCTTTAGTGTTGTGCACTGAACAACATGGAAACAAATCCCTCTGGTCCAGAAGGACGTGTGTGCTTAAGTGAAGCTGTTGAAGACGATGTATCCTGCAGGTATCACTAGGAACCGCTCATGTTTCAAAATTAAGCCCCATGATGGAAGGCTTTGCTGGATAAGGGACTGAGTTCTTTGTATTTTCAGGACGAAGCCTGAAATTCAGCAGACTTCTACTCTTGCAAATAAACAATGCAAATAGCAAGAGCAGCCTTTCAAACTCTTTGGCTGGGAATTAACTTAAAATAGAATTCTTCCTACATTTAGCGGGACTGAGAAAGCACTGCATCAGCAGCCATTTGGGACAATATTGCTTTGTAAACACATATAGGAAGATATCAAAGTTGTGATTATTCAACTCTGAAATTTTAATCCAAAAAGTCAGTTCAATTCTGAGTTAAATTAGAATCTTCTTTGCCTTTAGTTGGCTGTGCTCAAAAGGAGAAGAGAGTACAGGAGTTTTCATCGCATGTGTGGAAACAGGCAGAAATACAGATCACAGCTGGGCAATGCTTAGACCCAGGTCCCCCAAAAGATGCATCAAAACCTGCTGTGAAACCAACCCACTTGCCTTTGAGAAAGAGCTGAACTACTACTGCATTATGCAGATGCAATCAGGCAGAATTTCTTAAGAAGGACCAATGGTGCCATATATATCCCCTTTTCTTCCACCAGTGTCTTTATTTATTTTCTTTTCTAATTATCTGCTTTCCTTTGGGGATGAAGGGAAAACAAGGACTGCTAATCACTACTCGGTGTCTTTTATGTCTGAGATGTTTTGATGGATCCAGGATATTTGCTTCCTTTTGGGCTGCCAAGGGAAAAATCCTTTAACAATTAATGTAAAAGGTGAGGGTTGATTGAGTTTCCAACGTAACAATATTGTTCTTAATAATATTGACGGTGCTGAAGGCCATAATCCATTAGTACCAGGGAATTTAATATAAGAGACAAGGAGACAGCTTATAGCTATCATGTGTCTGTTGGGAAACGATTGTGAAAAGTGCTTTATTGCCGAGACTTACAGAAGTGATGGAACAGGCTGAATGCAGCATGGCACTGCAAGTGCTGGAGGAAGGACTGAGACACCGTCCACCTTCATCCTCTTTGCTCTTCTGCAACATAAAAGACGACAGGTTTGTGCACAAGTACTAGATAGGAACCTAGAAGATACGGGTGTAGTTTCCTGTTACCAGATAGGAATCATGGCAGTAAACATTTAATCTGTTTTCTGTGACTGTATCTGCTAGCAGCAGCAGTTCAGAACCTAATCTTCTGATTACTAGTTATCTTCTCACCAAGAAGATACTGATTGAAGAGGCTGGGAGAAGAGCACAAAAGAGATCAATATGCAGTGATAAGAAACTAAAGGTCAATATGAGCAAGTGTAACAGTGCCTCTCCTAAAAATGGCAATACGGTTGTCTGGCGAACAGCTATTGCATGTGACCACCACTCCCCCATTTCTGGACTTTCCCATCACGTTTCATTGAACTAGGGGCAGCCCCACGGACTGAACTTGGCAGCTTCCCTACTCGAGATTGTTTGCCTTTACCTTCCAGACTTCCAAGCGTAGAGGTGCCAGATCCGGCCTATTTTAGAAAGCCAAGTCATGACTCTAATTGCATGTATTCTGGTGAAATGTGGATGTTAGTGCAGCCGTGTAGCATACCTGTGATGCCAAGTGGAGCAGAATCAGGCCCACACAATTTCAGGACCATCTGATGTTTCGAATTAGGGGTTTGACTGGGGTCTGCCCCGGATTTTTGCCTTTCTCTTTCAGGAAGGAGCTAGTGTTGCATTTAACAAAAACCCACCTGTTATCCTTTTTCTCTCTGTCATGTTATTTCTTATGCTTCTTAATCAAGCAGAAAAAACCAAACCCGGTGGATCCGAAAGACAAATCATTGCTTTAAACATACAGAGCAGTGTCTGCCTTGAAATGAACATTGAAGACAATTGCTGTGTTGTAAAAGATTCCCGGGTTGCAGGCTTAATGTGAAGCAGTTCTCAGCAGAACATATTTTACTGCCTTTCCAAATCTAACCATGAGTATAGATCTCCTGCATAATCCCAGTGTAAAACATCAATTAAAGAACGGGCAGCTTGATGTTTACAATCTGTCTTTTAGCAAACATTTCTCTTTCTCTTCCTCAGCTGGAAAATTCCTGCTGTGTTCTGAATGGCGGAGACCTTGAGGAGCCTTTATGTTGGTAAAATATAACAAACATATTTCTTTTTTATTTTGTTTACACTGATCAGGATCTTTTAGTAAAACCATGCTAAGCCTTTCTTCCTAAATGAATTGCCCAGACAGTCTACAACAGTTATTTGACTTCCAAAAGTCAACGCTTATTGCAGTGAAAAGAGCGTAGAAATAGGACACCCATTTTATCAGTGATCAGGAGGAAATACCTGAAAAGACTGAGGTCTGTATGTTATCCATGTTAAAATATCTGACATCGTTAAGGAGCACTTTAGCCATTACATTAAATTTTCTGCTATTGCAGACATCACTGTATATAAAACACTTCAGACTCCACCTTACAGGCATTCCAGCTTTTTGCTCTCATTCTTCCTACTGGAAGAATGTTCAAACAGTTGATTATTTTAATAGCTAGGACCCTTTTCAAATATTCATTCTCAGTGTATTCACAGGCAATATACACTCTTTTGCTCTTGGGCCAATGCTTTAGCTTAAACGTAGCTTTTCTTTCCCTGATCTTCATCCCTCTGATCCATGTCCTAAGGAATCCAGTCCCACCTACTTAGATATGATGCAGCCTAGAAGTAGCATCTTAAGATCAGGCAGTCCCCGGGATTCATAACTCCCATAGCTGTCAAATAATGAGCTTCTGAGCTATATCCCTATCAGCTACGCACTTCCAGTGTGTGTGAGACCTGGGCATCCACACTGGCAGCTCGTAATTATTCAATACTCAACTGATAAAATCCAGACCCTTGCCTCCTCAGTCATGTCTGGCTGATTACCTCTCTCTCTATTTATAGATTTGTTTTGTTGTAAGGCTGAAACCCATGACACAAATTCCCACAAACTGCAGTAAAAGGTGACAATTTCTGTTTCATTGTATTGCATTGGCCCCCCTTAAACTTTAGCGCTTGATCATAGGTGGGAGAATTTGCTTCATGGACTTGATACGCGCAGAATCAATGACTGGTGTAGTACTCCATCTTCTTCATGACCAGAAATGCAGAAGTTCAGGGACACTCTGCTTGCCAAATTGGAAGTAGTCACCCATTTAAATTCAGAGCAAAAAGAATGGTTTGTAATCTCAAACCAGTGAAAAATGTGACTGGGCCACCATGAGTCCAACCTTGTGAAGTGCCATCAGAATAAGCTGCATTTTGTTTATCTGATTCACCAGGCGAATCAGGAAAGCCTAATTTTAAGACGACTAAACTTCGACAAGTGTAACATTTTCTTACTTGAGGGTGAGCGCAATACAGGTGTGATCCCACAGATAGTTCCTGCAAAGGGCACAGCGTGCTGCAGGTCCAGCCAGAGGGTTCGTCCTGCAGCACAGACCTTCTTCTGGCAAGAGCTCTCCCCAAGCTGAGCTCAAATAGCTCACCTCGCTATGCCCAAGACCTACCGACAGTCCTCGGGTGGTGTTGACAGGTCTTTCCTCCTGCTGTAAAACACTCAAAATCATCCAGGAGCATCGCCAGGTTGTTCCATTCTCCTGGATAGTGACAGGATGAACAACGGGTGTTTGAGATGTGAATTTTCTCTTTTCGTAGTGGGAGGCACAGGGAGACAAATTTAATGGTTGAGACGAAAGGCAGAATACATGGTTTGTAACGACAATGAAAGAACAAAGTTCACATCTTTTGCTTGGAAAACATGTCTTTTTTTTCCTATTCTCATTCTCAACAGTAGTTGGATCATTTTTATTCATATGCGGGAAAGGAAGCAAACCCAGAAAATTTCATCTAGAAAAGTAGACATTCCTTTTTAATAGGATTTCACACTGGAGAAGTATCTCCCTAACTTAGAGCATACCAATTCTCTAAAGCAAAAAAATCAAAAGGCAGCACACTGAAATTACATAAAATAAACAATAATCTTTGATTCCTTGCCGGAGATTGTTCTGTTACTTTCCCCAACCCAGCCCACAAAAAAGCAGCTATTTCTATGTTTGACGCTGCCTGTTGTTTGTCAGCAGGAAAAATTCAGAGTACTAAAAATGCTTAATGCTTTGAGAGCAATAATAAAATGTGTGCTTGCCTTCAGATTAGCTATCACCATTTTTTTTCCTGCAGAGACTGAGAGAAATATCAAGAGGTGAAATTCCATGTTGTTATGTATAAAATAGTCTTTAAAGAAGGGCATGGGGAGTTAGCTGTATTGATATTAATGGGTGTCGTGCAGCTAAATCCCTGCTCACTACTTACAAAACATAAAAGATATGAAATTTAGAATCTTGATCATAAAATACAAATTAAATCAACACAGTCTACTTCAGAGAGCACAAAATATATTTCACTTCATTAGAAAATAATAAGCCACAGTGGCATTTGGGCAGGAATGAAGCCTGCTCGCTAGAGCACACCTCTTCTTCATAGCAGAGTTTTATACCCTTAGATCATTATCAGCGTGACAAGGTGTCCCCAGTACAATGGTCCTCACACCAGCAGGATGCTCTTTATTTCCTTCGTGGATGGTGGGAAGCTTGCCAAAATCCCAGCCGCGATTTCATAGCATCTCCAGTGGAGCAAAAACAAAAGCAAAACCTGGAATATTTCTGGAATATTTCTCATCCTAAGGAGAGAAACAAGACCAAGGTCAGAAGGGTAAGGCAGGCAAATGGAAGAGAAATTATTGGATGTAATGTGATGTAATAAAGCTGACGTAATAAATCAGCGCAGAGCTGGTGAGAAACCCCGCATTTTCTAAGCCTGAATCAGACAACCAGGCTGTTAGACCGGGAGTCAGCAGCTGGCAGCAGGGTGGCAGCGTATGGCACATGGGATGAGCCTGAATGACACAGGCACAGCAGAACGGCAATGGTTGCATCTTGAGATGGGAAGATCCCTGTCTGCTGGAGGATAACGACACTCGTTATCTCTGCCCAGCTGTCCAGCAGTAGCTTGCTTTCATGAGGGACAGATCCGGTATCTCCAAAATGTCGTCTATTAGCCCACCGAACCTCTGATTTAGAAAAGGAAAACGTAGCTTGGCCAGCAATGCTCGAAAACTTTCCACCCTCTGCACCAGACCATGCTGACTGGCTAAGTTAACTGGAAGTTAACCAACCCGAAGGGAGACTGTGCAGCTGGGAGGAAATCTTTCAAGAGGATTGTAAGGCTGATGGAGCTTTCAGAAACCTTTTTAAGAAAGCCTGTGCTCCTTTCTATTCTACATCCCCTGCACTTCTCACAGATGCTGAGCTGCAGGGGTGATCTCTCAGAGTTACCATTATTTACTGTGCATCTGAAGTGTCTGGTTTTAGGTGTCTTTCGCCCCGCTATTCTTTTACATTCATCTCATTCCTTACCTAAGGTATTTTTTTACCTGAAGCGCACCATGTAGCTGGGTTCCAATATTATATGTTCTTCACTGTGCATTTTTATTTGTTACGTTTCACCAGATAAGTGCTTGTTACAGGCTAAATCATACCCCAGTGCTCTAAAACCAAAGTGACAGCATTGGGCACAGCACACCTACGATGGATTAAGTCCACTGTAAGAAGATTAATCGCTTTCCCTTTCCACCACTTTGACTGCTCATTTGTAAAATGACAGCAAAATGCTGCCAAACAGTGTCGTTCGATTTTCCCTTAGTGCCCAGCTGAATATGGGCAGTGGCCTACACTAAAAATAGGAAAACTAGGGTGGCTGAAGTTCATTTCCAGGCTAAGGAAGAGCACAGATGAAACTGAATCTGGTCCTGAATGCAGGTTTGTCCATTTTCCCTGAGACATTTCTGCAACCCTCAGTGGCACAGCAGTTGCCTGGCTTTCATTACATGCACAAAGAATGTACTTGGTATTACACATAAAACATCTTTTATGTGGCTATAAATAATGGAAAATCTCAATCTGGAAAGAAAAGTCCTTTAAAACCCTATAAATAGCAAACTGGAATTTATTTTTTTTTTGAAAGCTTGATACATTCCTCTGTTTGCTCACCACGTTTGAAGCAGGAATGGACAGCTGTAAAAGGGAGCCCTCCTGACCATCACGATCTTTCTTCACCTTCTGCTTCCCAGCAGAAGTTTAGTATTTGTTCAAAAGACGATATGTTGCTTTCCCCATACTCCCAGCTACAGAATCTATCCTATAGGCCCCTTTTCCCCATCATTTCCTCCCCTCTTTCACAGTGAATCATGGTCTCAACAGGCAGCGTCTGCGTGAGGCTTGGCTAACACTGTGGAAGAGCCAACAATGTCTCCGCTAGACGCAAGGTGAGGGGCTGGGCTACTCATCTGCTGCACGTCAGAAGGTGGACAGGAGCAGGGAAGCAACCTGGAAAACGATCCATGCTCCTACTTTCTTGCGATGCTTGACAAAAGCAGGAGAGGCATGGATGAAAATGAGATCTTGTGTAAAGCTGGACACTTAATGGAGTGAGATGAATCCCCAGTGCCACAGGGACAAGTGAGACCGGTACCGCAGCGGTCCTCCATGACCTTTCAGATGATGAACCTACCCATATTTCTAATAACGCTGCCATAATGCAGGATACCCTGATGATCAATCAACTCGAAGCTCAGCTTTTTTCTCTCATTTCAAGAGAAATTATCCCCTTGTTTTGTACCTACACGCACACACACGCACACGCTCACACACACGTCTCAGCTGGGCTTGGTCCACTGCTGGGAAGGCCACCAGCCTGACACTCCCGGGAGCCTTGGGTCAGACACCATGGTGATTGATAGAATCATAGAATCACGTAGGTTGGAATAAACACTAACGCCTCCCAAAACCATCACCAGCAAGCAGTCCTGGTACCCACATAGGAACTGGAGGGTAGTCTTTGGCCACACACTTTGACTCCCTGTGCCCTCGAGAGCAAACCAAATTGTATGAAGTTGCTTAGTCACGAGTGGAACCTGTTTATGAAAAGCTTATCAGGGTAAATGGCCTCAGAGGACCATCACCCAGCACCTACTGTTTGTTGATAACTGACGGGTGTTAATCAGCACAGGATCGCCATCTGCAGCTTCTCACCCTAGAAAGCAAAACTGGCAGGCCAAAAGGGTTGCCAACATTTTCTTCAGTGGTGTGACCAAATGCTGCCCCCCCTGCACTTCTGTAAAGCCTCAGCCTGATGGAGGGGGTGTCAGCTTAGCAGGCTTCATGTCAATGCCACTGGCTGGAGAGATTTGTGAGAGATGCAGCTGCAGGGTCTGTAAAATACATACAGTACATCTTTAGATGGCATGGAAAAAGTGTTTGTTTGCCATTTTGTAACTTTGCTTGATAAATTCCTCAAGCTGACCTTGGCTTTTATGTCAACAGGACAAAGCAGGCTTTCCTGTCTTGACGCTTTGTCTGCCCAGCAGCCCCGTTTCCAGATACACGTGGTGCTCCTTTCGTTGAGGATGGCGAAGCCCTAGGGAGGGTGGGCAGAGTTACCGTTGTCGTGTCCATCACGCTAGCTAGGTTAAAGCCCTCACCTGCCAAATGCAGGATGGGACGTGAAATGGGAAAAGGACCCATTCCCATGAATTGTTTTCTGGGTGGCAGCGTGAGGTTCAGGGCTCCCGGCTCCACAGACAGACATTTCTCCTCCCCCCCAGCACCACGCTCTGCTGCAGCAAGGCGAGTGCTTCTGGGAACATGCTGGGGACTGGATCCCAGCTGAAAGTAGCCCTTCAAAAATAGCAATTTCTAAACTGAATCATTTCCCAAATCACACTCTAAAATTACTTCCCTTCCTGGCAAGCTCCCTGCAGCTCTGTGGTACACAGGCAAGCATGGATTTGGAGGATGCAGGATTCTCAAGAGCTGCACCAGTCCCCTTCTGCAGTTCCCTGCATCCGTCCATCCATGCATCTGTCTGTCCATCCCTCCCCTCTGCAGCACTGTGAATCTCGACCCCTCTTTGAACAGAGGGGCCACCTCTCTCACCTTAATAGAGAGATTTACAAGGAGCTTTTCCTCTTTCCTCCAAATTATCGTCAAGAGAAATGGCAGGCTGCAGAACACTTTTGCTGCCTAATTGGCCATTCAGTTCATTGAAATTTCAGCCATTTCAAAAATTCAGCCATTCACTTGGAGAACTGAAGGATACTGGTCTCTTCTGAAAGGCCTGGCCCCGCTTGTGCCGAAAAAGGTGAGGTCCAAAAAAAACCAAGAAGGTGACTGGTTTGTTGCCTAATAGTCTACGTGAACTCGACAGCGGGTTGTGTATTCAGAAATTATCCTTTGTAGGGTCCCAGAAATATTACAGAGCTGCTTCTCCCTGAGTTGTGGGATACTGTCTTTCCATTATTAAAATGTATTAAAAATTCTTTGCATGCCGAGACACTGACTGAGATTTCCCTGTGCAAAGCAACAATAAAAAACAAATTAACAAAACTAATGCAGGAAGAACATAACCCACTGGAGTGGCAGGTTTGCCCATAAAATGTGAAGTTCCATACCACTAAAGATTGAGACAAAAATAAGTCATCTGAATACAGAACAAATTGCACAAGATGCTGGGTGCCTTCAGCTTCCATGGACATTACCGGCAAGTGAGACCACATTAATGTGCTCAGGATGCTCCGAGCACTATACAGGATCAGGCCTTTTGAAAGTGGCTATTCATCACATTTAAATTGAATGTAATTGTCAGAGCTGAATAGCTAATTAGATTATTCTCTCTCTCAGTGAGAACAGTGGAAGTGAGAAAGCGCAGTTAGATTATCACCGGGCCTCAAGAAAAATAAAAAGAAAAAAAGGCGGTTGCATAACTATTCATAAATTAGCAGGAAGCATGCAGGAATCTCTTGATTTAAACAGCAATTGTTCTCTGTTTCTCTTAAGCCCGTGGAAACGTTCTCCTAGTAAAAGCACCTCTTTAGTTAACAGCTAGTTAACTGTTCAGTTAACCTCTTTAGTTAACTCCTCTTTCAACGCAGCTTAGCATCCCCTAGCAGCTGGACCTCGCAAGTCAAAGCTTGCACATGGCTGAATCCTGCCTCTCACCCAGACTTGATTTTGAGTTGGGGAGTACAAGAAAGGGTTCCCAAAGGATTCCCAAGTTTATCCTATCCGCTTCTTCAGCTCTGCTCTCATGAAAGCCAGAGTAACCAGAGCTCATGCAGCTCAGCTACCTGGTAGCACTTTCAGCCCAAGACTCGAGACGGATCACCTGCTGGCCAACCCATAAAACAACTTGTTTGTCAACCCAGCTGGCTGCAGTAGGCAACTCGTGGCTTCAAGATCAGTTACAAGCCTGCCTGTTTTCTCTCTCCCCCCCCCGCAAAGGTTCACCCTGATACAGACAGGAGGCAAGAGAGTGTAAATGGCCATTTGTGTCACTGGGCTGGTCTTTTGCTTCAAAACCCACAAAAGTACTCTGAGAGGAGGAAGAGGAAACATTAGTGACATCTAAGGCTCCATGGAAAAATACTCTTCACCTAATACTTTGTAGTTAGCATACTTTTCACTGTCTCAAGCTGTCATTGCACTAAGTAGGGTACTGGGAAGAATTCGCCCTCTGTCCCAGCAGTATCCAGACTTCTTAGAAAACTGGCATATTCCCTTACATTACTCATTATGACTGAAGCCCTTGCTTACAATGCTACCAACGCTCTGAGCGTGTGGACTGCCAATTACCTCATCCATTTCTTTTAATTACAAAAGTAATACCAAAGCAAAGACTGTCCCCTTAAGCCCAGTAGGCGGTACAAGGGAAGAAGAGGACCAACCATCCCATTTGCCTGTGCAGTTTGTGGAGCGTCCAGACTAACCATAAGGCCACTCATCGAAAAGTCATTTCCTTGGCGCACATTACAGATCAAAAACTGAACCATACTGGGCTGTATAAAGAGCAGCACGAAAAACATCTTCACATTAATCCCAAATCTACTTGTCTGGTCACTGTCAAAGCAGAAAATTTGTCCATCTCCTCCAAACCAGGTGTACATTTCAGGTCGGGGACTGTATGGCATATTTACATTCAAATTGCGTGAGACACTTCCAAGTAATTCCTCAAGGCATTTCCATGCCGATATAGTGGTTAAAAGTGCCTAAATTTCATACTACTTTTTTTTTTTCTCAGCAGATATTCACTGTAAGGTCAGTGGGGACAGGTACAAGCGAAGCTTATATTGAAAACAAGAATCAAACTGTGGATCCCTGAAGTCCAAAGAAGTGATCTTGCTACCTTGCTTGTAAGTCACACGATCAAACCATGATTTTACCCACAAAAGAAAAAAAAAAAGGACTGTTTCCTTGAAAGGAATAACAGTATCATAGAATGTGTTGGGTTGGAAGGGACCTTTAAAGGCCATCTAGCCCTACCCCGCTGCAGTCAGCAGGGACATCTTCAACTAGATCAACTAGATTAACTGGGCTGTTTAAGTTTTAAAATACCATATCAAACTTTATTCTTTAATAATGAGAAGTGATGTTCAGTGTTACGACCTATTTTCAGACAATGGTTTAATTAAACATTTAATGAATGCATCTCATTTCTTTGCACGAGCTTCACTCTAAACGACCAAGCTAATAATGTAAACATCACTGTTTGATTATTAAAATAATTGCTTTCCCAAATAGCGGCCTCCTGGCAAACAAAATGGCTGGCGCCGTGCACACAATGCGCCCACAGTGCAGGCCTCCAATTTTAGCGTAAAACGCGATTTACAGTTGACCATCGGCTTCCAAAAAAAATCCTGGGCAAACGGTTTCAAAGATGGTGACATTTTTCACCTAACGCCTAGAGATTTTATTCCATTAATCACGCAAATTGATAAAATCATCATTCATTTAACCAAATGGCTGCCTTTAGGAGTTTTCCGCGAGCAGAGATGCAGCAGCAGTTTCAGGACATTTCCCCAAACAAACTCTGGTATCTGGATCAGATTAACCAAAACTGTGACCTTCCTTTAAGCCAAAGTCCTGTAGCTGTGGAGCATTTGTATCCAGCTAATGGAGTTTTTCCAGGAGTTATTTACTTTGGAGAGGACCATACGTTTTCAGCAAGACTTTAATGAAAAAAATAGATGGAGATTTTTATTTCTTTTTTTTTTTACCCCTGGCTTTATAACCAAAAAAATGGAGTGTTTTTGCAAAACGGTGACAAATTTTCAAGACTCTAAGTAAAAAAATCTTAGTGAAATGAGTTGTCAAAACATTTTGAAAATCTGTCAACAGCTCTAATTCTTAGAAACCATGATTTGGTGATGCTTGAAATATTGTCTTGTCCATGCTGAAGCAGCTAAACCATGTTGCTTGCTGCTGAAACTTCGCTTTTTTTTCTTCATGGAAAGTTACCAGTATGTTTTCATATCTGTTATGTGATTCTTCAAGCGAATCAGCATCCCACCAGCGGCATCCTTTCATAGGCAGATCATCTCCAGAAAGGTCACCGCAGACTCCAGACTCAGTCAGCTTCTACTGCTTGGAGAAGATTCAGTCCTGTCATCCAAGGGAATAGCCAAATTTTCAGTCCCCGTCTGTGGCCCAGCCACCACCTCCCAAGAGAGGACAACGCATGGCATGGGGAGAATATAAGTTGCACAAACTTTTCTAACTGTCTTCCCACTAAAAACGTCATTGGCCTTTCACACTCGCTGAAATTGCTGAGCGCTCCAGAGAACTGGACACTCGTTTTTTAATGTTTTCAACAGAAAAAAAAAAAAGGTTCTTTTATTATTTCCTCTACAAAGACAAAAATAAGAGGAATCCAACCCCCAATACCCAGCTGCAGCAGCATAATTCCTGGGTATTCAGGTAAATTAGCTTAGATTTACCGCAGTTGACACAGTGGATTGCATGTAATCACTCCTGGATTACCAGAGTGGAAATTATTTCTAACTATAGCCATTGGCACTAAATGGTCCATATCTGACCTATTACATTAAGCCCTTGACTATCCATGGGAGACTTTCCACTCGTTTCGATGGGCTTTTGATTAGGTCTGATATACTTTCCTGGGGTTTTTTTCCACTTCTTTTGTCCTTGAGATCCACTATTACTTCCCACAGCTATTGAGTTTGTGATTTATTGGTTTAATTATTTTATTTTTATTTGGGTTTAGCATTTATAATGGGACACAACTGACACTTTGAAATAGGAGCCACTTTTTTTCTTAAGGGTTGCATGTCGTGTCGGTTGCCTTGAGCAGCACAGGAGATTGGAAATCCGTGATACTTCTGGACACTCTCCTTCCAACTCTACCGAACAAAATGCTTTAGCACGAAAGCAATAATAGCAAAACGTGAAGTTTAAATGTGTTAGTGGTATGAAAATATGATATTCAAGTATTTTGTGAACTAAGTTGTTGCTTTTTATCTGTGGTCTTTTCCTGAGAAAGCCCTCTCACTTGTCAGCAGAAGTGCAAACCCAAGCCATTTTCATCACCTGGCGAGTATGAACAGTCAGTTAGGAAGGGAGGAAACCCTCCCGTTACGGACATGGCCAGAATATAACTGACAGTAACGTGATATCTCAGGGCAGAGCAAAATCTCTCAGATCCAAGATAAGAAATAAATGTGTGAAGAACAGCTATGGAGAAGTCCTAGAGATGGTAAATATCCATTTGCCAAAATGCATCAAGTAGCTGCTACCTAGAGGCAGCAAGGATTTTCCTGCATAAAAAATATAAAACCTAGGTTAAAAAAAACCAAAAAACCACACATAAACCAGGGAACCAACTCCCATCCAGGTGAGACTGACATTAGCAGTTGCAAATTGTGGGGAGTATTTGCTCTTCCAAGCCCAGATCTTTCCTACACATGTTATCGTCCCCTGCACACACATTTATAGGACTGGCATCACTCCCATCCTCTTTGCAATACTTTATCAGCATGAATTCTTTTTTTTTTTTTTTTTTAAAACCACAAACAAACCCCAATGTTAGTATTTACTTCAAGTCTCTCAGGAAAGGGCTGCAGTTCTTACTGCAACCTAATGGATAAGAAAGGATATAGTGTTTATTCCAAGCCAAACAGACAAGAAAGAATCCACCGGCTTAGGGGGAAAAAAAAAATTCACCTTTCAGACTCTAGCTAAGATTGAATGGGCATTTGGCACCAAAACCAAAATGTATCATTTTCTTGGTTCTGACTTTGTGCAGCCCAGAAGCTGGAGGCAGATCAGAAACAACAATCCGTGCACCTAGAAATGGCTGGAACTAATTAATTACTGCCTCACCGAACACCAGCAGCTCCCTCAAAACCACCGCTCTCGGGACCGGCCACAGAGAGAAAAGGTTTTAAAGGTAAAAAAAAAAAAAAGAAAAAAAAAGAAAGAAACAAACAAAAAAACCGAACCAAAACCCAAACCTCCGCAACGGCAAGGCGCATCGAGGGGGGGCAGCCGCCTTTGCCGTGTCCCCCCCCTTCCCCGGCTGTGCCTGGGGTGGGGGTCGGCCGTCCGGTGCCGCGGTGAGGAGCGGAGACCGGGGAACCGGCGGGCAGGGCACGGCACGGCAGGACGGGGCAGGACAAGGCAGGACAAGGTAGGAAAAGGCAGGACGCGGTAGGACAGGGCAGGGCAGGGCCGCCCCGCCCCGTCCCTCCCCCGGGCCGGGCTCGGCTGCACCCC
This sequence comes from Chroicocephalus ridibundus, assembly GCF_963924245.1. Lineage (NCBI taxonomy): Eukaryota > Metazoa > Chordata > Aves > Charadriiformes > Laridae > Chroicocephalus > Chroicocephalus ridibundus. Next base: position 15,596,210 of record NC_086286.1, read on the forward strand.
GGGGGCGCGGCACCGGCAGCGGCGACGGCGCCCCGGCCCGGGGCGGGCGGGCGGACGGACGGGCGGCGGCATCGGGGCCGGGGGAGCCTTCCCGCCGGGGATGCGGCTCCCCGGGGGCCGTGCCGCACGCTCCCGCCCTCCGCCCGCCGTCGACCGGGCGCTGCGCGGAGCCTCCGCCTCCGCCTCCCCGCGGCGGTCTCCCCCGCGGCGGGGCCGCCGCCGCCGCCGCCCCGCATGGCCAGAGCGAACCGGGCGGGGGGCGCCGGCGAGGCCGCGCCGCAGCAGCCCAGGGCCCCGGGGCCGCGGGGCGTCGGGCTGAGGGCGGGCGGGCGAACCCGGCGGCCCCGGGGCGCCGCCGCCGCCGCCAGCCGGGCGGGCAGCCCCGCCGGGGGATGACTCAGAGCCGCGGCCCCTGCAGCGAAGCCGCCGCCGCGCCGGGCTCCGCGCCGCGCCGCCCCATGCCCGCGCCCCCCGCCGGGGGCCGCCCGCCGCCCGCCGCGCCCGCCCCGCCGCGCACCGGATGATGCCCCCGCGGGGGGCGGCGGGCTCCTGCCGCCGGCGGCGCCTGGCGCCCCTCAACGAGGACAACGGGCGGTTCCTGCTGCTGGCCGCCCTCATCGCGGCGTACCTGAGCGCCGGCGCCACCGTCTTCTCGGCCCTCGAGAGCCCGTCGGAGGCGGCGGCGCAGCTGCGCTGGAACCGGACCCTCCACAACTTCAGCCGCATCTTCAACATCAGCCTGCCGGAGCTGCGCGCCTTCCTGCGGAGCTACGAGGCGGCCATGGCCGCCGGCATCCGCGTCGACGCCCTGCGGCCCCGCTGGGACTTCCCCGGCGCCTTCTACTTCGTGGGCACCGTCGTCTCCACCATAGGTGAGCGCCGCCCCGACGGCCCCCCCCCGGCGCAGCCGCCCGCCCGGGGGATGCTGCGGCCGCGGCCCCGGGGCGGTCGTTATAGCGACCAAAGTTTGGGGGAGAAGCGCTGACACGTTGCTATGGCAACCGGGGGCCTTGCAGTCGGGGAGGGGGTGGCCGGGGTCCCCGTCCCCACTCACCCCTCACCCCGGCGGGTCGTGGTCCCACCGCCCATCGGTGCGCGGAGCCGGGGGCCGGCGCTGGGCTCCGCTCCGGCAGCCTCAGGGGCAGCTGACCGTCGCGGCTGCCGGTGCCCGGCGCCGGGCGCGGCGGGAGCCCCGTCCCTCCCCACCAAACTTTCGCTGCCGGCCGTGCGTCTGGGCTCCAACCGGCCCGGCGGGGCGAGCGGGGCTGGTCGCCCTCCGAGGAGCCCAGCCCGCCCCGCTGCCCGTGGCGGGATCCGCCTGCTGCTCGGATGGCTGGTTACCGGGCGAGGCGGCGCGGAGGCTGGGAGGCAGCGGGCTACCGAAGACGGTGAACGGTAGCCAGGCTGTCGCGGTGCCTGACCGGTGAACTCGGTACTGGCTTTTACTGCTGGCAAAGTTAAGATGCGTGTGTGAATACAGGATTAAGCTACACGAAGCCGCACGTCTCCTAGCTGTACCGTAATGTACGTTCTCGGTACATCGCCGGCTACAGCTGACTGCAGTTATTCATATCCCATAGGTGTTTAGGAAAAGCAGCACTTTATGAGCAAATGGCGAGTTTTGGGGGGAGGAATATTTTTTTTTTTAGTTTAAACTTATTTTTTTTTCTCTAAAATTACCATTTTTTACCTTTTTACTGTCAACTTATTTACTCTAAGCACCATTAAGAACGGTCATACGGGAGATTTACTTGAAGTAAAGCTGTGGCTATCTGCGGCTCTCGGAGTATTGCGTGGGAAATCCTGTCCCCGCGGACAGAAGATCTTACTGATCTTCTCTCTCTGCCAGTTTTTAAGTTTTGTAACAAGCCAATTGTCTTGGGGCTTCTGAGCATAAATGTCACGCTTTCGCTTTATTAGAGAGGAAGAAACACACAGCTTGTTACTGCGCTTACATTCATTAGGTTCGGAAAATGTTTTATCAATAGTGACTAATCTCTATAATAGAGTCGTGATGGTGACTACAGCGGTGTTGTCAAGTATTGTTACTTTTTGCATTGAATAATTCAGTTAAGTTTTCCTTTTCAAGTACGTTCCATAGTCCAGTCATTAAAACACCATTTTAATTAAACATTAGGCCTTCTTCATCACAAGAGCATATATTTTTAAGAGATCATTATGACTGACCTGAATGGAGGGGGGGAGGGAAAGTCAGTGTATTAATAAACTCACTCCTTCCTTACACCTGCTGTAGCAAACAGAGAAATCTTCAGGAGATGTGTAAACGCGGATCAATTCACTTCTCCATGAACCCTGGCTTCTCCTCTCTGGGGTTATTGAAATGTGAAGTTTCCTCTTCATTTGCAAGCGTTCGTTTGCGTCTCAGCTTCATCGCCCTGTCTGCAGTCATTTGTACCTGGGCGGAGGGAATGAGACACTCGGCAGGGGTTTTTTTGGCAGTCTTGACAGGTGTAAATGGCTGAACCAAGAATTGTCTTTCTCATATTCCTGTAGTGCAGCCTCTCTTTATAGCCAATAATGTCTGCACCTCTCACATGCGAGCTGGAGGCCGAAGACTGTTTTTCCCCACAGCTACAGCAAAGGCCAGATTCTGCCAGGCGCTGCCCTGAGCAGTGCCTTCTCTTGGCGTGCTACCTGCTGGTACTCCCGGATTGCCTACAGAACTTTGCGTGAGTTCGGCCAGCCTGCTGCAGAGCGAGGTTCTGCTCTTGGGTGAGGAGATGCAGCAGAAGGTGGCTCGAAGCGAAGCCGAGTTGTGCCTTCGGGCACGGCGAAGGCCATGGCAGAGCTGCTGTGGTGAGGGTGCCGAGCTGCGTGGCCCCGCCATGAGCAGTGTCACCTGGAATACCAGCGTCCCTAGGCCGTTGCACCCCATCCCGGCAGAGCTTTTACCAGCTGCGTCTACAGCTGCAGAAGAGGAGCTGCTGCCCCCACCTCAGCGCTTCTCCTCGCTCATCCCTTCAAGCTGCTGCGGCTTGTGGAGGGGCAAAGCTCACGGTGGGCTCAGCAGCCTGTCTACAGGCTGGGCTTCTTCCACCGCGCAGTTGCATTCAGTCGTTATTGGCAGCTGTGTTTGCCTAGCAAAAGCGAGAAAACCCAGTGAATTAACTAGTTGTCCTGCTAAAACCCCAGAACTCTTAATGAAAGGTGCACATAGCTGTCTCGCTCACAACCAAGTGGTGGAAACGAAATGGTGGACATCAGAATGTCAGCTGGGGGAGCAGTTCCAGAGCCGTTCTGTCGCGGTGCCTTTTTTCCGTCCCAGCCAGCTCATTTCTGTACCTCTGATTCCGCTACTGGCTCAAACACCGTATTATCCCGGTTCAGAGCAATTTCACTTGCCTTTGTGTCACAGTTCATTGGCAAGGAGAATGCGGTCTTTACTCAATCTCGCCAGGAGCTACCAGACACCTAGAGTCAAAACAGCTTGCCTTCCCCAACAGCTTCACCTCTTACATGTGTCAAAGCAACTTTATTACTGCAGCTAGACACGCTCCTACCCTACTGACGCGTCAGAAAGCTTTCTTACTCACTGCTTGACAAACAGACGCCGTGTCTGTCAAGGGTGAATTGCCCACGGTTTTACTCAGCCTCTTATCTGTAGAGGATTCCAACTTACAGAAAACTCGCTGGGTCATTTCAAGCCCTCACTCAGCTCTTGCTGGTTTTAATAAAACTACTAAATCCTTCATGTGTAGGCATCGAAATAGAGTCACCCGGGGACAGGGCTGCAAGTTTTTCCCAGGGTTTGTGCAAGCTGAACAGAGGGAGGGAGGCTCCAATTCTTCATCCTTCTGTGGACACAAGGGTTAGGCACCGTCGGGCTTGGAGAAAACTGCTCCATCCAGCCTCCTTGAGCAGGGGCTTTGCAGAGCCCAGCAGCTCCCCTGCATGAGGCGCTTTGTCTCCTGTCTCCTGGCTGCAGTTCTGCATCTTCCCTAATTACACGGGGATGCAATCAAACCCTCTGGGTGAGAAGCGTGTCAGTGGGGTCTTTTAAGAAATGGGAGAGAGAGTTATAATGAAATGTTAAGTCTAATCTTAAAGCATTTTCCTGAATAGCCCACAAAGTGAGTGGCTTACTGTCCGTAAAACACTCTCTTGGTAGCGCTCTGGGCATTCATTTTTTATTATTGCATTGTTTGTGGCTGAATAATGAAATGTTGAGTCTATTTTTCATTAGACACATCTCGATTTTCAGAGCTATCTATGTAAGAATATTCTTCAGTCTAATCTCTGATTGCTTGCTGGCTACATACATTCAGTCATTATTTTGCACTCCAAAAGGTATTTTTCTCATAGGCAATTATTATTATTATTTTTGTACTGATTTCTTTAAGGAGTAACTACTGAAATTTATTCTTGATTCATTGGTCTAACTGGCAGCAGACTTTGTTTTTCAGTTGAGTTTTTTTCCTTCCTTCCCCAAATACAAATCACAGGTATTTTCTGGCACTTTGTTAGACTGAAAGCAAAGCATAACTCAGACCAGTTTTCTTCCCGGTGAAATGACGCAGAATACAGCATCAGCAGACACAGGTTTCCCCATATTCTAGCCCATAAGGCAACTCCAGGATGCCCAAAGCTCTGGATTTCTGCCTCAGTCCATGAGTGTAGACTCCGTATACAGATTTTTTTCCTCTCTTAAATGTTAAAATAGACATTAGATACCTACATATTAAAACGTATTGAGACATCGACTTATTACTAAATTGGGATTTTAAGCTTCTTACATGTAAGTACACATTTCAAAATCCTTTGGAAGATCAAGTGATACGCTTGCTTCATAGAAATCCATACTAGGCACTAAAGAAGTAGATCAAAAGAAGTAGTTCGATACATAGAAGTGATTTTTCAACGTAATATTTTTAAAAAGCACCCTTACTGTGGATGGATTGTTTTGGGATGGAGCGTGTGTGGGTTATAGGTGTTTTGAGAAGAAATTGTGCAAAGACCTTCCCCCTACAGCTGTGCGAGGGTTACAGGTGTTAAGGGCACGGTGTATAGGCGTGAGCAGGACTATTCATCCTTTCCTTACCACCAAGGGATCCTGTTAAATGCCTCAGTATTCGTGTGGACTGACGGCTCCACCCAAAGGGATGGGGCATGCTCTTCTCTGCTGTTATCTCAAACAGATAAGGCACAGCCCTACGGTGAGATGGGCTTTGAAACCACGTGAAGAGAGGCCATATAACATTTGGTATTTTCTACCAGCTAACTGGCTCCCTGCGTCTGCGCTCTCCTTGCTTAGGATGTCGGCTGGGTTAGAGCCCCTTCTCTCTGGGTCCTCTGTAGGGACCCAGCATACCCAGCACATCATTTCGGCTTGCTCTCCACAACCTAGGGCACCATCACCACTCACTTCTAAAATCTCCTCTGGCTCTGTCTTGTAGTCTTTCGAGAAAATCTGGAGGTCCAGGTGCACTGAAGGCAATAATTCAGTGGAAGTGGTGAGCAAAAGGCGGTCAGACAGCTCAGGAAGCGCATGGTCAGATGTTGGACGGCACTGGTAGGAGCCAGAGAGTGAGCCTCCCCAAGAGCAGGCACTTCACATGGTAATTGGGCAAGAAATTCCGCAAATAACCCAAGTTGGTCTGAAGGCTTTAAGGGTAAAATATATTTGCCCTGCCTTCCTCACTGGTATGTTTCAGGATATGAATTTGAGCTGCAGCTGGGGAAGGTTCTGGCTCTCTGCTCTCCGTGAATGAAATTTCACTGTCTACGTGGCCAACGCAACCCAAAAGTCGACAGTCAAACCAGGGTGTAGCATCGGTGTTATGTTTTCTCTGGGCTCTGCAGTTCTCTGAGGCTTGTACAGGCAGCTTTTGCAGATGGTTCAAATTAGGGGGCAAGTTGCCTCCAGAGTTGACCTTCTTGAAGTGAAAGAAAAAAACCAAACCAGAAAGCAGCTGGGAGAGCAAGCAGTATTATTAAGCTGCAGTGTCAGGTTATTTGTCTTTGCCAGCCCCTATGTGGTGTGCCGCCAGCATGACAGTGTGTTTCAGCTTGGTCTTGGTCACCTGCAGCCAAATCTGATTCCTTGGGTGTGTGTGATGTTTTGATCAATGTGCCAGTGGGCATCCGAAGGTTATTTTCTCACCCCGGTGGTCTCGATAGAGAACAGAGAGCAAGAGGCTCAGAGGTCAGCAAGTCAATGTTTCAAGCGTGTTTCTGTGGAGAGAAGCAATCCTACAGCGATTTTCCTCAGATGAGGGCCTGGCACCGTAACAATGTTCTCTACTTGCTGTAGCTTCACGGGAGTAGTAATTCCTTTGGGTTCCACTGGTGGGAATTTCCTAAATGTGTGGGCATAGGTTGGGTGCTCCGAGCAGGAAAATAATCTAAATCACAGCTTGCCTTCTTCTAGTTGAAAGCAACAACAGGGAGCTTTACTTGGAGTACATCCATGTAATTATGCGGGTGACTTGAGGTGTTCCCCCTGAAGGGTCGTGATTAAATAATTTTGATCCTAAATTTGTCGGATTTTTATTCTATAAGGCAGGAAGGAGGAACCCCATTAACTTTAAACAAAGCCCTTTTTAAAAAGAAAAAAGTCTCTGAAAATATTATTTTAATCAGCCTCAGTACTGCTTAGGGTTTACCTGCCCCCGTAGGGTTATGCCAGACCCAGAAAGTGAAGCTATTATGATGCTTCCGTTATCTAAACTGAGTGATTCCTACAGAGCCACATCAGCTCAGATTACTTAATCTAAGAGTTTCAGAGGTTTCTTAAGTACTAAACCCTATCTATGAAACCCCATATTTCAAAACACTAACATCGGTACAATGGAGATGTATTTGTTGTTTTAACGGATGGGGACATTAAGCCAGGGGAGGACCAAACTGCACTTCTTTTTGCTGTAGCTGTGGAGTTTGGGATGCTCAGCTGGTCCACTGAAACCTGGGGTCTCTGGACTGAATGTCAAGCATCACAGAATCTCAGAGGAGTCACCCAAAAAACAAAGCCCATCTATAACATCAGGGAATAAAGAATTTGCCTGGCATCACAAGAGATATGGTTCCACATCTCAGAAGTCAGGGGAAGTTTTATGTTGACTTACTGTGTGCTGGTTCAGGTTCGAAACAAAGACAGACTGGAGGTTGTAGTGAAGGATTCTCCATTTTTGCAGCCTTCAGGGTCCCTCTAGGTCAGGTAATTGAAGGAGCAATGTCTACTTAGTGGGTACGTACCTCCCACTAAGCTCTGCATTCCGTTTGGTCTTCAGTGATTCCTGCTGGGCAGCAGATACCTGTATTTCGGTCCCCTCTGCATTTACAAGAGCTTGGCGATGTGATTGCAAACCAAACATTGGTGAGCCAGAATACCACTCTGATGGCTCTCTGTCTGTGGGGGTGACACGCGTGGCTCCAGCTAGTCAGTCTATATTACTAAGCAACCTCCCAGTAAACCAGTTATTGCGCCTGTGGTAGCAGTGAGGGATCATAATTATTGGGCTTATCAGCTGTCCTGTTTGTGTAGGGCTCGTAATTCCAAATCCTGTCTGAATCCCTATGGGCTGTGTTCCCATGGAGCCCACATGGTCCCCAGCCTCTGCTGTCCCCCTCTGCTCTTCTGGGGACGTTCCCCCTTTCTTTCTCTTAGAGCTTATCTAACACTCCCCGGTCACCTGCCTTTCCCAGGAACTCTCAATTTCTGCTGCCTCCCAATTAGCATACCCTCCTCTACTGATGATCTATTTGCTTGATGAAATTTTGAATATTTGCTTTATGTCTTTACAGTCTTTTGAGTTAATAACTTCAAAAAAAGTCAAAAGTAAAGCTTTACAGTTTCTTTCTGCTCCCCATCATGCCTGTCCCTCATCTCTAGTGTTAATCCTGCTATTGACCCCCATTTCTCTTTTCAGACTAACTATTTCTTCCTTCTCTGATTGTCTTCAGTTTGACACAGATCATACACACTTCATTTTTTCTCACTTTTATTGATGGGTCATCTTCGCAAGACAGTGTGTCTTGCATTTATGTGAACTTTAATTGCTCTTCATCGTGGAGAGAAGAGGAAAACAATTATAGGATAGATGTTTTGGCAATTAATTTCATGTAACAATATCCACTCCTGGTGTTGTGCTGGAAAATACAAAGTAATTAATTTAATGAATGCAGTATTACCTTATGTTTGCAGCTATTGAAGTCAACGAGAATTTTACCTCTTGCCGTAGTAGCATCAGGGTTAGAGCAACAGAGAACAAACACGGAACATTTTATCTGAAATTTTTAGTACAGAGACAGCTTCATATTATTGGAAACATAGCCTGTACCCATGATCCATATGAGCCTTGCTTACCTTTATCAAAAGAGACAGTTTTCGTAGACTGTCAGCACCAAGTGCGTATCTGAGTGTGTTTTGGGCAAAGATAGGTAAGGACCTATCTTTGGGTTTTTTATTAGGGTTCATGCTGGTGAACATTTGAAACGTGAAAGTCCTACCCAGCACAGTAAATCTTAGAAGTGATAATAAAAGCTTTTGTGAACAGAAACACTGAAGTAACAAACAGAATTGTAACCTAAGGGGCAATTGCATAGCAATCCAGACAAATCAAATGTTTAATTTTCTACGTCCGCAATAGCCTGCTTCTGCTGAAGTCGGTAGTAGACCGGTCTACGGAGCTTTGGGAAATCTCGCCCTCCTCGTTGTATTGGCATGCTAGGTTTATAAAACAAATGTAGGTCTGATGTTGCCAGCACCTCCTGGTGCGTGACATTACTGTAATGCGTCTCTGAGCTCAGCGGGTCTGTCGATGGCAATGGGTGGCACACCTAGCTATAGACATAGGAAAGGTTTCAACGCAATCTCTCTGGAATCAATCCAAGAGAAGCAGGAAGAAAATTAAATCTAATTGCATGAGATGAGGCAAAGCATTAGCAGCCTTTTCAAGTAATTAAAGTTTTGGAGTGCAATAAGATAAGGAATTGAATGGTTTTATGTTAACGTATGGGGTTACTTATATGGCTGAGGCACTGCTATTGCTCGTGTTTAAAAATCCATAATAAGTGCTCCTTACTTGTTGGTGAAAAAAGTGATAATACCTTGATAACAAATACAGCCCCACAGCAGTTCCTCAACGAACTTTAAACTTTCTGAGCTTCCACCACTGCAGCTTCTTCCCCTTTAGAAATGATGGGCCAAATGTTCACATTCATTCTCAAGTCTTAGGCAGGCAAATTTAATCAAGGCAGAAACAGCAATTAGCAGAAATTTGCCCACGTGAGACCTGGTTGAGAAACTAATTCAGTAAATTTCAATTAAAAGAAAACTGGTTGGCATCCTTTTTGTTATTCTTTATTGAATATTCTGTCATCTCTTTCCTCAGACCAAGTACTGTGCAAGCAATATATTTATCTCATGAGGATAAATAAAAAATACAGTGTCACTTGTGCTCAGCGTGTATGGAGTCGAGCCTGCTTTAAGCCTTTGATGATGGAAATGACTGCAGTGTAAAGATCTTCAGTCCACATGGTGATATAAACGGGGGGTGGAGGGAAAACCTGTGTGATAAAATGGTTTGTCCGTTTACAAAAACTGCTGCTGGGAGAGCTGCGATGACCAGGAAAATCTCAGATGAAATTAAAAGCTGAAAATGATCTTGATAAAGTGGCAAAGTTGTTCAGTATCATTAAATTTAAAAGTAGCCAAGGGAAATACGTACTAAGGAAGGAAGAGTTAAATGCAGAAATAGAAAATGAGAAGTAACTGGTTAGTCAGCAGAGTCCTGTCACCCCATATTTCTATTACAGTTACTTAAAATTAGGTCTTTGTGCCTTCGTTAATGAATTAGAGGAGCTGCCTGAGCAAAAAGATGCTTAAGAATTTGCTTCTTTTCTTTCAGCTGGAACTTTTTGAAATAAGAGACTCAGGAAGGCATGTTTAAACCATTAAAAAGTTGAGGTAGATTGGTCAGGTTTTTTTTTCATTAAATTATAACTGTAGAAGTTTACATAGAAATTCAGGAAAAAAAATAGCTAGTGTATAAAGATTTTGCCCTGTATGTTTAGGTCCTTTTTGTCCTACATGTCCATCTCTATAGGCTGATTCTAGCAGAAGAGCTGAGACACCTATCAAGAAATAAACGTTCTCTGAATACCTGCACGAGCACCAACAGCAGAAAAAAATGCTGCAAGTTTATTGTTTTATCCAGTCAAAAGATAAGCCAGCGATGTAACCGGTTGACAGCCTTTCCCATCTGTAGGGCTTAGAAAGCCCAGGAGTGGCATCGTGTTTTATCAGACTTCTCATGTGGGGAAATATGACATACACCCAAGATCACTTGCAAAATTCAGATAATGCTATTTCTTAGCCTGAAAGGAGAAGTATCGTGAGATGTCCTGGCACTGCAGTGGCAGTACACATGCAAATATTCTTTTGAAGCCCATGATGTCTCAAGAATGTAACAAAATCCGGATGCCATTATTCTTTTTTCCTTGCAGCTCAGAAAACAATTTTTGCACAACCTTGGGTCTGCTCAGGCGTCTGAAATGCGACTGCAAGTTTCAATAAACGGCAAAAGCAGGTGTGAATGCTAATGTTTGAAACACTCCATTTGAAACGACAGGGCATAAGCTTTTTCTTGTTAAAGTGTTGCTTAGATACACAATTATCCACACCAAAAAAAAAATCATTCTCAAAAACGTAGGAAAATAAGAGTCGAAGCAGCTTTAAAGGATGAAAAATTAAGATTGCAAAAGAAGTCAACTTTTGAAACAATGTTCCCCTGGAATCATATCATCAGCTACGTGAGGAGTGTAGGCAGGTCAGAGAAGGTGGCAGTGTATGGCTTCAGATATTGGACACATCCCTAGAGAGAGAAGGAGCTGCCGGCTCTTGGGGTCCGTGAGCTATGCCTTCACGTATATCCTTGGTTACCAAGACAGACTTTGCACGTTTCTTCATTATCATGCTTTTGTTTTCTGCAGATCTTTGAAAATGGTTACTCTGAATTCAGAGAAGTTTCCTCTGTCTGAGAGCGTCTCGGAAAGCTCGGTGTTTTCGCTGAGGTTGGGCAGTGTGGTGGGCCGAGGCAGGTGCTTCTGCGCACAACCTCAGGTGTGAGCAAGGCTTGGATGTGGCCCCGGCAACTGTTAAGGCGGGATTTTGAAGACCATTAGCCTCTAGTGCGGGGAAGTGTTTTTCCACGGTAATATAACTTAAGCAACCGGGGAGCTTGCAGGCTATATTTTTCCGTTACTAACACCACCACCATTTCAGAAAAGATTATAGCAAAATGGTTCTCACCCAGCTGTTAGGATAAGGAAAGAAAACAAACCAAAGGTAGGACTCTGTGATCATCAGGTGTGGATTCAGCCACGAGAAGCAGCTCTGACTAGCCTAGGTCAATTCACAAGGAGATCGGCTGCAACCAAAAGAAAGAGCATCCTGCTTTCATCCCCTTTTTCTGGAAGTTTTCCTTTGCAAGGTGGTTTTAGTACTAATTTAGCCAACACTAACTCATATTCTTTCTGTTTTAACAAGCTATCAGAGCACCCCGGCTGTGCCAAGGAGCAGAGAATCTGACAAAACAAGAAGGGGTTTAGTGTCATCTTGCTTAAGATTTGCCCAAGAAAGGTAGCATAAAACGAAGAAAATAGTTTCAGCTGTGATTTTTACGACTGTAAACCAGATTCTGCCCCCAAGAGTTTAGCAGAGAAGATTATATTATTTATAAAAGCAATAAAACCTGGAGTACTGGAAGAAAGTATATTTATGAACAATATGTTAATGGGGAAGTTAAGGAATACTGTCACACTGCAGGACACCTCCCTCCCTTTACAGTCGAAATTGAACAAGCGTAATGCCAGCTTGTAGGTCCTTACTTTCTGTGTGCAGTTTGAATTCATACTCCTCCAGTTTGCCTATTTCTCTGAACTTTGTTCTCCATTGTCACGTTTTAGGAGAGAACCCCTGTCCTTCATTAGAAGTTGTGTCCTGATGCAATAAGATCAACCAGCAAACGCAAACATAAGCTTGCCCAAGATTTCCAGCCTCAAGCCCATGACCCTCCCCGTGTGTTCCCCCTTCAGGGGGGCTGCTTAGCAAGACCTCGGGCCAGAGCTACTGCTCAGCTGGCGATGCCGGTGGCCTGGCACAAGCCAGTCCCTGTTTGGTTGCGCGAGGAGCATAGAGGAGCAGCCCGCCCCAGCCAGGGAACTGTAAAACTGATTTAGAGACACTTCCGCTTCTGCCTTTATCTTGGTTCTGCACCAAAGTGGCTTGGCCAGGCCGGATGATCAGCCTCCTGTGTTTATTGGGCTACGTGTTTACAATAATGGCATTTAGTAGTGAGCAAGGGGTGGGGTTTTTTTTTTGGTTAGTCTTTGGTGTGCGCTTTCTTCTCACGCTGTACACAGAAAGGGCAACAAGCAGTAAAACTCAGAAAAAAAGGAAGCTTGCCTACTTCTGGTAGATGAACAGAGCAAGAGTACTGCCGCCGCTAGTGAAGCTGAAGCCCCAGTGTTTCTCTTTTTAAGGGTCATTTATCACTCACATTTATAAAAGTTAGACTACTTGAGCTGATAAATGTGCCTGCTGAGTACTCACTAGAAGTTGAAGATCTGTCTTGGAAAGCTCAACTAGAAGGTGTCAGCATAGAAAAACGCACTTGGGAGACCTGCTGCGTAGCAGAGAGGGTAAACGTACATGAGCAGCCAGGTTTTGAGGAGGTTATTCCTCTCCTCTTTCCCAGGGAATTTTAGGGGGGTGCCCCTAATGCCTTAGGCTCCTGTCAAGGTGGTGACACTTGAGGTTTCTGAGAAGAAAGCTCACCCTTACTCCCCTCAGGTCTGGCATATCCTTCAGCCTAAGTCACACAGCCTAAGCTCTGTCACACAGGACACCTCCACAGGACATGGGGTCCCCTCCTCACATGCCTGCTGACGTGGCCAGGTATCAGCCGCACAGGGCAGCACCTCCACGTGCAAGTACTCTGCACGTAGGGGTCAGGCTTCATGTTCCCATCTTCAGGGGATTTTGCAAGACAGGTTTCCTTGCAGCTTCTTAGCCCCCAACTGACTGCCCTGTCCCCTTCCTACCAGAGGAGATCCTTCACCACTGTCTCCCCTCCAAAATTTCCTCTCCAGAGCACCCAGGTTCCCTCTCCAACCCAGGGATCACCGTCACCAGCACCTCTGGTTACCTCCACAGCCCTTTCCATCACACCCCACGGCAGTACCTCCTGCCCCATCCCCACGGGGCAGCCCCTCGCAGCATCCTGCTGCTCTCCAGGGGATGCCCGTGGGAGCACAGGCCCCTTGCCCACCAAGAGAAACCACAGGTTGCCAGAGGAAACAGGGAATCCCGGCATCCCTGGCCTGATGGAGCTGCCCTGCTGCTTCCCAGCCCTGGGCACGAGGTCTCTCATCCTCATCCAAGTCACTTTTTGGCGTAATTTTAGGTTTGTCTTTCTCATTCACCTCTACAGAAAAATATTGATACCTCTTGGTCTCTTGTTATACCCTTCACATGCATCGGGTAACTAAAAACTATTTATTAGCTTTACCTCTTAGTTCTTTATTGTCATGGCTTCCAATTGATTCACTTTTTTTTTTTGGTCAAGGAAGCTTAGGTAAATTTAGGCTGACAATTCTAGCAACTTTTTAAGAAACCAGTGTACTTTAAAGAGGAATGAAAATGTGGCCATGACCTTTAAGGCTGCGGCTTAAATCAGAGTCAGCAGAGAAACGCTGGGGGTGATTGATTCTGGCGTTCACTGATGTTATGCGTAGCAGCACTTTGGATAACCAATAATCTGATCACAGTTGTGTGTAAACAGAATAAAATTGGTGCTGTGGAAAGCCTTTAATAATTGCCTGCAGCTCCTTGAAACTCCTTAATGTTTGATTAATCATCTCCTGCCTCTCTTCTGCCAGCGTGGCTCTTTCTGAATAGCAGTTGTCTCAAATCTGACTAATATTTCACCAGTGAAGAGGTAACAAGGATCAACAATGGTGACCTGGATGGTTTTTAACTACGCTCGTCGAGTTTATGATGGTTCTCTTTCAGGTCGCAGAATAGACTGAGCATCTTTTCCTGCAGTCTCCGGTGGATCGGGTGCATGCATGCACATTTGCATGTGCTGAAGGGGAGTTTGGGGGAAAGAAAAAGGACCTGGTTTAGCCCACCCTGGTTCACAAAGCAAATTTACAGGACCTTTGTCCACCTGTTCCTTGTGGGCATTGGGGAGAACAAGTCCATGTTAAAAGAATGTTATTGAAATTACAAAAAAGATAGGAAATGCCAGAAACACAGAATCACAGCCTGCTTATTCAACTTGAAGTGGGATGGATGGATGGATAGATAAGTAGATAGATTGATTGATTGATTGATTGATTGATTGATTGATTGATTGATTATGGGAGTCAGTCACTGCCGTCACTCAGTGTTTTCTCCATGGGGTATCTGCTCCAGTACATGGTCACCAAGGACTGCAAGCTTGTATACGATACGGGTTATACCAGCCCTAAAAACTGCAGTGGTCTCTCATGTCTTCAGACTTAGCTTGGGTCTAAATTAAAGTGTCTTAATGCACACGGTGCTGGACAGACCACTACCATTCAGGTAGCTCTGTTTCCAGGTAGTAATCTAAATAAGATCAAATGTGATTGTACAGCAACTTTGATATTAAAGGCTCTGGCAATGGAAAAGCTCTAAAACAAATTTACCGTTTGAGCCCAAAGGGGAGTATTTTAATAGACCAGGCTGACAAAGATGTTAAAGGGAAAGTAAGTTTTTCATTCGTAGTCTGAAAATGCAAAGCCAGGTGGAAGAACTGCCTCGTAGTACTCTCACTCCTTGGGTAAAAGTGCTGGATGCAGCAGAAGTTTTCCATCTGCAGCGGTTCTGTCGGCTCTGAGCTGTGACCCTGTATCCAAGGCAACTGTTTCTGGATGTTAAGTGGTAAGGAGCTATAGAATATATGAAAGGCAGCTGTGAAATATACAGGTATGACTCTATCAGGGACAATAATAAGGAAACGCTAACGGGTGCAAAAGGGGTTGAAGGGAGCACCAGAATCCAAATACAGATTTTTAGACTCAAAATTCAGAATATGATACCTTCCTTGATGCAGATTATATGTTAGTCAATAAAGACCAACCAGGGCTATGGGAAGTCATGAATTAAAGCAAGTGTGGAACAGACGCGAAACAAAATTGGTTGCTCTTGGTTTATCTGCCTGTATTCTGTAACTCACATCTCTTGAGGACCAGCCCTGTGAGACCTTAGTCTATATGTTGCCAAAACTGCTTTCTCTCTGGAAGCAGCATTCTGGTTATAGGGGGTTTTTTTGTTTATTTATGAGAAATCATTTGTTTAAAAAGTTCTAGTCAACAATTTTAGTTTATTTTGATTCCTTATTAAATAGAACTGCATTATTAAGAAGTGATAGAGGTGATGCTGCTCTCATGATCTACACTCTGGGATTTAAAATGATTGCTGAGCTGTGCTGACTTGCTGTAGGAGCCACGTCCCATGGCAGGGTGCCGCTACGAGAAGAGCTGAGGGCCTGGCTTAAAGAAGCAGGGACACACGGTGCCATGGCAAAAGCTGGAAGACTTTTTTGTGTTCGGTTTGAAAGGTGGCCAAAACTTGCCTCCATCTCTGGTTAAATATATCTTTACTGTAAAACTGTCGACCCCTTTAACCTCAAAATATAGTAAGACAAGGTAGTTGCCAAACTGGGTGGCCTGAGAGAAGAGCTCACAGGTAGTAAAGCCGCTATTCCTTCTTGTTTTCTGGCGCCAGCTGTCTCTTTTACCCATAAGAAAATGGGTAAAAGAAATGAAAGCATATCACAAGGCACGTAAGTCTTCACAAGTTTGTCCAGTTGCACTACCTCTTGAATCCATCACCAGCATAAGTAAATTAAAAGTCCAGGTGAGCCGAATGGTAACCACAAAACCTATTATGCAAGTCAGGATGGGGGGCTCATTAATTGCCAGCACTTACCTGTGAGAGGCTGATGAGGGATAAGTGACATCTGAGTGTTTTTATCAACTCAGCTGTACTAATTCTGTTTGTTTGGGGAGAAGAAGTATCAAACAGCTGAAATTAATGCTGCCATAGAGCTTGTATCTGAAGTGGTGGGTCAGAATTAGCATGAGGGAGGTTGAAATGTTGTGTCCGAGCCACGCAAAATCAACTCCAAGGTACCTGTACAATATATGTCAGGGCCATGAAAAATGCAAAGCACCCTTGTGCGTCTTTCCTTGTGCTGTCTCAGAAGCGCAGGCTTCTGGATGAATTCATTTCCCCCAGGCGTCACGATGTCCTTAGCCTTGAGCAGGGGCTGAGCTCAGACGCGTTGCACAGAGGACACCAGGACTAACCCCTCATGGTCCAGCGACGAACACAACTAGCGAAGGAAGACCCTGCACGAAGAGTATATGAGCACACTTCTGTCTGCTAGCTGTTGACGTGAAGTTGCTATATCTGCCTGGTCTTACTTGTTGCCTGTTTGATGGAAGTCTCAGCACTCTCGTTCCCGTGGTGGGTCCTTTCACCCTGCATAGCTACGTACTGAGTTTTGGTAACATTATGCCTCAGAAAATCTTGCTTAAACAAACGCACCACAAATATAAAACTTCACCACCTCTCATGAATGATCACCAAAAAGTACTAAGAAGCTTCAGCACATTTACAACTTCATCCAAACTGTCACTCTCTCTCTTTTTTTTTTTTAATTAATAAATGTGTCTGGCCATATGTGTGACAATAAACCCATTTATTTTGATGGTGATGTTCACACGCTTGCTGTGAAGCACATATTTAAATGCTTTGCTGACAAGGCATGGACGAACAGATGTCTTCTCCATAACAAGCTGGCCGGGTATCCCTAGCTGGCAACTGCGACAGGCTCCCTGGCTTCTTCTGGGGGCCGGACACTAGTGGATATTCATCACCAGATGAGAAGGCTCCTGCGAGCAGCCAGTCCGACCCAGATAACAGCTTCACCCCACAGAGAAGGAGGAACTGAGAGGAGCTTCCCATTGGAGACATTCAAGGCCAGGCTGGATGAGGCTCTGAGCAACCTGATCTAGTTGAAGATGTCCCTGCTTACTGCAGGGAGGTTGGACTAGATGGCCTTTAAAGGTCCCTTCCAGCCCAACACATTCTATGGTTCTATGATCGCCCCGTGTTAAGCCTGGGACCCCAAGGCAGGCTTTGTGAGATCTCCTCAAAGGTGGTCTTTTAGCACGACAGAACGGAGAGACCATGGGTCCAGAAAACAGAATCTAATGACCCCTTTGGCAATCTTTTTTGTTTTCTGGTAATGCCGTGCATTTTTTTCACTGTCTTTTACAGAAAAGGCTGTTTCTGCTGTGAAGATACTGATGATGCAGTAGAGTCCGAATTGCTGGCACACAGCTCTTTCCAAGCATGCCAAGTCTGGTGTGAAAGCAGGACCACCTCTTTTCTTGTGCGCCTTCATGTCATTGAAAAGATATTTCCAGTTTTACTTGTCAGTAGCATTTACATTCCTTTATCAACAAATGCGAAATTCTGTATCAATGAAGTACGAAGGTAGCACAAATAAATTACCCAGAAAAATATAGCCGTTACAAAAATAAATCAATAGATTTCAAGCAGCAACCTCAACTCATTATACATAGGGAATATTTTCCTGTTACTATTTCAAGGTGAGTCATGATAATAAACTGGATTTAATGATTTCATTATGCTCTATGCTAAAAGTAGCTCCTTTCTCTTCGCAAAGTTTAATTGATGCGGTCTGATGTTGATATTTACCTCCCTGAATATGTTACTTGCCCGGGTTTTTTGTGGAACAATAAGGTAAATAAATTTCAGGATGTGGATTTTTCACAAACCATTAATTCAGATTAGTTGTGGTTATTTATTCATGGGACATGAGCAGTCGCCTCAATCCCATCAGGATGCTTTTTGGCTGAACCACCGAGGATTTTTGCAGGGAAGAATAGCAGAACAAGGGCAATACCTACAGAACTGAGTTTCAAAACAATCTTCCTGAGATAGTATGTGAAATATACGTAATTCTTCTTCATAAAATAACTGGTATCAGCAAATAACGTGGAACAAACTTACTGTATTTATTTGCATGCAAATTTAAGATCACTCCTGCTGTTATTTAAGCACCTGTAGCTACAAGGCATTACTGCTTATATATAAAATTATGTGTAAGAGTGATGTCAAAGTACAATTCTTGTAAAGAAGAGGTGAATGAATATTGCTGCTGGATCTTTGCAGAGTTTGTATACTCCCATTTGTCTGTTTAACTGTACAGCAGTGGTTTTTTCCCTGCTGTAATTAACAGCCTGTAGGATCCTAGCGCTCCCAGTCTGCCAGGGGGCTCTGCAGAGGGGGGCATCTTGCCGACGGCTTAAAAGGGGGCCATGGCTTTTCCTTCCTTCCGTGATGATAGCAGGTGGGCTACTCAGTTGGGATTTGGTTGAGACTTTAAAGTGCTGTTATTTTTAAAACAATATTTGATCTTTGGGAGGCGGTGGGGGTGTTTTTCTGTTATACAACTGGTAACCATCCATCTTCTTGGCAAGAGTGGTGTTAACAGCCCTCGATAACAATAGCGTTATGCTGGGTTACAGCTCGTCAATAGAGAGCTTACACTTTCCATCAGGCCACCCTGGCTCCTGTGCGTGGGAGCAGGGAAATGACCTCTTCACCTCATCATCTCATCTCGAGGTGGTTTGGGCTCAGAAATGCTTCCGCCTGCATTTACAGGGTGGTTTTTCTCTGTTAATATCATCTTTCATCACTGCGAGGATGTTTTGCTTTCTCTTGAGTTTTGGTCATCTCGTTGGGCTTTCTGGTGCCTTCTTCGTTCTTTACAAACCTTGGTTTCAGGTTGGCCTAAGCTGACTTAGAGGTAGCACTCCTTCTCTTTTCCAGTGAGATGGGACCTTTGTTAAGTTACATACGTCCTGAGCCTACGCATGAAAAGCCATGTCATTAACTTTACTCTTATATCTCCACACCTTAGGTTTCGGGATGACCACACCAGCAACTGTGGCTGGAAAAGTATTCCTCATCGTTTATGGCCTTTTTGGGTGTGCTGGAACTATCCTTTTCTTCAACCTCTTCTTGGAGCGCATTATCTCTCTCCTGGCGTTTATCATGAAGGCGTGCCACGAGAGACAGCTGCGAAGAAGTGGTCTCCTACCTCCCAACTTCCGAAGGGGGCCAGCTATGGCGGGGGTGGGCAGCCTCGTGGGGTGGAAGCCATCCGTTTACCACGTGATGCTGATTCTGGGAATTTTTGCCATTACCCTTTCCTGCTGCGCCTCCGCAATGTACACGGCGGTGGAAGGATGGAACTACGTTGACTCCTTGTACTATTGCTTTGTCACCTTCAGCACCATCGGCTTTGGAGATTTGGTAAGCAGCCAAAATGCTGCGTACCAAAATCAGGGATTATACAGATTTGGAAACTTCATATTTATATTAATGGGGGTATGTTGCATATACTCTCTTTTTAATGTCATCTCAATCGTAATCAAGCAAGTTTTGAACTGGGTGTTGAAAAAATTCGAATGCAGATGTTGCCCAAAGTGCCATAAATCAAGTGCCCGCCTCGGACGTCGCAACGCCATCACCCCAGGAGCCCGCCTACGACGACATAACATCTCAATGGATGCTGATGGACAGTACGACAGCGACACCGAGGGGAGGAGGCTCTCTGGAGAGATGATTTCCATGAGGGAGCTCACAGCATCGAATAAAGTCTCCCTGGCCATTTTGCAAAAGCAGTTGTCTGAGACGGCCAACGGCTACCCAAGGAACGTTTGTATCAATACAAGACAAAACGGTTTCTCCGCAGGGGTGGGTGCTCTAGCCATCATGAACAACCGCTTGGCAGAAACGAGTGATTCTAGGTAGAGTTTTTGAAATTCCTTTTGTTTCTTAAAAAAAAATAAAATTGTGATTAGGGTGGAATTGTCACTGTAAGCTACTGGAAAGTTTTAAATTCAGAGACAGCCTTAGTATTTATTGGGCATTCAGCATTTTAGTTTCTGGAGGTTTTATAAGTCTTCTCTAATATGCAGTAACACCTTTACTGTAATGTTATGATTTTCCCCAAAGGGTTTTTTGGAAAAGGCTTGAATGTCTTTGATGCAGAATCTGATGCAAGTGTAGAAGGATGGTGTGTAGGTAGGATGGTGTCAAAACCGACATGTTCTTCTTCAGAACACGATCTGAACCCAAACTCTGGGTTAAAATGCATAAAAT
Source organism: Chroicocephalus ridibundus (assembly GCF_963924245.1). Taxonomy (NCBI): domain Eukaryota; kingdom Metazoa; phylum Chordata; class Aves; order Charadriiformes; family Laridae; genus Chroicocephalus; species Chroicocephalus ridibundus. The sequence continues at coordinate 15,616,461 of NC_086286.1, forward strand.
GGGCAAGTTCGGCTCCAGATTCAAACTTGGGGTTGATAAGCTTTGGCTAAACCAGTATCTCACAGTTTGTTGAAGTCTGGATCTGGCCCTGAACTTTGTGCTCGATGCTCTTCAGCAATTCTTTGTAGCAGGCCTGTATATAACATACGTGTAGATGACTGCAGTTACACCAGCTTTAGGGTGACTGTGCTTCACTTGAATAATCCTACTGACTTCAATGGTAGACGATCAAATGGGCTGATTCCCCTGACTACAAATGATAGTTTTTAGCCAGTCTTGCCTGAAGCGCTACCAGCTGCTACCTAACTCTTAGAAGTCAGGGGATTATCAAGAACTGTGTCAGAAGGTGCAAAACTGTTCTTACCTACTGAATAACTGAAAACTGGAAATTGTCAACTTCCTTACTGACTTAATTTAATGCAAGAGAAGCCAGTGCGCACCTCTGGTGTCAAATGTTTGCATCACCACTGAAATTCTTATTTCACTACTTTTACATGAAAATAAGTAGCTAAAATGAATGTAGGCTCTCTGTTGTCTTAAATTTGCATCTTTTGCTTCTGCATTGTTGCAGAGATTCATGCAAATGATTTCCTTGCAGTTCTTTGGAGCACCCAAGCCTGTACTTGTTTCCCACAAATCTGATTGTGTAAGGTTATAGAGAAGAGCATTGCTTTGAAGCCCCCCCAGAAGCTGGCTTCCCCCAGAACATTGGTACTAAGTCCTAAAATGGCCTAAGGCTGTTGCTACTGTCTTAAGTCATATTTCACTTGTGCTAGCCCAAACCGCTGAAGAACCAGAAGCATCTTCGAGCAGACATGGTCTAAGTGTCCAGTTTAGCATGACAAGTGAGCGCACAGGAAATTACTGCAGATCTTTTTCAGAAATACGCGCAAAGCTTTGGATCATTTCTCTAAATTCTCTATACTATGCCACTCCTTTAATGCTGTGAAGGTAATAAAAAGGCTTCTGCTGATTCCAGCAAGAAATATAACTTAAGCTTGAAGTCCGAGAAGCCACAGTGGTCAGCTCTTGAAAACAACTTGGGCAATTATAAGCAAGATGATAAGTACTAGGTTGATTGCTGAATAAATTGAAAAAGCTGGTGAAAAAAAAACCCAGGAATATTAGAAATGTTTGAAAATATTTCCATGAAGCTTCAAATAGATATTTTATTCTCTTGTTTACTTACTTTACTTTGTTTCGCATGGGTTTGAGGTATCCATCTGTTTGCTTTCCTTTAAATTTGTAGTAGCGCAAAACATTTTGGAATTTAACCTCAGAAAACTAACTTTTAATTTGAGGTTTTGCACACTTGAGCCTGCCAGCTGAAGTATGGCGGTGATTGTATCTTTTGCCTGAAGGAGAAGGAACCAGAGCAGCAGATAAACCGTCACACAGGGAACTGTATCATGCTGTAAACACAGTCACAGCTTTAATCAAGATGCTTTTGGCCAGAAACACTCGATGGTGTTTGTGTTCTGTATCTATGTGATACGGTCTCATACTTAAGCAGTATGTGGTATGGAAGAGCCCGCATTCAAGAGGCTTTTATCTGGCAGGAGCTTCCCTGGTGGCAGAGACCCCCTGAGGTCCATGTGTCCATGTGCCTGTCTGTCTGTGCGCTTCATCTCAGAAGCCACGTTTGAGTGGCCCTGTGAAGAAGCAGGCAGAGGTCAAAGTGTTTGGTGACTCTAATTTGAAGCTCACCAAAGGATAAATTTAAGTGGGATGTGTAGGGGCAGGTCATGGTCTGGGAAAGACTCAAAGATCGACTGCAAAGACTCAGTTCAGGGAGGCGACTTCCAGAGCCGCATGGACCACTTTTGGAAACAGCAGAGACAGGGAACATAAAGAATAAAAATTTGCTCTTGTCCCTCGGGATTACCCCCAGGGGTAAATCTCTTTAGCTATGACGATTTATGTGTTTGTTTATTAAGAGTGCGTATGTGGCGCTGCTCTCTTTCTGCAGCTAGACCTCTCTTAGGGTTGTATCTTGGTACATTTGCCATCACGGGGACTATTACTCATTAGAATGGACCCCATTGTGTGAAGTGCTGCATAAATCGAGGCAGACGGGCTCTGTCCCAAAGGTCGTAAGAGTTTGAAGAGATAGGATCCCAAGGCACAGCAGAATTACTTAGGTTTATCATTTTACTCATAAAAACATGTTCAAATGCATTAACATGCTGTAAGCTCAAGAACTGTATTTTTATGATAACAAATTTGCAAATTAAGGGTGTTTATTTTTTCAGTAAGTTGTTTTTAAAGGATAAATATTATAACTATGATTAGGGACCTATTTAAATGTCTGTAAATTGTTTTCAAACTACCTATTCCTGCCTGGGAAATGCAGTGAAGTAATACAAAATTGTACATACCTCCTTTGCTATTTCTGTACTTTTTCTGAGTCCACTCAAAGGCAGGCACGCAGTCTGTCGTAATATGATTTAAAGGTTTCTGAGTCTTTTTGGTGCCATTGGCCACAGTGGTGCCATTGCAGGACCCTTTGCGGTTCGTGTTCACTTCAGGGGGAGTTGGATTGGCTCCCAGAGCTGGGTTCCCCAAGGGACTTGGACATCTGATGGCTACTCTATGCACTTAGGTCCAATGTTTCTTTACTCCCAAGATCCTCGATAAACTCCATTCTGCTCCTCCTTAGCCTCAGAGGCATATAAAGTGCATGCCCAGTTTTTCACCAGCGCCCCTGTTTCTTGCAGCACACATATCCTCAGAAGCTGACACAACTGAACCACAGGGACCCCCCAGCTCGTGTATAAGCGCCATAAAAATTGCCAACCCCGTCTGGCTTAGCTAGGGCCAGTTTATGAGGGGGTTCAGAGCACAATTACTGAACTGGGTCTCACAAGGAGTGGCCTTACAGTTCCCTCATACTCAGTAGCTGAAGTATTTTTCAAGGATGCGTGAAAACCAAGCTCCAAATGTCTACTCTTCTGCCTGCTAGCGCTACCCATCACCCCTGTGCATGAGCACATGAGCCAAGAGGACATAGGAGATTTGAAATCAGGCTTTCCTAGTCCTTCCTGCACTTTCCTTAGCTTTTTTTTTAAGGACAGCTTCTCTGTAAGCTTGCCAGACTTGGGCACCTAACTCCTCTCTTTTATTGTGCGTGGTCCAACTCGGGATTCCCCAGGGCAGCCTGCTCCTTTTGTGAATTAAACCCTAAATGTGAACCAGTTGCACCAAGCGCAATCCCTCCTGGTATTTCATTTTCACAGACAAAGCAGATACCTGCAATACCCGGACACAGGCTGAAGCACAAGAAATCAGAAGGAAACTGAAGGAACAGAGTGGGACAGTGAAAGCACACTGCACTAGATTGCACTTTCTTTTCAGGTAACTTGGGAGTTGTATTACATTCTTGAAATGGTATTTTTTCCCCCAGGTTTAATTTTTGGACAGCCTTGAAAGAATGCAATTGATTTAGGATTTAAAAGTTCATCTTCCCTGATACAAACCCCCTGTGCACCACCCTGCAGAACAGCAGCGGTGACTCCTTGCTGGCACAGACCCCGACATCCCAGTTGCCCGCTGAGCAGCTGTAGCGGCAGCACAGACGGGAGCTCAGACCCCGTCCCCCAAAATGGTCTTTTGCTGTCTGAGCCTGAGCAGAGCATTCGGCAGCAGCAGAAAGCTCCAGGGCTTAGGACTTCTCTGTGAGCCAGCCCCCTGCGAGAGCAATGATTGTCCAGGCAGGAGCTGCTCCAACCTCCAGCAAGAAGGGAGGAGATACCGTGTCCACCTGGCCCGTGTGCTGTCACCTTGCTGATGGGAATTAGAATTTAAGTGAAAATGAATAAGGGACAATGATCAAATTCAAATGACATCTTCTTTCTCCTCTGGAGCTCAGGGCAGAACGGTTACAAGGAACAGTTTCTTGTGAAAGCTATAACGCTTGGCAAGTCACTACATTTAATTCTTGGGGTTTGTCTTCCCTCTGTGTGTCTTGGACAAAGCTTGCAGTCACACTGACATGTCGTCTGATTCTCTTTGGTTTCTTCCAATCTGCAAACACACTTCTCATTTTCTGCAGAAAATTCAGATTGCTTTTATTTCCTTGCAATGTGAAGGATGTCCTTCAGACGATGTAGATGTTCAGAGACGTCATCCCATTGACCTCAGTCGCAGATGGAAGTTTCTGAAGGACGAGGCTGTAGTTTGCCTGTCTCCCTGCGGAAGAAGCATTGCACAAGTAACTCCCATTACTGCTAGCAAGACGTAAAAAGGTACTTTAGACAATGGCTGGGGCTTTGCAGCAGTAGGCACAACTAGAAATGGACAGACAGTCTGTTATAAAGGATATTTGTGCCTCTTTGACATGTACTTGCTATTTGATAACCCAGTTGCCGGCTCCAATTGCAGCAAAAATACCTGGTAGAAGACAAGAGAGGTGTAAGAATCATGTTAAAGCTTTTGGTGACCACCCCATGCCGTGCTTGTGTTACCCAGAGACGCCCTGCCATGCTGCCTGTCGGTGTAGTGCTGGTGTCCCAGCACGGCTTCAGTCCTGGCCCTTGATCTTTTCTCCTCCCCAGCTTTCTGTGGGTGAAAATTTGGGTATACTATGACCATTTACCTGTATTTCAGTCATGTCTTGCCTTGCTATTGAAAGGAGGACTGGAGCAGTAGTGGAGGTCATACAGCCAGGCACGTGGGCTCAGTACAAACCTGATTGCCTGTGCGGGGTGCATTTATAATTATATGAAAATTAGCTGTAGCAATGAGACCATTCTCTCTTTCTTGTGTTTTTCTAACCTTTAACTTGAAAAATATTCAGTGACTAATTATTACAATGAATGTTCAGAGCTAATCTAAACAAAAATCATACTTTGCTGCTTGCTATCGCGTCTATGGATATGTCTTCTGCTCTAATTGGATTACTAACGTGCCTTTCTAAACCAACACACATTTTCAATGTTATATTTAAATCATACAGTAAATGTTATGTTACATAATAAACTCAGTTAGGCCATATTAATACTTGACTCACACAAAATAACTAATCAAGTGTGCATTTCGCATTGCACAACCAATATGCAATTGTGGTTTTTTTGTGAAGACTTCCATATTTGAGCTCATACTCTGCTTTTGTGAATACTCACGCTAGGAAAACAGAAGCATTGTCATAGAATCATAGAATAGTTTGGGCTGGAAGGGACCTATAAAGGTCATCTAATTACATTATCTGTGGAAAATGCAGGAAGGTATGGCCAGTTCCACTGATATTCGACTCGTAGGATATGCATATTGACGTATGCACAGTAAGCAGTTCATTATGCATTATAAATATGTTGTGTAGCAATGGCACCGAGGAAGGACTACGTCAGGTTACATGGCCACAGTCTGAATGCAGCTACCAGTACAGACGCATGCCTTTTTTCTTACTCTTTTTGCTTATTAAACGGATAGCATCCGCTCTTTAATTAGAATATACCTTTAAACCAGGAAAAAAAGAATGCTGCAATTGCCCTAAATATTGCACAGCCAAAAAAAGGTCTAGGATCAAATCCAAATTTTCAGCTCTCGGGAACTGAAATGGTGTAGTTTTGCTTTGAATTGGGGCTGCAAACCTGCAGCCTTCCTATCTATTGTGTTTAGTCCGTCCTCAGGAAAGGAAAAAGACTGTAGGTAGGGATACAGTTTATAGCAGAGAACCCAGTAGTTTGTCAATTCAGCATGAGAGAAAAAAAAATTACAAGTTTTTCTCAAGGTACAGCAAGTGTACTGTTACCAAGGAATGAGAAGTGTGGGGAAAGGCAGAGGGTCAGAAGTATTTTCCAACAAATCCATTGGAATACCGAAGACTTGCTTTGCTCTCCATACGCACGTGCATTATGCCCCATCACAAAATGGTGGGACGCTGCCGCAGCCCCCAGTAGCTCTGGTAGCATCACAGGCTCAGCTACGGCATTTGGAAGGTGGGGAGAAGCGTTTTGTGAGATGCGGAGGGAAGAGAGCGGGACCGCATGCTCACACTCACCCCCTGCACTTCATTCAGGAGGTCAACACTGTCACGGGCCGATTTTGGGAAGATGACCACCCAGCCCACTACTGGAAGAAGCGGCCACGCTGATCCCTTACAGTGATGAACACTATTTTGGGTGTATCGTAGGTGCAGGTTCCCATGCCTCCAGTCCCCCCAGTCCCAGGGCCATACTGTGCCCAGGTGTGTGCCAGGCAGCTCCCAAGCCTGGACTCGGCACGAGGAAGCACTGGGCACGAGGATGCAGGTGGATTTGAAATTGTGTAACGGCACCGTCCCAAATGTTTTCAGGATTAGCCCCCCCCAGCAGGTGATGCTTTATCAGACCATCTAAGAAATGCAAAGATGTTCCCACAATCCCTTTGTACTTCACAGACTGTAAGATTACTTTTCTTAGTGAAGTGAGTCACTAAGTGAGTCAATACAAAATTAATGCTTTTACAAGAATATACAATAAACAACGTGAAAAAAATTACTGATGTTCCTGACAATGTGCAATTCAAACACCAAGGATTTTCTCAATGGCTATCATCTCCTAATTTTTGTACTAGTGAATCAGTTTTATTCCCTGCAAGTAAAATTACGCCCAGGAAACTTTTGCTTATAGTAACATCCACGAGCTGTACAGGCAGTGCAAGAATTTCATTCTAATTTTATTGTAAAACCTCAGTATCTGAAAGCACAACATCTGAAAAATGGTTTGGGGGTTTTTGTGTACGTGTGCGGAGACATTCTTCCCTTCACGTACACAGACACACACATTTTTAGCTTGCTAGAATACTAGCTTGTTGTATACTCTCTGCAAAAATGCTAGTTCCAAATTTCAAGCCAATTAAAAAGACTTCAATGATAATATATCTGCTCAAATGTATTCCTGTTTAATTTTTATTTCTTTTTAAAGGGGCACAGCTTGGTAGCTATCTCTAATGCAGTTGGCATTATTATCTGCTATTACAAATATCAAGAATTTCACTTCTGCAGTTAATTCCACTGGCCTTGGTATTTGCTTACTTTTGTGTTTCACTAAGTGTGAATTACAAAAGGAATGACCATTTCTGGGCTGGTTTCTGGTTGGTATCACTTTCCCATTTGCATTGATTGCAAACAGCTGAAATATTAACACCAGCAAATTAACCAGCAAATGTTCCCAGACACACCAAAATTAGACACTTTTCTGAATTTTTTTGTTAGAAATTGTTCTGTAAAATCTAAATTATGAGTATAAATTACTTGTCATGGTTGGAATTAGCAGACTGAATATTTTTCCTACCACCAGAAATCCTTGACATGAACTCAGTGAAAGAGGCTAAAGATGCAGCTTTACGTAACAAGTCCTTCCTATTTTACTTGACCGTTTTATCTAATTTGTTTAAACTCTTTAAAGGAAAGTCAGGAGGATGTAAATCCCATTTGGAAAACACCCTACCCTGCACATTCACTCCTATGAAAAGAGATTCTAGAGGGATTAAAACTGAGACTACTAGATTGCTGTAAACACAATTATATGTACAAATCTTCAAAACGTATTTTTACCTGTTTGGCAACTGCAAATTAAGGGCATGGTAATGAGATTCTAATTCAGTCAAAGAAACATAAATAATGGAGCTCCACTCGCTACTGACCGCTTTTATCAAGAAAACTACCAGTACCCAGCTACAACATCAAGGGTAACGTATTGACTCTCGATGCACAAAGGTGTTATTTTCGGTGGCTGGGAGCTTACGCTGGCGTGGTTAAAGCCGTTTGGAAAAATAAAAAAGACTGGCGTTATCTTGAGAAGCTCGGTGAAGTGCTGCAGCCGGCGCTAGGCTGTTTCTGGCCACCTTTGAACCCCCGTTTGTTCCCAAAACTGGAGCGTTTGGGGCCCAGGTGCAGTTATCGACTCATTGTACATTTGGCCTGTGCGCCGGCAAAGCAGTAACGCCGGGATCCTGCTTTCCTCATAAAATGGATAGAGAGATCTATTTAGGCTTTCTGTATGATGACAGCATATATAGGAATCACAGGATGAATCAATTACCAAGTCTGGTTATATTTGCTAAGAGACCTTTATCGGTAAAAAAGGGGGAAATTGTCTTGCCACCGTATGAGTGCAGTGAAGCAACAAAAGAAAGGGTGCTCTGAGCAGAAAGCGAGGCGCTAAAATATACGATTGGGCCCCAAAGCTCAGACACCCGACCCAAAATCACCGTAGTGTTCATTTCTAATGCTCGGTGCACCTGCATTTTCTCAGTTTCTGGCAGCACTGGTGTAGTCAAGGCTTGTATTTTCTTCACCTGCATGAAAGCAAAATGTATTTGAGGATGTGCCTGGGTCTGAATAGGACTCAGGCATGGAGTAGCCTCCATCCCCAAATTTAAGTGCGCCCGTGGTCCAGAGGCCGTGAATATCAGTCCAGTCCTCAGCAGAAAACCTGCCTGGGGGTGTCTGTGTTTTTTGGAGAGGAGCTGGATGTCACGGCAGCCTGCAGCTGCCTCCTCCGGCCCAGCCTCCCCCGGCGTGGGATCCATCCCACCGCCAGCCCCCGGTCTGCAGCCAGCAAATGTACTGCCAGGAGAGCGGTGCAAATCAGCAGCAGCGCGGTCATATCCCTGCCTCCTTAATGGGCTAAAAACATCAGAAAATACAGAGAGCATTTTCTATTTTAATAACCAAAAGGGTGTTGGCCATTATTCACAGCCTACACACAAGATGTCATGATTTCCAATTTTCCTGCGCCAATCATTCAATCCATTTGACAGCTGACCTTCAAGTGGCTGGCCATGGTTTTTCAAAAAAAAAAAAAAAGAGGAAAAAAAACCCCAAACAACAAACTACCCAATATCAGCATATCAGAAAAGCAAAATAATCCTAAATGAGGCAGTAAGGAGCTCACATGCAAAAAGCTGTGAGCTCCCTGGCAGCAGGAGGAGTTTGGGTTCGGGAGAGCATCAGTGGGATGTTTGGGGTGCTGGGCGTTGCCCTGCGAACAGCTGCAGCACCAAAAATGGCGCTTTTAGATCAAGTTTCTGCAGCTGTTTCTACGCTGTTAGGGAAATGTCTCCTCGCCGTTACTGAAAGCAGGGGCTGGCAGCAGAAATCCTGGGCAAAGTGAAGGGGGCTGCCGGGAAGGCTGGCATCAGGCTGTCCTGCCAGCCTGGCCTCCCTGCAGGCGCTGCTCCGGCTTTCCCATGGGATAGAGGGAACAAAGTTGCTCCTTCAGCAGCTCCTCTGGCAGCTGGCATCACTCAATGTACTCCCAAAAAGTTCAACGACACAGAAATTACCTAAATAGGCCAAAAGAGCCGGTAGGTTCTAGGAAGCAAATGCTGCTCTTGCCTGAACCTGGAGTAACTTAGTTGAATTGCAGGTAGTAAACAGCCTAATTAAATAGATGTAATGACTTCTAAATGCTTGCCAGGAGTCAAAAGGACCTGCATGTATTTTTCCAGCACAATTTCAGTTGTGTTTACCGAGTCAAGAGGTGAAATGAAGAAGCATAAGTTCCTGTAAATCGTTGATTAGAAAACACAGATTTTTATTCTCTTTCAGATGATGCTTCCTAGCAAGACATTAAACTGGAAAAAAAATGTCAAGATTGAAATCTATTTAAACAGGTGGCATTTTTAAAAATGCTTTAATTCTGGGTTGACAGGAACTTTGCCTCCAACACCTACCATAATTGTGAGTGCTTTTAACGAAATCGGTCCCATTTTTGATGTCAGCTCAGGACTCCTCCACTCTCAGATCTTTGAATGAAGAGGACTAAAAGCCATATCCAAAGCCCATTCAATACCGATCACATTTCTACTGGTACGTTATATACAGTTTGCAGACAAAAATGGGAATTTTGAGCTTGGAACCCCTTCATTCACAGAAGCACGGCTACGGGCCTCGGAGGCAGAGCCGGCTGATGCGCAGCCGCGTGGCCAAGTGGTGCTGAGGTGGAGGATGCGCAGAGCTGGGAGTTAACGAGACCGCAGAAGAACCTGCTGATGACGTTCGGGGAACATTCCTGTGTGGTTTTTTAACGCTGTGATACACGACCGAGTATGAATTCTGTACAATCTGGGAGGATGTCAAATTCCAGGTGACGTTTGGATTGTTGCAATTAAGCTATTACAAAGACTTTTGAAATAAACAGGAGAAAAACGTTGCCTGGGATGTGTATGCAAGGACTCTTCTTTTCTGAGCATGGGGAGAAGGAGGTGAGGCAGAAGCACCTCCCAGCCAAGAGATCCTCTCTGAAACGTGTGGTTTGGGGACCACAGAGCCGTAAGGCGAGACCCCACAGCCCCCCAGGTGCTGGCTAAGCCATGTGTGGTCAGGAAGAGCCGGGGAGGACAGTAACTAGCGTGCCGTGCTCCTAATGGACACGATGGTTATCTATTAAAGATTGCAGCTGACCGATCCTTTGCTTAACAGGAAAATAGCGAGCAGATGGAAACTGTTTGCTCTGTAAACAGTTATAAGGAACTCTCTCTATAGCCCCTCTCCCCAACTTTCATTCAAATCAATAGGATCCATCTGTCCGAGGTATTAAGATAAATCCTGGAAATTTCGCTATTGACTAGAAAGGTGCTTAAAAAAATCAATCACACTGCAAACAGGGAAATGTCACTGCGCTGAACGTGGAGGCTTGCTAATCTTGCTAGATAACGTGGACCCAAAGTGCAAACCTTTCTGGTTTATAGACCCAGCCGAACCCCACATTGCTGTCCCTGTCTCCTTAGCTAATTAAAACAAGCCCCAGGGAGAGATGGTGCCAGGCACATGCTCTCTGGATGGCACCCGCTGCTGCAGTGTCCCTGCCAGACACAACAGAAAGGGTAAGGGCTGATGACTTGCAATCACCAAAAGTTATAGAATTATAGAATCACCTAGGTCGGAAGGGACCTTTAAGGGACCTGCTGGGCCGGTAGCAAAGGGGAGAGGGAAGCTGTCGGCTGTTTAGTGCTGACTTTGCTGATGCTAGGTGTCCTCAAAGACACTGATGCTGGGAGTACCAATTCCCCTGGGATTTATTTGGGGTCTCCCATGCTTCAAAGAAGCTGAGACTTTCAGAAAAGCATAAAGTCTTCCATTACACAATATGGGGGAAAACCCCCACTAATCTGGTAGATATTCATATTTACAGAAAACACTCTTTCTTTTTTTTTTAAAAAATAACAGTTACACTGTCTACACCAATCCATTTTGATGTTACTGTTCTGGTATCTTCCTGGTTTGGAGGAACTGCCAGCTACCTCAGCTCATTTCCTAATGGAAAAAAAATAGTCCTGAGCTCTGCTGTCCAAGAAGGCAGCAAAGCAAATGGGGAGAAGAGAAAACTCACCTGGACAGGCAGCGCCGGCAGCTCCCACCACCGCTCCCGAGATCTCCCAAGTGGCTCTTACTGGCATAGGTAAAAGGCCACTGGAAAAGCGTCCATCCTTGGTGTGTGTGACGAGGTGGGAGAAGACAACTGGCTCACTGAGAGCCAGCTTCCCTTGTTTCTGCTGCTCCGGGAAAGCCCATCCATGGTGCCCTCTGGAAAGCCGGGGCTGGCTTGCTCATGCCCTTGGTGACCCCTCTAGGAGCAGAGACGGGGCTGCTGGTACCCAGCTGAGGGATGCTGCTGCTTCCAGCCCCCCAAAACCCTTTCCAGAGGCAGGCGTGTAAAAACAGCCCTTAATCCAACTTATTGCAGCAGGATCCAACCCTAACATAAGGGCTGCATTTATATTTACATTTTCATTGCATTACGCTACAAAGCCTTTACGTTACAGGGATGATGAGGCCGCATCAAGCTCCCAAATGTCTCTCTGGGATCTTATCACATATGTGTACCGGTACTGGCTTGGCATTCAGGCTGTCCACTGGCATGTCACCGCTATGCTGCTCTGGCTTCCCTCCTTTCCATCATCCCCCACAACGGGCATTTTGGACAGCCCCATCCCGCTCCCAGCACACCAAGACACGGCAGGAGACGTGGCCGTAATTTTGAGAGAAGCGAGCATGATGCTGGATAAAACCCTGCACAAGGGTTGATATGTACGTGATGAGGCAATTACAGATGATTCATTAGACCTTGTGCAGTGTGATTTGGGGTTTAACGATGTGTTGCCTTTTTCAGTGGTTCCAGCCACCGAGCTGCAAACATCATTGATGAGGTTTTTGCATTTTCCTGGGTCTGAGTTTCCTTCTCCTTCCACCTCCAGCGGGCATCTGATCACACACTGAAAAACATGCCGTCGCCCCCTTCGCACATCTATATCCTATCCAGAAAGTGCATTTTGTGCAACTTTTACATTTATATAGGAAGATTACATAAAGGTTAAAATCCGGCTCACCCTAGTCATGTAACCAGTTATTTTGGTAGAAATGAGGCTATTTAAATGAGCGAGCCGAAAAAGCGTTCACCTGAAATACCCTTGAAGTGTGCTGTAGAAGTCATCAAAGCGCTCACCACGCTCCCTGTTTGTCTCTTTGCTTTTATCCAGTTTAATTGGTCTCTTACCCCATTTATTCCTCTGCCCGCTTCCAGGCCTCCCGTTCCCTTCCCACTGCTTTATTCTCCCAAACTCATTCAAAAGCGGTGTGTGAACTTGTGACCTGCTGAAATCGGTGACAAAACCTCCAATGGCCGAGCTGCACCAGCTCTAAAAATAAATCACGCCCTCACATTTGCACTAAACCTCCCTGTGCCCCTCCGCTCCCCAAGCAATTCCTTCAAAGGACAAAATGCTGTCACTGGGGGTAATTAAAACCAATTCATATCCTGTTAGTATTACAGGTTCAAAAATCAGTGCCAGGGAATCGAGGCGCTTACAGTTTTTGTAGGAAACGAACTCCTACAAGAAACATATAACTTAATTTTGCTGTCAGATGTTCCCACAGACTCCTCTTGAAAGTCAGCCGAAGCTGTACATATGTGCTTGAAATCAGTTTTTTTTTAAAAAAAGTTAGATTTATATTTAGATCGTCGCCCTCCAGTCATTCAAAACCGTTCATGTGGGAAGTTTTTAATGCTGTGATGAAACCCTTTATTTTGGAATTTATTGACATTTAAGTGTCTGTAACCACAGCTATACCTCTGCATTGATTTGGAGGCTGCCGGTCCTCCTGCAACCTGTAAGATCTTGCACAGACAGAAGGTCCCTTGTGCTTAGATCCCTTTCCAGGAGAGCCATCGGTGAATGTGTGACAGAGACACGATAACAAAGATGTTAAGTGCCATCAAAATTGAGAAGAGTTGGCCACAAGCCTCGCCTCCCCAGAGTTACAACCTGCTTTCCTTCATACCGTTATTCTGTTTTAATGGTAAACTAAGCGAGCAGAACCTGAAGCAACACATTTGCACTCCCCGGGATAGATGTTCTTGCAGGGAAATTTTATTTCCTATGCAATCTTCCGCATGAAAACTGCTGATTGCCTCTAATACAACACATCATGGTGACACCAAGAGTGATGGCTTCCTGAGGGATTCATCCCAGGAGCAATGGCAAATGATTGGGGATGCTTTCTCTTTGGGCATCTTTGCAGAAACAGGAGAGGCAGCCCCCCCTCTCTCACCCTGATAGCTGCAGGTGGATGCATGGTGTGCAAACTTTCATGTCCATAAGTCTGTCACCACCTAAATGTCAATCAGTTGGCAAAATACCACACGTACGGCCCACTTGGCCGAGGAAATTATTCTGACCTCCTTACGCTCCCAGTAAAGTAGAGAAAGGAGTAAAAAACCAGCCGGTGGAGTGGATCTAATGCATCTGTAACTGATGTGCTTGGGTTTGCTTTGATAAGAATAGCCATCTAACTGCAACTCTTCGCTTTCAGTATGGCTTGATCTCCTACCACGTACAACACCGAGGGCAGGCACGTGCGCTAGAGGCACTTGGATACTGACAGACCAGTAAAAGTGGGCCAGTCCCTTCGGCACACAACTTCTGTGCTGTTCCTTGGATCTTCCACCTGCTACCAGAGAGAAACCATCCATCCTCCCTGAGCTGTGGAGCGGTGGCCAACCCTGCCCCTTCCTGGGAAAACTGTGTGGAACAAGTGACTCCAAGTCTTTGCTCTTTCAGTAGAAAATATGTGGCAATTTGATAATAATCGTCTTTCAAATGATGGATTTCCGCTAACCTGTGGTGTGCAGGAAAGGAAAACTGTTTAGCCTAACACGCTATGGCAGCTTAATGACATGACAACATAAGTGATGAAATTAATGGAGGGACCAAACCCAGGAGGTCTCCTTTGGGGTAACGCAAGGGGTCACTTTGCTCTATCCGCATGCTTTGGGCTCTCCCCAGCTCCCTCTCACCCTGGGCAGGCAGGGTCTGAAGTCTTCTCCTGCACCCCCGCGCAGAGACATGTGTGTGCCAGGAGCTGCCACAGTCCGTGTCTCGGTGCAGCAATGGGATTGGCACGGCAAAATCAAACCAGTTCATCTGAATTATACAGGGAGAGAAACAGTCACTCCTGAAATCTCTGCAAATCAGGTAAAACCCATCAGCAATTACAAAGGAACAAGCCGGTATTGGACAAGATGGTTCATACCCATATAATGATGCTGAATCTTCGCTCTCGGCTCTTCATGACTGCAAGTAAAATCTTGATTTGTACCAATATTTCATCTTCCAAAATGTAGGTATAATTAAGCAACCTCTCATGAGCATCAGGTGCGCTATTACAGAAGAAATGAAATATTCCTATGTAGATCTAATAGATGATGGTAAATGTTAGCATATCCTTGAGATCTGAGAGATCATTTAAGCAGAAATTACCTTATATTAAAAATCAATTATAGGCAGTTACGGGCTGTATCCATAGCCCTTTAGAGAAAAAAAATGAACCATCAAGAATAATTTTTTAGTGTCTGTTTCCATCAGAAGTGCAATCACCTTTTTTCTAGCTCCTCAGAGCATTATCAATACTGAGGAGCCCGTGAATGAATGAGATACTCTGTCTTTGCTCCCTTCTGTCACTGGTACTTCTGCTGCACGTGATATCCAAGCACCTCATGACCATCCGTAAGTTTATCCTCAAGCCTCTGAACAAGAAGCTTTTGACATCCTCATTTCATATACCTTACTCGATGATCTTAAGGGTCTTTTCCGGTCTAAATGATTCTACGATTCTGTATGCAGAAACTCAGACGCCAGAGAGTCAAGGGCTTGTCCATCACAACATGGGAGATGTGCAGAGGAGTTAAGAGCAGATCGCTGGGCCCCAGACCAATGTGGTTGGCAGCACATTTTTCTATGCGGTTTCTTCTGAAGACGATGAGGATGAGAGTCCCAACCCTACAAATCCTGAGCACCTCAGCTCTAGCGGAAACAGATAGTATTCATCATCTTCCGAATTTTTCACCAAACTGGCTCCCCTGTGCGCGCAAAGCTGGTAAAAGCAGGCATCAGGCCACAGCACCGAAAACTTTAGAGCATTATTAAAGGCAAATGAAAGAGCTGAAAGCAGATGTTGCCATGTATAACGCTGACGGGAACAAATCCCCCCATCTCGCAAGTATCACAATTGGGAAGCAGGAGTCAGAAAGCAGCCCAGCTCAGTGGGATTTTAACAAAACATACATTTATCAAAGTAGTCTAAAAAAAGCATAGCTCTAGGTTTTGAAACTGCCGGTGAAAAGACAGCTGCATCTCTCAGCAATTTTAAAAGCTATCCTAAGAATTACTTTATTTATATAGCTAAGCATTGAAAAGCCGATGAGCTAACTTTTTAGAAGTCTTTTTTATGGTATTACCTCCCAACCTGAACGCATTTTGATCTACGCTGCTTTGCTGTAAAAATATTACTTCAAAAGCGCACATGAAAACAACTGGGAGGGATCGTTTGCTCTTTTTTGGCTGGTTTCACCTGCGGAAGAGCAGAGGTGGCAGAGAAGTCTCAGGCCACGGACAGGCACTGCTGGAAGGCCCTAGAAATATCAGAACCACTTTCCTGCTAGAGCACATCAGGTTATTTTCTAAAGCAAATGGAAAAATCACCAGTGCAAAATTCTGCCTGATGTCACGGGTGCTTTTGCTCGCTTTTCTGCAGAGATGCTGAAGATGTGCAGCCAGCACATACCGTCCGAGGGGGCTCACGCACACTCCGTGCAGCTCCACAGCAGAAAATAGAGCTTCACAGAGGCAGAGGGAGCAGCTCATGCGGCTGTGGGATAACACACGCTCACCGCCCATTGCAACACGCTGGGGTCAGACGCCCAAAGCCTCCCTGGGCACCATTCACACGCCAGTGCAATTCCCAGTGTTTAGACCCCCCCTTAAGCCAGATGTGGGGAGATGCAGGTGTCTCTGGAGGGGGGGGAACTGGGGACCCTCTCAGTCCCTTCTCCCAGGGCTGCTCCAGCACAGGCCCAGCAGAGAGGGAGAGGAGCGCCATGGGGGTCTCGGCGCATCAGCTGAGGTGTTTTAGCCCTCTCTCCCCTTCCTGCCCCTCACTTTGATCAGACCTGCAGGCCACCCAACCCTGAGCAAGGGCAACAGGTGCCACCACGACGCCCAGGTCTCCCTCACACGCTGGCTCCTGAGCACCTGCATCACCCGCAGTGCCCCGAGCGCGGCTCTCGGGGCTGAGAAGCCCAAGGGCTTTGCAGAGCAGCTGCAGCACCGCTCATCCCCGTCGCCAGCCCTGGGGCAGCATCCAGAGCACCACCGGCATCCATCCCATTTGCAAGCAGAAGACGGCTTGGCACCGGTGCCCAAAGAAGCGCTCCTGGATGCCCTTCAAGCAAATAAATACGTAACAACTCCAGCAGAGGAGAGCCATTTTTTTAAGACCATAATTTGATTAAAGGGTTTTAAAGAAATTGTCTTTGCCCGACGAGAGGGGAGGAGGGCTGGTGCGTTGGCAGGACCCTGGTGCTCAGGGTGACACTGATGCTCGCAGCAGCTCTTTGTCTGTCAGCCCTTCGGCTCAGCAGCAGGCACCGTCCCCTCATCTCCCACTGCTGATGAAAACCTGGTGCCATGACATGGAGGGTCTCCACGACCTGCCGGGAAGAAAAGAGCCTCCACAAAGCAAGTAATTCCAAGCCCCTGGTGGTTTCCCAGTGACAGAGATGATTTTTATGTGCCTGAGGCAGCACCGGTAGCACCCCATGTAGTCAGGAGAGGATGCATCCACTGCATCATTCAGCATTGTCAATAATCTTTGCTCAAAAATCTTTTAAAACTCCAGAAACTGCAGCTGGACATTATTAGCATTAGCCCTATACCCTCCCCTATCTGTCCAGTATCCCATTAATGTTTAATAGGCCACTTCTGCAGCTCTGGGAGTCTGGGAGCTACTGGCAGCATCATCCTTTGGAGAGCTCGTCCCCGCCTGGCTCAGTGCTTTCTCCTCTGGGCAGGAAATTTGTTGTTAGCGTTATTAAAATGCCTGCAAGGCAGATGCTGCGAACGTGAGGAGAGGCTCTGAGTATGCACTACTGCATCTTTTGCGTGGCGTGGCGTTTAATTCAAACCACAAAGGTTTTCCCCGCCGCACTTAAACGGCACGGTTGTCGGAGCTCCCCCGGGGAGAGCGAAGCGACAGGTCCCCACGTGGATTTTCTTCCCCCGCTGCTCAACGAATTTAGTCATTCAAATCCTAATATATTATTGATGGGCACTTCTATCTGGAGAGCACAGAGAGTTGCAAGCTACTAAGAATAAAGGTTAGAATAAGTGCTGCTCTCTCCAGAGAGGGGCTGAGTGAGGGGTGACACACAAAGGGTTTTATTTAAGGCGCTGTGACCTACAGCGGGGACCGGTCCTGCTTCAGGGGCCTTCAGCAGGACCATCCACACCATTTCAAGATGAGAGATACCTGTTCAAATTCATATACTTTTCTACTGCGTTAAATAAAGACCAACATAGCTTTTCCAGCAAACATTTTTGGCTGCTCCATCCATTTTAAAGTGGGAACTACTGACTTTTGGGTTACGCTGAAGCTGAGACTTGTTAGGCTGGTTTCTGGCTGGTCTCTCCAAAACCGCTACAAGCAAAGCCAGGTTTACCCCAGCCAAGCTCATGCTCTGCCACGGCGGCTCATCCTTATCCGTTACGGCTTGTCTGCTCCCATGTGCATTTTTAACATGGCCTGACAGGAGGGCACAGAACAGTGGGGAAAAAAAAGATTATTTTCAGAAAGCTGGCCCTAGACACATGAAGTTAATACATTTTTATCTATATATTAATTTATACATATATTAATTTTTCCCATTGTTTCCTAACTCTTCGTCAAGAGTATCAACATAAGCTAAGTATGAGGAGGCATTTATACTGGGTTTACATAAGCACCCAACATACTGCCATGGTTATATTACTATTACATCTTAACAGGTGACTATAAGTGATTTTAGCAGGCCACTCAAGTCTCCTAAAATACCAGCTTTCCTTTCTCACCCACCCACTGAAGGAACACGAAGGCGTCTGGGGAACAGGCTAACCTCTGTGTATCAACACAGCCTTCAGGTCATCTATTCCGAACATTATCTCAAGCCTAAAATTTCCCGGATTGCACTTCCACAACGGTAAATTTTTCAGGAGGCACAACACAAGCCGCTTGTATCAAGCTTTCCGCCATCCAAGTCCCAAAGCTGTTCTGCCGGCACACGTTCAGGAGCATCGATCTTTGCAGCCGCTTTCCTCGTTAGCTGGAATTGAAAGACTCTGCTAGTGCAGACATTTTTTTTTAAAAGCAGAAATTGGACTATTTCCAAGTGCAAACAGCCTTTTTTTTCAGTTGCTGTTTGGTATTTTTAAAGCAGCACATGAAGAGCATCCAAAAATCACAGCCTGTCCCTCTCCCACCTCCCCATGGAGGACGCACCCCCATGTCAGCCAGGGCACGTCCTTCCCCCCACCCTTGTCACTGGCCTCCGTTCCCAGCCAGCATCTATGCTATCGCCACGCAGGGAAGGGTAGATAACGAGAGACAGGCAATGATGAGATGGAGAAGACAGGCGATAGCCACAAAGCCAGGGAGAAACAGGGAGACGAGAGCGCAGTGGACGTCAAGGGGTCTGGTACACAGCAGCAATCCTCGTGCCTAATTAAAGACCGATGCCTAATTGAGAAGCTCCCCATGGTGGTCCCTGCACCGACCACCCACCGGTGTGCAGCAAAAGCCGGGGCAGGGGTGTTGCAGCCCCACACCTCAGCCTGAGGCTTTAGGACCCCCATCAGCCTCAAAGGCTTCAGGCTTTCGGTACACAGGGATGTGAGAATTAAAACATCGCACGGGTGCGTGGTGACCTCCTCCTGCGCTATTCAAATCGATGCAAGTTTTGTCACTAACTCCCCTAACAGCAAAACTGAGCAGACCTTGCTATACGAAGCGAAAACACTGTGGTTCCCCATCTGTACCATCGCAGCTTAAGCACATGCTCCTCTCGGATGAGCTCATCCTCTCCTCCCTGTTTCTCTATCCGATTCCTCAGTGCCAAAAGCAGAGGAATATAGGTTGTCCATTTGCCCGCGTACTGGATGCAGTGCAAAGCAGCACACTGCATTTGGGGATACACTTAACTGCAGGAGAAGCAGAGAAGAGCATCCCTTGCTTCGGCAACCAAAGGTACCAAGTACCATCTCAAAGCTAGGCAAGGCACTTGACCTCTGCTGCTGTGGAAGGTTTCCCCAAACTGCCCTGACCGATGGTTATGGAGGTTTCTTTTAGCTCTGTGTCAAATCCATTAACGGTCACCTGTTCTCTATAAACCAGGTGTCTTGTGATCCATTTTCCAGACTGAATTTCCCTGTTTGGACAAAGATCACGCTTACACAGACCTCGTAACGGGAGGTCGCTGTCTTTTAGCAGAGGTGGGGGATAACAAACTGCAGATAGAGCCAACCCAACCGACAAACTGAAGCCCTGAAGCCCAGTAAATAATTTTTACAACTCTTTTAAAAGATTAGCAGCAATCTCCTCTGCTAATGACCGTGCTTCCCTCTGCAGTCAAAGCCACAAGCAGCTGATTTCTATTTCTACCGTCTCAGCAGAGTGAGCCCCAGCTGTTTGCTGTCGGCCATCCCCCAGTTGAGCAGGTGAAGAGCTGTGCTAGAGCTGAGCTCCCCTTTGCAGAGGACAAAAGCTATTTTTAGCACCATTTCTCTGTTTTTGCAGTGCTCTGGGACCCAATCGGCAGCTGAGCGATTTGAAACAGGGATCACTGTTATCCTTGTTTTGGTAGTAGCGAGATGGATGTTCAGAGGTAAGAAAATACACCTTTTTTCTGAGAGCATCCAGAGGTGGTTAGGAGGGGTGTGAGGAGGTGCCTGCCCCAGCTCAGCCGAGCCTGGGGACCCAAGCTGGATTGGCAGCTAAAACCTCACTTTTCTCTGGGCAGCTCAGCCCCAGCACAGCCACCCTGTGCCAGCAGAGGAAGCCAAGCTGGAAAGATGTGAAACTGGTCAGCAGAAAACATGGCCAGCGTTGGCAAACCCCCTGGCCAGCGAGCTCTGCTGCAGCAGGGTCTCCTGGGCACAGAGAGAGGAGAAGAGCCTGGGCGGAAGAACACCATGCCCACCATCCTCCATAGAATCATAGAATCATAGGGTTGGAAGGGACCTCTGGAGATCATCTAGTCCAACCCCCCTGCCAGAGCAGGGTCACCCAGAGCAGGTGGCACAGGAACGCGTCCAGGTGGGTTTTGAATGTCTCCAGAGTTGGAGACTCCACCACCTCTCTGGGCAGCCTGTTCCAGTGCTCTGCCACCCTCAGGGTAAAGAAGTTCCTCCTCATGTTTAGGTGGAACTTCCTATGCTCAAGTTTGTGCCCATTGCCTCTTGTCCTGTCCCCGGGCACCACTGAAAAGAGCCTGGCCCCATCCTCCTGACACCCATCCTTTAAGTATTTATAAGTGTTGATGAGGTCACCCCTCAGACGTCTTTTTTCCAGACTGAAGAGACCCAAATCCCTCAGCCTCCACCAGCAACGCAGCTCTTCACAGGCGGGAGACAGGGGAAAACCAGCTCCTGCAAGCGTGGGGAAACAAAGGCAAAAGGAGGGGGTTTCTTTGCATCAAGCAGCGCGTGCAGTTGGTCTGTCCCCCTCGCACATCACGCCTAAATGAAGCACCGCGGCCCTGGCACACAAGGGGTTATTCATTTCCACGTAGCCAGGCATTCAGTTATGTGACCCACAACACACCACCTTCTCTGGCTCTGGGAAGAGCAGCAAGGGATGGCCAATACATTTTCCATACATTTGTCAGAGCCACTGCTCTGTTGTTCTCTTCTGGCTTACACCTCTGAAGCAGTGGGATTCGTTACATTCCAATGCGTATCAATATGCAATTCAATTAAGACAGATGGTTTCAGGTTCTCCCCACTGGTGTTGCCTCATCAGGAGCTGCCGAGAGACCTGCTCTCCATGCACATCTGCTCGCGACTGCCGTACCAGGAGGTCCCTCCTGCTCTCTCTGACCCGTTTGGTCATATTGCTGCATTTCCAGTAAATCACAATGAGGGTTTTGTTAAGAAGTCAGGAGGCCTGTGGCTGTACATGCCTCATATGTTCATTTAATTACCGCTTTCCTTCTTTTTTCTTTTCAATTAACCAAGAAGGTCTTGCCTAATGGACTGTGTAAGAATGAGACAACAGCAAACAGCAGTTCCCATTAAGGGTCCTCCAAACTGCAGCAGGAGCTAAGAGCAACCCCTGTGTGTTTGCAGCAGTTCGACGATGCGGGATGATGACTTTGAAGGCTGAAATTAAGCTATTTCCACCCAACCCCAGAGCACCCTACTTGGTTTGCACACAGGCTGAGGCTTCAGAGCCGCCGTGGTGGGGACATGTCGTGCCCTCCCATACCTACAATGCCCCCGATCATACCTGAACCAAAAGACAGGCCCAAATCTCTGTTGCGCTGAAGATCAGCTCTGTGCCAAGTGGATGGCGGGCTGACTCCAAGGACAGTACTCCAACGCTGCCTTCGAGCTCTGAATTCAATGAATAAAAGCAAGAGACCCTGCCGTTCCCTAAAGCAGCAGCTGCACCAGTTACTCCTGGTTCCCTTCGGTTTCCCAGGGGTGTGGGTTGGCTCCATCCCTGTAATGCACTGAGTGTTTGCGGCGGCTACCGCAGCTCACCCTCCCTGCCAGCAGGCCAGCTGCAGACAGCCCAGGGGCTGCTACGACACATATTGGTGGCCAAAATCGTCCCTGGAGGGAGACTGGCCGGGTGCCGTGCCCGCAGTTCTGGGGTTCGTGCCAGGCACCCCTCACATGTCACTTTGTCCTCCTGGAAGGGCCAAAGAGCAAGTTTTTAGGCATTATTTGCAGATGTCAGGTTACTACTGCACTGGTTACTGTACTCCCCCTCCAAACCCCTCTTGATCACATTAAACATCTTCAAGCAGCCTGATGCCTTACCTGATTTCTTTTGACAGGGGAAACAGAAAAAGAAAGATCCTAAGAAGTGCATTCCTCAGGATGCACGGGAGGTGCAGTAAAGTCTTGGATGGTTTTATTCTTTGTGCACAGAAGAAACAAGCACCTAGTCACTGAGTGAAGCCAGTTCCCACTGCATGGCTGGAATCCCTTAAAAAAAAAAAAAACACCAGTAAAACTAGACTTTTGCAATACTAATGGGTAAGACGTTTATCAGCTTCCAAAGTTTTCCCATAAGAAAATTACACTTTTATCTGCAGACAAACTACACTCGAGAGAGAGAGATTAAACCACTGAGAACTACTAAGAGCACAATAGCATTAGAATGGATCCACGGGCCAGATCAACAGCCAGCCTGATCTCAGGGAAAAAGAACGCATTTACTTGACACAGCTCCTCCAATTCGCACCAGATGAGCACACCTCTTACAAGACAGATTACCGAGAGCTCATCCCGCGTCTCTCTACAGCAGAAAGATAAACAGCACTGCGGTTTTCTCATAACCAGTGTTGCACCATAATATATCGTGCTTGAAATCCAGCCCCGGCAGCACAGTAAAAGGGGCTTCTGCGAGATCTCCCTTCTGCAAATTGATTTCCTTCCTGGGGAGGGGGGAAAAACACCATTAAAATGCTACTACAGGTGAAAATGTAACTCAGACGATTAGGAATGAGACTCAGGTCTGCTAGAGCCAGTTCAGCTCTGCTCTAACTGCTGCTTTGCTGAACTGCAAAGCGGGCTTCGCCGCGCCGGGGCTGGCAGACAGGGCTGGGGTCCCGCGGGAGCCTTCAGCGTTCTGGGGAGGCCACGCTTCGCCCCTCAGAAGACCGAATATCTTAAGCAAGCTAGCCAGCCATGCAAGTGTTTTACAACACTGTGGGAAACCTCAAACAGGTGGTTTTGGTCTCAGATTACTTCATTTGAATTAAAGGTAGTAATTGGAACAAAACGTTAGTGGCCAAAGGACCACTGAAATAGCATCTTCAAGAGCCCTTATAGAGAATGTAGAACGTGTGCTGGGGACCAGAGCCCCTCCAGCAACTGGGGTGCTCCTAAATTGGACCAAAAGAGGCCACTCCATGGAGTCAGCGCTGCCGGAGTTACCCCAGGCAGCTGCTCCCAGGTGCTGCAGCCACTCTTGCAGGCTCGGGCTTTTGTGGCAGACTGGAGAATGGCAGAGCTGCCTGGCAGCCAAGCCCCGCTAGGAGATTTGTGCCAGCATTTTGGTTTTACTGGGCTCAGGGTACCGTCACAGCAACCAACATAAAATTAAGTGCCGGCGCTGGCATCTCCCATGCTTACTGCAACCCCCCTCCCAAACCTGCTCTCAAGCCTTGCTGACATGTGCAACATCTGGCATCCCGGGAGACCAGCATCCCTCCTGGCAAAGCTACCAAGGTTGGGACTTGTGTGAAAATGGTACTTTCAGCAGGTTCACACACAGCTGGAGGGTGGTTAGGAAGCTGGTTTGGTTTTGGTTTTAAACCCAGAGGGCTGCTTGAGTTTCAGTGTGGACATACATCCACAGAAAGAGGGAGCATCTCGCACAGCTCATGTGCACCTCCTGGTGTTCCCACATCTAGATCACTAGCCTTTTGCACTTCAATACACATCCTTTTATACAGCGCACTGGCACAAACTAGGCAGGCCTTTTTTTTTTTTCTTTTTCTTTCAATGCCATTGATCGCTATTAATGTGCGACTGAATTGTTATGCTGCATCCCGGTGTCCCTGAATTGAATGATAAATGCCACAGCAAAACGAAGATATGAGAGATGACCCATTGCAAGCAGAAAGAGAGCGTGAGCTTGAAAAAAAAATTCTATTACTGCCCAAGGTGAAAAGAGGAGCAATCAGTGGGTATAGAAACCGAAACTCCTATGCTGCCTTCTCAGGTCACGGCAAAAAAAAAATACTTTGTACAGCCAGAGCATCTGCACTAAAAACAGCAGCAGAATCATCCTGCTGGTAATTTTGGGACTGAAGATTGATACCAAGCTTGATTTTTATTTTTACCTTCTTCATTAGCATGTCAAAGCATAAGGAAACTACCTGTCGTTACATTGGGACCCTGAAAACCAAGGAAGGGACATTTAAGTCAGCAACAACCTACAGCAGAAAGACATGAGGAAGTTACTGAAAATATCCAGAGAAAACATCCAAGAGAATTGCTTCTAAAGGGCATTTCCAACGATCACCCAAAATCTGTGAGGCTTGCACTAGGGTAACACACCTTGTCGTTCCTTGCCAGGCTTGGGATCACATTGTGACGACAGCTACATTTCTGACCCTTTGGAGAGTGCTTGTTGTTGAAACCACGGGCCCTGGGGAGGAGGCAGAGCACGGGGCCAGGTCTGCTGGACACGCTCTAGCTCCCTACGGTGCCTGTGTGGGAACGGCAGGTCCCCAGGCAGCTCTGGATGGGGTCGGGAGGGCGCAGAGAGGTTCACAAGCTTGGGCCGTCTGCTGTCAGAGGCATCACAGGGGCGTGCGAACAGCTGCACAAGGGGAACCAGCAGGCATGGCTGAAAAGACCAACGATCTGCAGTCAAAAGACCAACAATCCCTGGTCTAAAGCCCCCAGCGGTAGATATTTTCCTGAAGTTTTGTTACCACTTCTATGCACAAACAGAAAGATGCAGGATAGGAGAAGACAAGATATTATTTCAAAACTTCAATATGAAAAAAAAAAAAAATCCACGTCCCTCAGGGTGCAAACCAGCAACTTCAGGCAGGCACAGGCACTCTTTAGGGTTGCTGCCCAGGTTGCTGCCTCCCCCACTGCGTGGTCCAGCAGCGGGTTGGAAGTGGGACCAGACTGCCAGTGTGATCTGATACAGCCCTTCCTGCTCAGGCTAAAGGTCTGCTGTTTGCCATGGCATAGTGGGGCTCACTGCCAGGGCCCACAGCAACTCACGTAGGAACAGTTGTCTCCTTTTTTTTTTGGGGTGGTGGGGGGTGGGAAGAGCAAATTGAAGCCCTGCCCCGGGCAAGCGCATTGCCCTGACAAGCAATGACTTTGCAGTGTGCAGCAGGACCAGGTGGATCAGCAGGGGAAACGTTCTCATAAGCACAAGCTATTTACTCTCAGCTTTTCCCTCAGCTCACGTTGTTTAGCACAGCTGTTTTCAGCTTTCCAACTGTCCCTACAAGGACAGAACGATTTCATCCTTATGGAAACTGCCACAAGCATCCAGCAGCTCAACCCAGGTAACAAGGCGCCTTTTTCCACGACGGCGAAAAAGCAAATACTTTTTCTCACCTGTAGAAAAGCGCTACTCGCTCCAGCTGCTGGGGCGAACACAATCTGCTCTCTGCTTTACGGTATTGTTTCCAGGTGGCAGAGTCCACCATGTCCGGAGGGCAAGTCCCGGTTGGCACCGAGAGCGATTACAAATTGTCACTTCCTTCTTCAACAGCAGAGGTTGCTCCCTCTCAACTTGACTAGCAAAGCAGGACATGCAGGGATATATCTACCCTTGTCCCCACCCCGTGTAAAGGATAAAAAAAAAAGCATTGCTGATAGCTAAGACACATCCATAAAATGTATGCAAGGTGCTCCCCTGTGTATAGGAACAGCGCAGACACCTGGCAGGAGCAGGGGAAGGAAAGGCAACAGGCTGGGAAAGGTGGCTGCAAGGCTGAGAGAGGAACAAGAACATCCGAGATACAACTGCAAATGAGGCCTTTCAGCAAAAAGGCGGTATTGAGAGCCAAATTCTACCTGTAAGGGTAGATGACAGCACCTCTCCCGTTGCCTTTTAAGACTTCAGGCTGCTATGGCCTCTTGTTTTCCCTGTTCCCAGGTCAGCTAGACACAAAGCATCCAACGCATGACTTCACGCTACTTTGGATGCAAAGCACCAATGGCTCTCCCTTGATTTTTCATATAAATCTGTCACACTGCAGAACAGTCAGGCCAATTGTCACATGGTTTTGTAGCCACAGAAATCTCCCAGCCTAGGTACTGATTGTGTATTTGAAACTCATTAAATGCCATGAAAACAAGTTTAAACAGTCATCCTAATCTTGCACCAAATCAGATCAAACTGCTCACACAATCCTAGACCTCAGCTGAGCTGCAAAGGCAGCATCTCCTCCAGCAGAGCAATAAGCTCTTGCACAGGCTTCCCTAAATCTGGAAAAATTAGACCACCAGTCACTTACAGAGTGGTTATCAACGCAGAACAGCTACATCCACACCAAGAGACAGCGCAAAGCCATTATGTTCAACAAAGCTCAGGCCAGTAACGGGCCTGCTTCTCACGAGCAGGTATCTGAAGGTCTCTCATAGGCTTGAAACTCTCCTGAAGCCAGCTTCTGTGCATCTCAGTCATGTTCCTGACATTTCTGGTTCCAAAACTACCGCAGTTCCAGTGGAGTAAAGAGATACAGAGCCACTAACAACTGCAGAGGCGAGTCCCAGAGCTGGCAGGCTGCTTTCCCTGAATTTGTGAGCTTGGTCCCTCAGTCCCCCAAGCCTAACTGGAGCCTGCTGACCACCAGGCACCTCACCTGCTTTTGACCACAAGCCAAGAGGTAAAGCCAGCATTTTCTCATTGGGCTGGCTCCTGCACACAAATAGGTTGCTAGAACCCCTGATCACTAAGAGGTGGGCCATAAAGTGATGCAAGGAAAGTAATTCCTTCAGCGTTTGATCATGTCTGCTCTTTTTTTTGCCACACTTAATGCAGTTTTCTTCATAAAAAGCCTTCTAGATGAACAATAACGGCACAGACTAAAAAGATCACACCTGCAACAAGTATTCAGAGGCAAGCTTTCTCAAGTGAACAAGCGGAGAGAAACTTGCATCTTTATTCAAGGCTGACAGCAAGAGGCCTCACCGCTCCTCAATAGCTGTATTATTTTGTTCTGAAGCTTTCATAATCTTTGCATCCTTAGCACAGCACTGTAATAACCAGACAAGTTCTGGAATGGGTCCTGTCCCATAGGTACGTTTCTGAATGAAAAGCTAAATTGGAACCAGCAAAAATAGCCACCCTCCTGCTCAAATGAAATCACACTACCTGTAACCCAGTTTGCAAGCAGCACTGACATATGGAGATTAAACTCTGCCTGATCCTCTCTTGCCTATATCCGGCAGCAGCAGTACACTCAGAGGGGTGGGAAGCGCAGTGTAGAAGAGAAAATAGTTGAAGAGACGAGTCTTAAAATCCCATTAATTTGCACCTTTCTTCCTTGTGAGTGTTGAAGGGCATGAGAAAAAACTGAATCCTTTTTGTTGCAGATGCAGAACTCCCTTTTTGAGGCATAGAGGAGAAGGTGCTGCCCGGAGCTGGTCCAGTCAGGGCACCAAATCACTCCCAAGTAATAAACACGAGTATTGCTTTCGCCCTCGGGGAGAGGCAAATCTGGTTACGCAGGAACAGCTCTATCAGCCTCCAACTGCAATACAAAAACGAAAGCAGCCTTTCCTCAGCATATTGCAGGCAGGCTGCACTGATGCACCACATCCAGCGTGGACGCCTAAATAATAAAAACAAGAGGCACTGAATGAAACTAGGAAGCGGGTTCAAAGCAAAGAAGTGGTCCCTCTTGCAGATGGCAGGTCAGTGAGGAACTCCTTGGCTAAGAGTGCCGTAGACACTGAAAGTTCACACAAGGTCAAGGAGAAAACAGAAGTTCCTGCAAGAGAAAAACCACTGCTGGTTTTATGCCCGTTCCCACAGTTAGGGACAGGAGGCGAAGCGAGGGACATCTTTGTTCAGACCACAGACATCTCAACATATGTATGAAGAGGCTGTAAGTACCAGCATTCCAATCACAAGAACTGCCCGTTTCTAACAGTTAAAACAGTCTGATCTAATACAAATTGTGTGTCATGGCAGTACCTGATCCTCCAAATTGATTCTCATTGCCTATGTTATGTATCATCCTGTATTTTAGAATAGCTTGAACCAAATGAATTTGCTATATTTTTCATTAGTTTATGTAACAGATTTTTCAATTCAAGCACTTTCCAGACACAGCTACTGAAATTGAATACATACATTGACTGTGCTGCTTTGTAAACACAAGTCTATTTTTGTCTTTATAAGTAGAATGCATTTTAATTTAAAGACCAAAAAGGTGCTATGCAGAAGCTGAACAGCTTTCACAAGCCAACTTTTATTTTCTTCTGTTGAGAAGTACGTCTCTCTTCCAAGTCCTAGTCTAACTACAAATAAATGTTATTCAAATACAAATAAATGTCCATCTCCACATGAGGAGGAATTTTTTTATTTTGAGGGTGGCAGAGCCCTGGCACAGGCTGCCCAGAGAGGTGGTGGAGTCTCCGTCTCTGAAGACATTCCAAACCCGCCTGGACACGTTCCTGTGCCACCTGCTCTAGGTGACCTGCTCTGGCAGGGGGTTGGACCAGATGATCTCCAGAGGCCCCTTCCAACCCCTACCATTCTGTGATTCTGTTATCCAACAGCAAGTTGAACAATACACCTCTTATGACCACTGTTGGAACACTTAAATGCAGACCACTGCAAGAGATGACCCCCCGCCGCAGAGCCATAGCACGCTTTAAGGGCAGCGCTGCTGTCCCCAGCACACACCCACTGATGCAATCTCTGCTACAGGACACATCAAGAGTTTGCACGGCATCCGCAGCGTGATTTTATTCCTACAATCTCATGCAGTAAACACCTTCTCCCATCTTTCAACACTGACAGTTTTAACTAAAGTGTTCTAGAGCAACAATTTAAAATGCTAAATGTCAAGAAGGATATAAACCTGTATCTGCATGCTTTCAAAATGCATGAGTGTGAGAAGCATATTAGATAAAAATCAATGCATTCTTTCGTCGTAGACAGACCTCACAAATCATGACCAACTCAGAAGTTATAGTTAAACTGTAACTTCACTCCAGCCACTGCTTACATTACAAAACCACCAAAAAAATTGCGAGAGTTACCACCACTCGAGCATGAAGAGCAGGCCTGTTTTATGCTTGACTCAAGCATTACCATCCACACAACAAACAAAAAAATCCCCCTGCCCCCCACCTCCACACAAGCACACACGCAAAAGCTTGACAACAAATCATTTAGATGCTTTTTTTCTAATGTAGCTCTAATGTAGCATTACTAAAACTTTGCTGAATTAACGTAATTGCATCACATAGAAAAGAATCATGGGTATAGGACAAAGATTTTGCGTATGCGCTGTTGCTTTACAAGGCTGTGTTAATTGTATGCCATCTCAATCGTTATACTTCCTAGCACACTTTTTTCTTGTAAAATATTATGCATTTTGTTTGTTCAGTCAATAATTCTCTCAATACTGAAAAACCATTTTATTGAAAACTTCTAAAAGGACAAAATCTTCACAACTAAAGCAAGAATCTGGCACTGAATGTGCTCAGAATTTTTTACAAAGTAATTACAATCCAAGAAAAAAAAAAAAGGCCTACATAAATCAGTACAAGTATCAAAGTATAAAAGCTACAAGACAAGAAAATGATAGCTCTTGCAATATAAAACACACTTTCAGAGCTGCATCCCATTCTCACACCTTTCACGATGTAACTTTCGTTCGGGAAATGATTTCATTCACAAAACTGTTGTTCTTTGCCAACACATCGTTTCTCAGCTGTTTCAGCTTGATTTTGATGTCGTCTTCTGACATATCTGTCAGGGGCAATGCTTTCACTTGACAAAGAAAATCCTGAATTATCTTTTCACCTTCCTGAAACGGAGGGAGAAGAAGAAAAAAAAAAACACAGAAGGGATGTTTAGATTGCAAGCAAGACTTTTGCAAATTCTGACAAAGATACAAAGTATTATTTAGCACCAGAAACTTTTTTGCAGGCAAAAACCCCTTGTTTTTCCACACTTGCTATCGTGTTCTTAACACCGGAACAAGCCAGTTGTACTGGGATCAGGAGTTCTTTTCTCTTTCAACCCATGAGCAAAAAGCATCATTTGATCAGCAGAAATACAGTATTTAACATTGAGAGCTCCTATGTCTGTTCTGCATTTAATTCCAGCACGCAACCACATCAGGTGAGGACTGCGAGCAATAATAGCAGAGTGGCCATATTACCCAAACTAGTTACTTTTTTGGAGGAATTGTAAATCCAAACTAATGTTTCAATATGCAAAAAGAAAGAACAAATTGTAACCAAGCAACTGCACAGTGGCGGTCACCAAGGAGAGCAGATGATAATTAAGCTTTATGCATATGCTTTTACACAAACAGGCAAAGTGGAACTTCTAAACAATCTGAATTGAATAGCAGGAGCAAACATTTCAATGAACAGTATTCAGGATCCCTGTATGAGAAGCAATTTCCCCAGAATACAGAATTTTGTCTAGTCCCCTGCATTTTAGGACTCTGCTACAAAGCTTTTTTAGTTTTATCATTTAGGGGTAATGCAGTGTGCTTTCAGTGCTGAAGTCTCCAAAGGACTTGGAAATGTAATAGCGTGCTTTTCCCTCTAGACACGATGTTAACGAAGGCAGACAAATTGCCTGGGCAAGACATCTAAAGCTATGCCATTCTACTGCCTAGAGAGTTTATGAAATGTTATGTACTACTGAAATACCCAAGAATAAAACATGATGCTGTATTTGTCAGGAGTGTTTGTCATCTCAATTTAACTTATACCAACTTAAGACCACACAGACAGATCCAACTAATCTGAAAAATACTTCACCATGATACCTAGCAAGCTGGCAAGGGAAAGGTAATAGTGGAGCAACTGAGCTAGTTGGAGGGGGAACCTCCTGGCACTAAAAGGTGGGACAAACCAGAGATTGTTCATTCACAACACCAGATCCACTTACTGGCCCAGGAACAAATGCAGCAGGCCTCTAAAACTGAAAATAAGTAACAGGTAACAGCCTCTGTCTAAAGCAAAGGCTTTTTAAATGTAGAAGGTACTTTGAGTACATCCTAACACCTTTTGGCTTACATATGCTGGAGTATGACTAAGATAGCCACGGATGTATAGGAGGAGATAAATGAGTTACAAGGCTGCAAAGCTTCAGGCCAACTGGTTGGGACACAGACCTAAGATCTGTAAGCAGATTTCTATGCATGCAGAAAGGGGGAGCTGACTATTGGCAAAAAAACAACACAAGTCATAAGGCAGCATGTGGGTTTCCTGGGAGGCTGCAGTGGATGTCACTGCCAAGGACTCTCAATCCAGCAAGACGACGACAGAGGCTATTCTGAAAAAGCTTCCTGCAAGCTATTGTTTTCCTTTACACTACCTGCTAATGAAGCTTCTTTTAAGAGAAAGTATAGGGAGAAGAGAAAAAACAGTTCGCTCAAATAGCTTTACACAACTGTATTATGCAATATAAACATGATCAGATCTATGCTGAGACGTGGGTTTCCTTAACTTGTGCTTGAAGCCAAGAGCATTCTACTTCTCAGTTAAGTAGAGAGAACCAAGCCAGATTCCTCACATGTGAAATGAGAAGAATGACATCTGTAAATTAGGCATTCCAGGTCTAAATTGTCGTGCCCTTCAATACGGTCAGCTTATGAGACGTCTTAGTACTGATGTGACACGGAAGGGCACAAAGGAGAAAGCTGTACTCAGCTTTTCTCTGATGTGAACAGATCTGAACATGTTCACGTTAAGCTTCAAGAAATCAGCACTAACACCACCCCCCCTCAAATAAGGGGGAACAAAACCAGGTGCAACCCGCATGCAGAGTCGTCATGGTTTAATCTCAGCCAGCAGCTAGAACCAGGCAATCGCTTGTTCACTTACCCCAGTCATTATGGGGGAGAGAATCAGAAAAGTGAGGAAAAACTCACAGGTTGAGATAAAGACAGTTTAATAGGTAGAGCAAAAGCCACGCACACAAGCCAAGCAAAACAAGGAATTCCTTTAGTGCTTCCCATGGGCAGGCAGGTGTTCAGCCATCTCCGGGAAAGCAGGGCTCCATCACGCGTAACGGTGACTTGGGAAGACAAACACCGTAACTCCAAATGTCCTCCCCCTTCCTTCTTCTTCCTCTAGCTTTATATGCCGAGCATGTCACATGGTATTGAATAGCCCTTTGGTCAGTTGGGGTCAGCTGTGTCTCCTCCCAACCTCTTGTGCACCCCTAGCCTGCCCACTGGTGGGATGGGGCGAGGAGCAGAAAAGGCCTTGACTGCCCAGCAACAATTAAAAACACCAGTGCACTATCAACACTATTTCTCATCCCAAATCCAAAGCACAGCACTACACCAGTTGCCAGTAAGAAAGTTACTATATCCCAACTGAAACTATTACAAGAGCCAAGAATAACCTAAACAACATTTAATACAGCTTAAGTGACAAGAAATATTGCACACAAACCAAGTAGCCAACAAAAGCTGTGAACACAAAATTGTGGCTTGGTTCACAGCATAAAGAAAATCCCACAGGACAGCTAGGGATGTGGTCGGTCCCTTGTATGACTCCCAGTCCTATGCCAATCATACCAACCGCTGATCATTATTCTTTAAGAAAAAAAAAAATTAGTTTCCTTCTCTTGACTATGTTTTTAGATAAAATTCTTGCCTATGTTAACTTGAAATTAATCTAAACCAAAACCCACCATCCTTGAACATCTCTTCAACTCCTAATGAACTTCATAGTTAAAACATTTTGTTATGGAAAAATGAAATTATAGTTATCCTCAAGCTTTAGGGGAATATGAAACCTAAAACTATTTTGCGTGGGCTATTCCACCTAAATAAATTTTAAAAAGCATTCCTGATAGCAAACCTCTCTTTCTCTGTAAAATTTCTTGGCTGGTGGTTCTCCTTCAGATTCCTTGGACTTGCCAATGTTTTGAAACTCCTCCAGCTCCAATGCTTTCTCTCTTGCACTTTCTATCACATGTTTTGGGAAAGCCGCCAGCTCTGCTACATGTATTCCAAAACTCTGGTCACAAACACCTGGGTACAGAAAAAAAAAAAAAACACTAAAGAATTCTCAAGAGATAATATGGCTACACAGAGATTATATGAACAAACTTGTAATAGTTCTCTGTTCTGAAGAATTACGTGCGTGATTTACCATTTGGACTATACACGATATACACGATAACACCGACTAAAGAATATGCTCTTATTTAATTAAGCTTTCTTAAAGCAGTAATTGCAGAGCTCCAAAATGCTTCAGGAAGAAAGGGAAGAGTCTTCAGGCAGGTAGAATTTCCCTCTAGTACTTTAATGAAATTGAATAATGGTTTTTATTAAAGTACTTAATTTTTTAAATATATCTCTCACATTTTTTCTATGTTTGTATGAATATATATGTGTGTGTGTATATATATAAATATCAAAAATGTTGTATTCTCAATCATCCTCCTCCTCCTTTACATCAGTACCACATGACTCCTCAGTCTCCAGGAGCCGTCTTTAATTATATCAAAACCTTTCAAATTTTAACTTAGTTCAATTAATGCACTGTTTATAACATTTGGCTGAGAAAGAAAAGTTCTCATAATTGCTCAAAATATGTCAATTATATACAGTTACATAAAATAATTTTCACTTCAATATAAAAAGCGCACTGGTACAATCTGTCAACTCCATTCATTTACATTACCAAAATTCCAACTGGCCACCCACAAATATTGTTACATAGGTTTTTTTTAATCAGAAGAGTTGCTATTCCAAAGGATTTAGGTATTAGAAGGCAAAAGGTTTAGATTTAGCGTATATTACTTAGCCCCCCAATCTAAGTACTCAAAATAAGGCACCTAAATAAAGATGGTCTGTTTGAAGACTGTACATTGCCAGCTCTCACCCCACTGAAAATACTCATGGTTTCAATGTACGCTTTCAGCAATCGGTGACTATACTTGTCTTCATCTCCCATGCACCCTAAGTCATATTTTAGGCACTGATTTGAGCAAGACACTCAGAGGGCTTTGAACAATCACTTGGCAGAAGGAGCTCAACGTGTGCTGGAGAAAATGGGAAATGGCAAACTACAGAACCACCACAGACTTTGCTTCTCCACCGCAACATGCTGCGGACCAGGGCCACAGCACGGGCCACAGCACTTTGGATTAATACTCAGCAGCAAAGCCTGGACATTGCCTTGGAAAAGTGCATGAACAGAGGAGATCAGAGGCCATTTCTAAGGAATAACGCTCTTAAAAGACAAGGACATGGAGCTAAGAGAAACAAGACCGTAGCGGCCAGAGATTTTCTGACCAGCTCTAAGCAGATCCTCAGTGAAGCCAGAGGAGAGCAGTTCTTCTGGCCATGCTTTGATTCCCATCACTCAGAGCGATATCCTAGCTTTACAGAAAAGTACGTGAAAGCTAATTGCAAGACTATATCTACAGATGAATACAAAATTAGAAGCAGTTATACAAGTAATCAAAGGGCAAGAAATTAAGTAATTTCACAGATTTAAAACCTGAAGAAACGAGTAAGAAATAGTCAATTAGTAACATCATAAAACTAGCACGCTACCATTTGAGTGAGGCTCAAATCAGGATATAATAAAAACACATTTACCAATTATCTAGAGACACTTAATAGCATGGTGATAGCCTGTGAAGATTGTAAAAATGATCTTTAAAAGCATATCAGTAAAATTTAATAATTGGAGAGCATATTAGATTCATTTCAGAACAATGTATGCCAGAAGGAAGGAACCGAAGAGTCCTAAATCAGCTAAAGAAATCAGGAAATATCAGAGAGAGTTCCAAGACAACACATACTGAATACGCAGTAATCATGAAAAGCAGGGTTGTTAGGAGGAACTTGGCAAGCGAAAGCAAGTATTTGGTATTCTGTCAAAATGACAAAACAGTTTTTAAAATGAGGAATGAAGTTAAGCAATTGTTCCTGTAAGGTTAAATCCTAAACTAAAAAGGTATAAACATCAGTATCCAGGACTTGAGATGCGAGACAAGGACTAGCTCCTTAGCCTTAACAAGGATGGATGATAGTCAGTAATTGTCTCAGTAAAGATAATAGCCTCGCTCCTCAAATAGTTATTCCTTATTTAAGATATAACCACTCCACAAGGTAAATTGTTGATCTGATGCAGTATAGCCACAGTGCTCTACAGTAACCATGTTCTATCCACCTGAGTGTCATCTAACTCATTCCTTCATTGTGGAATTCAGAAAAAGGAAATTAAGAGGTATTTTAAAGTGAAAATAAAGCATAACAGTACTCTGCTCAAATTTTACAATCAAAATCTCAGTCCAGAGGTAGGCAACATGACTGAAATGTTCTTATGGGAAGAACATAATCACTGTAGAGTTTACAGCTAAATTAGAATGCTACAAATGACCATACCTTGTAAGCCACAGTTACGCAGCCCTGCCTCATCTAGCATAAATATAGGCTCCTGCTGAATGGAGCAAGAAGAAATGATTGGGGATAAAGAGAAGCAGGAGGAACAACTTACTGCGGTTAACAAATGAAACTTACGCTCAATTAAAAATTTTCTAATTTAATACCAAAAGGAAAAACTGGATCCACTAAAGGATTTTAATTAAATACATCTGACTTATCTTACAGTAACAAAACAACAGGCTACTTGTTGTTTTACTATGATGCCATTAGCTAGAAACTAAACACATGGTTTTTCCTATATCAAACTACTGCATAAATTGGTCAACATCTCTCTGCAATGACTAAGCCTTATTACAATGAAATAGACATTACTAAAAACTGTCAGCACAAAAAACCTGCACTCATTTCTTTTAAAAGAACAGTTCAAGGAACATAAGTCTTTTCTACCAGAACGTACCCCTTCTTCCATAAGGAAAACTAAAACTGAAGCAGCAGCAGGTAAAATGGCTGATTTAGGGAAATAGAAAATAACCATTTGGAATCCTTCTCTCTGCTCTTTAAAAAAAAAAAAAAAAAAAAAAAAGAAAGAAAAAAGAAGAGAAATCTCAGAAGCATTGACATGAGTGGCAGAAATAACCTAGATGTCTTAACAAAGAATCATCAACATCACCAACCATGTTCGGACATGGACAGAGCTCCTGCCATACGCATTCTCTATGGACGGAGAACAACATGTCTATTATAAACCTTAAACCTGAAGTACAACATATAAAAATATCTTTTTATGTTATGTTTTTCCATTAATACTTCTTCCTCTCTCAGTGCAAAAATAGAAGTTTACCCTGTTCACCACCATTGACACAGTCTTACCTTCCTTGACACGATAAAGCATCGTCAGTGTGTCATCACTGGTCAGAGCAGTAACATGTAGGTTATTTACTGTTGGCACTTGGTCAGCAAGAGCTGTCAGTTCATGAAAATGTGTAGCAAACATACAGAAAGCACAGATTTTGCTAGCAATGTATTCTGAAATAGCCCATGCTAAGCCAAAGCCATCGTAGGTAGAAGTTCCTCTTCCCAGCTCATCAATGATTATCAGGGAGTTTTCAGATGCTGTCCTAAAAATACAAGAGCGTTTTATAATGTTTGAGAGCAGCATGAACTCTAGATATTGGAGTACCACAAGTTATGTTACAGAGGCATAGCATAAAAGAGGCAAAAGACCTTTCCTATTTACGGAACAACATATGAATAAAGTGCACACAGTCTCACACCAATCATTCTAAATTTGCTTCTTTGGCCCATTTAGACTTTAGCCTCCTGGTAGCAGCTCTATATGACCACTGAAATAAACAGAAGGCTACTTCAAGAACTTATGAGCCTGCTAAAAAGGACTTGAGATCCTCTACTGAGATCCTACATAAAAGGAAATCTTAAATGCATCTTCCTTAGAGCAACTCCTTTCCCTTCAACCCCAAGCAACAAAATCAAATAAGCACAGGACTTACCTAAGGATTGAAGCAGTTTCTAACATTTCCGCCATGAAAGTAGACACGCCTTTCAGCTGACTGTCTCCAGCTCCCACCCGAGCCAGGATACAATCCACAATGGTTATTTCTGCAGAGTCGCATGGTACAAAACACCCAATTTGGGCCATAAGAACAATCACCCCTGTCTGCCGGATGTACGTTGATTTTCCCCCCATGTTAGGGCCTAAAGAAGAAATTTTGCAAATGAATTAAAAAAAAAAAATCTTTTACAATTCAACAGTTCTTTTAAAGGAGAACAGGCTCTAAATTTAACAGAGACATTTAAACTTACTACTCTTTCACCAGGAAAGAGGAGCAGACTTGTCTAACGGGTGCAACAAGTCGCTCCACTACTAATAATGCTTGTGCGTCACTGAATGCTGCTTTTTCAAAGGAAAGGTGATCAAACAGCATTAGGGGCTTCGGAAGTTTTGGGACTTTTCAGAAGCAGAAGCAGTCATCTAAAACACATGTCCATACCTAAAACTAGTAAGCTTTAATTTAAAAGTCATCAGTATTGCTGAATAAGAAGGAAAATAATTTTCTTTCCCCTAAAACAATTACAATTTGTCTGTAAAAATGAAATAGCTTAGTTACAGACTGGCTACAAGCTAATGGGTGATTTAAATTACAATCTAAAGGGATTCTGAATCAGCAAACATAGATATTAAGAAGTTAAAATTAACTGAAGTACAAATGAAATAAAAAGTATTTTCCAGAAAACTGATCATTAAAGCCAATTTTATGCTTTTGCTAACCAGAAAAATAAGCGTTACCATGCATTTATTCATATTTTTAGTTTTTCTTTTTGATTATGTTAGAAGTGTTCATTAATCATTCTCTAATTTCAGATCTCTGCTACTCAGAATGTATGTCAAGGACATCTGGATGGAAATTAAAATTCAATTAAACGTATAAACACTAAAAATGTTTTCCTGTGTAGTAAAATTATCTTAATTACACCAGAGAATAGGGAAAAAAAGGGTACAGTCATTAAAACATGTTTTGCATTTAAAATCGACTTTAACACTAAACAAAGAAACATTAACAGAGAAGTTGCTTAAAATCTTGCCTACAGGAGGTGCCTACGTGGCTACAGTACAATTGATGCCTAGTGGAATTTTCCAAATCACTTAAGCAGGTTCAGATTCTCCAGCTCCAGAGGTTGCCTGGCTTATGGAGTTACATTGACTAAGGCAAAGAATACATATATTAAAGAAGGACTAATTTCTTATTTCCTACTGTCCTAGCAGCCTCTCTCTCCTTCCCAAATGACTATTTCTAAATTAGCGATCACCTTCTCCAAACAGTATACTATAACTACAATCATAAAAACTAATTTCATGACTATTAGTTTAGAATATTAGAAATGCGCCTGAATGTGCATACGCACATAGAATACCCATTACACATTTCACAAGAATATTGTGGGCACTTTCTTTTTTTAATAAGGAACACTACTTTACAAATACCTTGCCTTCTTTTCCAGAGCTAATCTTATCCCCCATACAGAAAGATTAATAACTTGCTAACTGCTCACCCTTTGTTGATTAGAGAAATTGTTTTGACAAAATTTTGTTGGGTTGTTGGTTTGTTTGCTTGCTGTTGCCTTTTTTTTTTTTAAAGACATCATTATTGGAAATACACGAGACATTTAAAACGTAAATAATAAATGAAAAAGAGAACAGAAACATTTACCAGTAATAATGTGGAACATCTGCTTGCCCTTCTCAAATGTAATGTCGTTGGGGATGAAGGCCACCTCGTCTTGCACTTCGATGCAGGGATGCCTGGCACCTTTCAGCACGATCCTTCCTTGTCCCTTTTCCAGAATGACAGGACGGACATACGGCACTGGTGCTCCGTTTGACACATGAGCAAAACTTACAATTGCATCTAATTGAGCTATTACATCATTCATCGTCTGTATTGGTTCTGCATAACCTGTTTTTGGTTAGAGAGACACAAATTCAACAGAAATTCTTTTGTTCTTGCTGTAAAGATATCTTAAAGCCTATACTGAGACCATAAAATTAATTCATCTGCATTAGAAGTCAATTTTGTTTAAGATAGCTGTCACCTTCTGTGAGAGTCTAAGATGCAATCCTAAAGCTTCCATGCTTTAACTACGAAGGGGACTTCTTCAGACTAGGCAAAGGAAGAGGTGAAGCCACATTGATCATTTTGCCCTAACACCAGACAACAAGCAGCAGCTTATGTTAGTACAGGAAGGCAAATGGTTGGAAATCCAACAGCAAGATGGTTGGAAATCTAGTAAGTTTCCTACCTCAATAATACACTGCATTTTGATGCTCATGCAAGTGAAGACAATAGAAACACAGCACGGACAATTCAGACACAGCAACCATTTAGGTTTATGTGAATGACGGTATGGGAAGGTCTGTAAGATACAGTGGGTGCGATATCAGGCAACTAGACTAGATCACCCAGGATCCCCAGTCCCAGCTTTTAGGTTTTGGTATTTGCTTTTGTTTCAGTGAAAATGATGAGGGACAGGAGTCTACAGAGGTAAATCATTTAACACCTGCAAATGGGATGCACGTGTCAGAAGAGGTGAGCAGTGACCTGCAGAAAGAGTCCTACCTGTACAAAATACATTTACTAACATCATCTCTTGAACTGGCTGGGTATAGATCAAGAGGACTAAGTCACGTTCATTCAATAATTACACACATAATCCAGTCTTCTTCATTAAATTGCCTCCACTTGGGAAGAAAAATGCTTTTTAAATACACATATACACTTGTAAGTCTATGACTGCACACCACAGAAGCTTTCAGCAGCAGCAAAAGACTTTCTTAAACACACTAGGTATTTATAGATGACATACTGAAGCTAATCGTGCTATATAACACCCAATTAGATTTCCACATAAATATACAAACCTTAGTATGCTACACACGAAAAAGACCACTTGAAAATTACCAAGATAAAACAAAAAATATCTAATAAGCTACTGATTTTTCAATATACTGACAAATTTCTTATCATAACAACAGGTCAAAGCTTATGAAGATTTCCACCATAACTTAATAGACAGTCAAATATATTAATACATCACCTTAAGAAGTGCTGTTTTATCTTTAATACGTTTGTAGCAATGCCAGGAAAGAGTCTAACCACAGAAGGCAACATATTTCAAACTTTCAACAACTGCCTAAAAGCCAAACCTCTTTTTTTCACACTAATTCTTTGGGGAACATTACTGTTCTTCTCTATAAAAGGATCTACAGATAACTGCAAGTCCTCCCAGCATTCCAGATTGTGATACACACCAACATTAACATATTCACCTGAAGCAATGTTAATGATTTCCTTAACAATTGCATCCTGAGCCTCTTCATACTCTTCTCTGTTCTTTATATATTCATCATTGACGGAGCTCAGTTTGCTGTGAACAAAACCACAATATTTAGAAGCTGTGACGTTCTGTCTTCACTGCCACAATGCCAAACTTCTGGCCTCCTCATCTATGAGTCAGTATCAGTTGTCCCCACCTGTTTTAACAGCAAGGTTCAGCACAAGGACCACAAAGCAGCTAATCTACAATTCATCCACACCAGGATATCAGTAAGATTAATTCCAAGTTGAATATCACCCACAAGTGCCAAACCAACAACTCAAGCATCTCTGAACACGTTGTTGTTAAAAATCCTACAGTAGTTTGTTGTAGACATGCTATGTGATAAGGACTTGATCTTAAAGCTGAATTTCTGGCCATTTTGCAACAAGATGTGGCAGTTATAGAACTGGCAGAGGAGAATTGCTGCTAAGCAACTGTGTAATTAGCCGGAGTCCTACAAGAGGCTTATCAGAGCTGAAGGCATTGACCTCCTTCATTTAATAAGAACCTCAGTGAAGTACTGTCACTAAGAACAGGTTCTAGTCTTCAAAATAAAGTAAGCTGAAATCAAGAGAGAGTTTAAACAAGTGTTTGTTCTTCTCAAGCTTGTCTCTGAACACAGAGCAGAGTCTGCAGGACTGAATATGTAACACATCTACGTAGAGCACACACACTATAAGCAGAAGTCAGCCTTGTGCTTCTAGTACCATCTACAAAAGCAACTATAACTTAACTAAGCACAGAGAAGTCTGTTTTATTAGTGATCCATGGGCTTCTTTTTCCCCTAAGGGAAAGTAACAGATGACGCTTACAACAGAGGTCCTAAGTACCATCTTCTCAGTTACAGAAAAGCCTAACTTCATCATTACATTTACATTCATAACATACTTAGAAAAAAAAAAAAAGCTGTTCTAAATTTCAGGGATGTTTTGAAAAGATATCCTCTGAGTAAATATTAAAACAAAATGCAATTAAGGTTTACACTTCATTCGTTTAAGTAAATTGGTGCGAAATACACGAACATATTGGTTGGTGTGAACCAATATGTTTACCCTCCTTTTCAAAGCAAAGGATTTATTACTTATGAAAGTGAGTGATTAACAGAAACAGTCACTATTAGTAATACCATTGGCTTGAAACCAACCTGGCTGTGTAGGCAGTGCTCCTCATACGTGTCTGTCAATCAAGATTTCTCTCAATAAACTCACTTCTCTGATGCTAACTCCCGCAGGAACTGTTATACATAAAGTGACAGCAGCATGGTTTGTCTGAAACAGACCCCACAATGTACTAATCTCTTCTATTTTTACCCTTCCATATATAATACATGCAGGAGACTTAAAAAGTAGTTTTCTCCTGGACCTGCCGCTGACAGAGGAGGAGGAACTTGTCAGGCGGTTGAAGTCCAATTAGTGGCTGATTATTAGCAGCATTTCTTAGGGTTGATACTGAAGCTGATACTATTTATGCCTTAATTAGCAACCTGAAAGATGGGACTGAATGCACTCTCAGCAAGGTTGTGAACAATACCACACTGAGGGGAGCTGTCAGCGCGCTGGAGGGCAGGGCTGCGATTCACTGGCTTATCTACAGACCAGAGAAATAGGTGGACAAGAATTTCAATACAGGCAAACGCAAAGTTCTGCACCTGGGATGAAATAACTCCACGCAACAGTACAGACTGAGGTCTAGATGGCAATAAAACAGCTATTCATAAAAAAGCTGGGCGACCTGGAGGATAAGCAGCCCAACGAAAGCCAGCAGTGTGCCCCTAACGCAGAGAAGGTCAAGCACATACTGAGTGGACTAACAAGAGTGTAGCCAGCATGTCAAAGGACATGATTCCTCCGCCCTCTTCAGTGCTCACGAGACCACATCTGCAGTGCTGTCTCCAGTTTTGTCTTCCCAGTGTGAGAGACATCGAACCTGGAGCAGATGGCCACCACAAAGATTCAGAACTGGAGCATCTGGCATACAAAGACAGGCTGAGAGCGATGCCTGCCCAGGCTGAAAGACTCTGAAGTCAGCAAGGAGAGGAGAGGCACCAGACTCTTCTTGGAGGTGCACAGCAAAACAATGAGATACCAAAACCCCAAGTTTCTGCAAGGAAAATTCTCATTAGATCTGATTAGTAAAGTTTCTAGCCCTGCAACTTGTGCCCCACCAGGTTGTGAAGGGTGCTTGGAAGATGGGCACCTGGGCAAGGCCTTGAGCTACCTCATCTAACTTTGAGATAGGATCTCATTTAGAAGGTGGCTCTGCTTTGAGTCAGGAGTTAGACCAATTAACCTCAAGAGATGGCCTTCAACCTAAGCTATTCTCTGATTGTGCATGTGCAACTTTCTACTTTGTTTGCTCTGTGTAAAAATAATGAAATACAGAAAGATGAACGTCTGATGACCGAGGTAGTCCTTGCTCCTTCTAAAATGCTCAAGAAGAGCCAAAAATTCAACAAAAAGTATTGACTTTTTGCTTGGCTGACCTGTGACAGACTGGGAGACACTGAAACAGCATAAATCCTATTAGCTCAAAGACCGAAATTTTGAAATAGCTTAATCTATAGAGCCACAGAATCAAAGTACAATACATAGGACCAACAGAAATTACAGCATGATTTGGAACGAAAGAAAAGGTAACCACCAAAACTGCTGCATGTCATATTTGGTGCTAAACGTAAATAGCTCTTTTCCTATTGCAGCTTGTGAAAGTGTCTGTATAAACACTCACAGTGAGTGCAATTACTCTACTAGGTGCAGCTAAAACAGAGAAATTAGCCCAAGTCAAAGGACCAAAAATAGCTAACAGTTGGCAAAGTAAATGGGGAACGCAGCTTTTAACAGAAACTGTATGACAACTGACTCTCATGCCAGTCTTGCTCAATATCTCAATCTGTGAGCCAATTAAAGAGGTGAAAATTCAAGCCATTCAAGATGTAGGGAAACCAGTTTATCAGCATAATTATAAAGAAAGGAACCATTTTGTTTCTTTCACAACAAACTTGAAAATCTACCAAGATGATCTCGTACCTGTTTGTAAATTTCACACCATTCTTCTGTGTATCAACTATTCCATATTTTGAATTATTACGAAGAACTTTTTCCTCCTTGCAGGTTATTCGAAAGTGATGTCCAAACTGTGAATTTGTCTCCAGTTTTATACTTTTGCCAGCTTCCAAGCCTTTTAGATGAAAAGAAAGAAAAGAGAAAACAACTGTATTATCAAAAATCCTGCACCCTGTGCTATTTCTGCTCACTAATCCGCAGTTTGTGTGATGTAGCCTTTCCTACATATGCTATTCAGTACACTTGCTTTAGTTCTGCACAGGTATGAGAAAAACCCAGCCTAACAGAAGTTTATTGATTCATTCTTTGCTCTTACTTTGATGTGCTCTCAAACCGCATATTCA
Organism: Chroicocephalus ridibundus; assembly: GCF_963924245.1. Taxonomy (NCBI): domain Eukaryota; kingdom Metazoa; phylum Chordata; class Aves; order Charadriiformes; family Laridae; genus Chroicocephalus; species Chroicocephalus ridibundus. The sequence goes on from NC_086286.1 coordinate 15,660,378, forward strand.
AATCAGGCTCACGATTATTGTATTGCTACATAGTCTCCAGAAATATGAAAAACGTTCACAGTACACTGCACTGATGTTCTATGTTGCTGCTGTAAGCACAGCACTTGTAGTCTTGTGATCTTTTTACTAATACATACTTCTGCTAGTGAGAGTTCTCGTTCCATCCCTATACAATCTTGTCTTTCCTTCTAAGGTGTAACCTAAAATAACTATGGTCTTGCCAATTTTCCTTGCCATATTTACATTAAAAATGGATTTATTTTTTTTTTTTAAGGTGCTCTTTGAATGCCCAATTCATCAGCTGCACATGAAATTTTTTGCATAGGATAATCAATTTTTTAAGCGTCCCATTTGCTTACACATTACATTTTGCAAAGAACTTCAGAAGAAAACTAGCATGTCCGGAATGGACAACTCTAGAGAATGCTCGGGGGGGGCAGTTTCAATGCATGTCCTTAAAGGATGTAAAACGGAACTACACCTAGCCAAGAGTTACGATGAGTTACAGTTCTACAAAATGAATTCTGCAGTATCTTGCAACATACATGAAAGTTTCTGAAATATTCTGGAATGCCATCCTTAAAAAAGGCCAAGTTATAAACCAAAAATCACTCAGTTTTCAAAAGATTGTACTGCGACAACTAAAGTCACCCCACGCTAATAACAAAATAATGCAAACATCTCTTAACTCCCGTATGCCAGTTCTCATCACTTGATCTCAAAACATTTTACAAAGGAGGTAAGAATCAAAAGGTAGTTTCATACCCTACCTAGTTCTTTGGCTGCACTCTTTAAAAAGGACTGCATTTTTTCTTCCAGTTCATTCATCTTCTCTCTTAATTCTGTCAAATTAGGATCAAAAGAAGCCTTGACAAGAAATTCATGATTCTCCACCTAGGCAAAAATAATAAGAAAAAATTCATACGAACATAGGCAGGAAGAAAAAAAAAAAAAAGAATCATCTACTTGATCATACACGGTGAAATAAATTTATTTAATCATTTATTCCATTTATTTTTATACATATAATTTTGTACTGCAATGCTGTTTGTGATAATTGGTGTCTGATTCAACTACAAAACAAATACATCTCAAACACTTGTTTTCTCAAATAATACATTTTATACAAGCAAAATATACCAATTTAACAGACTCCTTTACTTTGAGATGGAGCTGTCTGCGCACTTATTTGCATACAAATAACTAAGCAGTAGGTAGGAAAAAAAAGAGAAGCTAGAGGAAATGAAATTGTTATGTACATAATCTGTATGCTAGTCTGGACTTATGCAGCTAATCAAGACAGAGTGTAAAAGGACGGGGTGTTTCAAAACAAGAAGTCTTTGGAAATGGGAGTTTCTGAAACAGTAATTCCTGCCCCAAACACACTCAGGAGGTTATGGAAAGAGCCTACCTAATATCACCAAAAATCCTACCCAATTTCAACCCAGTTATTTTGAGCTGAAAAGCAATACACATTTCCTTCCAAGCTAAACATTTTCAGAGGCACAGCTGAAGTAAGTTGTATTTCATCTTTTTTCCTCACTCTTCCCTACGCTTCCACTGCCAGGTGTGTGTTTCTGATGACCTTTACAAGCCTCGACTTTAATTTGCAAGCACAACTTGTAACCGCTAAATAAAAGAAACTCAATTTTTAATATACAAACTGTTACGATCAATAAATATTAGCACTGTTGTCCGACATGGAACCTAAGCACTGGCTTTCACATTACTAATATATTTAATCTAATCAAGTTAAAAAAACCAAACCAAACCAACACTTTGATGAAGCTTGCCCTAGCTGTGAATTATCTGCAAAGTTGTACACAAAGCAGCTGCAAATACTTTGCAAAACACACCAAAACAAGATGGTGGTTTACATACAATTTCACTTTACCCACTAGTATATGTTATTAAAAGGAGGAAGGAGAAGAGGAAAGGGAGGTTCACAGTTCCTTTACTCCTTCACAGACAATAAAACTATCACTCCAGAAAGCACTGAGCGACAGGAACTGTTAACTGTAAGAACTACTGCACACATCTTGTTCTACTACACACAAGCAGCACTTGAAATATGCAGTGCATCAAAACAATTTTAAAGGCATTAGACCGAAGATTCACAGGTTTTGCAGCAACTTGGAACAAAGATTTGTGAACGCAATCTGGAGATGAAGCTAAAGGGCTTACGTATTTTTAATTTGTAATGGGGGTACAAGTAAACTATTGCATGAAGAAACTGCGTATCATACTATATATTCAAAGGATTGCTACTTTATTCTGAGAATGATCTTCTCCCAGCAGACAATCTGATCTTCCACAGAAGTTACATCACGGAAAACTGAACTGTTAGTGCTTATTTTACCAGCGCTGCAAGGCATTACACTGACGTTTTTCGTTCCAGTTGTGTTGCATGCAAACACAACGCAGTGCCAAAGTTCTCCAGTTGCTTAACCAAAGCACTTGGTAAAGTAATGGATTACAAGATTTTAGAGGACCATCTTGAAACCTGGAGTCATTAAGAAAGGGGTATTTATGACAAAGCATACAGCAGAAAAGACCATTCCTGTTTTTGTAGGGCAGATCCTGGATCTGAAACAGAAACTGGAAAGGCTGGGACGCAAACACCATGTTAACCTGAGAAGAAGGAAGGTAACATTCCTAAGGACCCATGAGGCTCCGGCAGCCCCAGCAGGCGCCCAGACTGGCTGTTGGTTCCAGCCTTCACCCAGGCTGCCATGTCAGAGAGGCTGACCAGAACCGAAGCTGTGCCCTGCGCTTCCACCCTTCATGGGCTCCTCACTGCAGACAAGCTTTCATTCCACTGCAAGCAAAGATCCATACGTGGCTAAAGCTTACAGCGTGCAAAAAGGCTATGTTACTGCCTCACCCACCGCTCAGTCCAGCGGTCACGGGGATGGCGTTAGTTTCCATGTGCTTGTTGCTAACTCCGTTACAGCTCCAATAGACCTGTGATGACGAATGAGCCCAGAGGCTGCTGGTGTGCAAGACAGAAATCCTAAACTGCTGTGAAGTTTCGTGACAGCGGCATTAAAAGCAAAATTACTTCATCTTCAGTTTACATTAGCCTGGGTTAGGGACCACAGCAGTTTGAGAACCAGTTCAGAGCAGACCAGGCACTCCAGCCCCAGGGTAAATGCCCAGTGGCTTTTCCAGGTGTAGACACCAAGTCTTTAGGACATCTAGCAGACTGTATCCCACTACCTCAGCCTGAAAATCTGAATTTAAAAGGGTGTAAGATCCAGGTTCGAAGACAGCTTCTAATATATTGCATTACCCACCCCAACTACTATAGGGCATCTCCTTCCTCATTCATGCCTGGTGAAGGAACCCTTAGCAGGTGACAAGCAGAACTACTCCCTCTGACCACGCTCTCCAAGTGAAAGCCTAGCACGATCAAGTGAATAGAAAACATCTTAAAACTAAATTAAAAGCTCAGCTAAACTTCCAAGGAAGTAAAATGATTATGGTTTACTAAAAATATTAAAAACTAGTGCTACTAATTAATATAAAAACATCAGGCACCCACAAATATATTACCCTCTAACATCTTCTCAAGCTGTGCTCCTCCTTGCAGCAGTCTCTCAGCTATAATTAGGTAAGTCACTTAAAGCAAACTTTCGCTTTTCTTTTCCGCAGCCCTCAGCGTGAATGTGGCCAACAATCTGGCAGAACAAGCGTTAACAGGAACATGGAACACCACGTACTTGAGTTCTTCGTGCTTTGTACCTAATGAATCCACCATCAGTTATGGTCCAGTAAGGCTACACCTCACCAGAAAAACCGAAGAAAATGCCAGTGAACCCAACTGCCCTCTGATCTCCCCAAAAGAAGAATAAAAATACTCATCATCATTGTGACATTTTACTGATATATTGATTGCTGAAATGCACTGAAGTCTAAATTGCAACTCAGTACTGCATTAAATACAAATGTTACATTTGCTTCAGAGATTAAGGAATGCAGACACGTACAAGAGATTGGTCTGAACACTCTTGCTACCACCTTCACTCTATACATAACCTTTTACTGGCAGGAGTTATGCAAAGGGTTATAATGAAAACAAATCCCTTAATGCAATATGGATAAGGAGCAGACAGACATTGCCTTTTGTCCTACTGAACACACTGCATTTTTCTTAATCTAAGTTTTTGCCCAGACCTACTCTGAAATGATTCGGAGTATAAAATACTTAGTGTGGTAAGTAGCAGACTAACTTCCCAGCATTGACAACACTTTGATACCTGCGTATGTCTACTTACATGAAATAAGACCCAAGCGAGTCACATTTCCAAGGGGTGCTCTAATTAATGTGGTGAGAGCAAATCGTTTGCAGGCTCTAGGACTATGTTGAGCTAGCTAGCTAATCTGAAAAACAAGTCCTTCTGTAAAGGGCTGTGCTCTTAATACTCAAACCAAAACGTGATATATTGAAAGCGCTAACAAACTTGGAAGTTGCCCTGACTTGAGGAGGAGGTTGGAGTAGATGGTTTTTCCAAGGCCCCTTATGATTCTGTGAAAGATGGGAATGGAAGCGACAGTTTCTCAACTTCTATTACAGCCAGGTAAATGAATAACCACACCCCACCCTTTTTGAACTCAGATGTTTCTTCTTATATTAGAATGGATTATTGACATAATTTAGTTGCTATGACAATCTGTCCTTCAGTCACACACATAACAGAGCTGGGTATTTGACTTGAACTCCCTGAAAATCTAAGAGAAATTTCAAGTCAAAGTTCAAGTTTTAACATTCATACAAAGAAGGTTTATTCTTCTAGTAAAACCAGTATTGGTTTATTTATAGCTATTTTCCAGTATCTTGAAGGGGAAAAAAACCCAAGCGAATCCAAACCACCAGATTCTATGGGACATCATTAAAAATAACTGACTTGTTCTGTTCAGAAGGACAACAAAACATTTTTAAAGTAGAAACTGAAAAGAAATTCGAAGAGCTGGACTATGAGGGGTGAAGGCTTAGAACAGCTGTTGGTTTTAAAGAAAACAAGTCCCAGGGCATACAAGCTGCATCAACAGATGGTCTGTAGCTAGTATAAAGCTATAAATTTCTTCATTAGCATATATCACAAATTACAGCAACGTGTCAATCAAACAGTCCTTCCTTGAACAGTAAAATGCAGTTGATGAATGCATACACAATACAAAGATAAAAAGTGGTGGTTTTGCCTTTGGATTGAAACACGCATGTTCAAAATTTTAATGCCATAGCATTTTTCAAAAGTTCAACACCTTGCCCTTACAATCATGCCTGGCACATAATTAGGTAGATCTCATATTTCTACAGTCAGTTGAGATTCCACACTTAGGACAATCCTAAAAGCCTTCCAAAGTGACTGAAATGTCTATTGAGAAAGGAACATTACATACATTTCTAACCAAGCATGTACATTTCAAAACACGTCTCACCAATTCTCTAACAAATACAATGGGAAAAAAATTATGTACAAAACTCACTAAAAACCTTGGCATTGTTTCACCCAGTTAAGCAACAGTTCATGTTTTTGCCTGTGTCCTAAGTGTTCAATGTCCAACAATAATAAGGAAGTCATTCATACTCATACGTTATCCCTTCCACTACAAATTTAAGCAACAGCAATGTTCCTTCCAGCTTTCTTTGGCCAGTTTTTCCTCTGAAAAAAATGCTAGTTTTCCCTTGCAAGCACAGTCCTATCATCAGTAATATTTTATAAGCAAGTGTAGATGCAAGGCTAAGATAATTGTAGTAGCTTTCTCTCTAGTGAGAAAAGTCTTTACACTGGAAATTAAAGTCAGTCTTCATACCTAGGTCAATCATTTTTCAGAGAGGCAAACTGTTAGTTATGAAGACTTAATCCCGCTGAATAGATGCAAGTCTAATGAACTTTACAGAAGCAAAGAAATATGTAATAAACATATTCTGGCTACATTCTAGATTTGAGGCACATCATTGTAACTTTGAAGACATGAAGAAGCAGGAAAGTGACAAAAAAAACTTCCCCACCCTTAATACTGATGAGGTTTTTAAAAAATAGTTTCAGGTCCACAGCATCCAGGTACCCAAAGCATTCTCTAGCATTGGTTAGAGAATTTCAGACAGTGGGTGAGTATCTTGATATTCAACTGCTATACTAACAACAGTGTTCACATATTCCACAGCTAAATTATCGCTAACTACTTAATGATCAATTAAATTTAGTGAGTGTAGAGCAGATTGCAAAGTTCAGTGAGAAACTTTAATTGCTAAGTAAACCCCCTCCCACACACCAGCCCATACCTTATCCATGTCCAATGTTGTTTCTATCATCTCCAGAAACTTTGAGAAGTCAGAGTAGATATCATTAAGAGGTGTTATAAACACTGCCAACAACAACATCTGGTGAGCTCCTGTTAAGAACAAACAAGAAAAATTATCATTCACGAAACCCCACAACTTTACCAGAATTCACTTATCCAAGATAAACAGCACCACTACATAGCTGGTTAATTTTTATTAAGATTGGTTACGATTACTTCACTGACGCACGCATTCTAAAATTGGCATTACCCAATTTATATTCTGATTAAGCTTCTACGTATTCATCTTTGTTCATATCTGGTACTATGAGTGAAATTACAGACAAACAACCGTCTGAAAGTAAACCTGCTGTCTGAACATTACCTGTTCTTGCACATAAAAAGTTGAAATGGTAGTAGAAAGTGTTTCTACAGCAACCAATTTTAAAGATACAAAGTGGAAGTTTCATCATCCACACTCAGAATTTTTAATTTTTGTAATCCAAAATGACCAAAAATTGGGAATATTTGGTAGGTTACAATATGGCCATAAATAGAAATTAAGTCATCAAAATTAAATTAGTCTTTTCCAACGTATTTTGTTATCACAAATACTCTGTAGCACCAGGTATAACTGCATAGCACACATACTGTTTGAAGTTCATACAACATTGTAAGCATCAAATGCAAAATCCAGTTCACAGTTAACTTAGCATGCACAGATAGTGTCAATTTTGTCAAAGAATTATTTTCTTCAGGCCTACAAATAAGCACCTATCCAGCAGCCAGCTGTAAAAACACTGTCAGTAAATTAACATTTACGTCTTTGCAGCTACTTCAAGTTATGATTCAATCACCGAAAGATTAGCATTATTGACTATATGATTTACACAAAATGCCTCAAAAAGAATTCAATACCATGAGCTTATAGTCATTGGATTATGTACAGAATCACAACATTTGCCTTCGACATTTACAGGCAAGGCTTGACACATTGACAGAGAAACACAGAATTAAGCTCTGGCTATTCCAGAGCCTCCCAATTTCTCAGACTAGGGAAAAACTCCTAATCTTTCCTAAGAAAAACTTCCGTACACATTTATTGAATTCACACAGTCAGAACACAATTACCCAAGGGAGTCCCTCTTCTCTCTCAGCACTGCAACTCGAGTACAAAGAAGCAGGCTGGTTTGTTTTCTTTTCCTCCTGTGCCTTTCTGCTTCCCCACTCCCCCAAGCTTTTCAAATTAAAGTTCTTAACTGATTAGTATCTCTAAATAGAGAAAAAAAATTACATGTTGTTGAGAGATTATTGAAGTTGTCAAAATGCAGTCTTCTGCTGACCAAAAATCTTCAAAACTAAGAGTGATCTGAAATCAAGTACAGCTTGCTTTTTATTCCAGATCTCTTGCTCTGTCACATCTTTTTTTTCTTCCTCTCCTGTAAGATGACACATCTAAACCAACCTAGAAAATAAAAGGAGGCACTAAAGAAGGAAGAGATTGAAGAGCAGAAGATTCACATCCATTCTTCAGAGCGGACTTGGCAGTTCCCAGTGCATCAGCTGACAGAGTGCACGGCACCCACAATGAAATGATCTTCAATATTCTTGAATTAATGAAAAATGATTGTGCTTGAACTTAAAGTAGTAATTACAATTTCTTTTCTTAAAAGGAGTAACTAGGAAAGTTTCACTATACATAATACTTAAGTATATAAGTTTGAAGAGTACATCTTCAGACACCGTAGGAAGATGTCACATTCAAAAATTAGAAAATATTAATTTCTTACGTAAAGCACTAATGTATTTATATATATTTATGATATGGTTCAAGTTAATATATTGCAAAATTGATTTACACTTTCAATCCAACTTCATATTCACTATCCAACACTTGAAGGAAATAAATAGCGGAGTCAGTGAATACTGAGGATTTATAAAAGTTGTATGTGTCTGCTTTTTCTCAAACGCGTAACAGTTGGCATTAAGAGAATATGAGAAAGAAACACCATTGAAAAAAATCTATATTAAACTCCAGCTTGTCTTGCACCTTCATTCAATAAACTCATATAAAAGATGCATGGTAAAAAAACCCCACTTTTGCACCTACGCAGCATTATTAGCATGTAGGCTAACCATTGAGAGAAAGAATAACAGACCTACGTAGCATCAAAAGCAGACGCATATTGATCACAAAGGCTATCTGCTCCCAGGTACAGCTTTTAATTTAAACCATAATTTACTTACTGAAGCACAGATAAGTGTTTATTACATGCATTAAAGACTTTACTATTAATATGGTTTAAAACGTTGTATAGAAATTAGAATCAAGCACTAATCTTCAAACTTGAAACATTTCTATAGTTAGTTTGGCAGCAAATAGAAGTATGAAAACTGACACGATTATATCGTGTGAAACAGCCACATCTCAATGACTAAATGCACTTAAACCAGCCATTTTGATGGTACAAAAGGTCTTAGAAAAAATCGTGAGGAAAGAACAAGGAACAAAATGGAAATTGGCATAAAATATAGTATGAGTTTGCTAGAGGTGGTTCATACCTGTATAGCGCAATGTCTGTCTGAGAGAACTGCCTAAGACAAAGGGAAATCTGTAGACCTAACTTGGATGCCAAGATGCAAGATTCATGATTAATACAATGATCAGAAGGCAGATAGAGAGGACACCACCAGCTTGCAAAAGTTGAATGAGCTGGAAGGACACCAGCAGTACAGCTCCTCCAGGGCTCATACAAGCATTTATCTTTTTAAGATGTGTAAATTAACAATATTAATGCACAAAAGAAGGCTGCTTATAAAATTCACTAATATATACAACATTGAAGAGATCAGTAGGTGAAACTGGAGCAAAATAAATCAGGAACATAACTAACTGACCTTGAAAACTGGGCAAATAGAAATGAAGTAAAATTTAACAATGAGTACGATGATGCATTGATAGATAAACGAATTTCCACTATGAGTAGGGGAATAATCAGCTGGAAGTGACAAAGGATGGGAAACAGACAAGTTCGATCACAACATGGTTATAACACATCAGCGCAACAGTCATGGAAAGAACAGAACTGGAACACGCAATAAGAGGTATTTCCAAAAGCAGTAAGGGGGTATTCAAGCCACTGTATACAATATGGTAAAAATACACCTGGAACCCAGCATACAGTTCTTGTATACTGCATGTTTACAGGCTTAAAATAAAGAGTGTCAGTCTGAGATGAGAAGAAAGATGCTTCAGCAGCTTCTTGAAGACAGACACCTTCTAAGTACCTAGATTTTATGCCGCAGCAATTTGAGTAATGAACAACTGCTCCCTTTTACCAGCAATAACAAAATGATTCGATGACTCAGAGTCCCTTCTTGTCTTACGTATGTTTCTTATGTTTAAAAAACCAAAAAAAGTTGTCTTTACTCACTATCCCCCTCCTCAGATTTCATCATCCATAAAAACAAGCATCTCAACAAAGCAATGCTTCATACTGAGGGAAAGGCAATCACTGCTGATCACTTCATGGTGTAGTTGCTCTGTCTCCCCATATCCATTCACGAGAAAATGAAGTTCTGAAACTGGCAGATACTCAGAATTGTCAAAAATCTTTCTGACTTTCCATCTCTTGTGAATTAAAAGATTTTATACAGTCCTGAACTGGAAAGTGATCAGATCCAGTCTGAATCAGTCACATACATTCAAAGTTACCAGACCGTTCTTGTACTTCAAACAAGGACGTACGGGTACGAAGAAAAATAAAAACAACACATTTCACCTATTTTAAATTATCTTGGATATACTGCTGATAAATGCTCTAAGGCCAACTGATTCACATGTAAAACAGTGAGAACTTTTTGCAGTTTATTAATTTTTCCATATGGTGAGCTTAGCAGTTTGCCTTACACAGCTTGCTTCTCAAAACTTCTAAAAATGGAATTGTTTTCCTACCCCAATGTTATGACAGAAAAACTCTGTTGATCCAAAAAAGACAACTAATAGAAAAAGAAGTAAAGACAGGAAGCAAGCATTCTGAACGAATACCTCAGTTTAAAATGGAAACCCAAAAGCTCCATGCCAAGGCAAAAACAAGCAGAGTCTGTTTGGAAAAGCAGAGACATGACTGAGGCAGCTAAAGTGTGGCACAGCTCTTTAAAAAAAAAAAAAAGTAGTATCTGCCAGCTCCTTCCCAGTTTCAGATCTAACTGCTTTTGGAAATAACACAGCCAACAATCAAAAACTAATTCAAGATTAATATTTTAGAAGATAAGTTTCATTACTTGAAGTCATAAAACTATAGTACAGAAAAGTACAAAATACTGGGTAATGTTACTGTCTACTCAAACAGAGGAAAGAAATTTTTGTAACTGTACCATTTCAAAAATTATTTCTCTTAAAGGCTTTGGTGCTTGCTTTATGCAGAGATTTTCAAAAAATCAATGGGCTTCTACGAAACTATGCTTTCTGACAAGCTAAGACTGCTATTGCTGTATTGAATCATGCCTCTGTTATGCTGACTTTAATCTTATTCTGCATTTTCTTGGTAACATATAGAAAAGGAAAAGAAATAACAACCTTTGTATTTTCTAGATTTGCTTGTCATAGCATTGAGCTTCCTACTAATGAAGATCAGAAGAAACTCTGCCACATTACCCTTATCCAATACAGAACATTACAATTAAAAAAAGGCAAATTATACCAATAACGCTTAAACTGACTTGTAATTAAATGCAAAAAAAACAAAGTACAAAGTGTCTTCAAAAGGAGCACAACAATTTTGAATGAACGGTTATCTTGTTTTTAAGATCGTAACACACACACAATTGGTCAGGAACTCTTAGAGACAAGTCAACGTCAAATATTACCAAACCATCACTCAACAGTTCAAGTATTTCAGCTACACACTAATTGGAATGCTTTTTCTTGTAAAGATTTGGCTATGTCTATTTTTAAGTATCTGATTGGTATTTCAGAATTTCAGCTCATTTCAAATTCAAACGTCTTTAACCTTTATTCCTGCAACAAAAGTACACAGGGAAAAGGTAATCTTTGGAAGACTACACGCTATTTCTTTGCATCATCAATGTGGTATAAAACACTGAAAACAGACAGGGGTAGCATTACCTTCATGTTTTTCTAGTGCTTGTACAACATTAGGCAGTTGATTAATAGCCTGATACATTCGGTAACAGTCCTGTAAGTTTGCTGCTTGTCTCTGAAATTTCTTTGCCAGCCGGTTAAGATCTGGGAATCGACGCAAGAGATCTTCTTGAAGGCACTGACGTAGTTCTGGATCCCCCACAAAAGCTTCAACCAAATTCAGCCTAAATAAGAAGTTCGTAACAATATTAGCATGACATGGTCTATAATTCTTTTACGTCACTAATTAGAATGAAAACGTTTATCTGGCAGTTTCTAATTATCCTTTCTCTATGTCTGTATCCATTGGCCAACTTTCCTGATAAAAGAACAAATGAAACCAGGACGACGCTCAAGCTGAGAAAGCAAGGATATTCAGACTACGTCATGCTACTGTGATTTTTAATAGTTGGAATATCTAATGAACAGCACTGGAGTGAAAGTTTCAAGTGCAAATGCCAACATCTGTTCTACAGGTATGTCAAAGCTCAGAATCTACTTTGAGATTAATCCTTTCCCTGCACCATAAAAAAAGTCATCCAGTAGACTATGAAAGAACAGATAGTAAGAAGGAAAAACTCACACTGTAGGAAATAAAACACTCTTGGCAGAGTTTTACTGTCTGTGGTCGAAGTCAACACTGACACTGTGCAGCTGTGCAACCCTGGATCACAGAATTGGAATCCTTGAGGTTGGAAGGCACCTCTGGACATTGACGACTCCAACATCTTTGCTTAAAGTAGAGTCAACTAGACCCAGCTGCCCAGGAGTGTGTTCAGTCACATTTTGGGTATCTGCAAGCATGGCCTCAGTATCAACCCCTGGGAAACACCTCTAGTAACTGGCCTCCAGCTGGACGTCATGCCCCTGATCACAATCCTTTGAGCCTGGCAGTTCAGCCAGTTTTCAGTCCACCACACTGTCTGCTTATCTAGCCCATACTTCATCAGATATAATAAAAGACAGTGACAGAAGCCTGCTGAAGTCAAGATAAGCAATATTCATCACTCTCTCCTTATCCAACAACGCAGTCAATTTCCAGTAGAAGGCTATCAGGTTGGTAAGGCATGATTCTCCCTTTGTAAATCCATGCCAACTACTTCCAGTCACCATCCTGCCCTTAGTATATTTAGCAGTGCTTTACAGGATTATTTGCTTAATGACCTTCCCAAGGCTGAAGATGAGGTTGACCAATCCATTATTCGCTGGATAGGTCTTTTTGCCCTTCTTGAGGATTGGACGAAAGCAAACGTTACTCCTATCTTCAGATGCCTCCTCCAACCATCATGACCTTCGTGAGACAATCAAGATCTGTCCTACAATGACTTTGGCCAGCCACCTCAGCATTGGGGGTGTATTCCTTGGGTTCCATGGATCTGTGTGCACCCAATTTGTGTAAATGTTTGCTAACCTGATCCTCCTCTAATGAGGTTATGTCTTCTTTGCTCCACACTTTGCCACTGGTTTCAGGTGCTTGGGATTCCCAAAGGTAAATCTTAGCAGTAAAAACCACTGTGAACAGCTGTGTAAAAGAGGTGTAAGAAGCCTTGTCTGGGGCCTCCTCATCTTCACTCAAGAGCTGCATTCAAACTAAGGCACTCATCCTTGGTTCTCACCTGGGCTATGCTGCAGCCAGGCCTGTGCGTGGCCATGCACCCCACTGATCCACACCGTGACCCATTGACTTGAGTTCCTTGCCTCACCTCAGATCATCACTGTAGATTTGCCTGGAGACGCAGACTGTTGGCCAAACCTGTCACCAGATATACCCCGTTTGCCTCATGCAGGTATTGGAGGACTGCGTCCTTATAGGGTACTGTCTCTACCTGTCTTGTTGTCACCACTGACCCCCAGCTTGCCTTCCCTTCAGCCTGCCCTGACATTTTGGGGTTTTTAAGTAGTGAAATAAATATTCTTTAAGTGCAGCTGAAAGCAAGCATAAATCTCAATGAGAAGTGACAGAGCATTAAATTATGGTTTTCCCACTAGAATGTAAGACAACTTCCACACATTTTGTGCTTTCTTTTTTGCACTGGTTAACATTGTCATCTTTACAGATTTTGCATTACTTTGCATTCACAGTTAAACAAAGGAAGTCAGATATTGTTCATTTTGGAACGCCAGAGAGTCCAATGTTCCTTGGTCACACTTTAGGAATACGATGGAAGAACTCTGCCCCCTTCAGAGACCTCCACACATGATATACTGCGTAGATTTCAGGTTAATCACATTAACTTGCTACCTATCAATACCTTGGCTTCAGCAGGGAAGTTAATTTAATTTAGAGACATGCAAGCAGAGGACAGCTTTCACCACATTATTTCTACTGTTTTGCTTACTGTCTGAAAAATGCATCAGTTTCAATAACAGGAGCATTTGCAAACTGCGTTGGGAATGACAATTTTTTTTGGTCATTTTGAAAGCAGTAATCTCTACATTACACTACGCAGTGTTCTGCAGAGAGAGACAGACACCTGAAACAGTACACAGAGGCTAACATGGTACACTGCCCCAGCTAATTAGTAAAGACAGTCACTCAAGAAACAAAGGCTTTGTCTACGGTAACACCAGAGACAGAGATGCCTGGATAGGTAGAAGTACATTTCTGTATATAAGAAATTCAAAAGGAATGTCCTTCTGTTGCAGAAAGCGGTCTACCCACACCACTCCAGGGAACCTTCTGTATTATACCAAACAAAAATTAATGAAAAGGACAAAAGAAAAATCCTACCTCTATATTTATGCATTCCACTATTGCCTTAATAGCTAAGTTTAATGACTGACATTCCTGACCCATAGTGGTGCTTTATTTCCAAAAATGATAGGATACATGAGGAACTTCTAAAAGATACATTCAAGTTTCAGCATGTATGCAGGACTTGTGAAAAGTAGACAGGAATATACTTAAGATACCTACTGCAAGAACGCACAACAAGATTGACATAAGTAATGTCATAATAGCCAAATAATTTCCAATTCTGATCCCTGTTGGCATTTAAGAGCACAATTTCTAGCTTTCAGGCTTCTGTCAAACACTTTGGAGGAATAACAAGAATTGTATGATTCTGTCACGGCAGATACATTGCCATCTTTATTAAAAATCCCCACAATTTACCTAGCAGACCAGACTTAAGACTCACATCACAAACTTTTCTCAGAATCACGAGCAGCAACTGGTGAACAAACACACTTGGTAAAGACCAGATTTTTTAATGTTAAAAATTAAAAAAAAACAACAGCAACAACAACAAAAAAATAGCAAACAAACAAAAAAACCAGCAAAAAACCACTAAGGATACACAATACAACTGCTTAGCAGACTAAATATAAATCTACTAACCAAATGTCCCTACTTTCCCAAGGGGATAACAGCAGGAATAAATCCCATCTGCAGATGTTCCCCTCAAAGTGTCTTCAGCCCTGTCAGAGCTTACTTAGGGGCAGTATCTGCCAACTTGTTCCTCTTCACAGGAACCAAGGAACTTGGTCATTTTTAGTTCCATAATCTGGAAACAACTCCTTTGGCAAAACAAAACAAACAAAAAAAAAAGACAGGATTCATTGAAAACTTGCAACAAATCACACCCACACGTTCTTACTGTTACCCTGCTTGGTCTTTAGCAGTTATGGTCATGGCAAACAGACACAAGAGGTTGCACTGTTCTGATGTTATGTCCTCTCACTCCCCAGGCGATATGCAGGATTTGTAAGCCTATTTATTACTCCCCTATTACCGAAATATCACCACGCATCAATCCATAAAGAGGCAGAAGTCATGAATACCTTCATATTTTCTTACCTGCAAAGCTGCATGAAGTTCTAGTTTAAAACACCTTTTCTTCACTTAATAAAAGTACTAGGAAGAAAGTAACATATGCATTTGGAGGGCTTATCCCATTGTAAAAGTGAATTTTAATCTAGAAAAATACTACTCTTGCCTGGGGTAGGAAACCAGGGTTTGGTGGTTTTATCCAACCTGCTTAAGCTACAGACTACTCCATGATTTCCATATTAAAATTTCCAGTATAAAAAACTGTTTTCTCTGTTTTTGATGACCAATCTCAAACATGCAAGAATGTGCAAAATTCAACTTTGCCCTCTGTACTAGATCTCATCTTGCCTTCTAATAGCTTATGTTTCAAGCCAGAGCATTTAGTTTCTCTTCCAAGAGGTCCTTACACAATCAATAATCCCAGCAGTCATATACACATGGAATCACTTATTGAAACTTAATAAATGTTGCACTTGGAAAACACCAGCAGCAACAATTTGTATAATGCCACAGTACCTTATCTTTAAAACCCAACTGCACAGAGACTTGCCTTCAACCTGACACACAAATGCCCAGCACCCTTTCTGAATCCACATAAAGCCCTGTAAAACACAGGCAGATTAAGTCTGTCTTTCTATTCGTATTGCTTTATACTTATTCTCATTAAAATCCAAACTATCCCTGTTCTGTCCAATCCGTCGGGCTGTTTTGGTTTTCATTAAAAGTTTGGACCTTATTTGTGTCACCGATAAAAATGTCAGTACCTTACCAGCCAGCTGTTATCCTGATCATTAGAGAATATCTCAAGTGCAGCTTCTAGATTCTTGAGCTTACCTTTGCCAAGATTAAAACCTTTCTCCCCACCCCCGGCTTGTGCCTTTTACACAAACAAACCCTTCACTTTCATCCCACGACTTCCTCAACTTGTTCAACAGCCTCTTGGATAAGAACTTGTCAAAGGCGTTTTGAAAGCTCTAATTTATTCTTTTCTTTTTTTTTTTCCTCCTTTGTCCACAACAATGACAAGTTCAAAGAGTTCTCAGATCAGCTTGACACAATTTTCCTCTGCCAAAATCATGCTAATTAGACTAACATCTCATGACCTTCCTAGTACTGTTCTGTCTTCCCCCCCCCTTGTTTGCCAACCAGGAATATAAGGCTAACAGGTTTGTGTTCGTGCCACATTTTGCATAACAATCTCCCGTATGGTAAAAATACATACAAGGCTGCTGAACAGAAAGGGCTACATCAAGATAATGCATCTGTAAGCCATGCCTAATGCTCACGAGTAATAATGAAATCAAATGACAAGTTGCTTTTAAGATAAAGCTTGACTGAGGAAACAAAAAAAGAAAATACAAAGAGAAACAAATTAAAGAAGTCCAAGAAAGTGCAAACAACAGCTGACAAAATTGTGTGTCTCTCTTTCTGCCACACAGTGAAAGGGAAAGGAAGACGAGGCAAAACTTTCCACCACAGATCTAAGGCAGCACAGCCAAGATAACAGAAACAATTATAACTATTGAAACCACACTAGAACACAAATGAAATCTTTGTTTCAAGATGGTTACTTAAATTTGCAAATTAAACCACAAAAATAGCAAACAAATTTTCAGATAACTGAAAGCCAATACAAGTACTCTTCTTGAAGCTGGAAACGATAACCCCCTTTTTCTCCTGCTATTCAAAACCATGGCTATTTATCGGCTTTGAAGTGCAATAACAAGCAACATTAGGCTTAACCGTGCCCTGAGAGAGGAAAAAAAACCAACCACCTATCTCCAAATTTCTGTTGGATATTCTGGAATCCAACTGAAAGCATTTCATCCTTTCCTGTGTTTTATTGTTGTTAACAGGCGTCTCTCAGACGTGCTATTAACAGACAAAAGACTAACACTCCACACCAAAAAGAGACAACAAAAATCTGTTTTCGATCTAATAAATGGCACACACTTTCCCAAGTCTCATCACAGCGCTTCCGTTCCACCGAGGTTTACGTTTCATTCGACATCAGAAAAGATTGCTTCTTCCTTTGCTACGTCTATGCAGCATTTTTCATCACGATTTTAAGGTTATTGCATTGAATGCTGCCACAATAGAGGTTGTCAGGAGGGTTTAATTGTATTACTAGGCTTTTACGGAGCTAAATATAAAAGTTTAAGTTAACGCGAAAACATTAACCAAGCCTGATTTGTATGCAGACTTCACAGAAGGATGAAAAGAATTCTGTCTGTAGAAATAATAACTAAACTAACAGATTAAAATATAAGACTAGAGTTAGAATGAATAGAATATTTATAATGACTGAGCAGGATTGACCGGTACAAAGAAAACGCTAACAAACCAGTTAGCTGTACAACAGGCTGAGTTATAAAGCACCCAGGTTTTAATGTCTCCGCCACCAACATCATGCAAACCCCTGGGCAGTTCTGCGCCTCCCACGCGGGCAGGAAGGAGAACGCTTCCTCCAAGCACCTCTGCTCAGAAAAAGGACTCTGCCTTTTTTTTTTTATCATATTATGAAACTTGGATCCATATATAATCAGCAAAATATATATATATATACACATTTAATAATAAGTAATATATGTATTTAATTGCTACTACAGAGAAGTAACTTAAAATCCAAAATTCTGCTGGACATTTCCATGGGAAAAACTGTACTAACTACAAATTCCACATGACACAAAGAAAAAAACGTTAACACTGAAATCAAATGAAGAACGCACTCTTTTACAGGAGAAGATGACTTACTTTTAGGAAGATCTTGAAGGCGCTAACTCCCCCGGCTATACAACAGCCAAGACTTCAGAAGAGCATAAATTTGTATTCTCTGTCTGCTAAAGCTCTTCTATGACTATAGAATAAGATCAGCTTGTCTGTCTAACTGTTCAACTTGATTATAGACAATTTTATCAGAGAAACACCACTTACAAAAGTAGCGTATTAAGGACTGCTTTAAGATACGCCAAGACTTTCACCTCACCACAAAAGTTTCAGAATATGCAGTTATACCAATTTAATTTCATATTTTCTTTATAGAAAGGAAAGTAGAAAACACTTAATGTACCATTATTTTGGTTTCCCTTGGGTTTCTTTCAAACTCAGATCTCTTCTTAAATCCAGTGCAGCCCAGGCAAACCCTCCCTGGACACACTTAACCCAGACATATAAAACTGACGGATTCTTCTTTTCTAATCCTATAGAAATTACCAGAATAACGTAATAAACTACAGCCTCAGCTACTGCCTCTTCAACAGGAGGGCAGGGCAAAGCCAAGCCACCATCTTACTGTTCTAATTGGGTTTTCTTTCCCACAAAAAGCACCTGCGATTTTAACACCCTGCAGGAGGTCCACACTAGAGCAAGTTGCTGTAGTTGATTTAATACCAGCATTTGTGCTTTTCAGCCAGAAATAAGCAAGGCACTGTCATAAGCTCCTTTTATAAACTTCTCCCTGGTGACCCAACCGTTCCCTAGACAAGCATCTTCTCTCTCACAAAAATCAACCAAAAGCCAGTTATCACCGCCTCAAGTAACTGGTAAATATCACCCTAAATTTGCAAAGCTCTTTTCATGACAAATCCCAGTACGCTTTACAGCCTTTGAAGTATTAAGGCAGACACCTAAGATGGGCACACAGGAGCCTAAATTAGGTATCTGAAGCCTGATACTGAGAATGACTTTACTTCAGGACACTTCTTAGCAGCATAAAAATCACAGTGACCATCCCAGGTCATCTTGCCCAATACAGAGTTGTTACATGCATTTATAAAAATAACATTCAAAATTTCTCAGACAAGCACAAAGAAATAACAATGCAAAAGACCTAGACAGCCCACACATGCTTTTGGAAATGCTTAGTTATGCACAAAAGACTTTGTTATGAAACTGGAGCGATCTTGGTAAACAATTTGAAATAAAAATAGCACAAAACCTGAGGAACAAGCAACCGGCAGCTTTAGAGAGACTCATACCATCAAAAGTCATTTTATTTTACTCATACACCACAGGCTTAACATCAATGATCTTCTCAACACTCCGCTGGGTTCACACAGCCAGATCGCACCAAGAGGTTTCTGGAGGCTGTGCGCAGACAGAAGTTGCTGTGATTTCTGGCAACAAGCCTCCAGCTGGTGGCAATATTTATCCAAGCAGCAGGAGCAGCCTTGCAGGGGACTTGCCATAAGCACCAGTTCCTCCAGTACTTTCAAGACACAAGATCTGAATCCAGGTTTTTGTTTCATCAACAACTCTGAACATTGCTCTCTGGATGAGTTGTATACATACCTCTCTCGCACACGTTACACATGAGAGAGAATAGCCCACGCAAGGGGTCAAAATCTTTCTGTTATTTGAATGAAACGAGTACAATTTGGCCCTACAATAGCATTAGGGTCCAAAATCTCGTGTTTCGAGTGAGTGTCACAAGTTGTTCATCTGAGTAAGCTCTCTTTTTGCTCTCCCACATATGCCTGTATGCATAGGGGCCTGTAGCTCAGAAGCATACAGCCCAGACAATTCCAACAAGCCCGTGCGAGGGCCTTGTGCCCAGGTAAGCAAGGCTTCTTCCTGCTCCGTCTGCCAAAAAAGCAGCCTGCACCCTCACATGTATTCCCCTCCACGCTAAACGGCTCAAGTTCTTCTGCTGTTTCCCACCTGCTCTTGCCCAAACCGCGTGACCTGTTATATTTCTTCTTAGCATGCTGACACAAAGTTGGTTTCCTCAGTTAAGAACGTGCTGTAAATGCTTCTGCAATATCAAATGACTTCACAGTTCCCCCCCCCCCCGAAAACCACTGTTACAACCTGAGAAAAAGAAAGAGCTAAACTAAAAGATACAGCTTGCCTAAATAGCAAAACTTTCAAGATGACGGTGAAGGAGTACAACAGTGTACACACCTTCAATTGAGAATTTAAAGTACATTACTGTTTCACGTGCGGGATGTGAAATTACAGGCTTCTAGAGACGAAGAGGTATTTTATAATAGGGTAGATTAACAGAAACAGCAAACCAGGAATAAATAGTCCCACAGTGACACATCTTACAATTTACCTGTAATGTTTGCGTTCTTAAAGAGAGTGACATCATCCCAGTAAAATTACAGCAATCCTTGTACTCTGATGACCCTCCTAGCTTCTTAAAATATTTTGCAATGATTCCCAGTTCTAGACACAAACAGAGAGTTTCAAAACTTTTCCTCTGCAGAAACAAAAAAGTCATAGAGACCAAGCGTGACCTGGCTCAGTGGTACGGCTTGAAAGCTGTCCTGCTCTTTGCACGGGCAAGCCACATAGCATGGAGGAAGGAAAAACTGGTAGTATGGTAAAGGCAGCTGCAGACACCCCGGGCTGACACTGAAGGTAATGCTCCCAGTAGCAGCTCCCTCCTTAAACACACATCTTCGTTTGCTGTGGCTGCGTTAGCTTTCCACCAGCGAGGCTCCCCTGAACTAGCTCGCTCTGGGGTGGCTCTGCCAGCTGTGGACAAACCCAGTTGTATCTTGGTGTTGGCTTAAGCTGGCTGGAAAATTACGCCCACGAGTCACAGCCCCACAAACACTTCCAAGCTGGCAGAAACCAGCACCGGCACCACAAAAAGTGTGAGGTAGTATTGCTACCTGCTGCGCTTCTCCGCCCTGCCGTACCTTCTCCCTCAAGTCAGAAGTGAGCTCAACCAAGGGATCTCCAGGCACGTATCCAATGCCCTCGGGATGTATTTAGTACTAGAAATTGGCCTTCATTCCACTATTACAGGGCAGGTCTTTGAACTGAACTCGCTACTACTGTCTTTTATTCTCAAATGTATAACTTGAAGCAACCATAAATATGCTATTTCTTGCAGCTCTATTGAAGTAGTCCCTTCTAATGCAGAGTCCAAGGTTTGAAGGGCAGCTTTAGACTCTAGAGGAGCCACAGAAATCACATTGCACGCACTTCCAGAACACTGGGTGCTGTGCTACTAAGCAGCCGGACAAGAGCTCCACACCAGGCTCCCTGATGTTTAACCTGAAGGATTAAGCAACACAAGAGAAAGCCACATCCAAAAACCAGTCTCCTGCCTTTTCTAATTTTCCTAATTAGTCCCAAAATCACCCTACCGTGAAAACAATACTGGTTATTTGCAACCTCAGAATGGTCCACTCACACACAAATTTTACAATTCAATAAATGCATTCATTCTTCCAAATAATCAGAGTTCACTCCTTTACATCAGCCACATTTACGTAACATAAATTTAATATGTATCAGTAAAACAACAGACTCCTTCCTACTCTACATGAATTCCTGCTTATACCATTTGAGTATTATATGTTAAGAACCTAAAGATAGTAATCAAAGCCCTGAGATTACATCAGGGGTACCAGGCACAAAATCACTATTTTCTACAACAATCAAGCAAGCTGTTACATATTGATTGTGAGGTTGCAAGCTAATGAGCTCAGAATCAAAAAAACAAAACAGGATTCTCAGGAAAAAAAAAAAAGGCATTTTTAACTCAAATACAACATTTTCTTCCTCAAAGATACTTATTGCAGTCTTATTTACTCTGAAATAGGTTACCAATAATTGGCTATTTTTGCACAAGTTTTTAAAGGTTTTCCAACCCCAGCAGATTCAGCAAGATAAAGAGGAAAACAATTCTTCAGCAGAAAAATAAAATCTTGGGTCTTATTCTTGCCAGCAAGATACCACTTGATGCAATTAAGATCTTGGTCCTGAAGCAGACTGCTGCAACAGCAATATTTTTAGACCCTGAGGGAAGGGAGTGCCTGGCATCATTCTGAAGCACACGCAAATAAAGCAGCCGCACACAAGCAGAGCTCTGCTTTGCCTCCTCTAGCCAGAAAGCACGGCAAAGCAAAGAACTGCAGGGCTCTGAGGCATGCACACAACTCCCCTGTGGCAAAAAGCAGGAGGAGCAGAAAGCAAACATTTTCCAGGATGACCATGAGCCAGCAATGTGCCCTTGTGGCCAAGGCGGCCAATGGCATCCTGGGGTGCATCAAGAGGAGCGTGGCCAGCAGGTCAAGGGAGGTCATCCTCCCCCTCTACTCTGCCTTGGTGAGGCCGCACCTGGAGTACTGTGTCCAGTTCTGGGCTCCCCGGTTCAAGAGGGACAGGGAACTGCTGGAAAGGGTGCAGCGGAGGGCTACGAGGATGATTAGGGGACTGGGACACCTCTCTTATGAGGAAAGGCTGAGGGATTTGGGTCTCTTCAGTCTGGAAAAAAGACGTCTGAGGGGTGACCTTATCAACGCTTATAAATACTTAAAGGGTGGGTGTCAGGACGATGGGGCGAGGCTCTTTTCAGTGGTGCCCGGGGACAGGACAAGAGGTAATGGACACAAACTGGAACATAGGAAGTTCCACCTAAACATGAGGAGGAACTTCTTTACCCTGAGGGTGGCAGAGCCCTGGCACAGGCTGCCCAGAGAGGTGGTGGAGTCTCCATCTCTGGAGACATTCAAAACCCACCTGGACGTGTTCCTGTGTAACCTGCTCTGGGTGACCCTGCTCTGGCAGGGGGGTTGGACTAGATGATCTCCAGAGGTCCCTTCCAACCCTATGATTCTGTGATTCTATGATTCTTCAGTTATAAGGCAAGGCTGGGAGTGCTCCTGATGGTACCATCACACACCTATCTCTTCACGTGGCCAAGGGCTGCAAGCTGTGTTTCAGAGCAGTAAGGAGAGGGATCTTCAGTAGCATTTCTACAGGGAGACGACGACCAGCTTGTCAAGGGTCCCACTGTTTCTCTCCAGATGGGACAGAAGGTCACCTCTGCCCTGCAGCAGGGACCCAAAGAGGCCCACCAGCGTCTCCCTCTCACCAGCTCCCGCTGATGGTTCACTTTGCGGTTGCAACTACTCCATGGCAGACCAGCCCTGCTCTACAAGACTTGGGTCCTGAAAATACTAAAACATTTAAAGCAACAAGTATTGTTTCTGTCTATATTCTAAAGAAACTTCCATACACCTGTGCACCCAACCTACAAGATCACCCCAGTCACAGTTAAAACCAAAACCAAGTGCCTTTTATTTCCCATTCCACAGCCTAGATATATTACTTACAGTAACAGTCATCTGTCCAAGTAATAGAAAAGGAAAGTAAACCTTCACTTATGTTTCTCAAAAGTAAAGTTTGTTTTTAAATTATTACCGAGAACTGCCATTCAGACTAGAGTTTTATGTAACAGCACTATTTAGATTTGATTCACCACTCCTCCTCATTCTCAGTTAAGTAATAACAAAATTATTACCCTTTAAGAATTAAACAGCTCCACAGAAGAGGAGCTGGCATAAAAAGGGAAAATTCTCACTTTATCACAACCTGCTACTTCACAGAATGATTAACACTTTTCCCAACTTTTAAACATGCATGCTTATTATACAAAAGATCCATCAGCAGAGTTGAATTTTGAATATAAGATGGTTTACACAGCAAGTCTTCTCACACCTCAAAAACTCGGCACAATCTTGCTGTCAGAGCTCAACAGTCTCTTACCCTCAAGGAACTTTACAGACAAAAGTGACAAATGGATATTTCATAAAACAAGATTCTCTAAGTATCTCCTAAACGCTTTGGCAGAGACACGTTTTCTGTCTTCCCAATGTTACAAGAGACTTGATTTATTAATTTATTTCCATGCATACATTCTTTTTCATTAAATCTCCATAGCCTTCTGTAGGAGCTAAATAATATTCAAGTAGCACATTCATAGTGAATTTGTCAAAGGCAGCAGGTTTATTGAGCAATGGTAGTCAACAGCTCCATTCCACACATTCAGACACTTTTCCAATTTGAGGATAGGCAGATATCCAATTTATCCTACTGCAGCAAGTTTGGTAATCCAACTCACAATATAAATTAATTAGTGTATGCTCTAAAAAAGTCAAGATACCAAGAGAAAGCAAACACAAGTCAGATCATTAAATCTGAAGAACAGGCTTTTGATATTGCTTGATCCGCATTTAAGAAAATGTTAATCTTCTCATGTTTATGATGATAGCAGGTCACGGACCAGCTGCAGAGGGGCAAAAGGATTAATTTTAGACGACAACTTTCCTCACTTTTTCATGGAATAGTTTTCATCAGGTGAACAAGCCAAACCAAATTATTCTGTAGCTATGAGACCAAAAAAGGGGAGCAGCAAGAGATGAAGGCCAGAGAGGAGAACTGGGATTGCCTCTTTTGGCAACCGCCTAGTTTTAATGGATTAGATGCTATACAACATTTCATCCTTGATTATTTTAACATGCTAAATTCCCCATCGAAAGATGAACTCAGCAGCTACATGAACACTAGTGCCAGTGCCAATAACAAGGGAACTGGTGACAATCCATGGTCAGGGAAGCATGACTATACCATTTGATTTAAAGTGGTTCCAGCATAAGCCGATTATGAGAGAACTCAGTGTTGCAGGTTGCTGCGTGATGCTTAAGAGTCAAAAACAAACAAAAAACCTTCACACTGAATTCTGACCACTGAAGACCAAGGAAATCCTACATACAGAACAGCTAGTGTGAGCAAGTGTCAAGGACATGAAGGCAAAAATATCCTAATTTAAATAAAGACAAGAAAAACTGGTTTCACAATACTTTTTTTTGAACATTGCCGTTCCATCAACACAGTATTTAGGCTTCTGGAAAACAAAGGCCCATTTCTTAAGAATTACTAATAAACCTCCATTTCTTATACGATAACAAAGAACAATGGAAACGGCAGAGCAAGAACTCATCAAGTACTGTAGAGTCATGGGCAAGTTCATAAACTCCATATAGTGAAACTGCCCCACCCAAAACCTTCCAGAGAAACCAAAGATGGAAAGCAGCTAAGGCCGCTGCTCAGCATAACGCCTTACACTGCAGAGGTTTTGTGCCAGTCTTCCTTTTTAATTAAATACAGCATTTTGGGATCCAGTAATCAAACAATATTACCGCATGGTCTTCAAAGATTAGAGGCAGCTAAGGAAAGTTATTTCCATTAATTTTTTTTTGTGTTTTATTCCTTGCAAGTTTCCATACATTATTAAAATTAAGAGGTTAAGTTTATTGCACTCCATCAACACTAATACTCTTTTAAATTGCTAACCTGTGCATTTCCTTAAACTAGCGCAGACTAAGAACATACTGAACAAGTTCTATTTCTTTGCTGTAAAAAGCAAATATTTCTTCATTTGTATTCATTCTGCACAGAGAAGGAACTCAAAATTGTATGTAAACAAAACATTAAAGACTTTTACAACCCTTATACATGATAAATGAAATGAAACTACAAGTCAAGACAAAATCATCCTGCCAAGAGCTCCATTGCAGTTTCCTAATGTACCACCTTTCTGTTTGTGGATATAAATTAAACAGAGCAGAAACAATAATATGCTCACTGTTCTTTCATGGGGAGTATACCATATTCTTGTATACAATATTCAAATTAGTGACCCCAAAGATACTGTGACAAACCAGAGAGCTTTGCACACGTGCAAAGTAAAAGTTTTTCATATGGTCACACTCTGCAACTGAGAACTTCATTAACTTATGGCTGTGATTTAAAAAAACCAACCCAAAACCAACTGAATAATTAAACACAGATTCTAAGTAAAGTTTAACTACTGCTGGAATTACCATCCACCTTTTTGGCAGGCTGAGAGAAAAAGAATGGTATGGCAGCTACAGATTCACACGTCCCTAAATAAATAGCAATTTGATTATTTTTTAAAAATCTGAAAACCAGTTTGATGTTTGAGCCTCAAAATTCTGATGCAAAAGAAACTAACTAAAAGCTTAATCCTTCGATTTATTTTGCACCAAGTGAGGACTTGTCAGGACGAAGTGGGCGAGCTGGAAGTATCAACTAGGAGATACTATGACTACCTGCTCCAGTGCTGCACAACTGAATGCCACCTATAATTTACAGATTTGCAATGGTGATTACTGATCCTTGACCCAGAAGAATGATTTGGATAACATGCAGAATGCAAATAGCTTTTAGGCACTTCTCCAGCTCAAACAGCAACATTGTCTTTCCCACACCTGAAGGTGCCATGAAAGGAGTCTTTTTTCAGCTCTTATTTTTATCCCCCTATTCCCTCCTCAAACAAGAAAACTAAAATAAAGACTCTTGCAACACAAGAATCTAAGCTTTTTAATAGGTTTCAAGTGCCTGGGATTTTGATGGAAATTCCTTCCTAAAGACAAGGCCTGTCTGACATGTGCTTGACTAGTACAGCTTTTGTTTAATGTTTCCAGACAGCACTCACTATCAACCTGTTTTCCAAGCAAATACAAATGAAATTAGTAGTTTTGAAAATAGTAAACGTAGGTGAAGGGAGGTGAGAGGGTTAAAGAAGCGTTGAGAGCTTCAAACTCCAAACATTTCTCTAGGGGAATTATAGATAGTAATTACAAAGGTGGCGTTTTTCTAACATTTCTAGAGGCTTGTTGGGAAGCCAACACCATTTTCATGTCACTGGAATGACTTCTTTCATGTGAAATATTTATTGCATCATGATCTGCATGACAATAACAAAACACTTTTCTGTCTTCCAACTAGCTCAGATTCAACCTGTATTTCAGAAGCTTCTTTACAGGCATTAGGGGCACTCCCAGCATTTAAAGTGCATTTTAATTAAGCCACTTAGACAAACCTCCAAGTTGGTCACATTCTCCCCTCCCTTACTGAGGATGCAGGCCACCACCTACTAATTTAACTGCCTGAAATCAGTGTGTCGCTGTGCAGAAATACTGACCTGCACCTGGAAAAGTACTGAAGGTGTTTCCAGAGCTGCTGACCACAATGACAGAAGCAAAAAGCCTACCCGCAAAGCTCTGCAGGGACAGCTGCAGCTCAGAAAAGAACACAAGAGTAGTAAAAACCTATCGCAGAACAATTTATGTTGTTGGAAGGGAACCCAAGGCCTCTAGTTCCAGCCCTTACTCAAAACAAGGCTAATTTCAGTTAAATGCTGAACAAGAACAGAGAACCCTCCACCTCTCTGAGCATACATTCCAGAGTCTGACCATCCTCATGGTGAAAATTTTTTTCTTTATATCCAGCTGGAGTCCTTTGGTGAAGATGATGTCTGTTTTGTCTCGTGTTTTTGCTGTGCCCTTGCAAGAAGCACCTGGCTTCACCTTCTCTATGACTCCCACCCACCCGGCAGCTGAAACCAGGAGTTAGGTCTGCCCCTTAGTCTTCTCTCCTCCAGGCTACAGACCCAGCTCCCTCAGCCTCTCCTCATACACACCAGGTGCTGCAGCCCAGGATCCTGCTCAGTGGCTTTCTGCTGGACTGACTCCTCTTTGTCCATCTACCTGTCCTGCAAAGCCCCACACTGGATACACTACTCTAGGTGCAGCCTCACAGCTACCAATCACGTTCCTCAGCCTGCTGTTACTAGTGGAGCCCAGCGTGCGGTCACCCTTCGCTGCTACAAGGGCACACCACCACTGACTTGTCTGCCAGAACATGCAAAGATGCAAGTATCCTCCTCCACTCCAGCGGGTGCCAGGGTGGCTCAAGTCCTCCAAGAGAGCCAGGGCCTACAATCACGTTTCTTCTTGTTGTCTCAAGGTGGCTTTGTCCACTTTCTCATCTTGATGGGGCAGATGTGCTGTAGATGCTCACCGTAATGTCCCCCACCTTGCTGTCAGCTCTCTAATCCTGACCCTTAAGCTCGCGATGGACCCACTGCCCCCCTCCGCAGCAGAGCTCTGCGCGTTCAGGCCATACCTCTGCAGAAACACCCCCCCTCCATCTGCCCTGCCCAGCCTTTGTAAGGAGCATGCACCACAGCACCCCAGTTGCTCGATCCTGTTCCTGTGATCCGAGGGAGACCACAGGCGTGCAACGCACACGGAGTTCTCATTTCACCTGCCCGTTTCTCATCCATGCTGTGCATTCGTGTGCATCTGAGATGAGCCCCCAGTCACTTGGCTTCTGAGCTATCCCATACGCACTACCCCACTCTGTCCCTCCATTTATCTGCTGAAGAAAGCATATGTTAGGTTAAATTACTACTAAATAAAGCCCTGCAAAGGCAGTCAAGCCTGCCTACACTAGCTAGCAACAAGTTGCCTTTTTTTTTTGTTTTTAAGCAAGCTGCTACTTTAATTGTCATTCAAGACTGATTCATGAGAATGTTCTACAAACTTGGGAATTTTACTCTGCTAGCCACTGAT
The DNA here is from genome assembly GCF_963924245.1 of Chroicocephalus ridibundus. Classification (NCBI taxonomy): domain Eukaryota; kingdom Metazoa; phylum Chordata; class Aves; order Charadriiformes; family Laridae; genus Chroicocephalus; species Chroicocephalus ridibundus. Next base: position 15,688,762 of record NC_086286.1, read on the forward strand.
TCCCCTCAAGCTTCCTAACTCTATTACTTTCTGACTCTGCTAGAGATAAGACTGGTTTCTGCAATTTGGCCCCCAATGCAGCGTAGTATTTAGGAACACAAGTGAAAAGCTCAAAACAGGCTGGAATCAGAACAAGCGATGTTAAGAGTACAGCCTGTAACTCCTCTGGAAATGAGACCCTGCACCTTCTCTAGTACAGGACAGAGGTGTATAAGAGGTTAGGCCACAGTATGCATAGAGGACTAAGAAGGTAAGCTGGAATCTTATATTTGTTCCGTGAACAAATATCAGATAGTTTCCCCTCCAATATAGAAAAAAAAATACATATGTTCAGCACAAGTGCCCTTCTCAGGGCACAAAAGAACAAGTACCATTTTACATTCTGCCACATTTCTCAGACTTCCAGCTATCTGCAAGTTACATACTGAAGTTACTTGGTGTACTATAGCCAATCATGTTACACAATTAATATATGTATTCGCACTTCCTGCCTCTGCAACTACATTTAATTTCAGAAATATGCTGACTATAAGGCAAGAAGTGAGAACCTCATGTACTTGCCTTCCGAACACACCACATGGGAGTAGGACTGCATCTTGTATACTTATGACTGATAATTATTTTTTTAAATCATGGAAAACCAGCCAGACATGGGCAGAACCCCAAGTCTTTCAAGCCAGGCAAGTGTCAGGAACCCCCGTTCTCTTAGTTCTCATTAGAAGCTGTTCCAGTAGATAAACACTATTTTATCTCAAGCACGTGCACTGTGTACATTCATTTGTGTTGTTACTGTATTGATGGTTAATATGGACTAGTGATATAACAGTGTGTTCCATTTACCCATAAATGTTAACAACACGTTGCAGGTTAGAAACTACTGAAAGAAGTTGATCCATTTAGCTCCAACAGATGACTTGCACCACCTACTGGTCTCAGCGGAGGGTTATGAGAGTTTAACTTCTAAAGTTTTTTAAATAAACGGTCAGACATACGATTCTACACTACTGGAATAAAAGTTAAGTCAAAACACCTCCCGCATAAGCAAAACAACTGGGTGACTTCAAAACATTGTCATCTAACATCAATCCAACTGTTTTGCACCGTTAACAACGGCATCCTTTATTTCCTAGCCTGAAGTGTGACATGTTAATCAGTAACTCCCCTTGACTACACAGGAAACCTAAAGGAACAGCAGACCAGATATTTCCTTCTCAAACCACCTATGCGTTCTAAATTATAGTTTGTAATTCTTAAAACAGCCACAATATACTGTAAAGCATACAGAAAGCAACCTGGCAACTGCCTATCTTTCAAAAGATATTTGAACCTGTCAATACATCTCATCAGTCCCACTAAGAGCTTCTCTTACTATGCTTGTTCCTTCGGATTAAAAAAAGAACAGTCCCACACATTAAGACTGGGAGGATGGCACACCAACTGCTTACAAGTAAAATACATTGCTTTTATCCCAAAGCCAAAGAATTAAATTCATCAAAGCAGTACTTGAAAACAAGATGTATTCAGGCACGCTTAGCTATGCTGCAGAATAAACTGGAAAAGTATGACTATAGTATTTCAGTGTCCCTAAGTACAGATTAAAAGAAACTATTTTTAACAAATTGCAACCCCAACGATTCTGTGGCTGAGCAAAATACAGGAGGTTATCAATGGACCTCTTTCAACCAAGTAACACTTAGATACATTAACCTTTACGAGCTTCACTAAGAGCTTAACTCCATTTAATTCCTCCCCTCTTCCTTTAAATGTAGCTTTTCCTAAGGGCAGTCAACATTAGCCATACAGAATCACAACACAAAATGTGGAGATGATCACAACTCTACAAAACAGGTCAAGTTACATTTTCTGCCTATCATTTAATCCCAGCTTCATCAAGAAAACACCTTCTCTCTTCCAAACTTGCAGGACTTCTGATGCACAGTAATGAGCAAACAAGTCTGACACAAAAGTTAAAATCTCCATTGTGTACTTTGACATAAAAAAACTACAAATGGGAGTAATAACTTTCAAAATCTTAAAATCAGCATAACTGTAAAATTAAAGTTGGCTTAGATCTTAAAACACAAAACTGACAGAAGTAGAAGATCCTGGGCACATAACTGAGAACTAATGATGAAGGATCTTGTAATACATGCCAGAGTAAGATACAGCATTCAATAAACACGGAGACAAATATTTAAGTGTCACATTACTAACATTTCTAGGTGTGCTCTGATCAAGTTACTAGGCACCATTCTGCAAATTATTAGAAAAAGTGTAGAAACTTGTTGAGGAGAAGCAGAATAACACAGTTTCTAGAAATCTAGAGAGAAAGCTACTCTTTGCATAACTTCTTTAAACATCAATGGGACCAAGCCAAAAATTCTTTTTTGGTAGTAGTGATCTGTATTAAAGTCCAACAGCATATACAGACATATCTGTAATGCCTTATCTGAAATATTAGCCTTAGAGAAAGTATTAAAGTTAAATTCACGTTTCTGGCCTCTTCTACTTTGTCGAGGTACACACTAACATACATTTTGCAATGTATTAACCTGCCATTCACTTGAGTTGCAGGAAGTTTGGTTTTAGATGACAAGAATACAGCTATATGTAGCACGAGTTTAAAAAGAGCGTAACCTCTGTTTGCACAGTGAACATAATCAAGAGATAAACACACACACACTGTAGGAATATGGTCTTTGCAGTTTCCTTTCTGAAGGACCAGGAATTATCTGTTCATTCTCAGCAGAGATTTGCCAGATTCTCTAAGGCTTCATATCAACGATACTGCTGTCTACTGGGAGAGCAGATGCATGGTGACAGGCAGCAGTAGGAAAAAGCAAGGAGGAAAAAGATGACCTGTAATATCAAGGCAAGGTATGGTAAGAGTGCCCCCTCTGCAACTAAAGGCAGTTTTTTTCCTGGAAAAAGAGGTCACTACCACTTAATTATTTGGGGTTGTATTGTTTGGTTTTTTTGGTTGTGTTGTTTTTTTTTTCAGTTGGTAAACTGGTAGTGACATCAAAATATTATTATACAGCTTGAGTATTTGCAGTATAATAGTTAAAAAGATGATGCTACACTGCCTTAGCCTATAGCATGAATCACTTGTCCATCTAAACATATCATACCGTCTCTTTCAGATGTTGTAATTATAAAAAGCGTTTAATCTAACAGTAACCTGTCAATTTTCTCCTCAGGGAAAACCACTACTTGTTCTAACTACAATGTGTTACAGGACAGCACACCAAAACCATTATTTCTTTGTTGTAGTACTTTGTGCTTAAAAAGAAAGAGCCTCCTCTAAAATAGTTACTGACTTGTGTAAGTCTATTGAACACGTAACACTTACCTTTCTTCAATTCTATTCTTGTCCATAAGTGGTTGTTTGATCCACTGATTAACTAGTCTTTGTCCTTGAGGGGTTCTGCATTTGTTTAGTAAACCAGCTAGAGACTGTGCAGTATTAGCATTTTCCACAGAACTCTGGAAAAAAAAAAATAAAAAAAAAAGAGAGAGTTAGTGAAGTTTACTGACACCCTCTGAACAGCACTCAACTTTGCTACCTAGGAACAGATCAGTGTTTCTTTTGTACTCAACTTGGCACCCATCAAAAAAGGCAAATGAAACAGCACGGCATTAAAGCACTTAGGCTCTAGTCCCTGAAACATGGTGAACAATTAATAAGTTCGTCCATTTTGAAACTAGCTGACTGAACAGGAAAGTCAGAAACTTAACCTAGCCACTGGGTGTTTGCCGTTTGAACAGGAAAAGCGGAAATATACCAAGATATTTGTTAGTTTTCCCCTGGTAAGATCAAAATAATAGGGGTCCTGTCCATCAAAAAACGCAGCAAGAAACAGGACTTGGGCTCAAGGGTTTTGGCTGGCGATCTTTGGATGGTGCTGGGGCGGAGGGGGGCGCGGACACAACAGAATGAGGCAATGGGAGAGAACAGAGTTTCCCAAATTTTCTCCAGCTTCCCCAGATCATCTTTGGAGTACTATAAACATGTCTAAACTTACTCCGTCCAGATTATAGTTTACTATCTATAATTTAGGTTTAATATAAACTGGACTCAAGACAGACTTTTGTGCAATTTTCTTGGGGCTTTGTTTGGGTTTTTCACAAACAGCTAGGGAGCAAGAAATGTGTTTAACATTGAAAAACAGCAAACAAACTTGTTTCAACTCTTTACTTTGAAATGAAAACCCCAACCCTTTCTGCGCAAGAACACCGGCAATTAAAACAGCAGACAAGCATTCAACTAGGAGCAGGTGTGGATGCCCATAAACAACTGGGATGTAGAACTAGCATCACCACAACAGTGAGAAGGTATACTGACACATTCAACCCCTGGAAAATCTAATCTCTAAAGTGGATGTGCCTATTTTCAGTTTTATGGACAGTATTAAATTATGAAAAACTTCCGATTCCAAGGAATTGCCACAGACTACATAGATTATACATGAATAACCTACTTCAGCACATCCAAGTTGGAAGGTTACAGTTTCGTATAATCAACTGATCTGCTGCACCATAAGAACTTTACCTACACACCTCACAGAGCAACTCAAATTTCAAACTATTTTGCCTTTGCTTTAGTGCCTGCCCAAAAACCTGCCCACAGACAGCCTGCCACACAGGCAACGACACAGCTTCCCGCTACATGGCAAATCCCTTGTTCCAAAGCTCACAACGGCCCCTAAAGACAGACATGGCAGCGTATTTCCTATCACAAAATGTGTAACACTTGCAAGGACTTATAAAGGGGTATAGCTAAGACAGTGTTGAACTTCCTAGAACACCTCCATAAATCTTGAGAAGAGATATAATTTTTGCTTCATTTGCTAGACAGTGCACAGAGCCAGGAAATGAAGCAAAAAAAAAAAATCAGAACATCTCTCTCCAGGGTTAACCAGTTCAGATGCTGAATATATGCTCTTTTTTGCTCTAGAAATCCCTCAAGGTAAACAGGGGATCATATTTGTGATTTCTTCCTATAAACCTGAAACTCAAGTAGATTAGCTCCAAGCAGAGATCACTAAGCAGGGTTTACTAACAAGAAAACAAAAGAAAAAAGCTGCTACAACAGAGCACTTTGAGTCCACGTTTTCCTACAATTATAAAGAAAAAAAGATGTGGTAGGAGGTATGGAAGAGACTGGTAACCAATTTGGATTTATAGAAAATGTGCGTAAAAAGTAAAATTGACACTGGCCAGTTAGCACGCCACGTTGCTTTCAGAATGTTAAGTACTGCCCCGTTCATTGCCCTGCCTGCTGCAGCCAGCCCCCCCTTTCCGTCACCACCAGCGGCGCTCCTGCCATACGCCTCCTGTACTATCCGATTCAGGCCTCTATTCTCCTTCCCCAAAACAGCACTACTGTAAAAAGCAACTGTGCTTTGGAGTTCCCTCTCACACCACAAAACTAGAGAGCTCTCCTCCCCTCCCATGCCCCAAGTCTGCTCCTGCCACTGGAAATGCAAACTCCTCTGACTAAAACCAAGGAAAGATAAAGCATTCTACCCAACTGCTTAGCCAGACTCCTCAGCAGCTACAACGATGAGGTACTTCTAAGGCTCTTCCCACATCCGCATTCTACATAGACACTTGTTTGTGGCCACTTCCTACCTCCTTGACGATCTTCTCTTTTACATTCAAAGTAAGATACCAAAAAAGGTGGTAACAGTGTTTAAAACACACACTGTACAGGAGAATCTGAAAACAAAGCTAGAATGTAGAAGCTGCCGTTAATCAGGATCTGTAGAGCTGCCACTAGGCCATCAGGCTACCTATCAAGCAGCTAAGTAAGTACACTGCAAAACAATTCTCAATTCAAGTATACATTTCTTACCTGAAAAAGGTTGAGGGCTTGAACAGCTGCGTTATCTAGAACCATATATTGACTAAGATCAAAAGTAGTCAGTTCAAACTGTCCAAAGTTAGAATCATCTGACAACAACTCTAAAAACTTGACAATGGCCGACAAGGACGAAACAGCAACCTGAAGTGTTTTTTTTTTTTAAAAACAAAACAAAACAACCAGAAACATTCTAGTTAGAAACACTCTCGAATTGGGGAGTATTTGATAAACACCCCTAGAAAGTTACAATCAGGGGAAGTCTTTGAGCCACGTCAATTCCAGCAAAGCCATGAGAGACTCATCCTGTTTGACAGGGCTTCATTTTCATAGGGACAGTCTATGGCACTGCAGAGTCTTTCTAGGTAGGTGCAAGAACAACAAACTAGACATTTGCATAATCTGATAAACAAAATGTGAAGTGCATGCCTCGCCAGCTTCCCAAAGCTGTTATCAGGATGTTTCTGGCTCAGGAACACAAACAAGTTATTGCAGATAAATGAGATATCATGGATCATCTCAGGGCATGGTTTCAGGGTTAGTTTTCAGCCAGAACAAGGATCTGATCTGACTCACTGCATGGCATTACAAATGTTGGTTCCAGCACAAAAGAGAAGCAGCAGCATGACTGACTTGTTTAGCTGCGACACACTTCAAACAATTTTAACCTGTTGTGAAATGACACATTAAGGAAGAAACTCTGCACCTTACACCTGCGGTGAGCATCAGCAGTGAAGCACGTTTTAAAAAAAAATTAAAACATGTTTATCTCAAGCAAATTACCTCTCGTTTGCAGCTAAGAACAAACACGTTCAGTTCATATGCAGGCACTAAACCATATGCTTGAGCCGTAAGACGATATAAAACGAAAAATATTATCATAAACATTACTTTGTTTTCAAATACCAATTTTCCTGTCATGCAAAATACTGGAAGTATTGTATTTCAGTCCTTAGGCTAGAGAGATTATGAATAGGAAGCACCTCTTGTGCACAGTCTATTTGCTTACCAGAGTTTACTACTTTAAAGAGATAAGGAAGGGTTTTCTCATTTTTTTTTCCAGGACCCCTGGAATTCAACTTTGACACAGACTCAAACCAAGCAGAACTAATAAACACTTCAGCAAGAATGTAGCTTAATATACCATGGGCTGTACAATACGCTTTCCCAGAAGTATGGGAATCCAGCATAAAACAGGACTGGTGAGGACAGAGACCATCAGCCCGCAACAGGTGCACACACCACTGCTTCTAAAACACAGGAGCACTCTAAACATTACTCTGTGCTCACCTGCTTTTCCATCTCTGGCAACGCTGCGCTGTTCATTTGTTCTTCTTTTTTTGATTTTAACAGGCGATTGAGATCCTGAACAATATCTTTTGTTGTGAAATCTGCCTTCTTTCTGTCTGTAATCAGGATTCCTCCCCTCTGAATGACCTGTTGTCCATAAACACACATAGTTTTCAACTACTTTCAATATTCAGGGGACAGATATTCATCACATCGAAGCAAACCCTGAAGAGGTATTTATTTACTGCTAGGTTGCAGAGAGACGAATGACAGACAAGATTTTACCCTTAGAACAATTTTTGCTAATTAAAATACAAAAGAGTTAACAAACAAATAATACATTTTGGATGCATAAATCAAAACTTCTTTGAGTTAAGACAGAATTTTAGATAAAGTTTTGTCTGTCAGCCACAACGGGTCCCTTACTTGTCGTAGTTTTCCCATCTCTCCTGCAGTCTCTCCTCCTGGTAGCACACACTCCTTCGGTCCTAGCTGAACCAGTAGAGCTTCAAGGTTTGAGAATTGATCATTATCTGGAAACTCACAGACGCTCAGTTTTCTCAGGGTTGTGTCGACATAGCCCACTCCTACCACTCTTTGTCCATCAGCAGTAGACAGCTTAACCCCCACAACCCCAATGGCCGTTGACATGTCATTGTTGGCGAAGAGAACTTCCTCAAACTGGGCAAGATTTCCTGGAGAACCCTATTTAGAAAAGAAATACACTTTTAAAGAGTGTTTATATCCACACCTTTTTTTTCTTTAAAAAGGACAACTGATGAAAGCAAGTATGAACAGTCCATTAATATAAAACGTACAACTGTTCTATTTTTTTAACCATTAAAATTTTACATATCGTCTGCACAAAGTGAGCTACTTCAGGTTTCCTTTATTTCCCAACCTATGACAAAGATACAGAACAAGGTCTTCCAGCCTTAGAGCAGTAGAAAATACAGGGATATATAACAGACCGCATGATTTACCATCATACCACCAACATCGGTCCCTGAAAATCCCAAAACTCCAAGTTGAGGGAATCAGGAAAGAGTTATATATTTTTTTTCTTTCATTTCACAATTACAAAGAAAGATTGAAAATTGTACCTTGTATGCTAAATACCAGTCATTCTCTTTGACCGATTTACTCCCTGCTTTGTTCTTGTAAACTTCAACTCTGTAATGACGAACCAGAAGCAGATCTCTCACAAAAGATTCAAAATTCATTTTACTAAGCACAACACTCTCAAGCTTCTGAGTTCCTACAAAAAAAAAAAAGAGGGAAAAATATGATAAATCATAATAAATAATAAATCAATGTTCATTTACAAATTTCACTGAATCTATACATACATATACACAAAGAGATCTGTTCCTCTCACCCTTCCCCTCTTCTTAAAATATTCTTGGTTTTGTAATTAACATTTCACACATTTTAATCTAATGAGTGGTGGAAGCCTGCTACAGGTTTTCTTTCTGGATAACATCTTTTCTTTCCTGATAAGCCACTTCTGTTGACAGAGCAGACTGTCACCCTATTCACACTCAGAAGATGGCGAGACACACGTGCCAAGACATTTCCCTTTTATCACAATATATACTGTAAAAACATATTCTCAAAAAAATTTAAAAGTTTACATTAAAACCTAACTTAGAAAGAGCCTAATTAACAAACTTCTTGCTTCTGTTCCTATCAGGGTGCAGGCAGATGATACAGTTGAACAAATTTAATTCCGTACAGCTGCCAAGACGAACCATACCACTTCTAGCTCCCTACCTCCCACGCCACCTCTGGCACCAGCCTACTCACAGAATAACATAATTCCACTACTAAAAAAACTGAGCTTTCAGTATGTTAAATTTTCTGCCAAATCAGCAATTGGAATTAACTCAGACTAGCGTCAGATACACAAGAGCTAGATGACATACAAAGCACAAGCGATAGATAGGGATTACCACACTCCTCTTTTCAGTAGCATGCCTTCATCGCATTTGAGGCTCTTCCTCCCTTTATGTAAAAGACACTAAAGAGCAAATTTCCACACCCATAAAAAGTTATGGGTTTATTCCAAGGAGAATTTTTTCATTTTCTTGTCTTAAATCTTTAGTAAGACTGTTTTGGATGTAGGTAAGAAGCTAATTCCACATAATTAGGTCTTCTTTCCCAATGCAGAACTGTCTAACAAAACGAGGGGACGGCAGCTGAATATGATTTGTGATTTGAAATCATCCGGAAACCACAAAAAGTAGTTTTATGCTGACTTTTAACTGGATATGCTAAATAAGGCTACAGTTTGCAGTGTTTTAAAATCAGAGATGATAGTCACAGGCTTACATCCATTAAATGATCGCTTTTAAATGAAATGGAAAAATTGTACCGATGCATGTGTTTCTAGCCTGGAAGATGTATCAAATTCCATGCTTGAAACCATCAAGCTCTACAACATCCCCACAAATTATTTTTTTCTGAGGTTTTTTTTTGTGGTTTTGTGGAGGGGTTGGGGTTTTTTATGGGTTTGTTTTTTTTTTTTTACTTATTAGCCCATCACTTGCAACAGAAAGCAAAAAGCATATGAGAAGTAATCCTCTTTTTAATGCCACTGCACACACACACGAAAACTTCATTCATAACAAACAGGTTTATTTCATGAAGTATGAGCCAATAACTTTGCAACATTATGTTCCTCGAGATTACAGATAATACTAAGGTTTGCCTCTTCTGACAGGATAATTTATCTTTATGCTCTTACATCCAACGCCTGGAAGCTCCACCGTCTTATACCAAAAGACAAATAAAAAGCAACAGGGGGTGGATGGAAGAGAAAATCTTATGCAATACATAATTAAATATGTTATTCCCTTCTGCAGGCCATCATTAGTCAAGCACTTAATAATGGATAATTTGCACATGTGAAGTTACCATTGTTTACCTGTCGCCTGCACTATAGAGCCGCATGAGCCCTGTCCTCAGTTATCACAGAAAATGTCACACAATCATTTTCCCAAACGGAAATCTACCAATGCTCTGGAAAAATATTAACATGCCGTTAGCCTATCCAATGTATCGTGTTCCACTAACTATCCACATCCGACAGTCTGGTAGTATGATCTTATGCGATGAGCAGTATGTACTCAGAACCACGCTTTCTGCTGTACTTCCTTACGTTTGTACACCTACGTCTGTCACACGCATCCCACTCACGAGAGCTACTAATTATCATTTCAAAGCTGCGGGAGGCGAAAAGAAAGATGTGCGTGCAGTTATGCCTGCTTCCAAGCAGCAATGAATCAGGGCGCACGTTAAAATCCAGAAACCTCTTAATATCTCCCTTCCCACACCCACCAACACCGAGGGCAGCAGCCTTCGCTCTCAGCAACACCCGAGGTGCTGCGGGCTTCGGCGGCCTGGAGCCCGCCAGCTCCGCAGTGGCCGAGAGAGGGAAGAAAACGGCAGCACCTCACGCTCTCTCGCCCTGACACGGTCCCCGTCTTTGACAGATGACGCCTCGGAGAATTCGCGTCCGATGCAGCCACGAAACGCGACGCCCCGCAGCGTCGGGACCCGACCGACACCCCGAAGGCCTCGCCCTTGAGAAGACGCCGCTGCTGCACCGGCACCCACCGCCGCCTCCCCGCGGGCGGCCCTCCCGCTCCCTCCCCCCCCGCTCCCCTCCGCAGCAAGGCCCAGGGGACGCGACCCCAACCCGCCGCCTGCCCTGGCCCCTCAGGGGGCCGGGCCCGCACCCACCCGGTGCCCCCGCCAGCTGGCGGATGACGGCGCGGGTGCGGAAGAGCTCGCGGGCGGCCAGCCGCGCGTCCGCGCCGTGCGCCGTGTAGTAATCGCCGCGCTCGAAGAAGCGCACGGTGGTGTCGGGCTTCTCGGGCAGCGAGAGCACGGCGCGCACGAAGCCCGCCTCAGCCCCAGCGCCCTCCGGCCACACCACCTCCCGCGGCGGCTCCGCCGCCATGCTGCTGCTGCCACCGCCGCCACCTCCCGCCAACGGGCCACCGCGCGCCCCGCGCGGCGCACGCGCGCCAGCGGCGGCAGCCAATAGCGGCACGGCCTGCGCGGCGCGTCACGCACGCCCCGCCCCCTGCGCGGCGCCCCGCCGCCCGCCGTGAGGGCGCGCGCGGGAGCGGGCCTTTCCGCGCGCGCCGTGCTGCTGTGGCAACGCCAGCGCTCCGAGGGGCCGCCGCGGCGAGCTGCTGCCGCTCGGTGGTCGCCGGTGAGGCGGGGCGCGGTGCCAGCGGTCGGTGCTGCCTTAAACTCAGCCCTGAGACCCACGCCATGACAAAAGTTGCGTGCATTCTTGTGTACGACCTTATGTCGAAGCCGCAGCGTGCAGGCCTCGTTCACGCAGGCCGCAGTCATGGAAGGCCTTCCCAGAAGAGGGAGGGAGCCCCACGCAGCCATGCTGAGGTGGTCGAATTTCAGAGGTACATCAGCCCTGCTTACTCGGTGAGGACGAGAGCGTCCTGTGGACCCGCAGTGTGGGGGCCCAGAGCATGCTGAGGAGCTTCATAGGCTGCCAGCAGGCAAATGCTGTAACGCAGGGCTGTTGCCTTGGTCAGACTGCCAGGAGGCAGAAGGCTAGGGCGGTAATGGGCCCTCCTGTGCTTACAGGAGGAACAGTGTCCAGAGACCCCATGTGCCCCCTCAGGCAAGAAGACAGCAACTTTCCCCCTGTCACTCCTCCCATGCAGTGCAAGGAGCGACATGGCAAATGTCCAAAAAAAATGAAGGCCTAAACCCCATTTATGTACTGGGGTCACACAGCTCAGGGACAGAAAGGGCGCTGGCTGCCCCACAGTGCTTGGAGAGATCCTGTGCCCAGAGTGCTTAATTTTTTTGATTTTTCACCATCCTTTCCTCCACTGTCCTGGGCATTTTTTCATTTTTTGTTTTCTTTCTGATGTAAATACAGAAAGAAATAGAAACAGTATAGGTATATTCTCACAATCTTTCATATAGTGATTAAGAATAATGAGAAATCCCAGGTTAAATCAAGTATTTTTGGAATTCTTTTGCCTTGGTCCACTTTTTTTATTCCAGTCAGTTCCAAATCATGATTCTTGTACCCCAATTCAGCTGCCTGCACCTTATCACCTATAGTCAAAACACATCTTAGAATTGAAGAAATGCTTAGCATTTCTTGTGTAAATGCTTATTGCTTCTTCTGGTTTGTCCATCTTGCTGCCTCAGAACATCCTCTCATCTGCCTCCCATTGCTTTCTCTCTCCACCCTATGTTACCTCAACATCTTCCATCTCATCTCTCACCCTTCCTCCGTCTTCCCAGCTCACCCCTGGCCCCAGCTATGGCATGCTTTTGGGACCTCTTTCCCCATGATTCTCACCTCACTTGTCTCTTCTTTCCACTTGGTGAATCAATGTGCTCATCTTTAATATTTCTTGGCACTAAGAGGCGCTTTCCAAAAGGCCCTCAGAGGCCCACATAAAGACTACTTCACGTTTTCACACTAAACTATGCTTTTACCCACTGGGGCCACCCTGATGCCTCAGCCTGAAGGTGTTGACATGTGCTGGCTGTCCCTCCACAGGGGATGCTTTGGTGTCCTGACCTCTGCCCCATTCCTGCCCAGTGTCACCCTGGGCTGCCTGTTCGCACCTCAGCCTTCCCCACCCAAACCCAGTCCTGTACCCCTGAGGTACCAGCTTTTCCAGAAAAGGCCTTCAAAGCCCTTTTGCAAATGCACTTGCTGAAGCACCATGGGCAGGTTCCTGTGGAGAAGAGAAAGTAACATCTGCCTTCATTTCACTTAGGAAGGAAGAAGCAAAGCATAAAGTCACTAGAGCTTTGACAGTTGCTCAAAATTTTCCTCTTATCTCCATAACAGTTGTAAAAATGACATTGCACTGGCAAGGCAGTTGGATTTACTTTCAGTATGAAAAAGTGTACTTTTCCTAACCTTATTTTCAGAAGTGGCTAAACTATCTGGTCTAATACTTCCCTGCACCAAAAGTGTTTGCTTGTGGCAGTACTCGTGTAGGAAAATTCAACTTAAATAATTGTCATTTAGCAAATACATAACTCGTAACATCAGTCAACCTTGCCAAGAGGTGATAATACCAGGTCAGCCCAAACTATACATTATTAATAGCTGGGAGTGCTTGTCTTTGTACATACTGATGACTACAGATAAGGCAGAAGTAGGACAAGGAGGAAAAAAGTGCCCTGCACAAACAGTTGGAGAGGAGATGGGCTCCAGGGACCTCATTACCACCTTCAAAAGAGGTGGCAATGCTGTAATTGCTGCACGCTGCAGTGCTTCCTTCTCTCTCCTCTGGGCTGGTTACACCTTATCATTCAGCAGTTTGCTCAAGGCAGCTCTGCTATGCTGCGGGCTCCCATTTACAGAAAGCCACCACCTAAACCAGCTGCTAATGCTCTTATTGTGGTGACCACAGTCCATGAAAAACGTTTATGTTGTGACATCTCTTGCACAAAATACCTCTAGATCAGTCACCTTTCCCTGAGCTTCTGCCATTTTCTTTGCTCCGTCTCTTCTTCCAGGGCAACTCTGAATGGGGACCACCTCCCTGTTGCCAGGCTTGGTTGCTTCACCACGCTGTTGCTAACAAAGCGCTTCCTGCTTTCTTCCTTGCTTACCAGGAGTGGTGAGAAGATGGCTTAAATTGTTACGCACATGGCAGATGAGAAACGGATGCTAGTCTAGGCCTTAATTTTGTTGCCTTCTTACGCATAACGACAGAAAAGTTGTGATGGCTTTTCAGTTAGGAAAATGGATGTCCTTGAACTACTCCAGAGAAAAAAAAAGGAAAAAATAAACCCCTTTTCACCAAAGGTTAATTAATATTCAAGTGTGATCAGTGACAGCTCTAATGCTTTTGAGTGAGTGAGGATGTTACCAGAAAATTTTGTGTTAGACTGGTGTGTCTGTATGTATGATGCAGCAGAGACTTAGGATAATACTAACAAGATAAGACTATTTAGTTAATTTAAGTTTAAACAGAAAATGTGGCTGTTGCCTTCTAGAGGACCTTTTAACTTTCACGTGTGCACTTTTTTCACTCAGATCAATTTGGCACAGCCATGCTTCTACTTCGCAGGCACCTGAATGCACAAGGATTCTGCAGTGCCTTTAGAGGTTAGTAAAGAAAAAACCCACTTCTTACACGTATGAAGTTTTTACATGCTATAACCTGGTAAGCATTGCCTCTAACATTACATACCACTTCCTTTTTCTCTACCACCCTCTCCCCTTGCATACGGCTACCATTGGATCTCATTGCTGAGACAAGGAGGACAAAGATTTCAGCAAAGTTCATAAAACTCTGCGTGGATGGGTCCAATTATCCCCAACATAGGAGCCACCCCTAGAGCCTGCCTGCCTGCCCAGCAATGGACCTTTGTAATACCAGACCGCAGCCTCTCCTGGGAGCTGCTAGAATTCGGTAACTAGCACTTGTAAAGTTAGAGCAGCAGAGCTGCAAGCTTTTTTAGTTTTCTAGAATATTTTTCAGGCCTATTTCAAGCAGTCTGTAACCCAAAGTCACTGTATATTATGGCAACCAAAGTCCGTCAGGTGAGGATATAAATAAACATGATTCACAAACAATGTCATTTCTCTTACCAAACTTACTATGGTTGTTCAGGAGGGTAATGAGCGTGCTACTGTCAACAGACCCTACATAAGCAACGCTGACCTTTCATTTTGTAGTCGTGGAAACTATGCTTAGGGATTACTTAGTTCTTTGGAAGAAAGTTTTATAGACTTTATTGGTCGTGCTTTCTCAAATATGTTATTTGCATACCCTCTTCTTAAAAGGTCTCTAATTGTCTTTGCATAAACATTTATTTAATTTTGCTCAGCATTAATAATATCTAATATATATATATGCTAGTGTAATAATTCATAAGGAAGTAATAGATTTGCACTTGCCTATACAAACACTATTTTCCCATGTTGTACATAGGCACTAAGATAAATATTATTACTATAGTTTCTTGTAGTTTGTGTCCATCCCCTCCCTATAACAAAAGATCTCATTTATTCAGTCTCAAATTATTTAATAAATCTTCAGTCTGCCCTGCATATCCTTTATCGCAATTGACATTACATTAAAAGAGAGGGAACATGGTATCACCACTGTGTGTATACAACTTTAGATTTAAAAAACATGCTGCTTCAACAAAGGAAATTAATGAATTAGGCAAATGGAAGCATCAAAATATTTACCTCGCCAAAAAGTGATGCCGTGACTAATACTCTTTTAGGAAGTTCTATTGGTTTGTTTCTTTTACAGGAAACTTTTAAATTTTGCTGAATGCTTTCTAAGTATTAAAATAGAGAACACTTAGTATTTGCTATTTAATACCAAGTTATCTTTCAATAGCAATCATTTTTGCCAGCGGTTCAAAGCTGCTCTATATATGAGAAGAAACATGACAGGCATATGTGGAGAGTTGACACTACCTGATAGTGGCTTTTTTTTTTTTTTTTTAAAGTTTCAACACATCAATCTCCTCTAGCTGTAAAAAACTGTAAAACACAATTTATCTGCAGAATGCTGATACACTTATTAATCAACTCTTTCCCCCCCCTCATCCTTTTCCATTTCCCTATAAATACAAACTTTTATGCAGCTGGACTGTTGCCCACATACAGCATTTAGTAAACAAAACAAAAGCCAATACAAAGGTCAATAAAACTATTTAGAAAAGGAAACTAGGGAAAACCCTATTATTGATCACCATTTTGAGAGCTGAGCAGCATTGTTTTTGTACCATAGTAACTGAGTTTAAAAACAGATACAGTACGATCCCTTCAGCTGCGAATTTAGTTAACCGTCTTCTTTTTCTGAATTAATTTCTGTAAACTTCGTGGTTTTCTAACCCCTTGGCTAGTTTCAGTCAAATTTGACAAGGAAGACGACTGTACTAGAGACACTAAGCTTGTGTACTTATCTTAACATGAAAAGCTGCACTAGGTAAAAGAAATGAAGAGTATCTAAATGCCTTCCTCTACTGTGGGAAAAGTAGGGAGAAAACAATGTTCAAACAAACCGATTGGGACAAGGTCCAGGCCACGCAGCAGGTACACACCAGCCAGTCAAGTCAACACATGTGTATCTCCCAGCCCAGCCACAGCACATGACATCTCTTTCTGTCACGCAGGCCAAAAAAACCATACAAAATGGGGATGGTAGGAAGAGGAGGAGAGCAAACAATAGCATTATGATCTTGGGGAGAAGAAAGGAGTGGCAAAGATACCGTATTGCAGAGACTTAAGAAAAATATAGGATATGGAGTGTGAAGAATTGGGGAAGACAATAATACACACAACTGCAAAAGACAAGCTTACTGTAAACTAGGCTTCGTTTGTTTAACAGCTTACACAATTGTAGGAAATTCATCATGCCTCAGCAGACTGCCTGCATACCTGGGGAGAAAGGGAGTGAGATATATTGGCAGACATATATTCTGCCCTACAGAAGTTGTCACTGAAAAAACCGCCTGAAGAGGCTGTAAAGTACTGCAGTAAATTCCCTGCTTCAGGATTTTTGTGCCTACCAGAAGCAGCAACTCAACACAGAAAAAAAAAAAAAAAAAAAATCAATCTGCACGTCTCTGCTTCCCAAAGCATACTATAGACTCAAGAAAAATCAAAACCTGGGAGCTCCAGCAGCTCAGTACACACACCCATCGCATGTTGGAAGACCCAAGGGAAAGTCGCTGCCTACATTGCAACATCAACACATCAGCACACACGTCAGCTACCACCTTGTTCCAAGGCAGCAGATACTCTGGTTAGCTGTGACATCAGAGGTACATTCAACACAGTTCAGCAACTGCCCTGTTGTATTTAGCAGATGCACACAAGGTCTCTAGTGGGGTACGTTTCACATTTAATTTTACGAACACAGTAAGTAGAATGTCCTCTCAGTAGTTTATCCTACTTTTCCTGTTTTAGGGAGGGGGCTCAAAACAAAAACCAGATTAGTAATGTGACTTGTCATTCAGTTCCTTATCTTGCATGTAATTATTTCTTTGGCAACAGGAGTTACAGCATTTCCTTTATAAATCAGATAGGCTGGATGGACTATACATATTAACTTGCTGGCCGATATGCATTAGACTACTGACTGCCAAAGCAAGCTCTTTTATCCAGAGCTCTGGGAGGCAGATAGCCTCCAAGTTCGGTCAGCCTCCATGACAGTAAACATTAATAACAGCAGAAACAGATTCTAGCTGTGCAACACCTTCTTTGTAATGGATAGCTATGTAAATCAGGGTAATGGTGTAATAGCCCATCCCCAGCTCAACCCTTGGATGCCAAGCCTACCCACCCCCAACCCTACACAGATGTTCTAGATTAGAGGCTTGTTTTACTATAAATACTTACATAGCATTGGAAAGAGCAGTCTATGCATTCCTGAAATTGCTACATTCACAGCATGCTTATTTTTTATACAAACAATCCATTTTATCATTTTACTCCTGTTGCACAGTAAGAGTGGAAAATAGGATAAAGCATAATTTTCACAGCTTTAAGAAAAAAAATCATGCTACTGAGATATTAGATGGCTAATACAAACTTTGTTTATGGGAGTTCTAGAATATTTTCACCTATGCTGGGGTTGCTTGCTTTAAGGAAATATCACACTGCTGAATTTGTAAGCACAATAACTTACCCGATCATCATAATTTCAACATAGAGGAATTAGAAGCCTGTTTCAAAGTTTTATTAATTCAAGTCATAAAAAAGTTACAACTTCAAATATGTACAAACAGCCATAAAAACATCACATTGAGTTATAAGGAGACATTTTGTTACAACGTGGCTACAAAAATCATTATCTTCCATAAACCTCCCACAAGGCTAAAATAACCATTTAAACATGTATGCTCCAAAACCCTAGTAACAGCAGTTGACAACTCATTTAATTATCATAATAAAAACAAAATCAGGGAGCAGTATTTAAGTTTGACTTGAGTAAGATGGGGCATTTAAGATTTAACTCTCAAATAAAAGTAAAAATAGTAGCATGGTTACCAGTCTTGGCTGTTAGAGTTTTAGCAATCATCAAGTGAGCATATTTGCCTCCCTTTCAGGGGTAATCTTTAAAGAGTTAAGATCCATGCCTCCAATGTTTCTGTCGTCTCGTCTTTGAATCTTACTCTGTTGTCAGCCGATTTTATTATGCATTCAGCCCTCTATGCATTTCATTCATTTCCTTTACCTGGAGGGGAGGAGGTAGAGGGAGATCAACATTTGTGCTACTTCTCAATAGTTCACACAGAACAAGACTATCAGTATTTCCTGTGGATTGTATAGCCCTTGCTATAGATATGTAAAAATAGTACTTGCTGTCAGCACTGCCCCCCACCCCGGGAAATGCAGCAGTTCACCAGCTGCCTTTGAAACTAGTACAGAACAAACAGGGTGAACTATACAGAGATGAAAACTAGTTAACAGAATTTGAGTATTTTCATTTTCCTTAAAAGCTTGCTTTGGGTGCTTCAGATGTGTTTAAGAAGCTATAACAAGCTTACGTGGTTCTGGATTCTGGCCAACCTCCTCCCCACATATAAACCATAAACAGAAATTAGTTACCTCTGCTTTCACGTACTTCCCTTTCCTCCTCCTTGTGAGGACCTGCAGGAGAAGGACAGAATAATTGTGAAGTTTTATTTAAGTCTTGGCTTACATTGTAACTTTATCTGATTGTGACTTTAAAACTCTGAACTTTAAGCTGTCCTTTACCCATCCTTCACCTCGATGAGTTTTCCCTAACACTTTCATTTTCCACACAACAGCCTTCAGTTATGACCTGAAAGTCATAGTATGTACGTCCATCACCTCTTTCCCACCTCCCAAGTTTCAAAAAAGCAGCCAGTTTACAGAGGAAGATTGTTTCTATCAGAGTTGAATTATCCTGGTATGTCATTATTTCCCAAATTACGCTGTTACCCGTTCTGCTTGGCAGCTTTGTTAGAACTTACCAGAACAACAATTCCAGCAACTATTGCTACTATTACTACTACAATGACAGCGATGAGGCCAGGAGTCAGAGACTTCATGGAAAACTCCGGTGGTATTTCATCAACATAATAGACCGATGTCTTCTCAAAACTGAGCCTTTCATTACCAAAACTCACGTTTAGTATGTTATCATGAAAGATGGAGTCACCTTTTACCTAAGAACAGATAGGGGAAAAAAAAAAAAAAAAAAGACTTGCTAATTCCCATTGTAATGGGCATTCATCTAGGCACTGCAATAATTCATCTTGCTTTAGCCAGTATGCAGTAAGACTACTGAGCGTAATGCAATAGTCACATCTAGTCTTTGGCAGACTTCACCCATGGCACACTTACATCTTTTTCAAAGTAGTAGGCCACATCAGCTATATCCACATCTCCAGAAGATTTTTCAGAGGAGTTTTGCTTCAAGTCAATAGTAATGTAAGGTTTTTCATACTGCAAAAAAATATAGTACGGTATTAAGGAGGGGCTGGTTTAAATCCAACTATCAAATCCAACTTGTGAACTCACATCCTGAACCAAGTTTCTGGTACTTGGTCTCAAGCCAATTGTTTACAGTAGGATTCAAATTCCAGTTTTTTAGTAAAGCAAAGTAAGAATTCATCTACAGACTGAGGAGAACAATATGTAATTTCTCAGTATTTCAGTTCAGATACAGCTATTTTCTAGCTGCTCAGTAACTGCCACCACTTTAAGAGCTTCTAATAAGACTCATGCTGTATTGCATTAGTCAAAGAAGTTTTCAAAGTTATTCACAACAAAATAAAATTCTGATACTTTACTAAAACTTATGTGCCTCTTACCAGAATGCTACTTATATAGCGTCCATCCAGCATGTAACGACTGGTAATTGTTTCCTTGAAGAACCTGTAAGGATATTAAAGCCATAGCTGTTAAGAACAGTACTATTTTACACGTCGATTTTCAGAAGCAGAGAAGACTACTATAATTAGTTGGGCTTTTTCCTGCAGTCTCTGTAGTGGGCTGACCCCAGCTGGCAGCTAAACCTTCACTCAGTCTCTCACTTCCTGCTAGCAGGACTGGGAAGAGAAACAGGAAGGCAAATGCAAGGAAAAAAACCCTCATGGGTCAAGATAAAGACAGTTTAATAATGAGTGAAAGGGTTGGGCGGGGGAAATAAAAACCCCAAGTGACACAAAAAGCAATCCCTCACCACTAGCAGATCGACGCCCAGCCTATCCCCAAGCAATGGCTACTTGGGGAAAAACGTCCCCCAGATTTACTGCTCAGCATGACATTATACAATAACGTTCATCAATTTGGGTCAGCGGTCTCTGCTGTGTCCCCCCTTTTCCAGCTTCTTGCCTACCCCCAACCTACTCACTGGGGCAGCAGAGTGAGGGTCTGAGAAGGCCTCGACACTACATAAACACTGTTCAGCAACAGCTAAAACACTGGTGACTATCAACACTGTTTTGGTCACCAGTCTAAAACACAGCACCATACTGACTGCTACCAAGAAAATTAACACTATCCCAACCAAACACAGTGCACTCTCATTACTGAATTATACTAGAGCTCTGTTAATTCCCAACAGCAAAGATGCACTTACTGAAAAATAAACACATACGTTACTGCAGTGGTAGAGAGAAGAGTCTGAACAGTTTTGAGATTTCAGAAGAGAAGCTAGAGAGCAGCAGCTTTTGTTCGAGTGGGGGGGATCTAACAGCTACAAGAACATTTTTCTTGCTATATGACCTCTGACAAAGAGAAGTAGAATTTTGTTTTAGCCAAAAAATAGCTAAACTCTTGTTTTTCTCCTGCTGCTTCTATGCAGTCCCTCTGCCATCTTTGTCAGTTTACTTTTTGGGCAGTTTCACTTTCCATTTCCTTCAGTATATTGAGTTGATAAAAAAAAGCAGCAATCAAATTTTAAAATGGAAGTGAATTTCATTAGCAGTCAATTTATTTCCAATAAAAATTAAAACAGTTAAAACAGTTCTGTGAAGGATCTGTAGGTCACTTCTAAGACATCTTCTTACAAATTAATTCAGAGGTCTAACAATACTTTTTAACAATTGTTTAGAAATACACTAGATATCTGTCACGCATAGAGACATTGCCATAACATCTTACTATCATTGCTTACCTCTTTAAAGATTCAGTGTCCAGTGGAGCATTTCTCTCAGCATGTTTCATTTCAATGATGATCCACCTGAAATAATAGGCAAGTACAATGAATATTCTTAGAGCACATGCATATAACAACACATACTAGCAATCTAACCTCGGGGGAAAAAAAACAGAGCAGCAAGAGAAAAAAAAAAAGCCTCCTCCAAAGTCTACTGCTTTCTGAAGAAAAAAAAAAAGCGGCAGTTATCAAGTGTTTATTGCTTTGTCTTCATTCATCCCCAGCACACCACTCATACAGGTAAATCCTCTACAATGCAGAGCTCAATACAGGAATGTTTTAACATCACAGCACACCCTGTTGAAAGACTTACATTGTTCTGACTAACTGATCGCACTTCAAGTCTGCATCATGTTTGTCAGTTCTTCTAACACCAGCTGTATTCACACACCAACAGGTGGTTCCATTGCACTGCTTTGCCTTGAAAACGCCAGTATTTTCACACTCGGGATCATAAAGCCCATCAGTATCTTCAAACGCATCTTTTGGTTTCTCACGACGACCTGATTTTGAGCCTTTCATTTCCGCTTTCATCAACAGGCATTTTGAAGTCACTAAAAACAACCAGAAAGTCACGTTATGCAGCAACCATAGTGTTCAAAACAGAGCTCTTAAGTCTGTAAAAGCACACGTTTACATCAGAAGGAAACAAGATCTGAAACCATTACAAGGGGGAGAAGGTGTCTAACATGTAGGTAGTGCATAAAGCCAACACAACTACGGTACATCAGCTTCTCAAGGCAAACGCCTAAGAAGCCCAGCCACTTTCCTTTTCTTACAGCGAGAGGATCATTTACAGCTTAGCCGAGTCTGAACCATGAGTCAGGTGTCTTGAGACAAGAACTCTTTCACCTTTACATTGGCAGGAAAAATCATGATACATGCTTACAAGGAAGCTAAAAATTAATCTTTGAGAAATCCTTGCCATTGGAGAGCGAATATTAAGAAGGATGGAGGAGCCTCCATCAGTATAAGCGTATGCACATCCACACAAGTCACACAGGAGGAATCCTAAACACTTATCTTCCATCACCAGTTGACCTGGAAGACCGGGAAGCAGCTTTCCTTTCTTGCTACCATCATTTACCAGGAACTCAATGGTCATTTTCACGTATTCCCCCAAATTTAACCAGCATTTTTCCTCGCCACCCCGTACCAGAGAGCGCTCCCAGCCCCACGCCTGCCCCACTCACGCTTGCTGCAGTCCACGGAGACGCCGGAGCCCACTGAATCGCACCAGCAGACGCCGTTCTCCAGCCGGCAGTTGGTCACACGCTTGTTCTTCTCGCAGATGCAGGCTGGAAAGGAAGCGGAGCCGTGGAGCGGCAGCCCCCGGGGAAGCACCCCGGGGCACCGCCGCTCCGCGGGCGGGGAGGAGAGACAAAGCCGCCCCTCACCGGACGGAGCCGGCCGGGCGTCGGGCACCCGTACCCCACCCACCCTTCCCTTGAGAAGGGCAAGAACACCCTTCGCGACGCTCAGGCTCCCCCAGGGCTCTTCCCGCGGGCTACCGGGCCCCTACGGCTGGGGACAAAGGGACGCCGGGCTGCCCCCTCCTCACCTTCCCGCCCGCGGGGCGGCCCCTCCCATACCCGCCATGGACCCCGACGGAGAGGGGGCGCCATTTTGTGGCGTCGCGCGAAGTGGGTCGCCCAGCGGGGCGGCTCCGCGGGCGACGGAGGGCGAGAGGGGCAACAAGAAAGGGCGGCGGGGCGGGAACCCGGTTGGGAGAGGGGGTGCAGGGGGGAAAGAGGGGTGCGGACGCTCACGGTTATTCTGGGCGCAAGCGGCGGTGCAAAGCAGCAGTAGGAGCGCAGCTCCGCAGAGCAGCTTCATGGCTGGGGTCGGCAGAGGGGCCGGGGAAGAGTCCTCCGAGGGCGCGGGCGGAGGAGAGGGAGCGGTGCCTGCGCGACGGCCGAGCCGATGTGAGCCACCCGACAGGTTCCGCAGGTGGTGGTGGCTGCGCCGCGCCCTCCCGGCTCCGGTTACACCTGAGACGCGCAGGCGGCAGCTCCTCCTCCCGGGCCAGCCGGGCGCTGTTAAACCGACACCCCCCTCCCTTTCCTCTCACCGCACCTGGGTGAAACTGGATGGGGCGGGGCAGGTGGCCGCTCCCCGTCCCGGCCCAAATATAGCCTCTTCCGCAAGGGCTAGGGAAGGGGGGGCGGTGGTCGCCTGGGGAGGGGGTGCTGAGGTGCGGCCGCTCTCGCTAAAGGGGCTGTGAAACCGCCCCGCCCGCGGTGGAGGGGCAGTGGGACGGGGAGGTGGGGAATGGTCGCCCCTGCCGTCGAGGAGAAACTTAGTCATGGGGGGAAGCTCCCAGGCGTGTTTGTTTTGTGACACACAGGCTGGGGGAGCCAAGCCGCCTCCTCTCCCGGCTCAGGGCTTCCCGTTGCTGCCGGTGGCCTTCTGCGGGCCGGGGCCGTGGGAGGGCCTGCCCCGGCGGCCGCCGGCCCCGAGGCCTCTCACCCGGCCGTGTGGCCGCCGGGCCCTGGGCCTCCTTCCCCTCGGGAGAGGGGCGGGGGGTTGTTGTGTTTTATCTCCCCTCGGCTGGTCATCAATATTCCCACTTTATTGTTAGTTTTGTTCACGTCCCGTGGTGCCCTTTGTACTACTTCGTGAGGACTTAGCGTTTACAGTAAATCCTGATAATCCCTCAGTTAACTTAAGAAAAAAACAGAACACCTATCTGTATAGAATAAAGTATTTCTTAAAGATTTTTCTGCCTTTTTTTTTTTCTTTTCTAAAATACACACCAGGTTCATTCTCCCTCAGGACTGCCCTGAAGAGAGACGTCCTGTGCTGCAGTGCCCGCACTTCCTTGTGCAGAAAAAAAGCTGTTCTCTGTGCTTTGTCTCTGAGCAGCAGAGTTTTGTGGGGACCTACAAAAATGGTAGGTAGCGCCAGGGCCCTGCCAGGTTGCTGAGGAGGAAACAGGAAAACCCGCTGCAGGTTTTAAAATGGCTTTCCAAAGTGTAAAAGTGATGTCAAGGTGGAAGACAAAAGATAGGTATGGTACACTATTTTCCACAGCATTTTTTCAGTTTATTAGTTCAGTTAAAAAAATATGCATAGATCTCTCTGAAAGATAACGTAAGTGTCCTGGAAAAACAAGTTATTTTAGTAGAGGAGAAAACCAGAATGACATCTCTCTAAGTCTGTTCCTGCATTTATAAGAAACCAATAGTTTCCAAAGACTTGAAACTTCCTCTTACCAGTGTTTACGTTCGCTGAACAATAAAAATATGTTGCTGCTTTTGTATATGCAGACCTCAGTTAATGAAACTGCTTGAAACCTTTGCACGATCTGAAATGTAAGTGCAGGTTAGCTGTCTTTGTGGTTTTGTCTCTGCATGCAGCTGTGTTTGTATTATATCTTTGATTTTGTATTTATCATTGTCTACAGTGCACTGTTGAAATCGGGTGGGTGCTGTCTCAGATGGGGCCAAGTTAAATGGCTGGATTTTGGGTCATCTCCTGGTACAGCTTTTTGCAGACTTTTGCAGCATTTATCTTGATTCTTGTGGTTTTGTGCGGCTTCTTCATACTCTTCTGATACACCTGTTAAAGAGTCAAAATAAGAGCAAGATCTTAGCAATGTGAAAACTTGTGAAGGCTTTGAAGTCTCAGATACGGACTTCTCACTTTGCTGCTGTCAAATGATGGCATTCTTCAGAAAGATGAGCAGGATCAATAGAATCAGAAATGCCTGCCTTATTGTAAAGCTCATTTTCTATGTAAATGTACCGGTTTGTTCAAGATGAGAAGAGTTACCCTGTCGTTATCAAACTGCCCAGCTGAACTACGTAAGCCGTGATAATAAGGAACAGTAAATTTTATGATAGGCTTTTGCCCATTTTTTTTTTTTTAATAATATGTAAATGTAGAAGAACTACACAGGCTGGGTGCATGCTAATCCTCCTTGTTCTCCTGGCCCTGGTGCTGCATAGGTAAATGTCTGTAGCTAATTTTAAAAATCCAAGCGTTAGTCTGCAGTTTTGAAAGCTCACAGTGGCTACTACTGGAAGTAGCACTGCTTCTTCAGCCAACCTTTAAATATCAGATGGGTCTTTGCTGTCAGTAAACAAAAAATAGCCATAACCTTTAGAGTCTAAGAGTTGAACGGTCTTAGGGTATTTGTGTGGACTAAAGAAGCCTGCTACAGTGTGTTTGGGGATTTTATTACAACACATGTTTTCCCTGAACTGTTAGTTATCACCTGTGGAAAGCCATATCATATTGTGGTGCAAAGATAGGTGCATCGTGTTGCTTTTTGTAGTACAGCATTTAATTTGGCTCTAGTTTGCAGGAGTAAATAAAGAGCTCATTATCTATAATTTCCCCATGTTTCCAAATATGAAGAAATTACTGTTTAAACATTCCTCAGTATTTTAGAAGCAGAGGGAGTTAACTCTACACAATGTTGTTACCCAGCAAAGCAATGGAAATGAGGAACCGTTCACAATAGCATTAATCTTACCCTCTTTCCAGGTTATTTTGAGGGAAGCTTCTCTGTAGGATCAAAGCCAGTGGAGCAGGCACGTGGTTAAAAAGATAAAAGGGCCCAAATGTCAAAGTAGCTTCATTACAGAGATACCTTGGTGTCTAGGGGGTTGGAAGGCAGTGTCTTTTTTTTTACCTTTTGTGTCGATATATAACTCTGTGCTGGAATATGTGACCTTATTCAATGGCTATTCTGTATTAACTTTCCTCAGCGTACAGCTCTAAAGGTAAGGCCTGGCTTGTTGGTTATAAACAGGATAATTGTATCAACTGTTGGAGATATCTCCTCTTATCAAATAGCTGAATGCTGATTAGGCAGTGCAGTGTAGGCTAGTTGTGGTTTACACTTACTAAAGCATAATTACAGCTCAGTCAAATTATAATTTAAATGCTACGAGCACATTGCTGGCTCTATCATATAGCAAAAAGGAAAAAAAAATGTTTTGATCGCTAGGCCCCAGAGAATAAGTAAACTTACATTTGGAAAACTGTAAGTTTGGAAAAAGTGTATTTTTCAACTTTTTCTCTGTAATTTACACTTCTTCCAGGTCTGTTTGGAGTATAAAGTTCAGTTCACTAAAGTGTTCAAGAGCCGCTGACGCCAGTGGGAGATTTTCTGTTGACTTCAGTGAACTGTGGATCAGATCCGATGAGATAAATCCAGCTCTTTCTGAAGTGTGTAAGAATTAGCGCGATACTGGGATCTGGCCGAGGTCTTTAGGAGGTCATTTCCAGGTCTTCCCTAGAAATTGGCTTTGTGATACTCGTCAGGCACAGAAAAGGGACAAATCTGCTTTCAGGGAAAGTTGCAAGGATGTATGAGTCACTCCTGAAGTATCAGGAAACGATGCAAGGTGGGGCTGTGACATGCTCTGTGGTCAGCAGATCAGAGACATGAGTAGAGAGAGCGTGATCAGGGCCATGGGAGTATTTGGCAATCTAGCTCTAATTGAGATTCTTCGGAGGCTGCAAACCTGATCGGTTTTGGGTGTACCCTTCTGAAGATAACCAAAGTCTCATCCCTATAAAATAGGCCATGTATTATACCAAATTGCAGACCATAGTCTTACTAGTGTTTTCCCAAGAAAATTTATGACTTTTGAAAATCCATGAT
This sequence comes from Chroicocephalus ridibundus, assembly GCF_963924245.1. Classification (NCBI taxonomy): domain Eukaryota; kingdom Metazoa; phylum Chordata; class Aves; order Charadriiformes; family Laridae; genus Chroicocephalus; species Chroicocephalus ridibundus. The sequence continues at coordinate 15,715,709 of NC_086286.1, forward strand.
GACTTTTAACTGGTTAAGGCTGACAAAGTTAGAAACAACCAGAAACAGCCTTATGCTCAAAAGTGCCAGCAGTTTTTTTGGACGGTAGACATTGCTATATACATTATCTATATTATAGACTTGCTGAGGAGCTTTTTATTAGTACAGTCTTAGAATGTTTGTGTTCAACTTTTTTTACAGACTTTACCATCTGCATTGAATGAAGCCTTGAAAGGACTATAGGGAAGAGAACAATATCGAAAAATTATATAGAATATCTTGTTCATGCTGTGTTTCTGAAGATTCCATACCTTCACAAACACATGTATGCTGCCACTTAAAGAAGTGTAATAAGAAGTGGTCCTTCTGCATGTTTTATTTTTCCTGCAGGTTTGAAAAACACTACATAACAGGTATTGTTGTCTTGATTTGAATAATGAGAACATTTGGAGTCATGGAGAGCTTAAACGTTTCGGCTGTATGGAACTGGTCAAATATAGAGCCAACAAGAAAATAAACGAGCAATTGTGCCTTTCCGCTAGATTGAGTGTCTAACTACCTCTGAACAATGTAAAGAAGCTAGTTTACACATTTTGTTCTAGATCACGACTTTTTATTTTCTTGAATAATAACCGTTTATAAACATAAGTGTGCTTGCGTATTTTGCTGAAATTGTGGTGCACACTGGAGATGGACATTAGTTCAGAGGCAGTGGCAACACTCATAAAGCTGTCCTCAGCATCAGAAGCCCACAGCTTGGTTCTCTGTCAAGCTGGAGACCTTTGAAAGTAAGAGTATCTACTGAGAGGTAAAGGGCTGTTGGTTCAGAGGTTCATAAAACTAGACAGGGTGTAGCCACAAGAGAGAAGTGCTCATGCAATTAATGTATGTTCTATTTGCGTCTTTGAGGATTATAGAAACCAGCCTGTCTGATATGCTGTGGCATCCTCACCTACCTGCCAGGGCTTAGTCTTAACTCCCGGGGGTGGGGTCAGTAACAGGCTTGTCATCCTTGTCTTTGCTTACCTGAAAATACATCTCCATGGCTCTTAACACTGACAGCATTTTTTAAAAACATCTATTGTCAGCATTCAAAGCTGCTTAAAATGCGCAGCATTAGATGTAAAAAACTTAATTACTCTTTGTCCAGACTACTTAGTAGCAGAGAGGCAAGCATATTCATTTCATACTGTGCCCAATCCCTCAGAACACTCACTGGTTTAGTACGGTTTGGAAAGGGCTTGTGGGAAAACATGAGATTGCAAGCTGTAGTAAGAGAAGCTCCGTTTACACTAAAATTGTTTCAATTCTGGCATCTTAAGATGCTTTTTTTTGCCCTTTTAGCCATTCTCTGTGGAAGAAGATACAGATGGAACTTTGCCAAAACACCTGTTAAGAACTGTTTGAGAGAGTCCTAAATAGTTTTTAATATGTTTTATCGCATGACAACATCTCTGTGCTGTAGGCAGAACCAACGCAGATGGTTATACAGACCGATAGTTGTCCTGTCTCTGAGGATGGTGTTATCAGAAGGCACATTAAGTCTTTTTCTCACAACCTGGAGGTGTCTGCCACTAAATTTGCTTGTATCGGACTTGTCTATACATACAGGTTGCTACAAGGCAAGCTAGGGTGTGGATTTACAGTATGTCAGGTAAACCAGAGTAATACACTATAGATGGAGCTGTACCCAGCAGTAAGCAGAAGACATTTATTCCTCAACGTAAACAGGGTCACAGCATGCAGGCAGGTGGTTTCCACGGAGCAGCTAACATGCTGTAAATCCCCACCCGCTCTTGCCTCACTCTGACTCGCGTGTGTAGCCATACCCCAAGCAAAGGTGAATAAATACACCCATGAGCTGAGCCACAGACACCATTTAGCATAACACAACAGACAGCAGAGAGTGGGGTTGAGAGCGCTAGGTGTTCCATAGCTCACAGGATGCTTTTGCTTTTGTTGTTTTTTTTTTAAATTATTTTTATTTTTTTCCTTGGTGAAATAAACTGGTTTTGCGTTGTAACCACTTTCCTAGTTCATGAGTTTCCCTTATTTTTTTCAGTTAGCAATAGTTGTTACCAAAGTTCATTTGTTTCTCTTTGCACTTTAATTTACAGCCCTTGTACTAGTCATTTTATTGCTTCAACCTCTGAGTGAGAGAACTTTTACAACTGGTGATTACTGAACTCAGAGAAACAAGAAAGCTTTTTGACCTGCAGTGGAGTAATTATAGAGCCCATTGCTTCTTGGGAGGGGCATTCAATGTTTAACAAACTGTGGCAACTCTGATTTAACTGTGTGGAGCCTGGACCATTGGATGAGAGTGAAAGAAAAATATTCTAGACTCTTTCCAGCTCACATTTTAACTTGCCTGTTTTAAGTCTCATCAAAGGGCTGTCCTTGAAATTCTGCCTTCCCACTACTGAACTTGATGCTGTTCCTTTCGTAGCAGGATGAGAGGATTGGATCAACCTATTTGCATATGAAAATAATTTTCCCTTACTGCAGAAATTATAGCTACATTACTCTTGATTAATCCTTTCATGGGGCGAGTCTTCTGAAGGCTGTGCCGTGAAAATAGGCTCTTGACAATAGAGAAATTGTCCTGTCTTAATTACTACTATTGTTTCATATTATAGGCGCTGTGGTCATGGACAAAGATTCAGTTGTGTTCAACAGTGTAAAAGCAGAGCATAAATAGATACCCTGTGTTTGAAAGAGTTTGGGATCTGAATTATGTGACCAGTAAACTGGGAGGTAAATCTAAACTTTGGGATTGAAAACAAGATGAGAAAGATTTGATGCAATTTACACATTTTCCTGAGTTACAGAATCACAAGCCATCTACCCAAGAGTTTGAGGGCTGTCTCCTATTTTCATCCACTCAAACGACTATTATTTTAAAAAATCCTGAACTTGCCTTCAGGAAAAAAAAAATTAGAACATTATTTTGAAAGCAGCAAAGTTTTTCTACTTTTGATCTTCCTGGATAAAAAGAAAGATATATTTCCTGCATAATAAGTTGCTTAGATCTTTCATGGTTTTGTGTACTGATGTGTGCGTATATATTACATCAGTGAGACTATGTGCATGTGGTATTCACTCGATGGGAATGGAATATTTTCAGCTAATGTGATTTTATGAAAACGGTTTTTTTAAGTAAAATTCTTGAAGTTTTATTTGTTCAGCTACATTGCCCTCAAGAAGATTTTTGAAGCCTGGAGTTTGCTAGCTGCTTCTGAGAGGAAAGAGGAGTAAAATACAAGCTGAACAGCTCGTTTCACATATTTTTCAGTACGAATGCGGGCACTCCATCCCCTCCGTGCAGGCGTGGTGCACCGGCAGCGCCCTGGGCAGGGCCGCCACACACCTGTGCCTTGTGCCTGCGCCTGGGGAAGCTGGTGCTCTTGGCAGCTGGGACAAATGGCTCACGGTGGTATAGAGGAGTCCTGCTTGTTAGTGCTCTTCCCACAACGCAGCATGAAGCAACAACTGGGTAATGACTAACCACGGTTATTAAGTACTCACCAACACAAAACACAATCTCCGGTGTCTTAAGAAAGTTAGAATATGGTGGGTGACGTCAGAAGGCCGAAAAAAACACTTAAAGCAATATTTTACACAGTAAAATATGCATGCAGAGTTTTGAGCTGCTGTTGTTGAGAGATACATCATTCTTCACTTGCCATTGTGGGACATGATGTTGATGACCTAATGCAGTCTATCTCATCTATTTACTTTGACAAAGTAATTGGAACTCTTCAGATAAGACTACTTCGTTTCACTTAGAACCAGCACAGAAGTGCCAATCCTTACATCTTAAAGGCTTCCACTGTCTGCTTTCAATTGGTTAAGTTCATACAGGATATATCAGTCTATTTACAGTAGAAATGAACAGCAAGTTCGAACTGATGTCCCCAGTACTTTATGTAGATTTTCTGCTGCAGAGTACTTGGCTGTCTGGAAGTACGCAGAAGCAGCATGTTCAAACATGCACTGTGTTTGCTGGCAGCCTTCGCATTCTTTTACCATTTGCTGTATTAGTCTAGTCAGTACGCTTTTTGTTCACTACGTAATTTCCCAATGATTTTTTTCTTCTAGTTCCTGAATTTCTCAGCACCTGAGAGTAACTACAGCTGTTCTTGGACTTATGTATTGGAAAACCCTGCTGTATGCTTAGTTCTTTTCAAGTAAACAAAGCTGAAAACAATTTTTCTGCCCATTCATCCATCAATGACGTACACTGAAGTGGCACTGGACCGTTTGTAGTTTTAATCATACTGTAACTCTTGTCAAAAGCAAGGATTTAGCTGTAAGGCGCCTTTCCAGTACCCTTACTTGCCATCTCAAGCAGCAAATAGGTAAGGCATATTCATTCTAGTATGCTCAGTCCTAGCCCTGGCACATGATGCTGTAACAATTCGTTTCACACAACTCATCTAAATCTTCACTCTCTCTTCCCACGTAAAAAACAGGTTTCTGGTGATAGATGTGGGTTCAGGTGGTTTATCTGTTCCTTTTTAATTTACTAAAACTTGTGTGACTTGCTACACTCTTTATTCTGAAAGTGGTTACTGCATGTCCAGAGTTTGCTTTTTAGATGAATGCGTTGGTTTCGTTATGGCCTTTAGGAATGGAGCGCTCAGCCTCCGTGCATTTCATCTAGAGCATATTTGATTGAGAGGCTGGGATCCCCCCGACAAGGTCAGCAGTCGTCTCTGCAGGGAGGAGAGACTTTTTTTTTTCTATTTCACACTCTGCAACAAGTAGGAAAAGTCTGTAACTGAGAAATACGTCTTTTGTTTTAAACAATGATCTGTATTTATAAGAACCAATGGTTCTTCATGCCTTTGTTTGAAAAGAAACACTAGGTGTTCTTCCTATAGTACTTTATCTTTCTTAAACGACAACAAAATTTCACTGGGAAGGATATCAGAGGCCAAAGGCATTTGTTTTCCTACCTCACAAATATGAAAAGATTTTTTTTTAAAGTGTATATACCCTAAATATGATTTATTAAAATATTAGCCCTGTGTTTTTATTCAGTGACGCTTCTTAATCTGTCTGTAAACAACTCGACCACTAAAATTTTTAAGTTATCTTTTTGTTTAAAGGAAGCAAACTGCTCTGCACCTGCCTTTTTGGACCTAGCTACTGGGTACCTGTGTAACTATGTATCTCATAGAATGGAGTTCCAGTGCATTTATGAAATATTTTTTTCTTTTTTTTCTTTTTTTTTCCCAAACTAAGATTTTGTAAGAATCCCAGGTCTTTCAAACCCAGGTCTTATCCAATATATAGATTTTTTTTTATATGTATTTATTTGTGTATAAATATATAGATATATATGAAAATCAGTTCACACTGTGATAACATATAAAGATGAAGAGTAGCTAAATTGATTTAAAAGTAGCTAGTCCGCCTATCGGAAGGACTAGGAATTAAGTACGGCATGAAATGCACTGTATTAAACCAATGCTGCATTGTCTCAGTTTAAATTGATGGTGGTGAAACAGTGCCCCCTGATGTCCAGCGAGCTACTTGGAAATCAGAAAGCTACGTTTTTCTAGATACTCTTGGATGAATGGTTCAACAACCTCCTAAAAACTACAGTTAATAATAAGCAAAGTTGAGAACCAGTTTAGTCTACTATATCATGCAGAGGATTTAGAGTCAGGTAAAGTTGTGTTTCCTTATTGTCACTGTGTTCAGGCATCAACCTTTCCGTGTTAATGTTTTTCCATGATGTTTCCAAGTTGAATCCTTGAGTCATCCCTATCTCAACAGTCCTACCTCAGCCTGCAGAGTCCTGCAAGGAAAGAAAAGTAAAGTTGCACATTTCTCTCAGCTTTTTCTCACAATTTCAGTTTTTTCAGAGTCTGAGACAAGGTTGTGCAGCTGGTCGGGTTCAGAACAAATCCTGGGAGGTGGGGGACAGTACAGTAGGGGTTAGAGAGCCACAATACCTGTTGAATAATTTGATTGTAACAGATTTTTGAGATTGAAAAGAAAAAATCTTTTAATATTTTGTTGCAGAATGACCAGCTCAAAAGAAGTCTTTTAGAAAGGGGAGAGCTGCAGGAAAAAACCCACAAAGCATACAAACCCTGGAAAGCTCTGCATGTAGGATAAAGATCTACATTGCAAGCCACTTTTTATTGGTAAGCCAAGGAATATAATGCGAAGGTGAAGGTGTAAAGAATAAGAATGCATGCACTTCACAATTATCATTGCAGTTGGGAAAAAAAAACAAACCAGAAGCTTTTTTCCTAGTTTGAATGATTTAGATGGTTATATGGAAGTTTCTGTAACTTATAATTTCTTTGTTTTCCACAGTTATCACATGAATGGCAATTAATTGAAGAGTGCTTTGAGTTGCTTAGATCAAAAGTATTATGAAAAATTAAGGAACAATTTAATGCAGGGCAACTCAACCTGAATACATGGATACAAAAAGAAAACCTCAAAGAAACAGACTTTTGCCCAGCTGATGTATTTGGTATGATCTCTGTCCTGCTGCCAAGTTTCCTGATTTCAGCCTATTCCATAGAGATGTTAGTTTGTACATTTTCCGCTTGATGTTTTTTCTCTCTCTAGAGTACACAGTCAGAAACCTGGTATGACCTTTCCCTGAATATCGTAGAATCATAGAATTGGTTCAGGTTGGAAGGGACCTTAAAGATCATCTAGTTCCAACACTTTGCTGTGTTCTTATCAACCAACATCCCCAAGTCCTTTTCCTCAGGGCTGCTCTCAATCCATTCTCTGCCCAGCCTGTATTTGTGCTTGGGATTGCCCCGATCCACGTGCAGGACCCTGCACTTGGCCTGATATTGAACTTCATGAGGTTGGCATGGTCCCGCCTCTCAAGCCTGTGCAGCCCCTCTGGATGGCATCCCTTCCCTCCAGCGTGTCGACCACACCGCACAGCTTGGTGTCATCGGCAAACCTGCTGAGGGTGCACTCAATCGCACTGTCCATGTAATTGATGAAGATATTAAGATATTATATTAGTGGCCCCAGTACTGACCCCTGAATAACGTCACTTGTCACTGATGTCCACTTGGACATCGAGCCATTGACTGCAAGTCTTTGAGTATGACCTATATGCTCACTAACTCAGAGCACCTGCATGAAGATATCTAACAAATTATTAATAAAATATGAGGAAGGAGTAAAAAGGTCTCTCTTCTCATTACCATAACAAATGAGACCAGTTACACTTTATTTGGCCTGTACAGGGGGGACATGGGGACGGATACAATGAAATTGGATGCATTTCTTGCCATCTTCCTAGAATAAATCTTTGGCTCTTATAACAAAAGACAACACTAGGATTTCATACTGAATCTTACTAGAGAAGGGAGTTTTTCATTCTTATTATTACATTTCAATAGACTGCCTTAGACTAATTGCATTAATTGCTTCTGTGGAGAAGTAAGAGCAGGGTATATTGCACCTGTACTTTTTGTGATCTTTAAAGTGAGGTATGCCTTCTCCCTCATGCCCTGTGTCTCCTGGGGAGATGTTTTAAGGAGGCTTTTACAAACTGTTGGGCAGCTGTGAGATTAAAGTCAAGTTCGAGCGTAGTTTACGGCTGAGGGAAGAGCAGAGCCCACCAAGGCGGTGCTGCTGAAGGGGCAGGCCGCGCCGCCCGCAGCAGCTCCCGCCCGCCTAGCAACAGCCGGGCCCTTCTCTGATTGGCTGGCGGGTCCCGGGCGGGCTCCGCGCAGCCCAGCGCCCCCTGGCGGCAGGAGGAGGGGAGGGGGGGTAAGAGGGCCCCGCCGCCCGATTGGCTGAGGCGGCTGCCCGGCGCGCCCCGATTGAGTGCGAGAGGCGGCGGCGCGGGGCTGTGGCGCGAGGGAAAGGCCGCTGAGGGGAGAGGGGCCGTCCGGGGCGAGGGGCTGTGCCGGGCCACCGCCGGCTCCGGGCCGACCTGCTGGGAACCGAAAACAGTAATTACATCCACGCACGAGGGCCTTTTTTGTCGTTTATATGACAGCTAACGGCCGCAGAGCCAGGTAGGCTGGTGTGAGCCAGCCTCAGACAGCTCTGTCCTCTGTGGAGGGACCTGCTGAAGAAGTAAATGCATTTGCTTCTGTCTAAAAATACCTTTTCTCACACTCCATTTGGTACCGTCTTGATTTTTACAGTAACAAACACCTCAGGTTTGTTTCCTTGGTTATGCCCTCAGGGTACGTCCTACTTGAGGGATAAGTTTTTATTCCCAATGGCTATAACCAAGTGTTAAAAAAAATGAGAGCTCAAGACTTGAATTTTAATGGTATATGGCTTAATTATGGTTCTGATGCATTAATCCTATCAAAGTCTTTTTAAAGAATCACAAATTGGAGGGGAGGAATGGAGATTTTTTTGGTAGATGTAAGTAAGCGTGTAGGGCTATGAGGATCTGACAAACAGCAACTTTTTCTGGAAAGGATGTTTCTCCATTTTTCAAAATTTTTAATGGAAAAAAAAGACTGAAGGTTTCTTCCACTGAGAAAGAGCTTTATCAAATTAGAGCTTAAATTAAGGAAATCTACATAGTTGGTTTAGGGCACAAGACTTGGATAATTAGTACTGGTACAATTAATTTTTGTGTTGCCTGACATACAAGCTCTATTGAAATGCTTCATTTGAACAAAAGAAATCTAGCGGACTGCTGCTCAGAGTGACTATTTTTGTAGTTAACGTCTTCTTCTTTTTCAACAGGAACCTTCACTTACCAAAATGAGACACAATCTGGTGTGTCAGACACCTCCCACTGTCACTGTTCATGTGAAATCGAGTGCATCCAGATCACATCAGCAAAAAAACCTTATTAGACTAAAGCGGCCTACTTTTAAAGACCATGAAGAAAACTGGGAAAAAAAGGTTCCTAGTCATAAATATAAATGTCCAAAGGGACCATGTCTAGTTATTCAGCGTCAGGAAATGACAGCTTTCTTTAAATTATTTGGTGGGTTAATAATGACAGATATCAATGTATTGACTGAACAGTAGAAAACTATTAAGCACTTGCTTAATAATGTTTTCTAAATTCAATAATTTGGGGAGTGCTTTTTATACTAATGGCCATGTTTTGTCTAAATGCATTTTGTTATTATATTTTACTGTACAAATATTTAATGCTTAAGTTAAAAATACAAGAAGGGCTACCAAACTGATGAAAAGTAGCTTTTCAAATTAAAAATGAAACCCAGGTGGTATGATACTTCCTTTTATGATCATTTCTCTTTCCTTTCTATTTTCTCTTTTGCTTCAACAAATAACATGTGAAACAATGTATGTCTTGATTTACACAAGGCTTAAAAAAGGCTGGACACCCAGTCTTACAAACGTTATTTATTGTGGGAATAATCATTTGGGGGGGGGGAAGTGGAATGTTAACTAAATCTGAGGAGTTGTAGCATCTCTTTTGCGTTTGTGGCTCTTTCATATAGAGTTTTGTATTTATTTAATTTAGTGAAGAGATTAACAGTGGAAGATTGCATGTGGGTTCTATTTGAACCTTGAATACAGGAGGGAATCAGAGAGAGTTTGTGGTAATCCTGCTATAGTACACAGTACACATTATAGTGTTCACAGACAGTGATGCACTGACCACAAATAATCAAGCCAGTATTGCCTTATATAGGCTGTCAGGTAATCAAGGTGCAGAGATCTCAACAGTCTATAGTTCATCAGAAATAATGGTATGCTATTAGATGGAACCACTCAATGCAGAAAGAAGTTACATAAATAGAAAAAATACTGGTGATTTTTCACCTTCACTTGCTATTACTGAGAATGAATGAAATGCAGTCACTAGATTTTCCACCTTGCCTTTCTGGTAGTTTGTCGTCTTTTGTAGCTTAAGTTTTTTCATACCTAGTCTCTTTCTCCCCTCAGTTTCTCTGTTCTCTACTGCTGTGTCTAGCTTCTTTCATTTGGTTTAATAAAAGGACCATCTGTTATTTATTTACTTACAAATACTGTCTAACAAAAACAATTTTGGAGTTTGAAATGCTACAGCTTTCTTTTGTTGCAGATGATGATCTTATCCAAGACTTCCTTTGGATGGACTGTTGCTGTAAAATTGCAGACAAGGTAAGTGTATTTCCTTCTTTATTAATAGAACAGATACTGGGTGAAAAATCTGCCCTTAGTGACTTGATACTGTAATGCAAATACAGACCGTAATTTTTTTCTAATGTGTTCATGTGGAAGCTTCAAGAAACTCAATTTATACTTTCCTCATTGATAAAAATTATCAAAATATCTTGGTGCAAATAAATGTGTGAAGCATTTTAGGAAATTATATACTGGAATAATATATTGATACTTCATTTTACATTTTAAAACAGTATCTCTTGGCAATGACTTTCGTTTATTTCAAGAGGGCTAACTTCACAATCAATGAGCATACGAGAATCAATTTCTTTGTCGCTCTGTAAGTACTTTTAAATTATATGGGTTTATTAGCATAAACTTTGCATTATTTTATTCCTTTGTTTATGCCACTGATAGTTATGATATATGATGAGACTTCTTTATGAATTTGTAGTTTTTTGGTTCCTATATGAAGTATAGAAACATAATCTACATACTATATATAAATAGTGCAATTCAACATTCTTCCTCTGATGACCGCATGTGTAGAAGGTTGAGCAGCAGCAAGGGGACATTTGCGTTGGTGTAGTGATACACAGCACGGCATTCTGCCTACCAAACTGTAAATCTGTGAACTTTTTTAAGCATGACAAGAAACATATGCAGGACAATACATGGCTCTTGTTATAAGACCCTATTTTATATCTCTGCCAGCCTTTAAGTCATTTGTACCGAGATGTTTCATCATGATATGCACCTCGGGAGTAACTTTTTATTAAAGTCTCTGTCAACATGATTTGAGTCAACTGTAAAAATGTTGCTAGAGAATTTCTAAGAACTGTTTTGAACAATTCTAAAATGTCTATACTTGGAAACAGAGGTGCAGTCAGGAATCTGTCTTTCCCAAGTCTATATAATCTCTCCATATTGGGCTATACCTAAGAGAGATTCAGCATTTTTTTTCATAGTGTTATGGTGCTCAGGTCATCTTTTCCCCAACAGCACTTCTCAGCTGCTCTGATTTGCACCCTAGAGCAGGGAGAAAGATGGCTGTTTATTCTTTGTAAACGATATTCTGGGTAGCATCCGCTCAGCATGGAGGAGGAGGCTGTCTGACTCCACACTGATGGGAGAAAAGCCAGGCCAGAAGAGCGAGAGGATTAGAAAGGGACAAAGGGTCTGGTGAGACTGGGACTAGAGAGAATATTGGGGTTAGGAGCAAGTCAGAAAATTGTGGAGGAGACTAAAAGTCATCATTTTTTCAGGTATGATTTACAGGAGTTTAGTATTAGGTTGGATCTAGAGGAAATAAATATTTTCCTGTTGTCCGAGAAGATGACCCAGAACCAAAAGTAGCACATAGTGAAGGAAGGGAGAAATATGGACGTGAAAAAAATCATTTAAGGTTTTCATTTATACATGAAAGTAAACCTATATTCAGTTGTTTGCTGCTAATTTAATGTGAGCAACATAATTTTCCAAGAGTAATTTAAACCCATGCAGTAGAAAATGTAAAGTGTTCATGAGATTCATAGGATTGTGTAAGATAGTTTCAAGCTTTATTTGAAGAATCAGACAGAAATTGTTCATTTTAGTGCAAGGATATCTTGCCAATTTGGAGAAAGCTGTCAGGATATGTTAGTTCTTGCATACCTACTAATTTAGGAGACTCTAGAAGTTTTTATTTACCCAAAGGATACATATAGAACTTTCTGATCAAGAAAATACCGTACTCCAGAGAGAAGGCTGTATATTGTTAGCCATTTTTCTCACAATACTAGGAAAAAGAACTACTTCAATATTATGTCTTTTAATGTTAGAAATCATACTAATATAGTGATTTAAGACTGAACAACATTTACAGACACAAGCATATATATATTTGAAGGTATCTGGCAAATACAGTTGAAGAAGACGATGAAGAATCAAAGTATGACATTTTCCCATGGGCTTTGGGAAAAGCCTGGAGAAAGCTCTTCCCTGATTTCTTAAAGTTAAAAGATCAACTTTGGAGTAGAATTGACTACAGGGCTATTGTAAGCAGACGCTGCTGTGAAGAGGTAGGGAGGGTTTTAATATCATAGATGCTGAAACTACAACAATTAATACCAGCTAATGATCTAGCTCTATGCAAATGATGTCTTCCCTAAAGTGCGTAGACAAACCATGGGAAAGAAAAGATGCAGCTAAAATGTCACGGTCCATTTATCCACCATGAATTTTTTTTTTCATCTGCATTTAAAATACATTATTTGAAATTATGTTTTTAAGGTAAACTAGAATATTTTACATTGCACTACTGTTAAAAGTGAAGTTTTTATTGACTAGAATCTTTCTGCTTTATGCAAATATTTTTATTTAAAATTTACCATTGGTTGTTTCGCTTCATTCACTTCAGAAATAATCGTGTGTGTGTGTGTGTTAGCTTTACAAATTATAAGTTTGTACACAAGTAAAACCTTCAAATAAAAATCCCAGCACCTCAGGTGAAATTTTAATCACTTCAAAATTACTAATATAACTTCAATTGACTTTTTAACATAAGGGTTTTTCACTGCATTTAAAAAAACTCAGGACACACTTTTAACGTTCTCTACTATTAATGCTGTGTTACAACTTACATTTTTCAAACGTATCAGGAAGGAAAAAAGACATTCCTCACCTTTCATGTGGAATGTATCTGTCTGAAAAAGTCCTGTCATGTTCTAAGAACATAATGTTTACCACAGCTGGTAGAAAAGAAGATCTCATTTACTCTAGAACCCCATCACTGGGGATGGGATTAGATGCTTATGGGAAAAGTACCAGAAACAAGGGAAGCGTGGAATGGTTTTCCCAGCATACCCTCCCAGCTTCCAACAGTCAAAACAGTTCAGTGATGTTGTGAACCAGAAGATCCAACTAATTTATGTTTAGGAGTTAGTAAAAGACACCATCTTCAGTCCAACAAAGGACGAGCTGGTATTTCTGATGATTCACATGGCTGTACAAGGCTGTAAACTGTTGTGTTTCAACATCTGATTCAGAACTGTTTCCCTTATTTGGGCCTAAGGTAGAAAACTTCCTAGTGAGACAGAAGCAGATAGATAATAGAAGATACCCATTTCAGCTAGGTAGTGTTAATTCTCTGCCATCCATTAATTGGATCCCTTGTTTTCAGCTGTAAGTTTTCCCATAGTTTTTACGGTTTCTGATGTAACGTCTGTTCCAATAGGTGATGGCCATTGCTCCAACACATTATGTATGGCAGCGAGAACGTTCTGTGCACCACAGCGGGGCTGTGAGAAACTACAACGATGCTGAAGTACAGCTGCCCCGAGGACCTAGTGCTACTCCTACAGACTGCTTGCTTTGTGGTAAGAAAGGAAGATTTGTACGACTAGGATTATCATCATCTTCCTCCTCATCTACTGGCACTTTGGAGATGATGGAATTACGTTCATCCCAGAATTTGAAGGACACCTTTCCAACTGAAAAAATGCTTGTTGACTCTCCTTTTTATTATGCCCAAGGTATGGTTTAATATTGCAAGTAATTTTCAATTAGTTTAGGTAACTGAGGCCATATTTGCCCTTCAGACTACTGTGTCCTTCTTGGTATGGCAAGACACACTCTCTGTGTGAGCCACATCCCTATTACAAATGCAGTTACCTTGGCAGAACTGTCCTTTTACTGCCATAGCTTCATTTTCGTTTTCACATCTTGTCTCTTGACTTCCTGGAAGTACCAACTGCTTTACATTCTGAGTCTCTTCAAATTACCTTCATCTACTATGGGAGATTTTGGGATGTGTTCATCTATTTAGGCATTTATTACCATACTTGCATTATAAATTAAATTGAGAATCCTATTTTAAACACTTAGGATTGGCTAGAAGAAACAGTAAAATTACTGGTGTGTGTCACGTGAGTTAAAACAGTGTACGTTACATGAGTTAAAGTGCTTTTGTTGAGAGTGCTGTTTTTAGAAAGGGCAGGCTGCTCAGTTGCTGTCATCATATGGATGACATACGTCACAATTCACATTTTCCTTTAAGTCCATCTCAATTGTTGATGGAGTTTATACAAGATTTCTTTTCAAGATTGGGGTACAAATAGAAAACAATACAAGAATTCATTGTGAAAATCATTTTATGTAGTTGAATCTTTGCATGTTAATCTACTCAAAACAGTCCCCTGAGCCTTTGTATGAGAAGTCTCCATTCCATACAGCAGTTAGGGGGCAAATGTTCATTGTTTAATTTATTATTAAGAGTGGAACACACTTGAGATGTGAACTTTCTGGGAGAGCTGTATAAGGCCTTAGTCTCCAAAGATACCTTTATGCAAATAGCCACCCCAGCGTTCTTAGTATATTTATTTAATACAGGGTTACAGTTGTTTATAGCTCTATTTTTCATTTGTGTATGCTCTCACTAATATCCACATTTTCACTATTATAGTAGGAGCGTGCTTTTCACAGCTTCAGTACAACTATGATTCTCAAGGGATCCCTCAACTTGGAAAAATTTGGCATTTGAATCTTCCTTGAGATACAGAACAAGTCAGGTGTCTACAACATGTCATTTCATAAATATAATGTGTTAAACCACCACATGTATATATGGAGGCTTACACGAGGCCCTAAAAGACTTCATTTTAAATCTTTTTTTACCTGAGAGATCTCGCTTTTCATATCTGACCGAGGTCAGAAAAAATCGTGTTTATTTTGACTGTTTGAGAATGATTTTTATATCTATCTATCTATAGGAAAGTTCACAAATAACTGGGCAACTTTAAGCATGGGTGCTGGAAATGAACCAAAGCTATACCTGTCAACAACTGGCCTTTTTCTTGAAATAAGCACAGCTTTATCAAGAGAACAAATTCAGTGGATTTCAGTTTCTCTTAAAGCTGTGCTTGAAGAACATTGTTCTTAAAGAAACTGATAGCCACCAGTTGGTAGCTGGTGACGTCAGGAGCTGCTTCACTTGCATTTCAAAGGGCAGACTTTGATCCATTATTTTCTTATTACATTTTTCTTTCTCCTTATTTCTGGTAGACTGTCAGAGCCTGTCCAGCAAAAGGAGACGAGGCAGCGCCTTGAACCAAGACAAATCCATGGATTGGTTTACAAGCAATGAAGAATGAAATATACCCGATGAGGCAGAAACACCCTGTGCTCTGCAGAACAACCTCTGTTGCATTGCAACACCATATCTGATGATTCTCTTAAAACTTTTCCCTTTAAGTAGTAGGTGGGATTTCAAACTTTACAGGCAGTAGAAATCAAAGCAGTCATTAGTTAAAAGTTACACAACTTGCAAAATGTAGCAGCTACTTTGTAACATTTTATTTTATTCTGATACAATACTCAAATTAGCAGCTAACACATCTCAGCAGCATCAAGAAAGCAGCGGTCGAAACTTTCTCAGCTTGGTAAGGAATGCTAATTAAAAAACAAAACAAGTTACTACTACAGTATTTGAACATACAGTGATTATTTTATTATTATAAGTTTTGTGATTTCATGATATAGTAACATGTCAAATGCTAGTACAAGAAATAGTATTTTTGAAAATAAAAAATATCACTAAACATTTAAGATAAAAAAACATTTTCCAAGTGTCTCACCTGAATGAGCTTCCTGCCAATAAGATGGTCTAGCAACGTAAGGCACCGAGCAGTACGTTTCAGCATTGTCAGAAAGTGATTCTGTAAGAAGTAAATTTTTTTAATTCTTTCCAACGAGTTTAAAACATACACGCAGACTAGAGTTGCCAATGTGCATGGATTATTTTTCCTTGACGCAGTTTGATTTTCTTTTTCCTTCTGTTAAAGTTCTTTGTGTCACCTATCAGTAGATTTAGACCTCTTTGCTCTACTATGGATTTTGCAAATCTATATTAGTATAAGGCATCTTTTTTGGATTTGCCAGAACAGCAGGATTATGAAACAGAGCACATTGGTAACGTTTCTTCTTGTGGAATCCTTAAGCCCATCAGGGTCCTCTAAAGCAGCAACAGCATGAGTACAGAGGACTGCATTTTATTAAAAAGTAAAAATTTAAAAACAGTAGTAGAAGGGCAGTCATGCTTTACTTGCAGACTGCAATTTATTTTCTACTTAGTCTAGATTTTTAATAAGATATTTAAATAACCGTTAATGTATCCTATTTCAAACCTGACAAGCTCTAGGCTGTCCAGAAGCTTGTCTATTCTTCACAACAATCTTGGTTGACCTAAGAAAAAAAATACTGCCTCTTCCTTCAAACTTTGCCTTCGTTATATCCTTGGAGTATCAAATTGCAGTAACAGGGTATCTCATCAGCAATAATGTTCTTACCATTGTATTCACTTTCTTTAAGAACTACTTGATCCTGAACGTGGATTTCTTCACATTCCTTTTGAGGTTGTTCTTCAATATTTTCTTGAGTTTCCATCATTTGGCTTGATTTGCCATTCTTGAGTTTAGCAGGGAGTACCAACCAATTTCTGTGAGTTACCTCAATGATCCTTTCACACAAAAAAGGGAGCTTGCAGGTCCGTATTCTGTCTAAAAGGTCAATAACCTGCGTGATGCTTTTGAAGAAATGCAAAGGATAAAGTAGTATTTTGAAAACTCAAATCGTATACTTAGTCTCAATTCTACTGCCTTTGTCACACTCTTTACCTTTGAGGTTACAGAAGTCCTTCAGGGTAAAGGAGCGAGCAACCTTACTACTGAATTGGAAAACAATGCAGTCATTTTGAGGATGTCATTAAGTGCAAACTTCCACTGACCATAACGAGACCATTCCCAAAGTAAAGGCCAAAGGATTCGGCCAAGTGTAATGTATATTGAGTGCAAATCCCTAAAAAAAATTACACTGCGGGGGACAGGGAATTCTGTTAAACATTTAAAATATATATCCAGCATTAATAAAAAGATGTTTGATTTTGTAGCAATGTTAGGTGATGCCTGAATAAATGCATAAGTGCTATAAGTAAATACTTACTTTGCTAAGTACACAGCGCACACACCACCCTCTTTCAGACTTGGGTGTACAACAGGCAGAGCAGACTGGGGGTTAAGCATATCCAGAACTATCTGCAGGAGAAAGATACAAAGATACATATGTTTTACTGGTAAATATTAGTATATCTATCATTTTTTTTCCATAACGACAATGCTTGAAAAAACAGCATTTTCAGGAAAATGAATGCATACAACAGCAGCATGTAATCACAAACCAGTTTTATTATTGCCTCTCAAAACCGTAGAGAAACCTGAGGTCCACACATTTACAAAACAAAGTCTTTGTTGCTTCCAAATGAACTTCTATTAAAACAGCAAGTAATATTTCATCAACACAGCAGTCCTGTGTTAACGTTAAACCTCCTACTAATTAAATTCCATAATACTGACATTAATAAAAACTTTTAGAAGACTACATTTACTAGCACCTTTGGACATCCAGTTTACAAATGTAAAAAAAAATATAAATGTTCAAGTGCATCTTTATAACGAAAAGATCACACTACAGTCTTGGTATCTAACTTGCTGTTTGTTTTAAGATTTGGAAAACTTCTGTCCTTGGCAATTTATCCATCTTCTGCTAGAAAACTAGTCAAACTGTAAAACAATGGCATATGCAATATAAGACCCTTCCTGTAGATTGTTACTTTTAAAGTTTTAAAAAATTATATTTTTATGCTATATATTTTATTTCTTTGCTCAAACAGTTTAGCACAATTGCTGTTTGTTTAAAGCATTAATGTAAGTACTTTGTCTGCTTTACAAGGAAGAGTGGTTAACATCTAGCTGTTTTACCCAGCACATCTCCCTTAACAAAATCTGGACAAGAGAGCGAGCAAGAGCGTTCCTTACTGTAAGTTGGACCTTAGTTACATTGTGCTTTCTATATAGCTGATAGCAAAGTGTTTACATATTTTCAATAAACTTATGCATCTTTCTTAAAATTAATGTTTGAAATACATGCCGTAGATACAAAAATACCCGTTTCTCCAAAATACAACAAAGTAAGTTTGTCTTTGCTTACAAGACAGCCGTGATTAATTGTAGTATTTCTGTACTGTAGCCATATCACTCTTTCATTTGGGAACCTGCAACTGAAACCTTGAAAATATTTGTAATCTGACAAAGAAAAAAATAAATCACAATGTTTCTTTCATTGATGAAGATCCGATTCTTTTTTCTCCTGTTAAACTAGGCTAGGGAATCCTGTTGCGAATGTGTTTTAATGGATCTAGAAAAGGTAAATGTCAAATGGGCAGGATTTTTTGGACTTACTGCATCAAGTGCTATAGATTTCATATCCGCAGCAGCTGTTGAAATGTCTTTAAGAATGAAATCCACGTTATCCGGCCACTCTTCCGTGTGTCCTATTTCCCATGCAGCACGCCAGTGCCTGTAATTCTTCTTAGCTAAATTATGATGATCATCTCTGATTTCATAACTTATAACACGTCCTTTAGGCCCAACTGAAAACAAACAAGAGGCACTAGACTTACTACTTTCATCCACAGGTGAAATAAAGCAACATTATAGTAGTTCGAACTGTTCCTAAGATGTCCTCCCAAAGTAAGTCCTGCCACAAAAGTCAACTTGAGCATCTGTGGCCCTGTCAATCTATGATTCTTCTGCTATAGCTACCACAGGTTCCAGCCAAGAAAGCTGCAAGACTGGTCACTACTCACAGATGCTGACAGACAGTGACTGCTTCTGTTGTTAATAAGATTTGAGACTAATGGTTTTAATTTTTTTTTTTTTTTTTTTTTTTTTTTTACAATCCTCGTTTTTACAAAGGTTTGCTGTTTTCCATGCATAGTTCTTTCTCCACCTGTCCCTTCGTAAGGATCACTGCTCACTGATCTCAGACCCTTAGACAAGTTTGCAAGTGTACTCTTTGATTTACACAGGCTTGTGTTGTTTTCCTGTTACTGTTTGTAATAAATTATTTTATTATTGTTTTAAGTATAAATTTACTATCCTGAAATTTTCCATGAGTCCAATACACAATGTTTTTCATAAAGGAAGTGTTACCAGGCTATCTAGGTACAGACAGCAGCGTGTGCATTGCTGTGTTATTCTACCCTTGTATTACTCCTAATTTCTCAAGCCTATCACAGCATTAGCTTCTCCTTCTCCTTGGTGCTTTTTAATGGGCACAGACACCTTTCAGCCATCAGCAGCTCAGTGGGTGACGTTCTGTGACTTCTTAAGCCATTTTTTTAGGTTGGAGTCACCAAGGTCCTTCCATCACCTATGGGTTCCCACTACGAATCCATTCAGAAAACTGAACAAAAGGAGGAATGGATGGGTTGAGTTTCTCGGCAGTCTCTCCCTGATCTCCCCAGGAGTAACTTGTACCCATTACCCGTCTGAGTGACTCCTTGTAAAAAGGGAGTCTCCATCTTCTGGGTAGCCACCCTTTAAATCCTGGAACATGGTGATAAGGTCTCCCCTAGGCCTTCTTTTCTCAAGGATGAATAAGTCCAGTTCTCTCAGCCTTTTCTCATATGGCAGGCTGCACTGCTTCTGTTTTCTAAAACCAGGTGCTCACCTGCTCTCGACAGGAACAAGGTCATAGCGCCAGACCCGCTGCCAGCTTCCAAAACAGTGTCTCCCGGGTGGATATCCACCATCATTAACATAGCACTTACATCCTGCAGGTGAGAAAAACACTGCACATCACTATTCTTGGAAACTAAGGGTGACATTCGGCCAGTGACCTCTCAAGTCACCAGCCGTCCCAGTGAGCAGCCGGTACCTTGGGGTAGGCGATGGTGGGCCCCCGCGGCATCAGCAGCACGTATTCCTCCAGCGAGGGCCGCCTCAGCAGCAACCGCGCCCCGGCCGACGTGCGCAGCACCTGCCCGGGCAGCTGCCCAATGATGTCGTGGTGAGGCAGGATGCCACCGGGGCTGGCTAACACCGAACCCGCCGCCAGCCGACACAACAGCTTCAGCGTTGTGTTGTGCTTTCTCCGCACCTCCGCCAGCGCCAGCTCCCCGGCACGGAAAGCGCCGGGACGCGTTCCTGCCGCTTCAGGAGGCACCTGAGGGGCGGTCGCCACCTCCTCCTCCTCCTTCTCCTCCCCAGGGGGAGCATGAGGGGCGGCCGCGCACCGCCCCACCGCCTCAGCTTCCTCCGGTGGCAGCAGCCGCCTCACCCGCTCCAGCGGCGACAGCGACGTCTCCCACGCCCGCCTCCGAGGCCTCCCACCCACGGTCGCCCCATGAGCGGAGGAGGCGGCGCGCCGCAGCCCACTCCAGACCCTCATGAGAGGAATAAGCGGGAAGAGACGTTTAACGGTCGCCCCCGCGCGCGCCGATGACACCGACCCGGCGTCATCGGGGAGCGCGGCGCAGGCGCGCGGTGGCGAGCACGCGGCCTGTGCATGCGCCGGCGCGGAGGGGCCGGGCGAGGTGAAGCGCCATGGCGGCGGCAGCGTGTGGCGGGGAGGCGGCGGCGACGGCGGCCCTTTGCGCCTTCTCCCCCTGCGACCGCCGTTTTTTCGCCATCTCCGGCCCGGATGGGCGGCTGCGGGTGTGGGAGACGGCGAGCAGCCGGTTGCAGCAGGAGTACGTGCCCTCCGCCCACCTCAGCGCTGCCTGTACTTGCCTGGCCTGGGCCCCGCCGGGGGGCCGCCCGCCCCCCAGCAAGGTACGGGGTGTGTGGGGGGGTCTGTGGGGGAAAAGGGGGGTGAGGGGACACACACGCACCAGGGAAGAAAAAGGAGGGGATGGCGGTACCTCGGGCTGTCTCGACGCGTGGCCGCGGCCCGCTCGGCTTCACCCCGCCCTCCCGGCGCCATGTGGCGGAGGGTCGGCGTGGACGGGCGGGCCGGGGAGAGGAGACCCGGTGTCCCGGCGTTGGGGAACAGGAGTGAGGGTCCTGTAGGGGAGGACCAGAGCTTCGCGGAGTTCGGTACGGGATACCACCCCCCCCCAATCCCCGCAGTTCGTGGGGCATGTCCACGCGTGGCGTCCCCCCGGGTGGGGGGGTACGGGGGGGGGCGGGATCCGCTCCCCTCAGAGGAGCATCGCAGGATTGTTGGTTACAGGGCAAATTTCACGTGTCAGTGGGGGAAGCGGCACTGGATGCTTTATTGTTATTTTTTTTAAAAACAAAAAAAGAGGGGACTATCAGCAGAAGCACTGACTGTGTAAAATCATTTGTTTTTCGTATAACCTGCATGGAAGAAGCCTTCCTTGAAGGAGCGAGGTATGTTACTTCATGGCGCATCTCGCCTTCATTGAAAAGGTGATGCTACAGAGCAGGTCGGCTGCTGTGTGTCCACTTAGCTTACGTACAATTCACATTCCAGTAAAGGTAGTATCTTTCCGTACTCCCTTACCATTGTAAGTATTTCCATGCAAGCTGCTACGCTGTCCATCATGTGTCTTCTCGAGCTCAGGAATCCTGCGAGAAGGTTTTCAGTAGCTTTATTCAGAGCAGACATCAGGAGGCTTGGATGTTCTCCACCTTGAATTTGTTTTATTTAAATTCACCTCAGATGAATACTCGACGTGAAAATATCTGGAGTATATACAGTAAGGTACCTTTGCATCCTCTTTATGTTGAAGTAGTCCTTCAACATGTCCTTAGCTAGAACATACCATTTCCTGAGACAGAAAATTATCCCCTGGATAAAGTATGTGAAATCCACCCCCTTTATCATAAGAAGTAGGGAGGGCTTTTTAAAACATCTTCTGGTATATCAATAATTTAGTATATTTGAAATACTGTAAGAGATATTTCAAAACGCTTAACACAGATTACCAATCCAAAGGAAGACAGCATTGTCTCATTTTTCTCAGTTGAGCACCTTAGTCCCTGGACTTTGAAAACTCCCAGAACATTTGAAGACCGTGGCAGAAAGGGTTAGTTTTAGATTGGCCTTAACCTGTTCGTTTGTCATGTAACTTTGAAGAACAAAGAATACACGCATTAGTTGCAGGCCTCTGTAGGTGGTTCTTCACTCTTAAATAAACTGAAGCTGGCATGTGAAAATGGTGTTAATCTATCGTGTGTGAAATAAAACTTGACCTAACATAGTGCACTGCTGTGGTGCTGTTAAGTCAAGCACTGGAGGTTTCTGAGTGGCTTCTAAAACTAAGCCTTTTCTAGAGACCAACCCCTAAAAGCCACAGATGCTCCAATTTAACCTGGTTTAGGGCTGTATGGAAAACAATCAGGCAGCATTTGGCTACCTGTCAGTGCTTTTTAATTATTCCAGTAGTTTGAATGCTGTCCACTGCTTGAAAGTTGGTACGTTTTCAAGTGGACCTGGAAAACATGCCATTTCTTGGAATAATTTTGCCATAAACTTTTATAATTCATTGGTTTGTCTTTAGACTGAACTGAAGAACCAAAGCTGTGATGATTCTGCCAAATATATTTTATTGAATGTGGCTTTTCTGACATTATTTAATCTTTTTTTTTAATTTTTTTATTCCTGGAGAGTTGACATCTCTCTGGATAGTACCAGTGTCTGGTGTTCAGGAGTAAAACTGTGCCAGTAGATATCTTTAAATGGTGTTTGGCCAAGTTACGCCTAAACTAAGTATGGTTTGGACTGCTGCCATATTAATGAAGGCCATGTGTTACAGGGGAATATTAGAAATTAAGTTTGATCTGCAGGCCCTGGAATTGCTGATGCAGTGGTGGCTTATTGGGATGTTCCCTGCACATGTGCTTTGGTAGTGTCAGTGTTTCCTGCTGGTGGTGTTCACCGTCTCCTGCTCCATGAAGTGGTGCCTTGCGCAAGAGTATATGGACTACCGACTGTCAAAATACCTTCTTCCACTTTCTCCCTAATAAGTTGCAACTGCTCCACCATCTTCAACTCTCAAGACTCTTAGGCTTCCCTTCATTTCGGTGTTTGAAGTGCTTTACTTCACACGTGAGCAGCAGAGATTGGATTTCTCTTTAAAAAAACCCAAAAGTCTCATTGTCTGACCTCAAGTAAGAACATTATGGAAAAATATGTGCACACTCCACTTACAAGTAACTTTTAACCACCTCTACTAAATAAAACGCTGTGGTTTTTCAGGCAAAACTGAAGGATTTCTAAATAAACTTGAGTTTCCATAAATCTGGAAAAAAACCCCTCAAAACAAACCAATTAAAAGGAAACTGATACTTGGTATAGTTCAGCTGCTCTGTCCTATCCTATCCATGAAAACAGGGTGCTCTTACATCTGTAAGACCCTGATCCACAAGTGAATTCCACATGGATCTCTACTGCAGTTGGTAGTCTGTCTATGTACTGATCTAATGCAGGGTAGAGAAGATCAATTGATTTTTTTTTTTATTTTTAACACGTTTTTTAGTTCTCATAGTGTTTTTTTTTCTAAATAATCTCCACCGTTAATAGGTGTCTGAATTTTCCACTGGCATTTCTTTCATGCAAAAATTTCTAACAAAATGCCCCACTAGTAATGCTGATTAAGAGTGGTCAGTAAAGAAATACCTGTGAAAAAATAATTGGAAAAACATTCACTGCCTCTGCCTTTCTTGACATTGAAGTAACTGTGGACTTTAGTGGGAATTTTTTTGTATTTTTGCGTTGTTCCAAGGGAAATTTGCCATAACAAACTGAAATGGAGGGTGAACAAATTTTAGTTAAGATTTATGCAAGGGAAGAGAATAAAATCTGTTCTTAATTGTGGTTTTGCTTCACAGTGGGGGTGTGTGGAGTAACTAGTAAAGCTACATAAAGAGCGAAAAGTACCAGAAAACACATAAACTGTACTTGTGTCTCCACTGGCTATGTGGCCCTTGTCTTTGCATGTCAGACAGCAGTTTCAGGATGGCTTAGGTGGCATTGCCGCCAAAAATTTAACTATTTGAGTCTTTTATATTTTCTGAAAACCAGGTTGATTTACTTGGTTGTGCTTTGCAACTGTGGTGGTTTCTCAGCACCTATGTTTTCGTAAAACACTTCTTTACCAGGAAAGCTGGAGCCTAAACAAATGCTTGCAAAAAAACAATGTAGTCTCTTTTCTCAAGAGTCTGCTTTTTTTTTTTGTAAAAGTATCTATATAGCATTTTGGTATTTATTGGCCTAATCCGAAATACTTTTCCTTTCAGAAGGTGTTGTCTGTGTTAAATACAGAGGAAAAGAAAGTCCTACTTCAAAGAACCAAAGTATTTATCCTGCATTGTTAAAATTTTAAATCGTAGTTGTGGTAAAGACCTTCAACTCCTGATTGTTGTATCTCTGGACCCGCGTAAAAATTATTTACATTTGCCGTGTGATGCCTGTTGTATTGCAGATTAGCTACAACACATGGAGCTTTCACAGAGCTGATTGGTCATAGTTTATCAGTCTCCTTTGGCTTCTTCTGGCTGCTCATCAGTGCAAATATATTTGTTGTGTAGAGGAAGCATTAGCTTGTGTATAATTTTTTGTTTTAAAATTGTGGAGCTGTGACATAACAAATGCAAGGAGACTTACCAAAATCCAATTTAAGAACTAATCAGCAGTGTTAGGGATGATTTTTTTTCTTCTGAAGTCCTTGAACAGTTTTTTTTTTTTTCTTTTGTGTGTTTGTGATAAGTTTTATGTGGGATTAACCTAGTGAGAATAAATGTAGTGACTGCTTCTGCCCTCTTTATTTTCATTTTATGTGCTCAAGAGCCAGTTTTATTCCTTCTCTCCTTCCCGGTTATGTGCTCCATTCACCTGTTTTTGGTTAAGAGAGATTAAGTGAAATTCCTCCTTGAAGCGGTTGCTTGATAGCACTTGCGAAGCAAGAGAATGAAGGCTTAAGAATTGCCTGATCATAGTGGGACCTCTGGTACTGACAACAGGACCTGGGTAGAGCACTTGGCTTCAAGTCCGGGTTGCTTCTCTCTGCAGAGCGGAGTAGCACTTTCTTTTTAAGAGGTATTATGAATACTTAATATTTGCAAGACTCTTCTGAATAGCTTTTGAGAAAAAATAAACTGATCGTTCTTGATGAAGCGTTTCCACTTTGTGGATGACGTTTTCTGATTGTGTAGATCTTTGCCTCTGGGACACGAACTCTGTTGAAAACTGAAATGTGGGTTTTTTTTTCTCTCATGTATGTGGTTGTTGGGCTAGCAAAATGGCCTCCACCAAATGTTTCCAGCTGACTCATAGCAACTTTGTTACCTTGTACATGGAGGTACAAGATGATTCCTTAGGTTGCAGTGCCCTTCAGCGTCTTCATTTTGTGTCTTGGCAGAGTTTGTACTGGCTGATTTGATCTCAAACTTACAGGATTAGCTGGTCAGCCTAATTTATTTCATGTTTTCTCTTTTTTCATTTTCCAGGATGGTCCACAGAGGAAAAAACGGAAGTCTGAAGTTGCAGAAGTGGACAAGCAGTTAGATATCATGGCTATTGGTACAGCAGTTGGTAGTGTTTTGTTGTACAGCACAGTCAAAGGGGAATTACAGAGCAAGCTAGTAAGTAATACAGTCTTCATCACATGCTACCAAATACTGATGGTTTCAGTCAGTTTATGCTGTTCTTTCTGCTGTTCAAAAATGGAATAAGCTAACCCAATTATCCAGATTTTTTTTGTTTCTTAAAAAAATGCAAACTTTTCTTTTTTCTTGCGTATGTGGATAGAGATGCAGCAATTCAGGTGCTTGAGAATTTTCAAATTGTGCTTTTTCTATTGTTGGCAGTATGTACACATTGAGAAATCTTGGTTTCAAAGTTAATTCAAGATATTAACATTGTGCATGGGTTTGTTGTTTTGCATTAAAAATAACAGTAATGATGAAATGCCTGACTGGAGAGTTAAGTCCTCCATGGGATTGTCATACCCTCAATTCCTGCGCAGTATTGTGGGAGAGGAGAGCAGGATTGAAGTACTCGTCGATTCTTGGGAAGGTGTCGTGTTGATGTGCTTTTCTGTAAACATACCTCCGTCGTGGAAGCTTTTTGAGCTCTCTCAGCACATTACCTTTTTCAAATGAGATATGCTGGTTTTCATTTTGCCTTTCTCATTGATAACTTCCCTGTTATTCCCGAGTACCTTGATTTTAGTCTTGGGTTATATAACAAACAAAAATCAATCTGTATGAATGACTCTGTGCTATACTTTCAGATGCTTGGGCATGCTTTTGTTTCTAAACTGTTAGTTGTATGTAGGGTGATAAATGTACATGAATTTAGAGAAAGCAATGACTGCTTAAAATCATGATATGTGCAAGTGACACTAGCTAATGAATATCAACTCTGTTTTATGGAAAAGCTGTACTTATACCTGAAAACTGTGAACGATGTAAAGGAATTTGAGGTTAAAATTTACAGTTCCAGTCAGTTTGTAAGCACTGGCAGCTCTCCTATAGGAGCAGGATAGCAGATATTATTTGGCGAGTGCTTTGTTTTTTACAGATAGGTTGAATTAAAAGATTATTCCTGCTAGAGTAAGAGCTGTCACTTTCAGTTGTCCTTATGAAATAGAATGTCTTACTGTGATGTATTTTGTCTTGCTTAAAGCTGATTTGCAGTGACACTTCTGGGAGTAGACTGATCTGGCTGGTGCTGATTCAAATAGTGAAATTTTGTAAACTCCAGGAAATGTTTTTATAAACTATTAAAGGGTATGTTGGAGCTACAGAGATTTTGGTTGTTGAGAGGTGGATGATACCCCTTTGTAGGGTCGTCTGATCTGATTGATAGCTTGCTCTCAAATGCTGAGTACAAAGGGAAGGCCACTCATCTCTGAATGTACTGAAGTGTGCAGGCGCTTAGATGACTGTCAGCAAGGCACCTGTGCTAGCCTTTAGTTTGAGCAAATTTCATACTGTTAGGCAGCCTTGTTTGGCTGCGTCTATAAAAATAGTGGACAGGACAATTTTTTTGTCAACTCTGAACTGCTAGCGCAAGAATTAATTCAATTATTTATGTGTACGTATCAAAAGATGAAATATCTTTGACTTATATAAATGTATATATCTCTAAAACCACATGCACTCTTCAAGTTGCCAATGACTTGAATTTAGCTCTTGAAAGAGCAGCTAGTTCACATTGTTGGTGTGGAAAAGACAGTCTTCATTTATTAATGACTTGACCCTCTCACCTTTTGTAGGATGGTGGTCATGACAATAAAGTAAACTGTGTGAGATGGCATCAAGACAACTGCTGCTTGTATAGCTGTTCAGACGACAAACACATTGTGGAATGGAACACGCAGACCTGCAAAGTAAAGTGGTAAGTGATGCCGGTTTTTGGTCAAATTATTTTGCACTTGCTTTTGTGCTTCCATGTAATGGAAAGACTAGATTAAACGAGTAACTCCGCTGAGAGGGATTTGGGTCCCTCCATGCTAACTTCTAGTGGGACATGAGCTTCCAGTCACTTTTGTGATGCTGAAAAATCCAAATTCTAGAAAATATCCTTGGAAGCTTGGGGACGCAGATACTGGAACACCTCATCCCAATTAAATCAGTTACATGCACCTGGCTTTGCTCAAAGGGCCTTGCTGTGATGATAACCCACTTGGTTTCGCTTACTACTGATGTGCAGTGGAGACAGTTCCACTTGGCTGTCTGAGCGGGCTGCTACTGTTTAAAGTACTGTTGAGCAAAATAGAGCTTAGTGCAGAGTAACAAGATGTCTGGTGTAGGCATTTACTTTCTTTTGTAGTAAAGTCAAACTGTTTTTAAAGTTTAAAGAAGAAACCAAGATTTCTGTTAACAATCCTCGTTATCTTACTTCAATAAAAGCCTAGTATGTGATGGCACTTTGACCATTCTCTTATGCAGTTGTTTCTTTTTCATAACATTTCCCACTGTTGTGTTACTGTTACTGCAGCTCTTGCTAGACATGGTGTGGGCACTGCAGACAGCCCATCATCAATAGCCTAAAATTTCGCTAAAAAAAAGAGATACATCCTTAGGTTGTATTAAGTTGAGACCCTGTCGTAAAGTAGCAGAAGATGGCTGTAAAATCTCCCTGTAGCCTTCTTGTTTTAGGATTGAACACACCGAGTTCCCTTACCATTCCTTTTACATTACATGCTTTAGTCCCTAAGCCACCTTTGTGGCCTGTCGCTGGATTTACTCCACTATGTCAGTGGCTTTCTTGTACTGTCCCAAACCGGACATAGTGCTCAGATGTGTGTTGCACAGAGGAGAGGAATCACTTTCCTTGACCTGCTGACTACGCTTAGTGAATGCAAATCAGTATGCACTTGACTTCATTGTCACAAGGGCTCCCTGCTTACTCATGTTTAACTTGACTGTGAGGACTGCAAGCGTCTTTTCTGCAAAGCTACTTTTTAGCCATTTGCCCCCAGCCTGCACTGGGATTTTTCCATCCCACATGCAGGACGTTACATTTTCCTTTGAGATTCTGACAGCTTCTTTCTCAAGCCTGCTGAAATGCCCCTGAGTAGCAGCACTGACCTCCAGTATGTCAACTGCTCTCCCTAATTCACTATTGAATGTGAACTTGTGTGTGCATTCTGTCCTGTTTTGAGGTCATTAATGAAGACCTGGGCAGTCACTGAGGATATTAAGCAGTATTGGGATGTCCTTAGGGAGGGACATCAGTAACTGGCCACCATCTGGACTTCATACCAGTGATCACAACTGTTTGAACTCAATGATCCAGCCAGATTTTATCCCTCAGAGTCCATCCATTTCGTTTATAGATCTCCAGTTTGGCTGCAAGGACACTGCATGAGACATTGTCATAAGCGTTGCTAAAGTCAAGTTAAATGGCATATGTGGCTCTCCTCTCATCCACCAGGACCATTGTCTTGTTAAGAAGGCAGTCAGGTTGGTTAGGCATAATTTGCCATTTGTAAATCTATGCTGGATGTTCCCAGTCACTTTTTTGACCTTTGTGTGCCTGGAAATGGCTTCCAGGTGGATTTGTTATATAACATTCCCTGTTTTTTTCCTGGATTTTTCTTCTTGTGGATATATTTTGTTGCTCTTTTTTCTTTTTTTTTTTTTTTTTTTTTTTTCCCCAAGTCATCAGAAATTTCTCCTGAGTTCCATGGCCACTCAAAATGATGGTGTCGTCTTGTAATAACACTGGCTTTAGCAGTTCTGGGTGCATCCCATTCAGTCTTAAGGAGCTGCACGTGTTGGATTTTCTGTTGTGATCGCTAATTTGATCTCCCTTTATTATTGTGGGGAATGCTTTGCTCCCTCTGACTCTGGCATTAGGTTTGGGAACATGGGAGGCCCGAGAGACTTTGCTCTTCAGTGCTTTGGCCTTTTCTGTGTACTGAATGTGTCCCTGCACCATTCAGTGGCAGGCCCACGCTTTCCCCAGTGTCATCTTACTGCTGCTCATGTTCTGTATGTAGATGTCCTTTCGTTGGCCTTCATATTCCCTGCTGGTTGGAACACCAGTTAAGCTTTGGGTAATTCTGTCCCTGCATGCCTGGACAGTATTTTTATATTCCTCTGTGTAACCAGTCTCCACTTTCATGTTCTCTGTACTTTTTTATGTTTTTGTTGAGTTAGGAGTTACCCACTTGGCCAAGCCAGCCTTCTGCAATAACTGGTGATTTTCTGCTCTTCAGAATGGACCATTCCATTACCCCTGAATAAGTTTAACTCTGCTCTTTTGAAGTCCTGGGTTGCAGTTCTGCTGTTTACATTGCTCGTTCTTCTTAGGGTCTTAAATTCCATTGTTTTGTGGTTGCTGTAGCTGGAGGTTGTCATCAACCATCACATCCCAGACCAGTTCTTTTTTTTTTTTTTTGAGTACCTGATCCAGTAAAGTACCTTTCATAGTATGGTTCTAAATCACTTGGGTCAAGAAAAGGTCTTCAGCTCTTGCCAGCAATCTCTGGGACTGCCTGTGCCCTCCTGTGCTGCCCTTCTAGCAGTTGCTGGGGTGGTTAAAGCCCCTTAGAAGAACCAGGGCATGGGATTATGGAGATTTATCTGTTTCTTTTTTAATCGGACAATGTATAGCAGATGCCCACCACATCAGCCTTGTTGGTCTCTTCTCATACACCACTAAGTTCTCCACTGGCCCTTTGCCTGTTTCAGAGGAAAGTTCCAAGCATTCTGCTACCCTTTTGTGTGGAGAAACATCTCTCCTTTTTGCCTTCCTGTCATGTCCTTGCTGAAGTGCCTTCCTAAAGGTCCATTTATTGCAGCACTCCTTTCTTGCAAGCTCTGCCACTGTTTTTCTGTGATCCCAGTGAGATCAAAGCTCTGAGGTTGCCTATGGACATCTAATTCACCCTGTTTGCATCCCACAGTGTATGTGTTCATGTGCAAGTACTTGAAATGGGTCCCAGTCATGCTGCTTTCTCAGGAAATGTGAGAATTTTTCCTGTCGTACTTCATCTTGGGTGTTTCCCTCTGCCCCTGTTCCATACTGCTGCTCTTTGGGGAGCTGTGTTTATAAAAGGTGATTAGAGGCATTGTATTCTTTGATTTTAAAGATGGCAACAAAAAGTAATTCCTGGAGTGTGTACATTGAAAGTACACCAGCAATATAATATCATGCTTTTTACCTGAAATTTCTTTGGTCATATTATGAGTCATACCTAAGGTAAGTGAAATGGGAAAGAACAGAAGAAAACACTTCTCTAAAATTTTCCCTAAATTGATGAGATTAAGGAAGAACAAATTATCAAAAATTACTGCTCATGTACATGTGAGATTTCCTGCATTCTTTCACATTAGTCAGGACCTAAAAATGAATCTTCACATATCCCACAGAGAATTCGGGACAGTTGCTTCTGGGGTAGAGAAGTAGCGTTCAACTTCTTTTGATTTGCAGGCTTCTAGGCATTTTCTTCTAGAGGTGTGGACCACTAGATACAGAATTGACTGCTAGATAGGGAATTGAAACTACGTGGCTTTAGGCTTGACTTTCTTAATTACTGTAGAAGTAGTCCATAGAAACACTTCAGGAGGTCTGCGGAGCACACGTTGAAACCTCTGGCAGAGGGACAAGCTGTGGAGGAAGAGAGATTTTTGGAAGAGACAAGACAAAGTGTTGGAGAGAGGTGGTCTAAAATATTCTAGGTGACATCTAGTTTCTCTAGTTGTAGCTTTTTCATGTCTTAAATACTCTGAATACTCAGACGCATTATGTACGTCTCCTTATGCAGCTTCTGGTTTCATGATGTCCTCTCTTTCTTGTAAAATTATATAAAGAGTATCCAAAGTAAAAACTAATGGATTTTTGCTGTGTTTTATACTTGTCAGTCTGGTTTAGATTGGTCTATTTAGGACATTTAAAATACCTTCTTGGGTTTACATTATTAAATGGTTTGAAATTCTTAGTTCTGACCTTTTCTTTGGAAGAGAGTACAAAATCTTGTCATACTCTCCTTAAGGTATAACGTTGTTTCTCAAGTTTGTAGGCAGTAAAACGTTTGGTTTCTATGAAATCTAATCAAAAGTGATAGAGTAAATGAGCTCTGTTCTGGAAGACAGGAGAGGAGCTGGCTGCTTGGGCGTGTGAAAGTTATTTGGAAGTATTTCCAGAGCAGCTGTTCACAGACAAAATGCGATGGGTTGCAGGGTACTTCCGAACTGTAAAGGGTTTCTGTTAATGCTTTCCTTGCAATTTTGTCCTGTGAGAAACAGGCTCCTTCAAAGCAGATGCAAGCTTTCCAAGCTTTCCATGACAGCATCTCTCTCTTTTTTTTTTTTTTTTTTTTTCTTTTTTTAAATAGTGCTTTTGAACCATATTATTGTTGGTGTCATTGACAGACTTGGGAGGAGGGCGAGGAACTGAATGGGCCTTGAAACTCCTAATTTTAATGTTGAGAAGGCCTTCCTGAATGGGTTGGTGTAAGCTTTTTGAATTATGGTGCAAAGAGAAGTCTTGAAATGGTATGGCTCCTCTTACCCTATTTTGAGTAGCAGAAAAATTTGAGAGAGGAATTCAGAACAGAATAGGCAAATATTAAAAAAAAAAATAAAGTCAACAGTTCAGTATTAAATAGCTTCGCATTTTTGAGCTGCTGTATTTTTGTGTAAGCTAATTTGAAGGAGAGGAGCAGAAATAGAATAGCTTTGGCCTCATCTTTGACTATTTAAATTATTATTTTTTTAAAATAATGTTTCTTTTAAATTTTCCAGCATGGTTGATGTGCATTTTGAGATTATGCTAATGAATACTGTTTTTCCTATTTCTCAATCTTTCTCCCTTTGGACAAAAACCCTCCATCCAAATTCTAGCAAGTGGAAAGGTGACAATAGCAGTGTTACCTCTCTATGCATAAGTCCAGATGGGAAAATGCTGCTGTCAGCCGGTAGAACTATAAAACTGTGGGACCTGGAGACCAAAGAAGTCTACAGAGTAAGTAACTTTGTTAAACTAGATGCGAAAAAAATTGTTCTTGATTGGTGACATTACATATCTAGTGTCTCCTGATAGGACATCTGAAAATTTCACTGAGTGTGAGGAGACAATTGGCAGTTTTGGGATTGCTGGAAGCTGTTGCTGTGATGATACTCTCAACTGTGGTTTCAACTTGCTGAGAGTTGAATGAGGACATTAAATTCCTTGGCTGTGTCTGAGCATGCTACCAGCACCCTTTCTCAAGCCTGTAGCAGAAAGATGGATGCTTTTCTTTTTCAGTTGGTCCCTTTCTGATACCCTCCTAGCAGCAGAGCTCAGTTCACCGTAGTGCTAGTTGCTGCTTGCATGGGTTTGCACGTGAGCTCCCTGACTTAACATGAGTCCATCCTTGAAGCCTTTAGGTTTCTTTGCTAAGCTTCATGTAACTGGTGGCATTATCAGTTTTGTGGTTGGAACAGTTGGAAGCCATAGGAGCAGACCCCTTGTTGTTTCCTGAGCAGAGCTCAGACATGAGCAAATTACTATGTTTTAGCTGTTCCGTGAATGCAGACATGTTCTCTTGTCTTCTAGCTGATAGGATGCAGCTAGTCTCTGAGAGTAACAGCAGTGCAGGTGGATGTGATTTCTTTTGCATGAACTTAGTCCTAGGGAATTTGCCTTTGATTCCCCGTTTAACTTTTAAAATTCTGATAAATATATGGAGGGTCAGAATAAGTTTCCTTGAAATACAGAAATGCAAGGAAGCTGATCACTAGTAAAAAAATAGTGAAATGTCCTTAGTAACACTTGAATCTTTCCTAACCTTTGCTAACTAATGTTTTAATTTTTGCCATATGACCGCTTATGGCAATCACTGATTTTTTTTTTTTTCCCTCTTAGCATTTCACAGGCCATGCTACATCAGTGTCATCATTAATGTTTACCACAGTGAAACCTATGAATGAAAATAAGCCCTTTGATGGAATTACAGGGCTTTATTTCTTGTCTGGAGCTATACATGACCGATTACTGAGTGTATGGTATGTAAGCTTTTCATAATTTGTAACTTTGATTATGATCTCTATTGAGGATAGATTCAACACGTTCTGTGATTAAACAGAAGGTTAAGCAGAAGGGGCACTCTGGAGAAATGCAGTGATGATCTCTTAAATAGTGGTTTCAACTCACTGATTGTTGAATGAAGATGTGAATTTCCTTGGCTGTGTCTGAGCATCCTTCCAGTTGCCATTTGAATTGCTAGTGTATGCCAAGAACATAGGCTTCCTTGTTCTTTGTACTTACTGTAAGGTTTATGCTGCTCTCTTGTTAAATTTCACTTGGGAGTTACTTTGCACTTGGAATTTAGAACACTTTCTAGGTGAAAGCTGAAATTACAGCATGAGTATTTTTGGGTGGAGCAGGTACCACCACAGTCACTGGTGATTTATAGGCTTTATAATGTTTTTCAGATGCAGAGGGTGCTGTTGGTGCTATGGTAAATAACGTGTGCTGTTTGTCTCTTCCAGGCAGATCAGGTCAGATAGGAAAGAAAAGAATGCTGTGATGTCTTTCACAGTAACAGATGAACCAACTTTTATTGACCTGACTGTATCAGAAGTCAAAGAAGAGGTAGGAGCAATAGTTTGTAACCAGACATGTTCAACAATTGTCAGTTGTCACATCAAGTTCCTTGTAAGGGTGTAAAGAAAGAAGCTTGGTTTGTATTTCAGTTCTGTTATGCAGAGGTCAGATCTGACTGCCAGTTCATGGGTGTAAGGATATTACAGGTGCATTTATAAAGCTGATAGTTTGAAATACTAATTTTCAAAGCTACTAAGTGCAAATTCAGTGTTTTCATCAGAAATTTTGCTTGTGATGGTGGAAATGTCAGTTGTTTCCTATTTAGAACAAGTTTAGTAATCAAAATTGTTGTTAGAACTGTCAGTAAAAAAAACACAAAAAAAAAATCTTATTTTTTTCTGATGTCAAGTAGCTCTGGCAGTGTAACTGTATTGTGAATTAGCCAGCCTTTAATGAGTTACAGTAGCAGGTGCGTTCTCCCAAGTCTCTTAATTTCAGCAAGTACAAGTCTTTCAAAGTAGTTGTCTTTTGAAAAACGTCTGCATGTGCAACATGCTCACAAATTGTTTCAGTAATTATTTAAAACATCTTTCTCCTGCTGCCTTTAGATTCCTTTTCTAAAAACTATTTCACGCTGTATTTTCTAATGTCTCCTGTTGTGCCCTCTTATTGCATGTGTTTGAGTTTAGAGTATTCTGTAATGTACACTTGTCATTTAATTGCTCAGGGTATTCATCTCAGTTTCTTTCCTCTAAGCATATTTACAAGGTTGGCGCTTTTGTAGACCCGTGCCTCTAGGCAGGTTGGGTGCCATATTTTTGGAACTTTGCTGCTTATGATGACATATGTCTGCAACTGTGCAAACTGTTCAAATTTGTGTATATCAGTAACAATACAGTAAAGTA
Organism: Chroicocephalus ridibundus; assembly: GCF_963924245.1. Taxonomy (NCBI): domain Eukaryota; kingdom Metazoa; phylum Chordata; class Aves; order Charadriiformes; family Laridae; genus Chroicocephalus; species Chroicocephalus ridibundus. The sequence goes on from NC_086286.1 coordinate 15,750,508, forward strand.
CAGTCTTTTTGTCTCCTAATAATTGTACTAAATGTTCCTGAGATGTTAGTGTCTTTGATATTCCTTACTGATTTAGTTATCTCTCTAATGTGTTTAGTTACTGAAAAAAGTCAAGTCGTAGCCATGCAACTGTCTCTTGATGTCCTGTATTTATGGGAGGTTTGTCCTTTGATCTAATTAAAATCTTCTACTGTGCCTTCTTTCAGCCTGTGAAGTTAGCAGTTGTGTGCAGAGATGGGCAGTTGCATTTATTTGAACATATCTTAAATGGGTAAGTTAGTATTCATCCTGCGGGTCTCTTTGGGAAAGGTCTGGGATTGCTGTAAGGCAGAGTTCAGGCTTGTCATGCTGCTGCCTTTAAGCTCTTGCATCTGTTCACAAACCAGGTTCCAGTTGGTTCTTTGTCTTGGGTTACTAGACGCATTTTTGGAGAACGTATTGGGGGCTGTGCAGCACTTTGGTATTAAGTATTGCTTTGGCCAAGATTTTGTGTGTCTGTACCTCATCTTTACTGTAGTAAAAGGTGTAAACTGGCTGAGTTTGCTGACGACCTGCTAATGAAAGGTGCTTAGTTGTGCAAGATATGAAGTGTTTAAGCTAGAACTCTTGGAATTTTTTCATTCCTTTTTTTTTTTTCCAGTTATTGCAAAAAACCCTTAACGTCAAACTGTACTATCCAGATAGCAACGCCTGGAAATGATGGGGACTCCACACCAAAACCAGTCCCTATTCTAGCAGCTGCGTTTTGCTCAGACAAACAGTCTCTGCTGCTTGTGTATGGAAACCTCTTGCAGCCCATCATAGAGAAAGTGGTATGTAAAACTTAGTGGAGAGGTTTTACATTTTGTAATATGGATTGCATACTGCTCTTAGTTGGAGGGATAGTTGGAGGACAAAGCTTATTCCTTCCTCCTTTTCTGAGAGCTGTGACTGTTCCACCTGAGCAGTTTGAAATGCGATTTGTATTCTTCCATTCTTTCAATTAAAAATACAGCTTGACATTGCTGGCTGTTTTTTGCCATTTCAGCTATTACTGAGTTAGGCCATTGAAACTGGTTTTAATATTGTTTTGGTTTACCTTTGTGAGCTGCTTTGGAGAGCATAGAGATCTGGTAACAAAAGGCAGATATGCAAAGCAGCTGCTCTAGAGTGAAAAAAAGTTCATTATACCTCTGGTATTTGTTCTCATCTTTCAGTAGCATAACAAATCACAGGGGTCAATCTCAAACATATTAACTGGTTTTGTTCCTGTCCTTCTAGTCTTTGAACACCCCTGAATCCCATGTATGCTTGATAAGGGACGTCCAGAAAGCGTTGTCACTTAGAACAGATGTTGCTGTAACCAAGGTGAGCTTTGCGTGAAATGCGATTTTTATTGCTTCTCCTGTTTTACTTTGGAAATGGTAGAATTCACTGCTCTCTTCTAAGATGCGGTTGGGTTTGTGGATGGACCTGCTCAGGGCTGCAGTGGTAGCTACAGATGTCCATAGCACTCAGGCGTGTGTGGGTATAGTGTGCTTCGTGGCTGCTGTGTGTCCTAGTATGCTCTCACACACAGTTACCCTCCTGTAGCTCATAGAATGTCCTGTTCTCAGCAGGTCTGCTTGATAGACGGGACTGGCTGATGTTTTCTTTTCTGATTGAGATCAGTCCTTCCCCTAGCCTCTGTCAGTTTGGACAGCCTCTTTGACCCTGGTGGTTTGGGGTGAGGTTGGGATGGCTTTGCGTTACAGTCTAAAATGTAATGGAGCCTTAAAGGGCATGTCCGTTTGGCTCTTTCTGAAGGTGGCCCTGACATGTTCCTACTCACAGGGATATGGCACCTGGGAATGAGAGCTTGACGCTTAGGTGGCAGCAGTGTCCACTGAGGCCACTTGCCACTGTTTTCTCTCACGCAGGATCCCCTCGGGGTTTAGAGACAGGCTGTGAAGTTCTTAATCAGTGTGCATATTCAAGGCCTTGAAGAATGGAAACGCTTGAAGTATCAGTGAAGTGAGCAGACAAGTTTTCTTTCTGCTGTTTTTCTAACCTTCAAGTTACCTACTGGATCTGGCGCTCCATCAGCCAGGCGGGGTTTTGTGCTGATTCCTCAGTCCTGGAGCTGGTCTGTGGCAGAGCTGAAATGCAGTGAGAGGTGTAGGAACTCCCTGGCATGCAGTGATGATACCCATCTTGGTTTCGCTTTTTGCTGAATTCCAGTGAAGACGAATTTCTCTTGGCTGTCTGAGCATGCCTTGTGGGGAGAAGGTCAGTGCTTAGTGTGGTGAGCAAAGGGGCTAGTATTTTAACACCACTGTTCTTCTATGGTAAAATTCTTGAGCCACAAAATCAATTTTTTTTTTTAGTTTTAAACACAGAATGTGGAAGTTGCTTTCCTCGCTGTGGTAAATTATATTTGTATCACTTCAGTGGGCACCCAGCAGGGCTCCCACAAGTAATTTGGGCAGGTACTTCAGAAAAAGGCCCACATAAAAGCGCTGTGGTTAAAGAAGTGTTCTGGAAGTAGCAGGTAGCATTCTTGATAACCTGGAAGTAGCATACTCCCTTACATCCTCTGTGGGTCAGGGGAGCCCTTGGTTATTAAATATATTACCTTTAAAATTCAATCTCCTTTGTGTTTATTGAAGATGGATACCAGAGTTTGGTATAACCTAATGTTGCTGTGTTTGTCACTGTGATCATAGTCAAATTCAGACTACTGAGTTCTGCATCTGAGCAATCCCTAGAAGAAAATCTGTGATGCTGAAGTGAATAGTAACTACCTTTTACTGTTACATTGTGCTGCTGTTCGTGATCAGTTCTTACCTTCCAGTGGAAGCTGAATTAATCTGCGTGTGGTTTATGGGCCTGACTATTAGTACACATGGTATCTATTGCTAGCACACATCCAAATATTTGTTGTTGGATACAAACACTTAGTTTGATGAGTGTTATGGAACAAACTTGTAAGAAAAATGATTCACAGGTGATTCCAAAGACATTGTTACTTTAGTTAATTACAAAAACTAGCTGACTGTTGTTTGAGGTTATTTGCTTTTAAAAACATAGGATTTTCCTAATGTTTTTATCAAGAAAATGGGTTGTGGCAGACTGGTTTTACTGTGTACGTGAATGTCTTGGAATAAAATCAGTATTTTAAGTTGTAAGAAAGCTCAAGATAAAAGCAATTAATGCAAATGTGGTTATCTTTGTCTACTAGGTAAAGACGCCTGTAGTGAACTCGGACACCAAAGTTCTAGTACCTGGCGTTCCAGGACATAGTACAGCTGTCAAAACTCCATCCTCAGGAAAGGAAAAAAAGAAAAACAAGAGGAAACCAGGAGAGACAGAGGTAAAGTGCTTCCTCTGTTAAACACAGCAATAATGGAGAAACTAGAATAATAAATCATCATTGTAACTTCTTTAGATGAACTTGAACTTGCTTTGCTTGGTGTGGAAGCAAGGTTAATGATACCATCTTTTTGTATGAAAGAGAACTCCCTCTGCTCAAAACCTTTTCCGCATTCAAGCCCTGTGTGCCTTGCCCATAGTTTTGCCATGTGCCTGCAGAACTTTGTCACAAGCTTGTGTCTGTCCCTCTGTGCTAAGGTATATTACTGCTTTTCAGTCAAAACTTCATCTTCTCTCCTTTTCTCAGGCTATTCTGTCAGTACATTTTAAAGAATATGCAAAACTTCCGTTATTTTCCAGCAGAATCAGAGGGAGTGCTGTAGGTTAGGTACTTTGCTTTCAGCTGATGTTTCTGAGAAACTGCACTGAAACAGCACCGTCCTTGTTTACCATCTGCAGGAAAGCATTGAAGAGCGCCTAGAGGCATTGGATATTGATGTGAGCAAAGTAAAAACTCCAGGTGGCCTTCCACAAACTGATAGCTTCGCGGTACTTTTGGTTCAAGGCTTGGAAAGCAACGATGCAGAAATCTTAAATGTAAGTGTTACAAGATCATTGTGTGCTGTTTAATCTGCTCCCTGAGACTTGTGGGGAGCCTTCCTGAAAGCCGGGGAGGCTGAACAGTCAAGAACCTGCTGTTCCTCCCAGCTGCTTTTTGCTGATTTGCTCCTCAAGGCAGTGGTATTACAAATGATAGTAGTGGTATTACTTTTTTGTTATCTGCCTTGCTTTTGGAGTCGTGAACTTTGAGGCGCTTCTGTTTATGATAAATTTGTTATGTCACAGTTCAGATGTTTTACAAGCGATGTTACTAATGCAGCCATCTTCCCTTTAGCTTGAGCTGGAGCATTACCTATGCTTAGTCTCCTGAGTGTGTGGTTTCCAAGTAGATACTGTTTGAAAAATGCGTTGATGACAACAGTTCCACTCGAAAAGCATACTGTTGCACTAGGAGGAAATAATAGTTCTGGGGCAGGAAGACGAAATCTTTGGAATTTGATGCTGAATAGAAATTACCTGTCACAGATACTGGTGAAAGGCATTTATTTACCGAAGACAAGCACAGAAAATAGCAAGGGAAATTTTAATGTGCCTGTGAGGATTTGTTTGTAGCATGGGGTGTGTGGGCTAGAGGCAATGCTAGATTGTTATGGATGGGTTAATCAATAGTCTTATCTTGTTAATTGTAGCTGACTTGAAAGATGGAACACCTTTTCATAGTAAATCTTCTCTTACTTGTTATCCTCAGCATACAAAGATAGTGGAGTAGAAAAAGATTTAAAGCAAGGAATTTTTGGCTGTGCTCATTGCTTATACACGTGTTAAAACTGTATGATTCTCTGATCATGTTTTTTCCATTTTAACAGAGAGTGCTTAACACAAGAAAGGAAAATGTAATAAAGAACACAGTAGCCAGAATGCCTATACATGCTGTCATTCCACTGCTGCATGAGGTAGGAGGGACTGCATTTCTCGTACTGTCATACAAGCCATGTTTGATTTGCCTTCTAGCTGGGGAAAATCCAGGATTTGTCTCTATTTTTACCAAAGAAATTCGTTTGGTAGTTTTACAGGACAGAAATTGTTCTTAATTTACGCTCTTATCTTCTCTGGCTGAAGCGTAACCAAAGGACAAACTGCCACTGTCAAAGCCAGGAAGAGCATTAGATTATGTAATATTATCTTAAATGATTATGTGGGAAAAAGAAAAGGAAGCGGTTAAGCTAAAGCTTGTTTAATCTGTGCCAAACAGTTACCACTACAGCTTCTTTTAAACTATTAAAATGGATGATAATTTGAAACATGAAAATAGCAATGTTAGCCAGAGCAAGTTTTATGTGCGTAAATATGCTAGATACTCACGCGAAAGAAAGAAAAATAGAATACGTACTTACAGCAGTAAGTTTAGATAGCACTTGGAAATTGAGGGGCAATTTCTTTCCTCTTTTGAAGATAGCTCAGAAGCCCCGTTGCTATATTTAAGCTTGGTGACATCACTTAGTAGTAATTTTAAAAGGGATTTTGCTTCTGAACTGCTTGAATAAGCAGCAATATTAAATAAAAATCTCTATTTGGACAGAAATATTTTAGTGATTAGCCTTATCTAGACATTACTTGGTTCAAACTGAACATCAATTAGTTGCTCTTGTTATGTGAATGACATTCTGTAACATAAGTTAGTGGTTAGATTTCTCATGTATTTTAATGTGCCACAAGTAAGACTTCATTTTTACTTGTGGTACTAATCTTAACTGAATTATGCAGATGGCCAGATTTTGAATGGTTAGACTTCCTTTAAGCACGTGTTGTGACACCTTCTTAGACTTATGTTAATGAGATGCAGCTTTTCTTCTCTAGAACCTTTGTCAGAGAATCTAAGTGCAAGTGTTTGACTATATAATGTCAGTGGATGGAGACATCTTCATGTAACTGTCCTCTCCACAGCTTGAGATTTGTTTTGTGAAGTAGTCTTTGCCTGATGCTCCCTTCACTTGTTTCCCTGACCTGTCTACCTTGTAACAGCTTGCTCTACTAAGCATATACACAGAGACATACAAACAAAGGGATCTCCTTCTCCTTATTCCTGCCAGCTTTAAGTTTCTCTGGATACACTGCCTGTTAAGAGTTCCAGTTTTATTATAATAATGAACTTGCAGAAGCTGAGTTTATCAGCCTGCATGTAGGATGGTAAAGCCAGCAATGTAATATTCTGGATCCTGGCAATCGTTAATCCTAGCAAACTTCAAACGCCTGGAGATCTTTCTGCGCCAATATTGGGACTATCACATGGGTGCAGTGTTGGATTTTAAAAGTCATTATGTGTTTGTTACTTACTGCTGACTATTTTTGTCCTTTTAGCTTACGAAGAGATTGCAGGGCAACCCATACAGGTAAGAGACAACTCAACTACAGTTTAATTCACCTGAAACTTTTCTAGTGTGTGCGTTGTGGTCCCTCACTCCATTTATGTGATTAATTTCCGTAATAACTGTTAACTACAATGCAGTATCTTGAGGTAAAAATTCTCACCTCATTGTGGGTGCAAAGAGGAGCTTTTATTAAGATAGTGCTTTGCCAGGATGGCTGAAGTGAAATTAAAATGGGAAAGGGTACCTGAAATGAGCATATAACCCTGAGAAAAGTATCTGAAGTCCCAGAATATTGACCCTGCGGACCTGATCATTATGTAAAATAAAATAACTATCAGATGTATAGCTTTTTTGGTTTAATTATCAAATATATTTAGACATCTCCTGGTATTGTGTCTAACTAATAACAAAACCATCTCTTCCTGCCCCTGTACGCTTCCCTTATCTCCCCCCCTAGTCTTTTTATATTGCTATAAGGATAGCTTTGCTGAGACTAGCTGTCCTTAATTGTGTTGGTTTTTTTTTTTTAAATAAAAATTCCCTCATTGTAAGTGGAGAAAGAAGTAGCATGCTTTGATCTCTTTATGCATTGAAACCTCTCATAAAAGATGTCAGAAACAGACTCTGAACACGTCTAGTTTAATCCCTCATTTAAATGTCTGTTCTTTTCCTAACAACTAAATTACATAGCTATCTCATCTGGATAGCCAAATTGTTATATTTCCATCTGCATTTATCTTTTTATATAATGAAAGAGGAGCACTTTCTATACAACCGTTTAGAATCCAGAATGTGAAATGGGTGTTTCTCAGCCAGTATCTCTGATATAACTTATTTTTCTTTTTCAGTGCCTCACTAATGGTTCGATGGCTGAAGTCTGTTTTTACTCTACACGCATCCTACCTTTCCACAGTAAGTATTTTACATTAATGCTAATGCACATAACTAAAACTAGATTTAAATGTTTACACATAAGTATGTTCCTCCTTCAGGAATCAGTCTCCTGCTCTCCACATGTGACAGTGCCCAAATCAATGTACAGAGGGCTATACTTCTGCCACTTTTGCTGAATTGCTGCACATTGGTTATAAATTGTTTGTCTTAGCCACTCATGACATAATTATAGTCATCCCGAAGTCAAAGCAAGATAAGTTATGTCATCCCTGTGAGAGTTACGGAACAAAGCTACCGTCAAAGAGTAATCTTGCCTGTGTTGCTAAATCTTACAGAATTATATTTGCCTTGCTGTTGTAGTGCTTATCTTGAGCCTATCTTGGGCATGGCTAGATTTATGAGGTAAAGGTGGGCCAAAGTTGGCAGGGTAGTAAGTAATGTCATAGCTTATGGATTGAAGTCCAGCCTTATCTTAAAAGTGATGGATAAATCACTCTTGCGCAGGTAAGAAAAGGGCATTTTGGCACTGTTAGTCCTTTCTTCCATTTATTGTAGGAATTCTGTGTGTCAAAACTTGCACATGTTGCTGATGCTGCATCTGTACACTGGTGTATATTCAGTTCCCATTTAAACAGCTTTCGGAATAGTGCTTCAACACCTACATATGTCAGTGGCTATGGAAAGGAAAAGTAGTATGAGAATTGCCGTGTTTTGAAAGTAGATGTGTTTCTAAACATGGCCTAAATGTTAGTTGATCCGACTGCAGGTGGTTTCTGTGAACCCTCATCTCTCCCTTCTGTTTAGAATAATGTGAGCAAGGACTATTTGCCTCAAACATACAAAGGTCATGTAAAAACTTAAAAAGAAGACATTTGTGACGTGTTGGTCAACAGTTTTGGTTTTCTTTATCCCTCTCTTCTCCCAAGTTGCCAGACCTTATTCCTCAGCTGGGAATGCTATACCAGCTAATGGAGAGCAGAGTAAAAACTTTGCAAAAGCTTTCCCGTCTTCATGGAAGACTCTTCATTCTTGTCACCCAGGTGAGTTCCAACTAAATCACATGGGATGTGTGGAAGAAATATTGTTTGCAGACTTAAACTCCTGTTGTGATTACATCTGATGGGGCCTGTCATCGGGAACTTAATACAGCTGCTGTGCAGCTAGACTGATAACACTCAAAGCAGTACCCTTAATTGACTATCTAGTCAGTCCGTGCTCGCTGGAAGCATTACACGTTTTTTCCTGCCAAATGTGTCTACTAACCCATAGAGTTTTAAAGGGGAATAAATAGGAGGTACTGGGCCACTTCTGAGCAGACACCTCTAAAATTTTACTTTGTCCTTCATACTTGTTCAGCTCTTAAGCTACTACTATAAATGAATTAATGCATGTTGAACTTGATGTAGACTTCGTTTACATTGTTTTGTTGACTTTTAAGGTTGTGATATATGATTGCATCTAAAGCTAATCTGCAAATTCCATTCAGGTTGCAGCGTCGGAAACAGTTCAGGATGTAACTGAGGTTAATCAGACTGCAAAGCTTGTATATGAGGATGGTAAGTGGTGTATGCTAGGTGTAGCTCCGCTCCTGAATTCACGTAACACACAGTATTTGATGGCCGTTCATCATATTCCTGTGCTCATCTGTTAGTGTACAATCTGCAAGAGGGTTTTTTTGGGAAGTCCATGGCAGGGAAGTCAGTGGTTAATGATGTGGCCGTTTTGTAGTTGGTCGATCCTTCCTTCCTTCCTTCCTTCCCCTCCTGTTATTTTTTTCATTCCCTCCCATTCTTGCTTCACAAAATAAAGAATCGGTTAATTGGAAGTTCAATATGCTGCTTAACTGGCAACCTCAAATTTCTAGTGTTAGCTGCCCTTCTGCTAAGGTAGATCCAGTCAAGGCACTTTTACGTTTGGGTCAGCAGGACGTCAAGGTAGTGGATGTCACTGTGTGTCCATGTACACTTCAATTTTGCCTTTTTTTCTACTGCAGCTTCATACTGTATAATCGTAACGGAAGTGACTTGTTTCTAATTCATGTTGATCAACCAAATATTCAGGTCGAATTAGTTTTGGAATTGAAATAGCATAGTTTGGAGACTTAGCAGCATGTGGTGTTGGGCTTTGTTTGCACAATGACATTTTAAAGTCTGCTCTCGAGATTGAGGGATTGTTTTCTCTCTGCAGAATCGTCGGAGGAGGAAGGCTCAGATGATGAGATGATTGCAGATAAAGACTCTGATGTAAGTGGAGTTGTATGGGATCTTCTCCCATTTGCATGTAATAGAAATGGTGTCACTGTCAAAGGTTCAAACGTTCCTGTTTGTTTTTTCCCCAGGAAAACTGGGATGAAGATGAAGAAAAAGAGGAGCAATCTGATGAACAAGACATGACTGTTGAAAAAGAAATCAATGGGGATTCTGATTTGGAACCAGAAAACGAAAGCGAAGAAGAATAACAGCACGAAAGAATACTTTTAACAGTTTAAACCCGTGGGCCACCAAACTGTCTAATTCTGGATCACCTTGTGGAAAGATGCCATATTTGCATATAGGGAGTGCAGGCTCATGCACGGCCTGTGTGCAGAGGCACATGTGGGGCACTGTGCGTTTCTGAATCCAGAATGTTTAACCATGCCAGCCTTCTCTCGCCCTATTTCCCTGCGCTTACTTATAGAAACATTTCTTCCACCTCATGGTCAGATTATGCCTGTCATGTGGACATGCATTTGTATCTCAAGTGAAATAAATCTGCCACCGCTGTTTGTGTGGTAAACTTGGTTCAGCTTTACATTGAATTTGTTTCAAATGTTCAAGGATCAAAGACAACCGGTCTCTACCTTCTTTCCATGCTTCAGTTAGCAATAGCAAGTGGACATCCTGCTGCATTTTTAAAAAAAAAAAAAAAAAAGAAAAAAGGAAAAAAAAAAGATATTTTTGTAATATTTAAAATCTCTACTGAATTTCTTTTCTTCCCACCCCCCTTATTGGTTTAGCCATGCCTTGGCAGCATCTAAATGCCAGCGTGACTTAAAAATGGCTTTTTCTTTTTTTTTTTTAACAAATTTGAACTCAAGACTTTTCTATGTATAAATCAATGACTTTTCTTGTGCTTCAAAAGAACATTAGAATTATCACTGGCTCCTAATTTTGTTTTAATGGAGGCTGTATATAAGTTTAATGCTAACCCAGAGGACAGACTTCGTGGAATTGGGTGGCGAGAGGGGAGTAACGCAGGGGAAAAGAGAAGGTGAATGCTTGTGAATACGTAGCGCACAGCTATACCTTTATTACAGATTTTTAATCTCTCAGTGGCAGAACAAGGACAGCTATTTGCTCAGCTAATGGGAGCTGAAGTGGTGCAAACACATTTTTAAGAGCAAAACCAGGTAAAGGTTTGAGCCATTCACCACTATAATGTACAATAATATATTTGTCTATAAATGGAGCTGTTGCAACTAAATACCACCCTCTTTGTAAAGTGAATAAATATACATCTCCTTTACCAAGTACCTGTCCTGTGGTGTTTGTTGAGAGAGACCTCAGGTAGCTAAGGGTGGTGGTGAAGGATGAAATCCTCTTTGTAGAAAGCAGATTTCTAGTGGAGGAGGAAGCCAAGCTAAAGGGTTACAGTGTTGTGCAAAGCATCAATTGTTACTGATTTCTTAGCTCCCTACCTTTCAGTCTTGCCTGTTGGTTTGTCCCCTGCTTGGGGATGGCGCTGGGGATGCATCGTTGTCTGGAGGTGTGAGGGACTGCGTTACTGACAAAGCTAGAAGAGATGTGCTCTGTCTTCGGAGAGCTGGAGGTTGGAGGGCAGCAGTTGGAGGCTTTGAAGGTTTTTGACTGACAGTAAATTAGTGTCTTAATAATTTGTAAACCTGGTCTTTTATTTAATTTCTGAGATGCTGTGAAAATAAATGCCAACACTTGTGTGCTGTCTGTACTCACACAAGCCACCAAATTAGGCGGAGCTGGTGTATGAGGTTTTTAACCATTACTGATGTTACTATAATGCAGGCAGACTTCAAATCAGGCGAAAAGAGGGATGTGAATGAAGGTCTGTTGCGTCTCAGGTGAGTGCCGGTCCGCTGAGCTTCTGAGGTGTGCAGTAACAGGAGGAGCAGCTGCGTTTTGGTTGTGCAAGGTCTTGGCGTGCATTTGTGTCCCAGCCTTTGCAGAAGTCGAAGCAGCAGCCCTGGCTTGGGGTCAGAGCAGGCTGAGTATCTTCTTGGCACTGTCTGGGTGTGGGGAGCGGTGGCGTTGGAAAGCTGCCACCCCTCCCCATTGCACCGGTAAGGTAGGCATCGCCTGTGCCCGTCCTTTCAGTGCACCAGAAATCAGTTGCAGGAGTGGAGTTGCGGGAGAACCTGGTAGCAGGAATAGGAGGGGGTTTTCAGGAACATTTTGTTGGTTCTTCGGTCTCTCCGACATTGAGATTCTGTGGATCTCTTTCAATCTCAGACAACAAGCCGGTAGCAGGGTTACGCGTTCTGGTCTCCTGCTCTGGTGTTAGGACAGCTGGGTCACACCGACCCTCTGAGCCCTCTGCCTGCATCATCTTCAAGGGGCTGTTCTGTGTGAGACTGTTTGGGTATGGCAGCTGCAAGCAGTTGGGCTGGTTATTCCAAAAATTTCTTTCACCTTAGAGCTGATAACTGACAGTTCTGTGCACTTTCTAATCCTTAGAATTTTTTATCTGCAAAGACAATTCTCGGCCAGTTGATGACAACGCCGTTTGTGTCTTTGCCTTTCAAAGATGCAGCATTGTCTGGAGAAAGAGGCTGGAAAATGGGGTAGGTCCTCCCTTGCAGCCCTAATCCTGGTAATTTTGGAGCAATGAAGAGAGTAAGGAGGACAGATTGCCCGCTCATTTGGATCAGCGGGGGCTGGATGAGGTTTGTGTAGAGTCCAAGGTGTGTAAAGAACAAGCCTCCGTGGTTGAGCAGTCAACAAATCAACTGGGTGGAAACCCTTGAGGTGTACTCCTGTTTTTATTTGCCTAACTAGTATTGTGTCCCGTTTATAGCTGTGTATTTAACGTTTGTCCAGGCACCACTGCGCAGAGTAAGGGGTTTTTGTTTGCTGTTTTTTCGTGTGGTGGTGGCCTTATTTCCAGCTCATAGAAGTAAATAAACTTTGATAAGGGGCAATACCATAGATCGCCAGAGGGTGTCGTATCAACTCCACAAAAATTCCTTGCATTCCCGGGCAGCAAGAGCAACCTGTGGCTTGTGCCTTTGAGGGTGGCGTAGTCGCGCTGTTGCTAAATGCATCATTCTGCTGTGAGATGGTGTGGTCCCGTTCTCGCCTCTTGTTATGGTCCTGCTTCCAAAGGGACAGGACTTGGTGCAAGAGGTGCTTGTAGCCTCTCTTGCTAAATATTTCAGTGTTTCATGTGATTCTTGGAAGTTCGGTAGCAGAATAAGAGCTGCCCATGTGGGATGTGCAGCTGTGTCTGTTAAGGGTTCTGCTGTGTAAGGCCTTGCGGTATGGATGTTTTGCTCTTGGTCTCCCTGTGTGCTATGGAAAGTGATTTAATCGTTTTGGGTTTTTTTTAAATAATTTTTTTTTATTCATCCTTTAAATTACTTTTGCTAATGGCTTCCCTGTCCCAGAACAATTATCTCAATGACCTTGGTTAAGAAGAAACGAACAAAAGCAAAACATGCTGTTGGGAGACAGTGTAGAGGAGGACGTGGAAAGGGGGAAAAGAAGGAAAGATTTAGGGTGCACAACTAATTCTTAGAAAAAATCCTGATTCCTGGGAACGTCGGCATGTAGACATTTGAAAACTGCACATGAAAATTATGGGCATGGCATATGGCTTGATAGCCAAGGTGTAGTTTAGGCTGCCTTGTGATGGCACACGGGCTTGGTACTGTATTCGCCCTTCTTTGCATGGAAGGGAACTGTTTGGGGATAAGGAAAACTCGTTCTGTGCACAGTTTTCACCTTTTCCCCTTTAAGCCATGCATAAACCTAGATTAAGTCTCTAAGAAGCTCATCTGTGGCCCTTGGGAGGATGGTTCCCTGCTCCCAAGGTGGGGGCAGGAGAGAGATGACTGTGGCGGACATTCTCTTTCCTTGCAGGTGTGTCCAAACTCACAGCTGGGGGACCTTGATGGACCATCCAGGAGACTCTCCGCTTCCCTGGTTTGGAGGAAAGCCAGATATTTTGGGAGTTAATTTATGGTGGGTGGCTTAAAACATCAATTTTGCTTTAGAGAGCAATATGATTGACCCTGAAAGGAAAAATTGTTCCTACATCTCCAATCTGCTAAAAGTGGGGGACTACTACTTCGGCTGGCTGCTGGGTGGCCATACCCTTCCAGTTTGGGATTGGGTTTGGGATCAGTCTCGCCATCTCCCTCCCGTCATGTAGGTCCCTAAGCTGCGAGTGGGTGTGCAGAGCACCTGGAGTCACCAGGAGCGCTGCTGGAGCTGGGGTTTGGAGGTGATGTTGTAAAGCAGGTAGCAGTAATATTAACTTACGGTGTCTGGATGCCTCAGCTCTTCTGTTGTGACAGCTGTGGTGTTTTTCAGTTCATTTAAACATCTGTAAGGGCTTCTTTTGAACAGGAGAGAGAGATCCGTTCCTGTTGGGGTTGCAGAAATAATGTGTGGGAAGTCACTGCGCTCAAGCAGAGGAAATAAATTGCCAAGATGCGTTTGGTTGTTGCCAGCATGATTGTTTTTGACTCAAATGCTGCCTAAAACATAGTCTCTCTCTCGGATCTTTTTCCAAAACTACCTTACACCCAGCCCTTGCAAAATCAAGAAGATTGTAAAGGAAATCCTGCTTGGAAGAGAGCCTGGGCCTCTGCATGAGGAAAATTTTGTCCAAGTGCCTTCATCTCTGCTTCTGTTTTGGCAGCAAGATACAAAATTGCTCAGCAAGGAGGTATGAGAGTTAAATAAGATTTGTGTGAGTGAATCTCATGTTATCTGGGAGGGTCAGACCTGGAGCCTATCCAAAGCTCTTCCAATCATGGAGATGGGGTTAACTAGGTTATTTCAAATACCTTGGCTTGGTAATGAGCACTTTAAGTTATTTAGGAGTAACTTAAGGAATTAATGGTGCATTTTGTCCTTGAGTAGAAAATATTTCCCCTAAGCTCCATGAGGGCTTTGAGGGAAGGGGGTTGTCTCTGGGTTCCTCCCATGATGGTTATCGCATACACGAGCTTAGGGCCTCCTTGATCTCCACATCCGTGAATTGGAGGACTGTTTGTATTCATCAGCCTCAGACAGCGCTTGTCTGTTGGTTATTTTAGTGACTTCCCAAAGCACCTGCAATAAAACAGTCAACAGTATTTCAGTGCCTGATGGCACTTTTCAGGAGGAGCGGGCTTGTGCGTTTGTCACGCTCTCTCGCACATAGTAAACTCATTCTTTATGTTCAGCTGTTGGCCGATGGGGGGCAATAACTGATTTATAACCACGGCAACAGTTGCTGTGGGAAACTGGCATCAACAAGAATCTTTTTCATGTCCACATCAATGAAAGTATTAAAAAAAAAAAAAAAAAAAAATCTTCCCACTCTGAATTGGGTGAGACCATTTGTGACACTTCCCAAAAAGATGGTGTAGAGGTAAGTCAGATTGAAATGATATCACAGAGACCGTCTGGTACGGGAACCAACGAGCCTTTCAGCTGCCTCAAGTTGAAAGTTCCGGCAATCAGATCAAAGACATGTTTTCTGCCCCCTACTGAATCTGGGTTTTCTGGGAAGGGGGGTTGACAGCGAAGGCTGGTAGAATCTGCTTTTGCTGGAGCTGCACTGTGTTGGTTCAGAGATGTCTATTATGCAAAAAAAGCTCATGGTGTGAACCCAGGAAACAGGAACACAGGTATTTGTAGTTGCTGTTTCAGCTGACGGGCTTCCAGCACTTGTAGGTTGGAAGGAGCTTGGGTCGTCTCCAGACCTGTGGTTCTCCGAAGCTTTATTGTGCCTTCAGGCTCCTCAAAGCAAGGGGTATGGCTGAAATAGAGTTTGCAGATGCAATTAAAGATTTGGAAAAGGGGTATGCTTAGTGAAGGAAACTAATAGGATGAAGGGAAGGCTGTTCTGGAAAATATGAACTCTGGTGGGATGCTTCAAACGAAATTATTTTACCCTTAAATAAAGGGAGTTTCGAAGTGACAACTCCTTTTCTACAGTCTCCTTATTTCCAGTGAAATACTTCCATGTTTATAGCAAAGGTTTTTCCCTCTATCCGTAAATAAATTTCTCTCTAAGGTAATTCCACAGAAGGCCCCCTTTGTAAGGCACAGAAACCTGTGCTTGCTGCTGCTTTGTGAAGGGGGTTTGATAACAATTTTGGAGCTCAGTTGGTGCTTCTCCCCCTACCCAGTTCCAAAAGTTCTAACTTAAGTTTGCCAATCTTTGCTTATTCTAGACGATTTTTTCCTAATGTGCATTAATGCCATGAGGACCACCGCTAGAAACTGCAAGCAGAAGAACTGCAACTGTCTGCTTGACGCCTAGCATGCTCATGAGAGCAGAGGAGGCTTTGGCTGCGTGTCCGTGGATCTTCCAAAGGCGCCTGCTGGAGTGGTGATAAGCCAGCCTGATTCATGGTGTGCTGAACCTGTAAAAGATGGGGAAAGTCGGCGTTTGCATTTCTACACAATTAAAGTCTGAGTGGAACAGCACTAGGTGGCATCCGGTCCTCCTTGGTGCTTCCAAGATGTTGCAAGTAGGAAACCACGATGCACATGCTGGTGGGCCGATTAACATCCTCCTCCTGTGTCCCCAAGGCCAACCTTGTCTCTGCACCACAGGTCAGAACCACATGGGTCACTGCTCTTCATGGATGATCTCCTTTTAGCCTGACTGCCTTTTAGGAGAAGTGTGTCTTGTTACGGATGTAAGGTTGCTCTGAGCTCAGATGTGGCGTCTTGAATACTTTGCCTTTCTGGAAGCTTGAGGTTTGAAATAAGAGTTTAATTCAACTTGGAAATGGTACATTTGCAGAAGAAAAAATGAATTTTGAGCAGACCAATAGTTTGATGCACAAAAAAGGGGAGAAGGTGAAGTGAATGGTAAGGGACGTAAAAATTGAAGAGAAAATTTGAAGGTTTTTGGCTGGTTTTGTTGGGGAGAGGCTGAAGCATTTTATTTTAGTAACAGACTGCTGATTTTTTCTTTGGAATTGCTTGTTTTTAAACTGACTTTAATATTTTCCTTTAATCTCCTCTAGGTACTCATAAAACAATTCCCAATTATGTCAGTTTTGTTTTATTGGTGGTGGTTGTTGTTAGTGGTTTGTTTTTGTTTTCGAATTCAAGTCTGTCGAATTCATTGATCTTAAATTCAGATTTCAACCTGAAAACGTTGTTTCCCGAGTCGGTCCTGGCGGGCAGAGCTGCTGAGGGGGTAGTACAGCGACCAGCAGTGCAAGTGAAATCCTGTTCCAGAGCCACTCACCAGATGCGATGCTCTCAGTTCTGAACAACAGGAAGTACTGCTCTGGGAAGCAGTGGTGTTCCTGGGACTAGTCATAGTCCAGCATTTAAAAACGGATGTGCTGATAACAGTGCTGTAATCCAAACTATTCTGGGAAAGGGACCAAATGTCAGATTGCTTCTGTTGCTGGGCCAGGCAGTGAAACACCCTAATATACCCTCAGAAGGGGGAATATAGCTTTTTGGGGGTTGGAAGAGACAGAATAACATCAAGGCAGGTTTTTCTTCTTGTCCTTCAGCCCATAGCTCCAAAGTGTTGGTTGCTTTGCAAAATGGGGGGTAAATGGAGCTAACACAAGACCGCTGTGGTATTCCACCTCCGTCTGCGCTGCCTGGGATCTGTCCCCGGGCCTCTGTGGTCCGTCACGCCAGCAAGCCTCCACGTGCCCCTTTGAATGTGACTTTTGGCTCTTTGTCTTGCACTGCACCAGCGTGTCTTCCCTGTGGGGAAGGCTATTGCAGTGTTCTCAAAATGTTGGAGTGACAGGAAAAAAAGACAGAACCTGATGATCGCTTTTTAAGTAAAGCAGTGATAGCACTTTTGGAAATATGCAAACTTAAGTGCAGTCAGGGAAAGTAAAGGATGCCAATCCAGTCCTTATGAGAAGACATCTGTAGAAAAGGGAGCTGAATAAGCACGGTCTGTGTGTCCAAATGAATTTGTACAGTGTGTTTCTCTGGTGCATTAAGATTTGCTAGTGTGCGCAGAATCTCAGCTTTCATTGGTTTCTAAGTGTACTTTTAGTTCCTGTTGCTTCAAAAAGCACCTCCCAAGAGAACCAAGGACATGCAGGTGGTCTGAAACAGCAAGTCCCCGTTCTTCGCTGGCTGGCATGCCAGTCCTAAAACATGGTGACGTTGCTGAAGTATGGGGTTAAATACATTGCAGAGGCTGCCCTTTTCAGAGGGTCTGATACTGCCACTGATATGTGCTGGGTGGAGAGAAGAAACAGGTGGAGAGAGTAGCCGAGGTCCTGGAGGCCCCAGGAGTGTTGTAGGTGGCATCTGCTGAGGCTGTTGAGGGCTAGCAAACTGCCAGAGGGAGTTCAGCATACAACACTGAGCCCAGGTACAGGAGCCGATGTTGCTGTGTCACTCAGGAGAGGAAATGACTGATTAGACAAGATAATCTCCGCTAACTTTGAGGCCAAAGATTTATTTTCTCCTGAAGATTTAAGATTAGAGCCTTAATTGCATCTGCTAAGAAATGCCCTGAACATCAAAAATAGGGCTTGCTGAGTGGGGTTTCAAGTGTCATCGCATTATGGCTGTTGCAGGATTAGAGTAGATTCTTCTGTACCAGTCTTCCTTCCATTAACCTCCCCAGTCAGCTCGACGCTTTTGGTTACTGGACTAGCATTTCCTAAAAATGCCTGCTTTTGTTCCTCCCAGCATTCTTCCGTTTGTCAGTCCTTCCTTTGGTTATCACCTCTCCCTTGCCAAATAAACAGCACCATTTAAAAACCAGTATTTAATGCTGTTTTGTATGATAGTGCTGTGATATCTTGGAGAGAGAAGAGGCTTGGGCGGGGGGACTGTCTCACCTGCTCCAGATATCTTAACTGCAGCATTCTGCATTTCTGTGCTCTAAAAGGGTTTAAAGTATGATTTCATGGGGAACAATTTCAGCTCAGTACGTGAAGAGAGGAAAGGCTGACGGAGCAGAAGGGCGGTGTGTGTGTGTGCAAGAAATCCTTGTTCATTAGAGGCAGGGGGGAAACAAAAATGAGCAACTGTGCAGGCTCAACTCTGATGCATACCTTGAGGGAAGAACTCAAGTGCAGGCCCGTAATTTCCTTTTAGAAATATGAATACAGCTGCAAGCGATGAGAAGTCTTGAAACAGCTGCAGATATCTTCCCTTGCTTTCCAGGCCTTGCCAAAGGGGGCCTCTAGGAGTTGTCATAGTGTTTTATACTGGTACCTATTGCCTTTGTATCTGAGACTTCTTGTAGTAATTAGAGTGGGTTTTGCGGAGTGCGGTCACCCCACACTTGTCTTGGAGCTCCCATGGAGATCCTGCATTTTTCATCTTCTCTTGTCACTATGGTGCCAGTGCAGCAATGTCACCTGTGGCGGGGTCACCTTGGCCAGACGCCTGCCCAGCCACTTTCTTGCTTCCCCTCCTCAATGGGACAGCGGGGGAGAAAATAAGATGTAAAAAAAGCTCATGGGCAGAGATAAAGACAGGGAGATCACATACCAATTACCATCACGGGCAAAACTTGGGGAAAATGAATTTAATTTATTGCCAGTTAAAAGAGACTTGGGTGGTGAGAAACAAAGGGAAAAAGTGAAACAGCACCTTTCCTCTCCCCTGTGCCCCAGGCTGAACTTCCTGACACCTCTGCCTCCCCCCTCCCCTCCATGTGGTGGCACAGGGGGCTGGGGCCTGTCGTCGGTCCATAACAGCTCCTCTCTGTCGCTTTGTCCTCCTCACGCTTTTCCCCTGCCCCAGCGTGGGCACTCTCCGTGGGCTGCAGTCCTTCAGGATGAACAGGTCCTCCATGGGCCACAGCTTTCCTCAGGAAATACCTCCCTCCTCCAGTATGGGCTCCTCTGTGGGCTGAGTGTGGTGGATACCTGCTCCACCATGGTCTCCTCTCTGGGGCCATCCCTGCTCCGATGCCTCCTCCCCTCATCCTCCTCGGACCTCGGTGCTCACAGGGCCATTTCTCTCACTTTTTTCCCTCACACCTCTCTGTTTTTGTGGCATTCACCCTTCTTTAAACACAGTTTTCCCCGGGGTGCCGCCAGGGCAATGTGGGGCTGAGGGGCCCGGCCCTGAGCAGCGCGGGCTGCCCGGGCCTCTCCTCGCGGATCCTGCCCTGCCGCCCCCGGCTCCAGCCAGCTCCATGACCCTGGTTTTGGAGCTGTGACCGCCACCTGCCACCACTGCATATGGACCCTGAGAAGGCGTTTATAAATAAGCCCTTGATTTGCGTGGCCACGAAGGGCTATGAAATCAGCTAGTTGAAAATTAGGCAGAGGTTTGCAAGAGGAATAAAGGTGCTGCTAGTTTAACTGTGCTGTTTCTCAGAGGTGAGAGACGAGGTGTGCTTAGTCAGCAATGTGTGACTTGACAGGCAGGATGGGCCGTAGGTCCCCTGCCTTGACCAGAGTCCCCTCTCCGGCTGTCCTGGGCTCAGCGTTTTAGAGCATGGCAGGAGAGCCCTGCTGTGAGCAGATACAATATTTCATCCTAATGGAGGGCATAAACCCAGCCCTGATCTCCGCTTTGGAGTACTTGATGTGAGCTGATGGGAAATGTATGAATTAGACAAGAGCTGAAGATCCCCAAGGGATCCGGTTTCCAGTCACACCTCTGTTCAGATCCCCAGGACCCCTCCTTGAAACTTCAGCTATTCAAGGAAACAGAGCAAATGAACCCAACCCTGACCTGTCAAGGCTCTTTTACCTTGCTCTCAGCGGAGTCATCCAGAGTGCAGACTCTCTTTAAATCAACTTTATATAAGCTCTTAATTACACAGCTTAAAAAAAAAAAATAATAATGAAGCAATGGCCAGATGTGAAACAGGGTAAGACATTGTTTCCTACTTGGAAAGAGGAGGTAGGGGGTTTTGTGTTGGAATATATTTAACTATTTAAGTGCCATGCAAGAGTCTGCAGGTTTTGACCAGGAGACTTGCTGGTATGTTAGATGTGTTGGAAAGGTTTTGTGGTGAGCAGGCAAAGCCCTGCAGCCTGGCTCTTCTTCCTCATTGTCACGGGCAGAGTGATTAATGTCACTCGTAAGAGAGAAGTAGTGAGATATTTATTAATATAAAACAGTGATTTAACATAGTTGGTAGTGAATGCGACAGTGTTTTATGAGGTTCGATGGCAAGGTACGCTTGGTTATTTACTGCATAGAGGACGGGATCAGGCAAGCTGTCAGGGAGACCCTCCCATTGAGTCATGAGGTTCAGAAAGGACCCCCTGACTTTCTAAACTTCTCAGAGAGGAGTCTCGGTGTGGCTGGATCCAATTCTAGTCCCAGACTTGGTCAACGGTTTATGTCTAAAGGATTATATATGGGCTATCAATCCTGAAGTAGGGTTTATATCGCTTAACTAAGCTTTCAAAGTTTAGCATGCTATTAGGTGCTTACTGAGAACCTGTTGCATCAAGGAATCTCTCAACCTTGAGGAGCAGAACCTTAAGCGAGTGTCCCCACTCAAGGGGAGATGCTGGTGTGCAGCCCACTGCCGTGTAGGAGAGCTCAAAGGGCTCTTGGGCTGTCCACTATTTATAGAGTAAGATAACTGACCTATAGTCATACTCACATGGGAATAAAATATCTAGGTCCCTGCTCCAGACAGTGTTTTGGCTGTGTTGCCAGCCATCCCCCAAAGTCCAGGTGCAACTCATCACACTGGTGGTTATGGCTTGAGCAGGAGCTGGGCGGGGGGGGAAGAGCACCCCGCCACACTCATACAGCTGTCCTTCAGGAGAGGCCAGTGCAACGCTTCCGTTGGTTGAAACAAGGGTTAGGCTGCTAATGGACAAGCATCGATTTACTCCTTCAGCTCTGCTACTGAGACACGTGGCTGTTTGGGGCTTGCACGCCCTGACCTGGCCACAAGCAGTAGAGTTTCCCTGTGGGGGTAGCAGGGTGCCAGGGGAAGCTCGCAGGGGTTTGGGGCTGTGGAATTATGTGGTCTTGTGTCCTTTTGGATGCTGGGGGCATGGGAAACAGAAACGCCTTCTCTGGTGTTACCCAAGCACTTGCAGAACCCCTGAGTATCTGTCTAGTAGGACACACTCATAAAAACATATACTTGGTTGCAGCTGTATCTTTGTTTGCAGCAAATGACAGCTTTGGCCAGAACTTCAGGCTCACTAAGAGTCCTTTGATGAAAAACTAATGGAGCAGGCTGAACGGGTTGAAAAAACGGTTGGCTTCTGTTTTTGTGAATAAAACGCATGATCGTGTTGTGATACCTTCTGGGAAAAGCTGCGTTGTGGTTGCCGTTGCAGGAGGTTTTTTGCCTAGCTACTGGTTTACCCGGTGAAATATTCAGAAATAGCAAAGATTAAAAGTTTTAATACATATAATTGCTTGCTCAAAATTCAAACTGAAAAGCAGGTGTAATCTAGGGTTCATTTTGTTTCTGGGGTTTTTTGCCCGCCTCAATTACTTTAGGAAGCAGAAACAATGCCATATGGCTTGGGCACCCACTTGTGCGTGTACCGTGAGCACAGAGGCAGCAGTGTGGGGAATTGTTCCAGGAATAATTGCTCGCCTGAATGTTGCTTCTGTGAGCTATTTGGAAAATATTTGCTAATAATCGGTTTCTACATAAAAGTCAGTAGTGGTTTGTGGATAGCAAACGAGCTATATTTGTCAGCTAATTTATTCACAAACATTTCAAACAAAGCTTGTTTTTCTAAACAAAGAAAATATCTGTATCAATATATATGGTTTTGCTTTAAAACTCGAGAGCTTTATAAGCCATTACCTGAACCAGCAGCTAAGTTAAAACTTTCACAAAGCATCTTATCTCTTTAAATATTCAAGAGTAGAATTAAATAGGTGTTGAGAGAAACAAAAGCTTTTTAAGGTAAAATGAGGAAATCATCAGTAGGGGTTCTAAAGTCTGTTTGCCTCACTTTCTGTGGTGGCATCTAGGTAGCCTTTTCCTAGAGAAGTGGCAAACGAGGATTTTCCATCCGTAAGTGCAAAGCCTAGATGAGAAATAGGAATCACCCTGTCGCAGTGTGACGGTTGCAGTGTCAGGCTGTGCAGACTCCTTGGATATCGGAGGATGGGAATAAGCCCTGCGCTTGCATGCGTGTTAGTTTGTTCTTGCAAGGTTCTCCCCAACCACGAGGCTGGCATTTGTGTTTATTATAGAAACGTAATCAAGAGCTTTAGTTCTAGTAAATTAAATTAACTTGGAGAGGAGGTTAAGCACCACTACGTGCCTGCCTGTTCTTACTTTCCATCCAGCGCCTGCTACAGCCCCCAGCCGAGGACAGCCGGTGGGCAAGGCAGGCACTCAGTCTGACCCAGCGTACGGCCGCTCTGGTGCCACGCAGGGGGCTGCTGTGTTATCCTCTGCCACACAGGGGCTTTACTGTCCCCTGGCAGTGAAGAATGGCAACGCATGGGGTGGGTGCCTCGGGGGAAATTTACTTGAGCAGAATACAAATAGCTACATCCTATTTGATCAGATCACATGGATAATATTCCTGTGCTTAAGTATAGGTATACATAACGTATAGACCATACAGGTGCGGATTTTACTGATTTCTTTACCCACCAAGGAAGGCACGCTTTGCAGTCGCGCAAAATGCCTTACCAAACTGTTCACATATTGGTATCTCCTAGAAGTGTGTTTCTTACGGAATTGCGTGTCCTGCGTCCTGTTGCACTTAATGATTCTCCTCCAAGTATCTTTCCAGCCTGGTCCTGCTTAATTCCTGAGGTCTAATGACATCATAGCCCAAAGTGAAAGCATTACCGGCAAGCTGCCTGCACGTGTCAGATGTATGCCAGTCATAACGTATTCAAGTGTCCTGCAAAACTGTAACTACTGAATTGCAGGGCCAATAGTTATAGTTATCAGTAATGAAATGTCAGTCTCTGGGAAGGACAGATGTTTGAGTCTCACCACCTATCACAGCTGGTGCGTGTTATGGGAAGTGACAGAGTTAACAGTGAAGATACGTGCCTGACAGCAGCACCTGCCTCCTTGTGCGCTGGTTTGGTGGCCTTGTTGGTTAGACTGTGTTATTAGGACGGAAAAGCAGTGAACGATAAAGGTTGTAAGTCAGTGCAGCTGTGTAGCCAGCAGCCACATGGTTATGGATGCCAAGAATATCCCCTGGATGGTCCTGAAGATTAATGTAGAGGTGGTTTGTGTCATTCAGCTCACATGCAAGGCACACAGTCCCTTGGGATTTGTTTTGGTCATGGTTAGTGCCACATTGCCTTTACAGTCGAAATGTCCTGTGTGCTATCCTACATATGGAAACTGCACTATCTCTCCAGAAGGTAGAGGCAACTGATGCCACCTCCTGTCTTTTGCTGTCTTGAAACAAGCAGTGGGTTGTAAATTCTTCTAGTGCGGCTTTGTGGAGCTGCTGCTTTCTTTCCCTCCCTTTAAGCAAGAGCACTGGCAGGCTGCCTGCCCTCCCCTGAGAGCCTCATCCTCCAGGTTTGTTTGCACACTGCTTGCCAAACGCCTAAAAAAAGTAACCAATCAGATGGCATTTGCTTAATGCATTAATGAATCTGCTTAGGTGTCATCAAGTCTAATTTCTTAGTGAGCCGTGACAGTTTAATGCCTTGGGACTGAATTGCTGAGGAGAAGTAGCAGGGTGATGGATGGCCAGAGGAGTGATGAAACCTGAGGACTTGACCATGCCATGTCTCCCAGCCCAGAGTTAACTTCCCTGGGTACTAATGGAAGCATGTAAACAAAAAAAACAAAAATGAAGGTAGGTCTCCCTTCTTGTTGTTCTTGCAGCAAACATGTTATTTGCTTTGTGGTTAATATGTCCTTTGCCAAAGGAACTTGAACTCCTTGGCTAGTTGTGCAGGAGTAGATTTTACTTATTAGCGTTTGAGTTATGGTTTCAAATAAAAAAATATTACTTAAAGGATCATTTGGGAATGCAGGATTATAATAGCCTTTGTTATTCCTAGCAAAATGCACGTAAAAAACAGATTCAATGCGTGCTAGCTCCTTCCCTGTCTCCTGTGGTGATGCACCGACGGCTCTATAGCAGATATGTTTTGTGCTCAAGGGGTGATACACAACATTGTGACACTTCTGAAAAAGCAGCCCGTAGCCAGTGGCACTGATTCTCAAAGAAATGGTGTGCTGCATGTCTCTTCACACTGGGAAGCCCACTCAGATGCTGAAATGACAGCAGTGGGCCTTTTGGCTGGCGTGAAGAGGGTGCCTAGATCCATCCATGCAAGGATGCAGCAGCACTTTTGGGGTGAGCCTTAGCAGATGTGCAGTCCACACAGACCGCATCAGAGCTCAGAGGAACAAGTCTGCAGTTTTCCTTCCTCACACGCGGTTAGGCTTGCCTTGAATGCCCAGCGCAACAGGCTTCAGGGCTCTGCAGCCAGCCTCTGCTTACTCCTTCGCAGGCTGAACGGGTGGCACATTTTGGTCATCCCAGGCAAGGCCCCATTGCTGAATGCTGCGCCCATCTGGATTGCAGGAGCCTGTGCCAGTTTTGTGTGCACTTTTACAGCTGCTCCAGGGTTCTTCTTAGGGCTTCTTTAGGGACCGGTGAGATCCCATTTGCTCTAGGGAAAAAATTGTCTGAGAACTTCTCAGCAGCTGTAGCTTCTCTGGGAAACTTCTAAAACTTTAAACTTCCTACAAAAGCACTAGGCATATTAGCCAAAACATATATATATATTTTTTTTTAGTGGAAACTTAACAAGGCAAGCATTTGACATAAAAATGAGAGCCTTTTTTGCTTCAGATGTTTGCACAGCTTTGTCAAATGTTTCTGAACAACTCAACTACTGTTTAGATGAAAATTGTTTTGGTCTTTTTTTACTCATTCCCGGGGGGGGAGGGTGGGGAAGAAAAAGATCACAATCAAACTATGTGTTTGGAGAAAATTTCTATTTTTATTGAAGAATATATTTCCAGTGAAGGTTTTCATTGCATCTTTTAAAAAATGCACAGACAACAGGCTACATAAAGAAGCTTTATTCCCTCTTTTAGTCTGTATGCTGCATCCCTGACATTTAAAATAAATTACAGGTTTGCTCTTAGCACTGACAGAAATGAGATAAGACCTAAATTGTCATCTCTTCTTATGGTTTCCTGTGGCTCCTACGGGTTAAAAAAAAGCCCACAAAACAAATCCGAAACCAAAAAACTTAAGCATCCAGAATCAATCAGTCCTAGAGATTATTATAACTTCATGGTCAATGTTTGCCCCACAGACCCAGAGCTCTTTGGCAGCTGTAGAGAGGAAAATGACCCTGCCTGAGTCTCCAGCAAAGCCTGTCGCAGTATTAAGCTTACCATTAGACCCAGATTTCAAGGACACCTTTGTTTGGGAGCTTATCTTACTACTCCTAGGTACAAACAATGCCAACCTCCACTGTCTTTCAGTAACTGCTCAAAAATTGTCAAAGTCAGCATTAAGAAATGCCCGTGTTGATACGGAGCAGCACTTGATGCCCCACAGCAGAGCACAAAGCTATTCCCTGCGGGAAACCCACCTTTTAGTCCTCTCATTTCTTGAGAGGCAGCACGTCTTGTAAAAAGCCTCGCTAAAGTCTCAGAAAATGTTGTTAACCAGATGATGGAGTTTTATGTGCAAGAAAGATGGTGAGGTCATGGCTTTGCTTTAAGATGATGGTAAAACAGCTGACATAATTGTTCTTGCTCAGATGAGGAACTCAATGAGGCAGCATGAGTAAGGTGTATAGAAAGAGATTTGTTTCCTTATCAGCTGAAGCCATCACAGTGGTATCCAAAGTATCTCAGGACTGAGCGGTGGGAAACCAGTGGCCATCAAGGCCGAAAACTTGCATTTGCAAGTTCTGTGCCTCAGTTTCCCCATCTGCAAAGAAGGGATAACCCTATTTGGCTAGTTTACCAAAATGCTTTCTTATCTGTGGCTGAATGCCTACAGTTTCTTCCAGAAAAAGGTATGCTGGAGGCAAAATGTGTGGAGCTGAGGAACCTCGTTCCTGAGGAAAACACTGCAGAAAGAACCTCCAGCCTGAGCAAACTTGCAGCATTAGCTGGACAAGACTGTCAACAAGATGCAGGGAAGCATATACTGCTGCAGTATGTAGTGCATATATAGTATATAGTGCAGAGAGGATAGGAGAGAAGGTATTATATGCACTGGAAAACCCAGCATCCCATTAAGCTACTGACCCTTGCTCTTGGTGAGGCGCTGTGGGCTCTACTTTGCAGGGCCTTGAGGAGTGGCTGGCTTGGGATCCACAAACTGGTTAGCTGTCACCTCTACCCAGGCAGTAGTTCTGTGTGAATTTTTTTGTCCCTGCCCCCAAATTCTCCTTTTTTTGGCACTCACGTGGTCTCTTCTTGATGTACTGATGTTTCAATTACCTGCTCTGCTTCTAGGTACAGTCACGAGGCCTAATTTTGCAGGGAGGCTTGAATTGCTTCGAGCTCTGCCAACATGGGATTTATGGCATTTCAATACACTTGTTGTTTGCCTCTCTTCGTGAGCAAACTCTACTACGTACAAAAGGCTCAGCACAGCTGCCAGCTTGATGAAAAAGAGCTGTCTGCTAAATGAGCTGTTCCCACAGTGCTGCCGCCGCCTTGGAGCAGGCAGGGCCAATGCCGTTCCTCCTCGGTTCTCCCACTGATGCGCCGTGCCCGCAGAATTCCCCCATACTTCATTTCTGGCATCTAGTGTAAACGATAGCTTGGCTATTTTTCATTTGTTATTATCGTCTGCTGTGGGCTAGTGACTGGAAATCATTTTCTCCCCAAGACTGACAGGGATAATGTGATTCAGAAGAGGAGCTGTTTCTCAAAACGTCCACGGGCTGGGCACAGCGGCCGCTTGATTTCAGCGGGGTCAGACTCGGTCCTCTAATTCCTACTATTTTTTTTTTCACCCCCAGCAGGTTCAATGAAGGGAAAAGGAGGCAGAATTGCATCCCATGCAATTCTATTTCAAGAGCAGCTATATAAATGAAACATATATAAAAAACCAAAACCCACCACCTCTTTCACACAAGTTAAAGTCAAGGTAGACATATATGACTTTTTCTCTGCTGTAGGCACAGAGTTTTTTTGTATAAAATATTTTATTAAAAATACTTGTTGAGGATAACTTCCTTCTCTTGATGATAACTTCCATAACAGATGAAGCTGCCAAGTTGCCAAGCCACTATCCATCACGTCTGAGAAGCTGTGGCAGTCTGGTGAAGTTCCCACTGACTGGAAAAGGGGAAACGTAACCCCCATTTCAAAAATGGGAGAAAAGGAAGACCTGGGGAACTACATGCTGGTCAGTCACACCTCTGTGCCTGGCAAGATCGTGGAGCAGATCCTCCAGGAAACTCTGTTAAGGCACATGGAAAATAAGGAGGTGACTGGTGACAGCCAACATGGCTTTGCTAAGGGCAAATCGTGCCTGACAAATTTGGTGGCCTTCTATGATGGCATTACAGCATTGGTGGATAAGGGGAGAGCAACTGACATCATCTGCCTGGACTTGTGCAAGGCATTTGACTCTGTCCCACATGACATCCTTGTCTCTAAATTGGAGAGATGTGGATTTGATGGATGGGCCACTTGGTGGATAAGGAGTTGGCTGGATGACCATACTCAAATAGTTGCAGTCAACAGCTCGATGACCTAGTGGCGAGGAGTGATGAGCAGTGTTCCCCAGGGGTTAGTACTGGAACCGGTGCTGATTAATTATCTTTGTTGGTGACATGGACAGTGGGATTGAGTGCACCCTCGGCAAGTTTTCTGACAACAGCAAGCTGTGTGGCACGATCGACACGCTGGAGGGAAGGGATGCCATCCAGAGAGGCCTGGACAGGCTTGAGAGGTGGGACCATGCCAACCTCATGAAGTTCAACCAGGCCAAGTGCAGGGTCCTGCACATGGATCGGAGCAACCCCAAGCACAAATACAGGCTCGGCAGAGAATGGATTGAGAGCAGCCCTGAGGAGAGGGACTTGGGGATGGTGGTTGCTGAAAACCCAGCAAAGTGCTCTCGTAGCCCAGAAAGCCAACTGCATCCTGGGCTGCATCACAAGAAGCGTGGCCAGCAGGTCGAGGGAGGTGACTCTGCCCCTCTACTCCGCTCTGGTGAGACCCCACCTGGAGTACTATGTCCAGCTCTGGGGTCCCCAATATAAGAAGAACATGCACCTATTGGAGCAAGTCCAGAGGAGGGCCACGAAGATGATCCAAGGGCTGGAGCACCTCTGCTATGAAAACAGGCTGAGAGAGTCGGGGTGGTTCAGTGTGGAGAAGAGGGAGCTCTGGGGAGACCTTATAGCAGCCTATCAGTACCTAAAGGGGGCCTACAGGAAAGCTGGGCTGGGACTCTATGAGGGAGTGTAACGATAGGATGAGGGGGAGTGGTTTTAAACTGAAAGATGTTAGATTTAGATTAGGTATTCGGAAGAAAATCTTTACTGTGAGGATGGTGAGACACTGGCACGGGTTGCCCAGAGAAGTTGTGGATGCCCCATCCCTGGAGGTGTTCAAGGCCAGGCTGGATGGGGCTTTGAGCAACCTCGTCTAGTGGGAGGTGTCCCTGCCCATGGCAGGGGGGTTGTAACTAGATGATCTTTAAGGTCCCTTCCAACCCAAATCATTCTATGATTCTGAATAGTGAAGGTGAAAAGGGGAGTATATCCATCTACTACTGCAGTCTTCTCCACTAATTTATTATGCTGTGTAAATACTTGGATTTTGTTGGGTTTCTTTTTGTTGGGTTTTTTGTTGTTGTTTTGGTTTGGGTTTTTTTGTTTGTTTTTTAAGAAAAATGCACCAGCCTGTACCTATTTTTCCTTTCTGTAGTGCTCAGGCAGCTAATTTCTGGAGCCATAGAGGATTTGAATGGAAAGCAATTAACAAGGAAATGGGGTCCTTCCTCATCATGTCTTGTCTCTGTGTTTATTTTATTACGATGTCCTCCAGTGCAGGAGAATAAGGACGAAGCTGTTATGTTGCCGTCTGAGATGTGCTGTTACCTCCCTGTGAGTCTAGGTATCCTCCAGCTCATGGAATAGGCTTTGCCAAGCTGTTTTCAGGGATTGATGGAAGCTAAAAGTGTTTTTCAGGACTTCTTCAAAGTTGGTGGCAGGTAAAATGAGTTGCAGGCCTAATTTCTCTTGTCTCTATCTCTAATCCAAGTCTCCATCACTTTCATTACATAGGTTCAATAGCCTGAACAGATCTTTTCATCTGCTAGCACTTTTATTTTTCCATCCAAATGATCACACTTTTCTCTCCTTCAGAAATGAACGAAACAACATCTTTTCCACCTGTTTGTAAGACTTAAGTAAAGAAATAGCTCTGCTTCTCTGTGTCACTTTTCCCCCAGTGCATCAGGGCTGTCTGCCCTCTGACCCGGGCTGTGCTATGGGGGCTACTGAGAGGACTTAGCAGGTCCAGCAGCCCAGACATAGTTTGGTGGTTGCTGCCTGGTAAAACATGTGGGAAAACATGGGCTTCTAAACTTGCCTACCCTGCACCTTCATCCCTCATCTCCTTGGTGGTCTGTCTCTGTTACTGTGAACATACCTATTGTTTTACAGGTTTTGATGTTGTGTGTTCTCTGCTTGTAATCTTTGTGAGCCCTTCAAATCAGAAATGCAGTCCTGAAGCCTCAGCCCCGTACCCCAGACTGTGCTGACAGATTTTCTGCTTGGCAGATGAATGGTATTGAGGTGAAAATGGGGCTCCTGGGACAAGTGCAATTCTTCTTCCCGTAGGGGCAGTGGGATTTCAAAGTCTGAGGACTGAACTCTGCATCACTGGGACTCAATTCATGCTTCTTCTGTGGGCTTTAATGTGGTGTTGTGGGAAAGTGTTTTATTTTTTTGTGTGGCTTTGATGTTGTGCAGCTGCCTCGCTGTGTACAGCAGCTTGCCGGAGCACTTAAAAGCAAGTCACCAGGGCCTGTCACCCCTGCAGTGGCACTTCAAGGCAGCAGAGCGGGTATAGCAGGGCTGC
Organism: Chroicocephalus ridibundus; assembly: GCF_963924245.1. Lineage (NCBI taxonomy): Eukaryota > Metazoa > Chordata > Aves > Charadriiformes > Laridae > Chroicocephalus > Chroicocephalus ridibundus. Next base: position 15,780,807 of record NC_086286.1, read on the forward strand.
CATTAGCACTGCGAGTTGCTTCTGTAATGGTGGTCCATGATGCAGCGTCGGTGGAGCTAATGGACTTTGCCCACCCCCTTAGAGGTGCATCAGCCCAGGTGTGCCTCCAACAGACAGGTATCCATGCTGACCTTCAGGACACTGGGCATTTGGTAAAAACCATAGCAGGTGGGATCAGTTTTCTGAATGATTTGAGCTAAACTCTGGTAAACTTGGGGAGAAATCTTTGACCTTTTGAGTCATATCTAACCCTCAGGAATAGTTGCTCACTGGCCCTGCTTTTGAAATGCCTGTGTGAGAACCAGGGTCTCTCTTCCCCCCCCCCCCCCCCCCCCCTCTACTGTCCCTCTGCCCCCAGACTTTGTGGCGGGTGTCCTGAAGTGGTGGTTGGTTTTTTGGTTTGTTTTTGTTGCCCGGCCCCTGTCGCCGCCCCATTATATCACAAGAATTCGATTAACGGTAAAGCGGACTTCCACTAGACAGCAAGCACTACCAGCTGGTTTCTCCGCATCCCCAGATGAGGTGCGGCTTCATGTGATTGCTGACTCTTCAGGTAGCCCGAGCAAACAGATGGTGAGATGCTGCACTTGAAAGAGAGTTAAAGCCTGCAATTAGCCAATAAGTAGTTAACTAGATTTGCAACATGGGGAACCAAGTGGCCTTAGTTTGGGACCACAAAAATCTGAATGAATTAGGTGGCAAAGCATGATGTGCCCTGGCTCCCCAGAGGGTGTTAAGAGGGGCTTTGGGCAATCCTAAACTGGGCTGATTTTTTACTCCTCATGGAGGTCTCTGTTTCAATTTGTGGGTTCTCTTTGGCATTGTGGTGTACTTGGGTATCTTGGATACCCCTTCCGCGTCCTTTAGGGTGCACTTGCAGCTTGGAGCTTACTCGCCTGCATCCTTGTGTATCGCGAGTGTCCAAGAAGCATCCTAACGTCCTTTTTCCAACCCTTACAGAATTTAAGATATTCTCTGATTTCCCAGGCATACAGCAATTTCTACTCCATAGCTGTATCGAAAAAGCACTGGGAACGGCCTTTTGTCTCATCAAGGTCTGACCTGCAAACGTGTCTGAGGTAGGTGGTAGGTAGTTTTTCACTATGTAGAATTAGGGCTACTCAGAATAGAGATAATTGTATAATTTCATGGAAGAATTTGAGAAAAAAATATCAAACATTCAAGTCTAAAACTTACTTTTTCACAGACGTGGTTGAAACAAGCACGTTTTCACGGATCACATTAGTTTTGTGGGATCACTGTGTTCTCCATCATAAAAATTTGGCAAGCTGTAGTCAAGATACTCTATCCATCAGTCTGAAAGCCCCTGATCCCCACCTGTAAAGCTCTGATAATACTTAGCCGACATGGCAGCTCTTACTATAGTACCTCTGTAAGTGAGAATAGTGCCCTTAAACCCTATGTTGTTTTAGACTTCTTTTTGAAACACCCCAGCATTTTCTCCTCCAGCTGACCTAATCCCAATTGTTACGCTGTCAGAGATAGTTGTTACTAGATCAAGAGAAGCTGTGTTTTTTTCTGGTCTCGCTGCAGCTTATTTACTCTGAGGTCTGAAGCGAGGTTTGAAGCACTTTTGCCTGCCTCAGTGTCCCAGTGTATTTTAATACTGCTTGACTCACCTCTTGAAGAGGCATTAAGTGCCACGGTGGCAATGCAAAATGCAAACTGCTCTGGGCTCACCAGAGGGAAGTTGCAATATAATTATGGGTCCAAAGGATTACTGTCATAATTTTCTCTGACCTTAGTGTTTCCGAGTCTGTGTGTTTATGTTTTAAAGTGTAAAGTTTGAGTCTGTGTGTTTATGTTTTAAAGTGTAAAGTTGTCATTTCCTTTCCTGTTTTCCTTCAGGAGCTTTGCTCAAAAAACACATCTCGTTTAACAAAACCGATGCACTGTTTTTCTGAAATTTTTGTTTCAGGCATTGGCCTCGGCACACGGCGGTGTGGAAGTCTTCCACTGCAATGGAGATTTCTGAAAACGTAGGTGCTGAAGCTGCAGGTTTTTCTACCTTGCATGGTTTTTTTTTTAATCTTAACAGCTTCTCTCTGCTTGTCTTTCATGGCTTTGAGGTGCCTGCCCTGCACACTTCTCTTGTCGCTCTTTGGATAATTTGATTTATTCTTCATGACAGCACTTTGTGGAGGAAGGGTTGTAGAAGGTGGTATCCCTCTCAAAGCCCTCGGGCCCCTGCTGATTAGGGGAAGGTGTCTAATGAATAAGGGAAAAGTTGGGGAGGTCTTGATGCTCCCCAGGGCTGGGCAAAACAGAGGCAGATGGAGAAAGGCAGATACAGCAGCATCTGTACTCTATCTGTTGTCTGTCCAGCTTTTTTCATTCTTTTCCTATCACTGTGAATTCAGGATTGATAAAAATGAACATTTTAAAAAGGCCTGTATAAGCTCACCAGCTCCAGACCTGTCTGCTGGGCTCTAATTAACATTTACTCTGCACGCTGGGGCTGCTTCCCTCCTGGGCTCGGGTGCCACACGCTATCGATCGCCCTTGCCCAGTGCACAAATGACGTTGTCATGGGGAAAGCCCAAGGGCTCCCAACATGGCAGAGGTTCCTGTAAACAAAAAAGAAGCTGCATGTGTGCCAGGAGGATGCTGTGAAGGGCCGTGCTGCTCAGCAAGCGTGCCATGTGAAAGAAATCGTGCTGAGAGGAATGGCTGAGCAGGTTTCAGGATACAAGCATGTAAGGTGGCCTGATTTCCATCGCTGCTGCGGATGGGGGAAAAGTCCTGCTCAGCCCTGCGTTCCTGCCTGGGGTGCCCTGAGGCCTCAAAGCAGAGTGTGGAGGTTTAGCCAAATAAGTCCCAGATGGGTTTGTTGAAATGGCTTGCTTCATGTGTAGAGAAAGCTGTTTTCAAGGTGATTTTTTTTAACTTATGAGGGGTGATTGGACTGCTTTTTGTCAGGGAAGGACTGGCGGAGGTGCTTGGGGTGCTATGGATGGATGAGAGAGAGGGGTTGACCTTGTAGCAAGGTTTATCTCATGGCTGTCTCAAGGAATGATGTGATAGCCGTCACCAGGTTAATTTCCAGGATGCATATGAGGACATGGACATTGCCCCTTCCCCATGTAACGTAACGTGTCATTACAGGGTGTGCAGGTGACACAAGAGCACAGCGTCACATGGGTGATGCTGCTGGAGGTGAAGTGGGTCTGACATAAGTTAGGCTTAGGAGGGAAGGTGCTCTGTGCCCCGATTATGGCTGCAATTTTTTTCTTCCTTTTAGAAAGGATGAAATAAAGCTTCAGCTTACAGTTTTTAAGGCTAAGCATGTAGGCTTCCAAGTTTCTATTTGGTCGTATCTGTCACATCAGCTTCAGTATCACTGACCCAAAAGAAAAGAGAGTGTGAGCGGGTGCTCAGGGAGGGACACTGGACATTACATGCTCCTGGGTGGTCTTAGTCTGACTAGATGACCATCTTTGCTCTACTTTTGTCACTTTTAGTGATTTAATGAGGGCCACACTTTGCAGTGCTGCTAATGCTACTTCCTGTAGAAGTGCTCATTTTGAGACACTTAGGAGCTTACATTTTTCTCTAGAGCTGAGCCAGTAGCTCATAGCTGGCCCGTTAATTAAAGGGAACAACCAAACACTGTATTGGGGAAAGTCCTTTGTAGAGCTACCGCTATTTTATGGTAACGTTCCTAGCTGGTGGCTGGACCAGCCCTGTTAGATGAGGCACATGTGTAGGAAGAGACAATTCCCTACTTTAAAGGGTTTATTGCCTTAAAAGAAAATACAAAGAAATGTGAACAAGCAGCATTTCTGCTATGCTTGCTTTGCAGACAGGAGCTGGAGCAGTCTTGCCTGAAGCCCGCAACAGGGCTGAGGCACAATTTTCCTGGTGTCTCCTGAAGTCTGAAGCACTGCTGGAGTCTAAGGGCAGTCCTCTGCCAATTGTTTGTAGCAAGAGAGAGAAGCCTTTTGTGAGAATTCTCCTGTTTCATGCAGGAGATGTCGCATTTGGAGACCCATTTGCTGCAGTCAGCTCATTTTCTGCCATTCTGTGATATATAGGGTGGTTATTTTCTCACATATCTGATTACTCAGCCTTGGAGAAGCTGAGAGAATTGCGTGGTTTAAGGTGACTCATTGTAAGGCTGAATCCTTTACTCCTACAGTGCCAGTACTAACGGGGTGGCTCGGCAGTGACAGGAAGATGCTTACCTTTGGCTTTGCTGCTGCTTTTACCAAGTGAGGTGATAGTCATCTCCCCAAATCACAACAGGGTGCATGTGCTGCCTTTACTAGTTAGAGAAGGATCGTGGACTTCTGGAGATGTTTTTCTGTTGGGTTTTTTTCCCTTTTTTTTTTCTCTTTTTTTCCCCCCTGTCGGAGATGAATTATTGCACATTTTTACAGCTAAAGAGCTCCTTCCCACTTATCTGTTGGCTTGCAGGTTGGGTACAGTGTCTCAGGACTTGCTGCTTAGTATCTGAATTCTTTTTCTTATAATACTCATGTGTACATCCTCCATCCAAATCATTGTAAAGACAGGTTGCGTTGCTGTTTTCTCACAGTTAACAGAGAACCGCATGTGAGCCCTTGCACAAAATTTCTCTCTCTTCTCTGCTCCAGTGTGGGTTTCCCATGGAGTCACAGCCTCCTCCGGGCACATCCACCTGCTCCAGCGTGGGGTCCTCCATGGGCTGCGGGTGGATGTCTGCTCCACCGTTAACCACCATGTGCTGCAGGGAGCCAGCCTCACCGTGGTCTTCACCATGGGCTGCAGGGGAATCTCTGCTCTGGTGCCTAGAACACCTCCTCCCCCTTCCTTCTTCACTGACCTGGGTGTCTGCAGGTTGCTGCTCTCACATATTCTTGCTCCTGCCCTCTGACTGCTGATGGTGTTACGCAGGGTTTTTTTTCCCCTGTCTTAACTATGTTATCCCATAGGTGCTACCATTGTTGCTGATGGGCTGGGCCTTGGCCAGTGGTGGGTCTGTCTTGGAGCTGTCTGGCATTGGCTCTATGGGACATAGGAGAAGCTTCTAGCAGCTTCTCAGAGAAACCTTGTAGCCCCCCTGCGGCTAAAACCTTGCCATGCAAACCCAATACTCATGGACATGATGAAAATATTATTATTTTTACATACAAAAGTAGCTTTTAAGTGAGCATAATAACAAAACACATGCAAGAGCAAAGCTAAATTTCTGCTCAGCGTTGCATATTGCACAATTATCCAGAGCACAGGGCAAGAGGTATAAAATATTTGTAATTGGGGTGGTGGAGAATTCCTGTTTGGTAGCATTTAGTGGAGATTTCAGTGACTGTGGCCATGCCATATTGGAGATGGCCAGGCTGAAGGAATTAGTTCTCCTTGTTTCCTAATCTTGCCTGAATGTGGTGCTTTCTGTAGGGCTGGTATGGATTTACACCGACTTAACCGAGAGGGGCTCCAAGCTCACACTGCCTAGCTAAGCAATTCACCGTGCAGAGATGTCATCAAATCCTGCAGCGAAGGGGGTGGAAACCTTGCCTTCCCTTTTATCAGTTTCCAGCGTATGCATACTTTGCTGTGTGTTTCCGTGTTGTGCAAAGCTTTAGGGATGATTCGCACGCAGCGGTCGCATGCAGGCAGGGAGGGACCAGGAGCTTGTTGCAGTTCAGAGTGTGTCCCTGTCTGAACGTCTGGGTGCTGCTGAGGTCCCTCAGGTGCTCGTGGCTGCAGCACCCGGGGAGCTGCCTGCCAGCCCTGCAGGCAAAAGATATTCCTTGCATCTCACGCTCAAGATTTTTTCAGAGAAGGGGTTGCTATGCAGCCTTGTTTATTCCTGGTATGTGACACTGTTTGCCTGCTGAGCTTGTACACCTGGAAGGGGGAGCCTGCTGTCCTCCAGGAGAAGGGATCCGGCTTGACAAATGGCCGTCCCTGCTTCCAGGGAGCAGGGAAAATCCTGGAGCAGAAGAAATCCACATTCTCTTGTGGGAGGCAACCCACAGTGGAGCTTTACCGCTCCTGGGGGGATTACAAGCTTAACAACGTGGAGCTAGATTTCCTAAGTGAAGGACACGCGTGTTTGTGAAGGAGGTTGGTGGACAGCCCTGTCTCGCGCGCTGTTGCTTTCTCAGCAAGGTGGTGCTGTGGCGGGGGCTGGCAGGAGCCAGGCAGAGGGATTGCTTTTACTGTGCTCTGGTGGAGGTTGCCTAGTGCAAGCTTCTCTCCCAGGAGGCATAAAAAAATCTGGGAGAAAGATTTGATGATTTTTCCCTTTAACTTTCTCTTTTTGAAAAGTTGTCTCAAAAAGTCTTAAAGCCACACAAGGGAAGCTTCTGTTGGGTGCCTCCAGCTGTGTGCCAGAGAGGTTGGGTGTCATTGCAAAGAGACACGGTTCTGGGAGGTATGGAAGAAGAGCAATGCTTGGGGTGGCAGATGAAGGAGGTGAGAGGAGGACAGGTGGAAGCTGCGGAGCAAACGGGGTGGTCTGTTGACAGGGAAGCTCTTCTTCATAAGAAGAGCAACAACCTGGCCTCTGCCGTGCTGTCCTCAGGATGCCTGAGCTCTCTTTGCCACTGTGTGTGGGCAAATGGGCAAGTCCCCACTCAGCTCTTGCTCAAACTCCCCTTGCTCTGACTGGGGTGAAAAATCAAAAAATGCACCTTTGGTTCTTCCTGGGCTCACATTGTTATTTTACAGGTAGAAACAAGGAAGATCGAACTCAAAACAACTTTCTGAATTGGCCCCTGCTGAGGTTTTGGTCAGTGTGATATGGCTCCTAGGGGTGTTGATTCATCCCTGCAGGATGATAATCAAGTCTGCTTTTGCCAATGGTTTAAATTGCTGCGTTTCACTAAGTTTAACATTAGCACCTCACTCCAAAGGATGTGGGGGACAAGTGGAATCATTTTACTCCAAGCAAAGAGAGGAGAAACAAACTTTAGTGAGCTCACGGGCTCTCTGATACATAAATTCCTAGTCTCAAAGCAATATCACTCTGAGGAACAAACGTGCCTCCAGGTTAGTTCTGTTTTCAGAAACTAAAAGTATGAATGTCTGAAAATTTGATCTGGGAAATACAGAGGAGGGTGAGGAGGGAAAATCCACAGTATAACACATCTTTAATTCTTTTTGGGGTGCGGAGATGTCAGCCTGCCACAGCAGTAGAGGGAGGACAAACCAAACTCTCTGAAGGACTGAGATATAGGGGCTCTGCTCATTATCAGAGGTGTTTGCTGGTTACTTTCCCCTCTGTTTCTCTTTTTCTATCTCCAGAGAGAATGCTTTTGCTTCACTTTTTTTTTTTTTTTTTTTTTCCCCATTCCCTTTCTTCCTGGTAATATCCATGCTCCCTCACCCCTAACAATTTAGCGAGCTGGGTCTCTGCTGCAGAGACCATTGCTGTAAAGACAATGGTAACAGCTTGTATTTGCGTAATATCTGTCACCCCAGGGCCTTTTAGAGCTTTGCAAAGCTTCCAAGCATCATTTGCATTTTTCAGTTGGAGATATTGACCTGTAAGAAACTAGATTTATTCAAAATCTGTGGCCTGCAGAGGTCACATTTATACGCTCCTAACATTTTTCTGACCTTAAGATTTATATTTCTATTTCTCTGCAGGCCAGGCAATGAATCGGCAGCAGAGCTAGCCCTGCTTCTGCAGTCTTCCGCTTTTCATGCTGTTCCTCAGCTTTGTTCACTTTCAGTTTTGGAAATGATGGCAGTTGGGAAATGTGGTATTTTCTGTCGGGTCAGTGAGCCAAACCATTGCAAGGTTTCGTCACCCAGCTCTACTGTGTTGCACGTTCATATCTGGCAGCTCTTTCTTGTCCCCCTCCCTGTAAGCATTGCAGGTTGTTGCAGTGACAGCCCATTATTCCTTTACCTCTTAGTGGCCTCCAGCTCACCCAAGGTAGATGCTGCCAGCTGGTAGGTATTGGAAAAGAGGCGTTTGTCCACCATGACTGAAGGTCCTGCACTGGGTCCTCTGGGCACCACAGTGTGGGGCTCTGAGTGGTGGGTCTGATGCCCCCGTGTTTAGCAGGAATCATCCCGTTGGATGCTTGGGTACTCTAGGGATTGAAATGCCTGTGGAGTTAGGTGATGCCTTGTAGGTTAGGTGAATGGAGGCTTTAAATATTACAGTGGTGTTTGAATGGTGGAATTAAGCCCTGAACAAGACAGAGGTGCTTAAATACTGTAAAGCGCTACATACAGTACTGGGACTTCAGTGGAATAGATATAAGAGGAATAAAATGGACAATTAAACTGGTCTTGTTAGAGGGTATGCTCCTGCTTTTGCATATCAGCTTTGCACCTTGTGCTCCCAATGCCTCTTACTCATAATGAAAAGTTTCCATACAAAACTCAGATCCCATGTCGCAGCTGAATGAAATTGCTTCAGATCATTGAGAATTTCCCTGCCTGATGATTACACAGGAACAGGACAGAGCCCTTAAGATGCTCACTTGCAGATATCTTGAATTTATGCAGCTGTTTGTGGAAACTTGCTGTAGTCAAAGTGCATGGAGTTTGTTGGTGCCTTTATGAAGGATGTGTGGACCAGTATGTAGGGCCCTACCAGAAGAAAACTACTGGCCAGGGAACTTGTTTTAGTAGCCCTCTGGGATGACTTCACACAGGAGTATGGGGTGGGAGACCCATCTCCCCTAGGCAGCTAAGAGGAAGGCATTGAGGGAGATGAGCCTGATATTCCTAAGGAAAATGCCTTTAAAAGAAACCAGCGTGAGCTGAAAAACCGCCAGCCTAACATTTCAAGACATGGGCCACTAGTTGAACTTAAGTTGAGGACATAATAGTACAAAGTGCTGATTGTGACTGCTTCTGTACCTACGTGTATATTGAGTGTTGGGCATCTAGAGCCTTTCCTAGAGCCCTTCATGCCAGAAATCCTATGTCCACCTGTGTGCCTGCGCTCAGAAGAGAAGCATCAGCTGACTGTTGCATGCTTTTCCCAGCACTGGTGCCCACAGCATTACTGCTGTCAGCTAATTAGTGTTCATACAGCATTAGTACCTGGTGGCCCCTCAGGGTGAGGATGTCTCTGCATGAGGTGCGCTACAAACCCCTGCATGGGCTCAGGATCTTGCGGTTTCAGGGTCTTCTTTGAAGTACCTCAATAAGGAGAGGAAACCTTTCAATGCTTTTGGTTGAGGCTGGGTTATGCTCAAGGCAAAGGTGCGTCAAAGGTGCGTCAGTGTACTTGGCTCCTTCTCATCTCATTGTGTTCAGTAGTCACAGGAGCCCATAGAGCGATCGATCACACACCTTTGGAGAACGACCGCCCTTGACCACAGCTCCAACAGAGACCGTCGCAGTGCTCAGTGGGAACAAACTTGTGTACAGTACTCAAATAACCGTGGTGTCCAGCACAACTCCTCATTAGAGCTGGAATGAGGGATTGTTCAAGTGCTTTTTGAAGGAGCTAATGAGGTTTGGCATTCAGATCAGCTTATCCCTAACTCTTGATTTGCTGCCCTGGGTAAGCTGCTGCTTGTGGTAACTCTTGTTTCATGGTTGAGCAGCCCTGCTCTACTGAGAAGCAGCCGTTGCAGGCCTTTTGATAGGGACATTCAACTTTTAAGATCTTCCACATGAAAGCTGAGGGCAGAACTTGTAAAAAGAGCATCATGTGGGTGATGTTCTTTTGTCATGCACAGTAAATATCTGAGCTAACAGGTTTGCTGATTCAGAAATTCCTCAAAGCAGTTAAGTTCGATGGTAAGAGAAAACAGATTGTGTGTAATCACACTTGGATCATTGTGTGAAAAGATACAGGAGCAATTCCTGTGAGCTTGTGTGTCTAACCTAAGTGGCTTTGACACCAAGAATTTAGAAAAGCGGGAGGAGATGCAATTAGTATCACAGGGATCTGCCTTGTGATTATCCCACAGGCCTGGGGAAACTGCTGAGGTCCACTGGGTGATGGCTTTTTTACTCTACGTAAAAACTTAATGCTACAGATGCATTATAGCCCTGTAAGCCGAAATCCACTGGACAAAAAAAAACCAAACAACTGTCATCGCTCCAATTTCATTTTATCCTCACAACAAGCCTCTGGCTGTTAAGAATACTGAGTTCAACCTCCATAGCGGCTCCAATCCTGATGGGCTCTGTAGGGTTGTTGGCACCAGCATGTTTCACGTAATGCTATTGTATGTTTCCTGCACTGGGAATCCAGCAAAGAAAATAGCTTGTTAGTTGGGAAAGAAAGTAAGGATAGCATTAAATAATCTCCGTTTTCATTTACTGGGTGCTAATGATCCAAGGAAGCTGAAAATCCCAGAGGATGCGTTTCCTTTTGATTAACCCAGCAGAAGGATGACAAGGAGTACAGTTACTGTCTACTGAAACATCACCAGGGTTCGGAGCTGTTCAAATGCAGCTGTGTTCCTTCTTTTTCCTCTTCAGAAAGCCATTTTATAACGCTTTTTTCACTCTGCCACTGTTCTCCTCCGTACGGACAATGGCAGCAGCTCGTTTTCCATGCTCCTATCAGCAGTGGCAGGAGGTGAATCTTGCACACCCCGCGCTTCCCCCAGGCTGCGGGCAAATTGCTCTGCCATTATCATTCTGGTTACAGTGGTTTCGGTGCAAGGGAGAAAGGGATAGCGCTACATACCTGTACATTTGGGGTTTTCTATATCACGTAGCTGGCCTGAATTAGGAGATCTGCCCTGAATTTTGGCAATTAAGCCTTTGGGGGCCATGGAGGTACCATAAGTAATGCCTTTCCTAATTACAATTTATAGCATGCTAGCATTTAGGTAGGACAGCCTGACAGAGGAACAAAACTGAGGCATGGAGAGCCTGGCTCTGTGTTACAGGGTAAGTCAGTTGCAGAGGCAGTCTTCTATTTTAGCTACAGGATACACTCATTTCTGGTACTTACTGCTTTCTCTTGGGCATTTTTAGTACCTTAAGCAATGGGGCATGCTCAGCTTCATTTAGGAGGTGATTTTAACCAGCCGAAGTCACCACTGGCATATTTCTTAGATATTCATCCTATGCAATAAGAAAATATACCTTAATCTTTGCTTTATGTCCTAGTCCCACTCACAATGATACCTCTGTTCCTTGTTTTAAAGTGCACAGTCCAAATAGACCTACTTCTGTAACTTTAACACTATTTAGTAACTTTAACACTATTTAGTGCCTGCCTTTCATTAAAATGGGAATTACGCTCTAAAACCACTCTAAGGACCTTCATTCCTTGGCCTTAAGCTGTCTCTGAATTTATCTAGACTACCAAAAAATGTGAAAGCCAGAAGTGGGTTAACTGCCTCAGCTAAGTCCGGCCTTTCTGAAATCACTTGCTTTATTCCAGATGAATGCTTTGACAGTTTTTGAGCAGAGTTGAATCTCTTGGGCAGGGGGTGGAGCACTACAGGGCCTTGCTGCAATATGAACAATTTCTATTGAAATTTGCTTGAGGATACCATTTATCTGATTGTGAGTTTTCATTGATAGTAGGACATCTAAAGTCCTTGTACAGGCATTCTTTGTTGTTTGTTTTAAGCTTACAGAACACATTAATAGGGACCAGCCTTTGCTTCTTCCATTGAGTGCAGAGGCATTTTTCCTTCTGTAATAATTTATCTGAACTCTGTCCATGATTGATCCTTCTGGCTGCACCTAGCTTCCATGCGATAGTTGTTCTGTTTGCAGAGATTTGGAGGCACGTATGAGCGGATTTTCAAAAGCAGTTCACATCCTTCCGTACTCTATACTATAATGCAGGCAATTTAGCTCCAACAGCTGTTGTTTCAACTGCTTTTCTCCTTCCTTTCCCAATGGGTGGCAAATTTGGAAGTATTTGGCTTGTGGTTTGAGTTGTGTCTCAGAATTACTCATGGATGTGTCATAAAATCTTATCTACCCCCTTCTACAGAAACGTCTTGCAGACTGGTGGGAAGTTCTAGAGGTAGGGGTCACACAACAATCTCCAGTATCGTTAGCCCTGTGCCTCCCCTTAAATCCGGGTACGTTTGTGTTAAAAAGGAGCAAACTATTCTACCCCCCATTTTTTCTCTTGTTCTTGGGGCAAGTCCAGTGTGACACTACAGCTCTTTGTTATCAAACGTGTGAAACAATGCTCCTGCTGCAGTGGCAGTGCTGAGTTCAGTGGGAACAACTCCACTGTGTCCAACAGCAGCGGGTGCAGTGAGAGACTTGCCTCTGCAGCTGTGGGGCATCCAGCCATGGGGAAAGCAGCTGCTGGGGTGCAGTTACGTTTCCCCCGTAACTGCAAGGCTGCCAACAGCAGTCTTCCTCCAGCATTTGGACTTTCTGGCCATGATTTTCACAGACTGTAGAAAATGCATAGCTTGGATATATTTTTATGTTGTACTAACACCACCTGACTTGAGCAGTTTCCCATGCAGGAACCCCTATAGGCAGGGCAGTGCCAGGAATCGGTGACTAAGTGCTGCGGCCCAGTCGCTGTCTACTGTGGGAGCATTCCCGAATTCGAACCCAGATACACAGCTCTGCAAGATGGAAGCGTTGCTTCAAACTTGCAGTTTTGTGGCAGCAGTTGGACCACTGAAGAAGAAGGTGAGGATGGAAAGGGGTTGAATATGCAACGGTGGCCTCACTCAAATGAAAAAAAAATAATAAAAATTCATGGAGAAATGGTCCTTGGAGGTCAGTTCTCATGTGCTGTCTCTGTGTCAGAGTAGGTGACTAACAAGAGAGCTGCAGATGATGCTGTTGTACTCCAGCGGTGTGCATGGCATCACATCTCTCATAGTTCATTATGCTTCCTCCTTTATCAGCAGAAGCCAAATCACTACTACTGCTAGCCAGGACAGGGACTGTGGCTCAACTGGCCATAAATCAGGCATGGTAATGAGATGTGAGTTCTGTTTCTATTCTTGCTATCAATGTGTGGTCTTGGTTATTAAATTCCTAGTGCTTCCTCTGCTTGCCCATCAGGTCTGACCTTGAGGATGGGATGGTGCTGTAGAAGCTCTGGCAAGGTCTGCATGCTTGCTGAGATGTTTTTATGCATTTCAGAAATACCAGTAGCACCATGTGGGTCTTTACTGGTAGTCTTTACAGAAACCAAGGCCTGAAATGGGAATATTTTTTTTTTTCCCCTCTTACCAGCGGGCCTTCAACCTCTCTCTCCTGGCTTGCTAGCTCAGTGCTGTTCAGAAGAATTAAACTGATGCTAGTTTTATGAAAAATAAAACCAAACTGATATTATGAATGATTAAAAAAACCTTGAATGCCTCACTCATTAGATGGGTTGATTGTAAAGGTATGAGGTCAACTAACTCACTTCTTCCTTTTTACCTGATCTACAGCTTCTTTTCAGTCCATATTAACAACCCAGATGAAGAAGCAACTGAGTTTCTGGGATGGAGTTGTGAAATCTCCGTGCTCAAGGGCCAGCTCTTCCCTGGATGGCTGGGCCAGTCAAGATAGCGTGCACGACTTCAGTGCTGGGGATGGAGGTGATCTCTTCCACCTTTTTCACCAAGACTTGACTTGGGACTCCCAAGAGAGGGAGGTGAGCAGAGCCGCCCTGGAAACCATTCGGATAGAGAACAAGCTGAAGATGAGGAGGATGTCTGACAGTCTGTTAGCCTCGCAGAGAGGTAAGGCTGGAGCCTGCTCGCCCTTGTGTGGGAAGAAGGGTCTTTTCCCAGCCTAGAGAGCTAACGCACATCCCCAGTGAACAGTTCTCCCCTGTATTTGCACCCCTGCAATAACCTTCCCTGCTTCAGTCCCCTGCGTTAGCCCTCCTGTTGCTGTAGGGATTTACAACTGTGGGGCAGGGAGAGGAGCCGGGAGGAATAAGCCAGGCTTATTTTGGGTAACCACAGGTCCATGGGCTCCCTGTTGTCTGATGGAAGCCCAGAGGACCAGGGTGTTCCTCTGGTGGCTCTGTGGAAGTGGGTAAGTGTTGTCTTCTGGCCTGCTTCAAGTGTCTGCCAGAATGAGCGTGTTTCCCTGTGCAGTTATTTAGAAGTCTGCAAGAAATCTGTCCAATGAAATATCTAGCTTCAGGTGCTTTAGGTTTGCAGTGCTGCTTCTATTATACTTTGTGTCTCTGCTTTGCAGGCCTGACTGACTGCAGTGACCCTAAGAGGGTTACTCTGAAGCCATTAATTTCCCGGTCAGCTTCCCAGAGGCTCCCAGTAATCTTCAAGCCTATGTCTCGCATCCAGAATGGCCTTCCTTCCTCACAGCCCAGGAGGATGAACAACGGAGAGCAGGAGCATGAGGAAGATGGCACAGGCTGTGATGAGATTGATGGGAATAACAAGGAGCTGAAGTCAGAGGGAAAAGAATATAAAGTAAGGAAACTAAGCTAATCACATGTAGTGGATCCACAATTTATTTCCTGTAGGCAGAGCTCTGAAATCTTCTTTCTCTGTGGTGAAAGCCCAGGGAATCATAGAATCATAGAATCATTTAGGTTGGAAAAGACCCTTGAGATCATCAAGTCCAACCATCATCTCCACTCTACAAAGTTCTCCCCTACACCATATCCCCTAACACCACATCTAAACGAGTCTTAAACACATCCAGGGATGGTGACTCCACCACCTCCCTGGGCAGCCTATTCCAGTGGCTGACCACTCTTCCTGTGAAGAATTTTTTCCTAATGTCCAGCCTAAACCTACCCTGCTGCAGCTTGAAGCCATTCCCTCTTGTTCTATCGCTAATTACCTGTGAGAAGAGACCAGCACCAGCCTCTCTACAATGGCCTTTCAAGTAGTTGTAGAGAGCGATGAGGTCTCCCCTCAGCCTCCTCTTCCTCAAACTGAACAGTCCCAGCTCCTTCAATCGCTCCTCATAAGATTTATTCCCCAGGCCCTTCACCAGCTTCATTGCCCTCCTCTGCACTCGCTCCAGCACCTCGATATCTCTCTCATATTGAGGTGCCCAAAACTGGGCACAATACTCAAGGTGTGGCCTCACCAGTGCTGAGTACAGGGGGACAATCACCTCCCTCCTTCTGCTGGTCACACTATTTCTAATACAAGCCAGGATGCCATCGGCTTTCTTGGCCACCTGGGCACACAGCTGGCTCATGTTCAGCCGCTTGTCAATTAGAACCCCCAGGTCCTTTTCTGCCAGGCAGCTCTCCAGCCACACTTCCCCAAGCCTGTACCGATGCGTGGGGTTGTTGTGGCCCAAGTGCAGGACCTGGCACTTGGCCTTGTTGAAGCTCATACTGTTAGCGTTGGCCCATTGGTCCAATCTATCCAAGTCTCTCTGTAGAGCCTCCCTATCCTCATGTAGATCAACACTGACGCTTAGCTTTGTGTCATCTGCAAACTTGCTGATGATACACTCCATGTCCTTATCAAGGTCATCACTAAAGATGTTAAACAGAAATGGTCCCAACACCGAGCCCTGAGGGACACCACTTGTGACCAGCTGGATTTAACTCCATTGACCACCACTCTTTGGGACCGCTCATCCAGCCAGTGCTTGATCCAGCAGATCGTATGCTCATGCAGGCCACGAGCCGCCAGTTTTTCCATGAGAATTCTATGGGGGACAGTGTCAAATGCTTTTCGAAATTCTAGGTAGACAATGTCCACAGCCTTTCCCTCCACCAATAATCGGGTCATCTTGTCATAGAAGGAGATCAGGTTCATCAGGCAGGACCTGCCTTTCCTAAACCCATGCTGAGCCAAGGAAGAGCTCAGCTGGACATTGCGCTTCACGTTGTCTTTGCAACATGCATGCTGCAGACTTCATGTCCTCGGCGTATATCAATAGGAGAAGAACTCTTTAAGTAGTTTCTGTGCTCTCTAGTGACTCCTGCTGTGTTTTATGACTGAGAAAACACCAGCAATGGGTCAGAGCAGCTAAATGTGTCTAATCTGGTCAAGCGTATCCTTCTACAGTTAGTAAAATACATGTATCTGTGGACTATCTCTACACTGTCTACTGTTGCAGACACACCGGTGTCTTGGTGGCTTTTTATATCAGCTCTGTCTGGTTTAGATGGAAGAAAGTTGTTTGTTGGAGCAGTTTGTCCTGAAAGCTCAACTTCAGGTTGTCCCAGCTTTTGAGTTGTACGGCCATGTCTTTCTGCACAGTTATCTCTAATAATAATTTCTGGAGTTTATCAGCTTCTGTGCAGCTTCCTCCTCCCCCATGGGTCTGCCCAGGAATGCCAGTGATGGGAACGGTCAATTTTGGTCGTGAGCGGTAGAGTCCAGACCCCATCCACTCAATTGCCTTCGCAGGAAGCACAGAAGCCGCAGTTGTTTTGATTTTGCCATGGTGGGCAGGAGATGGCAGATGAATAATAGCTTTTGTAAACAGGATAACCAATCAAAGTGTACTTAATTTCACCCTTGCAGATACAGGGCCATATGTGTGCCTGACATTAACTCTGTTGGTTTCACTGGAGTTTGAATAGCTCTGACAAGAACAATGGGATACTAAGGAAGGGTGCATGTCTGCCCCCACTCCCTCCATCCCCCTTCCGAGCCATGGAATAAGGAACCTGAGGTAATTTCAGCAGGCAGAGAGACATTACATAGAGGAGCAGGCTCTGCTGAACTTCATAAATAACAGTGAGCCTGAGATGATGAATAGTATGGGAGCTAGAGAGCACTGAGCATCCAGAGAACACAGGAGCATCTGGGCCAAAAGGCTGGTGGGGGATCGTAGGAAGGGCGGAAGCAGAAAAAAATCATGGGCTTGAGAAAAGCAGGTTTTGTCAGCGAGTAAAATAACTTTGTGGGGACTTGCCGACGAGACCAGCTCCAGTGCAGGCAAGTCCATACTGGGGATGGGAATCGCGGCAAAAAAAGGCCATCAAGGCGCTCGTTTTTGGGGCTTTTTGAAGGCTGGAAAAGCGGCCAGCGCGGGCCTGTACCCGGCAGCTCCGGCGGGTGGTGACCGCTGAGGAGGCGCGGGGCCGAGCCAGCACCCCCGGCGGGAGATTTGAACGGGGCGTGAACGCGCCACCCGTCGCTCGCCGACAAACGTATTCCAGCGGCAGGTAAGTCGGTACTGGGGAAGGCAGTCGCGGCAAAAAAAGGCCGTCAAGGCGCTCGTTTTTGGGGCTTTTTGAAGGCTGGAAAAGCGGCCAGCGCGGGCCGGTACCCGGCAGCTCCGGCGGGTGGTGACTGCTGAGGCGCGGGGCCGAGCCAGCACCCCCGGCGGCAGATTTAAACGGGGCGTGAACGCGCCACCCGTCGCTCGCCGACAAAAGCGGCCTAACTGCAGGTAAGTCGGTACTGAGGAAGGGAATCGCGTCAAAAAAGGCCGGCAAGGGGCTCGTTTTTGGGGCTTTTCGAAGGCTGGAAAAGCGGCCAGCCCCGGCTGGTACCCGGCAGCTCCGGGGGCTGGTGGCAGCTGAGGAGGCGTGGGGCCGAGCCAGCAGCCAGCACCCCCGGCGGCAGGTCTAAACGAGGCGTAAATTCCCCTCCCGCCCCCCCATAAAAGAAGCCTTTCAGGAGCGCAGCGACCTGGTCGCTGGGCACTTGAGCACTTGAGTAAACAAGCGGTGAGTGGGCGTCGCCCCGGGCGTCGCCTGAGAGCACCAGGACAAGGGCAGTCATCCCACTCTCGAAGGGACTAAGGAGCTTAGCTATGGCTTCCACCCGGAAGAAGGTTGTGTGCTCAGCCTCAGCCAGAGAGCATGTGGGAACCCAGACAGAGCTCCCACAGAGACAGGCAGCCGTCCAGGTCACCGGCAATGGGAGGCAGCTATGAGAACTGCTGCATATGTTGCGAACAGGTAAATGATGTGCTCAGCCAGGTGGCAGAGCTGAGAGAGGAAGTTGAAAGGTTAGGAAGCATTAGGGAGGCCGAAGAAGAAACAGACTGATGGAGCCAGGCTTTACCCTCCTTGGTACGGAAAGAGGAGCACCTAAGCAGAGAGCAACCAGGATCAAGAGGCCCCTGTACCCTGCTCCTGACAGGCAAAAGCCTAAATGAAGGGAGTGAATGGAGGCAAGTTCATGGCCAGGGCAGTGGGCAAACCCTCTCCTTGCCCCCTCTGCCCCCTGCCCCAGTACCTCTGAACAACAGATATGAGGTACTGGATGAGGAAGGCCAGTCAAATGAGGATGTGGATGATGGGCAATCTACACTAGAGACATCTCCACAGTCAGAAAGGCTTACTGCCTGTATCATCACCACACCCACAAGGAAGAAAAGAAGGGTTGTAGTCATAGGTGACTCCATCCTGAGGGGAACTGAGGGTCCAATATGCTGGGAAGACCCTCCTCACAGGGAAGTCTGCTGTCTTCTTGGAGCCCGGGTTAAGGACATAACTAGGAAACTCCCTAGTTTGATACAGTCCTTGGACTATTACCCATTACTGATTTTCCACGTAGATGGAGATGAAGCTGCGACTTGCAGACCAAGAACAATCAAAGGGGACTTCAGGGCCTTGGGAAGGTTGGTAAAGGAGTCTGGGGCACAAGTTATTTTCTCCCCACTTCTTCCAGTTGCAGGCAGTGACACTGGAAGGAACAGACGCATCCAATCCATTAATACATGGCTCTGTGGCTGGTGTCACCACAATTTCAGTTTTTTTGACAGCGGGATGGCCTACACGGCACTGGGCTTATTGGCATCTAATGGGAAACACCCTTCTCAAAGGGGAAGAGGGTCTTTGCCTGAGAGATTGTGGGCCTAATCGACAGAGCTTTAAACTAGATGCGAAGAGCACAAGAGCTCTCGATCCCCAGGTGTAAGAAATCAGCACAGCTGAGCTGGGACCTGCTGGTCAAACTAAAAGGCAAGAAGGAACTGCACAGGAAGTTCAAGCAGCATCAGGTGTCCTGGGAAGAGTATAGGGGATGCTGCCCGGGTATGTAGGGACGAGCTTAGGAAGGCCAAGGTGCAGCTGGAGCCGAAATTGGCAAGGGATGCTAAGAATAACAAGAAGGGCTTCTATAGGTACGTCAACTAGAAAAGGAAGGTCAAAGAAAGCATGCCCTCCCTGATGACTGAGAATGGCAAACTGGTAACAACAGATCAGAAGGCTGAGGTTCTGAACAATTTTTTTTCCTCGTTCTTTACTGCCAGCCTCTCTCCTCACACCTCCTGTAGAATGACCTCAAGACGGGGACCTGTGGGACAAAGTCCCTCCCACTATAAGTGAAGACAAGGTTTATGACCACCTGAGGAACCTGAACATACAGAAGTCTATGGGATTTGATGAGATGCACCCCAGAGTCCTGAGGGAATTGGCTGATGTAGTTGCTAAGCCACTCTCCATGATATTTGAAAAGTCATGGCAGTCAGGTGAAGTCCCTGCTGACTGGAAAAAGGGACGCATCACACCCATTTTTAAAAAGGGTAGAAAGGAGGACCCTGGGAACTACTGCCCTGTCAGCCTCACCTCTGTGCCTGGGAAGATCATGGAACAGATCCTCCTAGAAGCTATGCTAAGGCACATGGAAGACAGGGAGGTGATATGAGACAGGCAGCATGGCTTCACCAGGGGCAAGTCCTGCCTGACCAACCTAGTGGCTTTCTACAGTGGAGTGACTGCATCAGTGGACAAGGGGAGAGCTATGGATATCATCTATCTGGACTTCTGCAAGGCCTTTGACATGGTCCCCCACAACATCCTTCTCTCAAAGTTGGAGAGATACGAATGTGATGAGTGGACTGTTTGGTGGATAAGGAACTGGCTGGATGGTCACATCCAGAGGGTGGTGTTCAATGGCTCAATGTCCAGATGGAGAGGGGTGACAAGTGGTGTCCCTCAGGGATCCATGCTGGGACCGGTGCTGTTCAACGTCTTCATCAATGACATTGGCAGTGGGATCAAGTGCACCCTCAGCAAGTTTGCTGATGACACTAAGCTGAGTGGTACGGTTGATGTGCCAGAGGGACAGGATGTCATCCAGAGGGACCTGGACAGGCTAGAGAGGTGGGCCTGAGCAAAACTTATGAAGTTCAACAATGCCAAGTGCAAGGCCCTACACTTGGGTTGGGACAACCCTTGTTATAAATACAGGCTGGGGCATGATGTGATAGAGAGCAGCCCTGCAGAAAAGGACTTGGGGGTACTTGTGGATGAAAAACTGGATGTGAGACAACAATGTGTGCTTGCAGCCCAGCAGGCCAATCACATCCTGGGCTGTATCAAAAGAACCGTGGCCAGCAGATCCAGAGAGGTGATTCTCCCCCTCTACTCTGCTCTCGTGAGACCCCACCTGGAGTACTGTGTCCAGCTCTGGAGCCCTCAGCACAAGAAGGACATGGACCTGTTGGAGCGGGTCCAGAGGAGGGCCACAAAGGTGATCCGAAAGCTGGAGAACCTCTCCTGTGAAGACAGGCTGAGACAGTTGGGGTTGTTCAGCCTGGAGAAGAGAAGGCGCCGGGGAGACCTTATAGTGGCCTTCCAGTACCTGAAGGGAGCCTATAAGAAAGCTGGGGAGGGGCTGTTTGCAAGGGTATGTAGAGATCGGATGAGGGGCAATGGTTTTAAACTAGAGCAGGGCAGGCTTAGATTAGACATTAGGATGAAGTTCTTTACAATGAGGGTGATGAGACACTGGAACAGGTTGACCAGACAAGTGGTGGAGGCCCCATCCCTGGAGACATTCAAGGCCAGGCTTGATGAGGCTCTGAGCAACCTGATCTAGTTAAAGATGTCCCTGCTTACTGCAGGGAGGTTGGACTAGATGGCCTTTAAAGGTCCCTTCCAGCCCAACACATTCTATGGTTCTATGACTTGGCTGGAGTTAGCAATGGCTGGTAGGCACTTTAGGGGTGGTGGGAGGATCGTGATCTAAACCCATTCCTGTACCATCAGAAAGGCTAACAGAGGCAACAGGACCCCAGAACATCCTTATGACAAGCAGATAGATGCCAGGTGGGAACATAGCCACTGCCAGAGGTGAACGTGGGGAATGAGTTGGCAAGTGTGGGACACAGTCTCTCCCTCACCACTTCCCTTTCCATTGCCCATCCTAGGCCAAGCTGCTCCATCAGTTTGACTTTTCTTTTTCTGCCAAGACCTAGGTAAGAGCATGGCTAAACTTCTTGTGGCATCAAGGGGGAAGGCTGGATACTAGAGCTGAGCACTGTGTTCTGCCATTTCCAGGCTTCCCTACAGCCCTTGTGTTGCAGTGATGAGGATGGCAAGAAGTCACTGGGTGTATCTTTGATCCCCCCTATACCGAAGTCAGCGAGACCATCTGATGGGGTTCCGGGCAGTGCTGCAGCGCCTCTCCCAAGCTCTCAGCAGCTGGTTTTCCAAGAGGCCCTGAGGATGAGGTAAGCCAAGGTGTCTGTTTCTCCAATAAGCCCTTTACCTCACACATCTTGTGAGGTTATTCTCTGCAGTCATATCTCTGATATATTTATGCAAACTTCTGTGCATTCACCATTTTGCTTATCTATGATGATCCAGCATGATGTCAAAACCAACATCATACACTCTAAGAGGGAGGAGGAGAAGGCAGGACTTAAGAGGACCTTAAAAGCAGGTTCTCTGCTGGACTCTGATACTGATTCACTCTGTAATCTTTGTGGTGCCATTTGGGAACTCTATTGCATGGCTCCGAATACAGCATCTGGTTTTGTGTGTGATCTTTGACTGCCAATATCTGTACCTGCAAGAATATGTTAGGGCAAATATTGGCTATTGCAGAGCTGTCTGCTGTAAATGTCAGTCATAACTTCTCTGTGTCTGGGCTTTCATTGTGAAATGAAAGCCCAGATAAATCTCTGTTTCTAGATGTCTAATCCTATAGATGTGTAATATTCACATATGGTTTTAAGGTCAAAGGGGGCAAGGTGCTAGAGAACAGTTACAGGGCTGTAACTGATGGAAAGATATTTGCTTGGATATGCATGGGGAAATCTAGCTGTCAACCTTATCCTAGTTACAACAGTAAATAAGGAGCCATAGAAATATAGTTCCAATTTAGAAGCTTCAGCATGGCTTTTAAAGTGCAAACAGAATATATTTACCTACCAGTTGAGTTGGAAAAACCCTTTTTCTTCTTGAAAGAGCAGGGAGGTGTAGTATTATTCTCAGGAGACATCAGTGATATTACCATGTGTAACAAGATACAAGATACTGTCATCAGTTTAAGACATGGCCAGCCAAAGTTAGGATCTGCAGCAGTATAAAGGTATCTGCCCTCGATACAGACTTATGACTTGCTTAACATCTCTTGCTGATTCAGAAAAGATGCAGGTAACAATGAGAGACACTTTGGAGAGTGTTTCTCCAAAATGAGAGACAGCAGAATTGGATATTTAAGGCCCAAATTGAAGAATGGCTCCTGTGTTTCAGCTGGAGCTTGATGAGCTGTGTGTGACTCCAGCAACTGAAAGTTTAATGGCAATTAATCAGCTTTGCATATTGTTGGTTTTATGGGTTGCATTTCCTCCTTCATCGGAACTACCCTGCTAAGAGAGTTTGCCTCCTTTAATGCTACGCCCCTTCTCTTTCTGTCTCCTGATATATTCTTTTATCCTCAATTTTCTTAAGGCCAAGATCGGGCAGCGGAAGTGAAAAGAAGACGCCTGAATGTCTAGGTAGGTACAGGGCATGGCTGCCCTAAAATGAACATAGGAATCCTGACTCATGGTTAGCACTGTGAAAGTTTGGTGGAAAACCATCCTGTAACTTTTTTCAGTTCCTTGATGTGCTCACACGGCTCCCCCCAGAGCCCAGTCACTGGGAAATGTGCTTTGTTGATCCAGTGAAAATGACTCCAGCATGGGCTTTTGAATGGCAGGAGCTGGAGGGGTACCTTGGGGCCCTGGAAATGCACAGCAGGAAAAGAAAACGTTTCTCTACCTTATGCTTATACCTTTTATCTCCCTGCGTGTTCTCTCATGTCACAAAGGTCAGAGAAAAATGAGGTGTTTTGCATGAAATAAGAAATGTTCCCACTCCTTCCTCCTACACTTGAAGGACAAAACCTTCCCTTGGAGCAGTTTCTGAACCAAACCCCTTGAGATCTGAAGTTGATTCATCAACATTGCCTATTTTTGCACTGGGAGAAAAGTGAAACCTTGTGTGATAGGAAGCCCTTGTGAATTTTCCATTTATAGAGAATGAGACTTTAAAAAAAAAAGGATCCAGCCTATGCAGAATCTGAGCTTGCCATCTTCTTAAAGCACAAGCCTAAATTAAATGATGAGTAATGATCTGAGGTTTCCATTTTGCAACTCATTTACCTCAAACCACATATGCTAGATTTATGGTTACAAACCTCTCCCCCTACTCTATCTGCAAACTGAGGCTGGGGTTGCCTTCTCCCCTCTCCCTGCTTTGCATTATCACTAGCATTAAGGGTTCTGCAAGACAAGATGTGGTGTCTGGTGCATCTGTGCCAGCCAGTACTTTTAAGTTGAAAACCTCAACGACACTGTTGCTGTCCCTTTGCCACCTGTGGGTTTGTAGCAATAGGAGAGATGAGAATTTAACAAATAATTTTGCTGATGCAGAAAAAGGACTGAGATCCACTGGTCCCTCAGCTCAGTGTTAGTTCTGCTAAATAATGGGAATGTCCCATAGGAATGATTCCTTTATTGCTGATATGTGGCTAGGATGCTGAAATCAACTAGGGAGAAGTATTGCTGAGTAAGTAAGGTGACACTCTTGCTGGATACATTCTGGAGTAGAAATGAGCTATATCGTTAAACCATCTCTCTCTGTCTTTTATTATTGACCTGACTGTTCCACAGGGGGGGGAAATCCTGATTTAAGAAAGTTATTCCTTTTTTACTGCTTGGCTATCACATGATTTTATCATCTGTGAAGCTGTGTAAGGAATGATTAGTTCTCTGAGTTTTAACAGCTCTGTTGGAGAGTTTTTCAGAATGAGCTACACTGTGCTGTTCCCATTAAGAAAATCAGCCTTTAGTGAGGCTGCCCAGAAATTGTTCTGATCTGCTACAATTTAGAACGAAACCCCTTGGGGAAAATGAATTCTAGCTTCAAGAACACAATTCTGGTTTGGTAACACTCTAGCAATCCTAAGCTTTTCTTTAAATGCTCTCTAAAATATTCCAGCAAAGAGGAGAAAACGTTGATTCATACCTCTACAAAGTTGTGTAGCTATTAAAAAACAGGAGTTTTTTAGTAACTGGGAAAAAGAGAATGTTTACTAAAATCAAAATGCATAGGAACAGACAGGAACCTTTTTGGCAAGGGCAATCTCCATCTCTGCTCTTCTCTATCAAACACAGCTGCTCACCAGAAGCCAAGGACTGAGGCCTTTATCATACAGTAGGTTTGAGTCTGATGGCCAACAGAGCAATGTCATTTCTGCTGCCAGTGCGATATGGTAGTGCTCCATCTGTTTGGAGAGGCAATATGTTCCTAATTGTTTTCATACACAATCTATATCTGTGTCTTACCAGAGCTCCGGACTCCAGAACCTCTTTCTCCTGCTCTCCAGCATTGCGTTGGTGGCGTGAAGCCTGCTGGACATTTGTGTGAACCTTTGCCCCCATTAACACACCTCCCACTCATCCAGGCCAAGGAGACTGATCAACTTGTGAGATCTCACCTTCTGAGTGATGATGACTCGAAGGACAGCAATGGAAGGGTAAGGGCTAAGGATGGGGTTCCTTTCCAGTTGACTGTTCAGTGCTTAGCACAAAATGTCACTGAAAATCATGATCTTCGTCTCTTGGGGAGCAGATTATTTTGGGAATACATTTGACCGCTACCGAGAAAGTATTTTCACTGGTGCAGAACTCACTGATTGCGAGGTGGTGCTAAGGTTACGCGAGAAGCATTTTTTATGTATGAAGGCCAATGTAGAGCAGATCTGAATGGCAGAGCAAGTGACACATCAGTGAACATATGCAAAGTGCATGCTCAGAAGCAAATACTATAATGTTGAGTGTAAGCAAGGCTGCGAAATAAAATGGGAGATTTGCTTTTCCTTGGTTACCTTCCTTGTTGTATCTCATTCTCAGTTTTTCTATTCATTAAGACCAACGTTTCTCCAACTGGTTTTCACACGACTCCTTTCTTGGACTGCTGTATTCTGAGAGCAGCTGAGTCCTTCAGAAGCAAGGAAGTGAAAAGCAGCTGCAATTACTGGCCGTGGGTGTTAAGAAACAGCAAATTACCTCTCATTGCTAGTTATTGCAGAGGGTTTTTATTCCCCCTGGCCTGTAGGAACCGAACTGGCTGTTCACTGGTAATGTGAGCTCTTCATATGTCTTGGAGCACTCCTGTGACTCTTGGTGCAAGTGGGGCTTCCTGACATTGACTGAGAAACAGTATCTTGAACCAGTAGAAGGTTGTGGCAATGAAGTGTTACACATTACTGGGTGTTATTGCATGCCAAGGTGAGGAAAGGAGGAATTCTTCTGAAACTATTGGGATGTATATGGAGCTGCATTAAAGACAATGACTACCACTGTGTTCCTAATAAGGTGTTCTGTGTGGTTTGTGTATCTGTCTTTATGCTCAATAATGTATTTCTGTTGCAACTAGATCTGTGTTACCTTGTCCAAGTCAGCTCAGAAGAAAATACAGCAGAAGCGAATGAGAGAGATGGAGCTTTTGCATAGAGAGAGGGAGAAAGAGAGAGAAAAGGAAAAATCCTTGCAGTTTCCTACACTGAGTGTGGACCCTGAGGATGCAGCTGAAGAAAGTAAGTGGTTGCTATAGTTGTGGGCCTTTATGTTCACTTGCTTATTATTTGCAAAAGTGTTGCAAATGTCTATGAAATCAGACTGGAAGGCCATTACGCTCGCATCTGAGTGGAAGTTAGAATAGGATTTATTTCTGCTTTTCAAAGAAAAATACAGAGGCATGAATTGTCTTGCCCATGGCCCACACTGAGTCAGTCACAGAATATAACCTTCCACCCTTCTTCTGCAAAATCTTTCAGATTAGATAATTCTGTTTTGCAAACTACATTGACGCTTCAGACTTTTTAATCAAGAGTAGCCTCCGGGAAAGGTGAATGGGTGAGTCCAAAAGAATGCTTTTCAACCAAGGTGCAACCCAGAAGAAACAAAATTGAACTATTTCTAATTAAAACACAAAAGATCTTGCTCATGTGGTAGGACAGATTATCATGCTCACACCACTCCCTGCTGAGGAGCTTGGGTTGCAGAGCCGTGCTGGAGCCCTTAGCCAGTGCTTACGTTTTACGCACATGAGCAAGCAGCATTCCTGACTTAATTGCAGCTGACAGGCTCTGATTGTGCTGCTGCATGCCTACCATGAGTGCAGCCGCAGCAAATTTAAGAGTCAGCACTCAGCCCAAGGGCATCGCGCAAGGTTATCTGCTTTTTTTTCTTGCTATTATTTTGTGAAGTACTGGTGAGGAGTGCTGAGGTGGGAGCCCCAGAAATGTAACTTCCCTAGCCAGCCTCTGAAACAGGGAAGCAAACAAAAAGCAGTACTGAGTTTTCCTCATTTCTTAGGGAAAGCATCACTTCATTCTGTGATCACTATCCCACGTTAGTGTGCAACTCTTATGGCTGGAGATGTTTGGGACAACAAAAGGATGTTATCCAGCTCCAGCAAGATTTCTAGCCCTTTCCAAGCCCATAGTCACCTTGTCCAGCACTCCCCACTTACAAGGTCTTTTTCAGTCTCTGCAGGCTCTGGCCTACCACCTGTCAATGGGAGAGCTTCCATTGCCCCCAGCATGAGAAATGCATACAGACAGAGCTCTGGTATCACCATGGGGAAGCGGGTCAACAGGCCCTCACTGCCCAGCATCCCCGCCGTCAGACAGGGTGGCAGCTTCCCACGCAGATCCTCAGGTGAGCCTGCTCCAGCTGCAGCCCTCACACCAGCTCATCCCTTGCACAAGGAGCACAGACTGCCCCGTTCCTCAACCACAGGCAGGATCTCAGGTCCAAAGCCTGTCCTGAGGACTGAGAGCAAACCTGCTTTGGATCCATGACAGCCTGATGATACTGGAGCAGTTGGTGCTTACAGTTCCATTGGGAGATTTAACTGAATGAAGTAGTGGCAAAGCCTTAAGCTCTAGCTTTTGCCCATACTGAGAGACCAAAACGTAACACTGGTGCCAGGAGGCAGTTATAACTGCAGGCCTGAGCTCTGGTGCAGTCTGGCAGGGCGTGCTCACTGTGCACATATGTGTACCACCATAATCAGTTAGCCACTCACTGTCTTGGCCCTCTGCCTGGGCTGCTGTCTGGCTCTCCAACCAGCTTTTCTACTACTCCAGCAAGGGCTGTCTCTGCATGGAAATTAGCGACTTAGTACAATCATGCTATTGCACCTAGAAGTGCTCAATGGCTTCTAACCTCTCTCATCTCACTGCCTGCAATGCAAATTGGGAACAAGTGTTGCCTCTTCTGTCGCCCCACTCAAATACGGTGGCTGTGTGTGGAAGATGACACAGAGGAGAGGCTGCCTGGTGCTCGCAGGCTGCTTGCTACCTGCAATAAATATACAGCTGATAGTGAGTACGTAGTGATTCTCATCTCTCCTTTGTGGGTAGCCTACCTTATGTTATGATTCTGAGTAGCAAGAGTGAAGAAAAAGGGAGCTAGGAATGACAAGTTGCTGTTTCATAGTGATGCTACTCAGATTTTCAAAATTGACCAGAACTAGCCTGGCGTGGCTCTCCATTCATATTGAATATATGTGTGTGTGTATATATACAAATCGAATATATGTATATCTACATACTCATGCAGCAACATCATTAATGTCAGTGACAGTGCTACTGGTGACATCCAAATTAGTCCTCATCTGAATATTTTTGATTTTACAGTTCCTCCGTCCTCCATACTTTGTTGAACACTTAAGTTAGCATAAAAAACCCTGCAGAGTCCCTAGCAGTTCATCTAGATTCTGTACAATATTTATACTCAATATTTTTAGACAGCTCAAATATTTTCGTCTACACTGAGAAAATGAGCTTTTGAGGGCAAGACATGAAGTTTTTGACCTACAGTACTTTTGATGACAAATAGGTTTCATAACAAACGAATTTGTCATCTGAATTTTCTTATACCTTGTATATTTATCATCAAGAGAGTGTGTTTGCCAACATTTTGCATCTATATTTACATATTTTTATTCTCAGTTCACATTTGGAAAGCTTTTTTGTCACAACTATCTAGACTAGAAAATGCATTTTTCCACAAGAGAAAGCTTAGGCATTGCACAGTTTGCAAACAAGTACATTTGATGACAAATAAATTTCACCTCAGCATCTTTGAAATACAGCCAGTGGGTACCCCTGAAATAGTAAATATTCATAACATTTGGAAAATAGCAAAATCCATAAACTACTACTTTCCCAATAGTATGCTAAAATGTATGTGCATTCATCTGCCTGCTGTCTAGAATTCTTGAAGTAAATGGAAACAGAGGCACTGCCAGATTTAGAGAGTCAGGTATCACCGTTCCCTGGTGGCTGCTTCTTGGGGATTCGCCCGAGTCCAGCAGGACTCAGTTGTTCAGGGTCGATGCTCGCTGGGGGCAGCTGGAGGCATTTTCTCTGTCCCCAGTGCTCCAGGTAACAGGGAGGTGATACAGGGAGGTATGTGCACATCTCAGGAGCTTATTCCTGGGGTAGCAAGCCTTGCTGGGCAGCACTGGCTCCCAGTGAGCATGAACTCTGTAGCACTATGAACCTGCAAGCTGGCTGCGGTACTTACATGGACTTGGGAGCTGGCTGTGTGTGTGCAATTTTCAGTTTTACATAAGGAGCTGGGGGTGACTGTGAGATGGTTGGGTGCTGGGGAAGGCAATGAAGTAGACAGCAGGGAAGCCTCTGAACCAATGCCAGTTTGCACCCATATGTAATCTTGGCTGGGAGATTGGGTTGCAGTCTGCTTGGTGGCAAGGTGACTTGTCCTCAGGGGTATGCAATGCTGATGTCTGGCTATCTCCTTCCAGCTAACTCACTGCCAGCCATGGCTCTGGACATCGTGGAGTCGGGAAATGATCCAGAGTGCGAGGCGGCTCAGGAAGCCAGGCCCTTCCCTTACACAGAGCAGGGACTGATCGAGGCACTTGCATGGCTGAGCGGCGATGACTGGTAAGAAAAGCCCCTCTTTACTCTTCCTCCCTCTCAGTGTAAAGGTAAGTTAGAAACGTTTTTTTCTAACTCCTCTGAAGCATTTTCTAATGCCTTTGAGCCCAGACAGATCAGACATCCAAAGGGAACTAGTGAAACCACTCTAAAGCAGTCACAGTATAAAGACGTGAGAGCAACCTTTTATTTGCCTTGATCCGTAGCTGCAGCAGGTCCATGGTGTTTCCTAGCTTTGCCTTCTGCTCTGTGTAGCTGCAAATGAAATCTTCAGGGAAGGGAGAAAAGTTGTGGAACAGGATGATTTGCTGGCTGAAGCCAGAAGCAGGATGGAAGCAGCTTTGAGTTTAGAGATTTGGGGGCCTTGGGTCCCTGGGACAGAGTAAAGATTTATCTCTGGTCCCGCTGCCAGCAACAGCAGCAGATGACAGAGCCTCCCTGTGACCTCCTGCACATGAGTCCCAGCAGTGCCTATGGGGAGTTCCTATGTCTGAGAAACGGACTGAGACGTGGTGCAGTTGCTCAACCTGTCATTTCTCCTGAAGGGTTCATGGCAGAAGACAAGGAAAAAGAAAAAAAAAACCACCATCCTTTAGGAATCTTGCACTTGTATAATTCAACATTTTCCTCCTCACTGCTTAATACAGACCAAAGATGTTTTGTTGATAATCAGTGTGTCCTGAAATTAGACACAGACAGGAGGAGACTCTACAAATTTCAGGTGATATTGGTTGTCTTTTTGATATCTGGGTCAGAACACACCCACTGAGGCTCCATTCACATTGGGATAACCATGAAAAATCTTCCATGATGCACCTCCTTGTGCAATCACATCGTTTTGCCCCTCTCTCCTTTCTCTTCCTTGTTACTGTTTGGAGCCCTGTGAGGTGCAACGAGTTGCTGCAGGTGTGGAGGGTCTGGGTTACACTCAGGGACCCCAGTGGGGATGTGTCCCCAGTCCTGCCCTGTAGCCCTGGTGAACCAGTGACAGCATCATGTGCCTTCAGGTAGCTCAGTCCTTCACAAAGAAAGTGCTGAAAGACGTGGGATTTTACTACTTTTCAAGTAACATTCTGCTGTTGTGGGTGTTATGTTAAGTAGGGATTTTCTGGAAAAATCCAACATCTTGGCTGTTTTTGCCCGGGCGTGGAATCTTTTAGGACATACTGCCATATTTTTTTGGGGCGGGGTGATGGGGGGTGTGGACGTGACATCAGCACACAACTAGATTGCAAAGTGCAAACTCAGCTATTTAGTGGCAGTGCAGACTCTCACTCCTGAACTGCCCTCTGGGGATGGCAAGGAGGGAAAATGCTCCAGTGGCAGCCAGGTGGGACTGTATCTCAGGGACAGGGTCCAGGGAGGGTGCAAGAAACAGAAATGTGGCACAGTCTCCCAGCTTCTAGGAAGCAGTGATATAGGGACTTCATGTGCCAGGGATTTTGGAGAGGCTGTCTTGTTTAATGGCCACAAATTAAACTATCCACTCTGAAACCATCTATTTGCCTTTTGGACTTGTGTATGCTTTTGACCACCACAGCAGCCTGTGGCAACAGGTTCCATGATTTAATTAAGTGCTGTATGATAAGCACCTCCCTTTGTTTGAGCTGACACCCTGGTAATATCAGAGGGTGCTGCCTAGTTCTTGGGTGGTGAGCAAAATCAATCTTTTTGGTAATTGCCTTTCAGGCGGCAGAAGGCCAGGGCACTCTTCAGCATCAGACACATGGCTGTCTGCCAGCCAGAAGTCCTTCTTTCTAGACTTCATGATGTTTCCTTGGCTGTTAACAAAGAGGTAAGAACATCATGTTTAATTGTATCCCACGTACCTCGTACATGAGACGTAGAGTAGGTATGTGTTTGTTCATTTACATGTGTGCTCAGTGTCTGCTTTCATTGCTATTTTCAGACATCATTTTTCTAATAACTATGTCACCTATCTATGTGATCTGTCTGTACATGCAGCTATATTTACTGATATGTAGGGCATCTGACTCTTTCTGAGCTAGGTGTCATTATAACGCAATATACAAATGCAGAAACTAAGGCACTACTCAGGTGATTGTAATTTGCCATAGCCCAAATCTCTGCCCAAGCTGTAATTAAACACTGCAGCTTTTGCCTCCTGGCTTCCTCCCACTTCCTCCTCCTCCTCCTCAGCATCCTGGGGGACTGACTGCAGGTATTTATTTTCCAGTGTTTCCTGATGCCGTCTTCTTCCTTTCTGTGTGCTTTTTGGTAATTCGCTCTTTCCATTGATCTGCTGCCTCCGTGCACCAGTGGAATTTTGCACTGCAGCCACCGGGTGCTTGGAGCAGCCTGGCTGTGGGATTTGCAGGGCAGTTGTGCGCAGCTTCACTATCTCATCTCTCAGTTAACTGAGAGGTCTCAACCTAAGCTCCTTAATAACATCTGTGGCTATATTTCCAACTTGTCACTTGTCTGTGGCCTGAACCAGCTACCTTGTACTCTTACTACACGATTGCCAAATATATTAAATTTTCCTTTGCTTGCAGAAGACAGTAAGATTTAGCTCATTTCCATGAAAACCAGTCCTTCTATCCAATATTTAATGATGTTGGAGGCTTGAATGCCCCTTGTGTTTTTAGACTCTTCAAAAATTTCTGTTTAGATATGCAGGACTCAGATTGTCCCCCTCTGAGATCAGGGTTAGGAGAAGAAGCCCTTTCAGCATAGCTCATCTGATTTTTATATCGCTTTTATATTTCTGAGGAATTTTTCTCCTCTTTGCTCTACACGCTCATGTGCAGAAACATCTTTCCACTTTCAGTTCACTCCAGTCCCAGATTTTTCTCTCACAAGCACTTCTATCACTTACGTTGTTCGTTTTTATTAATAAGCACAACCAAGTCTGGCAGAAAGAAGCACTGGTCTGTCCTTCAAAGTATCTTTCAAACAAAGCACATTACTCTGAGATGCTTCTTCCTTACCCTTGTGGGATAGCCTTTTGGAAGCAAGGATCGCTTTGGAGCAGCACTGAATGCTGTAAAACCCCACTGATCACAGCTGTAATTGCATGTGATCTCCAGGATCCTTGAGTCCAACAGCTAGGGCTCTCCTGAATAGATGAAGCAGCAGATGGACTCAAGTCCCTGCTGCAAATTAGTGTCTAGACTTGAGCCCGTATTTTCTGTTTCCTGGTTGAGTGCTCAAACTGCCAGTGCTGCAATTTTTGACAGGAGGAAAGTACTGTTCCTCTGTCTTGTCTTTATGAATTGTGCCTTTATAGTTTACATAGTTTATAAACAGCCTTTGCTTTAGTGGTTGGTTTTTTTTTGTTTGTTTGTTTTTAATTTTCAATAGGAGGGCCTAAAATCAAAGCAGTGCATGTTATGGGCTAAGTAGCATACTTTGTTCTAGGTGAAACAATATTTTTTAGGCCTGTAGTCTCATTAAAATTGTATTGTATAAGCAGGTCTGAGGCCAGAGAAGAAGTTGGTATAGGAGTAAGTGTGTTTCTGTGTTTGTGGTATTCTGCTCTTGCCGTGCTCTTGTGTTCCACCTGGACACAGCAAGAAGTCTTCTTGTTTCCTGGAACTTTTTTTCTAGGGGAACTGATTTCCTTTACTGAGGTTGTTCTTACGTTTCCCCTCATGACTTCCTTAGGTGAACAACCTCCGCTCAAGGGTGTGTCGCTGTGCAATCGTCACTCTTGGAGAGCTCTTCAGGACCATGAAGAAGCACATGGACCATGAGGTGGATGAGGTTGCCCGTGTCTTGCTCCAAAGGGTGGGGGACACCAGCGAGTTCATTCAGAAAGCAGCCGATGAATCCCTGGGAGTCATGGTGGGGAGCGTGACTCCTGCACGAGCAATGACCGCTCTCATGGCTAGCGGAGTCCAGTATGTCATCCTTCTCTTAGTGATATCTATCACCTTAAATTGTGTGGGTAGGGGAGAAGGGACAGGACGCAGAAGGGAATGATGGGAGGGAAGGGTCCTTTCTCCTGCATCTTCTGTGAACTTGGTGATTAAATTCTCTGATCAGCCTCGCTCCCTTCCTCTTGTCATCTACCTCTGCCCTACTGCAGCCTATTTGTTCTCACAGTCTGTCAAGGCTGCCTAGACGTGGTGAATGACGGGGAAGGGAAAGTCCCTGCAAAGGGTGGCGATACAGGCTTGTGGCTTTGTGGGAAGAGGGACAATGGCAATTCCAGCAGTGAGAGCCCTTTGATATTTCACAACGCTAACCGCAAAGGCGCTGGAAAAAACCTTGCATCACCATTATGCCATTAACTTGAGAAATAAGGAGGCTAATTGCTGAGGCACGGAGCATGTGCGGGAGAACCCGGTGGGTATGGCACAGCCTGCTCAGCAGGTGCTGCTCCTGCCTAGAGGAGCCTGTCTGACTGTCACGTCCTTAAGAGTTCCACTTTCTATTCAAATTGACACTGCATGTTAGCCTTGAGATGGTGAGTCACTTTACGGGTGCTTTCACAGGCGACTCCCATGGGACAGCTGAAGCAAGCACTGCCTTAAAATACTACTGCTGTGCCTGATAGTTTCAAGTAGACACCCTCTAGAAAGGACAACCTGCTAAAGGCTAAAACACCTGCTACGCTTTCCTCAGCTTTTTAAAAGAGTAAAACACTCAAATGTACCTCTTGCCAAGCCTCAAAGAACAAATGGGTTGCATTGATGGATATTGTGCAGCTTCATGCCCCACAGTGTTTTTTTCCCCCTGTTTAATTTTTTTCAATGGTCTGCAGATTAGGAGATAAAAAGATGTAATAAACTTCAATCCTGTCTGTACAGGGGGAGCCCTCTGATGAGTCAGCATGAATTGTCTTTCATTTCCCTCTTTCTCAGAGTTAATTTCAGGAAAGAAATTGAGTATCAAATAGTGCAGGGAGATTGAACTCCTGCCTCATCCTTGCAGGTAGCCCCTCTGTACAATGCCAACTTTGTGTTTATCTGAGGGGCAGAATCTTCTCCAGTTGGCTAAAACTGCTGGGAGAACACATGCCTCCTTCCCCCAGCAATGACAGGGAGGACGCTGTGACCAAGGCCTGTGCTTCTGGCCCTCCTTTTCCCTCTGCCCCAGTGCGTGTTCTTTTGTTTGCAGGCACCGCAATGTCCTGGTGCGGAAGTGTGCAGCCAAACACCTCCTGACTGTGATGGAGCGAATTGGAGCTGAGAAGCTGCTGTCAGGCACACCTTCCAGTATTGAGCTGCTGGTGCGCACGCTGGTAAAGCTTGCTCAGGACTGTCATCAGGACACAAGGTGATGATCTTCATTTCACCTCCTAAAATTTGAGAACTGTTTGATGTCTGACTCTAAATGATAAAACCACAAAAGAGTGGAAGGTAAAGGAAATATTAAGAAATTCACTTCACAATGTGGATGATGTTGCTGGGGAAATGACTGTACTGAGTAACATGAAGGTGTCCAGCAAGAAGGAACATTGCCAAATTCCTGTGACTTGAATGATTCTTTATTCAGATCAACTGAACTCAGATTAGCCAATCAAACAATTTTGTTCAGTCTTGTGTGCACAATGCAAAGCTGAAGTGTTGGCCATTGTTCATCACTGAAGGATCCCAAACATCTACTTCTGTTAAGGTTAAGACTGTCCTAGAAAAATTCCAGCTGCCTTTAACCAATGTATTCAGTCTGTCTAAATCCCTGCTGCAGATTTAATTGGCTATGATGGCCACAAATTTATCTTCCCAAACATTGTATAATGTTGTTGTCTGTGGCTGAGTGACCTCCAGATTTCCTCTTGAAGATAGATGTATTTTCATAGCAGCAAAACCAAACCAAAAAAAAACCAAACCAAAACAAAACTTGCTTTGATTATTAATTTAAATTCCCACTACTAGATGGCAAGAACACAGGAGCAAGTAGCTGCTCATGTGCATACATGTAGGATAGAATAATAAATAGTAAGCATGAGGTGATTTGTCCTAGCTTCTCCACCAGTTAAAGACAGGTAAATTATTGTGGAATAGTAGCAGACACTGCAAATAAGGTGCAACAGCAAAGCAGATGTGCTTTGCTCATCCCATGGGATCCTGCCATCCAACAGAAGTGTACACACAATTTCAGTATGAAATTGTATTTTCCTGTTTCCCTATGTTTTCCTCTTGTGCTCATCTGGCAGCATTATGCAGTGGCAATTAGTGGAGGTAAACATCTCTGCTGAATAGGTAATACCTTCTCATGAAAGTATTACACATGACGAGTTTAAAATATCAGCTTGTTTTATTAACACTTTTCCTTTGTTTATTCAGAAGGCTAGGAAGAAAAGACAGTAATAGTCCGTAGAAAAAACCAATAATTAATTTCTTTCTTTCATGTGTTAGGTGTTGTGGACGGAAGATGCTGAGTATATTGATGAGTCATAAAAACTTTCATAAGCATTTGAAACAGTTTGTCCCCTCACGTGACTTGGAGGATGTTATGGCAAAAATTAAGCAGAAAGTAAGTGCTTGGCAGGAGAAATGTCTCCTTTATGCAAGTGTTGAGATTGCTAATATGAGATTAAACACATCTAATCTTTCTTTATATTATTCTTCTTTCACTAAATCATTTTGCTCCTGGGAATAAACTGTTGATCCTTACTTAGCCTGTTTATCTAGTGAAGGAAATAGTATGGTTAGAAATATAAAGTGGGTGTATTTTGAATATCAGCCACAAACAAGAAAGGGAAATAGGAGAAAATGATTTTACCTCCAAGTGTAAAAAAAAAAAAATCCAACATCACCCCCCAATAAAGCAAGGAAGTGAGAATAGTGCTTTTGAAGATAATAGAGGTCTTTGCAACAGATGAAGGAAGTAGTATTGCCAAGAAAATTTCCAAATATACAAAAGATGCACAAGGCAATCATAATTAGTACACCTATTGTCTGTATTCTGGTAATACTGCCCTGCTGTCATGCACTGTGGAGCTGGAAGAAGCTTTGTGAATTCGGCATCCAGTGGAAAATCTTTTTTTTTTTTTTTTCTTTCTTTCATTCCTCCCATTTACATGCTACAAAGTAATGTGCATTTGTACAGGAATAGGGAGAGTGAGTGTGAACAAAATCAATTCCCAACACAATGGGCCAACCTGCAGAGTCCAAAAGTTTCCCGCTCTTCCCTTTAAGAAGGCTCGTTCCCTACCAGTTCGCATTATTCTCATTTGTGCTCAAGATTACCAAATTCAGAATTTTATACCACTGCCCATTGTGGTAGCACCTGTAACCTGCCTTGGGTTATTGAAAACAAATAGTAGACATCACTGAATCTCTGGCCTGTCTCCCTCTCTAAGTTATGAAATGTTTTCCTAAGCCTTTCTTGGTAGCAGTGATCCTGGTTATAACTTGTGTTTTAGACAAGTAATTTCCTATTTTATCTTCGATAGATTCATGGTTTTTTATATATATGTGTAGGAGGAAGAAGACCGTAAATGTGGACCTCCACCTGCTAAGGACCCCAGGAAGTATAGGAACTTGAGGATGCATCGGAACAACTTACCTCATGATGAAGGGTACTGAGCACTTCTGTTATATCTGACAATGCACATGACAAGCTTTACATGTCCCTTCCTCAGTAAAGTCTTTCTGGTGGAGATGAGCCAGAGATTATTTCCTTGCCCCCAAAATCTTTTGTGATTAAAAAATGTCTACTTTTACATGAGGCTAAATACAACTTCTCTGGAGGGTTTTCCACAAAAACTGAGAGAGGGGAAGAGACACCCACTGGTTCCAGTTCAGAAGATCCAGTGCAGTGGCGAGAAGAGTGTTATGGAGGTTGTGGGAGGGTTGCGTCTCTGCTGTTTGACTTGGGACAAATAATTTCAATGAGGGTATTCTTATCTGAGTAGAGTTTTTTTCAGATGGGTGGTTTGAGGAGAAGTACCAGTCTAGAACGAAGATGCCATTCCCAAAAATAGCACTTTCTGTGCATGTGGTTTGGCCTGGCTGAATCATTGCTTTCTGACAGTACCAGCAAGACAATTCCTGAGCAGTTCTGGTTGACAGATGTCTCAACATGGACTTTTTCCGTAGCTATTCCTGTCATTCAGACCCATTACTGGTTGGTTGATGGACAGCATGGTTTTTTCCTCAGTGCTGTAGTCAGCATTTGAGATAGAAACTTGGTCCTTGCTGTCTCCCCATGCCAGTGGGAGAGTTACTTGTACGTGTTCTCCTCTAATAAAAAGTGGATTTATTTAGCTCTATTGTGCTCAGCAGTGTCAGGAAGGTGACCACACATCTCACTAGCATTGTTAGGATCTCCCTATGCTCACGGCAGAGAGGTTGATCCAAGGGAATTCTTCCCACTGGGATTGTTAAGCTGTGGATCCAGTCCCTAGAGGAGCAATAATGTAAGCGTAGTAGTGGGATGGCTGGCTTCTGGTTTTATCTCTGTTACTGATCCTCTGGATCCTTTCAGATATTCCCCTTAATCTGTCTGGGTAGGATTCATCTGTTCAGGTGAATCTGAGCTATTTATACAGATTCCCATACCTGTTGTAGAGACAGTTCTCCAGAGTAAATAATTTCCTTATAATACAGACACATCCCATAAGATGTGGCATTTAAACTTAGAAGTATTGCCTATTTTTTCCCCACAAAGGGATGCTAGATGAGTACCTGGGAAGACATCTGAAGATAAATGAGATAAATCCCATCCTAGGTGCCGAAGTAAGCACCTAGCGATAATATTA
Source organism: Chroicocephalus ridibundus (assembly GCF_963924245.1). Classification (NCBI taxonomy): domain Eukaryota; kingdom Metazoa; phylum Chordata; class Aves; order Charadriiformes; family Laridae; genus Chroicocephalus; species Chroicocephalus ridibundus. Next base: position 15,818,439 of record NC_086286.1, read on the forward strand.
CTTGCAGATTGTCTCCTGTAATGATTGTCATGAGATCAGAGTTGCTTTTCAGATCAAGATCTGGCTGAAATCACATCATTAGGAAGTCTCACCAAGATGTTTTCTTCACAATTAACTGAAGATATTATCACCAAAAGGTCTTACCTTGTTTTTATTTTCCAGTTTGAGGTCTGGCTCTGACTTACCCCGTCAGAGAGTCCGTTGCACGTCACTTCGGACTGTGGAAGAGAATGAACAGCTCATGGAGCTTGACAAGCTCCTGAGATCCACGGATTTTCGGACACGAATTGAGGGAACGATGCTCCTCCTAGATCACTGCAAAAGCAGCCCCCAGCTCATCTCCACTAACATTGTCCAGGTATGTAGGGCATCTCTGTTGCTCCTTTCCCAAGCCAGTACCAGTAAAGTTAACTCAGTGTGGCACTACATACTAGTTGTTTGGGACAGGCTGGTCCCTTCTTACCCAAAATAATTTAATTCAGCTCCAGGCTTCAGGTCAAGTAATTTCAGTCCAGATGTATTTCTCTGGCAGGTGTCTATTGGCGCATGGTTCACGAGATGATGACAGAATTTAGTGTTGCTGTGGCTTCTGCTATCTCCAACTACCAGCTAGGTTGAAATAAAGGAAATCCAGCCACTGAAAGCTTGGCAGTTATTCTGTAGAAGAAAAACGGCTTGGGATAGGAGAGAGAAGTATCAGACTGAGTTGATTTAAAAAAGAAATTATTTATTTATTTTAAAGGATTCTCCTATAAACTTTATCTTGTCTTGCATAGACACAACTCTGCTTATTCACTCCTGTCCTCATTCCTTTCCTGCTTGGGAAAGACTGTTCTCACCCTTCCTGGTGGTCCTTTTTTCTCTTTGAAACGAGGAGGAAAATGGCTAGAGACAGATTTTCTCTTCCTTCTCCTCCCAGCAGCTGCTTTTTTCCAGAAAATGGTGCCTGATAACGTGGTTGTCAAGGGACTGAACCTTCTCTAATAACTGCACAGCACATTAAACTTCAGAAGTCTACCTGTTAGCTAGACAAATGGTCTGGATCCTGAAGAGTTCATCAGAGCCCTGCGCTCCTCCAGACACAGGTTCTGAGACAGATAAAACAAAACTTGGATCTCATCTAGCCACAGTTTTAGCAAAATCAAAACTACTCTCAGCACTTGAGACAACTTTATGTAAGAATGGGCATCATAAATACCCGTTTTCCTACCTTTATACCAAAGATATTATTTTGCATTATTAAAATGGGATTAATTTAATGATATAGGTAAAAAGAAACATCATCATATGAACTATCCTGTCCCCACTCAAGCCTATTAATAAAGTATGAAAATCTCTTCAACTAGCATGAGGCTGTGCAACTGCTACGGTGAGTAGCGCGCAGGAAAACAGTGAAATTGTGCTAACAAGCGTTGACCTGACAGAAAGGATTACATTCATCTTTTATATTGCTGGGTACTTGTTTCTACATCCCTTCTTGAAGCAAAGACATTTTAATCCAGCTTTCATGTCGTCTGTTTTTTTAACAGATTTTTGATATTTTTATGCTGAGACTTCAAGATTACAACAAGAAAGTGAGACAGAAGGCACTGGAGGTGCTGGCTTTGATGATATCCATGCTCAGAGGTGCCTTAAACCCAGTGCTGATCTCTGTGGTAGCAGCAGTCACTGACAACTTGAACTCAAAGAACTCGGGGATTCATGCTGCAGCTATGAAGGTGCTGGAAGCATCCACTGCTCACCTAGGTAAGGCTGACCTCTGACATTGACTCTCCTCAACTGCAGCTCCTCTATCTTGGAGCCAAGGGAACACTGAGTCTGTTGATAGCTGTTGTCATCTGTGAAAATATCCAACTGCTGCAAGATGTTTATGAAGTCCTACCTGCATTCTTTCTATCCCGATCTGTTGTATCATGCTGTGACGTGCAGCTGAATGGATGTTGCTTATCACCTGGATCATATGTCTGGTTATTGATTCAGTAGAGAGGACACTATAGGGGTTATTTTAAGTTCCTGCCGGAAGCGCATGAGGAAAGCAGCTAGCATCTGTCATGACTGTTTTCCCCCTTCCTCCTGGGAAATTGCATTAATTTTGTTTTTATTGAATTGGATTTCTAAGATGTGCATTCTGTTGAGTTTACCACCAGTAAAACAAGATGAAAGGAACGTGCTTTTTCCTTGAAACACATGGTGGCAAGGGTGGTGGAGGCTCTTTGCTCTCACTGGGCTTTGTTCCATGCTCTGGCAGTGGTGACTCTCCTGAGCAGTTGTGTCTGGCCCTTTCTGATCCCAATATGACAAACTTTGAACTCAGCTACTCATTTTGCAGTTTTTAGGTAGCAGGCTAGCCATGTAAAGCCTGAATGAAAACGTACTTTGAATTCAAAGATTGATCCCTTGAATTTAATAAGATACTGCATTATCATAGCAAAGATCAGTTGAAGGATGAAATGCTTGTTGCATAGTCAGCCTGGAGGTCCCCACGTGTGTGGAGTTAGAAATGCCTTGTCTCCCTACTTCCAGAAGGGTAAGGAGCCCATTATCATCCCCTTTTCTGGAGGCTTGAGCATGGGGCTGCAAGTATGCCTGTTGGTGTAAAATATGTTCCTACAGTAGGAAGAGGGTGAGGTCCTGATCTGCCCTGTGTCCTGAACCATATGGCCCACTGCAGGTTGTGCAGCATGTCTTCTGCTGCCTACCAGGGTCATCCTAAAGCTCTTGAAGATCCTCAGGCTCATTTTGTCTGTGAGCACCTGCCCTGCAGAGTGCACCTTCAGCCCTTCCCTTATGGCTGTCCAGAAGCTATGTGTTTGCATAGCATGCACACCTACTACAGAAAAAGCAGGTTCCATGTAAAGACTTTGGGTTCTATGGTTGATGCCTGGTTTGCAGATCACTCGTGTCATTTATGCTATATATCAAAGGATCTGAATTCCTGCCAACTGTAAAAATTTCTGGGTAACCAGAAGGTGTGGCGGTGCAGTCCTTACGCACCAGTTCCCAGAGAGGCTTGAATGTGTACCAGCATTTCCTCAGTGTCCCAGGAGCCTTTGGCTCTGTGCTGCTTGTCTGCTTTGGTACAGGAGGAGCTGAACAATAAATCCTGGAGTACAACTTTGCTAGAATTCAGGGACAAAGGGATTTTTGGAGGTTGTTTGGACCCAATTTGACTTCTCCAAATGAATTGCTTTGCTGTTGGCATGAAGGGACACTGGCCCATCAGAGTTTCTGCAGAACAGCTTCCTGGAAGGCTCTACATTATGGGCATTAGCTGGTCCTGTCTATTTTCCACTTTTTGTCTTTGTCTTCTTTTTTTAAAGGGAATTTATGATTTGCCAAGTTCATTTCTTTAGAACAAACAGATATAAATCCAGCTGTAAATGATGGCTTGTACCACATGTTGTTCTGCGTGGGGCAAGATTGCTATAGCCAATAACTACATAGCCAAGGTCTGCTGTAAATTCCCTTGCCACACAGATTTATGTCAGCTGTGAAAATGCAGCACTGGGTGAATATGCCTGAAAAATTCAGTGTTGAAGAGGCAGGTCTTAAAGGGAAATTAAGCACTTTCTCCACATCAGCTGCTTTGCAAACGCAGTGAATTTGCTGACCCGCTGCCTTTCTGTGTCCCAAGTATAGGGCTGTTCCTGGTCATGAAATCGAGAGAAGGGTGTGAGACCTGTACGGCTCTTGGCCTTACCCATTTTTTGTGGTGCCTGGGAGAGAAGATTAGGGAAAAGTTGCAGAATCCTGCTAACAGAGGATGTGGCAAACAGATCCCTTCAGGGTTTTGTATGGAGCTCTCTGTCATTCCCCTCTCACCAGGTCTGAGAGATCACTGTAAATTTTCCACGCTGGCAGATGTCAGAACAGGAGCAAGGCAGATCTGTCTCTCATCACGCTGACTTTACCCAGAGACAGGTTCAAGCAAACAAGATGGGATATATTTTTTTGGTTCTGCTCATTTTTATGGATGTTTGCAAAAATTCAAACAGGCAACTGAACCACAAATATTTCAAAATTCAAGACCTGGGGCTTTAGCGGGGGAAGGAAGAATCTGCTGGAAAAATGTATGAGCGAAACCTTCCCACATCTTTTAAAACTGTCTGTCTGTACAATTTAAAATCAGCGGGCAAATGACAAAAAACCACCTCAGAACTCTAAAGAATTGTGCAATGCTCCTCACTTAGAGTAAGTGAGCACAATGTCTTGCCCCATTGCATCACTGAGTTTCATAGCTAAGAGCCCAGCTATTGCTCTGAGAGTCTGTGTTGACATGTCTCAGATTCTGAGTTTTAGATGAGACTTCCTCATCTGTCACCTTTAATGATCCATGCAAAAATGCAAGCTGGTTAGAAAATTGCCTGGCCACTTGATGTAAACACAAACCAAGAAACCCCACAAACCCACCAAAAAAACCCCCACCAAAACCCCATCCCTGAGACTAAAATTCTACCTACAAACAAACCAATTTCCTTCCAAATAATGCCTGAATCATTTATTTAGCTTAACCCTGACGTGTGCTTGGATGTCCCCAGCTGACTAGTCATTAGCTGTGACCTGGGACTCTAATCCCACTTGAGGACCCACCTTGTAGATAGGGGCGAATCAGCAAATCAAGCCTGACTGCAATGGGACCAAGACATAGATCTTGCTCTTCTCTGACATCTGTCCTACTCTGTCCTCTGTCATGAAAGAAATGCCCTTCAGGTGGCCACTGCCACCTTTTTTTTTTTTTTTCTTTTCTCTTTTGCTCATACTGCAAATGCTGGGCTGTCTGTCCCATGGCCAACAGGTTTAGCTAAAATCTAGTCCAGAGAATTAAAGCTGAGTTAATAAGAACTGAACTGCCTGTTGCCTTGTTTTCTCTAACAGCCATTAAAAGCTCCTCTGTCTTTAGGTCTCTCAAGGCAGCTAAAGTAATGGTTGGGTAAATTTGTTATTGACTCGAGCTTTACTGTTTGAAAATGCACAGGGCATTTGAAACCCCTAAATGGAAAGATGAATAGTGCCTATAGACTTAGCTTCCTAAAAAACAAGAAAAGGAACAGTTCTTCCTCACCCACCCAAAACCCAAGTGTTCCCCTAAAGATCTGTGTAAATACTGATATTAACGATTAATTAACATTTTGTGCTCCTTCAAGATCTCCAGGTCTCGAAATCTTTTTCAAAGCAGCAGCTGTAAGGTAACTCCCTGGGGGGGAACAGCAAGTATGAAATAGCATCTGCCAATACTGCAAGAGTGAGGCAAAAAGTGAAGTGTCTGTTTAAAAAGGTGAATGAAAAGAGTGTAATTACCAAAGCAGAAGCTTAATTAGGATAGCAGGACCAATTCTTTATTGCACGCTTGCAAGAAGATCATTAGGGACTTCCTTTTTATATCTCATGCAAAAAGGAGCACTTAATAGCACAGTGCTACTTAAAACCACTTTGGGATTTGTCTCTGTAGTGGCTCCCAAAAAAGTAGGTTGCCTGCTTTATTAGTGCCACTCACTCCTGGTGAGGCTGCGAGGTATCGTAGCACATTCCATGTGCATTCTGCCTCCGGGAAAAGCTTTGCTTGGCTTATCAAAGTGGTAAGACTGGGGTTTTGCAGACCAATACAGGCAACAGTTTATGAATTAAAACAAGACCCCAAGTCAACAACAGGCAGCAGAGGAAAAACTAACGTACATATGACAGGCAAGTATTGGGAAATCAGTTAGTTTTCCAGTCTCTGACAAGTTCTGATTTCAGAGATGTTACAAGAGTCCCCGAGAGCAGACTGTATTGCAATGAACAGTAATTCTCTCTTGTACAAGTAACTTGGAGTCTTGTCCATAGATCCCAACAGCTACTGTAAAGATTTAACAGCAGCTTACCCTTAAAGTGTGAATGGGTGTGTGCACTTTTGAGACTTCTCACCCTTTTCTTTAGGGGGAGGAGGGAGGTCGCTTCTGCAAAGCTCCACGATGGAAAACCTTTTCACTGCTTACATGTGATTTAGATTTTGATGCCCTGATGTGAAATGCTTAACACAGCTCCTTGTACAGCAGTCAACTTTGGATTTACAAATGTGAAATGAGAGCTTTTCTTTTTGAATTTTAAATCCTCCCAAGTAAGCTGGAAGGAAAGAAGAAGAAAAGGACTAGAAACTGGCAGAAATGTACTTTATTTTACAAAATGCAGTTACTTTGGTCGTCCCGTCCCGTCCCCCCCCCCTTTTGTTTTTTACTCTTATAAAATCAGAAGAGTGAGCAGAAATAAATGTTTCTCTTTCAGATAACACATTGCTGCTGCAAAACTTGTCCCAACGAGTGAATTTCCTCAGCGGCCAAGCTATGCTGGTTGTCGCAGAACAACTTTCAGGTATCCCTGCTTCAGCTAATATCCACTGCTAAGTCAAGAAGACTTCAGAGGGAATATTTAGAGGGAATGCCTCTGAATAGAGGGTGCAGTACCTCATCGGACACCAGAAGGTCCTGAGCTTGTCCCTCCTGCAAAATACACGTACCCGCTGTATTTGGCAGGGGTTTGCCTGGCTGCTGTGGAGGCATGCGGCATGTGAGATGAGGATGGCGCTCAGGCTCCAGCACTGAGCTCTCACTGGGGCATCTCAGGACCCGCCTCCAGGGAAAAGAGGGGCTAAAAATACCCTGGTTGGCTCCTCTCTTTGAAGGACAGTACAGTAAAGGTCACGGAGGTCTGTAAGAGGCCCCTTTCCTAAAGTGAATGATCATCCTCTAGAAAAAATTGTGGCAACTGGTATTTCTGAGGATCAGCTTCTTTTGTCGTCACAGGATTCTTGTTCTCCTGTTGTAAACTTTTGAGGCTGAACCCTGCAGAGCCTGGGGGTCATAGTATAGGTGAAAACTCAACACACATGTTACAGGTAAGGGTTTTGTGCAAGGCAGCATTTGGGGGCAGAGGGGCAGAAGTGGGCAGTTCAGCCTCACCCACTCAGGCTCCCTGCCTGTATTGCAGATACGACCTTGGACTGACAATTTCAGGATGTGCAAACAGTCTATTTCTATATCAGCAGTGTCCGACACACTACAAATGCAGCTGATAATTGATTTATAATAGTAGCTTGCTACGTCAGCAATAGCCAAGGATGGGAAAAAATATAATCTCACTGTATACTAGACAAGACTATTTATAGCCTTGCTTTAATTAGGGCTAAATCCACTGCTAATTATGCCAGCGTCTTTTAATCCAAGGTTTAATACACTTTGCTTCTTCATTATGAATTTCAAAAAGGCATGTTTAGCCATAGCAAACGTAAAAGGGCCTTTAAAGATAATTTGGATAAAGTAAATCTCCATAAACATAGAATGTAATTTTACAGTAATTTAATCTCTTTTTCAAATGAAGCATTTGAACATAAATTGGGACTACTTTAGAAAGAGCAAATGTTCTCTCTGGAATTTAGTGGGAACAGACAGCTCTTTCTTCTGAAGCTCCATAGTGACCGCTGTGTTTAATAGCAGTTAAACTCAAATTAACTCCCATTTAAAAATAGGTACCATAACCCTTTTCCTGCTTACCAGAATTGTTTTTAGGTACTTTCAGGAGCTGTTTAAATGTTGATGACTGATGCTGGCTTAACAGCATAGAGAAAATGAAGGTCCTTCCACTACAGACTAAAAAGTGGTTACTGTATAACATTTCCACTGAACAGAAAATAAGAACTCTGTCTCCAGACCATTTCAGATTTTGATCTCTCAGCAAAATTTGCCATGCAAGGAGTCTATTGGTAGTAAATTTTTGTTTGTATTTAATACAGTTCAGTTCAGAAAATGAGCTGAGAGCAGTCTTCAGAGAGAATGAGAGGGAATGCTTGTTTTTTGGTTAAATTTCATCCCCCTTTGTAAGATTTTTGTATCTCTATTCCCCTGTTTCAGGGAACATTGTGAGGGTAAATGCCATTAAACTTGGGGGATGCTCAAATGCCATGGCAATGGGGTCTGGGTAATTACCTAAGACATCCTGAAGTTTGAAACAGCTGTTCATTAGAAGCCACCAACTATGAGGGGAAAAAAAGCTCAAATTAGACCATTCTGCCAAAGACATCAGTTAGTCACTGATGTTTCTTAATAAAACTGTCAAGCAGCACACATCTTTTGCGGGCTGAAGTTTCGAAGTGTGGTATAATACTGCCATTTGCTGTGTGCCACTGAGCAAAGGGAACTGCCAGATTAGAATTTTGGCATTTTTCATCAAAGGTCACAAAAAAGTAATCATCCTTTTTATTAGAAGTCTTTCAATTACCTCTCTAAGCTGCATTTCAAAATCTTCAGCAGCTGCTTTAGACAATGTCTTAATGGAAATAAACAGCGATTTGACATTTTTGTCATTTGTAATGCATAAGCGGAGAGTGAAATGATTTACAAGATGTGTATTATTCTCTTTGCTAAGTCTATCAAAGATACAAAGCCTCTGATTTGGAGAAATTAAGGTTCTCGGAGGTTGGTTGTTCTGTTCAGTGGATGTTCAGCTACTGTTACTCTTGCCTGTTTCTGGATCATCGGGCTCTTTATGCTTGCTGATATTAGCCAGAAAAGGCTCCCAAGAACCAAAAATAAAGGTAGGTAATTGTTTGCATTCAGGTTGTTAAGAAGGTTGTCTCTCTCACCCTACAGTGCTCGTGCCATCTGTTTATCCCCGTAAACCCCACACCGTCAAGCGCTACGTCCTGCCCGTGCTCTGGTTCTTCCTGGGAAACAACATCCTGCCTGTCCGAAGCAGCAACGTGAAGGCTGTGGTTGCCAAGCTTGCAAAGAGCCTCTACCAAGTGATGGGCCTCAGGCTGAAGGAGCATGCCGCCACCCAGTCTCGGCAAGTGGTGAAAAACCTCTGCGACATTTTGGACCTCACTGTCGAGTGAAGGCTTGGTGTGCTCCAGGAAGCTGATGGAGAGGCGCCGAGTGGGACAGGTGGACGTGGCGGTGGCATTGGTTTTATTCTGCATGTTTGAAGAATGGGATTTACCTTACAGAGTTTATAGCTACAGATGTTCACCGTTTATTTTGATTTCAGCTTTTAAAATATAATAAAAAAATTAAAAGGAAGTATTTTTCAAAAGTTTTATATCTTGAGCTCGTCTTCCCTAAGAAGCTTGCATAGATACCAAAAAAATAAAACCTATGTGTAAATGCAATTTGTAACTGTAAAAAGGAAAATAATATATTTATATCCATACTTGGAAAATAAGAGATGTGCATATATATGTATACATATATTTACTTACAAAATAAAACCTATGTGTAAATGCAATTTGTAACTGTAAAAAGGAAAATAATATATTTATATCCATACTTGGAAAATAAGAGATGTGCATATATATGTATACATATATTTACTTACAAAATAAAAGATGGGCTTTGGAAGCCTTTGGGCTATAGTATTAGATGGCTTGAAGAAGGAAGCAGAGAATGAGACCAGGACCTGCTTGGCCAGACGATATACAGGGGGGTTATTGGAAGTTGTGCAGCTCACTGTATGTACCAGTTTGGCCCTAGGTGCCAAGCTTTAGGCCCCTTTACAAGTCTCTGGTAGCTGCTGGTGCAATGGCAGATACCTGAGATGTCCAGGTCAAGCTCAGACCCCCAGTCCCATGACAGCAGAAATCTCCCCAGCTGTGCCGAAATTTTCTTCCTGATTTGGGGGATGCATCTTTTCTATAGTCCCCTGTGCAATGGTCTGATGTGGCGAGGTGACCGGTGCCATCTGAACGTCTCCCAGCACCTTGGGGCATCCCTAGGGGCAGGGGGCTGTGACACCACCTTGCAGGGGGTGCTGGGTGACACACGAGCTGCTGGGCAATGAGTGGGCTGAGAGTGTCCTACAGAAGTTGGGGAGAGGTAAGCTGTGGGCAGGCATTGTGGGACGAGGTATATTTTTTTAAAATATATACATTTTCTAAATGTCTCTTTTCCTGTCTTTCGAGAAGCGAAGGGTTTGCCTTACAGGTGGACCAATAAAGCACTTCCGAACCTGAGATTCAGGAAACAGAGTAAGGGCTATGCCAGTCCTCCGTCATACAAAGGCTTGGAAGCATAAAGGGGAGAAGTGGTGAGAGAAGAGAGGAAGGGCTGAGAGCAGCAGATGTTGGTACATCTGTATAGTCAGATATCAAAACAAAGCAGCCTGATTTATGTTCATATTATCCTCCGTATATTGGCAGTTTTGAAAGAAAGAAAAATCAAGGTTTGGGGGAGAGCAAAAAACAGGAAAATAACGACATGAGACACATGGAAAGTTAAAAGAGCCTTAACAGGTTCTTGGCAGGTACAAGGACCTTGTATGAAGCTGGAAGGCCACAAAATACTGCAGGGAGATCTGTCCATCCCAGGGCTCCTGGGGTCTTACATTTATTTGCAGCATTTTTTGCTATGTCTAAAGATACACGGGACTCCAGCCTGCCAGATACTATTGCACTGTGTAACCTCTTAAGGAACCTCTTTTTCTTTTTAGTACAGTATTAAAGTGGCAAAATCATTTAGTAGACTCTTCTAAAATGTTTGGGTTTTTTTTTTTTTCTGCTGTTTTTTGTTTCTAACTCCCAACTTCTGGTAGCAGGGAGTTCTCAAGAGCTCATCTCTGCGAAGTCTTGGCACGTGATGTAGGCCGGGGACCTGGCTCTGAAACACTGGTGTCTCTGGGGATCCTGCAGAGCCTGGTGGGCAGCCATAGTCCTTGCGGATCTGCTAGAGCATTTTTGAGTTTAGCATCTTGAGAAATTTTTCTAACAGCTTAGCAGAAACAGCAACAGCCTGGTGGCGGGCAGTTGTTTCGCAGGCATGACAGGGCTCCGCAGGTTATACACATGCACCCAAATGCTAGGGATGAAGCACTGGAGAATGATAGAGGGTGGCTGAGTTTAAACAGCAGGTCTTGAACTATGTCACTTCATTAAGCACCTGCAGTTTGCTACTGCCTGATATCTATTTTAACAGGTATTTATTTATTTATTTATAGCCGTTGCCATCTCTAGACAGCCTCCTGGTTTTGCTTCTTCTACCTCACAGGTTGTTTTTGCTGTTTCCCTCCCCTGCAGGTCTCTCCCTCTGGAGCCCCATAAATGCTGTTCTGCACAGGCTGCTTAATATAAAAGCTCTTTGGTTTTACTTTCTCTTCGTCTGTGCTCGGGCCCTTCTGAATGTGGGGGGAAGTTTCTGCACTTGGGAGAAAAAAAGCACATCATATGAGGCTTCCCAGAGCCTGTTTTTATGCATTTAGTTATAGCACTTGCAGAGGAGGTTTGAAAAGTAACTCGTGTAACTGGTTTCTCAACTCTCTGTTGGCCTAGAGTGGTGCTTTCCTGCATACCGTTCCCCACAGTCGATGAGAATAAAGCATTGCCTGCTGGTACCTATTTTCTGTCTAGGTGGTTTATTTTTTTTAACTCTCCAGCTGAGACAGTTTTGCCATGAGAGGGGCACTCCTACCACAGCCAGATGAAATTTAGCTGACAATGGGACTGTCTGCAGTGACAAGCAGAGGGGTTAACGGGTAGTGGTTGTTAATTCAGCTCAGGTGTGCTCTTCTGGCCACATGTTTGCACAGGTGCACATCTCAGAAGTTATTAAGAAGCTATAAAGGTTGTTGGATGACACAAACAAAAGGCAGAGCAATGTTGGACCTTCTTCCAATACTGGTAAGAATTTAAATATTTGATTTTTCTAAGTTACTTTTATTATAATTTTGTTACAGAAGTCTCACCAGAGAGAAGACTGCAGGCTGCACTTGCAGGGCCAGCTTAATTAATTTAATTATTGCATTCAATGTGCGGTGCAGCTGCTAACCCACAGAAGTTAGCATAGCAAAAGGAAGGAGGAGGCTGCACTGGGGTGGCTATTTTCATCCTTGTTAAATAGTGATGATGTGAATCAAAGTTGGTTGCTTTGCTACCAAATCTCTGACAGCTGACACTGAATCCTGATACTCTGATACTGCCTTTGATGCAGGCAGAGGTGAGAAAACCACTCTAGTTAAAATTAGAGTTGACCTGAACCTTTAAGCCTCCACTATGCCTTAGCTGAACAAAACAGTAACTTTGGCCAACAAACTGATCCTTTGTATCCTTAAAAGCCCACCCAATGGTTTTTGAATGCAACTGGCAGTGGTAAAGGAGCTTGTAAAGCCTCTCTCTGTGCTAACAGCTGTGCCCTGGGTAAATGAAGGCTGTGCTACTTTCACAACCGTGTAGCCATGTTTCACCTCTGCTGCATTTGAGAGCAGAAGGTAAATACTCTGTCCTCTCTGGAGACCGCAGTGAAGGCTGCGGGATACGCAGGTCTGGGTCCTGGAAAGGACGTACGTGCCCAGCGGTTGGCACTGCAGTTATGCCCAGGCTCTTGGGCGCAACCTGAAATTTCTGGTCCATTGTGGTTCGACTGCTGCTGCTCTGCCTTCCTCTGCAGAGACACACATCCGTGCACACACATCCATACACGGAGACACTTCCTCTGTACAACAGTCCTCCTCTGTGTATGCTGTCAGTGTATATAATGTATCAGGCTATAAAACTGCTCAATGCTGACGCATTTCCGCCAGTGCAAATGTTTGAATGGTAGTACATATTATTTCAAGAAGGGAAATTGGCTATACTAATAAGATGACTTTCATACGGACACACTTGTGCCCGTGCTAGGATCTCTATTGCTTTGACTGCCATATTATTCTGGCAGGTTTTTTATTTTCAGTATCACCCATTGCAAACAAAACATGCTTCTCTTTCCCCAGGGAACAGTCACCCTCTGGCTAAACCAGCCTGACGGCTCCGGTAGGTGCCCTTGCAGGCTGGACCTCCGCAGCTTGGGACTTCGCTGTGCAGTCTGGCAGCTGCTGGGCGGTGCTGCTGTTTTGTTCTCCAGGGATCCTGCAACTAATGCTCCATTGGAAGGTAACGGTCACAGCGTGGTCCTCTTCTGGTCCTGCCCAGGGCTGACAGTAATTCGTGTTTCACACCCGTCGGAAGCTATTTTTTTGGCAAACTTACAGATTGCTCTTGACCCAGTAAGTGTTGGCCTAAAATCTTCCGTAATGCAATTCCAACAAGGAATAAATCTGTCCCACCATATCCTTTCCTTACTGGCCCTCTCTTCCTCTTTGCCCAGGACTTCTTTGTTTTATGTGCTGCTGCTGTTGATTACTCAGCGTTATGATGTTGTAATTTATTTACATGTTTGGGGGACAACGTCCCGTATACAGTAAAGTTTTCTAACTAGATGTATTCTGTGCTCACAATAGGCCTGAGCAAATAAAACTTGGCCCAAATCCCAAAGCTTTGCACATTTGCAATCCGAATCATTTGTGGCTCACAGCAGTCCTCAATCACAATTTTATATGTAAGGAGAAGAAAAGTATTTCACTGGGAAAAGATGCACTGCTTTTGAAAAGGCATATATATGTGTATTTACCCAGGACAGCAGTCAAGCGGTGGTGTTTGTAACTTGTTTGCAGAAGGATGAGTTGACTGTGAGGCCAACAACAGGTGAGAAGGGTTTCTCAAATCTATTTATACTCCAGCCTGGGTGCCGTTCAGCTCAGAGCTATGCGATAATTTATTGCCTTGGGTCGGTGCTTGCCAGCGTAATGAATTCCTGTGTAGCTGGAACACGCGCTTCTGGGTTTGTCTCTGACTCTTTGGTGGACTGTGTGATCATTGACAGTGCTGCCTTTTAAGAAACTATTTAGCAGTTTCATTTCATAATAATTTGAATCTTTTAAACTTACATTCTAATTTGTAGCTGCCATTACTCCTCTGCTTCAGGGAAAAACATTTCACTATAACATTTTGACAGCAAAGTCTGCATGGTTGCCAGTTTCTGATGTTACAGAAGAAAATGCATGTGTGATGTGTTAATTAGACTTTCTGAAGGAAAAAAATCTATTTTATGTGGCCACTTGTGTTTGCTTAGCTATGGATCTAATCCTGGCCTAGTAAAGCCCAGGCAGGGCAGCATGTTGCAGGGAAGAACAGTCCGTGAGGTTATTGGGTTGCCATTACCAGCACAATAAACGTGTCCTTTTGGTTTTCCTTGGAGATAAAGTTAGGGAAATAAATGGCCTGTTTAGCCCCCCCCAATATTCTCTCAGATCCTTTTAATACATCATAGTAAAGGCAGTGAAACTTTACACCTACCTGCACACCCACTGTTGGAAGGGTGGCATTTTTTTCTCTCCTTAAAGTCATACTGGAAACATTTCTTAGTCTCCAAACATGGTAATAAACCAGGTGAATGATGCATGGTCCCCCTGATGATGCTTTGGAGTACTGATAAGTGCTTGGCTCACAAAACTAAATTTAGATATAGCTTGGGTCTTGGCTCACTTTTATGCAAAGTTAGGAGGGAAAGAAAATTTGAGATAGAAAACTTGAAATAATTGGATCCATTGGGCCCTGTGCTAGCTTCCTGCTTACCTTTTTGCAGGACTGGCTTGTCATCCCCGAATGGGTGGGTGGGAGATGGTGAGCCCCAGTGCTGTTGCTTTGAACTTCTGGAGCATATCTGTCTCCTGGGAAGCATCATCTGAAGAATAGAGAAGCTCACACAAGTTCTCGTCTCCCTTTTGCCGCAAGGAGTCTAAATTAAGCCTGTCAAAGGACTCTTAAAGTTATTAGCACACTGTTTATTTAAAGAAGTAACTTTCTATTTTTGCTGGTTTGTAAACAACCTCTGAAGAGGTTATGACAACCTTCACAGTGTGTTGGGAGTAGACAGGTTGCAGAGCCATTGCCCAGCCAAGGGAAACTGGGGACACGCCGAGCATCCAAATGCCTACTGCACTCCTCATGCCATGGTGTTTCCAGTGACTTTTTTTCTGTTGAAAACTTAATCTAGATATTTGGCTGTCAAGGGAGCTCTGAGGGTCTGGAAATGGGAAATTTTTAACTTGGCAGGGCTAGAGATGCAGTACGTGCTTTCTGCCTCTCTTAGATATTGATAGGATAAATAGTTCGGAAGTACTGAGTTTTTCAACATGAAGAATGTAGTATCGTTTTTTTTTTTTTTTTTTAATTGTCCGTGGTGTTTTCTAGATTATTTCTTTACTTTGCACCTTAGAGATACCCTATTAACAGCTGCTGTTACTGTGATATGTGGATTGATATGACCTTTTCTGAGACAGAATTAGGTAACTGCTTACCTGTGTCTTACTGGCTGCTCAGCTGGGGAGCCCTGTGTGACAGCAGGGCATCCCTGATGCTCTCCGTTCCCTGCCTTAGCCGCATGAAAAACTGTGCTATGGCAACCTACTTGTATGCCAGGTCTCTTATGATAATTAATGCACGTATGTATATGCATGTGTTTTCTCTGAAATATAAAGATGAAAGGGTCTGCATGGATATCAGGTTATTGATAAAAACCTCAATACTAAAAAAAGTCCAGAAAGGGGCATTGCCTTGTGCCCCAATTGTCCACGTTAACTATATTTACAAGCAAAGAGACACAAAGCTTCAAAGTGGAGGAAAACATTTTAAAAAAATAGAAAAAATAAAGCCATGGTATTGTACTGGCAGGTTTAATATCCAGTTTGGATGTAAGAGATCATAGAATCATAGAATCATCTAGGTTGGAAGGGACCTTTAAGAGCATTGAGTCCAACCATTAACCTAACACTGCCAAAATCACCACTAAACCATGTCCCTCAGCACTATGTCTACTCATCTTTTAAATACCTCCAAGGATGGCGACTCAACCACTTCCCTGGGCAGCCTGTTCCAGTGTTAATATTAAACTTATATTAGGTTTAAAAGGGGATAAGGCAACAAGAGTGAAATTGCCCGGTTTGATTGACTTAGACTTCGACTCGCATTTAAAAGCCAAGCAGCTAGTGAATTTGTTGGTTTTTATCTGTAGAGTCATCTCAGCCTTGCTACATAACTTCGTGTGTCCACTGGAATGCCTGGAAAGTTTTGTTCACTGCTTTACAGTTCCTGGTCTGGGGAAGGATGGGTCTTTGTCAGCATCCCCAGGCTTCAGCTTTCACCCGTTCATGTATTAAAGACTCCGTGGTTCAGTAGCAGTAACAATAAACGAAGGGCAGCCTATAACATTGAAAGCTTTCAGTTTCTCTTTAATTGCTATATAATCAGCTCATCTATGCCTCAAGGAAAACTTTATTGAAGCAGGAGGGATTCATATGGAGTAAGATAGGCTTATCGCCCCTTTCTCCTTTAAAATAACCTTGATAAAGGGTGTATTCTATGCAGATTAACTTCAGAAATCCTCACAGGGTCACTGAATGCAGTCACAGAGTTGTATATTCGTAAAGAAAGAGAAAAGAATATGATGAGGAGAGGTAAAAGGCCAGATTTTGAAATTCAGCACATCAGTAAAGTGGAGAGCAATTAGGGACAGTGAAGGCTGTAGATAATTTTGTGCTAGCAAGGGTGGAAGAGGATAGATGCCGGGCAGATGAACAGAAGTGAGATCAGAGGGATAGCATGGTCCTGGGTCTTAATCACCTTGCTCTGCCGAATATTTACTGTCTGTATCTGCACATCCTTTTTTGATGTTGATATTTTCATTATTCATCCAAAATGGGTGGTGGGCAAGAAATATAAACTTGGGATCTTTGGCCCCAATTTTCAGATGATCCAACGTATAGTTGTGAGTTTGAATTAACCTTCGTCTTTACCTGAGGACAACATGGAAGTGAGCCCCTAATCCATACTGCAAGCATTATGAAACCTTCAGGATCTTGCCCAGGAAGATCAAAACCTCAGTTTGAAGTTTATACCTGCAACATGTACTCATACATGCTGCAGTCACGGTGGCACTGAATCTATCTGATGTGGAAGGATTAATGATTTGCTAATCTAGAAGGATTTCTCTTCAGGAGATGTTGTCAGCTCCTTATGGATAAGAAGTGACAGTAAGAACAGGTTACTTTATCTCTGTGCTGTGATTTCTTTCCTTTCTACCTATAGCCATGGGAGTAACTTCTCAGAATATTCCTCTTAATGATAACATTTCATAAATGATTATGAAATGCTTTGAATGTTAAGAGGTGTGGCAGTGCAAACACTATAATATACTGGTTTTATTGGTAACCTGCATCATATTGTCAACCGTATTGCTAATATCTGGGGTAGTTCTTGAAGTCAAAAGAAGTAACTGGAGTGTGTATAGTGCTTTCGTGTTCTAGGCATCTTCACATGCTAAGGGTATGAAATGACAAGTCCCTTAAAGGTCTGAGATTTGAGCAGTGTCACTGGAAGCACGGGCAGCTGCCAGCTTGTTCAAGGTCTGCAGATAAAGTGCAGCACGGAGCTGCCTCGCTGCTGTTTTTGCAGCTATGGAGCCCTGGCTGGAAAACTGATACTGCTTCCCTCTGTGCTCAACCCCTCTGCAATGAGACTCCACTACGCTGGGTGCACTCTGCTTTTAACCCTTAGGACAAAACCACGGCCCCGTGCTCAAGTTAGTCGTGGTTGTATATAGAAGGCTCTACTAACCAAGTACAAAATTTCCAGGTAGCTCAAGCTTAAATCGGGGCAGGGGAAGGGTGGAAGCACGGCTGACCTCTGCTCTGGTCTGTCAGTGTCCGGGCTGGATCTTGTAGCCTAAAAAGACATATTTGCTTAATGGAAATGCAACATAAATTAATTGATGTACCAGTAAAACATAAGACAGGGTTGTGATGTGGTGGGGAGGAAGCAAATGGAATTCTTTTAGCACAAGGCACTAGTTAGTGCACCAAGGAAGAAATCAATAGTATAACGTTGGGCTAAGATTTAAGCCGGTTGTATACAGAACGTAAGAGAGATCAAACTCATAGCTTGCATATAAAAACTCTGATTTATTTACATCAGTAAAAAATAAATCTTAAAGTTGAGCATAGTCTTATAAAACAGTTGTTTTCCAGAAATGCTGTATATATGAAAAGTGGAAGTGTTGTCCAAAAAAACCTGTAAAAAAACCCAAACAAACAGTATCTTTTTTTTAAACTGTCCAGCCAAACTATTATTTCCTGCATACTATAGTTACTCTTAATCTCATGCTTGCAATACAAATTGAAGGTAAACACCTTATTTATATTAGTCCTGTACATTAGCTGTACTGAAGAGAACCCATTAGCTGTATGTAGTCATGAGTTCGTAGTCCAAACTTGTAGATCAGTCCTGGAGGAGCTCTGTTTCTTGAATATAGTGTTCAGTTTGCTGCAGCATCAGAATCCTTCGGCAGCTGCAGTGGTTAGGTGAGGTTATGTTTGCAATGAGCCTCCTGATGACCACAGCCTTAGACAAAGCCAGGAGAGATGCTGTGGTAGGGTGCCAGCTCATGTACCACATCTTCAAGGGCGCCTGGATTTTGGGGAAAGATGCTTTGGCTGACTCCATGTCCAGCTAGTGCATGTGTGAGGAGGTTTCCAGCCCGCTTGCTGAAGCATTGCTCCATGTGCTGACGTAGCTCTTGCACCACAGTTTGGCGCTTGGCGGATATAAATGAATACTTTCTCTTACCACCCACCATAGATGCTCGGGAATTTCAGCTTGAAACCATAAAGAGATAAAATGATTGCAGCAGCCGAGCAGAAGTTGTCCTCCCACTCTGTTATGTTTTCATCTTCAAAGCTACGTTTAGGCACACAAAGTGCTGTTTTTCTGCTGTCATGTTTCTGATTTGTATCTATTCTGCGTGGTTACCGCCAGCAGAACAGACAAATCCCAAACACCTGCAGATATTTTTGTATTTTCATGCAGCTGGGAGAGAACTACGCTTCTGATGAGGGGGAAGACTGGCCTGCAGAGTTTGCCCTGCTGGTGATCTTTGCGGTACCTCCCTTGTGATTTCCCAGTTTAATAGGGGATGGTGCATCTGCCGGGGTGATTACAAGGTAGATCTGTTGACCTCTCCTAGCCGTACTCTATGGGTATGGCTGCTTTGCCACCCCAAGCTCACAAACCCCTGACGATCCAAAGCATCTATTCACTGCAAGTTACTTCTCTCTGTTTGATACCTCACCTTAAATATGACAATTAAGGTTTCCTTGTGTCTGTGTCATAAAATGGCACCGAGATAATTGAAGAAGGATGGTTGTGATTAAGGCACTAAATTAAAACTCAGGAGTTCAGTATCTAAAGGGATCCCTTGTACAGCATAAGACGAGCCTCAGTTCCCCCATCAAAAATGTGGGCAGGAAGGGTTAAAAATCCTGTGTGAAGTGCCCAGATACCACCATCATGAAAACTGTAGGAAAAGATTAAAATTATTCCTGTCCAAATAAGACTACAAATGGCTCTTTTTTTCTGGATCTTGTTCTGTGCTGAAAATGCATATGAAAACACGTCAAATTAATTAAAGTTACATTAAAGTTGCATCTTAATTGTGATGATAAATTAGATAGGTGAGCAAGGTCCTTTAAATTCTGAAACTGTATTCCAGTGAGTGCTGTAAAAGCCTAGGATTAATCGACTGTAAATAACTTGTGTTTTTATTAACAAGAATCTGTTAATACAATCTGTCTAGACTCTTCAGTGAAATTGCAATAATTCCTCTCAAACTGCATAATATAGAAAGAATATAAACCTGTTTTGGGGAGGAAAGGATTCTCTATACTAGCATTCTCTTCTTTAAAAAACAAAACAAACAAAAAAAGATACATGTCCTCAGGTGCCTCAGGATTTATATGTTGTTTGATTGGGCTATTAAAAAACTGCTCTAATCGGGATTAAGCCTTGTACCCTGGAAACTAGAGGTGATGGGATTACATGATAATCAAAGGTGATTTGGAAAATCAAAGCCTTTTTGAGGGAGTAAGATCCCTAATTTTATTCCTTTAAAAGGGGTTATTTTGTTTTAACTTGTATTTGACCTTATTCTGTCTCTGCATGTTGATAAATAGCTAGTGTAAAGAGGTGGCTTTGCTGAAGCCATTGATGTTTTTGCAGTAAAACTCAAGTGGTTCAGGATTTTACCTCCTCCCACAGAAATGTCACAACAGCTGCTTTTTTTATATATAACTGAAACTGTGATGCCTCCTCAACAAATAACATGTCAAATAATGATCACTTCTGACTTTTTTAACTCTTTTGGCTACACAGTGAAACAAAGGACTTGGCTACATGTCCTCTTTTTATCGAATCAGTTTGCCTCAGCCTCACCCAACTGCAAAAGTGTTTCTTTCGCTCGATGTAAATCTTTGAGTTAAACCATTGAATGCAATCCGAAGGAGAAGCAGCTGGCTACTGCCCTGCCAATACTCCCTTGGGCTGTTGGGGCCAGTTTGGGTTTTTAGGTGCAATGCCACCATGTTGTTTTCGTGTGAGGAAAAAATGAAGCCACATTTTGGAGGCTTGGGGTAAGGCTGTTTCCTCCCTCTGGGGCCTCTGGCCTTGCTCCTGCGCCTGCTGTCAGTCCCTCTGCAGCCCATGGCCCACCACATAGAGCTCGGGATGGGAAGCAGATCTGTTGGACTCTCTGATTTCAGGGACGCAAGGGCTGTTCCAAGAGTCTCCTGCTTTCTGAGGGCTCTCTTCCAAGCTGCAGAAGGAAAGATGCTTATGTTAAGAGGCTAACAAATTGTGACTTTTTAAAAACAGCGCTGATTAGACCATGTTAACCCAGAAAGCACAAATGCCGTACGATACTATGCCATTCCCTGTCTTCTCCCGTACATATGCTCTTTACATGCACCATCTTCATTTTATTAATGTGATGCCAAATGCGCTGTACTGTCCCCTTCCAAAACTCTCTTGGGAAGCAAACGTTTTGTATGTTTAACGGGGGATCAGTATGAATCTGGGTTCACTTACAGATAGAGACAGATTCGAGTGAAGTCTTGTTCCAGGCTCTGCTGGAGGAAAGGTCTTACCTCTGTTACACATCTGCTTAGCGTGGTTACAGTGATTTCTGAGTATGCCAACGTGACTATGGGATGTGTATTCTGGTGGTATAAATCTGCCACTCTGGAGACAGGAGAACTGAGACACAGAATGTGTAAATGATGTTCCTGAGGTCACACTGCTGATCTTTAGGAGCACAGGGACTTCAAGAATCAGGATTCATGAAGCTAGTCATGAACATCTCACGCCATGAGCCTTCATGGTGAAGTGTGCCCTGTGTTGCTGTAACTAATTAGGGTGGTTTAAACTCAACATGAGGAAATAGTCCAGAGTTATCTGGGAATCATTATTGTATTTTAAGTACATAAACTGCTAAACTGAATTAGCTTTCAACTACAGACAAGCTGTTATGTTCCTGTTTTGACTGCTAGGACCTTACTGATATGAACTGCTGGGTGAAGAGATTTGTGATATGTGGCCAGTCACGAAACTAATCCAGGTTTAAATATCCCCCAATTGCAGAAGCTGTCACTTGGGCTATTTGCTTTGGGCCTGATTCAGTCAACCCAATCCATTCTCAAGCCCTCCTTGAACAATATCTTAAAGGCCATAGCGTTTAATCTTCTACCTCTGTTCTACCTCTTGGGAGATTAGCAGTCGCAATGAAATATTATTTCATTTAACTGCATACTCAGAAATCCTGTTACAGATGAACAGGATTTCTATGAGCAGAGCAATCGGACATGTTATGCCTTGATAAAATGCCAATAACTGCTGATTGCTGTCAAATGACCAAGCTTAGAAACCAGGAAAGTTAGCTCAGTCTGTCCATCCACAGGCTGCCCAAAAGGGAACCAGTTGTACTGACTTGAGTGCTGAAACCTGAAACTCTTGTCCAGGTACCCTAAGACTAAACAGAAAAGCTCTAGCTCCAGCCCTAATTAGGGCTAATGGTGTTTTAAGTCCTGATATTCCTTAGAGCATGGCACGGGCAGGAGACATGCTTGGGAAAGGAGCGATTTTTGCCTTCTAGGGAAGCAGTCAGCATGCAGGAGGCACACAAATCTGTGCACAGCACTGACATTTAATGCCTGGCAATGCCAGCTAGCAAAATGAGATGGAAGTAGCCTCTTTATTTTTTTTTTTTTTTTTTTTTTTTGGGTATTTCTGCTAAAATGGGGTGAGTGGGAGAAGGGGACTCAGCTACCTGATGAAGAACATGTTGCTTGTACAAGCTCCTATCTTTAGCAATCTGCTTCTCAGCAAATGGATGTTATAATTGGGTATGGAAAAAGTGGAGGGTTATATCCTGGAGTTTGGGAGCATGGGAGAAACTAGCTAACTCACTGATTTTCAAAATGTTTCACCTATAAAAGAGTTGATGGTCTTGCAGGTTTGACTCTGTCTCCCCTTCCTCCTGCAACTAGTGTTTGAAGCTGCTAATAATACACAAAAACCTCACACAGACCAAAAAAAAAGGCTTTGTTATACTTGGAGAGGAGAGGTAGAGCAAGGGAAGGAATGAAGGAAAGGAGACTGATGGCTGAGTGGGAATAGCTTGTGAATTGGAGACTAGATGCAAACAGGGCCAGAATGAAGGGTTTTAAGAATACAACATCTGGTTTAGGAAAACGTTTGGAAATTTTCCTCTGTCAGCTGAATGAATTGCAAAGCAGAGGAAGCCCTGGATGCTTAACAAACTTGACAGAGAAAGATGGATCAGAGCATGGTGGTTTGTCTGTTATGGCATCTGCTGTAAGAGCAGGCCAGCGTCTGCACGGGGATGTGGTGCTCACAGCTGTGGCAACCGCTCTGGTCCTCAGTGGGAGGAGATGACCAGCAGTGATGTGAGGGGCTCTCAGAGTTTTTGCCATGTGCTGAATCCTAAAATGGTCCTTCTCTGCCCAACAGCACATTTGCTGTGATTAGTGCCATTTAGTGCAAGGTCTGTAAAAGTTTACTCCAGGCAGCTTATTTTATGTGTAAGAAAACACACAGTAGTGTATTGCATCTTAAATCAGTGCATGTGGTAATTAACAAGCTAAATTTCCCTTTTGCTTATATTGATATAAATTTGGACTAACACAGTAGGACTACTTTTGATGTCCATTTGTATAAATGGTAAGCCGAATTTTGATCAGGATATATTCCATTTTTCCAAAATGCTGTATATCATAACACTAGGATATATAATTTTTTTCATGAAAGGAACGATTTTATTTACAGTGGGGTTTTTTATATTACTCTCTATGCTCTGACAGATTACAATAGAAAGATAATGCACCCAATTGAAACATAAATTAGCTAAGAATTTATAATGGACTGTTTTAAAAATTGATCCATAAAACTGCCAGTGCTTTTGTCTTGCAAGGTTTGACATAAAGCCTCTTTCGAAAACATTTATTTCTGCTAGCAGGCACTGGAGTAGACAAAGCTGTCTTCACACAGTACCTAACAACAACAGAAAACCCAGCAACAACGTACAGGACTCTTAGTAAATCTTCAAGTGTCAGAATATAATGCAATATTAGAACTGGGAATGCAAAACGGTGTGCATTTCCCAGTGGTTTTTGTGTGTTTTGTTCAGCACGTTCCTCTACTGTCAGCGTGGGAAATTTGGTCCTTATTCTGTCTTTGGGGAGGGAATGCCTGGACATCTGACTTCAGTAGCCACGAATGTCCCTGTTACTCGCAACGCACTGAGTGCAATTTTATCTCCTGTTAGGGTTGGTCTTGCAATCCCTACTCATGGGGTCGATTCATGTGATTTCAGCTGTTCGGTGGCAAGAGTAAAAATACTCCTCACATGAGGAAAGGTTACCTGAGAAGGGTCTTAATCCTCTTGCCGAGCTTTAGAGTTTAATGGATTTAAACATCCTAAGATGCTAAGAAACCAGAATAACAACACTTTGTATTTCCAGGCTCTTACGCTGATCTTTGAGTATTCCCAAATACCCATTTCTGGTTCCTGGCTGGTTTTGTGATTTTTTTTAAATGTATTTATTATTTTTTTTTTAAGCGGTAGAGAAAATGTAAAGCTAAGCCCAGTTTTTTTAAAAAAGGTCACCAATGGTTGCAAACACAGAATCAGTGTGTGTTGGTGCTTCAATTTGTTTAAACTGACTTTTTCAGAGCAATGAATCTCCAGTAGTCACGGGAGGTTTTGCCACTTTAAAAACCGGGCTTGGGCTGTGGGACCCATCAGACCTGAAATTAGCTCCTAGATCTGAAAGCCTACACAAGAAGCTCCAAATCTATAATTACGTCCATACAGATCCTTGCCTACACATTATCTGTCTCTCATTCTTGCCAGCTGATTTGAAACATTTTAATGCAGAGTTCAGCTGAACAGTTTACTGTCTTAGAGGCTGATGTTAGGAACGATACCCTTCCTCTTGATCCAACCCTACCTTCTCATGGTTGTTTAAAGATGTCTATAACCTGAAGGTTACTTTAGAGCTTTTAAGAATTAAATGTGGATGTCCTTAGCCCTGACACAAATAAGGGGAGTTCTGTGCCATGAAACCAACACTGAATTTTCCCTGGGGTGTCTGCCACAGCAGATGTGCAAGTGTAAGGCTTGAGCAAGCCATGGAAAGTTAACTCTTCCCTTTATTCAGGCTGGTAGTCTACTGAAATCTGGGACAAGACACTAGAATAGAATCGAATCATTTCAGTTGGAAGTGACCTACGATGATCACCTAGTCCAACTACAGTGTTATCTTTGCCCAACCGTTTGTTCTGCGCATGAACAGGGCACTTTTCTGGGAAATCTCTTAACGACATTAAATTCCCATCAGGAGTTTAGAAAGCCAATACAGTGCTACACTTCTGCTTCCTTCACCTAAAGTGGAAAGTTTCTTACCTTGCTTGGTTAAGCGCCGGTTCACTGCCAGCTGTTACAGGAGCTGGAAGACGAAACTGGACCCCTGGTCGGCGGTCAGAGAAACTTCTCCTCACGAATGGCTGAGGATTGGCAGCACTCAGGGACAGCTTTCTGGTCCGGTCTCCAGTCTGTCGGAAAAGCAGACTGCTCTTTTGGGAAAGTGGTGAAGCTTCAGGCTGGCTGGTGACCTCCGCAGCAGGTTTGGTGGTTACCAGTGGTGGTCTGGCTTCGAATAAGGAAGAGGTGGCTGGGCAAAATATTGAACGGACATTGCTGCCCTTCTTGGAGGAGGAGAGCTGGTGCTCATCCCCAGCATCCAGCCCAGCTCTTGGCCCCTTGTAGGAGCGGGATGGGGAAGTCGGTGGGGAGGGGGTGCTGGCGAACAGAGGGGGGCTTGCATCTCGGCGGTAGGCTGGGGAGCCCAGCAGACGGTGGGGCGTTGGTGAGCTTTGCTTGTGTCCTGTGGGAGGGCTGAGTGGTTTTCGCTGGGGTGGCGGAGAGGGCAGCTTCTTCTGCAAGGGTGGGCTGGGCATCCTGGGGCTAGAGGGGGGACTGGGTTTCCTCTGCATGACGGGTGAGCTCGGTTGCGGGCTGCTAAATGCCTGCAGAGAGTGTCTGTGGTGTGCTGCGGGGCTGAAAAGCCGTTTCTCAGCTGGTGGAGAAGGAGTTCTTGTTGGGGAGACCCTCCTGGCAAACGCTGAGCCTTTTTCGTTTCTCCTGAGTGAATCAGGAGAACCATGCTTCTGGTTTTGCACTGAAGTCGCAGGTGAATTGGGCTCTCTGCTCTCTGAGCTGTTACTGTGTGGTTTTGAAGCCCCACTGGGATTTTGAAGAGGAATAATTTTATGGGTTTGCTTGTACAAATCCGCAGCCTCTTTTCTCTGGGTTGCCAGTATCTCCTCCTGGCTAGGGATATGCACATTGGTAGGGTTCAGCTCCAGAGGGTACTTCTGCAGTTTCTCATTCTCTGCTCCCATATTCCTGAGACCTTTATTAGTGATCGTACTGGGGCTGCTAATATTTTTACTTGGCAATAGATCAATAGACTGAAGGGAGGCTTTCATTTTTGGGGAAACTTGTGATCTCTTAGCAGCATGAAATTCTGTTTTGGTGGGTTTTTTGGCATCTTCTGAAGAGTTTCCTTCTATTCTTGCAGTTTCTTCAGGCTCAGATAAGTCAAAAGAATTGTCCATTAACATTTCAGGTGGTGGTGGTGGCAGGTTCTCAATGTCCTCATCAGTCTCTTCCTTTGTGTCCTTCTTGCTTAATTCTGCAGCTGGTGCAGGAGGAAAGGCATTTGGAAAACTAGAAGAAACTCCACCGGTGTTTGAAGGGTTTGTGTCTTCTACTGGTGAAATACGATGCTTGAGATTTAAAGGTGCCAGGCCTCTCTGGAAGGGAACGGTGGGTGGGATGACTGGAAGTCCAAATTTTCTGATGCACTTTATTGGTCCTAAAGATCTTAAAGGTGCAGCTTTTACAAGATCATCAGTGGGACTGAAAGTTTCAATAAGCTTTTTGACAGACTGTCGAGGGGCACAGCTGCTGCCACCGAGCATTTGTGCTCCAGGAGGTTCCTTTTCTTTGCTTCCTGATGTCTCCTGGGTGGGCACAGTAGCTCTTAAAGGCTTCCTGCCCCTTTTTTCATCCAGCTGAAGGGTAGGATTTTGATCAACCATGAACAAAGGGACTTTATCCTGGTTAGGCAGGATGCTGAAATTTTTTGAGAGGCATGACTTCAGTTTCCTGGAGGACTTAGATGTAATTTGCTCATCCTGCAAATAAGGTGCTGTTCTTGATTTACAAGGCTCCAGGTTGTTATCTGTATCTTTCTTTCCATAAAACATTTCCAGCCTTTTGCTGAGCTCTTTCTGAGTTCTCTGAAGCTCTAGGAGAGTTGGGTCCTCTGCCTGGCTTCTGAGGGACTCCTCCGACCTGGACCGTCGTTGTTTCCCAATGGTTTTCTGGCTGCCCGTTGCTGTACTGGGCCTTGTTGTTAGGACTGCTCTTCCACCCTCATCCTCTATCCATTCTTTACGTCCAGATTTAGCTGGGACAAACTTGATTTTTTCACTGATGGCATCTTTCATCTTCAGAATTATTTCCTCTGTGTCTACATTCTCCGTCCTCTTGATGGACTGCCTTTGTGTGTTATCAGTGACCGCAGGTGAAGACAGGGGCCTCCTTGGCAGAGCATCCTTCCCCATTTCTGATAAACTTGTGTTGTCATCATCCTCCCCCAGGGTGCTCCCTTCATCGTCATCATCATCATCAGAAGGAAAATCTGTTGATTCACAGATTTTGAAAAGTTCACCTTCTTGAGTAGAGTCAGACTGGAAGGAGCTATAGTAACGGCTTTTGGTCAAGCCTACATATTGGGGCATGGTAGAATTGCCTTCTGGTACTCCACCCTGACAAGAAGTTGCTTCCCTACTCTGCATGGATGAATAAAATATATCTTTAAAATGCCTTTCAAGTGCACAGTCATGGGATGTGGCTGTGCTCGGTGACACTGTCCCATCACGCATGTGCTCCACTGTTCTGGCATGCTTTTGGGACAGATGTCCATGTGCACAGGAATCACAGCTTGCTTGTCCTCCATGCTGGCTGAGAGCACTGAACTCTTTGAGGGATTCATTGTCCACACCAATGCCACTATCCTCAGAATAGAGAGTCCTGTCATCACCATGGGACTGAGAGGATCCCACTGTTGAGGCTTCAAGCAGCCTTACTGTCCGTAGCAGGCGCTCATCAAAGCTTTGCTTTGCTTTCAGTTTTCCTTCCAAGTTGCTTGCAGCAGACTGCAGGTAGCTGCACGTCTCCTGCAGGGCATCAGAAGTGAGGGAGGCCAGTGTCCCACTCAGTAACTGCATTTTATTGACCGTGTACTGCAGTAGTTGTTGCAGAAGATCAGGGTGCTCCTTCAAATCACCTTTTTCTGCTGGCCATGCCAGATTGCCACCTACATCTTTGAGAAGATTTTCCCCATCATAGGCAATTTCTTCCAAGAGCTGGTTGATTTCATCAAAGCGAAGCAGGAGAAAGCTTACCATCTGCTGCAGGAAGAGCTGAGTTTGGGTAGTCTGGTTGGCCATGTGAAGTATAGTTTCATACTTGGAGAGGTTGGGATTTAAGTAGGCGTACGCACTCTGATGAGCCTTAACAAGCAGTTCTGGGAAATCTACTTTTTTCTCTGTCTTGCACGGGGCCAAAACAGACTTTTCTTTAGTTTTGCTAGGTCGACCTTGCTTTGCCAGCTTATGACTTTTTTGCTTCTTCCCTTTCTTTGGGATTTGCTTTGCGTTGCTTTCATTCTTGTCATCCCAAATGAAAGCTGATGCTTCTGATTCACAGGAGCTTTGCTTCCTGATCTGTATGGCCTCAGTGATGCGTTTTTGAGACTCAATCAGTTCTGACATAACAACTTCAGCATCCGTGGCTGTCCTCTCAATTTTCTTGTCTTCCCTGGAAATTTGGGGGTCTGAACGAACGTTTGAAGATAACTGCAAATTATCATTTTCGTCC
Source organism: Chroicocephalus ridibundus (assembly GCF_963924245.1). NCBI lineage: Eukaryota > Metazoa > Chordata > Aves > Charadriiformes > Laridae > Chroicocephalus > Chroicocephalus ridibundus. The sequence goes on from NC_086286.1 coordinate 15,846,626, forward strand.
TGCTCTGACAGTTTATCCTCCTTTTCTCTCAGGTAGTCTTTCCCCTGGACTCCATACTGGTGTAATTCATCAATATTGTAGCAAGATGAACCTTTAACCAGCAGAGGGATACCTTTATCTCCTGGGTCAATACGCAAAACACTTTTGGGTTTATTCAAAGCCTTAAGACCACTTCTTGCAATAGTATTAGCAATCTCACTGTGAGAAGGTGTGCAGCCCATCCTTTCTCTGTCTTTGGCTTTATTTTTGATTAAAAATCCAGATGAATTAGAGAAAACACAATAAAAAAAATAAAAAAAAAAATCAAACTCACTGTTCCATCACGTAGACCAGCCTTTTTCTCACGAGTTTCCCGTCACGATCCTGGTTTTGTTGTCAGTTTGCATTGTTTGCCTCGAAATCTCACGTGCTTACTGCCCAGGATCCGCTCTTGAAGTTGTGCACTGTCCCATTGTACGTTCCCACTCAGGGCTTTCCTCTTCAATTCAAAAAAGGAGTGTGAAAGCTCTGCTGGATTTAGAGCTAATGGATTAAGAGGACTTGCGTGCCTCACTTCTGTCTTGACAGATGTCCACTACAAATAAGATTTTAAGCTCATTAGGATAAGCAGGCACCAGCCAGTCAGCACCCGTTTATGAAGGCAGAGGGGTTTTTTTCTGCACTATATTGGGAGGCAAAAGGACTTGGTACCTGTCCCTCTTTTTTTCCCTTGTTGCAAAACCGTAACATACGTTGAAGGCAGAGATTCAAAGGAAGAGACTGTATTTTGAAGTCTTTTTGAAGGGAAACTGTTTGAACAGGTGCGTAAATGCCACTAAATACTCCTTAATGAAGAGAAAGGTGACCTTGACCGAGTACGTATCCACTGGAGAGTACAAGACACGAAATCAAATGGGTTAGAGATACCTGTTAAGACTTCTGCCTTGATGGTCTTCAAAATTTTCCCCTGCTTGCAAGTGACCAGCTGTTTACTTTTTCCTTCTAAGACTTCCAAATGAGATTTTGATTTTTTTAATTCCCCTCACGTGATCATTCTTGGAAAGTACTGTTTTCTTTTCTAGATAGCTTCCCAACCTGAAAAGCCAAACTGCACAATAACAGTATTTGCAGAATAAGTTTTACGTATGTTGTTAAGATGGTGCCTGCATCTAGTGGATCTAAACTGATTAAAAAAAAAATTAAATGAAAATTAATTTTTTCCTTCCTGTGTGTATCTTGGGATAAAATTTGAGCGTGTTCTTTGCAGTCACAGAAGTGACATGCTTACTTTTAGTTCTTTTTCATTGGCTAGGGCTTAGTTCTCTTCACTGCAAGACTTTATGGGTTAAAACTCTAAGAAAATAAGGTAACAAATTAAAAATATAGAACTGTTTCTGGAAAAAACCAAAACAACCAAAAAATCTCTTGTTTGAATCACTTCTGAAGTCTGGACAGAATAATCCCTCTCTGAAAGAGAAATTAAAGAACTAAAGTAGGAATGGGATGAAGCAGAAGATATTTATCTTTTCCAAGTATTTACTTAGGAAGGGCAGTACATGGATGAGGGTGATAATAGCAATCACCCCACAATTTCCCTCTTCATTATTTAAACTGGCCTCAGTGGATTTGTCTTTTAATTTCCGGATGCCACTTTTCTACCGAAGGTGGCCATTTCTCAGTGCCGCAAAGGTTACAGACAACAGTAGCCAACTGTAACGCTGGCTGGAAGCCTACAGCTTCTCTGTAGCAATGTGTTCCAACTGCCTGGTTGTTGCAGGTGTCTTGCCTGGTTCCCAAAAATCTTTGCATGCTGCCAAGCCTACAAAACATCCTCAGGCTCTAAAGGACTGCTTACGTGATTCATTCCTTGCCGCTGGACTGCAGTAGCAGAATATCTGCATGGGAAGTCGTTATTGTCTGTAGCCTTGTTTAAATCTCTTTTTCTGTTCAACAGGGGCAGCAAAATTACTTTGTTTTACAGGGGACAAGGCATGACAGTGATTCCCAGGAAAATTTTTAAAACTCTATGTGCTTTCTCTAAAGTAATTTTTCTGGAACACATAAATTGTACTTAATTGTACTTATGATAGCATAGTCATTTCCCTCTATGTTTTTCTGAGAAGTTGTCAGGTAATTACTTCTTGGCTCTGCTTCTTGCAAGTCATGTGGCTCACGCTCTGGCTGCTTTGGTGTCTCGCCCCGATGTGGTTTCTACACAATGGTCCCAGCTCTTTTTGCATTCCCTTTTAGGCACGTGTCTAATGTGTCCAAAGTGGAGAAACGGAGCAGATTTAGGCAGCTGCTTCATACTAGTGATCCTAACAGTCAGGATGCTGCAGCCCTCTGCAATAAGTCAAGGAAAACCCAGTAGATCAAGCAATGAGCCTTAGCGCACCTCTTCTGTTTACGGTGGGAGCCGAGAGACATCTTTATGTAGCTGCCTAATAATTGTGCTATACAATCTTGTGTGACTTTTCTTCAAAGAGCAGCTCCAACTGCTCCACTGTTCACACTGGGAATTTTTCAACAATTAACTCCATGTGAGTTGTTTGGTGTATTTGGGAAGTTCTTTTTTCTCACTTTTTCCTTTGATTTTTACAGTCATGTCACTTTTTTTTTTTTCCCCCCTAGTTATTTTCAGGCCATGCATTAATATCTTATAGGAAATATACGCATGGTTAAAAAATGCAAAATAGGTTATGATTATTTATTGTGTACTCATTTATTATTTTAAATATTAATGTTAAACCCATATTTATTATTTATTTATTATTAAGTAGAGATTGAGGGCCATAGGAAAAGAGTTTTAACAAGGCATCTGTTTTATCCTAACTTTAATTGCAGTTTGCATGTATTTGCAATATGACTATTTAATGTTGTGTCAAATTTTTCAGCTTCTGTGAGAGAGCAGGAACTTTGATGTGCCTCTTTCCAACCACTTATGAACCTGCATTTTCCTCATCAATATTCTTGTTACTAAGTAGTTATATATTGCTTTGCATGTCTGAGGCACTTCAGAAAAACCCAAATGCTTTACCTCATGGAAAATGATAAGGAAAATGCTTTATCTCATGGTCATGCAACAAAAAAAGAAAACAAAATGGGTAAGTTAGGTCAAAAAACAGTGGTAGAAGAGAATATTGATGAGGAGAATGACACAGAAGTATTTTTGAGTGTAAGAGGATCAGACAAATTTGTAATCTGTAATTTATGACTGCTATATGATGATGTCATTCCTGGTGCAGTGACTATAGTAATGTATTTTGGTTTACAGTGCTACTGTTTGCAGAACAAAAGTTGAAAAGGAAAGAGTTGGTCATGTTCAAGTAGATGCCCAAGTGTTGTTACCCGTGTACTTGCTGACTTGAGCGATTTTATGAGTACCCCGGAAGAACACAAAACTGTGTTTGAGGAATGGACACTAGGAAAGCACCCAAAATAAGATAATCGGGGATTAAAGGAGGCTTTCCTTTGCATGTGGATTGTGTGTAAATCGCCTTTGCTCTTCCTTTCATATACTTTCTTCCTAGTGTTAAAATGGGCAGTATTCTCATTTTGAGGGAGCTGTTCCTGGTCACGTAGCACTCCTCGAGGGAAGAACTTAAATGTTCAACTCTGTCGGACGTAGTTGGTGCAACAGATGATGAAAACCAAAGACTAGTCTGAAAGTGGCACTATATAAGTGCCCTAGAAAAGGCAAGAATAAGGCCTGAACCTGGATGGAGATGTGCAGTACTCAGACCCCAGAGGTGTTACTAATGCCATAACCATGGGATGGATTTTAGAGTCAGTTGATTAAAAACTGTATAAAATTTCATGTAAAACTGGTAACATAGGCTTAAAAATTATGATGAGGGAAAATGATGATGAGGGACTGCTTTTGAGAGGTTGCAGGATTTACAAGGGGAATGCGCATAAATGCTCATACCGGGTCTGAAAAATTTAAGGTTTGCGTTTGTGGATGACTTCTGGGGAAACTGAATTTCTGCTCACTGAGGAATTACAAAGAGCTTGAGTGATAACAACAACTTTAAAGAGCTATTTTACTCCGAAAGAAACCTGCTTTTTTTTTTTTTCTTTTATATCAGCAAATTGAATATAACCAGGGAGCTGTTCATATTGTTGGCCTAGATATCACTGAGTAAATAAGAAATTGCTGCTTTTTATTTCAGCTTCTCCTGCAGAGCTGGCACCGTGCTGGGAGATGGAATAGATTCTCTCCTTTCTGTAATCGCTAACAGAAATACTTACAAAGCATCATCCCATTTCCCCTGTGGAAACCTGTTGAAAATGGTAAGGAATAGGAATATCATGGTTTGAAGGAAATCTATTTGCAAAGAATTAAAGACTCCAGTGTGTCTATGCAGGGCCTTTATTAGTGAGGATGGTGCAAGTGAAAGACAAAATTTATATTGACTCTGGGTCAAGGATAAACTTCTCAGAATTGGCTGTCTGAAGCTCAAATCCTTTTCTATTTTTATTTCTAACTTCTAGGTAGATTGCTTCAGACCAATTGCATGAGGCAATAAATATGAACTCAATGCTTTCAAAAACCTGTTTTGCAAAAGCAGAACTTTTTTTTTTTTTCCAAACAGCAGGAGGACAAGAAAAAACAGTTGCTGAAAACAGGCAGGAAACTGGTTTCCTTCTCCAGCAAAAATACTTTATAAAGGAATTAACAAAGGAAGAAATATAAGTAGAAAATGACAGAAAGTCAGTTTTGGGTGTTTGCCTGCCCGGGGCTGTTGGTACGCTCAGATGACTCAAAGGAGTTGAGAAAAATTAGTATGAGTTTAACACCACTTGAGCTCAGCAGTAGTTTTGTGAGATATGTTTGTATTTGTCTATTATTTTTGGAAAGTGTATTCTGGTCACTTGGTCATAGTTTCTCTTTGCTAAGAAATCCATGGGTATTTAAAAGCTTGCTGTCTGTTGTAAGTAATATGTTCACTGCTGGTTTTAATGGTTAAGACAATGACTGCCAAAAGGTAAGAGTTAGGACTAAGAACTGTGTGAAACAGCACGAAGCTTTAAGTATAGATTTCCGGAGTTATGCAAATCTAGAAAATTAAAAGGGACAGTCCCATTAGCCTAGGTGGTGGTTACATCAGTCCTCACAAGTGGAAGCAGGTTTGTGGTTATGGAGCAATTTTAAAGAAAGCGAGTTTCTATCAGGTGAGGGACTGGCAATTCAACAGGCAGGCCATGGCTTCTGCCATTTCTAGTGGAAGGTGGTCATGTTGATTTGGCATCTAGAAGTCAGGTCCAGGTGACGTGCATTCCCGAAAAACATCCCAAGACACTACAGAAAAGAGTGCAGCTATTTAGACTCATGCCTCTTCCAGTTCCCAGTGGACTCTCTCACCTAAAGCATCTCAGGATTTCCCTGAAAACTGAGATAAATACAGCATTCCTCCAGGCTGCTTCTCGCAGAGTGTCTCAAACCACAATGTGTGCACTCGTAGCTGTGTGAATCCATGCCAAACCCGCAGGCAGCCTGGAGCGTGGCAGCTGCTGCCCAGCAGTATGGTGTGCCGGGGCAGCCCTCCTGGTGCGAGTCCTGACGCACGTGTGTGTGGAGCAGGCGTTTACTCTGCAGGGGTGATCTTTCACTGCCTGGGCACTAATGAGAGAGGAGCCGAGTGACTCTTGATGAAGTACTAGGCTCGAGGCTGTGGATCCAGAAGCAGTGGATGTGGTCTGAGGAGCTGGGAGTTGGCACACATAGCAGAAACTGGAAACAATTTACATGACGGGGTGCTGGTTGGTGCTCGGAGGGAGGGAAGGGTGGCGTGTCCCTTCGGAAATAATGGGCAGGACTGGGAAGACTGGCAATGACCGGTAGCTTTTTTTGTAGGAGAGAAATGTCCTCACTGTGGGTGGATAGACAGCTTCCTCGTTTCACAGCCATCTCTGAGGGTAGCTCCTGGAGTATCCGTTGTCTTTTGAATGTGCTTGCTGTCCCGAAGCCACACTGAAAGTGGTATGTTAAGCGCGCTCACTTTCAGAAACTCTCTGCTGCCCTAATCCTCACTCTCTAGAGTGGCTCTACTTGAAGCTGCAATGTCTTCCAAAGCCATTTAAATGATCCCTTTCCTCTGACGCATAAATTTGTAAAGATGAAGGAACTGGTTAGTAATGCCCTGTCTCTGCCCAAAGGAGAAACAAGAAGTGAAATAATATTTTAGTTAAAACAGGCTTGTTGCTCACAAGCATTGTTTCCCCATCTTCCTCCCAAGGTGGTCGGAGCTGCTGCAGCCCATTGTTTTGAGTTCTCCAGGTGCTCAGCAACTTTGGTGCCTGTGGCAGCAGCGAATGAGTCAGACAGGATAGGCTGAACAGACTTTTATTTAGACTCATATCCTGGCACGTAGGAGTGCCTGAAAAAGATATTGTGAAAAGGTACAGAATGAGGTTTACATAAATACATATATTTTTAAATTTCCATTGCTGGGCCCAGGGGTGGAAGTTAGAACAGACAGGGGTTTTGTGAGGCAATGGTGTCCAGTCTCCTTTGCGGATGCAGCACTAAGTCACAGCATCCACTCTGAGCTAAAATGTTTGGGTTTTTGTCTTTACTGCTCCAACCAGAAGGATGTTCTAGAACCCGAGATGCTTTGTTAGGTGCTTGCTTTCATTTTCTAGCATAAAAGTACTCACACACAGTTTTATCCTCATATTCAACGTTACCTTTGAATTCACACACCATTTTCCACGGTTTATGGCAGATGGCAACCATACCCTCTGTCTCAGCTTTCATTCTGCTGCATTAAACAAGCCACGCTCTGGTAACCTCATAAAATAGACTGTTCTTTTCCTTGACTGTGCCAGCAAATCATCTCTGGACATGCTAGATTATCTGCCTCTCGCTGAAAAGAAGGGTGGTCAGAACTGGGCGCAATTTCCCAAGGGGATGGCAGAACATTCTGGCATGAACACTTCTCTGCCACAACTCTCCAGTTACGCATCCTAAGTGTCTGCTTCTTATGCCATTGCATCATATTGGTAATGATGTTCATTTGGTAACTGTCAACTACAATCGCATCTTTCTCTTCCTCAGTCAATTCCATAAGATGATCCCATTCATCAGTCTTATTAGTTCATTCCTTTTTAACAGCAATTCTTTCCTTTTTTTTTTTTTTTGGTCTTGTCAGTTTGCTGTTTTTTCCTGCCAAAATTGTTAAAGAAAAGTAAGAAACAAAGGTTAGTTCCAAGAATAATACCCCAGGATGTCATTGGTAACCTCCCTCAGCCCAGTAGTTTCCATTCAACTCTATTCAACACTGTTTCCCCCTGTGCTTGCACTTTACTTCCATTGAAATTCTCCTAAATCCTAGTCGTCTTCAGAATTACTAATAATTTCTATTTCAGGCACTTTGCTACAGTCCATTATTCTGTATCACCCATAAAACTTTTCCTTTGCCCAGAACATCAAGCCTCTCAAAAAAGGCAGACATCAACTGCCAATACTTAGCTCACATCTGATCTTCCACACATCCATGTCTTTGGTTATACTTCAAACTCCTTTTCTAAAGTACCCGTCAGGTGAAAATAGCATGCCAGCATTTTCCTGGATTACAAATTTTCTTTGTCTTTTCCAAAGTACAGAACACTTCTAAGAAATGGAAGAATTATCTTAGCTTTTCTCTAGCCATCTGGTATCATGTTTATTATCGCAAGTGCAACTCCATGTTCCACTTTTTTCAGCTTTCACGTCTCTGGAATCTGAGAGCACTTACAGCTCTCGACTTTTCCAGTACTTCACTTGAAGTAATTTCCACTTGTCATTCTCATAATTTGTCCTGCCTCCCCTCCACAATTAATATTATCATGGGAAAAACAACAACAAAAATTGGTTATAAACAACAGTTATGCTTACTTAATAGTGACCCACATTGAGCATAAAAATACAGCAGGACTTGTCTGAGTTCTTATCCAGGTCAAATTCCCCTCGGGTGGCCTGGGTTCGAGCCATATGAAAATGGGTTTACCGTTGCACGGGTTTCTTAGAGATTACCAATCTTTGGATTTAGATCCTTATCAGGTTTACAGCACTGGATAAGCACCCCCTGAAAAGCCTTCTTGGAACTTGCTACTTTTGTTCCTCCAATTGGTTACTAAGACATCTGGGAAGCCTAGGTTTTGGAGTTCTGTGCTTAAATCTACCAGTGATTACGCATGACTTTAAGCACGTCCCTTTCCGCAGCTGTGGGTGCAGAGACGTTCCATGGCATTAAGCATTCATGGACACTTGGCACCTGAAACCCTCAGTTACGCAGCACCGTGCCACTGCCTCTCTTTGCTCCCCGTCTCCTCCCAGCCATACTTTCTAACCCCATTTTTTTGTGGAGCATTGGGATCATTTCCCAAAGCTGCCCTGATCTGCGGTTCGCTGGCCTTTAACCATCCCTTGACATTTATTTCTGAGCGTTGGCCAGGCTGACTGTGGCGCAGGGGGTTATGCTGACAGATCCGTCCCCGGCCTGGCCCTTTTCCAGGCCTGTCCCCTCGCAGGACGCCTTGCACTTGTCACCTCGGGCGAGGCGGCACCTCCGCCCTGCGCTGAAGCGGGGTTGTGCCTCCAAATACCCGCCCTCATCCCACGGGCCGGCGCGGGGTTTTCCTTTTACGCCGCCCAGCAGCGCCCGGAGGCTGCGCCCACAGCAGCAACGCTTGTTTCCCACCCACTTTTACCCCAGCGCTGCCTGTTTTGCAGCCGTTCCGCCGCTACCGAACCGCCCCGCCCGCCGTTCCGGGCACAGGGGCAGCGCCTCTGCCCGCCTCAGCCGCCATCGGGGACGCGGCGGGGCAGGTGGGCGGAGCCAGGAAGGCGGTTCCGGCCGCCGATTGGCCGCTGGGCGGGGAGGGGCGGGGCGCTGGCCGCGCGGGGGCGGGGTGGGCGCCGCGGCCTCGCGCCGTTGCCTCAGGTTGCGGGCGGGCGCGGGAGGCCCCGGCAGCGCCCCTCCCCGCCGGGAGCAGGTAGGGCCGGGGGCGAGAGGGTGGCCGTGGCCCCGCACCTCCCACAGGGCCAGCGGGACGGCGACCGGCGGCCCCCCGCTGCGCTGCCGGTGCGTGGGGTGGGGGCGGGGTGGCTGTGCGGGGAACGCCGCAGCGGCCGGGCCGCGGCCGGCCCCGACCCCCGCCGCAACGATCCCCCCTCCCTCGCGCTTCCCGCCTCAGCTGCGGGCACCTCACGGGGTCGCCCGACGGGCCGGGGTGGTGTGGGGCAGAGCGCGAGCACCGTGTGGGGAATGGGGGGGCGGGGAGGCCCTGCTCGGTGAGGCGTTAGTGCATGCCCCAGCCCGCCCCGGCGGCGGCTGGGAACCCCGCCGGCTCCCGGTGTGTGTATGTGGGGGTTCGCTTCCATAACCATCCTGTGGTCGCGTCTGAGCGAACCCCAGCTTTCTGCTGGGGGCGGTGTGGCGGGGAGCTTTGGAGGACCAGAGCCCACCTGGACAGCTCTGAAACCTGGGCTCCCTCACGCTTCCAGCTTCTCAAAACAAAGTGCCGTGTTGCAAGAGGGCCCCCCCCACCCCCGCACACAGGTTGAAAAACCTGTTTTGAGTGTACCTGTACACACATGACATGTCCATCACTCCTTCTGTGACTTCTATGGAGCAAGCATATAGTGTATGTACAAGAGTCTTGTTCTCTAAACTTAATTTTTCTCCTTGAGCACGTATAAGTACATGCTCAGCTGTCCATTATACGTGGTTATTGTCAAAAATAGCATCACATTTGTGACAAGTTCTGCTGTCAAAGCCTTAGCACAATTGTTTTTCATCACTTGAAGTGATTTAGCCTTTGCAAGGTTTTTATAGCACTTGCAGGAAAACTTTGTGCTTTAACACAAATTGCAAATTACAAAATCCGGATTACATGAAAAAGTTGGATCCTGTATTATACAACTTTTTTTTTTTTAAATATATGCGGAGGTACCGTGCACTTCTCTGTGGATATTAGGAAACCTGTAGTTGCACTTTAGTCTTGTCAACATAAGTGCGTGTGCATCTGATGACTCCTTTAAGTTTTCTTCCCAATGACTTTTCTGTTGCTCATTTTCAGATTTAATTCAGTTAGAAGAACCTATGGCTGGCAAATAGCAAGTATGATCCTCTCTGCTGTGCTAGACTACACTTAGTGGTAGTTTGGTAATACTGTGAACAGGAAAATTCTGTCCTTTCTTTCATTGAATTTCTCTGACCCCTTCTTTCTGTCTGTCTAAATTAATAACATAGGGAAATCATTGCTTTTTTGGAAGACCTTCCATTCCATTTCACCAGGACTTCGCACCTGAGTCTGTATGTCTTGGATATCATTAATACCTTAGGCAGTTGTGTTTTTGCACGTAACAGAAGTCATTATGAGGATGCTGTCTGTCTGTCTTTTCCCTTTCTTTGAAATAGTTTTAAACTTTTTGCTTCCCTTTTGCCTTTGCAGGTGCGCATGTGTGACATTAACTGCTTGTGATGTTATACGTGAGGTAGTCTTGGGTGCAGAACATCTTGTTGCCTTGACATTGCATGGTTCAGTACTGTGTCATGACCTGGTAGCATATTTCTAGATGCAAATTAAAATCCCACGGCGTAAGGATGTGCATACTTAGGTCAGGGGGCGTTGGCACTAGCGTAAACGTGCGAAGCCATTCTTTCCAGAGTTGGGTCGGTGCATGCATTGTAGCACTTGGGTCTTCGTGTCACCTACCCAACAACACGGGTTGTTTCCCTGCCTTCTTTGCTTTGGTAGTTCATGTGCTGAATTCTTTTCATTTGTGTGACAGATTGTATTCTCCCCTCTGGCCCCTTTAGAGTACAAGATGCCCTGGATACTTGCAAGTGCACAGATTCTGTTCTGTTCAGTCTGCTTTTCTGTGTGCAATAAGCAGTCTTTTTTGCATTAATTTTCAAATGTCTCTATTGATTTCTAGTTCCAGCAACTTTTGTCATCATACTTTACAAATCTCACCTCTTCCTGTTACCATCCACTCAGTCAGGTCTGGCTGCTTTTCACTGTGTTTCTTTTGTTTCCTCAACGTTGTAATGGCGGTGCTGTGTAAAATGTTTATAATTCCTTTCCTGTCTTTTTCTAATTTAGCAGGTTCAGCTATCATCTCTTCTGTACTCATGCATTTTACTTGTTCCTTTGTGCATTTCATGAGAGAGTCTGATGTGCTACCTGTGAAAAACTGCTGTGGACTTGTTTGTTTTACAAAACTTTGTTTTGTTTTGTTTTATTTTATCATAGCCTCTGAACAAATGTCATGGTAGCAAATTTATTTCACTGTTGCCCTACATAAGAGATTTATTCAGTGATTTGCAGTTTAAGAGACTTTCTGTTCCCTCATACAAGAAAGCTGTGCCATCATGTTTATGGTAACTATAAAGCTATTCAAAATGTAAACTCTAACTTTTCCTTACTGGTGAAAATAATAATTGAAATAATTAGTGATATTTTTGGCCTTGTTGAATCTAAGAATGCGTAAGCCGATGCAATTTGATAATGCTGTGGGAAGAAATAGTCCTGCCCTTCCCAGTGTCCTCTTCCTTGATCTTCCCTTTGTGCCAGCACATGCATTTGTACAGCTGCGTAAGACTGAGGAAATGAATTAGTTGGAGAAAAATGAGTGTTTTTCATCTGGACCTCTCTTCCAAGTTGAGGACAGTGTGAACTGTCCATGGCGTGCAAGAAGAGGAGGTTTTAATTTATTTACTTCAAGATTAGCATCTGTAATCCACTGCTAAAATGCCTTTTATATTAGCATGTAGATTATGTGAGGTTCCCAAATAGTGTGACAAATTTATTTGGAGAAATACCAGAATAAATCTATTCACATAGCTTGTTGTGTGTAAGATGCAAAACCCAAAATAAGTCTCAAAAAGAGACTACTTTTTTTTATTTTTCCTGTTCACTCATGTGTATAGATTAAATGTAATAAAACCAAACATGTCTTGAAGCTCCATGAATTCTTTCTGTCAAGCAAATTCCTGAGTAAAAAGCACTGTGTAACAGTCTCCAGAATAAAAATTTATACTTGTTTAGTAGAAGCTCTGCTTTTACTCTTGAGGATTTAACCTTGAAAATTCAAGATGCAGAATGTTAGATTTTCATCTGGAGATGTAGTCTTGGATAGCACAATAATGTCTGTTTCTATTCAGGTAATGTTTTTCTTTATTTCTTACTGAATTTGCCTGAGTAGCTGTCTTACAAGTGGTAGCCAGCTCTCCTCTGATCTTAGCATGTGAGCCGTAACTAGAATGTAACTTGGCCTGGTTGTTAGAAAATGTCACTGTAACTCCATACGTCCATTTAATGTTTCTTCTCTCTCTTAGGTTGCTCTAAGACCTGAAAAGTTGACTGGAAACAGCACCAGGGTGGAGGTTACAACACTGTGGTAAGTATGCTATTTTAAAACATAGAGGGGAGAAGCTGGGAAAGGAGCTGCTACGGAATCATGAGTCCAGGAGTGAATCACTCAGTGATGAATTATCTGCAGCTTTGTGTGGGAAGATTAAAGTGATGAGAATCTTAAAAGAGGAGAAAGCTGTAGCTGGTAGCGTGATCTTGGTCACAGTGAAGGAAAAGAAAGATGCATGCAGGGTACGAGGAAAGGCACTTGACGCTTCACACTTTCATAAAGCTGTAAAACATACTAATTTGTTCATCATCACCATGTGGTTGCTAATTACAGCATTATTATTTTCATTACGGCTCAAGTGGAAAACGGGAGAAATGTTTTTCATTAACAACATGCAGGTTTAATGAAGAAGTCAAAACTAGAAGTTGGGTTTCCTCGACACCATACTCTACTAGCTTTTACTAATCATCTTTATTAGTTTATAAGAATGTAATGGTAGTAATATTTTGTGTTTGTAAAAAGGAAAGATTTTAGCCTCATTGCATGTTATATCTTACTATGATAGAACTCATCCCAAGTATTTCTAAAGAGGTTATTTATTCATTTTTTCTCTTCCCAGGGTGGCTTTCTAGAAGATGACCATAGAGGATCTCCCAGAACCTTCCTTAGAAGGAGATTCCCTTATTGAAAGAGGACGGTTCTTATTCCCAAACTCTGAAACATCTGTTACTTTTTCTGTTGCTGCAGCACCAATGCCTTCAGATTGTGGTATGTACTTTTAACAGAAAATGAATTTGTGATCAGTAGAGAATAAATTTGAATAGTAAATTTTAAGAAAAGCTATCAGCTCTTAATTTATTCCTCCTTTTCAGGAAAGGTTTTCTGCTTGTTAAATGAATTATCTATTATTTTTTTAAAGGAAATAAAAGATGAAGACCCATGCTTTTTCTGTTTTTCCTACTGTTCCTACTGTTTTAAATTATTTCTTTTCCTTCTTACTGTTTCTTTTGTGTGTGTGGTCAGATGTTTGTAGGTTTTTTGCATCTCAGCATAGAACTGGATATTGTGTTAGGATGTAAAATTGCAGTAATTAAATGTGGTTAACCATCTAGATCACATTTAAAGCCTCTAGAGCTACACTTTTTCTCGTGCTTTCAGTGTGTAAACAATAGACTATAGGGGGATATTTCTGTTGAAAGTGTAGATCTTTATGGTGGTAAGAACTGTGAAATGAGCGTTAGAAAATTATAGCAAGTATTGGTGATCAGCTTTCGAAATAATGTTCAATTGTCTTCACAGGTACAAATGACAATATTTTAAACAGGATATATAATATGTTAACATGTCACTGTAGGTAGGGATCTACAAGTATAATGCCTTTGAATATTGCAGAAGGTGTTAATAGCATCTATATACCTTAAAAATTACTACCTCCACCTCTGTTTTTCCCATGCATTGATTACAGCAATCAGCTGTATTGAGAAGAAAGAGATACATGTAATGTTCTGTCTTTGACAGACTCAGCATTCTTGAGACCCATCTGATGAGTTAGTACAGGTTGGAAATTTAACAGTTCTGTACAACATATTCTAGTACATGAACATCTGTCTTTCTTTACATGGTTTAGGCCTATTCTCATAACTTGTCTGTCCTGTTCTTCTCTAAGTACTGCCATGATTTATTCCGTTCTGCTTTCTTATCCCTTAGAAAAATTTTCCATTCATCCTTCTTTAAACATTGTTATGTTGTGGTATCCTTTAATAACACTACAATATCACTACTATCTGTCCTACTTGGTCTATGCCTACTCCATGAATAAAAGAAAAATTCCTTTTATAGGAGGTCGCTATCACCTGTGTAACAGTAATATTACTGAATCTGAGTAAAGAAGGTTAAACCACAACAGACAAAGATACTTGGTCATTACGTTAAGTGCATTTATTTTTCCTTAATACTGTTGAGCACTGTAATCAATGCATGGGAAAGATAGCGGTGGAGAAAGTAATGTTTTAAAGTATCTAGATGCCATTGGCATCCTTTCATGGAACTTTTTGTTTTACAGATTTTCTGTAACGTTTCTTTGGTTTGCAAACACTACAGTTGATCACCTGTTAAGCAGTTATGATGGTTGTTATTATATTCTCAGGTTTTTACCCTAGCATGCTGACTGTACCAGTCTATTAGAGTTGATTTCTGATATATACTTTGGTTCAAGTTCATAGCTAGAAATCTTGCTGGTAGACTAAGAATCATGCATGCTGTGTAAGATCATTAATCTTACTAGTTGTCTGTTTACTTCAAGCAATAGATCAACTGTGGTTTATACAGAAGTTAAGTATTAGTAGATGAATCAGTAGGTCTCTGTCAATGCATGGGACATAGGTAAGACGTACACTTAGTGTAGGGCTGAGAGATAAGGGGTTCGCTTCTTTTTTATATGCCAGGTGCAAATAAAAATTAATGCTAAATATTAGCGAAGTTGTCCTTTTTCATTCTTGTTGAATCAAGGCAATGCAGTTAGAGGAACTCTGGATAGCCAGGAAGCAAGCTCCATATGTGCTTTTATCCATTAATCCAATCTAGAAGTGTGGTATGCTCTTTTTGAGAAAAGGTTATGGTTATTCATCCAGAAGTAGTTTATACCGTGTCATACACCCAGATGGCTGATGCTCTATTTCACTTAACCTCTATGTCCTTTCTGAGAGCCTTGTATATACGATTGATGCAAGCTGACATTGTACGTTAATTTGAAACCTTTTAAAAGGCAAGTCCCTGGTTGCTGCAGCAGGGGTAAAAGTTCAGTGTTTTCCTTGATTCAGCCATTTGCTGATGACAGTAGGTTCTCTGCTTCCATTCCCTCTCCTAATAGCCATTCCTATCCAGATTCTTTCACATAATTTTCCAGAGTTGGAAGAAATTCTACAAATTTAAAATACGGTATGTGTATATAAATGCACACACATACACCTGTAAGTAACATGAAATATCATACTTTAATAATAAGGTAGTTTTTACACCCGTACTTTGGCTGCCTGAAGCAACGTAAGGCTTAAAATCTTAAAAATATGTCTTTTTTCTGAGCTTGGTTTGGTGTCTTAATTGTTTGATGTTTGTTACCTGCAGCTGCCTCCAGCTGGGATTGATACATTCATGAACTATTTGAAAATTATGGAGGCCATAGAATGCTTTCCTGATTTGTGCACGTGTTTATATTTTGGTATATTTTGTGTAAATTGTGATGGAAGAAGAAGGAAAAGACATGTTTTGTAGCGTATGGAGAAATCATGTACGTATTTAATCGCAAAGAGATCAAGAGGCTTGTCTGTGCTTGGGAACAGCTTAGAATCAGCAGTCTTTGGCTAGCTTGAAGGAAGAGTAAACCCTTATTAGCATAATCACTGCACATCTCTGTTAGTCCTTGCCTAAACTTAAAATCTGTCTTGCAGTACCATTGTATTGGTTGCTGATTCAAAGCTTGTTCAGAAATAGAAGCAAGACATTAGTATTAAAGGAAAAATAGACCAGATGTTAAAGAAAATTTTCTAAATTAGTTCAACATTCTAATTTTCCAGTGTGGTGAGTAGTGAAGTGACTCTGTCTGCTATTCTTTGCCTCTGAGTTTGAAAAACTAGATGCATGTTAAAACTTACAATTGTGCCTAATGATTTTTTTTTTTTTAAGAGTTTTCGTTCTTCGATCCCAATGATGCAGCATGCCAAGAAATACTTTTCAACCCCAAAACATCAGTTTCTGAATTGTTTGCTATCTTAAGGCAGTGGGTTCCACAGGTCCAGCAGAATATTGATATTATTGGGAATGAGGTGAGGTATCAATGAAGATCCTTGAATACTTTCAGTATTAAAGAAATACTATGCTGACAGCGAATAAAACCAGTTCATTCAGAAGCAGAACTAATCATAAACGCAGACAGCTTCTGCATTTTAACAAGTAGTTACTGATCAGTGCCTTGCATTCCACATGTTGTCAGCTTTCATTTGGAAAGAGAAAGATGATGGATAAAAATTCAGTACATTTGGATTGATGGTAGAAACAATGTTTCTTCTCAAAGGAGTTGGTTAGGGACCCTTCACCTTGGTGTTTCAGTTTCCTACTTAGCAGTAACCATAAACTCCAATATATGAAGACGCAGTGAAGCCTGACCTTAAGGGCAATGTTTCCAAGGCTCAAAATGAGTTAGGAACTGAAATCTCTTTGCAACCTTCAGTAGGCTCCTTTCAGAAGACACCTTGTTTCTAGGAATTCCATCCTACTTTCTCATTTGTCTTCTTCTGGATTACAGGCTTTTTTAGACACGTGGGGAAGTAAAAGATTCTTCCTATTGTAGTGTAACTGGGGGCTTTTTTTGTGAGGGAGGTTGAGAGACCAAAAAACAATGGGAGAGACTTCATAAATTATGTTGTTTTCCTATTTTTCAGTTAAGCGGTTAACTTTTCAGCATGTGAAATGTATGTTAGAAGTAATAATATACAAAAGCTTTAAAATTTGTTATCAATGAAGGTTAATGATATTCATATAATGCTATTTATTAGATTTGTGTATGTTGCTCAGTTCTGCAGTTGCAGTCTATTCTGGCAGGCTTCTTTGTTATTAGCCATTGAAATGAATCCAGGAGTCAATATATCTGAAATGACTTACTAAATAATGCTGATGTCAGAGAGATGCTAGAGCTAAAAAGTGTTTGTTTTCCACTTGTCTCTCAGATCATTAAAAGGGGTTGCAATGTGAATGACAGAGATGGACTGACTGATATGACTCTCTTGCATTACACTTGCAAGTCAGGGGCTCATGGTATTGGTGAGTAAAGAAACGTCATTATAGATGTAGAAACCTAATTAATTCACAAAGGCTAATCCCATCGACTATTACAGAATTTTTCCTTGCAGTAGATTTTTTTTTTTTTTTTTAATACAGCTTGGTTTTGTCTCTTCTAGTGGCCATCAGAAAGATAGATAAAGAACTGTAGAGCAGTTATGGCTGTGGCAGTTGGGAGTAAGATGAGTTAGTGGTATAGGTATTGCAAACAATGTTACCAGCATAAACATATATTTAATGTAGCAAATTATGGAATGGAAGGAAAAAAGCTGTTTCAGACCGAGGTACAAACTGTGAACTAAACTATCCATCTATCCATCAGTGATGTTCGTTTTTTTTTTTTTTTTCTTTCACCTTGATCATGTCAGAAGGAAACAATAATCTTTGTTTGCCTTATTATGATAATAAATACTGGAAGTAAGAGCATATTTAACTCTGAACACCCCTATTAGCTTTTCTATGTTGTGCTACTTTTTTGTTGACCCAGAACCCGGTTTTTCTCTGTGTTTGAACTGTGTTTCTGAATGAAGTCTGGCATAGATTAGTGTTTCTGGTGTTCGCAGATCTTTTAAAGTAAACTTCAACATTGTGGTGTGTAATCTTTTTTCTTCTATTACATACTAAAATCCCTGGTTTTGATGGGTGACACAGTTCATTATTTACATTAGAGATAAACAGGTAGTGTTATATATACTATAGTAGAGTTTTCAGCCCTTTATGAAAAGGCAAAGATTTCTGCATCCTAATCCTAAAAGAAAGGCATAATAATTCTGCTGTGAGCTTTAACGTACATTATGTGTTAAACCCATTAAATGAGGGTTTAATGTACATTATGTGTTACACGTGAGCATGTACATGTTTTTTGAGGTCAAATAAATCTCTAATGCGTATTCTACAAAATTTACCTTGCAGGTGATGTTGAAACCGCTGTAAAATTTGCTACGCAGCTTATTGATTTGGGTGCTGATAGCAGTTTACGCAGCCGCTGGACAAATATGAATGCCTTGCATTATGCTGCCTACTTTGATGTTCCAGAACTTATTAGTGTTATTTTGAAAAATGCAAAGCCAAAAGGTAGGCATTGTTACTTTTGTTTCATGTAGTTGTCTGTATTTTGTTACTCTGTTGACCCTAAGCTGGTCTGTAGTGGTCTTTAAGTGTGGGATTCATTTATTATACATAAATAATTTCTAATTTTTTATTCTTTTAGTCAGCCTCATTGGTTCATTTTTCTCTTAACCTATTATTATTTTTTTTTGGTGGTTTAATGCAGTGATTCCATTGCTGGTTTTTAAACTTAAGCTTTGTCCAAGATGGTAGAGAAGTACCTAATAGAACGGAAAGCAAACAGGTTAATTCTAAGTTGTTGAGGACCAAGAAAGTGTATGCAGAATACCAAAGATGTAACTGTTCTGGTAAATTCTTAGAGTTTTTGAGATTCCGTAAACGTTGAGAAGTATGTTTGAAACGCTGGGAGAAGGGTAAAAGAGAAGTGGGGATTTGGCAACGGCATGTGGCAAACTAGTGACTGAAGCAACTTTTTTTTGTACTACTTAGTTGTCTAGAAGGTCATGTAAGGAACAATTTGACTTTAGTGTTTGGCATAAATAGATAATACCATTTGGAATGATATGAAGGATTGGTAATTGGAGCCCTGTTTATACTAATGCAAATGGAAATATAGAAATGCTTCTAAACCAGAACCATTTGTTCCTAATTTGGTCAGGATATCAAACCAGTAAGCAATTTTAATACTAAAATTGTACAAATGTTAATTTGTTCTACTGAATATCCTTCTGATTGTGCCATGTTGAAAAATGATTAATGTCCTTTTTTTAGCTAGTTGTAGCTAAAGACTCTGTGTCAAAATTCTGAAAAGCTGATAGGTTTTTGAAGTACACAAGGCTTGTTTACCACATCTTGAATCATCGTGGACGTAATTGTTAAACAGCGCTGTTATTGGTATGACATGCTTAAGAGGTAACAAGTGTAGATTGGTAACAAAAGACAAAATAAGACTGCACAGTGGTTAAGTCCACATCACATTTCAATAGTCTGGTCTCCATAATTTGCATCAGCAGATTAGGTCTTTTTTTCAGACCTCATTTGCATTTGGTGTTCTCATCGCCTCCTGTGCAGTGCCTGTGGAAGGGACAGGAATTTGCTCAGATTTCCAAGGAAACCACTCTGGTTATATGGCTTGGCAGTTGGCAGCTCTTGGATAAGCAGATGATTTTTTTTTTCTCAGAAAGTACGTAAAATGATTTGCCCTGTGACATGAAAACAATGGATAGTCTGAATTAATAGAAAGAATAATCTTAGCTCCATATTTCATGAGGCAGTTTGCAGAGAAGGGTGGTTGTATGTAGAGGGCAAATACGTCTTGGATAGATCCATACTGAACTGGAGAAAAAATGGTTGTTAATGTATAAATAACTTTTTGAGACAGTGGTATACTGACTCCGAAACATCCATTGTGAAAAAGCCAGTCCCACAGATGTTTCCTTTTGATTTACTGCTAAACTATTTCCTTTATGGCGCTCTGCAATTAAATTCTGTATACGGATTTGCTCCTCAATTGTTAGAACAGAGAGCTAATTTGATCTTAGTTTATTAGAGGTTTTAAATCTAAAAATTGTTAAAAGCTTAAGAATTAGAAATGTTGTGTGGTGCCAATAGACAATGACTATAATGTGCATGGGATGCTAATGACAGACCGTTGCAGCTTATTAAATTTCCCTAGATAAATTGGGGGTAGTTACTGGGTAACATTTGATACCTATGGGTTTCTTTTTGTCACCTGTACTATGCCAACTTAGACCTAGAACATAGCTGAAGGAAAACAGTGTTTAAAAACTCCAAGCGTGAAGCTGGACTGAGGAAGTCACGCTACTCTAATTAAAAAAAATAAACCTACATGTCAGTTACTTTTTAAAATAGGAGTACATGCAAATGTGGCTGACTCAGTAGCTGAAGTTACTGATCAGTATTTCTGCAAATTGGTTCCTATATGTGCGGAAAATACTTGATAGCCTTATTAAACATGGAGGTTTCAATGGCTGTATACAACTACACAGCTTCTACTCAGTGTTAAACTGGTAATGATCTTTTGACATTTGATGTATAAAAGGTACATCTGCATGTGTAGCAGTTTTTATGATTGCGTCTTGTGAATGCAGCCTTTTTTCATGCATGTGCCAATTAAATTTAAAATAACAAAGTTTGTATTCATATTAGTGCAATTGTAAAAATGTTAAAATTTGATCCCAATGTGTCCCATCTTTGACCTAATCTTTATTATTATGTATAAAGTTGACATATCTATACAGACATATATACTTATATATCTTCTATATATGTTGACATTTTATTTGCCCCCAAAACATTAATTTAGTATAACTATATAAGGATGTTGATTCATTTGGGATATACTTTGTTTATCATGTTGTGAGAAGGGCTAGTGGTTTTTGGGACAGAGACCAATACTGGAAAATACCAGGAGACTGTACAGCCCTGAGGTGGAAAGTTTTGATTCTCAACAGTGTTTCAAATTGGAATGTTATTGCTATTATTTTTTGGCTTTTTGTTTGTGTATTAAATCAGATGGCATTTTTAATTAACAGTCATATACATAATTGATTTAAGCAGACATCTTTCTTGTATAGTTTGGGACAGGAGTGAAAGAATAAATAGACATTAAAACTCTAATCTTCTAGAACAGTAATAACTTCATAGCAGATTGAAAGATATACTGTGAACAATTGACAGAAAAATATATTATGCTAAATCTCTTCTAGTCAAATGCAGTGCTCCATTTTCTGAACTATCAGTGCAAGACCCTTCAGAGTCCAAAAGAAATTATAGAAATGACTAGCTCTTACTTCATTCTTGGCCATTAGTAATTAAATCAATGTAAAGCAGCGGTATAATCAGTTTTCCCTTGCCCCACTGCCTGCTCACAGAGGAAAACAACTGGTTGAAGATGCATCTCATTTTAACACTTGGCACCTGGAAGCAATAAAATATAAATATTTCTGAAACATTAATTTATATGCAAACTGAAAGTTACTAACTTGTTAATCTTAGCACAGTAGATTGGGCACCCTGAATAGCAACAATTTTGCAGTTAAGTCATCAGTATTATAAAATGAATGAAGGTAAATGCTCATCTTCCAGATTGGTTCATGGTATGAATAAACAGATGCAGATAAGGTTGATACTCTGTGTAGAATTCTCATAACCATTTAGTACATAAATAATGATCTCTCTGTATAAATGTTAACATAAACTGTAAAAATTAATGTCCTCTCAAGGAATCTGTAGGGTGAAATGTTCATGTAACAGACTTACATACCTTACATGTGATTTTTTTATTTGCAGATGTGGATGCCACCTGTAGTGATTTTGATTTTGGAACAGCTTTGCATATTGCTGCATTTAACCTTTGTACAGGAGCTGTCAAGTGCTTACTGGAGCATGGAGCAAATCCTGCCTTTAGGGTAAGGAGTTAGGTTGTAGATTCACCAAAAGGTGAAAAAAAATACCTGGAAAAATTGAGCAGTCTGTCCAGGATTTTGGTTAGCTAAAAATGTGTCACATGGAGTGATAGTGCCTCAGAAAAATTATTTGTAACTTGTAGTGGATGATTTTATATGCTTTGTCATACTTATGTGTTGAAGTTTGTGGTTTTGTGTCACAGTCTAGTTTGTTAGTTCAAATAGCTTTCAATATGTTCTTCTATTTGTTGCTTGAACTTTCATTTAATACCTCTTTGTGTCTTGCAAAAGGTGTCATGGCAGTGGTGGGCCTTTTCAGAAATCTGTGACCTCCAGAAATGCAGCGTGTCGCTTAGCAGTAAACTTAGTCTTAGCCCAAATAACTAATAATGAAGAAACATTACATGCTCTGTCTACTAACCAAATAATAGGCCTGAGTTACAGTGTAAAATGCTGCTATATGTGTCTAGCCACAAATCTTGGGTTTTGATTGAACCCCCAAAATGGTGGTGTTTTTTGTGTTTTTTTTTTTTGAGGGGGTGTGTGATGGTGTTGGTTTTTGGAAACAAAGCAAATACAATCTTGCCCTGCGTCATTCCCTCTTCGAGCTTCCTGTAATTTCTGAGTCCAGAGGCTCAGTTGAGACAAAGTTGGAAGACTGAGATAATTATGTTTCCACAAACTTTGTGAAAATTGACAGATAGGTGAAGATCCATACTAACGCCTTTGCTGAAGAAAGTGTAGGTAGAGCTTGCCCTTGTAGTAGCTTGATGGCCCAAACCTGTACTTGCTGTCTGGCCACCTGGCCTTGAGTTAACTCCAGGTGAGCTGGTACTCCAACACCTCCCGCCTAGGGCAGGTGTCACATGGGATGTACGGGGAATCACAGTCACTGCTCTCTGGGAATGGGAAGTGTTTGGAAAGGACTCTGTCCTTGATTCATCTCTCATGGAATAGTCTGTATTGATTTATTCAAGTATTTATGTGAACAGATTTATTCAAGTATTTATGCGAGGCATCAGCTTTGCAACATATATTAATTAAATTCTATCTTATGTTTGGAATAAACCTCACCAAGGAGTAAACTGTACACTGGGTAAAGATAAATTGTTTGGAAAGTGTCAGTGTTACAGTATTGGTGTTACAGACCAGAATTCTTGCTTACTTTCCTAAATCTGCGTTCAGGTACACAGATATGTATGGGTGGGTTTTTTTTCATGTGTTATGAGTACTAATAACGTTCGTAAGATTAAAAATTTCGGTAACTTAGAACTTTTGAAAATAAGACACTGTAAATGCTAGTTTGCATATCTCGAGATGTGTTGGCATTCTTATTTGAAAATGTGGGTGTTTTTATGGTTGTTTGTATTCTAGGAAGAATATCTAATGACGAGGATTAAAAACTTCATAAACTGCTCTGGTTTTGCCTGATCAGCTTTACCTTGTTGCAACATTAAATTCTGTGTTTCTGTGTTTCTACAGAATGACAAAGGGCAGATTCCAGCAGATGTGGTTCCGGATCCAGTAGATATGCCACTGGAAATGGCAGATGCGGCAGCCAGTGCAAAAGAAATCAAGCAGATACTGCTGGATGCAGTGCCTCTCTCATGTGACATCTCAAAAGCCATGATTCCAAACTATGATCATGTCACAGGCAAGGCCATGCTTTTATCGCTTGGCCTGAAACTGGGAGATCGTGTTGTTATTGCAGGACAGAAGGTATGGTGAGCAACCTGGTACTACCCTCATAATTTCTGGACAGTCCATTTATTATGGAGACATACCTCAAATTTCAGGCACGTCTCCAAAATTTCCACTTTGTGGAAGGTATGAACTCTGGATGGCAGTAAGGATCTGGTTACAGGAAGTAATACGCTGAACAGTTATGTGTTAAAGAAAGTCACTACTATGAAAAGCTGTTTTGACAGGCACAGTCTGCATTTTGTATCTGTAAACAATTTTTTTACAGTCTGCTATAGTACATCAGCACGGCTCAGCTTTTATTAACATTTTTGGTGTCACATCAAAATAATGGTAAAATTTAGAGATTACTTTGTGAGTTGCCCAGCTTTCAGTTATGAGTATGCATTTGTGAATTACCCCTGATAGCTTCCAGAAGGCAGTAAAAGAAAACTTTAATTCTGCTTAGCCTATAGTAACCCAATTTCAACTGGTGCAATGCAGCTAAAATCTTTGAAGCAGTGCTGTGCCAACGGGGTTGTTACTGGTTCTGTGGAAGTATAAGAATGTAGCACGTTTTAGAAAATGTATTTGAAAAATGTAACATTGATATTGCAGTTAGTATTCATGCCTTTTATTTGCTCTGATAGTAAGGGCTCTGAAATGATTTAAAAGTGCTAGAATTCTTTTAAAGATTTCAAATATTTTTCTGGTAAATATGGAAGGCATTTATGAGCAAAATTTTATGTTTGAGTAGCTTTACCTTTAATAATTTTTCTAGTATAACTTCAGATTTGTAATTATCACAACTGAGGTGTTCTAAAGTGAACTCCACCGAGAGTGCAAAGCAGCTTCCATTCTGTATTTTCATTTGGTGTATTCTTGAAATTGGGTCAGGAAAAGTGAAGGAATCACTAGCTATGCAGAAGGCATTTTAACTGAAGTACGTGCAGGAAGCCGCGTGTTCTTTAAAGGCAGTAAAAAGTTCATGGAAGTTTCTTTTACAGAAAGCCATTGCATAGTGAAAGCAAGGGGAGATAATGTAACTGCAAGTTAATGGAGGCTTTATAGCAAGAGAGGGAAGAATTAGTCCTCTTGTGTATCTTTCCTCCAAGTAAGGCACATAGAACTGTTTGTACTGTAATGTGCTTACTGTGTATGGATAAAGCTTCTTGGGTTTGATTACCTTTTTTTAATTTATTATTGAGTATGCTACTACAGTGTTTTTTAAGAAGTTGTTGGAAGCTGTTTTTCTGCGGCCAAAGGCCAGGAGGGCTTTCTGGCTAGCTTTTTTTTAAGGGAGCCAAAGCTGTCATGTGGCAGGTGGGAAGGAGGAATGTGTGTGTACTTTTTGGTCTCCCTTTTCCACATCTGCTTTCCTCCCTTCCTTTCTTTGTGTGCAAGGAGCTGTTCTGCATTTCTCCCACATTGTTTCCCACCCACGTTCTCCATTTGTTTGAACGGAGAAGTTGATCTCAGCCCTGTCTTCCCCTTTCCCTTGATACGCGTAAATGTGTGCAGGGTGGAGCAAAAGTGAGAACAGGATAGTGAAAATGGTGCCCAATTCTTAACCTCTTCTTGGATCAGTTCTCATTTCCAGAATATGGAAGCTTGGACGAGGGCACTGGAATGGCAGCATTTTTACAAGCAGTGTTTATGGATTCCTGTTCCCTTTCCTGCTTCTGCTGTCTCCTAACATATCAGCTTTAATGAAGCTTGAAAGCCAAGCACAGTAGATGCCCTAGGGAAAATGGATTCCCCTCTTGATTCCTACTGCACCTGTCATTCTAGTTCTAGTAGAAAGCTGTGTAAGCAGGTGTTTATGTGTACATGATTTGTGGTCTCCCGGCTTCACCAGCTCATGCTCTGCTAGATTATATGTTATCTGAATGGGCACTCAATGAAATGTGAGTGCAGGGAGACCAGTAGCTGGAAGAAAACTTTTCTCCTGTTCCTGCCATGTTTTGCATGTGCGAGATGTCCTCTGTTCCTTGCCTGCACTTGTGGGCTTGTGCAAAACTGGAGCCTCAGTTTTGCAATCTCTACCACCAGTTTAAGATGCTGGTCCCTTCCCTCTGCTGGGTAAGTGCCTCTGGCTGGTGCCTGGAGAGTGGAGGAATCTGTTAGGCTGCTTGGCCAAGCTTCCTCCGAGTGAATTTGATCTTTGGGTTGGTAGCTAAAAAGTCCAGGTCTGGATTAGTGTGATGTACCTGCCTATTACAATCAAATTTAAAGGAGATCTTCAGAGTAAAAGAAGAACAGACTCTGGTTCATGTTTGTTTCTTTACAGCACATTAAGAAAGAGTAGCTGGAAGGTTTTATAGTAAAGAAAAAAAATGGTTTCTGTCTGTTTATTCTCTGAGGGCTGGATTAGACAGTGAAGTCGTAGTGAAAAATGAACTAATAGTATTATGATCACATGAGATAATGAAAACTGAGCAACTGAAAGATCAAAGGTTTTTCTTCCTAAAGCTAATTTAAAAATCAAATATAAAAATGAATTTAAATCAGTGTTAAGTGCATCTCTGTTAGTTATTCCTCCCTTGTTTGGTTGAAGTGTGTAAGCTTATAATGTGTATTTGTGGACACTGAGGTCCACCAGCAAGACTGGTCTGTCTTGTTATTCTTGATATACCTATCTGTTCAAAGTCTACATAGTATATATTGAAACAGCAAAAAAAAATGCTCTAACAGTTGCTGGCTTTTAAAATTTTGTTTAATCATAAGGAGCATTTAGGATTTTTTTCCAAAGAGAAGGTTAAGTGTGCTCTGAAGTTTACCCTTTAACCTTTTCAATATATAAAAAAATCTAAGTATATCTATATATACATATTTATACACACAGAGATACATTTGTAAAATTTTTTATCTAGTATTTCCATGGAATCTCCAATTCAGCAAGATATCTAGCCATGATTGTGGAACTATTGCGATGGAAGACACTGAAAGTAAACCTTCTGTTAGGCGTAGACTCCTATACCTTGCTGACTTGGAGTTGTATTGCACAGGGGTGCTTACTGTCCAGTTCTTGCCTGTTACGAGATCTGTCAATAACCACTGCTTTTGTTTCATACAAAATGTAAGTAGAAGGACGAAGACGTTTCAGAAAATGCATTGGCTGGAATGTCAATAATCAAAGGAGATTGTTACGTTTGTATTTCTGTGTTCTGATCAAAAGCTTGGAGATGACTTGCTGTCTCCCTTGTAATCTGTACTATGTTCTCGTGGACAATACATGTTTAACAAATTCATTCTGTGTTGATGCTTTTTGCTTTAGGTTGGAACACTAAGATTTTGTGGCACAACGGAATTTGCCAGTGGGCAGTGGGCTGGGATAGAGCTGGATGAACCAGAAGGAAAGAACAACGGAAGTGTTGGAAAAGTCCAGTACTTCAAGTGTGCACCAAAACGCGGTATAACCTCTAACTTTTTCTTACATTTTTAAAAACCTGAATTTTAAAAAAAAGTGTTGGAAGATATGAACCTTTTGGGAGAATAAAAACAGATAACAAATTCTGTTGCTTTTCTTTTTAGTGCTTTGGTTGTTTGTTTTATTGATTCTTTTAACTGTTCATAGTGTTTTGGCTGCAACTATTTGCAAAACCATTGAAACAACCAACCAGTCAAAATTTCAGATTATTTCCTTGAAAGTGTGAGATAACAGTCTTTCCTGTTTTTTCATCTATATTGTGGAAGCTAGTCGATTGTATTGGAACAATCATGGCTATGTTTCTTTACCTGCTTTGCCGTCCTTTTTAAAACATTCACGCCTGTAGTTGTTTTCTGACTTCCAGCTTGAGATATTTTAATTAATATTTTGTGGATACTATGATATACAAAGTCTTCTGTTTTGTAACAGTGGAGACTGAAATGTTACCATTAGGACAAAATGCAGATTCTAATTGATAGTTTCACTGAATTCCTCAATTACTCTGTTCAAGTTGCTTGATAAGCCTTTTGGTTCCATTGTTCATTTGAGCTAGTCCTCCCTCCCCTACAAGCGCTTTGACAGCATAGCAAGCCATGATAGGACAAGGGGTAATGGCGTTAAGCTAAAAGAGGGTAGATTCAGAGTAGATACAAGGAAGAATTATTTTACAATGATGGTGGTGAAACACTGGAACAGGTTGCCAAGAGAGGCGGTAGATGCCCCATCCCTGGAAACATTCAAGGTTAGGTCGGATGGGGCTCTGAGCAACCTGATTTATGTGCAGATGTCCCTGCCTATTGCAGGGGGTATGGATTAGGTGACCTTTAGAAGTCCCGTCCAACCCAAACTGTTCTATGATTCTGGAAAAAAACCCCCAAATTAATTGATGTAAGAGATAGTAGCCAGAAAGTTTTGTTGCATTAATATTACTCCTGGTTCATTTTTGGCACATACAATTTTCTCTCTAGGTATCTTTGCACCTCTTTCTAAAATAAGCAAGGCTTCTGATCACAAAAAAAGCTCTGTACGAAGTTCTTCCATGCGTTCTTCACCTTTGGTCAAATCCAAGAAAATAGACGTGACGCGTATAACTTCCAAAGTGAATTCTGGTGAGTGTTTCTTGTATGTTGAGAGAGGATAGAGAAATACTAATCTTCAAAAATTAGCACCGATCCTGTAAATTTTGATATTAAAATACTTGTTTGGAATTAGTTCATCACTTGGGATGAGAGGTTGATGAGATACTTATTAACTACATGTTATTATTAGAAGTTCACTAGCTTTCAGACTGGTACTGGAAGGACGTTGTGTGTAGTTGCTTAGTGATTATAGTGATCTGATGTACTGTAAGAGGTTCTAGTCTTTATATAATCTATTAAAAAAAAGGTTCACCTCAACATTTATTCTTGAGCCTGTAAAGTTAATTTCTGGTTGGCTGTGACATTAGTTAAATCTCTAAACTTAATGTGATTTCATTTACTAAGATCTTCCTGGGTAATTTGAA
Source organism: Chroicocephalus ridibundus (assembly GCF_963924245.1). Classification (NCBI taxonomy): domain Eukaryota; kingdom Metazoa; phylum Chordata; class Aves; order Charadriiformes; family Laridae; genus Chroicocephalus; species Chroicocephalus ridibundus. The sequence goes on from NC_086286.1 coordinate 15,874,903, forward strand.
ACATCTCACTGAAATCCGTGCGAATTTAGAAACTAATCTGTATACACCTTTATGCATAGAAATTGAAGAAATGTAATTTATTTTCTGGCAAAATGATCAAGGAACTATTTAACTGATTGTGTTTTATCTGCTAATTAAGTTATCTGAGTAAAACCAGAGGCAAATTAGGAGAGAAAGGATGTCCTTGTAATATGGCCTACTGATTGAAGTTAGAGGCTCAGTCCCTGGCTCTGGCTAAGTCTTTTAGTAATTTATTCAAATTATTTAATCCTTCTGTGTAAATTCCCTCCTTGTGAAGTAAGAATGATACATCTTTTCTGTCTGTTTCAGTTCCAAGGTGTTTGGAGCACAGACTCTTCCCTGCTGCGTACAGTGCCCACCATGCATAATCTGGCCCCGTGCCTGGCTGGCTACATAATAATGTCATTAAATATATTACATTAGCATTTCTTTTGCCTTTCAAACCCTGTTTAGGTGACTCATACTAAGGCAGCACAGCTTAAGGGATGGAAGATATGCATACATTCTCATCGAGTTTACTCAAGCATCCTAAAACTCCACCCTTTACCGGTGATATGCAGGGTATAGAAACAGTGTGCCAGGCTGGTGAAAGAGATGCATTTTGGCAGCATTTTGGGTGATGTATGCAACTCTTCTCTACATAGATTCAGGGGGAAGTAAGCCCTAATTATGTATATTTACAATTAGCACAAGATTTAAGCTATTTATAAATGGACATCCTGCATAAAAAGCTTCTCAGAATAATCAGTTTGTTAGGAGTATTGCTCAGGAGCAGATCTAAGCTGACTTTTCCTGTTAAATATTTTTCAATGTTTGATTCAGTTTGTTGTGAACTGTTTGTAACTCATTAAACTATAATGGAAAGGACTGTTTCCTTTGTCACAGACAGTGTGTTCCAGACGGTTTAGTCATAAACCACCTTTTCTGTCACAAAGGTGCCTTTGTATCCTTGTAAATTTTAAACATTTATACTTTGCTTTAGATAAAAATCAGAGTGAGTTATGCATCATCTGCCGGGCAGAGCTTACATCCACTAATGCTAACCTGGAAGCTGCCGTTTGTAAGATGTTCTTGTGTGGAGAGGTCCGTTAGAATTAATGTGCCTGGCTGATTCATGGACTGGAGTGGGAGGAATAAAGCTGCAGAGGCAGGACTTTGTTTTGCAGTGTTTTACGTGCATCACCAGATTACATTTCTTTCCCTTAAACTTCATTCCTGCAATACGCTGGTTTGTCATGATCCGAGAAAAATTAATATGCTTTTTGTAGATACGGTTATAAGCTGCAAACTAAAATATAATACTGTGTAGAGATTTTCAGATTTGATTTGTTTCTACTGGATTTGAATAATCCATCAGACTGATGATAATAGGTCTTTTTCAAGTTTTTGGAAAAAGGATTACTGTGATCAAATTGAGAAATGTGTTATCAGTCACAAACACTATTTTTTTGATCTGATGCCTTAATGGCTGAACCGTAAAATTTTTGAAAATACAGTATGTTTGCCAACTAGTTCAGTCCCTGTAGCTGAATTAGGCCGAGAGAGGTAGTTAAATAAAAAAGATGTGATTTTTCTTCATGACAGGGTGGGGATAAATCATAGATAAGCTTATTCTTCATTGAATTAGGGTAGGAAGCTGTCAGAAGTGCAAAATGACTGTTCACAAATTGCAGCATGTTATAGTTCAGTTATACAGGCAGTGCTAGTTCATATGCATATCACAGCATTGCTGCTCTAAGAGTCAGGCTCTTAAAAATGGTACTGGCATATTTACTTCATTATTTGTAGACTGAAGGAAGATTTGGTCTGAAAACTTTCATGTGTAATCTTTAATGCAGAAATTGTGAAATTATTACGAGTGAATAGTATACCTTAAGTACTATAAAAGCATATGTTGCGTATATAATAGATGTAAATGTTTGAAAGATTTACATAAAACTCCTTCAATATAAACATTCATATTTTGTAGACAATTTGTTTATTGTTTGTCAAGATAGTTTGGACTGTTTTAATGTGTTAAGGGGTTTAACATCTGTGCTTATCCATCAACAGTTCTGCAGTCTTGTTTTACCCATGTATCAAGAGTCTAAGGAACCGCACAGTTTTATCCATGCATCCACTAATCTAAAAATCTGTCAAATTGTCTTTGTACATGTAAAATTATTGTTCATTGTTAGGATGTATATATTTAATTGTATGTGTTCTTTTTATAGGCCTAAATATGGCAAAAAAAGACAGTGCTTCTGAAGCCAACTTTATGACTGCTAACAGGGGAAAAACTGTACCTGCAAAAGACGGTAACTACTTTTTTTTTTTTTTTTATTTTTTAACATCTTGAGAAAAATTTTGTGTAGGGCAGCAGAAGTATTATTACTGCCTTACCTTTGTAGAAGTCCTGTATCTACACTACAGAAAAAAGGGGCCTTCCCTGTCTGTATTCAAGTCCCAAGCAGACTGTACGCATTTAGTTCACTAGCAGCAGGAGTAATTTGTGTGGATGTTTGGCTGGCGTTCTGTGTTGGTTTGGTAACCGCCTCTATCCAAATACATGGACAAGAATATAGACAAGCTCTTCAAGCTGCAAGCTGTCTCGGTAAAAGATCTTACAGATGATCTGCAGAATTACCTTCTTAGGTGTCTGAGGGAGACCTTTTGCCCTGTGTCATTACTGCTTAGATTTTAATGAAGAGCTGTGCATGTATTCTGTTGGAATTTTTGTTCTCTCCTATATCTGTATGTTCAAGCTTGTGTAATGAAGTACACATCTAATAGCATTTAACAGTCTTGGCTTTGTATCATGGAAGACTCATAATAACAAACTTCAAATACGAAAATCAAAACTCTGGCTTTTTAAAAATTTCCTTTTACATATGAATCATTCTCTGCAATTATCTAGTTTCAGAATTGGATAGTGACTTCTACTGCATCAGTGTTTTGTGTGCTGAACTTGAAACATCAAGGGACCTCACTTTCAGGGGTGTCTTTGACTAACTGTAACAATTTGGTCTCCTTTGAGGTTTTGTCTATAAAATCATACTACAAGTGTTGGTAAAAGCAGTATATCTGAAATAATTTGAAGTGTGCCTTTGAATATGCTCTTTTCGAAGAAAAGTGTCTTTTCATATCCTCCATCAGTAAACAGTCAGGGGGAAGAGACTAGTGTAAGATATTTAAGCACTGTCCTATATGATACTTTTTCAGAGGTGAGCTAAAAAACTTGTGTAGACAGAGATTTTCAACATTTTGTTCATGGAGGGCACTTAATGGCTTGTTCTTTAGGTTCTGGTCACACAGTGAAATTAGTTGGCAGTACAGTGTCTCACCTTGATGGATGATATTTGAAATTAATAGGACTCCAAAGGCTTTGCAGGCTGTAAGTGATGTGGAGCGAAGCCTCATTTTGGGATCTGGTGGTTTAGATGATACTGCCATAAGTCAGGTGCAGAACCTTTAGGAAAATCCAGCATCCAACTTGGAAAGTAGCTGTTGGTGGTTCTTTGTCAAACAGGAAGGATATTTCAGCTTGGGGTTTTCCTGGAGTTTGTGCTGATGAGGCTGACAATTTCTTTCCTTTTTTTTTTTAATTTTTTTTTTTTTTGGGCACTAGGGATAGAGAGTCTCTTCATGAAATATGCAGATAATGCCTGGCAGAGAGCTGACTGGCTTAATATTAATAAAAACCCAAACCTATCACCCTGAATAACCCATGACATATTGGAAAAAAGGTTTCTGCAGGGGGGAGATGGAGAGGAGTAAGGACAACTACAAATTTATGTAGCAAGGCTGAAACAATCAACTGTATAAATACACCCTGGAAATGACATGCTGGTAATAGTTTTGTAGAAAACGAGATGGCAGTATTGAGTACTACAAGGTAAACGTGAGTTATCTGTGTCGTGGTGTTGCGAAAGGGGAAGCATTCCAGAATGCATAAAAAGGAGTGTGAGCTGTTGCACACGAAGTGACTTGGGTGCTTTACTTGGCACATTTCAAAAAAGATGTGGATCAACTGGAAAGAATTCAGAGAAGACACCACAATAACTGGAGGTATAAAACATAACTTAGGATAAAAGACTGATGGAATTAGTGATTGTGTGATTAAAAAGGCTAAAGATTAAAGGAATAAAACAGGAAGCTTTCAAATACAAAGAACAGTACAACCCATTCTGCACGTGTAACAAGAGTAAGAAATCTTGAGCAAAAACTGTCGTAATTTAGGTTTTATATTAGGGGGAAAAACCCCTGTAAGAGTACAGATAATTATGTGGTGAAATATATTGCTGAGGAAGTCCCGAGATTGCCCTGATGGGAGGTTTTTAAGAACAGGTCAAACACTCACCTGACAAATTGTTGTTTTGCCTGGTGGAGGAGGAAAGGATTATAGGACCTGCTGGAGTCCCTTCTGCTCTTCCTTCTCCCACCTGAGGATTTCCCACAAAATTAAGCATTTAATGACCGGTTTAGTTTATTTTAGTTTCATTATTGCTGCATCAGCAGTTTTTGTTGTGTTCATGTAGAAGTGGTAGGTGGTCTGACCTCCAGTAAATCCATCGCTGGATTGACTTCTAAATATGGATGTGTAGTATGCACTCAGAAACACACACATGTATTTATACCTTGGACTTGGAGTTGAATTTTGCCTGTTTAGTCACCATTTATTTAGTAATTTGCACGTTCTTCATTGTAGCATAGCTGCAGCTGGTATCTCAGAGTCTTTAGATTTCTGTCCCTTAAACTTTTGCTTTGACCCGCTGCATTTGTCTTTCTGCAGTTCTTCACTGTTTTGCCAAATTGGAGGATTAAATTATATTGAACATGCTAACCCTGTGTCAATATAGAGCTGCTTTGCAAAAACTAAGGAATTAAGCCTCTCAGAATTCTGGAAAGTTAGATAAGCAATATTATCTTAATTTTTCACATTGAGAAACTGAGGCATAGACGTGTCTTGCTGTACCCTGCCTCATTTTGGGCAGAAGAGAGTAGGAAAGGGGAGAACTGGGGAGAGCCTTAAAAAGGAAGGAGGAAAGCTGAACATAAGTCTTACCAGACAGTTTAGACATCAGGGTTTGCAAATGGAGATAAAAGTGATTTATTTCCCATTCTTATTTTATAGTACAGATTTTAATATTAATACAGTATGTAATGGAACATAGTAGGCTTTGATCCAGACAATAATTCACTCACATATCACCTTTCTTCCACTTCTCATCAAATCCTTTAATAGGCTGGATGCTGGAAGTGTGGTGGTATGATCTCTTATTACTAAGGCTTCCATATTTTAATAAATATGCTTGGGACCGTTTAGAAGAACTTTTATAGAGTAACAAAGAAGAAGCTTTTGGAGACCTCTTCCAGCACTCAACTATCACCGTATTCCCGGGGCAGGGTCGGATGCATTCCTGACAGGTGTTCGAGTAAATGCTGCTTAACCACCTCCAATTCTGTCTCTTTACTTTGTATTCTGCCCACTGTGGAGTACAGATAACTTCCTTCTTACAGAAGCTTTCCCTTCTGCTTAATCTGTCCTTTTCTGAATATGATCTCTGAAGGACTATTTCCATTTATGTCTTTTAGGTTTTCCTGGGTACAGCAGCTCTTCCTCTTCTACTGCCTCCTTGGAAGGCAAACAGAATTACTCCAAGAAGCGGAACTCAACTAGCAGCAATAAAAAGGCAGTGACTCGAGTGTCTTCAGCGCCATCTAAAATTAGTGCCGGTATGGTCTGTTTTATTGAGGTGTGCTTTCACAGATGGGAGTTTACTGCCGTATTGAGTTACTTACGTAGAATGACTTGTGCTGTTTCAGAATCTGAGATAGTTCAAGAAAGACTCTTGGGAAGTAGTTTAACTGTAAATTTATGTTTGGCAGCTTTTTAAAAGCTTTTCAGAAGGTCTTCAAGAGGAAAAGTGTTCTTGCAGTTGGTCACTGTACCTTCCAACTGCAGAGAAGAAGCTGTAGTCCACAGTTTTCATGCCGAAGGAAAGCAATTCTTTGTCTAAGCAAAATTTACAGTGTGTTGCCATATGTTAAAGGTATGCTATGTTAAGGATAGACTATTTGCCAATCAGTTGGCTCACTATCGAAGACTTTCTTAAATTTTAAAGATGCAATGGCACTAATCTTGGATCTTGTTCTTCTGTTGAACAGGGTTGTACAGTTCTCTGGCTACAAGGAAAAATCCTTTTGATGAAGGAGAAATTCAGGTTGGAGACAGAGTACTGGTGGTAGGACAGAGAACGGGCACTGTTAGATTTTGTGGGATGACAAAATTTGCACCAGGTATTTGCAATACTCTTTGTGTATGTTGTAGAATCAAATGGAATAGCTTACATGTGAGCACCTGAACATTAAGAGAACTCTATCTTTTTCTTCACTCCCTCCAAAAAAAATAATCTAAATTTACTGGTTTGTTTCAAAGTTCTTTCTCTCTCCTATGTTTCATTGAATATTTTTTACTTCAATGCAACTGTCAGGAAAAGATAATGGTTTAAAATGTGACTTATACTTGTCCGCTAACACAGATTAATTAAGAGAAATATTTTAATGTTGAAATTGTAGGTATTGTTACAAAGCTTTCTGAAAAACCTCAGTTTAGTCTCCAAAGTGCTCTGTGGCTTATTGAGATAGTGTGCCTTCAGTCCTTTTTTAATAAGCCTTTCTGACACCGCGCATCTCTTGCAATACTGGTACTCTTATCATGTCATATATACCTGTCTCATTCTTATCTTCTTGGTATCTATAAGAGGGTAATTCTGAACATTTAAATCTTAACTAACAAACTTCTAGGTCACAGGACAGATGAAAAGTTACAAGCATCTCAAAAAGCCCTAAACTCTACCACCATTTTCTCATCCTTTTCCCTTTCAGCTCCTCCCTTCCTTCTCCTTGCTAAAAAAGCACATTGGGTGTTTTCAAATGGAAGCAAGTTGTTCTAAGTTATGGAAACTAATTTCTGAATACCCATTCGTTGTAACCGAATTCTATGTTCTTTATGTCCTTACCTATAATGTTCTTATTGCAAGAGTAATGCAAAAACAGTTGGTAAGTATTGGTGTACCCAGTTTAAGTGAGGGCCATTTAATTGACAGGCAGTAAGTGGCAGTACTCTGCCTTGACACTTGGTGGCATCAATATTTAAAAAAAATGTTAGAATGACAGAATGCGAGATTGTGGTACAAGTCATACACTTTTTTCATTCTTGCATCTTTCCCCAATTTCCTTGTAGGCAGTCCTTGCTTAAGATACTCAGTTAACTGGTATTGTACACTTTTTAATGTGATCGCTCTTACCTTCATGTTGTTGCTTACAAAGTAAACAATGAGAACGGGACAGGTTTTCCAAATACACTATAACAAGTGTAAAGTCAGAAAGCTGTTAGACAGTGTAAGTCTCCCCCCCACCCCTCGCCAAATTAAGGAACAAACTTTTTGGAGAAGAACACCATATTGTAAGAAGTGAGCACAGAAAGATGACAAATCTTCACCATTTGCAAAAACAGTAATTTACAGAAAATGTAACAAATGCATTTTTAAGTATTTCCATTTTAATATGTATCAAAGCTCTGGAAGGTACCCAAACTTTATTTATTTTGCTGCAATGCAGCTCTTTATTTAATCCTAAATACAGGAAGGGGAGAACTTCTGACGTCCTGAGCCCTTCTAATTCATAAGCTGTCATTCCTGAGTTTCTTGAGCTGATAATTACAATTACCGTTTTATCCAGTGCCTTAGTACCAAGTGACTTGAATTACATTTTGAATCTTTTGGGGATGGATAGCATAAGGACTGCTAATGGAGTATGAAATTTAGCACCTTTACATAATTAGCTCACATTTATCACAGGTTAGGAATGATCAAGCTTATTAACATCTTGATGCCTATTCAGTGTTCTGTAGGAGATGAATTGCCAGCCAGGTCTGATTCTCACACCCTTCTCCTCTCAATATCATACAACCAGCCTTGCAATTTGTATTAATTATAACTTGCTAGATGGAGAGAAGGAAAGAATTAATATCAAAACTTTAATTTTACTGTTGATGATCTCAGATGAGGCATAAACCATGTGGTCAGAGGACTAAAGTGGGAAGCTTGAACCACCACTGCTCCTTCTTCCTTATTGTCAGCCAATGTTAGATTCAGTAGCCTCCCCTTTGGCTTTAGTATATATATGAAAGGTTTTACCTTTTCTATATTGATTAAAATGTCAATAATTTTCTCGAAAGCATATATGAATGCTGAGGTAATTCTCTTTAGATTTATTATGATATACATTTTTGCATAGTTACATAGATAATAAATATATATCTGTAATAAAATATCTAGACAGTTTCTAACTAGAAACATTTTGCTTGACGTGGGTGAATGCCGACTGCACCAACTGTCTAGATGAAGAAAAAGCCTGTGGTGTTTTGTTCAAAATACCATGATTTTACTGTTTTGAAACATAGGATTCTGGTGTGGAATTGAATTGGACAAGCCTCACGGGAAGAATGATGGTTCCGTGGGAGGTGTTCAGTACTTCAGTTGTCTTCCTAGATACGGTATATTTGCACCACCATCTCGTGTACAGAGGTAAGCACTGAACCTGTTTTAATGTTTGTGTTGCCAAACGCTTCCTTTAATACATTTCCAGTGGGAAACAAAGTTTTGCAGCAGCTATGGAAGAAATAAATGTTTTCTTCTGCTAATGGAAGTTTATAGCCTCCGTTAAAAAGCTGGTGGGCTTTAGATCAGCTTTTTGAAAGCAGAGAATAAATTGGAAATGCAGCTTCCCCTGTTTCTCTTGCAGCCACTTCAAGTATTTTCATTCCAGGGTCTCTGTTTCTGATACAGTCTGTGTTCATTAAACCTTACTTTCATGACCTGATGCGCAGAGCTAAATTCGATTATAAAAGGAGGTTGCCCTTGGACATGACTGGAAATACTGTTCTCATTCCAGATAACTGCACAGAGGAACCAAAGCATCCACCACTTTGTTTGTAGTCTCTTTGTTAGGTTTCAGGAAGAACATCCGAGGAGCAGCGTGCTCTTTCCTCCTGTATTTGTATCTAGTTACTCTGCCAGACATGGTCTTGCTTTTCTTTTCCTGAATATCCTAGCTCAGGCAAACTCTTAAAGAACTTGCCTCAAAATTACACACGCTGAGTAAAAGGCAAGTAACTCAGCTAAAGGAGTTTGCTCTGGGCACCTCTTCCATACCAGCCTGATGACAACTGAAACATTAGAGTCTTTTGGGGATGGATGGGGAAGGGAAAGAATTGGAACTGAATCAACATTTGACAAGGCGGCCTCCAGCAGTAGGTTTTTCAGAGTTGAGTTGAAATGACTTCTTTGTTGTGTTATTGCTTTGCAGGCTAACAGGTTCTCTGGATTCTCTCACAGAGACATCGTCGAGTAAAATACATCACACTTTTCCAGGTAGGAGCAGAAGACACTGTGATTTGGCTGAGGTGGCCTATAGCCTACTGCAGGTGACCAGTCTACAACCAGATCCTATTGCACAATAGATTTTCAAGGAACGAAAGTACCAGCCAATAGCCTGGCTGGTCCTTTCCTAAAAATGTAGTCTGCAGAAGGAACTGTTAACCCTATACTGGCAGAAATAATTCTGTCAGAGTTTTAAGGTGGTAGACACTCTTCCCGTAGTACTGCATTGCATTCTAATCAGAGTTAACCATAAATTGAACCTGCTCCTTAATCTAAACTGAGATTGATGAAGGATCAGCATGGGGGTGGCCATATGAAATTACTGAAACTTTAGTGACATACTTGAAGTAGTTATTTTTCTTTTTCCTTACCTAGGCTTTTTGCAAAAAGGCTTTGTCAAATTACCCTTGTCTGGTTTATTTAATTTGGTTTCTGTCCTCGCTGAAAAAGTGAACGTGTTATGGACACTAATTTTCATAAGAAGTTTCATCATATAATTTTTCAAATTTGAGGGGAGAATGTGTAACAAATGCAGTATAAAAGAAAACACAAAGAATATGAGTTCATAAAGTAGTGGGGGTTGTTTTATTTTTGTTTTTTTTTTTTTTAAAGAAGTCCTGCACAGCTTATTAACCTTTCCACTTAGGTTTTAGACGCAGTCTAAGCACCACTTCTGCATCTTCACAAAAGGAGATAAACAGAAGAAACTCTTTTGTTAGGTGAGTGTCTTGAGTTTAAAATGTTTGGGTGAGCTGGCCGTTAGCTTTGCTGTTTCTTGTTTTAAAGAAAGTCTTGTATTATGCACGTGGAATATCTAGATCTTTACATGCTCATTTTTTTTCATTCCAAAATGGGCCGATAGTAGACTATTTTTCCATGGGTATCCAGGAGTACAGTCCTGGAATTCATGTGGGATTTAAAATTGTTTTCCAGTCGTTCATCACTGCATATTCTCCAATTCTTGCATTTTCACGCAGCTGGGTGAAGTTCAGAGGGTCTTGTTGAAGGACTTCACTTTGTCCTGGTGATCTTGATTGATGCTTACACATTAAAAGTTGTTTGGGCTAAACTCTTTAAGCCCCAAATAAAATGTCTTGTACTACTGAATTTACCTACGGCAAATATTGTAGATCAGGTGAAAAGAAATTGATTTTCCAAGTATTTCAGCCTGCCATGTGTACCAGCCTGTATGCTATTACATGTTTTGCTGGTGACGTGAGTTTTTTTCCCATGCACTTCATTGAATTACAGATTTGCCCTGCATGATTTATAGAAAAAATACTTTATTTCCTCCCCCCGCTTTTTTTCTAACTAGATCCAAGAGCTCTGTGTTACGGCGCAGCTGGAGCAATACCGCTACAGCCAACACCGAGGGACCAGTGAAGCTGCACGAAGGCTCTCAGGTTCTTCTGACCAGCTCCAATGAAATGGGGACAATCAGGTACATTGGTCCTACAGACTTTGCGCCGGGGATATGGCTCGGACTTGAACTCAGAAGCGCCAAGGGAAAGAATGATGGCGCTGTGGGGGAGAAGCGCTATTTCACCTGCAAGCCGAACCACGGGGTCTTAGTTCGACCGAGCAGAGTAACCTATCGCGGGATTAACGGGGCAAAACTTGTGGATGATATTTGCTGAGCCAAAATCTGCTCATACCATAGGAAATAAGTATTTTAAAAGCACACAAGAACCCCATCTGGAAGGCAAACTTATTTTTAAATTATTAAATCTGCATTTGCATTTTACATATATATATATGTATGTGAATATATAATATATATTTTAATATATATATATAAAAAAATACATAGAAATAAAAAAAGTTCAGTTGCATTAAGTAGTAAAACCACTATTCTGTTTCTCTTACTGAAACAGCCCCTGCCTGGGAAGGTTATTGCAAAAGCATTTTGGGTTTGAGATGCTGTATTATTTGAATAACGTTCCAGTTAGAGAATGCGAGTATCTCCAACAGTCTCTAAAGTTGCTTTGTGATTCATGCAGTATTTAAACGATTTTCCTCCACGCAGTACCGAACGGATAATGCTTTGCGCATTGCCGGCTTTTGACAGAGGAGGTGGTTAATGAGTGACATTAGTCTGGTTACCAGGCACTTTGTCAATTCCAATACCAGCTGCTAGCAATAAGAAAGCAAAAAAAAAAAAAGATTAAAAAAAAAAAAATCCCCTTTTCAAACAGTTGTGAAGTATTTTTACATTTTATCATTCAGATCCCTCCTCTTCTTTCCCCCTCCTGTTCTTCCCTCCAGAACGCAAAAGGGCTGATAAATATAAGGATTTGCGGTTATCCTAGCGAACAGCAGCAATTAAATAAAAAGCCTTTAAAAAAGCACAAGTATGCTGCATGTCAGTCTATATAGTAGAAAGCACTTTTTATTGTATGCAGTTGTATAAGAAGCACTCTTCAAAATAATGCACTTTGCACTCTCCCGGAGAGCTTTCCCTCATTTTTAAAGACTTTCTTTTGTTTGGTGTGCTGCAGGCTATGAGTATAACAGTTTTTAAATGCAAATAAACCCAGAGTGGAACTATACGTAATAGCCTCATCATATATTAAGTCTGTATAAATACAGCATGGCAATTCCTGCCAGCGGTATGGATTATATGCAGGGTTTTCAACCAAGCTATTAACATTATTTGATTTGTCTGTGATACGTGTTTCTTTTTGTTTCCTTTGGAACAGTTTCCAGTATAAATTTCTTGGAAGAGTCTTATGATAAATCAAGGATAGTTTCAGGTACAGCATTGTTAACCCACCTTGATGTGACATTATTTGCATATCAGCCTTTTAAAACAGATAATATTTTGTTCGTGTTTTAAACATGTAATGTATTTTAATTGCTTAGCATCTGTAAACATTATCTTATCAGGATGGATGGTTTTGTGTTCTAGAACAGTCATTTTCTTCTTAAATGATCTGCTTGCTCTTACCTACTTGAAGAAGTGACACTTTAAATTCCATCATAATATCCTATTTTTAGACAGAATTCTGCTGCTGTTACCTTCTTTTAAATATTGCTGTAGCTATTTTTCCTGAGCTGTATTTAAAATAATCCATATTGTATTCTAACTTACGGGAATTTTTAATTGAATAGAAAAGCTGTAAATTTTGAATGTAAAAAAAAAATATTAATGGTTTATATTTGAAGATGCAGGTATTCAGTGATGTACTGAACTTTACTTTGTCCAATATCTGTTTCTTGTTGGTATTAGTAAAATGAAACCCTGGTGACTAATACGGCAAGAAGAATTTTCATTAGGTCATTTCAGAATGTACATCCTCTCATTTCTGTTCTTACGTACGAATCAGGCAAACAGGATACAGCACGGAACAGCAACTGTAGAATATAAACCAGAAGTTTCTATAGCTGGAGCTCTTCAGGAGGTATGTAGAGGAATTAGGGTGTGGGTAAGGCAGCACGCTCAGGCAGTTTGTTATACTCACGCCACTTCTGTGTGGCCTGTCTTGCACAGATGAAGGAATATATGGGAATAACCTCTTTCCAAGGGTTTGCTCATTCACTGGTAACTCCTTTTTTTTCCGAGGGTGTCAGGCTGCACCTTCCACAGCTCTGTTGCTACACCCAGCTCAGCTGGAAGTGGGGTCTCGGTGGCCTGGGCGGGCAAGGACTGCAGGACTTCATCAAATCCTGCCTGATGGGTAGAGAAGAGATGAGGGCATAGATGGTATCTGAGCGGTGGCGTAGTGTGCTGTCCCTTCAATTTCAGGTTCGGCTAGCTGCACGTTTCTCCTGAAAGCTCTGGCTAAAATCAGCTAGAGCACTGCACGTTAGAGGAGCAAGTCAGGGCTGTTACCAGTATGGAGCTGTTTTGGTAGCACTGAGAATCTTCCACAAGGAAGTAAGAAGCACTGTAAATTTATGTGGCCTGAAACAGAAATAAATCAGTCCCTCCATTCCAGAAAGGATTACTGACGGCTGTCTTCATGTTGGTGATGGGAAGGGATTTGTGCTTCCCTAAATCCAAGGTAAGTTGCCATAATCCTTTCCTCCAGCTGTTGCAGGAGGACGCTTTGTGTCACAAAAAAATTTCTGAAAATAACTGGCAGTGAAGTTTGAAATTATTAGCTGTGCTGAGGTCTTTACCATCACAGCCCCAGACTGCTTAGAAAGAAGACCAATGATCCTCAAAGTCCCTATAAACTGTATAAATAAAATACCTCTTTTGTAAATAAATAAACAAACAGATGGTCCCCAGGAATTCTGTGCTGCCTGTGCAGACTTCGAGGCTTGTCCTTGTTCCACGGCATGTCTCTGGGGTCAGTTTCAGAAAATGAACTTCTTCAGTGCTCTCAGCAATGAAATCTTTCAAACTTTGTTGGATGCTGGCTGGAAAGGAGAGGTCACAGGTGTGACAGGAGCAGGAGAACTTTCTTGATATGTCCCAGGATGGGGAATTCATTTCTAGTGAGGTCAGTCCACTTGGATTCAGTGATGGTTTTGCAGATGTTGACAGTAACGGTTTACTGGGCAGGGAGCCTGTGTTTTTGAAGTGTTGCTATCCAGCAAGATCTGAGGCACAAGGATCCAAAATTGGCACTGCTGATTTGCAAAACATAGCCTGGTTTCTCTGACAAGCGAGCTCTCTTACCTGTGAGGGTGTTGCACAGGTGGCAAGTCCAGCATTTACTTCATGGCTTTTACAGAGGTCAAATTTTGCAGAAGCCTCGCTAAACACCAGGTGGAAACTGAAGCCGTGTCCATGAAAGCCACACAGTACCCACCTGCACCCTTTCTCCTGCCCTGCTGCAGACAGACAACTCTGGGAAAAAAAATGGAAATTAGAGCAAAGACTGCCAGCCAGTGCCGGTTCCAGACTGGTATGGTGGTGGCTGTGTGGTGCCGAGCTGTACTCCCAGGAGAGCACAGGAGAGCTCCCTCCTCACTTAACAGAGGGAGGAACCAAAGCGTGGGGGAAATGGAGGGGGAAGAGCTGCCTGCCAGATATCTGCTCCTGAAAAAAGTCTTGCTAACTAAATCACAGCACTATGCTGCAGGAGAATGAGCATGTGGATAAGTGAAAGAGAAGAAGGTTTATAGATAAGTCAGTCCTAATTTCAAGGACCATTTCTTGAGAAAGCGCCTACCTACAGCATAGGAGTGCTATGGGGAGGGGAAAAAGTGAGCATTTCAGAGCAGGAGCTACCTCTTTCTATGTTTGTCATTCCACTGCATTAAAACACAGCTTATAATTAGACCTACTCAAAGCCCATGTCCAGACTCAAAGAAAAATCCTGTCTCAGGACATAAACATTTAGGAATGAAAACACCCAAATGCTCTTCTCAACCATATACTTTCTTCTCTTTTTATAGGGGCTGGTTTCTTGTAGGTAAAAGCCAGCCTTGGTTGTTTGTAACAGAAGGAACAGCCCCTTTCTCTGTGAGAAACTTGGAGGTGTGACACTTGCAACGCAAACAATTCTTAAACACATGGCGGCCACTCAGAAAGGTGGCTGTCTCAGTTGACCTCCGTGCACCTTAATATTTCTGTACCCGTACCAAGTAAAAGCTGATGCCCAGAGACCTCCCTTGGTTACTGCAGAAGTGATCTGACGGGGATACAATCATTACACAGCTCAACACAGAGAAAGCCAGCTACAGTCATTTTATTTGTCTTCATGCCTTGTGGTTCACTACACTTGTTACAATACAAAGACACTATTCAATACAAAATACTCAATGACCATATATTAGTATTTTTCTTCATAGTATCCCTGAAGTGCACAGGCCCTTCCTTTATAAACAATGTTGCATAAACTGCTGTACATGAGACAGACACTCCTATAATGTAGCTTTTGTTACTAAAAGAAGCCAGATGCAGACAATTTGGACATTTTCCTGTGATGGGTTTAACTTTGGGACAGACAAAGGGTGATGTCTTTGCTGCTGTGAAAGGCTGTTTTATGCTATTCCTATGTCAAGGTTCTCATCACCCAGAAGACAGGCCCAGTAACAGGAGCAGACGTGCACAGTTAAATCCTTTGTAGCCTATTTCAGACCTCGTACATCACGCAGGGTGTGCGCCACCCCGCTCTCGCGCCGAGCCCGCGTCCTTTTGTGAGCACAGGGGGAGGGAAGCCAGAGGACCTGCGGTACCTACACCCTTGTGAAAGGCTGACTCTGCCCTCGTGCACTCAGCCGGGGGTACCTGTTCCTCCCCTGGTTACAGCAGAGCCCCTCTCCCGCCACCACTCCTTCCGCTGCTCCTCAAGGAACCAGAACCACCCCAAACTTTGTGCCTCGCTTCATTTTCAGGCACGTGATGGAAAATGAGGGTCAGTAGTAGCCAAAAGGAAGATGAAGGGACAACTGGAAAGGCAGATAAACAGACATCCCAACCTAGTTTACCTTCAGCAGCGTACAGAATCAGAAACCTGCCTAAAAGCTATAGGAAAGAGGTAACATCCATATGGACATAAGCCATTTTCAGAGTATGAGAGTGGTAGCAGAGGATTTTCCCAGTCGTACTTTACATCCTGTAGATCATACTGCGTCCCGCTTTTCCACTGCAGAGTGAGGAAGACACATAAGACCAGAATGAAAACATTGCCAATGAAGATGATTAACAGTCTTAAAAACAAGTTCCTTAAAAAAATTTACATTGTCTGAATAAACTATATTTTTAAAAAAATAAGTCATTGACAAAAATGGGTAAGAAGGTTAAAATAACTTGATCTTTTTTTTTTCTCATACAACACTAAGCCTAGCGTGGAGGGATTTAATAAGGGAATCTGGGATTTACACATGCCAGGGTGCTTTGGCCTGGTGCGCTCATGGTGACTTGCCCCTTCTGTTCCCTGCAGCTCTGAGAACTGAACAGGCAAATCTTTCTAGACACAGAAATTAAAAATTCCTAGTTCATGACCGGGCAAAATGCTCTTGCTGTTGGTGTTGAGCTATAGGAAATGTGCTAGAATGAAACCGCTAGAAACTGGAACAGAAGACACATGAACACTTCCGGATGTTGAAAGAGAAATGCTAAAGTAAATGCGATGAAGTACCTTCTTGTGCAGAATTTAAGCCACAGTCTCCTTACAACTGTGTGTAGCGCATTACTCAGCTCTTTACACACAGTCTGTGACCTCTGAGCTGCAGTCTGTGAGCTTTACCCCAGCACAACGCCAGGTTTCCCTTGTTTCCCTCTGTCCCGCTTGGCTGGCCCCTGGGAAAGCCCTTCAGAAGCCTCTTTCCTACCTCACTGACCGAACTGCTGCCAGTGGTTTTTCCAGCCAGGGCAAACCCGTAGCTCTCACACGCTCCCTCGTTAAATGGAACAGCATTTCTGGCTGCCCTTCAGCTAATTTGAGATGGTGCAATAATTGATTTAATTGATAGCACCTGAGTGTGAATTGTTGCTTTAGTGACAGAGGAAGCAGGTATCATCAAGGACAGCTTTCTTCACATCATCCCAGCGATACAAATAAAATCTTGCAGAGTCACTGAAATCGTGGCGAGGCTTTGGCAACAGGGCAGACGCTTAAAGTTAAGAAATGCAATTGCAGAATGACCAGGAAACTGCCTTCGATGCACCCTGCGCGCGAGTAGCAGAGCAGCCTTTGGTGCAGGCAATTAATTCATGGAAATCGTTTGTCATTGATGGTATTACTTGTTTTCTAAGCAAAAGGACAGGCCAGTGCTCCAACCCTTGTTTCTGAGTGGCAAGATTCAGTTACAAAACAATTTTTGCAAACTGGCGTACTGTGCTTGGACAGCACACAGGGCTGCCAAATTAAATGTTTGCTGTGGCAAAGCTCAAAGATGTTATGTTTTTTACATTAAAAATAAGCCCAAACTAGATTCCTGAATTCATCTGAATTCCAGGCGGGGGTGTGGGTGGTGTTTAAAAAAACACAGAGCCCAACAAGCACACAAAAAAACCCCAACAAAGCATTTTATGCTGGAGACACTGGAAGGAAGCTCACTTAAAACCAACTGCTAATGCGGAACAATATTTCAGTGCACCGTACCCCTCAGACTGGAGGATTTCAGTAGTAATTCACCATTTCCCCTGACCACAATTACCTCCTCACGTATTCCATAGGTAAGAAGCAGTAACGCATTTAGCTCCTTCATTTTTTACAACTCCCATTCTGTAAGAGTATTTCAGTTGAAATTCTAATAAGAGAACCGCGCAGCCCAAGCCGCAGAGCAGCGATCGCGCTGTCACCATGGCGGGGGAAAGCCTGCCTTTCCCCCTTCGCCCCCACAAACTTATAATCATCTCTTGGGCTCGTGCTTTTAAAGCTTCTTTAGAAATGCTGCCTTTAACGTCATAACCTGGCAGCTCATCTGCAGCCCTTCTGAAAACGAGAAAGCTGGAATATTTAAATGAAAATTGCTATTATATGTGAACAATATACTGGTGTAAGAAATTGTTCTGATGGTGCTTACCTCCTGAATTAATCAGCTTTCCCGAGACTCTAGAAAACTACCCCATTGAGGTTACTGAGCTAGAAAGAGAGAGACCAGTGTGACACTAACACAGTCCTAAGCTAGACGGAATCCCTCCCCGGTGGCTATTTCGTGATGAGAGCTGTGAGCCTCATAACCTTGCAGATCACAACTATTCTCTTAGTTCAAGCTGAAGAAGCTCGTGTGCAGCAGCAGAACTCCCGAAGTGTAACCCTCGTTATTCACACCAAGCCCAGGCAGCAGCAGTGCGATGGATCCCCAGCAGGCGAACACGAAATTTGGAGCAGCCCCTGCCTCAAGCTTCCCACCACAAGAACACAGCCCCCTTAACCAACCACCACACACAATTTTGTCTTTATCTAAACAAGTTTTTTAGTTCTGTGTATCAGAGATATCAGAGAGGCAGGTCAGGAGACCACCCTACCTCCCCCCTCTTATGTTTTCTTTACAAGGGCGGTGGCCCAAACCAAGCCGATTTCAATCGGCACACCTCGAAGGTGAGCAGTACGTATCTGCGGATTCTGGTTTGTTCCCTTATGAAGACAGGAAGCTTACCTCAGTGCTCGGGTCCAGGGCCAGATTCGGAGTCACTTCACTGAAACGAAGAGTCTCAGACTGAAGAACACCTTCACGTTCCTTTGCTGATGCTCCAGTACACCCATTTCTATGGAAATAGGCACCCCTTCTTTGGATAGCTTTCATGCTAAAACAGCTCCTTGCAACCCTAAGTTGAAGTTACTAATGCACATCTTTACACACGAATTATTTCCTACATCTATGTTTTGACAATACACTTAACTGGAATATTTTTCATGCACAAGGTGTACAAAATGAGTCAATGCAGTGTTTGTCTTTAAACCACTATCATACACGTATTTTGTTAAAGGAACAAGGGCTCTAAACCCTTCAAATACAGACAGTATCTGGCATCCGGACTGTGGCACGATGTAGTCTTCCGCCTTTATGTTGTGGTTTGTTCAGGGTATGTCAAAGGCTACTGCAAACCTCTGAGGTATGGAGGTGGCTGTCCGTATGCAGGGCATGGTGACAGTTTCTCTCATGACCGTAGTCCTTTAAAACTTCACCTCGGTTCCACTTGACACGCACAAGTTCCGCATGAAGGACATTCCTACTTTTGTAGGACAGGAGGAATTTTAAAGGGCTTTACTCAGTTTTAGTGCTTAAGCGCAGGAAAAAGAAAACAAAAGAACCCCCCCCCAGCCAAACAACTGCTCCCCACCCCAGAATGCCTCATAGCACCGACACCCATCCTCCACGCTTCCTCTCCTCTCTCTCTCAAGTGACGCAGTAGGACCAGCGTCTTTCTATTGCCCTGCCAACACCCCCATAACCGCCGTGCATTCAAGGACTTTCGAAGACTGGACTGTAGCTGGAATGCAACTTGGGAATGTGCCATCGCGTCACCATTTAGCGCTGTTGTGTCCTTTTCTGGTTTGGATAGAGGATGCTCTCCCCAAACCCACTACAACCTCTGCCAGCTGCAGGAGATCTCCAGGTGTTCCACAGCAACCACAGGTTTGGCACAGAAAACCCCAGACATGAAACACTCAAGGCAGTGAGCCGCGGCTTTACACTTAAGCAGAGAATGCACAACTGAGAAAAGCTCACGGGAAGGGCATGACAACAACCATGCGTATGAGTTGATGCAACAGCAGCTGGGCCTCGCAGTTAACATCTGTCTCTTGTATCCTCCCTCCCCCTTGTTTCTTTCACTGTATTGGGGCTCCGGTGATTTGAAGCCTCTCGGGTTAGTTGAAATTACAGCTTCGAGGGTGGCACTTTTGGAGCAAGTTGGCACAAAATGGAAGGTAATGCTGTCAGATCCCTTGCTCGTGGTGTATTGGGTAACAGGACGTCTCTTCAAGGCTCAGGAGCCACACGGGGGAAAGTCAAGAGGGCAGAGGGCTCTCACGGCCCCTGCTGGGTTATGTGGCTCTTGTTTCTAAGGACGGGGTCCTCGTAACTGCCAGCGCAAGGTGGCGTGGAGGCTTCCAAGGGTAAGCCCTGCTGTTGGTATCCATAGTTGACATTCCCGCAGGGGAAGTGGCGGAGCCTAAAGAGAGGCACTTCTTTAACACTTGCTGTTAGGGAAGATGGCTCTAATAGCAGGGAGGAGCCTGGCAGCCTGCCAGTCACAATGTTGGGCCCCACAGTACAGTTTCCTTCCTGTCCCAAATTCTCCCTCTCGGGCATCTCCTTCTCCAGCAGAGAACTGTTTTTGCTGGTCTGCTTCTCCGCAAACCAGGAACCGTAGGTTGGATTCCAGAGGTTGGTGGGCTTGTTTCTGGAGCCCCGGCTTTTGTGGAGCTCAGAAGGGGGGTTGGACTGGGCATAAGCCATGTTGATATGTCCCCCTGCCGAGGCTGACTGCGCTTTCCCTGGCACTGGTGGTTCCAAGGCTCCCGCTTTCCCTAGAGGTTTTCCAGCAGTGATGGCTGACGGCAGAGGTGGTGGAGATGGCAGAGTTTGCTTGTCATCCTTTCTGTCTTGGTGTGTAGAGACCAAGAGAGGAGGAATTCCTTCTGGATCGTCAGGGCGCATCGCTACCTTCTCCTCCTCCTCGGCTGACGGGCCGTATTCTACTGGCAAAGCAGTGTTGATGACATCTGGATCCTGCCGGAGGGAGCAATGAGAATTTCTCAAAGTCTGCTACCATCATGCATACTTGGACTTGATTAAAAACCCGACACATCTGACAGCTGTCACGCTATGATCGCAGAGCATTATTACCACTACCCAGAGCCCATACATTCCAGGAATAAAGGATGCTGACAAAATGCAGTTAGCCGTGAGATGCAATGGGATACCCTTAAAATGGAACTCTTTAAAAAAAAAAAGCAACCTAAAACTCACCACAGAACAGCAGAGGCACAAAAACAATGAAAACCATTTTTTATGTCCAGACAAATTTCCTGTGGGAATGTTGTTTTGGAATCTATATCGTCTCGAAGTTCATAACATTCTCAGATAATATTGAGAAAGTTTCAGCCATGAAAGTATTGCTTCCACACAACAAGGGAGGAGTGGGAATGCAGAGAGAAGGCAATACTGGCAGACCCCTTGAAGCCTGACTCCACAGGGACTGTGGTTCTGAGCTATTTAAGCAGTTTTGAAAATTAAACTTAGAGAAAATGTGGTGATCTGGGCAACCTTTAATTATTGCTAGATGCCACGGCAAGCTATAGATAGCAGAAAACAATCCCAGGATCCAAACACACATGAAAAACAGACCAAGGCTCCTGAAGAGCAAGGGAAAGCACACTGAGTGAGGCAAATAACTGCGTGAGGCCACACAAAAAGACTGTGCCGACGCAGGCAGCAAAACGCTTTCCAAACTACTCTACTCCTTATAAGCTAAAAATGGTGGTAAGAGATAAATAAATCAGATTTTGGCCTAGAAAGCCAGCCACATCCTTTCCCTGCTGCCTAGTGTTAGAATCCCTCTCCGTTAGCATGGCTGTCTCCACCTGCCTTCTCCAGCACAGTCACATTCAGAAAATTGCCAACTGCTGCGGAAGCCACATGCAAAGGCTGCTCTGAGCCAGGACCATTTCTGCGCGGTGCTGACCGTGTCTTATGGGTGAACACTGGGACCGAGTGGCTGACATGAAGCATGTGAAGCGCGCACGGGTGTTGGCCTCTCTTAGCTCTTTTTTTTGTTGGAACCTGTGCCTTAATAAGCAGAAGCAGAGCTACAGGTCTGCTATTTGTAAAGCTGCGTAAGCTTGTGTAAGCCTGTGCCTTTCAGCAGTAAAAGACAAGAAGGATCAACCACCCGATGAGGTAAATATCCCAACCACCGGTCCCAGGCTGACACCAGTTTCCCCGGGCTGCTGACTGCAGTAATGCAGCGCTGCCTTCTCCTCTCGTGTTCTGGCTTGCCTAGACTGCTCCTCAAGAAGAACCGTCTCCACCCATCTCATTCCGGACAAATGAACAGGGATACCTGAGTGCAGTACTCAATCCTCTCCAGGATTATGGCAAAATTTGGCCGGTCTTCAGGCTGGTGCTGCCAACACTGGGTCATAATGCGGTAACTGAAAGAGCAGAACGGGAGATGCTCGTAAATAGCAGATCCCATTAGTATAAAACAGCTAGTCACTGCACCTTAGAAACCATAAGCACGCATCACCAATACGACTTCTAATATATAAGAGTGCTCTGCCTTCCCTGGAGTCAGACAACTGATGTAACAGCAACCACTGGAACGTGGCCACCAGTGGGGTGAAATCCACAGAACATCAGAGAAATAACTCACCCACCCGAAATCCCTTGGACAGTTCACTAAAGGTAGGCAGGGCTACAGATAATGGAGTCCAGTTTTCTCTACCTGTGAAGAGTCTTATGCGCTTGTAGTTTCACAGCTAACCTAAGACACAGAAATATTGCACCATCTTTGACCAAACAAGCAGTGGCCAGTACTTCTCAAAAGGGCCTCGATTTATTCTCCAAAATATACAGAAATATTAAATAGTGGAGAACTCACTGGCGCTCAAGTCCAATAAAGCAGATGAGCCACAATAAGATCAATCTTAAAGTCATTAACTTTTGATAGAGAACAGCATTTGAAACAGAAAATCATTTGCATGAATATATCAAAGTTAAAATCTCATACACAGGTCCAGGGCAGTTTTTAGGTGGATCCATCCTTCCTCCATTGGTGACAAACTCCAGGACCTCCTGGTTACTTTTGCTAGGGTAGGGCATGTATCCCAAAGAGAATATCTCCCACAGCAACACGCCAAAGGACCTGAATACAGAAGCGAAGGAAAACAAAGTGAAGGGTACAGGAATGACCATGACGGAGGGGCAATGCCCTCAGGTGCAGTACTGTCAGCATTGCTCTTTGCAGTCTGTGCTCAGGCAGCCTCTGGAAATCACAGGGTTTCCTGCTGCAGGATTCAGACATAAATAAGCTGCACAGTTGTAACGGTGGACTTTCAATTGTTTAATGAATACTAGTAGTTGACTGTTAATTGAGTGAAGTCGATGATGTAGGTAGGTAAATATGGCTGCTTTGCCCTTGTACTCGGGACCGCTCAACTAGATGTTACAAACGTGAAAGTCAGGTTCTGCTTTTCTGAGACATCAGCCACAGCTGGAGACAGGACTGAGTTGAGCAGTGGCCTGATCACTTAGGACAAGCTTTTCCTCTTGAATAAACTACCCAGCATGAAATAACATGCCAGCGAATCCCCGGGTGCTCTGAGCCCCATAGCCCCCACCTGTAGCTCAAGAGTACAATAAAAACATTCCCTAGCTAACACCACAGGCCTAGGCCTGTGTGGTGTGGCCTGCAAAGCCCTGGGGACAATGGCTGGGACAGGACCCCTCCCAAGCATTCATCTGGTAAGCTGCTTGGAAATCACGATCTTGTTGAGTAAAATTGCAACGAGCTATGTGCAGCAATGGCAAACTCTTCCGCTCGGTGCCGAGACAGGCAGCAGCTCAGCCATAGGAGAGCATGTACCTCCCCCGCTCCGCTCAGGAGCTGTGTCCTGACCACCAGCCCTTTCCCCTCCGCACGCGTCCCCGAGCTCTTGCCTCCTGCTCACACAATTTTCCTCCCCCTCCCCTGGCCACCAGCAACTCAAGAGCTTACAGTGCTACTGCAGGCCAGGAGAAAGAGGAAAGCCAGAATACACGTCACCCTTCTCCCTCACCGGCAGGATGGATCCTGCCTGCTGTCTCCTGCACTGGAATTAACGCCTTCCTCCCTGCAGCAGCAAAGCAGCACCTGCACCTGCCCCAACCTCCCTTCCCTTCCCGCCCACCTCACCCGCTTTTGCACAGGTCTGATCTTTCTTGCCTCCTCCAAGGTTACTGGCTCTGAAAGACCCAGCTTGTCTTTTTAGTAAAGGAGAAATGAACAAGAACATGTGTTTTTTATGAAATATTCACACTTTACAAAAGGGGTTACAACACAGACAGACAGACCGGATAGAGAAGGAAAGGAAGCGCACCATGTGTCTGTTTTTGATGTAAATATCCCTTCCATGAAAGCCTCAGGAGGCATCCATTTGACAGGCAACATTGCACACCCACCCTTCCGATAGTAGCTGGCTCTGCAAAGAACAAACAAAACAAAGAGTCAGCCAAGAATTCAGAAAATGCCATTAATTCGGGAATTTTATAATTACAAATTTAAAAATTATGAGCCATATGAAAGACTAATTTAGGTGAAACAGCATGGCAGAGAAAATGCTGAAGAGACCTGTTCCTTCTCACAAAAATACTGGAAATGGGCAGACCATGGAAGGACTGCTCTAATCTCCCTTGCTTTAGGCCTGATCCGGTGAGCCCAAGTTATCCTCATCTGTGTCTGTCCTCCTAGCAAATCGCTCACGCAGTAAACTGCTGCTGGCAGAGCCATCCTCCTGCACTTCTCAGCCACAACAAGATCTCCACCCTCACCTCACACACGGTCACCTTGAGCATCCCCACCAAAAATACACAAAGGCTGTTCCATATTTACCCAGTTTAAAGCACTGCAAATGAAATCCAAACCCCTTTATAAGAATGAGGAGCTTGATGAGGAGGATGCTTGGCCATCAGAGCTGGGGCAGTAGTACAAAAACCACCTCCCATGCTCCTGAGACAGGAATTACATCAGCCCTTTAGTGTCATCAACATTTAAAATAAAACGTACAAGCCCCAAATCCTGTGCTGGCAGCTGCAGGAGGCTGCTCATGAAGCTGGTATCACTGCTTAGAACAGCCTGAGCATCCTAAGGATATTCCTGGACACAGAAACATGTGTGAACTTCAAAGGCACCTTTGAAAACTCGGCACCAAAGCATTCATCTTGGCAGTCGGTTCTGCTGATTGTGTGAGCGTGACAGATGCTACTTTGTCCCAGCAGAGTCCCATCTGACAGTGGGGCGGAGTAGGGGCTCTTTGTGAAGGGAGAGAGAGGAGGGGGGAAAAACCAGCAGCTCTGATACACTTGGGTTTTTGAAGGTAGCACTCTGCATCACCTCAGGCTGTGATACTGCCAGATCTCAAGCTAAGCAGAGCCACGGCTGGCTTAGTAATTGCACAGGAGAATCCCCAAGCAGGAAAAAAAGAAGGCAAGGCACTGGAATAAACAGTGCAGGTGACTGAGTACAAGGCATTCCTTCCTCTGAGTCAGAGGCAAATCAATTCCTCGGCACAGCAGGACATGGCGCTGCACTTCTGGAGGTGCTATCTGGAAGCTGAGATATCAAACTGCAGCCCTGACTGCTTGTGGTCATTAAAGATTTCCTGGCACTTTTTGCAAGAGCAGGGTAGTTAACCCTGCGTCCTGGCTGAATTCCAGTTTGGGTGATTACATTTTCCTGACCTTCCTCTGCACCTCCCTCCTTTATCTGCAGTAAATTGAGGAGATTTACTGATGACACGAAACCAAAGGAGCAGGGGTAGTATCGAGGAGAGAGATTAAACTCAGAATGATTTAGGACCACAAAACAAAAGGGCACATCAATGCCATTCAGCGTGGAGAAAGTAAAGACAAGAAACTGAGGACAGAGTACAAGAGGGAGGAAAAATGCCTTCCACAACCATCAGACTTCATTACCCAGAAGAAAGCTGTCAGAGTGGGAAAAGTCTCCAGAGCACAGTTAAACTACAGGTGAGGGCGAACACCAAAACCCCCCCCACATTAGCTGGGATTCATCAGGGTGGGATATCTCCACTCTCGCCTTGCTAGGGTTATGCAGAGCAGCACATGAGCCTGCCCTCCTGAGCAAACACTGCTCCTCTCTCATTTTAGCGAGCTCCCACTTATGGATACTCTGGGCTTAGCTCTGCTACCTGTATATATCCCGGGCCATTCCAAAGTCTCCGATTTTAGCCACTCTCCCAGGCCCTCGACAGGTAAGGAGGCAGTTCCTGGCAGCAATATCCCTACAAGGAAAGGGAAGAAAAGCAACAGAAAGAGAAGAACCACTTAATCATTCGACAATTTTGCAAGCCAAAAAGAAAATAACAAACAGTACCTACTTTCCTGAGCTGCAGAGAGCCCACAACGGCCAGAAAAGTCAGTGTTTATGGATAACTAGTGATGTCCCAAATTCCAATCTACCCCAAAAGCAGGAGCAGCTTTGTATTTTAGCATTTCCTATTTAAACTTCATGTAGTATCTTCCAGCTGAAAGGACGGGCCTCCTGCGAGCCTCCCTTCACCCCAGGAGCTATTTTTAAGTCTCTAAGGAGTTGCAAGCAGTGGGCCTAATTTCAGCAATGTACTATTCCCAACATCAAGCTGTCTGGGGAATGATCCACTGACCTGTTCCTAGTGTGCTCATTCAAATATTGTCAAATGGGTGTCGTACCGTCAGGGACAGGAAGAACAACCACGTGCAGGTGTTGCTCTGGAGACTGAAAGTATAGGCCTGAACGTGTGCTACACCTCTGCTGGGCTGAAGTAAACCTTGAGATCTGAATAACACAGTGGCATACCTTGTGGGTAACTCTTTCAGAAGAGTGAACTACCATCTCTCTCTACTCATCTCTACTCAATGGCCAGAATTTTAGACATCAAACACCCTGTTCTGCAGAAGCACGTAAAAACAGTCACAAGCTGTTGCACTTTGGCTGTACTTGTACAGCTCTCGTTCGAGAGGGAGAAGGAAAGGGTTCCAGAATAAGCAGAAAGAACTAAGCAAAATTCATGATGGGGAGAGCTTTGAAGACTTCTGTCACGAGATTGTGTTTCCATTTGCAGAGTAGCCAAACTCAGGACAGAGCTCAGGATCTTTGGTAAAACTACAAACCTCTGCAACCTGATTTATAGCAGCTTTTCTGTTAATTGCTTCTATTATTCTGATTTTATCTACCTTGTTTAAAGGTATCCAGCCACTAGAGTGCAGCAGGACATAAACATACCAAGCAGGGCATTAGGAGTTGGTGTTGGCCTGTATGCAAGCCATGCCCATGCTGACAGATGTGTTCACCTACCTGTGAATGAAGTGGTTCTCCTCCAGGTACTGACACCCACAGGCAATGTCACGAGCCACGTGGAGCAAGTCCAGCATGGAAAGGGAGGAGGGCTGATTCTACCAAAAGAAAAGGGACAAACATGTGGTAAATGCAAGGACATGGCATGATTTGTCACTGATACAATGCTGGGAACTCTCCAACAGGTGACATAGCTCAGACGCTAACAAAGGGATACAAAAATGCACAAGAGAGTGTTCATATCCATGAACTATGCAAAAATATGCAGGCACGGTGTCATACAAATCCCAGGGACAGAATCAGAACGGATGGATCTGACTTTCCAGCTCCATTGGGATGCCCCTGTAAGAATTTCCCTCGGTTCTCATGGGAGACGCTTCTGAACTTTCAGCCTGATTTTTGAGGAGATCTGTAGCCTGACCTGGTCCTCACTCAGTTTCTTTGTATTATTGCTAGCTTCTTTCTAAAGTCACCTTGAACAATGAGAATGACATTTTGTATAATGTCATGAGTCACATTTGCTCTTTCCCTCCTCCACATCTGTGTAGGTTTTATCTTGCCCCTCAGAGCAGTGACACAGGTTTGCGTAGCCAACGGCTATGGAAGACTAAGGCTGCCAACTCCTTGTTCCTGCCCCTCTGATGAAGTCTGCAGCCCTTGCCAGCAGCAGCCAGATGCTTTAGTGAAAAGGGCAGGCTTAGTACCAGCTCGCATTTGCCGGCCTCTGGAGCCAAACCATCAGCTTCTGCACTGAGGTGTGAATCAGTGATCCCTGCGGCCAGTCCTGTGGAGGAGGATGAAATCGTTGCTGCCAGCAGGGTGATGACAAACAACTGGGTGACAGTGATTGCTTATTCCACAGCAGCCATTTGCTAGCGAAGTGTTTATCTGTGGCCTCAGTTATTTGACCAAACGAGGCTATCCCACTCCCCACCTCTCTCTTACGACACCTGCCATTCTGCCCAGTGCCCATAAGGGACACCTGCCCATGGGTCTCTCCCACTGATGCACAAACCAGCATGGATTCTCCAGTGACAGGGACTGCTGGCTCTGCCAGCCTGTCTGTTGTGATGAAACATATCTCCAGACTGATGTGATGCTCTGCTGGCCATCCCACCTGATCTAAACCACTGCTAAGTGGGACTGGAAATAAGTCCAGGCTCTGTAGCAGGCAGCAGCCAGTAGTTAAACAGTGGGCACTGGCTGGTAAAACATAAAAAAGTCTTAACATCTTCTGAAGAGATTAGGAAAAACCTGGTCTCGATACTTGACTAATGACATAATTGAAAAATGCTGCATCTCTGTGTGAACACAGCCTTTTTTTTCAGCGTGGTGCCACAAAACAAAATCGTTTGTGACTATGTATCACCTGCCTATATTTTATTATTTACACAGTATACTTCATTGCATATATATATACTTAATTGATTCTTTAAAACACCGGACTGCGTCTCCCCCTAAACCTTTCTTTTTGTGGAGTAACCTTTTCCTGAAAACATAAAGCCTCTCCCCTCCTCCCCCACTTTTGTGGAGAGGGGGGAATAATCTTTTTTACCTCTGTGAGTTAAAGCAACTCACCAGCTACACAAGATGGCTACAGTAAGAAAGGATGCAGATGCTTTCTTTTTCCCTTTCAGGGCATAACCAAAGGGAAATGAATATCTCGATCTACCCATTCCCTCCTCTTCTGGGCAAAGGTCAGAAACCTGAAGTGAAAACTGAGTAAAAAGCCCAATTCTTTACCGTGCAATCGATTCCAGACCTGAGCTATAATGCAAGTCAGTCAGGAGGCTGAAGCCACAAGCTGATCCGAACAGCATAGCTTTTTTCTCTTTTTCCCTTTTTTTCCCTTCCTTCCCCCCCTTGGATGAATTCCTTCCACCTTTTATTTGGCTAAGTACAGTCCTAAACCAGATGTGACTGCCCAGCCAAGGACAATTTAGCCATGTAATTTGTTTGAAAAATGGAGGTTTGGGATTCATTTTGCAAGGGGAGCAGCCTTGATACACCAAAGGACTCACTTTACAGCTTTTGCTCCCCAGATGAATGGACAATGCCAGCCGCAATGCACCGCTGCTCAGAGCAGTTGGCATGCTGGAAGCACTAGTGTGACACTTCCCTGGGTGAGGCTGAATCTTGCTAAAGATGAACAAAATTCTGTGTATTGTTCAGTGTAATCACTGCTCTGTGCAACACGCTGCACAACAAAAGGAGGGGAATCATTTATCCATATATGATTTATCTTCCAGAGCTGTTCTTTGATTGCTCTGCTGTGTGAGAGAAAGATCAGCGCTGAACTTTCCAGAACGGACAATTCTGCAACGCTCCTAATGAGCGAAGGCTCCGATTCTAGGCATCTCTGAATCTACCAGATTGCCTCTTTCCAGACGAGAGGGAAGGGATAATCCTGCAATAGGTGTGAAACTTTATTGGAAATGGGACAGAGAAACCCTTCAGGGCTGTAAACCCTTGACCCATGGAGAGGTTTGAATCTGAAGCTTACAGAGTAGACCTGGCTGGCATAAACCGACAATATTCCACAAAAGTAACTGGTATTGTATCAGTGATGTTGGATGAACATTTGGCTTACACATATGATCATTCTTGCTTAGAGTCCAGAAGAATCATTACGTGTTGGCTGAGCATTGCTTTCATTATTTACATGAAGAACACAGATGCTCAACGTGCAATAACCAGTGCTGGCAGTATTCTGATCTCCCATTAAGTTGGATACCACGTCCTGAGGCAGCTCTAGCTTCCCACTTCATGTCCCTTACGATGTCTTAAGTTCCCCCTTCCCTTGCTTCACGTTCTCCTCCACCATTCCCTTTGCTCCCTTCCATGCTTTTCAGTGGCTGAGCACACAGCCGTATGTTGTGTGTGTCTTGCTCCTAGTCACACAGGTTCTCGCTGGCCAGTGGCAAGCCAAACAAGACAACTGTTGTGCTCAGTGGTCACTCTAGTGTAGAGCTTTCTCCTTCCTGGGGCCTTGGGAGATGTCAATGCCTTTGAAACCTCTATTAAATTTGTCTGAAACTGGCAAATGAATTTGAAGTTACGGCAGGTGAGCAGGGAGAGCAACTGGGGGATGAAGGTAGAGAATGAACACATACATCTTCCACCTTCTGCAATCAGGCTGAAAGCAGAAGTAGGTGGGAAAGACAAGGTAGTAAGAAAATAATCTGGAAAATCACAGAATGGCAGGGGTTGGAAAGGACCTTCAGAGATCATCTAAATAAATAATAAAAATACAACACTGGAAAAAACCAAGGGGAAATGACAACAGTAATTCATACAGTGCTTACTGCACAGTACGCAGTGCACCTCTGTCACTCAGTCAGCTGGGTCTTGTGCGTTCACTTAATTCCTGTTGGAAGCAAGGCTCATAGAAGCCTGTTTACTCTGCACTGTTCCTTGTATTTCCTTTCCCTTAATGGGACTGCAGAGTTAGATGTCCAGTCTGCTATGCCCACCTTCTGCCTGTCTGCCTTGAATGAGCAATAGGAAGAACACAGCAGCTCAGGGTTCATTAAGTGCAATGCAAAGATATAGACAGAAGTACTGACCCACGGGTCTTATGTACAGAGACTCTGTCACACCTCAGGTATATGCAGAGGGTAAATCCACTCCCACAGCTGGATCTCATACTTCACAGAGCACAATGCTCCACACACATCTCATCTCTCATCAGTAAGACAGTCTCCTAGCCTCAGTTTCTGGGCCAGTAGTCAAGCATGTGCACCAGAGGCTGATTTCTCAGCACTCACAGGTGCCATTAGCCCCTCAGAAGCCGTGCCGGCAGCCAGACAATGAATTACACTGTCCTTCTTGCCAGGCATCCACCATGTGGTATGGTAGTAGAAGCGAGGCAAGGCAAGAGGAAGGAAGGTGTTAGACGTGGAGCAGAAACATGTGGAACCGTGTCTGTACACAGTCTGGCTGTCCACATTCACCTAACTGTTAAAAAGGGACTGGAAACTGTTTTTGTGAATCAGTTCCAGCTTGCAGCTGCCCATCTGCATTTGAACTTCATCTTTCCCAAAGTGCGACAGGCATAGGACAGAGCAGGAAACAGCAGCATCAGTCCCAGGCCTGCGGGCAAGTTAAATGCAGGACGAGGGGATGATCTTCAAGGTGCTGGGAACAGCCCCTGTGTGTAGTAGTAATTATGGTCAGTCTCAGATAACCTCACACAGGTCGGGAAAGACAATGAAGGAGGAGGAAAGGAAGGAGAGGCTGTGAAGGCAGGAAGAGAAATAGCAAGGAAGGAATGTATGCTGTGCCTGGAGTGAACCACGCACCTTTTTCTGACAGTTTTCATAGGGGTTGCACAGAGCTACTGCTAACAGAAATGGAAGCCCTTGCGTGCAAGGAGGAACTCATGACTGTGGTAGGGGCAGACAGAAACAAACCCCTCAGATCAGAATGCTCCCATGGCTGCATCCTATAAAGATTAAGGGCTTTTCATCCACAAAAGCAACGGGTTCATTTTACTGCAAGTAGGTAAAAATTCCTGTTCAGGACTAACGTTCTTTGTGCTTCCTCACGAGACCCTGATCATTACTGAGCTGGCTTCTCTCTCTAATTTAATGAGCCAAAAAGATGCTCCCATTGCAAAGTGATTGATGACCTTGCTCTACACCTTCCCATTTCACCTGCCACTTCACACATCTAGCACAGCCTGTCCTGGCAGTTTTGAACAAAGCACGTGCAAGGTAACACACCTTGCAAGAGCCCACACTGCAAAACATGAATCTCCCCATTGACCCACCACCAAGTTCAGCCCATTTGTATGAGCTGGCAAGAGCATCTCTAGGTGCTACAGGAAGACAGTCTCAGTTTATAGAGACTGCTAGCTCAGATTTCAAACATCTTGACTTTCTGGGTGTTTAGCCTTCTTATCCAGGCAGGAGCCACTTTATTGCAATCTATCCAAGACTGCAGTGCTCCTGGGCAACACAGACCATTTTATATGTCTGAAAACCAGACTGCAAGGAAAAAATATAAAGTCAATCTGTTTCCAGATGCCTCGAGGAAGAATCTTATCTGTTACAGCCAATTTATGTCTCTCTCGTACTGATAAAATCCAGCATTTTGCCCTGTGTCAAAGAAATGTAGAGTATGAAGCTGGGCCCTGGTGCTAACTTCAACAACATCTGGGTGCCTTTGTGATCCAGGAGCTCATAGCAAACTTTATTTTTCTGAAGTACTGATTCCTCTCTAGAAGTTGTAATTTATTTCTCACACATTTCTAACTGACCGTAAGTTCCTATTGATGCTGATTTCAGTGAGAAAATCTTTAAAACTCTGGACTAAAGATATTTGCTATTAATTCAACAGCTCCAGGCCAGATTCTCTTCTCTATGTCAAACTTGTACTGACAGATATCCACAGAAATGCACCTGATCAGCAGTTTAAATAATGGATTTATCATTAATACCTTAATGCTTCTCCCCAACCCGCCCCCAGCTGGTATGAGGAAGGTAAGAGTAGAGTTTAACATCTGTTTTTAATATTTTGGTTTTTCTCTTTCTTTAGCTAGTATCTGCAATGATATGTAGCAAAGTCCAGGGATGAGGCACCTCTGCATAACCCCAGCAGCATTGTTCCCTGTAAGTCTGTGTCCGGCCAGAGTGGTCTTCTAGCAACGGAAATTTTCTGATCCTCTATAATGCTGGGAAATAGTAGCTGCACGGATCAGCTCTTTTATAGTTATGTATTTGCCTTATGGCAGCAGCTTACTAAATAAAATTCAATTTTCTCTTTTCTTACCGGTCTAGGCCGCGTCTCTCTCAGGAACGATTTCAGGTCACCTCCAGCCATGAGCTCTAGCAGGATGAAACGGGGCAGTGCCTGCAAGCTCACCCCGATACAGCGCACAATATTCTGGTGGTTGAACTTGCTGTGGAAACAGGGAGACTCAATTATGGAGCATCTTTGATCCAAAAAGCACAATTACAGAAAAGAATCTGAATGTTTTGCTGTGGGGAATGTTTGGTTTTTTTTTTTCAGAATAAGTAACAAATCTCAAAGGCAGCATAGCTGGAAAAAGCTAAAGCCCTGCACTTTGTGTCTGTCTGCATCATGCAGAAACAGAGGTGGGGAAGGAGCAGCTTCTGGCTGCTTTTCTACCTCATATATTCTGCGTCCGTTTTGGGCTACAGCAAGACTTAGGGGTCACAGGAAGCAGAGAATGTCTGATAACAGAAGTGTCTGCTCCTAATTTCACTGTCCAAGGGGCAGAAGCTGACCCAGGGCAGTTGTTCCAAATAATATACTGACACAGGAATTTGCTTGTGCAGGGGATATTCCTCAAGGTTTAGTCTCTAATATTTCCTTATTTCTCCAGACCTCAATGTGATAGGAAACTATTTCTGTGGATCCTAGGACCCAGTCACTGAGATGTGATGTGACAGCAGCATCAGGTCAATGCTGTATGTTAGTTTTGAGTAGTTTAATCAAAACTCCTAAGGTCTCCTATTACCTCATGTTTCTGATGTCTAAAAGAAATCAAAGGATTCTATTATCAGTTCTGAAAACTGGGCCTCAAGATTTTCAATTTGGATAATGAAAACCACTGTGGACTCCCTTGAAAATTCAGCCCTTAATCATCTGGTACCTCAGTTTCTTCATTTGTAAGAAGAATAGAAAAGGATTCTAATGCCTATCCTCTTCTAAAATACTGATAGCCATGTACTAAAACTACTGTATTGATGTGTTCATGGACATCATCTCTCAAAGAACCTTTTTTCCTTGCCATTCTGGGCTTTGCAAGTGCTTGTTCATCTTATTCATACGCACCTAATAATGAGAGCTTCCATGAGGAAGTCCAGCTCATCTTGCTCCGAACACACTTCTGGCAATGTCTGGAAAAGAAAGAACAGGTGAGAAGGAGAATATATTTATACTTACAGATGTAGAACACCTGACACAATCAAAAGCGCCAACATTGTCTGCAGCAATTCTTGTTTCTCAAAAAGAAACCTCACTAGCTAGACCACTAGATAATAGCTAGACCATTACTAAACCAGACTGTGAAGCCTGTTGAAAGGTACAGATCAGAACACACGGCCCATTAATGCCACTGCCATCCTCCTCCCAGCAAAGGAAATAGCCCAGAGTGCACAGGGAACAGTGCTCAATATATGGGACTCTGCTGTATAGAGGACGAGGAATGAGAACCACAGTTCCTGAGCTCTCAGACAGTTCAATACTGCTACCTCCCAGCAAAACTATGAACTATAACCAGCAGTAGGACTGTGCTGCTATGCAACCTCTAGGAGAAAACAAGCTAGCTAGGCTGCTGAAGGCCTGGAGAACCCTACCAGGGTCTCTCAAGATTTAGCTTCACATCCGGTGCATATCCATCCTGTAATGGAGTGCTGAGACCCCTGGAAAACCAGCCATCTCCTACCTGCAGGCTCTTTGATACGTGTGCCAGCTGCTCTTGGCCCTGTGAAGACTTTTGGCCTCTGACTCAAAGGCTTTGGACAGGTTACAACACCAGGTGTAGCATGTAGAGGATGGACAGAGGACGGATTTATTTCTCATGCTTGCAGTCTACTGCAGCTGTATGGGAATACTTACAGACCTCTTTCAATAGTCTCACAAGCCCATATGCTACAAGTTGTACCATCGCTATGATGGATTAAAGTGTTGCAATAGAGCAGCAACCTTTCTAGCCACATCCTTCAGTACTATGGTAACGCTTAGTTCATTTTAATAATGCATTGGGACTCTTGGGTGAAAGGTGCATGAAACCATCATGATAACTCATACACTGTCACTTACTTTCACAGCCACCTGCAAGGGAGTGGGGTCGCTGGGGATCCCTGCCACCTGACCTTCATATACCTCACCAAAGGCTCCGTGACCCAAACCCCTGGACAGACCAGAGAAGACAAGAAGGTTTTACTACAGAGAACACACATTATAACACTGTGGTCACAGCTCACAGAACGGGCTCACAATTTTCATGGTAGTGAAACAGGGAGAACTGGATATTGACACTGATGATACCACTCCTCACGCTACGCAGGGGACCAGACCTTGACGCGATCTTTCCTGGACCTACGATGTATTTAATTGGAAGGGAAAGCAATCCTCAAAAGTTAACAGTCCCCAGTGAAATCAAATTGCTGGATAGCACTGTGTAATGGATAGCACTCTTCTATGGCTTTGGTGTCAGTGCTTCAGTGGTGAGTGCAAGATGGGTCTTAAGTTTTGGTGTTCCCACACCCTAAACACATTAACAGTTCCCATGATGTTTATGCATCACCTGAACAAGAAACTAGGAAGCACAATGGTTCTCAAAGGACCTGAATTGTAAACCAAGTGTCTTTTCCTGATTTTTTTTGTGATTCTGGGTAAGCACCTTAGCCAGTAAATGGTGATGATAGTGCTATATAAAGCACTCGGCTCTAGGAATTTGTGATGAGGATTGTTTCTGGCACTGATCGTATTATGAAATTTACAGTTTTATTTTGAATAAGGGTACAAGAAAAAAAGAAAGGAATTAAAGTAATCACACAACAGATCCTGTCCCCTGCCCTTGTGATACCGATTTTGCACACCTGCCTATTCAGTGTTCACTTGCTTAACGTTAAGTCAACCGGTACAACAATAGCTATACCACATGCGTCATAACAACACAGCGAACTCTGTCAGAGAATGAGGCTGCATCCCAGATCCTGAGTCCCTCTTAACACTGCATGGGCTGTGCATTGGGCAGTAGCAGTTTGAGCCTCTAAGAGACATTCCTGCACCTCAGCCTGGGTAAAAGGCTCTCACTAAGGCTCTCTTCTACAACATGTGCTTTCCTGGTAAAGCCAAGTTTGGCCTGAGAGATGCACTGATTCTGTTCTCTGGTCTATCAATGGACTGTTTTTGCATGGGCTGTTGCCCTCCTGCCTGTTCAAAGAGGTGCTGCTAAGGGCAATCCGCTCGGCTGTTGCATAAGCTGCATCTGGAGTTTCGCCGGGATGATGACCAGTCTGGGCAGTGAAACCACAGTGAGGACTTGCGTTGCCTGTGACTCAACCACTTCTTCTTGTAACATTTTGTAGGTATCATCTTGAGGCAATATTCTTGGGTACACCTCACTAACAGTACAAACTGAGGGTATAAAACAGATCTCTACAGCTCATAATTCACCCTCCTCCCCAAAAGCCCACCTTCCCTGTCCTTATCAATTCCCAGCTGTATCTTCTGCTCTCTGCACCTTGCCACACTTCAAAAATCTTTTCAGAGCCCAAGTGACAAAGGCAGCAGCACAGGGTACAACGGAAGCTTCCAGATGCAGTCCAGCAAGATGTGCAGGTAAGGGGGGATAAGATAAGAGACAGCACAACACTGCAGACTGCATAGACTGGTCCGAGCATCATCTTTTTCTAGCACCGTAAGCTTCTTGTGTAAAACTGCATGGCACCAGGGTCATGCCACATTCACAAGTGGCGCACACGATATCCTGCAGCGGAGCAAAGTGTGAAAGAACTCTGAATTTTCAAGTTTTTCTTAAGAGACTTTCAAACTTTCCAGAAGTTCTGATCTAGACATGACTATCCTGGTGGCTTTATATTCCTGCCTTTTTAATACTGTCTGTCAGTCTCAAACCCATTGCTTTTCCTGCTATTGTACTTAAGGATGTAATTGTCTTTACCAAAGATCCCACCAAAGACTTTAAAAGAGCCTCCTACAAGCCTTGGCCTTCACAGGATTTTATCGGTTAACACTGAAAATGGGCCATTCATTGCACAGTTTGCAAAAGATGTGTCTGAATTACTGGCGATGACTCTTCAGTTCCTCTCATAATTCCAGAACATTAAAACTGCGCCTGTAAAAGGTCAAGGAGACTGCTGTAGTCTAGTCCCCTCCACACAAGCCTAACTACTGCAGCTTTTTTTTCTAATGAAAAGGGGCATGAGTCTAAAAGTACGAGAATTTGTACGTGCCTGCACGAAGACACGAGTTCACATCTGTGTAAGAGAGCCAGCACACGCGAGTGTACAGCGTGAAGCATGGGGAAGGCAAAGACGAATTTACCGGATGAGGGAGATGTTTTTTCGAGGCACCTCTTTAAGGTCACTAATGGATGTGGTCTTTCCTGCAAAGCAGTAGTTGGGATTGTAGTCTGTCATGATAGTGGAGGTACGCAGCTTGCTCAGTTTATATTCTGGGCTCTGTAACTCCATCTGCATGGCTTGTAGCTCCTGGTGCTTCCGGCGATATACTAAATATGGAGAACACAGAAAACCAGAGACACAGATTGACTCTGGAACAGGACAGCAGCTGTGCAGCATGCCTCACTGGAATTTGCTGTGTGGTCAAATTTCAGCAAATCAAACCAGACACTGACACTGTCATATTTCTGTGCATCGAATAATTACAGATAGAAAATGGAATCTGAAGTTATTCAGGAACATTTGATTTACACGTCTTATGAAGAAACAGGCTTGCTCATAAACTGTTCGGAAGAAGTAAAATGAATGTCACTAAGAGATCTCTGATTTCACAGTTATGAGTTTTTTGTTTTGTTCTATTTGGTTTAAGTGGACCTTCTAAGTATGAGCCCAGTTCCAAACTTGAGGGAGTCAGGGTATAACCAACTTTCCTAAATCATGTCGAAGCGACTATAATCTAAAATGAATTATCGCGTGGTATTGTTCAAAATGGATAGACTAAACTGTTACCTCAGAATAACACATTGTACATAAAACTAGCTCACTTTGCAAAACTTCTTCTGTTTCTAAACAACAGAGTTGGACTAAATTTGAAACCAGTTTATGGTAGTGTTATACTCCTTGAATCACTTGGCTGATACTTCTAAAACGTCATTAGATACCACACCTTGAAGGAAGACATCCTGTGGATATTCCTTGTAATAGTAATTGATATTGCAGTATTTTTTTCACAGCAAGATGCCAATCGTGAGCAGGTTAAATCACTATTACCCTTACTATTGATTTCTGTGGCAGCTGGATTGAGCCCGAAGACTGTGACAGTAATAGCTATTGCATCTTCTCCAGCAGATGTTGCTCAGGGGAAGAATTTAAGGGGTAAACATGCACTTGCAAAGGCAGACAGATGTAATGACCTATCCACAAACCCTTCCTGTCCTCCATTTTCCTCCTCATTGCTTTTGCTTTGATTTTTTAAACCACTGCTCTTTCCTGAGATGGCAACGATAGGCTAGTGGGATGGAAAGAGGATTACTCTTCCACTCCCTGAGAAGTAATTAGTAATTTTAAAGGGCTACTGTCAGGCCAGAAATCATACATGTAGGGCCATGTGTGTGCAACTGATAACTCCTGAAATTCTTAAAAATGAAACAGCTGCGCAAATCTAATTTAATAGCTGCTGTTTGCTGCTCCGAGTACATCCCTCCCCTCCCCCAGACTATATCCAGTGTGGACAAAGAAAGGTGGCAGAGCTGTGGTTTGAATTCCTGGCCACTTTTCATTGATTCAAATCTATTCCGCTTGCAATCGAACGCAGGTGAGCAATTGTTTAAAATAAGAAAATGAAAGGGTGAAAAGTACCTTTTTAGAATTCCAAATAAAGATGCCAAGAATGCCCACATCATACCTAGTAGCAGTTTGTAAAAGGGGAACCTATGTCAGAATTTCAAGCTGAAATGTCATACATTAAGAGGCTAAATCTGTATATAGGCCGCAAATAAAGAAGCTTGCTTTTAGGCATTAAGCACCAACAGCTCTTTCAAAACCAGTGGCAGCTGTGTTCTGGCAGCTTTACGCTACAACACAAGCAATAATGTCTCTTTTGAGATGCAGTCAGTAACTGAAACCTCCTCAAATTGGTCATTGTGGTTAGAAACAACGACTGAAATCTAAAGTTAAGGCATGTGTGTGGGAAGGTGTCATTAAATACAGCAGCAGCTAAAAACCTGAATCCTTTTGCCTCCCAGGGCCCAATTATCCCTGGCTCAGATCCAGCCCTCATATGAAAATATCTTTTTGCAGAGAAACACTCACCTATCATGATTCCTGAAAAAGCCAAAATTAAAGCAGCCACCAATGCTGAAGTCACTACAGACAAGACCAAGGAGAGGGGGAGATGAACCACTGGCTCAGCTGTAACAGAGGCAGGAGAAGAACGAATTACATGTTTGAAATGATCTTCCAACGGCCACTTTTTTTGCAGACAGATTTTTCTGTTTTTCCTTCCATTTACTCATCTGCTGCTCCTATAGTGTAGGAGCAACCTCTGGCATGATCAGTGCTCAGGATCTATGACCTCTAATACTTCATTGTTTGACTTTCCTCAATTAATATCAACCCATTAAAACAGATGGTTTGCTATCAGCGAATTAACATGTGCACTCCCTGGGTATGAAAACAAGACCATAAAAACCAGGGGCAGGAGGTTGAGGAGGTGGAAAGAACACTACATTGCCAGGGTTAAAGTGCTGCTATCAATGCCAAATCACAGCAAAAGCAGAAGGAGGACTGCAATATATCACCTCCTAAATGCATCTAATCCAGGCAGAAAAACTTGTTAACAGCAAGCGTAGTACAAAGTATTCCATAGCTGCATCCTCACTCAGGACCACCAGGCGTTCAGTGACTATCTATTAAGGTTTACTTCACCCTGGCAAAATGACCATGCTTTTCACCCATTTTACAGGTGAGAGTGGTAAAAATACAGAACAATTTTCCCATGCCAGTGACAAAGCTGAGAGCAGGATTCCAAAACCCCGGAGTCACTTGCTCTAACTGCTGGGCAAAAATATGAAGGAAACCTAGTAATGGAGCTCTGAACACTTGTTTTTTAAAGTAAGGCAAGTACAGCGCTGTCTTTAGTTTTCCTCAGAGATCTCTCATGTAGAATTTCTTACAGATTCTGCACCTTACATGTCCAAATCCACAGGAACTATATTCTCCTTCACCTTGTACATTTTTTTGGCTTTTAAGAGGACTGACCTGGAATTTAAGTTTAGCTGGAAAATTCCTTCAGTGAGCAAACTTTCATGATTTCAGAGCAGACTGTGAGCATCAGCGCAACCAGGCGCAAAATCTGACTCTCCTCAGTGCTGCCCGGTATACCAAACGTATACTGGAAAGCAAACCAGCAATGCTAATCTGTGCACCATTCCTCAGCACTGATGTGCCTATATCCCAGCAAAATAACTCTGCAGCATATACCAGCGGGAAAGAAGGTAACATTCAACGGATGCCATTTTTAAGAAAGACTAGATAACACTTTCAGGATGTCTTACAGTCCAAACTACAGGTTTTTGCCATGCATTTTCTGTTTCACATGCTAGCAGCCTACCCCATACACCTACTTACCTATGCAAGACACACCATCCTCAGCCAACTCTGTGCCTGGCTCACAAAAGCAAATGACTTTTTGAGTCTCAAGATCAACACGGCACTCGTCCATCTCACAGTGACTGCAGTTAAGGTGCAGCCTAATATCCACCTCTCCGTGCCCCTCTGTCACTAGGGAGTGGATGAAAGAAGCTGAGTTAATTACTGTAAAGATCATTCATATCATTCCCTTGGGCACTGACAGAAACAGGAGATATAGTGGTCATGGTTGCCAGATGCGTCAG
The DNA here is from genome assembly GCF_963924245.1 of Chroicocephalus ridibundus. Classification (NCBI taxonomy): domain Eukaryota; kingdom Metazoa; phylum Chordata; class Aves; order Charadriiformes; family Laridae; genus Chroicocephalus; species Chroicocephalus ridibundus. The sequence continues at coordinate 15,915,329 of NC_086286.1, forward strand.
GGTGGGCCCCATCTAAGAAACCAATTTCTCCCCACCTAAGAAACCAATTTCTCCCCACCTCCTATAGCTCCTGTCCTTTTCTCATGCAGAAAATAACATCCAGCTAAATTAGTCCCACTGCAGTTGAGGTGCACTGGCTCTCTTTGAGCAGACAGTCCTACCAGGTTAGCAAGGAGGCTGCTCTCGAGGCTAAGGGAAACCTGCCCTTTCAGCGGTCCATGGGGCTTACCCTTTTCTTTCCTGGCTTTTACTCCCTCTGAGATCAAACACTGCAATGTTTTCAAAACTTTCTGGGTCAATCCATCAGGCCAGAGTACATCTGTATTTGAAAATAATTCTGGCTGTTCTAAAGCAAACTTTTTTTTTTTTTTGAGCAAATAGATATTTTTGTATTTCTGAACACATCACAGACATATTCAAGACACTAACTTCTGGACAAACACAGGCTGAAGTGGCAGTATTTATCACTCCCACGCACTCCTGGGCAGAACTGCACTGTTTTGTCTGCAAAATCCCTGGTCCAACCTGGATACTTTGCCGAGGGATGCTGTAAGGAACACGTGAGGTGAATAGTCAGGTGCTTTGTCTGTTTCTTTCCTAAATTATCTGAACTATTGGCCAAAATTATTCTATAGGCTGGTAGACTATATTGTTGGGAAGTGTTTGGATTAGCCTTGATGTTCTCTCCACCTGCTTTCTTCCTGCTACTTCTTTTTATTCTCCATTGGACTTCGTCATGCTGTCTTTCTGCCTCCTCACATTCATGATAACACTAAGCTGTACCCAAAGGTTTCTAAAGCGTACTACAGATGCAATCTATTCTTAACATGAAATAAACCCACTAGAAGACTTCTGACCAATATGAATACCTTTAAGTGCTGGAGTGTATAAAGTACCAATTGGATTAATAAAGGACACACCATCCTCCCCATCCATCTCTGGGTCATTGTCCACTGCAGCATTGCCACCTACGTCAAACCAGAGGTTACCTTAACAGACTGAGGCTCATTGGCACTAAAATACAGATAAGCGTTTCAACATGCATGACTTCAGCATATTTAGGGAAGCATCCAAATGAGAAAAGAGAATAAATCAAAGTATTTAACATACAGGGAACACTTAGCGAGTTGCGGCATGAACCCCCAGTCTCTTATCTCTAGAACTTCAATTTAACAGCAGCAGCTTGTGACAATGAATTTCTTAGCTCTGTTTTAAGCAGACTGTTGCAAACTAAGGCACAAACTTCATCTTTAACCATTTGGATGCTGTGAAACATCCCTTTTAAGCCCTTCTTGAAATTAATATAGCCAAGAAACTGGAAAACACCAGTACTCAAGGGCTAAGTTCAGTACCCTTGCTGATCAAGGTATGTACTGTGTCAGCACAGGGAAGGAATAATCTGATATTTTCCTCTCCTTCGCACCCTGAAAGCAGGGTGGTGGTCTACCAGGAGTGGGGACCAAAGGAATTTATGAGTTGCTCATTTGTGCTTGGGCATATAGAACATATCAGGACCAAAGTATGGGCAGTTACATAGAACATATTAGAAGCACAGTACGGGCCATATACTTTGCGCTACAAGCATGCAAAGGTTCCCCCGCCCCACCCAAAAATGGCTTTTCCTCTTTATCCTTCTTTGATGAAATTAAAATTATGTCATGTGAGGCATTCTGTTGGAAAAAAGCATTACACAATAACATTGGTACAAAACATGCACTTAATCATTTAAACTTGTTACTTCCTCTCAGGATTTCTAGTCTATCATACTCTTGATTCAAGCTGTGGAGAACCAGGGGTTAAAAAGTCCACCACAGTGCAGATGGCTGAAGAAACTATGTGGCCCAGGAGATTACGGGTTAGTAGAGATCTTGAATCTGGCCCACACCAGTTATAATCAACGTAATGCCATCTGACAGCTGTCTTGAGACCCTCAGCACATGAAATTAGCTCCTTGTTGACTGAAGTCAACACCACTGTCGTTATTAGGAAGGGTCCTGGCTGGCAGCCTGAGCCTCTGCCCCCAGAGACCTTCTGCGCAGGACCAAGGCCCACCCACAGCAGGGCAGGGTAGAAGAAGCTGCGTCTTTCCCTGGCATAAAGCCTGGCTGCCAGTCTCCAGGACCAACGTCCTCAAAACACAGGTGCTGGCAATGGGAGCACATAGCCTGTGGCTCCTCCTTCTTCAGCACTGTAACCCCAAAATGGAAGGCTCAAGAATCACAGCAGGAACTTGATGGCACATTTTGCAGAGCGCAAAGCCAGGATTACAGCTGAAGGACTGACATCTGGCTATTTGCTCAGAGACTAAATGCCATACGTTCATCTAGTGCTAAAAAGGCAACACACAGACATACTAGTACATAACAGTCAAATATGCTAGCTACAGGAGAATTATCTATCAGCGTTTTGCTGATCATTAGCATTAAAGGAGGGGAAGGGACACCTTGAACACGAAGCCACTTTACCTATATATCCTCCGCCTCCTCCACCTGAGGAGCACCCCCCTCCACCCCCTCCGAAACCCCCTCTTGTCTCCCACCCCCACTTCTTCATGGCCTGGGGGCAGGATCTTCCTCCAGTAGCACCTTCCAGCAAGGATTTTCCTGACCACAGGAAGGAAGTGTTATCATTCCAGCCACCTCCACCACCTGCAGTTAAGAGAAGAGAAAAGGCACAGGTAGGGGTTATTTCTGTGTAAAAAACACTGCAGGGAACTGCAGAACAAGCACTCCTTCAAAGAACCTCAGCTGAAAGTAAGAATATTATGCCTTGGTTAGAAGAGAGGATGTGCTTGATACGCAGTGCTACAGTGACCTTTCTGTAGGGCTTTCGACCATGTTAATTATCTGCAGCTCTTTTCACTTACCATAAAAGGACAAGTATTTTCTATGGAAAATGTAAAAAGATATCCCTGCCTACTCCCCATCCACTTGTTTCTGGCTTACAGAGCCTTCCCCTTCTCTTTGCAAAAAATACTTTTGAAAAACCCTATGTCAGTTCTGAAGCAGCATAAAAGGAATTTAGTGAACGGGATGTGAAAACATGTACCAGCCCCCACTCTAAATACAACATACTCACCAGTGACTCACTTTCAGCTCTGCTGGTTGTTCAGTCCAAGGTCTCTTCACAGAGACTTCTAGCCAGGGTGCAATTATGCTCTTTCTGCATAAGCCAGGGAAACTGTGAGTATGTCTACACAGCGCAACACAGTGCAGGGAGCAGGACGGCCACATTGGCACTGCAAACTCCCACATCAAAAATCAAACAACTTTTGTTATGAGAGGTACTACGTGATTTTGGGAGAATGCTATGGCTATACCATCTCTGATACTCTTATTTAGGCCAAGTATCCTGCACTATGAGTACATCCTTTTGCATCTGTTATACTTCCATCTTCCCCCTGAACTGTGTTTTCATTAGTTTTGTCTCACCTCCTTGCGAGGAGGAATCTGGGAGTACCACATATTCACAAAGGTTTTCTTAGAAAGAATAAATTTCCTTACCTGCAGCTCCTGAATTTCCATTCAGTCCTGGAATAGAGGAATCATTCTCCAGCCTTTCTGGATGAAATGTGTCTGTTTTGGCCCTGTAGGCCCTGCCACCACCTCCTGCTGCAATTATCAAGGGGACCGGTTCTCCATTCTCCATCTTAACAAATTCAGAAATAAAGGCAGTATTTCAAACTGAGTCAGACACACAAATGGAAGCTCAACCACATGCCAGTTACTAGGCACTTAGGACTGCTCAGCACTACAAATTGCCATTGCATTATTTATGCACCCACATCCAAAAGATTAATGAATAACACTAGTCATACCAACTTCTGCAACAGGGAACAGTGGCATCAGCAGCTCCATGAATTGTACCTGAAGTGCTGATGGCTCTTAGAAAGCTTGTCATGTTACTGTGTGATGACTTTCATCAAATGAAACAGATAAGGAGCACTGCTTTATGTAGTGTTTCCACTGGTAAAGGACTGCTACACTGGAAACTGTCTGAACACAGAGTTATGTAGAATTATGTAGAAGCTGGGTGATCTAAACTTATTGTTAACTTTTGAAGCCGATGTTTGGAATGAGTGCTGTCTCAGCTAGTACATGACAGAAAAGATCAGTGGTCCCTAGCTATAGGGATGCTGACAGAAAACGTATAGGCTATCCTCAACTTTCCTTGTCATTGCATTCTATAAGCCGAACGTGTAGCTGAAGTCTAATGTTCTACAAAAATACATTTGAGTAAAGTCCTGTGGAATTTGCCTTTTGCTGTAGAATTATGCTTCAGCATCTCAGCTTGCATTGAAAAAAAATCCAATTCAAACTATTATATTTGTAAAGGAAACTCCAAGCCACTGAAGCAAGTGTGGCCGTACTGTGTAGCAGTTCTAAGACGTGTGAAGGGCCAACTCAGCTCACTACAGCTATCAACTGGAAATGAAGGACACCCAGAGCTCACGTTGTGGACACTTCCCCAGAGATGTAGTATATGGGGTTCTCACATATTTCACGCTGCAATACTAGAAGTGAGTGGCAGGATGTGTTCACACCGAAGGTGCCCAGGGACTATGTTTCCATACCTTAAATATGTAAGTTGCACCTCCCCCACCTCCACCTCCTCCTGCCCATTCATTGACACTTCTGTTCACACGTATCTCTTCTTCAATCACATTGTTCTCTCCAATGCAGACTTTCTGTATAACATCATTAGTCTGCAAACAGAAGACCAAGTCTGAATTTGGTAAGAAATCTCCATGTTGTTGAACACACATAGGCCTCGTGGACCCTTCACCCTCCCAAACCAATAAATTGTCTTCCAGCGAAACTACATAAGCAGCAGAAGCAAGTGAATGCTCTTCTAGAAGAATCTCGCTTTTTGCTTCAACCTTTGTCAGAAGAATTTTTTGCCATTTTAATTGAATTATGTTGAAGCAAGCTCAGTGCTGATATCTATTACCATGTAAAACAGCTCCATTAACTTTTAACATACAAGATGTAGCAGAATTTACTGCAAATACTTCCAAGCATTAACTATCTGTATTTCACAAGTAGGGAAAGGGAGTAACTCAGCGATGATGTGACTTGCCCCATGTCACAGAACAGCCAAATGGCAGTGACATAGAGAGAGCCCAAGTCTCTTTACTCCTCTTCTAGTGCCCCATTGGTTGGGGCCAGGCAGCCAACGTGCATCGATCCAGAACTAAGGTGTATTGCTGGCTCACATAGATGTACCAGAGCTACCTTTAACCTAGGTAGTCATAGCACAGACAGCAGCAATGAGCTCAGCGTAGACTGGCCACCTAATATTTATTTAGACTTCCAGGCAAGTTTTGATGCTGATCTGACGCTCATGCTATAGCAGCAATCCACCGTTTGATTGCAATGTTGACCTGATGTTAAAGAAACTACCTCACTAAAAAGCCTCCGTATTTCATACTCAGCATTTTTTCCCCTCCACCAATTATCACCAAATGTAATGAGCCTTCTGTGTTACGAAAATCACTGGATTCACTAACTGATCTCAAACACATTATACCATCATTTATAAGTTCTTCTTCTGGACTATAACCTAAGAAAGGTAACTGTCACTTTGATTTTAAATTGGAGCACTAAAGTATATGACAAACAGGACTCCAGTGTGAATACTTGTATGTTGCAAGCTTTGCTTCTACCTCATTTTACTTTAGACTTTTCACCTCAGTAACGCTATCTAGCTGTGCACACTGAACTCACTAAGTCAACAACACTTTAAGGGAAAAAGGCACAAACAGTTGTTATAGTACAATTGACCTTCTTCCTTCTGCTTTCATGTCTATGTTTTCTTTCGGAAGAGGAACCTGATAAAAGCATCCTCAAGTTACAAATTATTCTGTTGACCACAAAATGTGTCCTAGGCTGTGCCAGAGAATGAATGGCATCCATTTTGTGTGTGCAGAATTGCCTATGGAACTAAACAATCCTCCTTTCCCATGTCTTCCCTCTCCTTAATTGATTTGGAGCTGGGTGGGGATGATTAATAAAATGACAAAGTCAATGACCCAAAGGAACCACTAGATTACAATTGAATTAAAAAAAAAAAATCCTTCATGGCACAGACATAATTGATTACAATCCAATCTAGTATAAGTCCCTTCTACCAGTCAACGCAATCTCTTTGCCTCAATGAAAGAATTACATTAGCACTCAATAAATTCTCACTAAGATTACAGTGGCCTGCAATTTAATGAGTCCATATATTACACTCAGATGGAATGTCTTAGTTATAGACGTTAGATGGAACTTTGAGTTAGGACATTTCTCCTTTCAAAGAGGTTTCATATTAATGGTTTGTTTGTAGATATGTATAATTCCAGTTCTAACATTATTTACTTCAGAACCCAGCCTTGAGAACCCCTCTTTCTGGTCTACATCCTTCAACCTTTCTTTGCTGTAACAGACTGCTAAGATTTCACTCTCTTGGATGCCAGCCATTAACAGCTGAGAAACGCACAGCATTTAAATGTCCAGCTCAAAGCTCTAGGTGAAATTTCATGAGGTAATACGTAGTTTCCTCTATAAGAATTGCCTATTCCCTCATCTTCCAAAGAATGCTAAACAATTAATAGATTATTGTGCCTTCAAATGGAGGAAGTTGCACCTTTCTGTCAAGGCATTTGCAGCAATGGTTCGTTAGTAACACAAAAATCAGGACTGACCCAGCAGTGATTAATTTGTCTCTCCCATTCCCATACAGAGAATAACCAAACAGGCCCTGTGAGGTGGGTGTCTCCAGAGTTGCAGAGTACTATAATAATGGCAGGGCTGGCCTCAACAGCGGAACAAAGACAAAGCTCTGTGAAGCCAACCTTAAAGACTGATCTCCAGAGGAAAGGAAAGTAGGGTTGTCTTTTCTCTCCAAAAACCCACACAGATGCTCTGAGGTATGCAGACCAACCAGCAACCTGTAGTGTGTTTGTATCAATGGGGCCTGAATGTTGAAGAGGAAGTGAGAACAGTCAACCTGGTACTTCATCTTTTCACACTCGTGCCCTCTGAGTAAAACTGTAGCTATCCTTTGAACCATATAACCCAAACCCTCTCAAGGACAACGGTTTTCTCTGCAAACAGACAAAACTCCATGGATTTGTAGAAGGAATTATAAGGCAAAACAGAAATGGCAATCACTTACACTAGGACAAGCATCTTCTCCTTGCTGTCCCACCAAGATATACAAAGTATCATCCTTCTGGAGGTCAAAAATTCCAAGCACAGACACGCCGTGGGACCGCACCATGGTGTTCTTTCCTCCCTTCCCACCAGCAGCTCCATAGCCTGAGATGCTGCAGGAAAAAGAAAACAAGAGCCTGGCACCTCAGTTGTCCCAGCCAGGTGGAAGCTAGTACAAACCACTTCTGGGCACTGAGTGTTTTGCACACCTGAACTGTACACAGTGTCACAGGGCTGTGCCCTGAAGACCTGACACTCTAAATAAATCTAAACCCAAAGCTTGAAGACCGAGATTATCTGCTCTACACAGACCTATGAACTTGGGTAGCTACAGAACAGCTTCTTTCACACTGATTCTTGGGCAAATGCTCGCTGAGGACAGAGCGAGCAAGTCCCTGTAGTTTCAAACTTTAATGTATGAAACACATCTTGTTTCCCAGAAGGCGTACCCTTGAGAGGTTTGCAGCAAGGAAGAAAAAGAACAGAAGCAGGAGAACTGGTAAGTACAGCACATATGGCTAAAGAGAATATTAAGTACGAGACCGATGGCGGAGATTTGAGAAAGCAGACAGCACAACTGGTCCTGAGAGTATGGACCAGATGGGAAACAGCTCTCCTATTCCCACGTCCAGAGGAATATAGAAGAGTAGACGGACATGACACCAACTGCAGTAAACAAGGAAAGCAAAAGCCCCCTGGCTAAACTCTCAGCCACCACAAATGTCTCACTGTCTCCAGCCAGGAGAGGCCAGGTTGCATACACAGGCTGCTGCAGTCTCAATTAAGGCTCTGGGACCTTTATTTCAAGCAGTCAAGATTCAGAGGTCCTTAATGTTGTCGATGTACCCAGAGATGTGTCTGTACCACTGCACTGCTCAGCTCCTCCCCTCTCCCTTTCTAAGTACATAAACAATTCACATACTTGAAGCAGCTTTTACCAAAGGATTTCAAAGCACTCTGCAACAAAAGACATAGTTACTCAACTTTCTGAGCAAGTGGGTGGTGGTACAGCAAGCTCAATTTAGATCTGAAATAAGCAGGTGATTCTCCACTGACATTAGTAGCTTTGCAGCCATTTGCATGAGAGTAAAATTCAACCTGGAGCATGTAAACAGTGACCGCAGGGCTGAGAACACAAAACTTCCTCTTGGCTTCCTACCAGTTACAGTATAGGTGCTCTGCTTTAACTCCTCCTTTCCTCCAGCACCTGGCTGGTCTTTGCCCAGCCCACTCCTGCATGCAAACAGGCTACAAGCGGAACAAGCCAGCACCACCCATCATGAGTGAGCATCCTGAACAGGTTGGGCAGCCAGCTCACTCTCAACCAGCGACTTGCCTTAACAATTAGCATGAGGAACTCATGTCATGATACTGCTCTGAGGCAGCCAGCACGGAGCAGTTCTGATGTTGAAGCAACTACGGAGCATCAAGTGCCTCATAAAGCACATTAGATCCTCGCAATGTGACATGATTATGTTCATGCCACTGCTGATAACCAAAGCAATCATTCCCCAGTAAGGCTGCACTGGAGCCAGCAGAAAAAGTGATGGACACAGCACTGGGCTACCCTGAACAGATGCTGCATGAATCTGAAGACTGAGTTGATTTGCTGTAGAATTTTGTAATGGCTAATGAGGTGCACTACCAGGCACAGCAAGCTGGCAGGGCTAATCGGCTGCAATTAGGGGCCATATTTTTCTGTGTAAGAACAGATTTTGCATACAACCAATGATGTCAGGAAGTTCAGGAGAACCCGTTCTGGCCTCATGCCTCATTCAAAGGCTGCAGACAAATAAAAACCAGTAGAATCAGGAGACTGTCATTCCCTATTCAAAATGGGTGTCACTATTTAAACAGATGACTTCAAGATTTAGCAGGAATCCTTTCCTTAGGCACCGCATTCTTTTACAGGAGGAATCCATTTAACCATATTCAGACTGCCCTGAGTAGATATAACCAAAACACAGAATACCTTCCACTGTCTTCCTCCTTTTCTTTTACTATGATACTTGTAGGAACTGAAAAAGAAAACTGCATCTTCAGGAAGGATCAGGATGAGCGGAGTGCAGTGGCTGTGCAAATGAGGGCTGGAGAAAAAAAATCCACCTCTAGGTAGACAGGTCATAGGAAACACTGGAGCTAGTTTTGAGAATATGAGAAAATGCAGTGCCTAGGCTGGCCAATTTAGGAGGACACCATTTTGCATTCCATCGTGCCATGTTCTTGTGCTACCTTACAAGAAGTGACCAGAGAAAAGAGAGGACAGTGGAAGTGACAACAAATGGACACCAGCAAAACGGACCAAAGACTCTTGTTTTAAAAATGGAAAGAATGGGGATAATGGAAGGTAACGTGCCATTTCTTACAGTTCACTTCTCTCATACTTGATCATAGGCCTAGATATGGAATGACAAGACCTTCTGAACGCGTAGAAGAAAACCTGCAAAGGAAAATATTCTTTATATTGCCTAACATTATTGTTATACAATGTGCGGTCCCTTGGGAGCAAACTAGATGATTTTGACCATATCAGCATTGAAGTATGCAGGACTCCAGTCTTCAAATGAAGATACCTACAGTGTATGGCAGCCTACCCAGACCTTCACAGATGGTGGGGTTTTCTGGGTGTAGTAGAATTTTGTGGAAAGTTGAGCTTTCTGTCTTTGCATTTTAGTAATGCACATTCTGCCTTGTGTTCACACAATCTGTATCCTTCTTATGCAATTAACACGAATGTAACTCGCTGCTCTACATTACGTAGTATAAAACACACTGATACGGCATAACAACAGTTTTCTTAAGAGCCCAACAGCCAGCTGGAGGATTTATCTCTGGGTCAGGTATACTGGAGATGGCTATCAGGCTAATTTACAGGACACTCAGTGCAGCAGGCCTGCAGGGGAGAGCTAAATACAGGCAGTGGGTCCATACCCTGGGAAGCCCCAGAATTGATTCTGCAACTTGACATTTTCCTAGGGCTATGCTATACTGGGGGACTCTGCTGCCCCTTCAGCAGCCCAGATTCACAAAGATGTCAAGTTAATTTAAGCCCACAATTGCCTCCTCCTTCCCCCAGGCTGTGAGTTCTCTCCTATAGCCTTAAGAGGTGCAGAAGAGAATGTCATCCATTTATATATAGGTTACCAATGACATTAGCCATCTATTATCTATACAGAACCTAAAAGTCTGTTAGGTCATTTATAGGACTTAAATAGACAGGTCCTCCCTGCAGGACCTGTGGTTTGTATTGTGCAGCAAAAATCAGCCTGCAGTTGCACTGGTATTCTGGCTCTTCTTGGGCTAGGATATTAAAGAAATGACAATGTTGTAAGTTTATTGCCTCTTCTTTTTGGGCTATACTTTATAACCATATTTACTGAATGCTGGTCCTGAAAAATTCTATTCACCCCAGGCAACTCATTTTTGATAGCTGAGTAAAATATCATTAATGCTTTTTTCATTACCATCAATCCTTGAGGTAATAGGCACTCAGGCAGAACTCGCGCCTAGCCTAGCCTAGCCAGTTTCTCAAAACTGCTTTGCAGTAGACTTCTGATAGAGACTAATATCTATCTTCAATACTAATATTCTTTTTCAGTAAAAAGAAAAAAAAGAAGGTGCCAGTGAGTTTGAACTGAAATTTGTTCAAAGCCTGCAGTGGCATGTTCTGCTTTGAAATCCATGATGCCACCATTGGTTTCAATAGGGAATGTTGCATAAAAAATCCCCACCACTAGACAGTCTTTGATTCAAACAGACAGTTCTGCTTACAAACTGATGCATGTAATGGCTTGATGTTACCATTCAGATACAGTGAACTAAATTTCGATTGCACTTCTTTCCCTGGCAAGAGCAAAAAGAAAAAATGATTGGTAAAAATCTGATGAAGTAGCATTGAACCGTATCTGATCATCTCCATTTGAAAATAACTCCACAGGGGGATTTAAGTGGTAGAATCCTCAGTATCACAGAGCCTAAAGATTTAGGCGGCTGGCTTCCAAAATCAATTCTACAGTGGTGAGCCAGGCTTACAGGCTCAACTTACCATGCCTAGATTAAAAAAGCAAGGTGCTGAGCAGCACTTGATGCAAGCTGTCCCATAAGAAATGCTGACATAATATTGTGCCTCCTATATCAGGTAAAGAGTGGGAAAAGCTCATTCTGATCCCAGAATTCAATGGATGGCATATGGGATATGTATGCCCCTTGGCCTGGGGAGGTGAAGACACTCGACTTTCAGATACTTATAGAGCTCTCTCAATCTGTAACCATTCAGGCTAAAGATTTGTCTGCCTCAGATGGTTGCTTCTCTTTCTTCTCTCTTTCACCAAAAAAATCACATCTTCCAGACAAACAAATCTGAGACTGGAAAGGTTAGAAATCAGGACCAAAAATCCAAGCAGATCTAGCCAAACTTCTGAATATAATACCTTGTATATGCCTAGCATGTATCTGCAACTTGGGTAAGTTTCAAATGCAAAGATATATCATGACAATCAGAGATGGTTCTCTTACCTGTATGTGTTGGTTGCTGGTACTCTCCAGATCTGAATGCCTTGGAGAATCCCTTCAGCTCCTACAATCACACTGAGGTTGGAGTTCCTGTAGGCATCATTGCATTGGCTCTGCGTGGGGCCGTAGGGTCCACTGGCACCACATGTTGTGAATAACCAGTGATCTGCAATGAGGACATAAACAAAGCATGATCTGAACAGCCAAAGATCAAGTAGCTGTTCTGCTCTTTATTCGCTCTCTCTTGTTGGACCCCAGAGAAGAACCTGACCCCTGAGGTTTCAGCCAGAACAAATACTCACAGAATTCTCTTTAAAGACTCATAGAGCTGTGTATCTCAGTATTTGACAGCTTTTCATCTACATCTCCTGAAAACTATCACAACTATGAACATAGCTTTACTTTTTCTAAGGCTGAAAAAGGCAAAGATCAGAGAGTAGAGTAAAATGCAACACAGACCACCCAGCTTTGGGCTCTGCTCTGCTCTTTGGGCTGTTAAAGTGCACGCTCGAAACTTCAAGACTGGTGCATTTTAGCACTTTCAGTTTCTACAGACATTTGATAATTGAATTTATTTTATATGCAAAAGTAGCTGTTAATTAGATAGAAACCTGTAAATACAACATCATCTCAGTGATTACAACATAACAAATAAACTAATTGTATTTTGAATAATTATTTGCTCACAAGAGATTCAAGTTAAGCTTCAGAAGGCAAAAAACCTGACTGAGGCCTGTAAAACAAGCATTCAGCTCTGCATGTTCTAGGCCAGATCTGCGGGTGTAAATCAATGCGCTCTTATTACAGCCATTTTCATCGACTGGAAGTACCAGCCCTGTACAAATAGATTTCTAGAACAAGGCTTTGCTAATTTATGCCTCAAAGATCTAATTTTTTAATTTGAATACATGATGCTGAAAAACGCTGTCCTTTTCATTAAAGATTTATTATTACGCCCAGTGCAGTTGCAAGACCATAATGCTCTTGTAAAGCCCACCCTAACATATCTGCTAGTATACCAGGAAATATTTCATATGTAATCAAAACTAAGATTTAGATGGTAAATAAGTGGACTAAGCATTTTTGGTGAACATTAAATGATTTATTACTCATACTTATTAACCAGCTAATATATACAATCTAATAAACTCTATTATTTAATTCTACTGCCATTAAAGACAAGAGACCTGAAATACATCTAAAGAACATAATTTCTACAAATAATGTTGTGCCAGACAGCCCTCCTTCTGGCTTTCTCAAAGCCAATATTTCCCCCCAGCTTCCATAAAGCAATACAACACATGCAGACGCTTTCAGCAATGGCACTAATTAGCTCAGAGCATTATCTTGATCTGCTTCTTGGAATTCAGAGCTACTGTTCTAAGCAGATCGGGTGTAGAAATGATGTTCTGCATGTGTCTGGACAAGAGAGGCCAGCAGTTCTCCCATTACTATTACTGGAGGGGTTCACCCACCAGAAATACAAAGAAACACATTAGTTGAGCCAGGCACAAGGTCTGAATTACCTTTTCACAAACTAATCCTGAAATTGAGCTGAATTCTTTCTTATAAAAAAGTTCAATGCATGAAATGGATCACATAATTTGGCAGGACCTTAAGAAGTAAAGTGGCTGGTATTTCTGAGAAACCTTTGTAATACAGTCTTTGCTATTCCAAGAGGCAATGCAAAACTGCTACTTTAGGAAAGCTTCCCAATATAAGTGTTGCTGAGAGAATAATCTCTTCCTCCTTACTGCAAAATTTACACCACCTCTCCTCAAAACTCCCCTGCAAGGGTCCTCTAGAGATTTTGCTACTGCTACTTGTTTTATATGGATACTTACATACTTATTTTACTTATTTCTCCAATCCTTCTGCAATGGGTGGCAGTACTAAGTCTTAAAATTAGTAGATAGCAAATGTAAGAATCCCCCTCTCTCCTTCTCTGCCTCCAATGTACCCCTATAAAACCCAAGAGCAACAGGAAAGAGTGGAAAAGCACCTAAGAAAGCAAGGTCTAAAAGTTACTAAAGCAAAATGCATCAGTAGCTCTGATATCGACAGTCTTGTACCTGAAGTTACTCATGTTTATTCTTGCAAAAAAACCACCCAAAACCAAAGCAAAATCTCACAGAAAATGGAACATGAGAGACTCATTCTGTCAGCTATCACAGTGATTTAACATTGCAACATCCCAGTGGGCTAAGCCACCTGTACCGAAACATATGTTTAGTAAAGCAGGCAGGCAAGTGTCTTCGTTTGGAAGAATAAGAAGCCATTTGGATGTCTCCAGTGAAACATCAAACATGTTCCCAAAAGCAGAAGCAGGTGACCTTCAAGGGGACAATAAACCCAAAACATGAGAGAATTAAAATGGAAAACTGCAAGTGGTAAAACCTAGGACAGACCACAGTATGTGCTGCTATGGTTAAGCTTTACATTTCTGATTTACTCTCTCCTTACCTCATTCTCTCTTTACCTCATTCCTTAGGTATCCGCTTTACCAGGCCTCGGCAAAAGTACCTCTAGACTATCACACATGTAACACACAGCACAGCTCAACCTGAAACTGGCAGCTCTTGACTCCCACCGGGTTCTAGGGACAGGGGACCAATGAACTACATCATATTCCAAAATGCTTCTTAATGGCCCTCTGTTTCCTTAAAACCTCAACGGCCTGGTGGAACAAAAGAAAAACATCCTCCTGCTGCAAACATTATGCCTTCAGACTTTGAACTGAAGCAACCAGAGCAAATTTTGTGTTTTCTGCCTCTTGGATAGACTAGAGGGGGCTCACTTCCAGTGCAGAGGCAGTATCAGGGTAAGAGCAAAGAGCAAACAGTGCTGGTAATTTAAGATTAGTGAATGTGCATCTAAACTCTTAGAATCTGGCTTTTAAGAGCACAAGACTAGGGGGAATGAAAAAACACAGAGACACGTTATGCCAGAGAGTGTGATATAAGGAACCTGGAGATGACTGAGCATGGGAGGTACTTAGATTTCAAAAGCGGTCCTGTTGTAATGAATACATTGGTGTATACAAGATTATATGTAAAGCCACCCAGGTTCTGCAGCTGCTGCAGTCAGTGCTAGCAGACATATTTACTTGCTCTATTCAGGTAGATGGTAGACAGGAATGGGAGAAGACATGTTTCAGAAGAAGCAGAGCTGGGTAGTGACCTTTGCCCAAAACATTGCAATGGGAAGTCTGGCCCAAGTGAAGTCCACAGGGAGACCGCACCTGATTTGAATCAGCAAAGATTTCAGTAAAACCCACAACCAGGTGTTGCGCTATCTCCTCATTTGTCACTGCTGTGCTGACTTGCAAACAGTCCTCCTGCTGTTTATATGCACTTTCATATGTGATACTGAAAGCCAGTCCAACATGTAACAGCTTTGTCACTGAATTAAATGGGACAGAATATGGCATGGGAAGAAGTCGCCTCTCATTTCAGCATAATTAGGACAGATGGATCTTAGTTACAATTCTGGATACAGACTAAAAACCTCACACTTCCCTCCCTCTGCTCTCTTAAATGTTTCACAAAGCCAACCCTCAATCTGCAGATGTAACAGTAGCCCAAGATCTTAAACCACTAACCCAGTAACCAGAGTGCTGCCCATCTCAGGTAACCCACCACTCCTTTTTTTAAGTAAGAATGCCCATTCACTCCCCATAAAGTATTGATTTTCTCCTGATTCTAGAAATTACTGCAGCATGCCTCATGAGCTCAGGGAGAGCATTTCTACAGGTTGCTGCATGCTTCAAATTGAATTACTGTAAACTGCTGTGGCATTACTTTGATCTCCAAAGACTAAAGCAGCAGCACTGAATCGAAAATCCTTAAGCAGCTGGGTGAGAAGCATAGATTTTTTCCATCAGTGCACAAGTGTGGTCTGTTGCATACTGCCTGGCATACCTCCCCTTCCTTCTGCAGTGTGGGACAGGCTAACATTGCCAGCACCTCACGCTCACACAATGGGAAAAAAAGCAGGACCCGCCAGCCTAAACCTTTCCAAACAACTAGCAGGTTTCGGAAGTTTGCCCAACTTCACACAAGTTACAGATGCCTGGTTTCCAGAAACAGCTGAGCATTCCCGTGATGAAAACTAACAGGTAGTTAAATGTAGGGTCCTTATATATTCTGTCATTGGCAGTTGCAAGATGCTAACTGGGTTTAAAAACTGGAAATTCCAGTTTAAGGTGGGAGGAAAAGAAAAGAAGTGAAGATTACACTGAGATTCAGAATTGGGGCACTACATTTCAGTAAATAATTTCTACATCGCTTCGTTAGATGGAATCCCCACTTTCACAAGAATGTGGCAGAGGAATCATCATGTCTTCTGCCTGTTCACCCGCACACCTGCCCTCCTCAAGCTCCCTGGCAATCTCCCCAGCACATTGCTAAGGTCCTAGAAACAATATTTTGCAAGAAATGCCATTTTGGCTCTGTTAAAATAGATTTTAAAAAATTCCTTCTTCACAACTTTTCTTTCCAAATTAGATTTACTGATATATTTACACACACAGTCACTCATGCTTATTTTCTTTTGCACAGCAGATGTTCTAGTTTTCACCCAGCTTAGCTAGACACATAACAGGCACACCAATCAAGGCACTGGATTTCAGCCACAGCAAAGGGGAGTGATGTCCTGCTCTTGGAAAACAAAAAGAACAAAACCCCACAAGGCTTAAAATGACTAACTCATTTGAAGGTCTGATACTACTTGCAGCCCAAGGCAGCGCTGCTGCAGGCACTGCTGCAAATGGCAATGAGAAGGAGAAAACAGTGGAGCAAAGCCTAAAGCACGTTTGTACTGCTAACGTAGAAAGCAATTTCACTGGCACATATAGCACGTAAACTCCATATCACAAAGCAGACACAGGCATTTTAGCTATACCTCAAGGGACTAAATGTATTAACTGGCAGTTGTTAAATTAAGCTGGTTTGAACCGAGGTTCAATTCATTCCAAACCAAAACTTTACTGTGATTTGAGAAAATTACCAACCAAGCACCATGCTATTTGGCTGATTTTGGAACATAGAGTATTGCACTAGTGAAATGCATTGGTGCTTTAAAACAATGTGTAGGCAGTTTGTGGAACTTGCTGCCACAACCTCTATTCAGGCCAAGAGGCTATCCACTCCCAACAGAGTAAAAAAAAAACATTAATAAGGGCTATAAGGTCTCATGCTTCAGGGGTATAAGAACCCCAGTGGCTAAACTTCTGGAGGCAATTAATTCTGTTAGTTGTCCCTCAGGGCATTCATTTTACTTCCTCCTCTAAGGCAGATGTCATCAAACTGGATGCCATGAACAAGCAGAATGCTTGCTTCATCTATTTGTGGAAACATTCACAAGCTCCCTAACAATACTTGGCCAATATGGGAAATCAGAGGCTTACAGGAAATCGCCCGTCTTAATCCTAACTAACATTTGGCTGCCATTGGCACCATGGTATGTGTGGAGGGGTATACCTTTTACTCGGTGCCTGAACAATCTGCTATTACCAGTAATTCCAGGGCTGGTCTGTGCTGAAAGTCTGCAGGCAAAGCATACTATAAGTGTATATAAGAAACATGTTCAGCGATGTGAGGAAGGAAAAACTTTCCAATTTTGCTTTGGGTTCTGTTGTTTAACAGCATCTTGAGAGCAGTAATTTGAGATCATTACCTTTTCCAGGACTAACTTTGCCAGAAATGAATGAAGCGGGGCAGAGGTTTGAAAGATGATGGTAAATGGCAGAAATAGGCTGTGCTCACAAACAGTCCTTGAACTCTTAAATGTGTCTACACAATGATATTAATAGGATAAAAAAGGATCACAGAAATTAGCGAGTCTTGACAGCAATACCAGAACCAGTTACACAGGTATGGCTAGACTAAAAGGAGGCCGGCTTTTCAACTATTTATGGAGTTACTATTTCTACCTCTATCTTTCCATTTTCTAAATGAGGGTGTCAACGGGAGACTTGGACGTGTTTTTCAGTTCAACAACAACAGCATCCGCAGTGATGACAAATGTATGCCAGATTGATCCTGAGTAGCATTTCAAAGAAATACTGAAAGCGTGATTCATGCTTCAGCTTTTTCTGAAGTGTCCATATAAAGGGAGCACTATCAGGGCATCCTTGTAGGAAGTTATCTGTGGTCAGTATAACAGGGCAAGGGCACTGCTCACTTCAAACAGCAACGAGAACGGCTTGTTTCTTGATACCTTCTGCAACCAGAACCTAACAAAGCAGCATGAAAAAACCTAATTTTTTTCCTCTTTTATGTTTCACTTAAAGAGATAGTGGGAGTCTTCCTTAAAGGGTGTTAAGTAACACCTGCTACTAATTTTTTGGAATTTGTTCACAATTACAAAGGATAGTAGAAATGCATGTTGAATAATAAAGATCAAGTTGGTTTGAGGTGGCAAAATTATTTCAAAACTTTCCTGAGATTTATATCAGTTTCTGCACAATTTAAACCGCTACTCTTAAGAGTGAGCAGCTTTAAAATTTAGGTTTAAAATGTGTCAGTTTCCCTGTTTATTTCAATTGTATAATTAACTCTAGAGAACACTTGTGCCAATTCAACTTTCTGATGTTGGGATCCAGTTGTATGTTGTTTTTCAGCATTGCACCTTTGCAATTTTTCAGTCCTACAGAGAAAGCAAGTGTAAATACTGCAATAAAGAAATTAATGTCTAAACACTCTGAGATCCCACAATCCATCTCTGAACATTTTCTATCACTATTCAGGATGCTACTTTTGTTGGGGGAGGGCACCGAGCTGTTATTCACTGTGTTAATTGATGCTTAATACAAAAATACAATTCTGCAGATACCTTTATTGCATTATGCCAACAGTTCAGTTAGTATAATTGCACACAAAGAGCAACCAAATGTAATTTTCTTTTACTTAATACTCAGCCCGCTGTTCGTTTCAGCTCCTTCATCTGATTAACTAATGTGACTCAGAGTTCTTCCGAGAAACAGCCATGTAAGTACTCGTAAGAGGACTCTCCCTGATGCAAAAGACAAAATCTGTGCAACCACTAAGTGTTGTGAGTAAGAGACCGGAGCTGAAGGAAAACAGTAATCCAGTCTGGATGAGAAAATGATGTGATGACAGTTTCCATGCAAGAGACCATAGTCACACAATGGCTGGTGGATATGCAGATGAGATGGGACAAAACAATGCAAGATTTGAGGGGAAAGAAGGTTAATCTTTTTGTACATTTCACAACACACCATTTTTGTACTGCGTGCCCTGACACGAGTAAGTTGTCAGCGGGACAGATGAGAAGCTGAAACATCAAAAGAGAGGCTACCCTCATGGTATTTACAGCCGATTCAGAAGCATCAGAAATGTTTAATTAAAGCTTGATTGCTCTCTGTCTTGTTATCTCCTTTTGCCTACCGAGAATCCTATTTTGTCTCCTCCAGTTTCCATGATAGTAATTTGTTTACCTAGAGTTCCTCATTACTGCTCACTGTATCTTTATATGCCTGAATTTCCTACATTCCGGCCTTGTCTATAAAAGGAAATTGCATTGGTTTGATATAAATTGGCTTTTTAATTGGTAGTTAAACTCCCTGTAGAGAAATGCTATGGTTTGAGCAGCTTTCAGTTTTACTTAAACTAATACCTAATCAATTTAAAAACGAAGCCAAAGTAAGTTTGGTTTACATAAAAATAAACAGTGCACAGAATTAACCATTTAAATCAAAAATCCTAGTTCCACTGAAGTTGTTTAAACCTTCTGGTATACACAGGTTTTCTTAAAACTTTTTTGCAGGCTTCTTTTACAATCAAGTTTCACCTGCAACCTTTCAGCAACGAGCTGGTATGTCAGAAAATAACATGTCATTAATTAATTGAAAAGATCTAACGGTCACCTAGCACTGCAAGTAACTGCGTGACTTGAAACCTACAGGAATTTTTCTGTGTTGGTCCTGGTCACCATCAAGAAACCTGAGAGAGGAACACCACCACATCAGTTGTAGCAATTTTGGGTCTTATTCTCCACACAGTGCATTCCTCATCCCACGTGTAACACATTACAGCGGTTAACAGATTTCTGGAAGCTTTAGGATCTTTCACAGCGTGGTTGTGTTAGATGTTTTGAACCTTCGGGGTACCTATCCTGGAGGCATCCCAAGACATGATAAGCAACGGCAAGCCTGAAGAAGTAATTCACTGGGTACAGGGCCTGAGAACAAAAAGGACAGGGAAGTTGGTGGTGATGACTATCACTTCTGCTGAAAACTGATTTCCAAGCACAAGCAAAACTGGCAGGTGCACATACGAGGTTGTTCTCAGTTACACAGGAGCAAATCGAGGCCCATAACCTTGAAAGCAATGGAGCTTCTTTGGATTTACTGTCATGTAAACAAAGTAGTACCCATCTTTCAGATTGTAGTTCCTGCTGTGTAGGCTGAGGGGACTTGGGGAGGGCATTTTATTATCCTGTTGTCTTCTCAGCTATAGGAACACAGTTCTTTGTTTTAATATGATACCTTAAGAAGGAAATGTTATGTATAGCCTGTGATCCATCAAACCAGCCAAAGATCACATTAGCTGTAATTACTTTTGGCTGAGCTCATATTGGTGAATGCAGTCTTTGAGACTTCAGGGTGGCGCTGATGCTGTTGGTTCACCCACACAACAGTAAATGCGTGGCCATCAAAGTAAAGGCCTTGACAGAGTCAGCCCAAGGTTTCTTAAATGCATTACAGGATGCAGAAAGAAACAGGATTAAAGCTGGGTAAAATGAATAGCCCAGGGTCCAAACAAGCATCTGCACCGTTTACTGAGAGCAGGGACTCAGCAACACAAAGGAAAAAGGTGATTCAGTGATGTGGAAACCCTCAGAAATGCAATGAATTCCCACTGCAAGAAACTGCAGCTTAGCTTCTCTGGTTTCTGCTCTGTCTACACCGAGGGCACAAAGGGGAGAAAACTGCTGAAGAAGTGATTTCAAACCTCAAGGCCTGGAGACAATTTTAGACAGAACATGAACAGGACCGAGGATCAAGTTCAGAAATTAGGCAAGCCAGCTTAGATACCACAGGAATTGCCTTGAATTTTCACCCCAAGGTCATAACAAATTATTTGAATTGCTCAAAGTACCTCGGTGACCTTCTCTTCTACCCCCATGTAATCTGACTCCCATTATTTCTACTATCCAAGCATTTCTTCAAATTGCATTCCTCATATAGGACAGGGAGCAGAAGAGCTAGATGTCCCACCATTTCAGGTCTAGTGAGAATTAGGAAGTAACAAAATTCTCGAAGCAACCTACAGCCACAAGATTTCTAGCCTGACACCCACATACCCACTTTACATTAACTTTGCATCCAAACTTCAGGCCTTTCTCCAATCTGAACCTGGTATCTGGTGGCGTCTGTGTTACTGAAACAGTAGGTACCCTGGAAGGAAACGTACATCTGCCTTAGGGAATTACATCACCACCTAAGCATTGACATTGCTATGGGAAGTCAGCCACAAGTCCATAGTCTACACTTCTGTACAGATCCTACCACAAGATCACTGACCTAAGAGCAACACTGAAAGCACTTAAAAGTAAAAGGTGGCTCCACTTACAGGCAGGAAACAGAGATACAGATATTGAAGGGAACACTTCAAAGGATCTGCAAAGAGGATGTAAGGGTCTTTTTAGAAATTATACCTTTGTGACCAGCCCAAGCTCACACACGACATCTGTAACAGAGCTAGACACAACCTTTATAGCTAAAGCAGGGGTTCACCCAGCCCAGCATCCTCTCATATGGGCTCATTCCGTCCCGTTCTCCTGAGGCTCCTGTCAGTGCTCCTGCACTTTTCTTGCTGTATGATGCTCAGTACATAAAATATCAACAAACTCCACTTGATGGCAACTCTTGGCCTACACTGCAGACTGTATCATCAGCCTCCACTGCCAGAGCTTGCTTCACAGGAGAGTTCAGGTGCCAGCAGCTGCCCTGCTGCGGCAGCATGGAGTGGGCTAATACATCCAGCTTTTCAGGCAGGCTTTGAAGACTATGTGGAGCTTTTGACTACATCAACCGGACTGCTGTTAGTATCTGAGCTAACCCCACTAGTTCATGTATTTCAACAGTACACTGCAGGTAGCAAAGTGAAACGTAACCGAGAATAGAACAGACTCAAAGAAGTCTAAGATGGAGGAGTGGGAGAGAAGGAGGCACCAGGAACAAAGCCCTGGGCTTGCTGACAGTGAAGGAGGCATATACCAACCACCCCCCTGTTCTCTACCTTAAGAGGGACAGTACTTCAGATTGGCAGGTAACTAGCTAGCTCTAGTGGCAGTTATAGCAAGTGCTTGTCTCTCCTGTAGTCACCCCTCATTTCCATGGCCAGCCCTGCTCCCCCAGGTAGGCTGGAGGTTGTGACCACCTGAATCAAATCAGGAAATGAAGCTGGCAAGGAGGAGGGAAGGAAATCGACTGAAACAGAAACGCAGATGTAGAGCCCAAAGCAGACACTGTGAATGTGTGGGCAAGCCTCAGAGGGTCAAGAAACAAACATTTAGGAGACAGTCATGTGAGGGGGAAGGAATGGAAATCTTGCATCTATTTGGCCCACGCTGCTACAGTTAAGCTGGAAAGGGGAGCTGCGGGACAGGGGAGAATGAAATAACATTGACCACGCAAGACTGACATTTCTAACTAACTAAAAATCATGTTTTTAAAACAAAGTCCAGTGGCTGTACTCTTTCAAATGGGCAATGAAAATATTACTGAAAAAGCGAAGTTATGTTATTGCAAACCAAGCCTGTATTAACTACGGATGGTGTTCAGGTTACCACAGGCTGGACTCGGTCAATTTGGACACTTCACTTTGATTCCTGCCTATTTTTAAATGACCCTGACACCAAACAACCTGTCTTACAGTTTAAAAGCACTTTTCACTTCATGAAGAGGCTCCCTCTGGTTCTTTCTTTCACCAGCTTGCAATTGAAATCCAAGTTACAGTTAACAGCTAAAAGTAATTGCCTCCTAGAGCTTGTTTTGTTTTGTTTGTAAGGGACTCGGGAAAAGCTCTTGTCGTGGTTTAACCCTAACCAGCCACTAGGACCACGTCTGCCCACACAGTTCTCGCCCCTCCCCTAGAAGGGCAGGGAGACGAGGGAGGAAAGGAGGGGAAAGGGAAAAACCCTCATGGGTTTAGATAAAGACAGTTTAATAGAAACAATAACAGAAAAGGAAAGTAACAATAATAATAATAATAGTTACACAAGTCACTCTTACTGCCCAGTGAATTTGCACCATTCAGAGCAGTGACTTTTGGATTCCTGTCCCCCCGGCCAATCCCATTTATATACTGAGCATGGTATCTACGGTATAGAATATTCCGTTGGCCATTCCCTTCTTCTGTCTAGGCTCCTTCTCAGCTTCTATGGGAAGCTGAAAAGAGTCCTTGAAAAGCATAAACATCACTTAGCAACAACTACAACAATATGCATTGTTGACACTCCTTTCATGGCAATCACTAGAAAGAAAATTGACTCTTTCCCAGCTGAAACCATGACAGCTCTGAACAAAGGCTTTGGTAAAAAAAAAAAAAAAAGGAATCATATTGCATTTAGTCACATCTAACTGAAATCTGTACTAGTTGGAAATCTCTGCTGCCTGAAAATGCATCTCAGACCAGACAATTACCTGCTGGACCAGAAACGGGGGCAGTGTTGAGTTGGAGATTTCCCAGAAGCTTTTGTTCCCATCCAAACTTCTTCTGGCCACCTCTACTGGTGAACAAATTGCTTGAGTCTGGAGTGGTACCTCGAGGTGCCTTCTCTCCACTGACTGGAAAACAAGAAGTCACAGCCTGGTTTATCACTGAGGGTGGCTGAGTCAGTATGTAATCCAAAACTGAAACTAAATTAAGGGCTGAAGGCTCCTCTGCTGAGAATAAGAGCCTGCAGTCAAAGGATCTAACACCATTAAAAGGAAAGGGCAGAGTGACTTTCCATTGCTGTTATGGGAACTGTGACAAAAGGAAAATAAACAGGAATGAATGGTAGGCAAAACAGCAAGTGAATGAAGACACAAAGCAGAAATACAGAACACAATCTTTAGCAACTGTTAGAAAGTTTCTCTTTTAGCCAGTAAAAGTATGTGCAATCATTTTAAATTACAGACTAACTTTAAGATCTCTTTAGAATACTGGAACCTGAAGTACGCTACACTTAAGCACAGAAACCTAGGAGTATCACTGCGTATCACAGACTTGCAGCCCCAGCCAATGAAAATTAACATAACACAAAGCAGATTAAATATTCTCCTGTTGGATGAGGAAGTGGCTTAGAGGTGTTCAACCTGAACAGGGCTACAGAGGTTGTAGCTTCGAGCCTGGGAAGTGAAAGAACACACTTAAGTTCTACTGCTCAACCCAAGGCAGAAGTTTCATGTGTTCAGAGCAGCAACCCCCCAATCCTCATGCAAGTTGTTGGTCTGAGGTACAGAGTAACAGATCATTGAACACATTTACAAATTAAGCAATTCACTGTGCATGAGATTGTGAAAGATGAGCCAGACACAAATGCTCAATAAAAATCTAAATGGGGTGAAATCTGGCAGCAGAGGTATGGACTAGGCATATTCTAGAGACCAGTCAATCACAAAGTCCAGATCAGAATCCAAATTTTTCCCAAGCGTAGGAGAGAGTGAAGATCCTAGTTTCTGATTCAGACTTAAATGCATGTCAGTCCAAATAAAATAACCTTGTTCTAATTTAACTGGAGTATTGTGCCCAATGTTATTGCAAAGTTAGTGTCAATCACAGGATGCCTGTCTTTCCCTAGCCAGAGTCCAACTGTCATTCATTTTGATAACTGTCACACAGCAAACCAGGTCATGTGGAACTCTATAATCACAGATTGGCTTCTGCATCAGCCTGGGTGGATAGGTGATGCTACTGTCTCAGTTGGAAGCTGACTTTCCCACACCATATGTCCTACTGCCCATTTACTGCCAAACTCAGAACCCATTCACTGGTCGGCTCCACTAATAAGGTTTGCATCTGAACAGTCTCCTCCATCTAAGCACAGTTTTTTCTGAAACGCACCTTTACATTTCAAGAATCTTTTGAAGAGAACAACACCTAATCCCTTCCCCACAGTTTCAAACCCCTTTCCAAATTTCAATTATGCGGCAAATAAAAGACAAGTTACTTGCAGATAAAAGGAAAACTTACTTGTTAAATAACAGTCCAGACTAAGGGAGACATTGTCAAAAGCAATAATGGCATCAGATCCTTCTTCCCATGAGGCGATGATCTGAAACCAAAACCTGCACAGATTGGAAGAACAGGGATTAAATTCTGTTAAAGAGATGAAACTCAGAGCTCTTTGCAATTAAAGTGGTTTTAGAATGGGGGAAAAAGCTTCTTTTCACATATAAAAGTAAGAAATTGGCAGAGAAAGTATCCTCGCCCCTAACAAGCAAAGATGATCTGAGGAGGGGAGGTGTACATGAATATAGGTAGACGGAAAAAAGAATGCAGCCCTTCTTCCCTCCAGAGGCATACAAGCTGAAGCAGGTGCAAGTATGTGTGTGTGTGTGAGGTCAGAAAATAAATTCCCCTTCCCTTTTGGCATAAAAAAAATAATAAAAAAAATCAGACACATAAGTGATTTTATTCTCACAAGTGATTTACACCCTGAAGTGTTAAGAAAAATAAGTAGGCTGGGGCTCCTGAAGTCATTTGGAGTTTCTAAAAGGAACTGGCAATCAAAGGCTGAAAGCAATTTAGAAAGTATTCGGTGTTGATCCACTCTCTAGGAGGCAAAGGATATCTAACGGTCCTGGCAGTCACAAAAGAGAGGAACTGACACAGGTAGCCCACAGGAAGAGCAGAACTCATTATCTCCTCATAGAAGCTGAGCGGGTTTGCCTTAAATCACTTCCACACTCTCAGCTGGCTTTTGCCAGGAAGTTCTGCCACTCCTACATTACCAGAAGAAAGATCACTGTAAAATCACCCTCAGTGGTATTACAAGTCAACAGGAAGAGCAAAAATAACCCACAATCAAATACTTCAAATCTGATAGTATATTTACCACGCGTTAATTTAGTGCACTCATGGATTTAGATTTTCTCTTAGCTTAGCAAGTTAATGTTCTCCCGATGCATATCTGCCACGTAAAATCGTAATACTCTGCTTAGGAAGGAGAACAATTTCTAAAAGCAGCCAACCATGGCCCAGAAGTGAGGTACAATGCTGATAAGTTGCATCAAGACTATGAAAACATGAAACTATCATATGCTGTAGAACAAGCTGGAAGAGAATATAAAATATTATTTAAACGTCATTCACTGTTGTATCTTGATGTTTTACACCAGCAGAAGTTAAGCCATTCACGGGTCTCTTTAGTATAGACCTATGGCTGACAGTTCCTGCTCTATATTTTAGATACAAGTAATCAGAATGTAAAGCCAGAATGTGACTTCTTGCAGGTGTGCCAGTTTAGATGAGAAACTGATGACGGAACAAGATATTTTTGAGGAGTAATGCTATTTATTTAGAAAGGCCATAGAAATCCTGTTCCTTCACTGCAGCAAGAATCTGAACACCAGCAGAATTATTTTCTTCTCACAGACTTTAGTCCTTTATGCATGGCACTGGCTCTAAAATATTTTCTCTCAGCTTTTTGTCTGCTATCAGTATTCTTACATTAGTCTTGTTGTCTCCTACTGTTTTTAAAATCTACCTCTCCTTTACCAACAAACCAACCTCACAAAACAATATTCCAGTGAAGCTTCTCTGCTTATATGTACGTTTGAGACAGCATGTTCCTGTGTTTTGAATGAGGGTTTTGACTGTTTTAGCACCTGACTGCCAACAAACATAACCAACGTCCACGTTGTTCTCAAATACAATGCAGCTTTCACCACCAGTGATGACAATGAGGTTGGGCATAACCTAAAACAGACCTCAGGGATATGTGTGCCATTTGAGAATATCCAGATTGAAGGGACATCTTCTTCTGCAACTGGTGTTCTTGCTAAGCTACAGAGGGAGACACAAAAAAACTGACACAACCAAAGCAAAAACTTCAAACAGAAGATGATCTTGGCAGTCCCTGAAAGGTGCAAAGGGTTTAGAACAGAACACAGTCCATTCACAACAGAAAAGAGTTGATAGAGTTACTATGTTCCTCCCTTTTTATTTCTGTGAAAGTAAAACAATGATGCTTCAATACTGAACTCTCTTGCTCCTTGGAGATATGCATTGGAAATATGAAGACTTTTCTAAAATGGACTTTTTATGTTCTAAAGACATGAGCAGCTGCTATGAAAGAGCCAGTGACTGATACAAAGAACTGTGGATATGGTGAAGGGAGAGTATCCCTAGCATCAAAGGAAACTCCAAACAGCAAGACATAATGTTCCCTGCTAAATGATCCATTTTCATGAGCTCAAAAGGTAGCAGCTCCATCCAAACAAATCTGAAGATCACAAAATTGTATTTTTTGCCTTCCCAATGCATGCAAAGTGCAACTGCAGTCTGACATTGCCAGAAGCCTCACAGTTCTTAGTTGGTATACTTGAAACCCATTGTGGGTATGTCTAGGAGGAGAACTGGAAGGAACATAAAATCCTTGGATGTTAAATTGGCTTCCAAGTACATCAGCTGTCCTCCCCTTGTTTGCTCCTCAACTGACATCTCACAACACTGCAAATGAAATTATAAACTCTAGCATAAACATAAGCTGTTCAGTTCAAGACATGCCCATGTGAGTCTTCAACAAAAGCTGTTGGACAGACAAAGTGGGCTCTGACCTCCTTTTTCCTGTAAGTTACTGTGCCAGCAGCAGAGATGACTGAACATGTCCTGAAGCACCACAGGTCACATTCTGGTATGTTATAGAGAACCAGGACCTACCTTGGGCTGTAAACTACAGCCTATAGCTCAGCAGAAGCTTCTCCCTCCCTGTTCTGTGCTGCTGAAATCTCCAGGAAGGGGTAAGGTGGAAAAGGATTCAGCTACATGTCTTTCAGTTGGCTGTGTCTGAAAATCAATGCCCAGTACACAGTGAACCTTGGTGCTGCATTGAAGGGACCACTGGAACTGAGTCTCTGACACACTGGATCTTTGGCCCGTTTCCTGGGGGTGCACACAAAATGCCACTTGGAGATGTGGACATTTTGCTGGGTACTTATGTTTGTAAGGTGCTAAACTGAAGCTGGGAAATTAATTACAAAGACAAATAAGCAGTTCTTAGACATGGTCCTCCATGTCAGCTTTTCCCTCCACTAAAGTGGTGCCTGGGAGCAGCATGCCAGTGCTGGTGGGTAAAAGCGCTAGCAAGGTCTTGCAGCCTGTTGTCGCAGTGGAGGTGGGAGATGATGACCCATGTGCTAGCAAAGACATGAGGAGCAGTGATGGGTTGGCAACTGCAGAAATGTCTGAGCACAGTCAGGTGGGAATAAGGGCTTGTCCCCCCAGTAAAGTGGCAAGGCAATTAGCCCAGCTGAAGTGCATCTATATGAATGCACGCAGCATGGGCAACAAACAGGAAGAGTTGGAGACCATCGTACAGCAGGGAAACTATGATATAGTTGACATCACAGAAACATAGTGGGAAGACATGCACAACTGGAGTGCGGTGAACGATGGCTACCAACTCTTCAGAAGGGATAGGCAAGGAAGGAGAGGTGGTGGGGTGGCCCTCTATGTCAGGGACAGTTTTGAATGCCAAGAACTTAACAATGTGCATGATGACATCGTTGAGAGTTTATGGATAAGAATCAAGAGGAAGGCAAATAATCCGGACATGGTGGTGGGAATTTGTTATAGACCCCCCAAACAGGATGTAGATAAGCATCTGGCAGAGGTCTCGCGATCGCTTGCCCCTGTTCTTGTAGGGGACTTCAACTTCCCAGATGTCTGCTGGAAATATAACACAGCAGAGAGGGAACAGTCACGGAGGTTCCTGGAGTGTGTGGACGACAACTTCCTAACACAGCTGGTGAGGGAGCCAACTAAGGAAAGTGCCCTACTGGACCTGCTGCTTGTTAACAGAGAAGGTCTTGTAGGGGGTGTAAAGATTGGAGGTCAACTTGGGCAGAGTGATCATGAAATAACATTTTCGATTCTTGGTGAAGCAAGGCGGGGAGCCAGCAGAATTGCCACCTTAGATTTCCAAAGGGCGAACTTTGGCCTGCTTAGGACCATGGTTGAGAGTGTCCCTTGGGGGATAGTCCTGAAGGGCAAAGGTGGCCAGGAAGGCTGGTCTTACTTCAAGGAATACCTCTTAAAAGCACAGGCGAAGGCCATCCCCAAGTCCCAGAAACCGAGCAGACAGGGAAGACGACCAGCCTGGCTAAATAGAGAGCTTTGGCTCGACCTCAGGAAAAAAAGGAAAGTTTATGATCTTTGGAAAAGGGGGTTGGCTACTTATGAAAAAAACCAAGATGTAGTGAAGCTATGCAGGGCGAAAATTAGAAGGGCCAAAACTCAAGCAGAACTCATCTTGGCCACCACGGTTAAAGACAACAAGAAGAGGTTCTTTCAGTGTATCAGTAGAAAAAGGAAGACTAGGGAAAATGTAGGCCCACTAACGAATGAGGTGGGTGCCCTAGTGGTGGAAGACACAGAGAAGGCAGAGCTACTGAATGCCTTCTTTGCTTCAGTCTTCACTGCTAAAGCTGTCCCTCATTAATTCCAAGCCCTGGAGGCAAGGGGGAAGGTCTGGAGAGAAGAAGAGTTTTCCCCAGTAGAGGAAGATCAGGTTAGAGAACACTTGGCCAAACTGGACATCCATAAGTCCATGGTCCCTGACGAGGTGCACCCACGAGTGCTAAGAGTTGGCAGATGTTATTGCTTGGCCACTCTCCATCATCTTTGAAAGGTCATGGAGGACAGGAAGGTGCCTGAGGACTGGAGGAAGGCCAATATCACTCCAGTCTTCAAAAAGGGCAAGAAGGAGGACCCAGGGAACTACAGATCGGTTAGTCTCACCTCCATCCCTGGGAAGGTAATGGAGTGACTCATTCTGGATGTCATATCCAAGCATGTTCAGGAGTAGGAAGTTATTGGAAGTGGTCAACATGGATTTACCAAGGGTAAATCATGCTTGACCAATCTCATAGCCTTCTATGATGTTATAACTGGTTGGCTGGATGAGGGCAGAGCAGCAGATGTCATCTACCTTGACTTCAGCAAGGCATTTGACACTGTCTCTCATAACATCCTCCTTAGGAAACTGAGGAAGTGTGGACTAGACGAGGGGACAGTGAGGTGGATTGAGAGCTGGCTGTGTGACAGGACTCAGAGGGTTGTGATTAATGGAGCAGGGTCGAATTGGAGGCCTGTAACCAGTGGTCAATACTTGGACCAGTATTGTTTAATGTATTCATCAACGGCCTGGACGAGGGGACAGAGTGTATCCTCAGCAAGTTCACTGATGATATCAAACTACGTGGGGTGGCTGACACCCCAAAGGGCCGTGCTGCCATCCAGCATGACCTAGACAGTCTGGAGAGCTGGGCAGAGAAGAACCTAATGAGGCTCAACAAGGACAAGTGTAGGGTCCTGCACCTGGGAAGGAAGAATATCAGGCATCAGTCTAGGTTAGGGGTGGACCTGCTGGAAAGCAGCTCTTAAGAAAAGGATTTAGGGGTCTCGGTAGACAGTAAATTATCCATAAGCAAGCAATATGCCCTTGTCGCCAAGAAGGCCAATGGAATTCTGGGCTGCGCAGGGAAGAGTGTGGCCAGCAGGTCAAGGGACATCATTCTCCCCCTCTACTCTGCACTGGTGAGGCCACAACTGGAATACTGTGTCCAGCTCTGGGCTCCCCAGTTCAAGAGAGACAGGGAACTACTGGAGAGAGTCCAGCATAGGGCAACAAAGATGATTGAGGGATTGGAGCATCTCCCTTATGAGGAAAGGCTGAAAGAGCTGGGACTCTTTAGCCTGGAGAAGGGAAGGCTGAGGGGAGACCTTGTTCATGTTTACAAGCATCTAAAGGGTGGGTTTAAGGAGGATGGAGTCAGACCCTTTTCAGTGGTTCCCAGTCACAGGACAAGGGTAAACGGGCACAAGCTGGAACATAAGAAGTTCCAATCAAATATGAGAAAAAAATTCTTTACGGTGAGGGTAACAGAGCACTGGAACAGGCTGTCCAGGGAGGTTGTGGAGTCCCCTTCTCTGGGACTTTCAAGATCCACCTGGATGCAGCCCTGAGGGATGTGCTCTAGGCAATCCTGCTTTAACAGGGGAGTTGGACTAGATGATCTCTAGAGGTCCCTTCCAAATCTGAAAATTCCGTGATGCCGTGATCCCACAGATTATAGCTCAGGTTGCATAAAAGGAAGACAGATACTTCTCCACAGATTACTACACATCTTCTTTGTATACCTGGCAAGTAAATACTTCTTAAAATAGCTTTAGGCAATTTCCTTGGCAGAACATAAGCTTCATGCCCCAAAGTGTTATCCTTTGATGCACTCTTCATGTCATGCCTCTTGAGACAATGAAGGGCTGTTCTTATGAGAATTACCAAATGTTCAGCCCCTAAGAACAGAAGGGCATGATACAAACCAGTATTTCTGTCATTGAAGGGAGTGCCATCTAACATGCCCATATAAGAATGTTGCACCTTACTTTCATTTACAGTTCATTCAAGTTAAGAGACAGCCTTGCTGATTTCACCTGCAGGAGCACTGGGACCAGAACACTTAAGAAGTTTCATGAAGTTCACCAGGGACGAAAAAAAATCACAGAAATGCCTCCAAAATAGAAAAATCGTGTGAATGTCAAACACTGTTAGGACCATCAGTGCTGCTCTGGTTGCCTATTAATCTGATTTTTTTTCTAACATGAATGCAGTTTCAGTACAAATCTTCTCTTGAGACCAGCATTTCTGCAACAAATAGTTCATCTTTTTCTCTTCTCCAGTTTAATGCCACTATTAATTTAGAAATTTGATGTCTTTCAAATTCCATTGAAACAAGATCATCAGTTAACCAACATTTCAATCATTAGCTTTGGTGGTTTTAGCTTAATGGGCTAATTAAGGGAAATTTAATCAAAACTGAAGATGGAAATGTCACACTTCAGTGAGACAGAAAAAACCCCACAGCCTCGTTCCCTCGCCCCCTCCTTTTTTTTTTTTTCCTTTCTGTTTGATCCCTGAAATCAATGCAACAACTCCCTTTGACTTTGGTGAAGGCTGATACTGAAACACCAGAAGCGTATGTTATTGCAGTGACTCAGTATAATGCTGGAGGAGATGTCTCACTGGCATTTTTGCACAGATCAAAGTGGGGTATGCTGACCGCGCATCCAGTACTCCAACTGGTACCTATATGGCACAGATACTGGTCCACAGCACTGTGTAGTCATTCACTGCAAACACAGATGCTGTGGTGGACGGTCATGAAAGAGTCTTCCTGAAGGCAATTACACAGGAGCAGCAAAATTAGTGCTGGCAAGTTTGTTGTGACTTTGTTGCTTAATAAATCCCAGCAACTACCTCACATGGAATCCAAATACTCATCAGATAAGCCTGTGTTTCCAAGCTGGATTTCTTCATTGGAATGAAAACATGGCTGCTACGAAAGGCTTTAGTAGCTTGGATATTAGAAAAATCACTGCTTGAGGACTGGTGGAAATACTTCTTATCTATCTCTTCTTTGTCCTACTTGACCCCAGGAGCGCAGCTAGAAAAAAGTTCCTTAGATGTATGACAACTGGGAAGGATAAGTTACATCCCGCAGAGCTGAGTGTTGGCTGAGCTGTGAATGCAACTCATGCAAAGGCTTTTTTTTTTTTTTTTTTAAATCTGTTTGAGGCAGATGGGAAATGCTGTACCAGGTGGACAAAAAAAAATTAAATAATTCAAATCTCTCCTTTGGGGAACATCAGCTCTGTTGTCTGAAGGATAAAGTTTTACATAAATTCAAAAACCACTCAAGGGTGACTACTGATCAAATATTTTAGAGCCAGAGATAAGAAATGGAAGCAAAGGCATAACAAATAAGCTTTTTTTAGTTTGTTTCTTTGGCTCGACCTGTGAAATTTGAATCCAAATGAACAGTTCCTTGAAAGGTAGGGCCAAGCATATTCCAACTCAGTTAAATCTGACAGAAAGAGGATAACATCAAAGCTTCTGGGTTGTAATATTCCCCATTCCCAAGGATCTTTGAATCTTGGGTTTTATTTTAGTGTGATCAGTATTTGAGCTTCATCAAATCATCCTGGGTTTTCTGTTCAGTTGGTTCTTTTTGCTTACTTATTTTTTTCTTGATCCTAACATAAGACTGG
The DNA here is from genome assembly GCF_963924245.1 of Chroicocephalus ridibundus. NCBI lineage: Eukaryota > Metazoa > Chordata > Aves > Charadriiformes > Laridae > Chroicocephalus > Chroicocephalus ridibundus. The sequence continues at coordinate 15,948,324 of NC_086286.1, forward strand.
TTGCCCCCAAAATACCTTGGTCTTATTTACAGATTGAAATATAGAGCTAAGAATATGAAAATAGATCTATAGTCATGTTGGTATAACCTCCATGAGGACAAAATGTTTTGCTTAAATCACCCATCCTTAGGTCTTCATTGCACAGAAATGTTAGCTTTTGGGTGTAATTTATTCTCTTCTGTTTGCAGGGAAATAAAAACCATTCTCCTTGAATTGAAGACCTCAGAAAGCTGATTTTGTGCAAATTCTGCAGCTCCCTCCTTTCAGTAACAACTCTGAATTCCACCTAAATATTGTCCCTGGCTCATACAGAGAGTTCAGGTTTCCATTAGCCAGACTCAGGCAGCTGTCCTCATGCCATTATTTTTAGAAAGGCTCATAATCATTATTTTTTTTCTTTTTCTCATAAAGATAGGGATTATTAACCAAGATTGAATGTTAATCTCCTCTGTACTCAATCCCCCATTCAGTGACACGATCACAGAGTGCCTGTACGTACAGATCCCATTTCATAACTTGTAATGTTTTGCCTCTGATGGAACTGATTTCTCACTCTACCTAGCTAAAATAATTATGGCTGAACCTGCTTGAGACCGAGGTACTTACGGAACAGAGAAGTTTCAGGTCACTAACCCTTATTACATTCAGGTTCCCATTAACTTCTCTGTTACAAATGATGCATTGTTAGCTCCCTTCACAAAGGAATACTTACTATTTGGGATAAAAGACATACTTAGGTGGAATGAGATTATTTGAAGAAATATAAGCATGTTAACCAAACTCAGTTACAGTGACAGAATTGCCATGCAGGAAGTTACTTAATAGCTAGTAATGAAGGCTGAGATTCAAAGGTGTTATCAAAGGCAACCATGCAGAATATATACACGCACAAAATCTGTCACGGGTAGTCTGCACACACTGCCACCAAACCCCTTTTTTCAGATGAACAGAACAGCCATCAGCAGAATAACTCTATTTCAGACAGAGAACAGTAGCAGCCACAGTTAATGCTACAGAGCAGAAGAGCAATGATACGGACATTAAAGTCTCACTCTGCTTTTAACGAAGTAATGCGGGACGACGTCAGAGCAACACAGGGTAGGCTTGTTAGATGGCTATAAGAAGAAAGAATAAAGAGATCTCAGTGTAGATGCAGCCAATTAATATATACCTGGTAATGTGTAGGGAGACATATGTCTAGCTTGTATGGAGGGTCCCTGTTTCTTCCTAGCGGAATGGGAAGAAAGTTCAGGAATAACACAAGACAAACAGGCCTCTGGGTACAAAATGTTGCTAAGAATTTTCCTTTACTTTTTCTTCCTTGATGTAAAACCTGATGCCCAAAAACTTATTAGAAGGAAAATCTGAAAGGAGTGTAAGGGAGAGACAGAGCAATGCAAGAAGAAATTATTAGACAAGAAGAGTGCTTAGCCACAGCTGCTAGAAATACAGCAGAGCACTATGACTATGACACGACTTCATTTTATTGCAGCAATGAGTGAGAGGTTCCCCAGCTGCTTTGGCTGCCATTGAGATCAGAGCTGCTGAAGGAGCCAGACGGAACAAAACTGTTCTGTTCTGCTCACTCCTGAGGACTGAAAGGGAATCCCGCTTTGATATGTAGACGAAAAACTGATGAGCACCAGTGTAGTTCATAAAATTCCAGCAAGCCAGCAAGACTAGAATAGGTAAAGAAGCCAGTTTAAAGAAAGAAAGTACAATCATCTGGACATGAATTTTGACTTTGTGCAAGAAAATATGACTTTCTGGGGTAACTTAGGTCTGTAGACTTTTTTGCTTTCTTGCTCAGGAAGGTCACATCCATACGTAGCCTTCCAGGCAAGTCCCATTTTTCTCTTCCAACATAACAAAATTCCTCAGTCTGTGTTAAGGAGAAGGTCATTAGCAAGAAAATAATTTTGAAGCTCTTTGAGCACAATGTGACCAAAAGAAAGTTGTTTTACTTTCCGAATGTGCTGCCCTGTTAAAAGGCCAGAGAGCCCAGTCTTGCTATCAGTGACAAGGCAAATGGTGCTGATACTTATGACTGAAAATTTAGTTTCTAGGGACCTCAAGTAAACTCCTCCTCTCACTCCTCCATTCCCCATCTGGCCACTACTACTTAAGACTGGCTACAAATTTAGACTTTGTAATGCCAAAAAAATAAACTTAGGAGGAAAGGAAGCCAAGGAAACCTTTCTAACCGGTAGACACCTTTACGTTCCTTTTATATTTCTCTTCTTCTATCAGAAGACTGTACTGAGGTCAGACACGTTGCTGAACGTAGGCCTCAAAAGACCAGAGCTGGGCTCGTCTGGCTCAGGTGGAGTCCACTTCCAGGCACTCCAGTCAGGTGGTATATGAACCCACAGAGCATTTGGCTTACATGCTGCTCCAAATGGCTGGCTTCAACTTCACCAAAGGAGCAGAAATCAAGAGAATTAGAATTTCTCTCTTAAAGCATCATTTTTCCAGCCAGGCTTCAGCCTATTAGAGCTAATCCTTTTTCACCTTTTACACTGCATAGCAAAACAGTTGCTAGATGGGTTGGTGATAATAAGCATCAGCCTACAGTAAGGTCTAGAGAATCACTTTGTTACACGTGCTTGTATTTTATCTATGTGATATACCTTAACCATACTCTTACACTAACAGAATGGCTTTCAAGACTCTGTTTCCTACTTGCATTTCTGTGAAGTTAAAAAAGAACAATCCTCAACAGGCTCATCACTTACCATTGGAAAACAAATAGTAATTTTCCATCAAAGAAAACAATTTTACAATAATGCAGTTTTTTACGCTACTCTCAACCCAAATATTTTAGCACTGCATTAATGTGTGAAGTCCAGTAAGTAAAAACAACCAATTCTCTAGCTTTCACTAATCTGTGCAGATTATCTGATTTGCAGATAATGTGTCCTCCAAGGAGGCATAGGCGGCTCCATGGGGGCCAAACGAAGGGTCGTTAGTTCATGTTGAGTGTCTTCAACTTGCAAGTTAAAATACAGCACCTGTGGAGACTTTGCCTTTTGCCTCTGGTAGGCACAATCTGTTCACCCAACAGTTCAAGGAGCTCTTGCCCACAACTGGCTTCTTTACTTGTAGCTGCTTTGATGACATATCCTTCACTAGGCCCTTTGCCCTTGCTCCCCCACGCACAGACGATACTGAGCATTTGGGATTGGGTTACAGTTCTGTTAACCCACGCACCACATGAGCTGACTCTCAAGATTGTTTTGCCAATACCTTCCAGAACAAGGAAGGACAGCTAACTTTGGGAAGATGTAAAAATCCAGGACTTCAGCCTCTTTGAAGTTCACACAGAAAATGTAAGACCTCACACAGGGTGAAATTTCAACTGCATGCTTTCCTAAGGATCAAAATGAGAGGAAAGAAGGCAATCCTCTCCTCATCGTACTTTTGGAAATTAAGCATGTGTCCAGGGTTGCCCAGGCTAACACAGTGCTAGAAATATAACATCCCTCAGTCCCAGTTTAGCTTCTTTGTCATACTCCTCCCTACTTTCTGTTCCTGCCAAATCACCTGAAATGTTCTAGCTGTGGTTTTCTGCCAAAACATAATTTCTCCCAACAGCCTGAGGGATATCAAACATTTAAGAAATGTCTGTTTCTAAAGATAGAGCTGATCTAATTTCTTGGAAGTCTTCCTAATGATTCTTTGAAGTGCTATAAGCCAAACATGGAAATTATGGCTAAGCAGCTTTTGAACAAGCATTCTTTTGAGCACTTTTAGAGCATATTATCTTGTTATTAATAACACTTTCCATTCAGCTTCCCAATCACAATGGAATGTGCTTTAATTTTGTGTGGAACTGGTACACTGGTGTGCTTTATTCAAGAGCTTTACTTCTGTGAGGTGATTTAAAGTTTCTGTTCCTCCTGTAGGAATACCTGCAATATCATGCTGCTTCTAACGCAGACCCTCGCAGCTACTGACACAGGAACCAATTAGAAAAAGACAGACACAGCAAGCTTTCAGCAGCACCAGCATTGCATTCACATCAATTAAATACTTCTTACAGTTTAATAAAACTGTCATTTATCTCCAAAGTATATATACTGCAGTCTCCCCAGTACCATTTTAGTGTACACTTCCATAGATTTCCTTCCTAATCTGTACATCAGCCCAGATTTCCTAAGAAACAGGTTTTGAGGTGGTGAGAAAGACACCTGCAGTATTTTCAAGTCTCATTTCTTCCTTCCCAGGAAGGACTGGTTTCAACTAAATCAATCTTAGAAAAAAAAATAAATCATTAAAACAGTGCTCTTTCTGAGAATAAATAAGGACAAAAACTTTCTGAGAGACACCAAAACCTCCAACTTTTCCTTGCTTATGTCTTAACCTCCAACAAACTCCCTTCCCTCAGTGAACCCAGCTGTCTTTCTCTGCAAGTAATGGGGAAGCAAGGGTGTCAGCGCTTTATACATAATGGTCTGATTATGTGTGTATATATATATATACACATATCTATATATATATATGTAACACCGTGTTATCAGTTGAATCTGTGATTCCACATGAACCACTGCTAGCCTGGCTCCTAAGATCAAAGTATTCTCTGCCTGACTCTGCAAACGGAGAGAATTTAAAGGAAAGAAATAGTATAAGAGCACAGAATAATTCAGGTACAAAACATTCCTCTGGCAACATTAGAAAATAAATCACATAAATAATAATGGCAAAATATACCATTCTTCAAAGGAAACACAGCTGAAGGGAATGAAGCAACCAGGTATTTTTACAAATGGTGCTTCAGCAGTGACTGCACAATAAGCCTAATGCTGATATTTTTTAAATCTTTGACGCACACATATTAATTATACATTCAGGACCAAAGCGTTGGCAGTGTCCTTGTTGTATTTGCAGCCTACATGCATCCCCCAAGAGCCAGCAAGATAAAAGACATATTCATACAATGTTTGCTCAAACTTCCTATGAAGCAAACTATCCCTTAATGAAATCCATTATTTCTAGGGCACAGATTTCCAAAAAGACAAAGGACACCAGTGCTCATGACACAGAATGCAGATGAATCTTACAGCCTAAGGGCCAGGGCAGCAGGAGGTGAAGTATGTCTGTGTCTTCTCTATAAACAGCATAAGCCAGAGCACACACAAAAAGTAAACAATGAACAAGAGTATTCCCTTAAAGCTGACTTGTAAGAAACAGCTAAAACAACACTCTTTAAATAAGCATATGCTACCAGATTAAGCATATGCTACCAGATAAACTTTTTATGCTTAAAGCCAGAATACAGTCATAACTGAGACAGCCCTTTATTAAGCTGAGCCTCCTGCTAGAACTAACACAAAGGCATTCAGATGCACCCTTGTCTGATTATCAGCAGGTTCTTCTCCCATCTCTTTCATCCTCAGAGCTAGACACACTGAACACTGGGGACTTTGATACCCAGAAAAAAAGGCAGCTATGGAGCTCACATCCAACTCTAGCAAACCACGTAAGAGGATCAAACATGCTACATGAAACCATATGTGAAGAGAATGATTATTTCCAGTCAATGCAATGGAGACACAGAATTTTAAGCACCTTGCTCAGTGACCCAGTGACCCAGGGTGTGAACCAAGATCACTACTCAGCAGTTCTAAAATTGGGTTCTTTGCTCTAACTACTCAGTTATTCTCATTTCCCGCATGTAACGGAAGATACCTCCTGGGGACAAAGCACTTCCTCTCCCTGAGGAAACCACTTCTAGGAGCGATGCTGGCCATTTTCATTGCCAGGTAGCTAGTGATGAAATGACTGATCACCATGAAGGAGAATGATGAAGAGACTCATACCTATCCAGTACATCTGGGAGAGGTAAGATCATCCACTGCCATATTCCCAAACCTTCGCTGTTATCCAAGTGCCAGAACGTCTGGCTCTGTTCTTTTCCTGTCTTGTTCTCGACCAGCACCAGGGATATATTGCCCAGCAAGACACCATGGATGAGCCATGACATTCGTAGCTAGAAGAAAGAGAACATATGAGATGAAACATCAAAAACGTTATCCAAAAGTTAACAAAATTCCCAACTCTTCTTTCATTTCTTTGTTTTCTAATCACCCAAAAGTCAATTCTCCCTGCCTTTTGCTCATGTAATCCCTTTAGAAAACTCCACAAATGTGGAAGCCTTCAATACTTAGTATATGCTATTTAATATTGGAACTACTGGCTTTTCTTTTTGGTAGTTGTGTCCAACATATCTCTGTTTTAGCTTTCATGTATGTGTCTGCAATTTTAAAGGGATAAGCTAATATCTCTATTATCTGCAGTACAAAGATCACACTCCCCCTAAGATGTCACCTAAGAGATTCAAGTTAAGATGAAAAACTTTTTCAGCAACAAACTTTTACATTCCAGCAGCAGCAAAAACCCAGGGAGAATAGCTGCAATAAGCAGGCATCACCCGTAATCACATCCTTATCCCCCAGATACTCTTTTCAAAAATCAGTTTTTCCTTACCTCTTTCCAAGTTTCCACAGACTTTCCAATTACAGTTCAGTAATAATTAGGTTTTTTATTAATTAAAATACGTTAGGGAACCTTTTTTCTAACATTTTTGTTACTTTTAATGTAATTGAGTCCATTTCTATGCATTTATCCCCATATGTAAAATTATTTCATGTAGTTTTCTCATTTTATCACTTTCACTCATCGTATGAAAAGAAAAACAATCCCTTCTACATCAGGCTAGTCTCAGAATCCATATTGTATGAATACAGTCTTCTAACTTTCTTGGGAAGAAGAAGACCTAGCTCTTTGTGATGAAGAGCATAAATAAAATACACATATATATTACATGCAGTCTCATCTCAATAACCAGTAGAGTTGAGAATGCTGAAGGAAGGAGTTTATTAAAGCTACATTAGTGATGGATTTTTGGACACAAGAAAGTGTTCAGCATAGTATCTAGCATCCATGCATGTTAAAAAATAGCCCTCTGGCTTTTAACACTTCAAAGCCAACATCTAAGTTGGCTAGGAAGGCTAGGAATTAAATTTATATTTTACACAGGAATACCTGATAACATTACTTACTTTCTTGCTTTGATAGCATAGAATATTCATATCCATTTCTTAGCAGAAAACACAATGGCTAGATTTTTCTTGCTGTTCCTATCTCATGATTTAAGTCTGTCCTGGCAGACAAGTCAGATTTAGGTGTCAAAAGCCGGGGGGACAGAAGCGCTGCTATTATTGCTAGCTTACGCTCACAATTCTGGGGTGGCTGAAACAAAATTCTGGGTACCCATTATATTAATTTTCTGTACTGAATTTAGGTAAACAGTGCAGTTCACCTGCCTGTCTCCAAAGTTACAAAACCAGCAATGACATTGATGACGTTGCAAAACTATGACAGAGACCAAAAAAATCTAGATGTGGTTCTTCTCTTTCTCCAGTCCAAAAATCACTGCAGTTGTCTGGAATCACTCCTGGGTCTGTTGAGCTATTAGTGCGTATGACACAGGCACTGATAACGTGTACAAACTGATATGCAGGTATGGGTCCGTGAATCCCTCTCATTACCTCACTTTGACCACAGATGTTCAAGACTGATGCACAGGTTTTCAGCAGTTCAGCAAACCACCACCGGGGCCTACCAGACCACAGCACTTCTAGGGACAAGACACTCCTCAAGTCTGACTACCAGCTCACTCTCACCCCAAGTTTGGGAAAGGACTCATGGCATCCCTTATCCGTTTCTATAACCTCAGACAGTGGAAACCTTAGGATGAATTGAGAGGATTTTCACCTTGCAGACACCAGAGAGAAAACGCAGAGTTGAGCAGGACTGCAAGGAACTGCTTCAGATATTGACACAAAGTGATGGCCAGGGAGGCAGCTGGGGAAGGTCTGAGTTTATACCCACACGTTCACCAGAACCAACACTGGTGGAAGAGGCTCCTGACAAAGGTTTATGGCAGGAGGCCATTGCCTTCACACTTGATATCTGCATGGCTACTCCTAACTCCTAGTGCACACACAGTCTTAATGTCTGTGGACCATCAAGATTAAACAACCTGTTGAGCATTTATACTTTCAAGTGCCCATGAAATGCGACTACTGAAATTACAGTGAAGATTGCTCTTTCTTAAATATCATTAGAATACCTTTCAGACCCACTTAGGCAATTTCCGTTGAGAAAACCGATCAGGACTAAACTTTTTTGTTTTTGTTTTTGTTTTTTTATTAACTTTGGAATACCAGTCGATATTTAAAGCAATCAAGCTGTAGCAGCAAAAGAAACTCCTCTTACTGACAGTCCGTATGTGAAGCACTTTTAGGACCCTAATGCTAACTGTACTGTAATGCACTATGTGAGATTTCTAATAGAAGTAAGTTGGAGAAACTTCACTGTGACATTTTGACAGTTCAAAATTTGAGAGGTAAAGCCCTGAAGCTCCTACTATGCAGGAGCTTTCAGACCTCTGTCTCTTCTGGAGACCTGCCAGACAGTAAGAGGCAACTTCTACACCGTCAGAAATGAGAAAAGAGCGAGCCTTTGATAGCTATTAACGTAACACTAGAGCAAGAGCTGAAGCAATTGATGAATTGGAATGGATGCCTTTGCACACATGTCAGCTGTTTGAAGGAAAGACGTAGTTGGCATTAGATGTGGGAGATCAGCTCGCTGGCAAAGTGCAATATGCAGACTCTAATGAACTGGCTCTAAGTGAATCGACTGGCACTGTGTCCAAATGGGCATTTTTGGCTGTGATTTCCATGGTTTCTAAGCTTCACAGCAGGGCAGTCCAGGTCTTTTCACACCTGCTGAAGTGAACCAGAGCAGATGATGAGCTGGATGCCATAGTAAAGACTTCCGAATGGGGCTGGCATTCATTCTACAGAATACAGCATCAATGATGGCAGATGGTACTACATACACGATGCGTCCTGTAAGTAGTGCAGTGGCACATTTGGAAAAATCTGAATTTGGGCTGTTGGTGGCATACCCCTAACGTTATATACCAAACATCTCCCTCTGTGTTAAACCAGCAGCAAAATATTCAGAAGCGAGAAACATCACTGAGAAATTAATTAAGCATTGCAGGTAGACATTGGCTCAATAGCACATTGCTTGCTGGCTTTACAACCCACCATAGCTGGTGATTAGCTGTTCATACACAAACCCACTGACTCAGTAAATGAAACCTTCTCAACTGATTTGGGGAAAATTAAAGGGAGAGAGAGCCCATGGTAAACACACAGCATATTGAGGCAAAACTTGGGTCAGATGGCCACACGCACTGTGCTGCAAACACCATCTGGAAAGATGCCTTCTGAGAATCCCCTTAGCGTCTGAGTTTGTGGAATTTCTGAGCTAACAAACAGGAGACTCAATTCATCCAAGAAAGAACAAAAAACTAATCCTTCAGTATCAACAGGGCTTGGCAGGTTTAACAGAGAGGTGAAGAAAAACAAGGAGGGTAGATTTTCTAGCACAAGCTGCATAATTTCAAGATCACCTGAGAACCGAGACTTGCATTTTCCTTCCTTATGCACAAAAGAAATAAAATACTGAGAACCTTCTGGGTGAAGTTAGGGCCTGCTTACATCTGTAAGTCTACTTTAATGGCTAGAAACATTCCAGTATGAACTAGTGCTTAGATATCTGACTGAGGACCAATGACGCACACTCACAGCACCATAAATCAAACATTCCTCAGCAGCACTCTGGAGAGTTGCTGTTTCTTTTTCCTCCCTTTCTGAGTGGCAATGCCCCTGACTATTAGCATTACAGTCCTATCTGGCAGAAAAAGCTGTCTGTCTTTAGCACAAGTACCAAAGAAAGGGGAAAAGATGAACATACTTCAAACAGGGCTTGGAGCAAGGTATTTTTAAGAAGAAGGAACTGCAGTAGTTGGATCCCACTGGTGGCTATCTTGCTACCCATGCCCAAACTCTGCACCACAGGCTTGCATCGTGTGAGACAGCACATTACTTAGTTCTCCGGTCCCCCACTTATAATACTTGCTGAAAGGAATTGCTCAAAATTTTCTTGACCAGGAACTGTGGATTCTCGAAATACAGACATTTATTTTTCGGAAAAACATAACTCTTATCTTCGGTCTTCTTCACTGGTCAGGAAACAGTAGAAGTTGTTTTCAGATGTGAATGCACTGACCCAGTAAATGTAAGTCAGGCATTAAAGAAGCTTGGAAAACACCTCATCATTGAATAGAAACTGAAGCTGGAAGTTGGAATACAGTTTACATAGAATTAGACAATAGCTGCAGACACCTCTGCCAAGTCTCAGTAAGTTTTGTACATGAATATGAACTCTGTTTGAGGCGTGAAGTTTATCACATTGGCAATATTGTTTTTCTTACAATAAATGAGAAATGGTTGCACACAACAGTACAAAGACATCTATTAGGACTGCTCAGCAATGTAGATTTGGACCCTTACGAATAAGAAAGATGACCAAAAGCTCTTGTTCCTGTTTTTTGGCCAGATAACAACTGCGCATGATCAGTCTGTCTTGCAGTCTGCTGACACTTCTGCTTTTGCTTAGGACTCAGATGTGCAAGCAAAAACCTTATGTAAATGATAAAATGGTTATTAACTGAGCTGATCATGTATTAAAATACCTAAGCAGGCAAGAAGAGTTTGTATTTTATATTAACAGATTCTTATGCTACTTATTCTCACATTATTTCTTACTTATGTTTACTTTTATAAAATCAAGAACCTAATAGAAGCACCTTCATTTCAGGAAACAAAAAACCATGAAAATAAAAACGACAACAAAAGAGAGAGAAAGAGTTCATAATTTTGCTGCCAGAGTACTGTGGAGTGAAAAGGCCTTCAAGAAATTTCAGATATTATAGACACTCCAATCCAATGACACAGAAGCCAGGTGACAAAGGAAGCAAGAAAAAATAAAGATGGGTAATAGTGAATAAGCTGTACAGATTTTAAAACCAACATTTTAAAATAAAAAAGGATGCTAACAACATTCTGCAAAATAAAGCACATGAAAGGCTGTGCTAAAGGCATATCTATGTTGCATTTTTCATGCTCATAAATGTTCTGAGTCGATGTTATTACCATGTACCCTTCTAAGTTATTTAAAGCTCAAGGAATAGAGGCAAGAGAGAGACACGCTCTGCAGGTGTCAGCAGGGGGCTTAGAACGCACTCAAGGAATGATTTATATTATTGATTTACATGCTTTAAAAAAATACAACACTTTTTCACAGAAAAGAGAACTGAATTAATAACCACAGAGGATGAAAAAAACTTTGTATCTATAAAGCCGTATGAGAGGGCAAACTTCAATTACACTGTTTTACATCAACATATTGTATTTATTTTCTAGAGAGCACGTTTACCTTCAAAAAGTAATTTCAGGCTTAAAAGAAGTCTGGCTCAGTTTAGTACTTACACAATGTAATGGTGGCTTTCAAGAAATAGCTAGTTGAAATGTCAAAATAGCATCAGAAAAAGATTTTCATTATTTTAAACGTGTCCAAAAGCACAAAGCTCTTTTACTATCACAGGAATTTGTTTTTGTAGTTTTTCAGCACAACTATACCCTTTAAAACATTTGACCCAGGATCTAACAGAAAAATGAAATAATCTGGTTCCCAATCACAATGTCGTCCCTCTTGAAAAGAGTCACCTTCTTTTGTGGAGATGCACGTGATAACACTTAAGGCTAATTTCAAGTCCATCTCCAACCAGGCAACACCACCTCTGTTTTTCTCCTTCTCTATTATGGACTACACCAAAAGTGCTTGCATGGCTTTTACTTCTCAGCTATGGCACTAAGGTCTTTCAGATTCCCTTGTGCTGAGCAAAGAACACCCTTTCTAAAAATCAGTCTCCAGACTGGTCACGCTTCTGCAGTGACTTTCAAACAGAAGTAATAGTCACAATCCACCACAAAACGAAATCTCGCAGGATAGATGTAACTACTGCCCAGGCAGGTACACACTGTACCAAGCCCTCACAGAATGCAGTAGTCCTGGACCCAGTCTTACATCTTTTTATGACAGACGCATCTCTGAAAAACGGAATGAAAAGCAAGTCAACGGACGTGACTCTGCACTTGAACAGCAACAACGCTGGGACTGAGGGAGATGAGATTGCCTCTTTGTCCAGACATGGGGGGCCAGAATTGAGTCTCCAGCTTCCACAGTGTGAAGTGCTCCCTGGACATGTGCAACACTCTCGTGTCAGCTCTCTGACATCTTCGCAAAGTACTGAGAAGAAGGTGGCCATTATATTCTGGAAACTGTGCACACCTGGGGCTATCAGCTGTGGCAAAGCAATTAAGCTTTGCCATGGGTGGTGTCTGAGATGACAGCACTTCCCTTGCACTTTAATTGCAATGCGGTTTCCCAGCTTCCCAGACAGCAGTACAGCTACTGATGACATGCATATGGATTTCTTCTTCCAAATGAGGAAATGTCTGACGACCCCAAGATCTTCTTTGTCCTGTTGGCCTTGTGCAGGCCAATTGATTCACACTCAGAGGAGGGGAATCACAGTGTGAACAGAAGGGGGAAATAATGCTGTGCTTTATTGCTCAAGGTCTATAAATTCTGCCTTTAAATCAGGCCACTGTTTGGATTAATTCTTCGCACTTTAGCTGCATTCCTATGCTCAATTACATGTTCTTTGTTTCCAATGAACTTTTACATGTGAGTTAAAAGATGTTCACTCTTGATTACTGTGACTCAGTTTGGTTCCTGAAGCATTTCCTGAGCTTTTTGTTGCATCTCCCCTTTCTGGCTACTTCAGGGTAACGGAGCATCTCTTCACAGACTATGTGTACCACTTCCTGCATTTTCCCAAGATTTAGCAGAAATCCCACAGTTTCCCTCTACCACATAAATTGTGTTTTAAACACACAGTTAATGGGGTCAACAGGCAAAGGACTCTTCCAAATGTGCAACATGAAAAAGCTAACAAAGACTGTCTGGACTGCAAACAAGAGAGACTCTTTGAAGCCAGGATACTCGAGCCAAGATTTAATAAAACAACAAAAAGAAAGAGAAAAACTAACTGAACCAAGAACAAAGGGCAGCATCACAAACTAACTGCTCTGACCTGCCAAAAGCACCGAAGAACAAAGAAAACGAAAATATAAAGCCGCTCAAAACAAACAGGAGCAAAGTGCAATACAAAGCTATACACAAAGTGCAAAGCACATTAGGGCCCATGTCTGGGAAAGTACAGGCTGTGTTTATTACTGTATCTCCTGCATGCATTTTTACCCTTTTCTCATCTTTTGAGGCATGTGGGGCAGTACAGAGTAGGTCAGGCTGATTTTTCCTTTTCTGAGTTAACAAGGAGCCTCCCACAGGGCATGGCAAATGCTAGGGAAGTACAGCCTGCAAGCAGCCCAGCATGCTCTGGTGACCAACCTCAAGCTGGGGAGAGCACAGAGACGGAGGGTCGCGCTTGTTCTGCACTTAGCGGCAATATGTACGCCAAATATCATCCAGGCTTTGGAGTCTCCAAGTGCTAGCATCAGCACTACGGCAAAGAGCTGCCCAGAACCTCTGCAGGGAAGGTGTTTGAACCAGGCCACCCCATAAGCCTCCAGGGTGTTAGCAGTCATTTTCTCAGACTGTTCAGTTGTCTCTGTTGTCAGTCTATCACAGTGGAAGATTAAACAGCTGAGGGAGAAAAAACAAGCCTGAAGCATTAGCAAACTCTTTGTGGCTGGCACACGCTATGGATTGCTCGACTGTTTCCTCCAGCATTGAGTCCTGGTTCCATGGACATTCTGGCCAAAACCCAGAATCCTCCAGCCTGGTAAGCAGTACTGCAGCAGGTAATGCTACTCACGCTGAGACTGAAGTAATTAATTCTTACGTACACTTCAGGCTAAAGAGCTTCAGTGGGTCTAGTAGCGCTCCAGAGCTTCCACATAGCAGGAATAGAGAGAGGGGAGTTAAGATCAGCCAACTGTGGATGTCTGCTGGCCTCCTTCCTGCTCTCAGGGCTTGCAGCATGTGGCTTTCATAAAGTCCTATGCACAGACCAGGGGTAAGCTCCACTCATCCAGGAGAGGTGAGCGTGCTGAGTAGCCAGGGCAGCACATTCAGCCCCGTCCCCAGGAGTTCAGCTGAGCCAGGCATATTGATAGTGGGGTAGACATTGCATACGAGGAGGAGGAAGAATGTTAAATGACAGGTTTAAGGACAGCCTCTATCATTAATATATATTGGTGCAGGATGTGAATCTGAGCAGAGTCTGTCTGGGGTACTGGAATTATCTGTCAGAACTAGCCACCATGTAAGTGAACACACAAGGAAAGCAAGCAGATATCTAAAGGAGCATGTGAGCTGGATCAAATACAAGAGGGAGAGCAGGTCTATGGCTTGCTCTGACTGTGGAAGAATAAATGGGTCTAATTCACGCATGCTTGCTGAGTTCCCTTTGCCACATGAATCATGAGTGAGTTTTGTCAGTGGGATTTCAGTTGCCAGAGAATCTGTCCTGGTTGTGACATGCCAGGTGGAGCTGTCAGCAGTGACAGGTAGAAGAAAACTCATCTTTTAGTGCCTGAACTTGAGCCAGTTCAATCGGAAAGTGATTGAGAGTGAATAAATACAGGACGTCGTTATGGTATTTTCACAACCTCTTTTCTGACTATAATTTCACTATAAGGAAGTTTGTTGGCACCTACTGGAGGAATAAGTGCGTAGGGGGGGAATATCTCCTTTCTCCTCTTGTGTTGTGCTGAAAAGCTGAATTAAATTATTCTGCTCACAGACAGATTGTTCCAGTAAAATAGAATTTGAAGCCACTGGGGACTCATTGAGAAGAGAAGCTTTTACGCTATATGAAAAGGCAAGAGACAAAACCCTTGCCAAACTCCTTCACTCTTTATTACCGACAGCTGCAATGCTGGATGTGTCCGGATGCCTTTTAAGTGCCAAGGGGAGTGACGGAGGTGGGATGGCATGTGAGGAGATGAAATACATGGCAGCTTCTCCCCCGACGGCAAGTTTAATTATTTGCAGTGTTGTATACACAAGAAAAAAATATACACATATTGGGAAATCATTCACTCTGATTCCTGTGTCAGGTGGATTATGAAAAACACTCACTCTTGCTTGTCCATGGCAGAACAAGGTCTTAAAATATTCAGAACCTGCATATGCCTTTGTCACAGAAGGGAGGAAAACCAAGGTAGAATGTATTTCCTAAAGAAGGAGGACATGAATATATCAAGAGAGCAAAAACAGATGCGCTTTGCTATGTGAACTGAGATATCCAACAGAAGTCAAGCAAACCAAACTTTAAGCCAAAGAAACACCATATTCTATGTCCTTTTCATTCCAGAGAACTTTCTAATGCATCCCTTTTTGTCCTTTCTGCATTTTAAGATAAGTGGAACAGAGAGGATCTGTTTCCTTTTGTCTGTTCAGTGCTCAACCAACAAACACCAAACTGCTTTGTTAGGATCAATTTTCCCAAATCCCTCTGGCTCCAGCCGGAACCATTCTGTGATTTCAGGGTGACCATTCAAGACTGGAAATGCTCGAAGTCACTAGCCATGGTTCAAAGTGCTAAGTCACTGATAAATCCTATCAGTGATAATAAAATCTGTGAGGCTATAGACTAGATGCAGATAGGTCATCTTTCTGTAATCTGCAGTTTAAGGGTTAAGTACAAACACTTCGGAAACACCAACCATTTGTGCAGGGTTGGCAAGCCTTGATATAACTGCTTAAGTTGATGTCTTATGACTGTCACCAGCTTTTCTGCTTGAAGAAGAACCTAGTTCCATTCTACATGAATTTATCTCTGCTGCTGTTAACTTCAGCGCACCTATGAACATGGCCTACATAAGGATTGGTAGGTTTGAAGTGCAGCATGGTGAAGACCTGCCAGCTCAAATCCCAGCTGGGCTAGAGGAAGCATGCACTGTATTTTCTGAGCAGCTCAGGGGCAGTCCTGAAGCCTATTCGTTCATAGACCTTTCAAATACAATGTTTGTTCATGGAGTGAGTTTCCTCCTCTTTGTGTTTAGGTAATGCTGGCTGCCCTACTCTTACAGCATATACACCTGATTATGAAGATCGTAATACATCATGTGTGGCCACACAATGAGGACAAGATACACCAAGCTTTTCAGAGCACGTTTTGTGGCATTTCAAGCAGCTAGCCATATCTTTCCCCTGCACACAGGGGCATTAAATAAGCATATTTTATAGATAAGCCATCAGAGAAAGTGGTTGCTGTCTACTGACCTAGTGCCTATATTTGAAAACCAGAGTCAGACACACAAAATATCTCTGTAAATTGCAAAAGAAAAGAGAACATTAGGACTTGCCTCACAGGGGGAGTTCCTCAAAGGAGCTGGAAATGCAGTGCTGGTCATGACAGTGTTTGCTACTGCTGGTGCTTTGCTGGTGTTAAGGAGGAGTGCACAACCTGGATAAAAGAGCAGGAAGAAGGTCAAACTGCAGCACTCACCTTCTGATTTCAGGGTTTGTGAAACTCCCCAGAACCTATGTTAGCTGGCTCCTGCTACAGGAGAATGCCAGAGAGCAGGCGGCTTTTTCAATTTCTTAGGGACGCAGCTGCACCCAACAAACATACTCAGGAAATACATTTAAGAAGTCTCCCTAGCCTCCCCCTACAGCTATCTTCTGTTCCTCCATGATTTCAGATTCATCCTCCTTGCAAGGCTGAATAACAAAATGGGTCTTTTTATGAACGAAAAGTAACTTGGAAGAGAATATTTCTCTTGGGCAATCCCCAAACAAAATACAACGATGGCAAAACACAACCAGAGTAATATTAATTCAGCTGGAGGCCTCTTTGCTCCTTTAATCATTTGTTGTAACAAGAGGAACAAGGGCAGTAGAAACACTAGGGTTCTTCCTCATCAGTTCTGCATGAAAAGGTGTGTCTTTGCACTATTTCAGCTCTGCCCTCCAGCTCAGGACAATACGACTACTTAGAACCCAGTTATTTGGGCTTTCATTGAAATTGCCTCTACAGCACAGACAAATCATGAATCAGCAGCACTTTATTGCCAGCTCCCCACAGTACCCTCTTTCTGGCTCTTTGCCTTCATATTTACCTACGCTTCCATCACTTTGTGGTCTGTAATACTGTGGGCTGAGCCATCAGGCAGCATAAATGCATCATAGCCTATGCCACTTTACACAAAACTAGAGAATCTTACTCTTCATGTTTAACACCAGATCTAACTTTCTAAAGCAATGCTGGGATTATACACCATTGACTCTGCTGTTATTATTCTATCCCTTTAGATGCTCTGTGCCTCAGCAATAAATGCCTCCAAAGATTTACACTGTTGCATTAGGAAAGAGCTTATCCTGGCAGGCAACCTGTTTGCCAAAACTCAACCAGCAGTTCAATGGTTCAAAAACTCAACTGGTTCAACGCCCAAGATATAAACCTTCAATAATTTGTATGAGAAGGATTAGAAATGAGCTACTGGGACTTGGCTGGAGGAACCAAGTATAGAGTAATTATACACAGAAGTGGAACTCAAGGGACAATGGAGCAAAGAGAAGAAAAATTTGGAAATGAGAAGGGGAAAAAAAGAAGCAGAACAGAGAAACAGAGGAAGTAAATAGGAAAATTGGAAAGAAAAACTCAGATCAGTATGGAGGAGGGTCGTGCAGATGAACACTTGGTGTGAAGTTGTTTAGAAAGAGTCAAGATTAGTATCTGATGTCAGCTGTGGAGACCTGAAGTACCAGTCTATACCCTCAAGACAGAAAGTGAACAGGATAATCTCTTGCTCAAAGCACTTAAGAGTAGAAAGATGGCTTTTGTTTCACTGCAGGTTGAATAGGTAAGTATATAGGAACACGTGCCTTGTGTTTTATTCCCTCTCCCCACCATTTGTGTATCTTATTTCATCTCCACTGCTCATTCTATGCACTTACTATTTACTCTCACACACCTTCTGTTGAAGGAAAACGGTTGTGCTCCGGGCTTCCAATCCGCCATGGAGAAGGATGGGACGCAGAAGAGCCCTGCATCCAGCCACAGTCTCCTTCTTCAAACGAACAGTAAAAGCCAGAGGGAAGATTTTCTGCAAGAGGGAAAGACACACACATACAGAAGAACCCAGGTGAGCTGATGAGAAGACTCCTGGGCACACAGAGAAGCTGCAGCGACTGACTGGGTTGCTCAGGCTTGCGGGCAGCCCCACAGCTACTCAGCCTTTTTGTGTGAAGTCATGAGTGTGCCTGACCATGGGGAGGGTGGTGGCAAGGGTAAGAGCCCCCAAACTGTGACTAACTGACTCTCCCCACACTTTGACGCATCCGAACGACAGGACACATCCCAGTGTATGCTATGGGGTCTCTTAAATACCTGGCCTCTACAGCTCCACAGGTATAAACACACTCAAGGTTAGACTTTGGAGATGGCTTTCCTAACCACTGCTTCTGCAGCCCCATGGAGGGAAATCTTGGAGAGGGTTAAGTTCCTAACACGATTCCCCTGCCTGTCTAGGTTTCTAGGCAGCCCAGCTCAGCAATTTGGTGACTTCTTTCTGTGAGCACTGATGTGGTCTCGGGTGAAGCAATGAATCATTTTGTGCCTCAGTTTTTGCACCTGTGGATCTGTTTGGTGAGATGAATGGATGGAAAAGAGGATAGTTTATTTTAAGCCATAATTTCAGGCTTTGAAGCCCACTCATTCTGTCACTGGCTTGGGGTTTCAGGCAAGTTTCCAGCTCCAAACACTAAAGATACATTAGCTTTTTGCCTTTAAATTTACCAGTTTTAAAGTAATAGTCATCTCATTCAAAGCAGAAGGTAACTTCATGCCGCCTTCATCTCCTTCTCTGCCTACATTGCAAGTTCTTCTTACAAAGGGTGGAAAGCACTGCTCCTCTTGCCCTGAGTCATACGCTTATATTGCCATAGGTGAAGATCCTCTAGTTGGCCATGAATCACGCATTTCCTTAAAAACTCATGAAATAATTTTCCCATCATCCTCAATAAACACTCACTGCCTCCCTAATTTCTACTGTAGTCTAGTTCTACCTTTGCATTTCTTTTCTTCAACATGAGGCCAGACTCTGTACTTATTAAGTGACCTCAGCAGAAAACAGACCTGTTAAATGCCATGTCAAATCACAACCACAACATAATTTTTACTTTTAGTGAATCGCTAATGATCCTTAATATAAATTCTGCACCCAGGGTGCAGCTGACAACTCTGCCAGGTACCAGAAGGCTTCCCAGTAGTAAAAGAGCACAAACTGGGTTTTATGGGGGAAAAGGTAGAGCACAAAGCTAGCCTGTCAGAAAAAGGTCCCCTTTTAATGTAGAGTTACATTAGGCATTAAAGATGCCAGAAGAGAAGTAAGGAAGAGCAACCAGTCATTTTACCCTACTGTATAGACTATAGACTAACCAGTCCTTGGGGCTGGCAGTACAAAGCCCCTGAATATGCTTGTTCAGTGGGGGTAGTCCTTCTCCCAATAAACCATAAAAACTGCTGCAATGAACAGATGTAGCTGTAAAAGGGATGATGATATTTACATCTTTGTGTACTCAAATCTGTACTAAAAACCAGTTCAGCCCGTATTTGTTTTCTCCTTCCATGTTCCCCTAAACTTCCCCTAAAACCATCTTTGGCGTTTTTTTTGTTGTTGTGGGTTGTTGGTTTTTTTCGAAATAAAGCAAAATGAGACAAGAAATCTGCTTAAAACTGCAAGATAAAAATAAAATTTCATGTGCAAACGTATTATAAACGCACATATCCAGGAAATTAAGTTTTTCCTTTCAACTGCTTGTCAAAATCAGAGTAAAAATTTCTTCACTTACAAAATGTAGGACAGACTACAAACTCCTAGAGCAAGAGGATGTGCTGATCATGTGATAGTGGCAATTTCATTAGCTTCTCTACAAGAAGGGGACGCTCTTGATCTCAGATTTTGTCGTGATTATTAGGAAATTTTCCCTCTGAAATTTTCTAATTTTGAAGTGAGGCACTAGTATCCAAATCCCAGATAATTCAAAATGTTTAAATATCAGCCGAACCCCCTGGCTGAGATTGCAGGTCAATTAAAAACCTGTTCACAGGGCCTCAGCTTTGACATACACACCTCAAAATGCAATTCATTGTTAGTGGCACATTCGCCTATTCCTTGGTCTACCCAGAGAAAACCGCTGGGGAACACCACAACTGTAGTGTCTAGACCACACATATTTGATTTTCTAGGAGCCCAAATCACAACTCACTTCACAGAAGAAACTGAAACCTTACGTCTGCGGCTTTTTAGTAGGGCCAAATTTGAACGTGGAAACTGACATGGAGATGAGAGCCATGTTTTATTGTTAATTTCCATGAGCACCCAGATTTGTTATGAAAAGATCAAAACCAGTACTGGAGTTAAGGCTTTTTCAAGTGTTTCCTTCTAAACATCTCCAAATTCATTCAGCCTAATCTTTAAATGTGGAACTGTTAAGCAGAGAGTTGCCTCCTTGTGTTTTACCCCTCTACAGAACTTGATTCTATTTCATTGCACAGCCCGAGGCTGGGATCCAAAGAAAATGACAAATTATAATGTGTCCTGAATTCCTACTGAAACAGCTTGGCTCGGTGTCCAACTGAATTCATTTCATGGCCATACGCTATCTAGGATGATGTAAACAAGTCAGAGCAGCAGGAGGAGTCATCTCAGTAGCAATCCCTGCCTGGAGGCCAGAAAAAGCTCAGTGTTGATGAACAAGTAAGAACATAAATAAGAAGCTATTACTTTCCCAGAAAATTTCATTCCTCCTCCACGAATTAATTTTTTTATGAATTTTCAGATGTCCCGTGCACTGGATGCTTTTTCTCTGCTGCTCTTTCTTACTTTGAATACACACAGCACCTACAATTCCACATATTGCTACTCCACAAAGAGTTCTTTGGCTAGCACTTCTCTGTCGATGTGTACTTCTCAATTTTCTGAACGTTTATAACTCAAACTCAAATCAGCGCAGACACTGCCCTGACGAGGGAAAGCTAATCTGACTTTATGGAAAATCAAGTAAACAAAGGGGCAGGAGTAACGAAGGGGTCTATTGAAACCTGCTGTGTTGGATATTATTATTAGTGACAGAAATCTCAAAAAACTTAGACCTCAGTAAGATTAAGATGCAGCTTGTGGATACCGGACAGAGAATAGAGTAATCCAGTGAGACTGGAGCACTGTGAGAAGGTAAGAGTCTGTGCTTTTGAGTGATGAAGTGCAGAAAAGCTATAGGGTGTTAAACTTCTTCCTAACCGAGTATTTTCAAGCCTTCAGAATGATTTAGATTTTGCTTGAAAGGTAATTAAGTTCAAGGTTTTTTTTAACTTTAATGCAGACTTTTCATCCTTTAATAGCAAGAAAAATTAGCAACTGGCATAATTTATGAAGCGAATGGAGCATGCTCTTGATTCCAAACTAGGTGTAAATCAACCAGATAGTATAGTTCAATCTTTTGGGTGAAATTCCAGACATATTATAAAAGACACAAGCATAAAAATCTACTCTGGTATGTATGGACTTGTACCAAATGTATGAGGAAATTTCAGAAGGCAAAAAGATTATCTACTCAAAGAACTTAAAGAAGCACATGAATCTTAAACGCGAGTTTGTGTCAATGGCTGCCTCTGTGCTAGAAAGTTGGTCTGCCAAATTCTACCAGAAATGAAGCATAAAAAGGGAAATTACTTTTCAACGTAGTCAACAAAGAATTATTCTGTAATGCCAGAAGGCTTTGCCGAGTTCAGAACTGCCAGAGGTTAGGATTTGTTGTTAGAGGTACAGCTTTTGATCAAGAAAGAAGCAAAAGCAAGACAGGAACCTTAAGAGAGCACTGCATGGCAACAGGTTGCTACTTCTCATTTTGCTCGCAGGGAGACTCTGCCGGGCCGTATCTATCACTAGGACACAAATGAATCCAGTGGTTTCTTCAGGCATTTTTGCCTGGAAAGTAAACTGGCCCCTGTAGAATTAATTATCTATGCTTTTTTGGTCACTTGCTCATGTTATCACAAATTCAAACTTTATAGGTTCCTATTCCAGCTGCCATCTGGTCTTTTGACAGATGTGTGCATGCACTCCTCCAACCACATAGCACAGCCTGACTCCTTTCAGGAATCCGACACTAGTCTTCCTTATCTCACCTGGCAATGTGTTTAACATCTTTAAATATTCAATGAGGTAAAGAGTGAAAATTACCCTATAGCCCAGTGGTTATGAGATTTATTTGAAAGATGGAGGACATTACTTTCAATCCCTATTCCAGGTAAAATATATAAAATGTGGAAGGGCAACCTCAGGAGAGACTTTAGTAATCCCTTTTCTTCTGAACTAGACCAGAACTCCAGACCACAATCTTGGAAACTCTCCATGGAAATATGAAATATGGTGCAAATTCACTTAGGCAGAAGAATCAGTCCTGGGTAGATCCTCTAAGTTCTGGGTCTCTAAATAGTAAATATACTATCAGCACCTCCATTCTTTTTAATTATTATTTTTTTAAAATATATTCATCACTTTTCTAACATAGAATCATAGAATTGCTGAGGTTGGAAGGGACCTTTAAGATCATCAAGTCCAACATTTAACCTGCCCTGACAAGAGCCACTTCTAAACCATGTCCCTAAGTGCCCCATCTACCCTTTTTTTAAACACCTCCAGGGATGGTGAATCCACCACCTCCCTGGGCAGCCTATTCCAATGTTTAATAACCCTTTCAGTGAAAAAATGTTTCCTAATATCCAATCTAAACCTCCCCTGACGTAACTTGAACCCGTTTCCTCTCGTCCTATCACTTGTCATTGCTTTGACTGATTAAACAATATTTTCCCAGGCTGAAATTTTTTGGTGAATTTGAGACAGAAGGTAAAATAATTTTGGACTAGCCAAAACTACATGCACTTTTTTCAGTAAAACTTTTATTTTTCCCCAGACTTGCTGCCCTGCAACAAAAGATCTGTATTAGTAAATAGTTTGAGTTTTCATCTCTCTGTCTTGTACCATAGCAGCTATATTACACGTATGATTCTCTACTACAACAAGTGGAAGTACGTTATCTTTTTGCAGGAAGTGGTAATCCACAAGAGCATGAATTCACTAGCAAAGACATAAGAAGAGCACTATCTGAAGTGTCTGCAAAGTATGCTTCTGCAAAGTAATTTCCAGTGTGGCACTTCCATCAGTCTGTTAAATCTGTATGCCTGATCCCAAATCAACCCAGTTCAGCATCTAATTCCGCATCTGCCTCTTTGAAGCTGTCTTTTGCTCCTGCAAGAATATTTGATTATGACTCAAACAGCAACATGCTTTTCTCTAGGGGTCATCCCTCTCTGATTTTACACTCTCTACACAGACTAATTGGTTGCACACAGAACAAGCACCATGACATTTCATTGGCCATTAATAAGTAAAGAGATGTTAACAAGCAGCTGTCATTAGGGAGATTTTTTCTCAGCTAATAAAGGAACAAAAATCAAATTAATAGGAAGAGAATAAATAAATAAATAAAAATATCAGTACCTGCACAGCTAAAAGACTGTGAAAGGAAAAAAAAAAACCCAACAACTCCTTGAAGCTCAAAGATAGACACCTTTGGTTAATGGTAATTTTAAAAGCTCCTCCCTCAGTTTTAAGCATGGCTGCATCTTTTTCTGACAGCTCTTTTGTGTAAGCAGATGCATTTGGGAAACCCCTTTCTCTGCTTTACATATCTGAATCACTTTTTGACACACTTGCAAAAAGCTGATGAAAACATCCGTGTTGCTTAGGAGCAAAACGACAACTGAAATGCTGAAAGATGACATATGGTTTGTGTTAGGCTGCCATGCAGATGTAACTGACATCTAAAACAGCAGATCATTTCTCTGTTTTGTGTGAGAAGTCTTATGCCAACAGCATTCAACACAGCGAAGAGGCAAAAGCAGAGAAATCAGCCGTAGAACTGAGCAGGCTTGTAAGTGGATAAGCAGACATACCCGCAACTGGAGCTCTTGCTAAGGTAAGCCAGTCTTTTTTGCTGCTTGGGTAGAAGATGGCGCTTTTCAGGCCTTTTGTCTGGGAGTAAGAACTCTCGTTCCCAGTACCTGTGGTTGAAAACAAGCCATGTGGCCTTTTCCTCAAGCTAGGGAATGATGCTCGGCTAAACAGGCAGTTAAATGTGTTTTGCTTTTTACATTTTCTTATTTACATTCTCAGAACATTCTTTGCTGACACAACTGTAAGTGCTGTACTGCGTTATGCAAATAGCTAAAGATGAATGCTGCATGGAGGGGGAAAAGGCAACCACCAGCCCCTGCAGATAGCGTATGCGAGAGAGGGATTGATCACTTTACCAACCGTCTCATCATGGGATACAGGGTGGCAGCCAGGCGCAAAAGCAGAGCCAGCCTCCTGACATGTGCAGGTGCAGCCACAGGTGCAGACAGTGTTTGAAAGCAACAGGTAAGCGTGTTCTTCTAGGCCTGCCCCATCCTATGGTGGTATTTAGTTTACATCCATGATTGGGACAACTCCACCTTGTGAGCTCTGCTGTTCCCACTTATATAGACAGGATCGTTCTCAGAAGGCAGAGTCATTTATAGCAGAATATCAGAAGAGTGTATCTGGACATACAGCTGATGGTAAATAATATGTCTTCTCTGTTTCCAATGAAATGAAAATACATTCAACCTACTGATTATCATAATTTACTTTTTTTTTTTTTAATTAAAATGTAGAACACAATAGAAATACTGTCATGAGGTTTTAGAGCGCTGTTTTAAAGCTCTTAGGCAAAGAGGAGGTTTCAATACTACTAATATTAAACATTATTGGTTCCAAGGAGCTGCAAGTCCGCAGCGATGACACTGTTCCTAAGAAAGCGAATTTAATGTTCACTGAATATATGTTGTTAATTAATATAATTTCAAATTGTAACATCTAACATGATGGAGAAGCATATAATTTTAAGCTTTTAACTAGTTTACTAGATGAACCCAGGTCAAACCACTGTTCTCCACACCTATAAAATCTGTTACTTTATTTCTTTGTTAGCAGCAAAGAACTGGAATATGCTAAAAGTTGTGTGTCACTCTTATGTCAAGTTTATGCTAGAAAGAGCAAAAGTCTGTTAGTCTAGACTTCACCTATACCAACACTGCTTGTTTGAATTACCTTACCCAGACTCTCCCCTGCTCTAGCTGTCGCATGTGAAAGCTAAACTGAGAATAATTGCTTCTTCTATTCCAAAGGCTTTTGCTGGGACTGGTATTTTGGTCAGGGAACACATTTTTTGCATACCAAATCACTGCAGCTCTGTTGACAAAAGTCCATCAGCTAGATCAGCTGTGACACATACACTTTAAATTGGTAAATGATGAACTCCTGATGATTATTTTTATTGATACATTGGCCCTGTAGATAACCATATGGCTGACAATCCACCGCTCCTAACTATCTGTAAACTGGCAAAGGGGAAGACGCTGGAGGTAGAACATGTAGAGGTATAGAAAAAAGAGATAAGGCACCTTCAAGATGGTTAAAGGAAGGTCCTAAAGTATCTAGGTTATGCAGCACAATTACAAAGCATTCAGGCACAGCAAGTTTTCAGAAAACTCAGGCTGCTATCTGTCTTCTCCTGTTTTTTATTAGGCTCCTGACTGCTGAAGAGAGGATAGAAAACAAGAGGAATTACAAAGACAGACGAGTTGGGCAAAGACAAGCTACTGGCTCTAGTAATTTTTCATCTTAGAAGTTTTCTCCTTCCTCTGCCTTCTGCCACATGCTGTGGTACATTTTGATTAAAAGCTCTAACAAACTATATACATTCCATAATTCTGTAAGGCATCTAGCTATTCAGACTATACTTCCTTTGCATTTTTGATCAGGACTTTGAAAGAGATGAAGCACTAAGAGCATCTTAAGAACCTGCTGCAGAACTAATGCAGGCGAGTACAGGAACATATCAATTGGTCCGCTCCAGGCAGACATCCAGAGAAACTGCATGAATTATGGAGGATACTGGTCTTTTGATAGTACTGAATTAGTCTATTAGTGCTAAAGTCTCAGGCACTGAAATTCAAAGCAAACAATGCTTTTGGAAAAGGAGGATACAGCCTGGGGGTTGGATTTACTCACTGCACATATCTCCCTCATCTTCTCCCTCGGCGCAGTCCCTGATAAAGTCACATGCCTGCCCCAGTCTGATCGCCGTTCCATTCCAGCAGCTGAAGGAACCCTCCAGAGCCATTTTTGAGCCAGAAGCAGATCCTAGAGAAAAAGAAAACAAAAAACACTTCAGATTACTGAATTGCCTTCCTCTCAACCAACAGGTCATAGGATCCCAGATAACACTGAAGGGGAGAACACCTTGTGAAATCCCCTCAATCCAATAATTACTTGATAAAGTAATTATTTTGTTTGACCTGGTTAATCTTGTCAAATATCTAATGGTCCACCTAACAGACAACTTCAGTTCCCTAGGCATTTCTGGTGTTTTAACTTGGAAGGCATCTTTCACCCTTGAAAAGGGAGTTGAAATTCTGGAGCCTGCTCTGTGTATTTCTCAAGAACAACACAATATGCATGATAGATTTTTAATTGTATGTGAATTTACTGCTAGACTGACAGTCCTAAAGACTGATATCCTTCTGTCTAGCTCAGGAATAACACGGCTACATGGTTTGTGAAAAGAACACAAGCTTTCATCATACCCTCCTGTCAACATGTATTACTTATGACTTAGATGTATCACGTTGTCACATTCTGCGAGAGAAAATAGTCTGATCTCCGCTTGTAGTTTTCTTCCTCTTCTGTACCCACTCCCGCATCCTGCACACCCCTCCCCGTGAATCAGGGAGCCCACAGCAGACTACATCTACCAAGATACAAAAATCATTCATTCATTTTACCTATGCTAAGCAGCAAAAGGCAGCTAGCAATGTGGAAAAGAGCCAACTCTTATGAAACGAGGTCACTGAACATTACAATTAGAGGCCAGTATCATCCATTCAGAAATGATCCTGAGTACTTGTCCCTTAGCACTGTCCTTTTCTGGAGGCACTTGATTCCCTTGACAGCTGAGAAGTCAGAGATCATCCAGCCCCATAGGTATCATTTTCCTTACCGTAGGAATTCTCTCATCCTGAGTCCTTTGATTGTGGCCATGTAAGATACTTAGGACAAGGGCTTTTCTTTTATTTTTTTCTTAAAGAGACACATGCTCTAGATCATCCACCTGAAGGAGGGAGGAATTAGTTCAGCAACATCCTACAGCCAGTACATGTGGAGGAGGCTAAGCTTGAGAAGTGCCAGAGCTCCTTCCACAATAACCTGGATGTAGACACAATTCACCAAAACCTTCCTGACTCTCTGCAGAGATGTGCTTACAGTCACTTCTCCCAGAAGGCAAGCCTAGAAGTACAAAGAAGCCTGTGCTGTGAATTCTCCACTGCAACAACTCCTGCTCTGTCTCATATTAAATGGGTAAATGCTCAAGATTAAACCAAAGCCTCTGGGCAGAGTGAGCCATTTTTTGCCTAACTCATCCGTGCTTGCTAAACAGCACAGCTACATCATATTCTCTGTACTACAGGGAGCTGGGAATCACTGGTGATTCAATTAGATGTGCACTTGATACTTTTATTTATATTGCCTGCCAAAACTAAAAATTAATGAAGCATGTAGGAAAACAACCACTATTTCTCTTCAGGCCTATTTTATGGCGCAAATCAATTCAGGAGTGGAGGGAATACATGCCAAATCTTTTTAATAAAGGACCCTGGCTCCTGAAAAGGGTGCTCTGTGTTATTGTCAGCTTGATTTTTTTGACTGCCTTAGAGCAATTCTGGCTTGCCGCATACAGGCTGCACAGTGCCCTTCTATTTCAGTCAGGGTCAAGGCATGACGACAGAGGAGAGCTTTACAGAAAAAATAGACCAAGTAACTCAGAGCTGTTTGCTGACAATTTCTGCGGGCCCCTTAGTAAGGGTTTAAGGCAATGAGAAGATACCTTCCTTGGCTTTGCCATGCTCCTTGCAAAAACGCACTCTTAGAGACACCATTGAGAGCCTTCCCTATATCAGATGCAAAGCTCTTCGCATGTCACAAGCCAGACACAGAGGGCTCAGGTCATTGTGCAAACAGATGCTAGAAAGCTGTAGGAAGTGATTTCGGTAACTCAGTAGGTGATCCCTCCTCCTAGGGGTATGCAAACAACCTGTATAGCACCATGTTGATGGAAGTGCCGCCTAAAGAAAATTTGAGAGACGTGGCCGAGAGCACTTCCATGAGGTTAGTAATGTCATGACACTCTTAAAAAATCTTTAAGTCCTACTCAAATTCAGAAGTACTTTTGTCCCTCTGAATTACCCCACAGATGGTCTTGAATCCCACATTTATTTCCAGTTCCCATGTCCCCCTCAGTTTATGTGCAACCTTTTCAGCAATGTCTGTGTTTTAACCCAGCAGCTGCTGAGCTACGATATGCAGAGATTCAGAAGAGGGGTTATTGTAGGCAATGGAGTTGTTCCGTTTACTCAATTCATTATAACTTTGTAAAGGCACTCAATTTTCCAAGCACATGACTACATTAACACTGTTTACAATGGAACCAAGGCATTCAAGAGCACCTACTGTCTTCCCAGGTGTCTTTGTTGCAGCCCAGGAGCACAAATCTCCTGAAGTCAATTGACAGTAGTATCTAAAAGACGTCAGTTGCAACTAGACCTCAAGCAATTCCAGGAGCTTTTCCTCCAAAACAAAGCAGCAGATTTGCATGCTCATTCATCTCTGCGGAGTCGGGGCCTGAATTAGCTCTGATTTGCATTAGACGCGTATATACGTGCTCCATGTATAGGTTAGAGAACAGAAATAGCAAAGCTGCAGCCTGGGGAATGGCTGGGCTCTGTGACATTGCATGATTTATTCCTGTCTCCTTTTTACTTGCTTACTGTGTGCATAAAGGCAAAATTAATTGGATAAAGGAGATTATTAACTAGTAAAACAAATAGATAACCAAAAAAAGCACAAATAACAAATGACCCTTTAATGGGCTACTTGATGCAGATGTTTGCATTCAAGCCCAAGGAAATCTAATTTTTAATTAAAATATTTTATAACAAAAATAGACATTTGATCTTTTAATTTCCCAGCCCAAATCACTCCTGGCAAGGTGAGCCAGAATGACCTGGATCGTTGAGTCAAGTGGCTTCAACTCACTCACAGAAGATGTGTAAGGAAAGGAAAATGAATGGTACCAAATAAGCATCAAAGTAAAATTTGTGGGAGACATCCTTTATATTTACAGCAGTGTTTATGTAGCCAATGGCATTCATAAATTATAGCAGTCATTAAGCTGTACCACGGCTGGCTCGGAGTCTTATAAATCATTATTTAAACAGCAACATTAAACAAATGGCATTTCAGGCTCTAAATTGAAAGGAGAAACAAACAACTCCTTGGGGAAGAGCGCTGACTTTGTACCTCACAGGTCCCACTTCTGAACATAGTCCAGCCTTGGCAGTGTTCAAATCCAGTACCAGATCCTGGACACAAATGACAGTCTGGCCTCTTGACTGCCCATGCTTTTGGACTTTGTTTCCATGTAGCAGATCAGCATTAAAGGGAAAAATCATGTGGCTTAGCCTAACGCAGGATAAGCAAGTTACTGCTCAGACTGTGGGGCCAAAGGGGATGTATTTCACTCCTCAGCAGGCTTTCTCTAGCTTGGGTTGCCTCTTCTCTCCTCTCCCCTCCCTTGATCAGCAGAGAAACCGAAGTGCGTTGGCAAGTTCTGGTGAACCTGTCTCTGAGGAACACAGCCAGAAAGTTCAACTTATTGCCACCACACTTGGCGAGGTGGGACAGAAGACAGAAATTCTTACAGGCATTCACAAAGATATCCCTTATCTTGCAAACTGGCTATGCTGCTAATTATCATGCAGGATTAATCAAGCTGAACATAATTATACCTTCATGTGTTACATTCAACTTTTCAGGCCATAATTTTTAATGCTACCAAAAGCTTTTGGGACCAACACAGTCAGGTAAAGTCCTCCCACTCAGTGCACATTAAAACAAAAGAGCTTACTAGGACAGTACTTAGTTGTTAAAAACCCTGTCATTTGTACTTTGCAAAAGAAGATGAACAGAAATTGCAAAGACCTGGGATGAATGTGCACCCTCGTGGGTGCTATGGGCTATCCCAGAGGAGTACGGTTGGACAGAACTGAATTGACTACAATGGTCTCCAGGGCAAGACCCTGTACGCACACAAGGTGAAAAACTTGAATTTTTAATTGCATGTATGTAGCAAGAAATACTGATCCACGGAAATCATTGTATGTGCTACCCTTCAAAAAAAAAAGAAACTTTCCTATTATTTAATTACACCTCTTAAAAAAATATTTTCTAATGGGCCAGTGCTGCAATCTAACGTTCCTCCACTAAATGCCACTCAAAATCATGTACAGCTTCACTGACAATGCTTATCTGTCAAAGTATTTGTCATTAACTTCTCAATTTCATCTGTTCCTCCTTTGGTTTGAGTTCAAGGCCTTGACTCAGAGATACTTAAAAAGAGAGTACTTGGGGGATTTTATAGGTTGTGTGGAAAAGCTACTGTCTAGCTATAAAAGGACAGTGAGAATTCTGGGGAGTTTCTGATTATTGATTTTTCTATGACTGCCCATTTCTGATGGGCATATCATTTCTTCACTCCAACCCTCCAGCCTTATGGCAGCACTGACATTTGAAGGCTGATGGCTCACTTGGTGCTGAAGATAGCCATATCCCAGGACAAAGCAAATTTCTATTGATATGAGTCATTAATAGCCCCGCTTCCTTCACTAGAGAAGTTGGAAAGTGTGAAAAAAAGGCGGTAGGAAAGTAAAAGAAGAGAAAGACGAGTTCATGTTTAAGGGAACTGAAGCCATCCTTGGCAAATGGCCATTGAACTCCAACATGGTACAGGGCAGATCGCATAATCCAAAACTTTCCCAGCAAGCTACCTTGCCCTCATTTTCCAGGCACCCACCCCAGGACACCTGTATTCAGATCTGCAGAGAAGCCAAGCGGTCGCAGCTGCAAATGAGACCAGCGAGAGAGATACTTGGAAAGCACAATGTCCTCAAAAAACGCTTTGAAAAAAGATTGACTCCAGGTTTCTCACATCAGGCAGCCAAAATTAGTCAACACTTCCTAATTTCTGGCTTTAATCTTTGTACCAGCATCGTTACCATTTCTGTCAGTGCCTAAGGATGCAAGCGAAGCCACATTTGTAGGAGGCGGCGATCTCTTTTTATTAGGCTGCTTGATACAGGAAGAAAAAGCAGCCCATGTTTGTATGCCTGAAAGCTTGCTCATTTTTCCAGTTACATAAGTTGGCTTTCATCTTCATATTTCACTTCCTATATGTAAAACGGGACTAAGCTCATCACAAGAGCTCTGTGATGTTCATTTCATTAACATTTGTAAGGAACCAAGATGTTATGATAACAGAGCCACGAAATAAACTGTAAGGAAATTATTTATTCTGTCTCCACAGTGCAGTTTGAATAAGTTACGGTACAAAATGAACGGGGCCATACGTTTGATGAAGGCACCGTAGGATAGGCACCCCCTGCCCTGTGTGATAAGGGAGCTGCTCTCCCACAGTGAGCTACGCCAAGGCAAGAAATCTTGCTCATTAGAGCCGCGTAGGAAGAGAATTTTCAGTTCACAGAAAATGTCAACATTTCAAAATGTATCTAACCACAAAATAAAAATGCCAAAATTCCTCATGGAACAAAAGTTTCAAAACAATTCTGCATTGGAAATATTGACTTACGATGTTTCAACAGGTAATGAAATATTGTCATAAACCCAAGAAATTTGAAAACATTTGAATTCAAACAAAGACAAAATGTTGGGCAGGAAATTCAACTGGAAACTTACTGTTTTGGAACTCGCTCATGTCAGTATTTCAGCCAGCTCAGTTCTAATGTGCTCTGCCTCTCTGCTACTGCTGTTTCAACATAGGGAAGTTATGCTTAGTATACACATTTTAAAACATCTGTTCTTTCAGCCTTGCTTAATGCCAGTATGATTGCTTACACTGAAGAAAGCTTCATAGCACACATGAGGAGCCGACACTTGCTCACTGCCACGTTTCAGTAGCATGAACCTTCTACAGAGCCGTACAGCATTCAGACTCACCAGGCCCTCTGTGTGCTCTTGGAAATGCTTTTGACCAGGTCTGGTTACTTTTACTTCTCCTATCTTTTGACTAAATGACTACCCAACGTTAACATTGGTGTGATACGGCTCTCCTGAATTTACAGCAACAACTAGCTTCCTTAAAACTATAATGAAATAAGAATGTGGAATAAGAAAGTTAGCTATATTTCACACTTTCTCATTTTTCAATTAGGGAAGTTGACTGAGGATCTAATATTTATCTTCATAGCTCCTGAGACAGCAAATAATTGCTGAGCGCAATAAATAACATGATAATGTTTTTCCCTATTAATCTTGCACAAAATCTAGCTGCTTTTTTGTTTTTGTTAGGACTTATGGTAACATGTACTTTTTCCCATGATTTGCTTACTGATCAATAAGCAGCTCCAACGGCACATCCAAACATTAACAGTAAACAAATAAATAGCAGTAGCAGCAATTTTTATAAAGGAAGTATGATCTTCCAGCCTGTGTGGTTACCTACACATTCTGGGGTATCTACAAAAATTGAAAGGGGCCAAAAGAGAGAGAAAATTAATACTTTTTCCCGAATACCTATGACACACTGTTGTATACAGTCATTAGACTGTTTTAAATTAAATCTAGCACAGCATATCTTTAAGGTTTTCATCCCGAAATATCAACATCCTGATTTAGAACAATGCAATGGGATACAATAATTTTGTTAAAATCCCTCATCTCATTTCTTTTGGTTGCTTTTAGTTGCCCTTGTTTCAATATCAGACTGCATTTGCTAGTTGATTCCCTTTTTTCTCAGGTACCATTGCATTTTTGTGAGATTAAAAAAACCCAACAAAACAAATCCCCCACCCCACTCGCCCCCATTTTCATATCTCTCGTAAAAGCAGTGATTAACATATTTGTAACAGTAAGCAACTGGTTAAAAAAAGATCAAACAATCTTTTCTGTGATCTTCTGTGATTTTTTCAAAATACAAACCTCGGAGAGGGAAAATAAAAAGGTCCAACTTCTATTATTAGCTCTGCCATTCCCATCAGACCTCTCTGGGTCTGAACAGGCTTGGAGACCAGCTCTTATCAGCCAGCAACCTTACCCTTGGGAAACACGGGCCAGACTGATTGCTAGTTCACTGGAAGATGAATGCTGCTTGCCACATGCAGCGGATGCTGACAAAATCATGAGGTGGTTAAGATCTCTAAGCTTATTTACAGACAACAGGAGCAGATTTAACACGGGCCCACTCTCAACTTGAGACATGGAACTGAATATGGAACAAAAAAACAAGGCTACTGGAGACACGTCATGAAAATAGTACCTCCAAACTTCATCTGTGCTTTTTTGGGGTAAACCCTAAGAGTTGATTAGATAGGAAATACATGTAATTTTTCACATTTTGCTTCCTAAAAGGCTGGGTTCAAATCCACTTTCAATTACTCAAGCAAATTTTATCTTTGCCTGTTCTGGTTCCCCAATTCCAAGCACAATCAACACTGCCACTACACATAGTGGATTTTTTCCCCATTCTTATTCTTAAAACTGGTACATCAAGAAAAACATCACTAACATTTTAAAGATGAGGAAACTAAGGCACACGCCAACCAATTTCAAATAATGAAACAAGACTGTAAATTGCCCAAACCAGACCTACTCTCTGACTCCTCTTCCAACCTCTACCAGTTGGACTGAAGTTGACCAGATCCAAGAAAAAAGCCACAGAACAGAGAAACTGGAGAAGATTGCTCAGCTCATCAAGAGCTGATTCCTTGCAGGTCAGATATAACCTCTCTCTGAACCCTGCAATAGTAGCATCTCAGTAATCTCTTTGTCATGCGCTTTAGCATTGCCAAACCAGTCAGAGGTACATTTGTATGCCTTGTCATGAAAAACACAAACAGAGGTATGACACTTAATTGTATTCAAACATCATTTTAGATAGGAATCATATTTTTCGTTTCTAAAATGCAATTCTGCTTCTGTAGCTGTTTAAAGCAGTATCTCTTCTTTAGCTGTCAGCAGTATTAAATTAAGGTTTATGGCCTTGCTGCAGTTCAGCTGCTGGGGGAGATGGGCAGAATATCACAAATCAGCACAATCACGAGCATGCGCATGTGGTCCCTTTCAGCAGGGTGCAGTGAGGCATCCTCACATCCCAGCCAAATGCTTTACTGTGCAAGGCAGTGGCCCCACAGTGGAAGAGCAATAGTTATTTCAAGTAGAAGCAGAAGCTTGCTGGGGAAGAAAGTTTCATGTCATGCCCCTCTCCACTGTGCCAGCCTCTGCGAAACTCTGCAGTTGTTGTCGCCAAGGAGCTAATTTCCACTATGTTCAAAAACTGAGCAACAATACCTCAAAAACTCAAAGCATAAGCAAAATGAAACCGCACATGAGCACTTGCTGCAAGGGAGAGCAATAGTATTGGTGACACATAACAGGTTTGCCACCGGAAGGGGCTTAATGTGGATAGAGGCTGTCCAGCTTTCAATTCTAGGGAAGCAAAAGGGAACACTGCAGTATTACCCTACCTCCACACGTCCCTGAACATCAGTACGTTGATGGATGCTATGACTCACTGGTGACTCTTCCAGCTGAACGCACTGAAAACTGCCTACATCTCAGTGCTTTGAAGCCAGTCCAGAGGGATGGAGAAGTAGCAGTTCTTTGCTCGTGTATCAGGCTGTGCTTCAGGCCTTGCTACACTTGAATGAAATTATCCCAGGAGCAAAGCTGCTGAAGGTCAACAGCACTCAACATCAAAAAAAAGCCTGGAGAAGGACTCCCTCCTGGAGTCCGTGTCTCTGCCAGAAGATCTCTGCTACCCCTTGAAGATGTGGAAGATGTATGAATTGGGAATGCTTACAGAAAAAAATCAGATGTCAGCAAAGAATACAGTGATTAGCTCTGTGTAAGCCAAGGTATGCACTGAAGATATTAAAAAAAAAACCCCACAAGGAGGGATGACATTACAATTCAATTCCAGGATGACCACCCAAGTTTCAGGCAGTCTCTCTACAGTCTTGTGGCATGCTAAAAGACACTTTAACGCTTTCCACGCAAGATCTCTTTCCCAAACATATACTGAGGTGCAAAGAGAATTGTAAGAGTTGACCAATATCATTACTCAGGATTGAGTAATGCCCTGAGGATGAGATAGATGCCTGTGGGTTGCTAGCCACAGTAGAATAGCTAGGCAAATGTTAAATAATATTTAAATGGCTTTTTTATTATTTTTAATACTGTGATAGGAATCTCAATAAGACAGTTGCTATATGTAAAGACGGATCAAGGAGACAGACGTGCCTTATGTCTCTCCCTATGATTTTAAGTTCTTTACCCTTCAATGAGTAGACTGGCAATCAAACTCTCAGAAGATTTTACACAACTGCTCAGAAGTGACAGTCATTTCTTTTACAGTTCTCATCTTCAAATTTGGCACCATAAAATGTATGACAACCCAAAATATTCCTTTACATCCACTTTGTCAATAGGCTTTCTGTTGAGTGCAGGCTCCCCTTCACGGTTCTTCCAAGCCCTGTTCCCCCGATTTTGCTAACTGATTCAGTTGGCCATTACTTAATCTCTTAACTACCATCAGCAATAGTATTAAATTCTAACAAATTTGCTACTGCTGTTATTATGTAAAATGCTCCTCCCAGCTGGGTAGGTTTCACCAAAGCCTAACACTTTGTTGACTCTAGATAAATCTATTTATACAATGCAAATGTACCTCTTCCTGCAGACAAAATCCTTTATAACTAAATCCTTTATAACTGCAAACCAATTCATTATACAAAATAGAGAAGTAGGAGGACATACAGCTTACTGCTCATTCTTCATCAAGACCTAGCAAACATAAACATTTGGGTACAAAACAAGTAATAAAAAGAGAATATGAAACAGGAGTTGCTAGCCCCACTGCAAAGTAAACGGGGTTAGTCTGGTTTTGTGGCAAACAGGGTTACCACGTTAACCACGAATAATTATGGGAAGGTCCAGAAGGAGGAGCAGAGCATATGGAAATAACATACAGAACCAAACCCAGCCGTACATGCATAGTATTGTGACTGACTTAGAAAACAATTAGGCATATAAGGAACTAAGAAAAGAGAAATATAAACCCACTTCAGGAAGTAATGAAATTCTGTATACTCTCCACCAAAGACCTACTGAGGTGCGGCATGGTTTGGAGAAAAATGAACAGTTTAGGAAAGGGTTACAGTTAACAAAGTGTACTGGACAGGACTCACTTGACAGCACAAACTGTGCGAACACTGAATAACAAAAAAGAACCAACAAACCATCTTTTGGCCATAGAATGAACCAGGGCAGGCTTAAAAGGTACTTTACATTTACACGTGTCCAGACTTAGTGTTGAAGTATCAATTTAAAAGACCAAGTAATGTTTAACATTACTTTTCATATGCATTTCACCAAGCCATCTCTCTGAGCATTGGCCATCTTGGGGAGGCTGGCCATCTTGGGGAACACAAACTATTCCTGGTTTTTACTACGATCCACCGGTTGCTCTGTACTTGTACTCCCATTCATCCTAAGCTGCCCATGGTCCTCTCTGTGGTATAGTTAAGTTATGCCAAGTGCAAAACTGTTAGATACCCACTATATATATATTTTTTTTTTACAACGAGAACAGTTAAAATACCTGACTTGCAGCCCTCCCAGGGCTTTAACTTAATGGGATGTGGATGCAGTTCACCAGCTATAATGAATGTCACTGGCCAATTACTCAAACCACTGCCGTACCTCAAAGCCCAGGGTGCGCAGGGGATCTACATTCAGAAAGTTTAGTGAAATACTATCAACAAAATGAACTACCCTGGAATTTGTACTCAAACGAGGAAAAAATTACTTGCCCCTTTTTCCAGGATTTCTTGATAAACAGCAGGAGGCTCTTAGGCGGCAGTTAGTTACAGTAAAGGCTCTCAACTCTTCTTTGACCATGCCCTTCCTTCCCATCCCACAGGTAATTACCGCTGCTTTTTAGTGAGCAATATAATTTTAAACAGTCTGTCAATGAGGTATACAAAGATGAAAAAAGTGCCTTGCTCTAGCATCTAATATGGATAAAATCAATGATCCACTGTCCCACAGGCAGTAAGATAATCAGAAAGCTCAGAGGCCTCTGCATCTATGGCAACCAGGTCTTTATGGGCAACAGACACTGCCTTCTCTGAAAGGTGTAGGACAGCTAAGGAAACTAAGACCTGGCAAAGATAGGGTGGCAAATGCAAATTATTGTCCCCCTGTGTGTGAAGCAGTTTCAGCACAGACAGTAGCAGTTCAAGTTTTCTCTGTGCTGTGAGAAATCATCCATTTTACCTCCCTCTCCTGTTCAGTCCAGTGCTGGGAAGGTTTTTGGACAACTTCGTCTCCGCTAGCAAAAAGCAAAAGTGAAAAGCATTTCACTGCTGTCGCTAGGCCTCTTCC
This sequence comes from Chroicocephalus ridibundus, assembly GCF_963924245.1. Taxonomy (NCBI): domain Eukaryota; kingdom Metazoa; phylum Chordata; class Aves; order Charadriiformes; family Laridae; genus Chroicocephalus; species Chroicocephalus ridibundus. The sequence continues at coordinate 15,985,943 of NC_086286.1, forward strand.
AGGTAGTCCACGACTAAATTACCAGCTCATCCAAGGTATTCTCAAAAATAAAAAGCCTGGCATCCTTTTCCCAATACCCAGCAAAAGGAAGAAAGAATTAAATAACCAAGGACTGAGGACAAAACAGACCAAACATAGCAGCCCAGCATCATTTTTTGAGATACTTCAGCACTCCATTTGTGTGTGCAGGGGTCTTGAATTGCTAGCAAACCACTTTCAGAAATGCTGCCTATCAAATAAGGAATCTGACAGTCAGGATTTCCAAATTGGCTCTTACGCTGTGACCTTGGATAAGTCTCTTCACTTCTTCAAGCTTCCATCTCACTGCCCATGACAGAAAGAAATAACACTTTGTGGGGGATATGTGGCCTCGCTACTGTTTAGAACTAGCACTATGTGACTAGCGTATTTTTGTTTGCACAGGAAAAAAAAAAAATCTCATTTTTTAAGAGCTATCTGAAATGAAAATGTCCCCTGCAGAAGAAAAATTTTTGCCCAGCATTACTCCAAAAGATTTTATTTGACCTGGAATAAAATAATGGTTAGCTCCAGGAAACTTGCTATTGTTCAAAATTTTTTTCATTTCAGGTATTTCACCCTTCCTTTATGACTACTAACGTGGTTTCAAATAAAAAAAAATCTGAAGTCCAGGGAAAAGCTGTTAAAATTTAGTTTCCTCCCTTACTTTTTTTTAGGTTAAAACACTTACTTACTAAGTTTGACCAGAATTTTGAATAACTTTGTCCCACTAAGTTACATTTTTAACAAACCTAGAATAAAAATGGAGATGCTGCTTACCCTTGTGTACCAGCTGGAGGCTCTTAAGTGAAAGGCTATAGTGAGCGTGTTACTAAATGCTAATCACAAGCACAGAGGATGACAGAATCGCTTGAGTCGATACCACATGCTAACGCAGCAGCTCTCTGATGAAGCCCTGGGTCATTTCAGCTTGGTCCTGTCCCCTGAAAACTACTCACTCGGACAGTGCTCCAAAGAGATAGTCTTTTACCATGCTAGCACTGACAGGACTGACAACATTTCCTCCATTTGGCATGTAGTAAAACGTGCAAATACTAGCAAAACACAGATTAAACTGAGTGAACCTCAGATTTGGAGAGTGGTGAAAAACAGCCATGAAGCCTGCACACTTTCACATGAGCACTATGGCGGTATTACACTGCTATTGCTTTCTCACTGAGAAGCAGTGTGGAAAACAGCTAATGTAAACTCAACGCTAAACATTTCACTGACAATTAAGGTGACAGATTAAACTGATCTACATGCAATCTGCAAACTGATTTGGCATTCACTGATTAATGCAGTAAATGAGATACTAACATCTCACGTGCAATGTTATAAATCACTAACTTCATTCAGCAATGTGTATGTGGTGTCAAACCATTTTTGATGCTGTGTAAGTTATTAAATTTTCAGTAGGTGAAGCACTGAGTAACTATTACAGTTTTAGGATGAGAATATGAACAGAGACTTTTATTTTCTGACGAAAATTACTTCCAGACTTTGTCACTGGACTACTTGATACTATAATAACTGCTCAGATTTCCAAAATTCAAGTGGAAATTGCTTTTTATTGTAGTGGAAAATAGCAATAGAAACGTACAAGCACCAAGTCTGGACTCAAGCTTCTTTTTAGTGGACACACATTTGAGGGGAGAGAGATGCTTTAGAAATGTGATTTATTTCTCCAAAAAGGTGCTTTCAAGAAATGCCCATCTCCAAGTTCTGCCGATACTCAATACAAGAGAGATCTGCCGATACTCAATACAAGAGAGATCTGCCGCTCGAAGAAACTGCAGCAAGAAATGCCACAGAAGGGCCCTGTTCTAAGTATTTGGCCCAACTACTGCAAACAATGCAGAGTCCTTCTCTTATGCTTTTCTAGGGAAGGGATGTTACTCTCTGTGAGTCAACAGACCCCAAGTACTTTCAACTGTACAGTCACAAATTCACAAGGTGAAGGTATTCCCCTCCACAAATCCCAAGCAGTGCAAGGCTCTTGCCTTAGCAACCACACTTCAGCTCATGGTTGTCAATACTATTGAGTTAAACTGGACTGTAACGAGATCCTGGAGTTATTTGTAGCTGTGGTACAGGTAAGTCCCTTTGGTTGCAGGCAAACATCCTCCTCCAGCCGCATTGGCAGGAGAGGTTATTGCTTCCATCTGTTCAGGACAGCGTTCCCTCCTGATCCGCTGATGAAGCAGCATGTGCAAGTACTCCCTAATTTATTTGAGGCAAAGTCAGACAGGTGAGACCAGAACAACGGTTCTTACCTACTCAAGGATTTTATGTTATCCTGTCTCATTTTCAAATGGCAGCTGCTCTCTGGGCTGCATTAAAACATCTTACAGACTCTTGTGACCTGCTTAAAGACTAGAGGAGCAAAGCTACAGCACAGTGGTGCTACAAGGTAGAGAAGCAACTCAGTGGCAGTGCTCTAGTCACTTAAAAAAAAAAAAAGTCATTCTAATATGTAAGATAATTGTGATACATGGTGATATCTTACTATTCCATGCAAAGAGATTTATGGAAGGGGTAGTATTTCCCTTTCCCTTTTTTAAAGACAGCATACTGGGGAACAACAGACTGCTAACCCCCATTACTTTGCAGCTTTGGGAAAACTCGTAAACACACCTTGGTCTTTATCTGAGATATTCAGCTGAAGTCTGCTTCTAAAACAAGGAGAATGGAAAAAAGCAACTGCAAGTATGGCTCAAGTTCAGAGGAAATCTGTCTCAATTTAGAACCATACAAGAGGGACCTTTATTTAAATCAAAGATGGAGATAAAATGAGGTGTTTATGTACAGGATATCATAGCAGCTTTTTTGCAGAATAGTATACTTAAAATTACTAAAACAGAACAGACATATAACAAAAAACCCCCCAAACTTGGTACAATTTTCTGTTCAGAAAAGAACATGTGGTTTTAAATTTACCTGATAACAAAGAAGCATTGATTACACTAATGTAATGAAATAGACATTCCCTAACATGACTCTTAATGGTATATCATGCTTCAGAAGGCTAGAATTCAATGATCTCCAGGAACTAGATTTGAAATTACTAACTCCTGAATGTAACCAGATACTCTTGCAGAAGTACGATGAATTAAGGTTCAAGGCAAATGCTGCATATAATGTAGATCTTAACCTCATTTAGAAGCAATGTTGTTTAAGGCTTTATTAAGGGATTGAGTTACTGCTTCTGTTTAAACAGAAGTGACAGTGTCATTCACAAGGGTAATAAAAATAAACAAGATAATGCAAGAGAGGGATTTGCTCCTACTGGTAAAGAAGTAACTGAAAAAATAACGTGGATCTTCTGTTACCGCTCTTTGGAAAGCAGCATGGGATCCAATGTCCAAATGCAACTCAATTTAAGTAGATTTTTCAAAAAGCCTTCATTGAGGTCTCCCATAAAGTAATGCGGTTCAACAAAAAAATCAAAGCTTTTACACATAAGTGATTTTGTGAGGATGCAGAGAAGCAATATGATCTACAGGGCTCCATTAGAAGGGTCTTGGCTGTAGCTCTGCTCCTACCAACAACCACTTTACTTTGGACAAACCACTTAGTATCTGAATGTTCTTCTGCGTGAAAGGACTGGGGTTTTGGTTTTTTGTTTTTTTTTTAGAAATATACCTTCTTTTCTAGACCCATTAATGAAATATCTACAGAGGGTAAAAAAAAATCCCAGTTTATAACTTACACAGGTTTCGCAGAACAGCTGGTGGTTTTGCTTTTAGTGCAGAGGGGCTTCTAGGTCTGACTGGAAACACCCTGTCAAAGCTGCATGAATGAAGCATGACTTGGTAATGCTGGTATTGTAAAGTATTCCTGGATAGCACTATTAATCTTGCACTCAACAGCCATTTAATTTTTTTCAGGGTTTATCCTAACAGACTCTGAATAAACTCCTGCAAAATAATTACTATAAAATGATTTATTTAGCATGCTAACCAGTGAGCGTTGAGGATGTTCAATAGAAAATCCATTTGTTAAAGATTCCTTGCCTGACACTATTCATTCGAAAGTGAGGAATTGGTGGGCAGACTTTATAGATTACAGGTATTAAAGCACCCACTGGCTTTAAAAGGATAGTTCTGTTAGAAATTCCAGGCTACAATTCTTCAAGCAAATCATTGTCCCCTTTCTGACACTCTGATGATGCTATGATGTTAAAGGTGGAATGAATTGCTCTCTGAAGTGCCTCTTTTTCTCTCTGTTGACTACAGAGGGACCCTAGAGACTAGCTTTGACATGATGCCTAACTTTCAGATAGCTGAAGTCACAAAAGATGAATATCACCTTGTCTAACTTCATACAACAAAGCATCTGAATGTCTGAACTAAATCTTGCCTACGGAGATTGAATCCCATGATGTCGTGAATTAGATGACTGGTTTATTATACAGATTTTATTCCCTGACAGTTCAGTTGAGGTCTAGACTGAGAATTGTGCTGAACTGCTTGGGAATTAGCTTTGCAAGTTGGAGTTCAGAAGATTTTTTTTGGCCTCCTGTCCACTGAAAACATTTTCTGGCCTTTGTTCTAACACTAAAAAAAGCAGCCAGCATCAGCAGAATATAGATGTGTTTAAAAAGAGGTCTCCTATACACTATTAAGACAAAGAAATAAGGACAATGGGACAGGTCCATTGGTTAGCTTTGTAAACTGGAAAAGAAACTGTTTTCATTTCATCTAATGCCTTTCCTATGCACTTTTTATGAACACTTGGCACTTAGTAAACCCCTCACAAGTACAGCAAGATTCCTTAGACAAAGAGTGAAGCTCTGCCACGACCAAGTTCTCTGCCCAAGTAACTTTTGGAATGCGATTTTCTAAAGAGGAGTCCCCAGAGGCAGCGCGCAGTTATACCAACACGGTTGCAGCTTACGCAATGCCTAGCATTAACTCAAAAACTCAAAGCTGACAGCCTCTTCCCTGTTTCATCAGTCAAATCCCTCGACTTAAACTTGTTAGAGATCCACCAGTAAACTTCTGGTTACTGTTGCTGCCACAAATGGCCTTATTCTGTACACTCACTACTTCTCTCTCATTTCTAAGATCAATGAAAGGGCTATTTAAATTTTTTTCCATTTCCTCACAACTAATTCTATCCCAGGTGTCAGCTAATCTAACGCTTGCTCACTGTGTCCTGGCCAAAGGGCTTTGGTCATCTTTATTCATCTGTTGCCATTTGCCTTTGTATTTGTGCTAAGGAATTCACAATCTAATTTCTTTGTCCTTTGCTTGTTTCTCAAGTGCACAGCACAGACCAGACTCATCTGTGAGTACTGCTCTGAGACAGTATAGCAATATGAATAAATGGAAACAGTAATAAACTCCTCTGCAGTATTTACAGAACAGCATCACTGTGGGCTTGCAGTGCAGGAAGAGGAATTTTGCATGACTGATTTCCATTTGGTGGCATCCCGCCTGGTCATGACACTTCAGTTTCATTTCAGCAATTACCCTAATCCTCCAGGAAAGGAACACACAGTTTACTTAAAAGTCAAAAAATAATATGAATCAGGGAATGCTCTGACTGCTGTTATACTTTAGAACGACAACTGTAATGCATTACAGACACCGCTGATGTCTGGTACGGCTAGTAACAGAAGCAGCAAGTAGAAGCACACTTATTATAGTTTAAGGGGAGCTACCTGAAGTCAAAATTAGCCTGCATTCTACAAGTCAACAATAAGATGAAGGCTACCTGCTACAATATAAACTTATAATGGACTAATAATTGCCCTAAAGGTTTCATGATGAGATTAGATAGGCAGGAATGTTTTATGGCTAAAGGGAAAGAGGAGAAATCAGCTTGTCCAAATGAGAGAAATTACCCGATTTCACTTGGGAGCAGAGGAAGTTGGAGGTGCTCCAAAGATGAAATTAGAAGAGAACAGAAGACAAACACTCTAAGCATGGAAGACCATTGCAAAGCACTCTGTGCAAAGATGAGCAGGTCAAACATCTCTTGGAGTAGAACTTTTTTCCAATATATGATAGGAAAGGTTATTCTGCATTTCTCATTTGTCTTAATCAGTTTCAAGTTGTATTTTTAGAAAATATACTTTATACAAAATGTATTTTGCAATCCAATTTTTTAAAAATCACTGTAAGTAAATAGTAATATGTATCATTGCAAACACCAAGCGTCAGCTCCAGCCTCCTTTACCTACAGTGAAAGAACAGCTATAATTTAAACCTAACTCTTCTGTTGGCTGTGAAGACCCCAGCAATGACAAAGAAACTGAAGTCCAAATCAGTGATGTTCCTATGAAACCTCTTGTTAGGCTCCTCCTTTTTCAAAAGCTTTGATAAATATATAGGGACATATCTTCAGCTGATGCAAGTAGTTGAAACTCCAACAACTAATGGGATGACGCATAACATGCTTTACAACTTTCACTAGCAGAAGCTCCACTCAAGTAACTTCATAGTTACTCACTTCACTTCCTTTACTTCGGGGAAATAGCTCGCACGCTGTAAATACTTGCCTTACTTTGCTGTCTAAGGCAACTTTTACTAGGCAACTTTTTTAGACAGGTGGGTCACCTTACTACTGTTTTGTTACTGATGTGTACAGTGTAAGTGCCTGATGAGTTAATACTGTTGCCAAAACTTTACGCCAAAACTGATCTTAGAGCGATTGCTTTCCTTTTGTTATGGTTTCATTAACATATGTTCATAAACACATGTACATATATTGTTATTCCATGAGGTGCTTAAAGAGTCCACAGTTTCTTTCTATAAATCAATAGCAACACTGCTAACATTACAGAAATATTGAAATTTCGTCCTTTTCATATTTTTTTTTTGTACTGTGTAACATGATGCTGGATTTATGCAGTTGTTGCTTACAGCTCTAAATGATGTCTTAAAAATCCAGTACATAATTTAGGCTTAAGTGCACAGAATATTCACTGCTGTAGTCTCTGCAAAATCATTTACTCTAGATTGTGGCTCACACAAATCAACCAAAACAGCTTAGATCCCAGTGTGCTGCAACACATCATCTCACAGAATCAGACAGATTACCTCTCAACCCTCAAAGTTTTGAGGTATCAAAATAGTTGCTTTGTTCATCTCTGTTCACATCAAATGAAAAATCCACTCTTGATATTATTTTTGGAACACAATAAATCTCTCTGTAAGAGCTGACTAAATGATATTTCCTTGTAGATCTGAAAAACATTTGCAAACCTCTTATTTTGCTTACAAACTTGCTGTTATTCCATCAATCATGCCCCATAAACAACAGACTTCAATCTAGAATTGGACCCAGAATCCAGCTGACTCATTTAAGTGCTTGCAACCTCCCAGTTGTACAAAACTTCATCACTTCAGCCAGCAATCATTTAAAGAAGGGCGGGGGGAAAGTATTCTTAAAATTTCTTTCATGTAATAAAACCTGACTGGTAATTTAGAATCTTGCCATCTGGATCAATATGCCTTACTAGCAGGGCTTTCAAAGGCTCAATTCATAAAAGCCCTGTATGCCTCATTTATGGAGGTATTCCGTAAAACTGCCTCCATGGAAGCACGGTGCAGTCCGTCCTTTCTCATCCTCACAGGGGGAAGGCATGTCTCACTGCAACTCGACCTGGGGACTAAGGAGCACAGTTCCCATTAATTTGTGCTCCTAAGTCACTTGGCAGCTTCTGAAAGTTCCTCTCTTTCCTCACAACTTTCATGACTTCAAAGCAAAAGCGTCACAACATACAGGTTTAATGACCCTGACCGAGGTTCTGCTGCGCAGCTATGGGTGTGAGTTTCCAAATACAGCATAAAGGAGTCTCATTTGTTGACAGGGCATGCACTCCTTTTCATAAAACTTTGGTCCCCCGTTACAGAATCTTAAATTTTTTTCAGGGAAAAAATCAATGCATCGGGTTAAGTCAGTTGGCATTTCTATTTATGTATTATGGATTTGATTTGGAGTTACAAGGTCGAGGCTTTTTGGTTTCAGTTGTTCTGTTGCAGAGCATCTACTTCACTGTATCCATCACTGCTGGCCCCAATGTGCCACACCTCTCCCATACTAGATACAGTGCAGAATTATTAAACAACCTCTGTGGTTTGGTGCAGCAATTGGTTTGCTGGGAAAGCTGGCTGCAGCAGACCATGCAGAAACAGAACAGCAGGACAAAGCAAGCAGGGCTCCCTAAGGCCAAAAGAGGAAGGTTTTGGACAAGAAAAGGGAAGAGCTGGACAGGGTCTTATAACAAGACTGGGGCAGACTTGCAATGAGACCTCTCAGACAGAGAAAACAAACTGAACTTGAATATTTCAGAAGATAAACCCTGAGCCAAAATCTAAAGAACTCTTAATTGTGATAAAGAAAGTAGAAAGTTTCTCAGTCTTGTATGTGTTGCACCACTGCAGAGCCGTGGTACCTCAGAATCCAGGTGTTGGTATGTATGACACTTCTGCAGGCTTTTAAAAAAAATCAGGTTTTGCTGCTGACATTATTTTGTCTTCTACAAACTGGAAGCACACAGAGAAAATCTCTTATTTCTTTCTTGTCCCACCTTCTCTGCATTCTTGTTCTTCATCTTCCCAAAATTATTGTGCTCATCAATGCCCCTCAGGTTCTGGTGAGTCACACCAGAAAAAGGGCCTAGCTTCCACCTGAACAACCCACATATTTATCTTTGTGCTTGATGATTTTAAATGTTAATTGATTAATCCTTTTGCGTTTCATTCAATTTCCACAGCTTCCCCAGTCTCACTTGATTTCTTTGCCAGTTCAACAGACTGTCCATCTAGTTAGTTCAGTCTGGTTGATTGAGTGGCTATCTGATTAAGTTTGATTGCTCTATTTAATTAATTGGATTGTAAATGTTTATTCCAATCACCTTCTAACTGGTCAAACTCTTTCATCATTTCCCCTATCTAGACCAATTATTTCTGCCTGATATCCTGTCATTTGTTTTCAGTGTTACCGGTTTATCGCCATCTCTCCTTTCCTCATCTCTCCCTCTCTCGTTTATTCTTTTGCTCACGCAGTCTGACTCCTATCCTTTTTGCTTGATCATCACCCTCTTTTGTTCTGACTTTCTAAGCTTCCCCGCTGTCTCTTACCTCTTGTCAAAGACCACTGTAATTCTTCACAAACATGAATCAAGCTGCATAGCCAGGTCTTAACATCTTCAACCATCATTCCTGTTTAAATCAAAAACCTTTCCTACAGCTAACGGAGAACTTCATGGCTTTATATAAAATAAAACTCAGAGCAAAACTACCCCGACTTTCTTTTAGCAAAATCAAGGTTCTGCGTGCCCTTTCTTACTGGCTAGCGGTCTTTTGAAAATGTAAGGGTTTATTACGGAGCGAAAAAGGAGGAGATAGACTGTCATCTACTTACATGATAGAATCAGCTTGCATAAATCTTTGAATCTGGAGTAATACCAGTCTAAAATCATTGGGTCATCCATAAATCACCATTGTCCTCCCCATATCTCAGGTGATAATAGTGAATCCTATGATTGTTTCAATAAATCCAAGCAGTTAAAACATCACAAGAACTAAGTGGCAGCACTTAATAGTAATAAAAATAAGTTCAATTTGGGGAAAGCAGATTACAGAGTTCATTTTCTTTCACTGAATCAATGGCTCCCCTGTTGAAATAAGCCTTAATTAAGGGAGAAGGTCAGGATAAAAATCAAATATGGCATTAAAAAGATAATGTATTGGCCAATTCTTCAAGGTGTTAAAAAGTACTTAAGACCCACAACTGCTAACACTTGCAGGGGAACTGAGGGATTTCCAGTGTCTCTCAAGCAGTTTCCAGTACCTCTTATGAGCAGGTCCTTCTCTTTTGATTATTAAAGCTTTGGATTTTAAAGGCTGAGGTTTCTCAATTCTGTTTCTTAACCCCAACCACCTAACCTTTTTTGAATTAGAGTAGATGAACCTGCCCACTCTGGTAAGACAGTAACTTTGTGTAAGAAACACTCACATTCGGTCCTGCTCTGGCAGATTCCAGCCGTTCCACCTTCTGTATGAATGCATCCATTTTAAAGACCAGTTTTATCAGCATTATTACACCATCTAAATAATTTCTTTATACCTCCCTCTTCATATCTTAAAAACCCAAATACATCATCCGTTGATTACTAAGTAAAACAACAGAACATTACGTCCCATTCACCAACATGCTGGCACGACAGACCTATGAAACCCAAATGCTCTAGATATTCAGGTTCACCTCCCCCTCCCCTTCCGTGAGTACACTAATGTTCTAAATAGATTAAATTATTTAATATAACCATCACTGTCTAAATTTGGCTCGACAAGAAGTAGGTGTTCACAGTCAGCAACAGAAATGCATAATCACTAATTCATTACTCTAAGAAACTATTCTACCACTAATTGAGTTACTGTGCCTTTTCTAGAAGCAATATTAAGACTAAATTAGCTTAATTTTTTATTCCTAGCATTACTATAACTTAATTTAAAAAAGATGAAAATGAAAAATGAAAACAAAGATAAGCCCCATAACAAGTGCATTAAATTTATTTTACTTAAATGGGCACAAACCACAAGTGAAATAATTTTCACTTTGGAACTACCTTAAAATGATTTAACTTCACTACAGCCACCACACTCATCTGTAAAGCAGGTTTTGCTCCAACACAAGATCCCTACAGGATTAAAACACTAGCAGGTTAGAGCTGGGGTTTGGCACACAACCCGAAGTCAGAATAATCAGTCATACCTCATGGGAGAGCAGAGGTGAATGGGGGGGAAGGTTGTTGCCAAAGCATTTGGAGGCAAATATTCTTAAAATAGTAAGTCTTTTCCAAATGCCTACTTAGTAAAATTAGATCCACAGGAAAACTAGCTCAGTGGAACTGTATAAATTGCATAGGCCGCTCCAAGGAAAATGCAGCCAATCTGCCTAATTTTTTTTTTTTTTTTTTTTTGAATGAAGGATACTCAGAATTTAATCCAAACATACTGAATAATTCCTATTGACTTCAATTAACTCTGGATCTATCCTCTGGCTTGGTAAGCTCCTTAACCATGACATTAATGCCAAAGGAAATTCTCAAGCTTCCTTTACACAAAAATGACCTGGATAGGCAAGTATTATGGTAAATGCTGTTCCCACATCTCAAATACAGGCAACTACTGAAATTTAAGACTATTCACGGTTCCCCTGAATTTCTGGGCAGTGGTAGATCTCCAGACCATATAAGATGACATGGTGGTTCCGCTGAAGGTAGATTTCTTCTTTCCACTGTCCCATATTTACAACTAAACACATAATTAATAAAAAAAATATTGACACAATTAAGTTAGTTCCTTCATAAATTTTCTGTAAACATCTTGCATTTTTACTCAAATGAAACTTACACAAAATTTTTTTAATTATTTATTAACATCTAAGTTAGGTGTAAGTGTGTCATGTGGCACTTCAATTAGAAATTTTTTTACACTGGAACAACCTCCCCAGGGACATGGTGGAGTCCCCACCACTGGAGGTTTTCAAGATGCAGCTGGTCAGGGTGCTAGATAATCTCACCTAGGCTCCCTTTCCCACTAAAGGTTGCACCAGATGATCTTTTGAGGTCACGTCCAACCTGGACTTTTCGACGATTCTATCAGATACTTTTCTAGGCAATTTTCCAGTAGGAAGCATCAAGAACTCATTTTGAAAAGGGACTCACTGGTATTTCATTAAGTTCAGTTAACCACAACATCCTGTCAGCAAATTAATTTATAAGACAAACTGCAGAAAGTGAGCGTACGTGGGAAAACTGAAATGATACATATTCAGATTTTGTCTGAATATACAAAACCACCAGTTTAGTAATGATTCAGATACATAAGTAATCCTGTTTGGAGAAAGCCCTTATTGATTTCCTGCAGTTGATTCCTAAATCTGTTGCTAGACTATTTATCAAACGGAATCATGAAAAATTCTATCTGGCAGTTGCTCATATTTCCTCATACATGTTGCAAGCCTATATTCTTACTCTTCCTTCACCATCTCTTTTTCCAGCAAAACACGCTTCAGGTGTTTGGCATTTTCCTTTCTTGAGAGGTCCTCTGTTTCGGATTACGGGTTTTGCTTTTAGTACAACCTTAACTTCAACTGCCATCAATGTATTATAACCATGAGACCATTACAGAACAAACTATTTACCAGCTCTGACAGTAATGAGTGTATTTCCATGTACTTTCAGTATCTACTGAAAAAAGCTATTGCTGAGTGGACAAAAGCATTAACTTAATCAACAATACATAGTCTCTACCCACTCCAAAATAAATATGTTTTTTTATGTTGCTTACTGAGCTTGAAAACTTGAAAGCTAAGTGCTTGCTCTTGGACAGGCTGAGTGTCTGAAATAACTGCTTTTAACAGCCTCAGAGCATCATTAAACCTTTAACACGTTTTAGAAGCATTTGATCTCCACGCCCCTTACTTAAAAAGTTACTTAGAATCGGTAAATCAAACACTGCTAAGTAAAACAATGTCTTGTCATTTACTTGTGCTTACTATTAAGTACTTTAATTAAGACTTTTGGAAATAAGTTAGCAAATTAATTAATTTACAACTGCAATAAAAATCAGTAAGAAACCCATTAAATATCATTAATAAGTCAATACATTACTTAGGAAATTAACTCTATTTTTATTACTAGAAATTACTATCAACTATAAAATGCCACCATACCAATTACTTTACTTGTAAGAAGGAACAAATTCTGAACTGATATTATTAAATTAAAATATTGCTTCTCTACAATTTAAATTTTTTTTTTTTTGCTCTGGATACTGCACTTATTTGAATTGGAAGTTGTAAGAAAGAAAATTAGACAATCAATAGTTTAGGTTTTACACACTGACAAACACAATCTGCGTCACATTTAAGGCAGTAATTAAAAGCCAATAGGCTGTAGGATGATGGGCAACGCTACCTGTTAACTGTCCTGATCCAAAACCTATAAAATTCCAAGCAGCCTTTCTATTGACTGTAGGGGCTTTCTTATCGGAATCTAATCCTATGGTTCAGGAAAACTTTCTGTTTTTAAAAAAAAAAAAGGCACTTAGCACATGTCAAGTGCTAAAAAGCCCTTAAAGAATTAAAGCTAGAGGATGAGTACATGAGAAGAATGGTGGTGATGAACTACAGCAATTATAAAATATGCACCAAATAGAGTTTGACCAATCCTGAGCATTTAAAACAACAACCACCCCAACAACAACAAAAATTGGGAAATTGGGAAATATGAAGATATTCAAGTGACAAATCACTTTGATTTCCTAATGTGCTGCACCACTGAATGAAGAAAGGGAAACGTGGAGCACAATTAAGACACTGCAATGATAGAATTATGTTTCCACTCAACAACGCTTACTTAGATGGGATATGAATCTAGAATTTTTAAATTTAGACTTAAAAAATATTTCAGAATTTTATCAGTATCTGTATTTTTTTAAAATTTAATTCTCCATTCAATCCCATATAAACTGTTATTTTTTCAGTTCAAATGCATCTTTTTTCATGAGTAAAGAGCTCAAAAAATGGAATTCCCAATGCTCAAAAGCAAATCCCAACCTCAAATTTCTACCTTCTTTAAGCTCCTGTTGGCATTTAATTTAGATCCAAACCTGTTTCTACCTATGGAAATGGCAGCCTAATTTCCTAAGATTGTCTGTGTGCCTTCATTTATTTTTAAATTGTGTATATGATCTTCAACAAAAGGCTTAGAAGACTTGTTACTGTTTCTTAGGTGTTTCTTTCCCATATTCACCCATGTTTTAGATGCTTCAGTGTCATTAAGTTATTCAACCTGCTAAGCTGCCCAAAGGCTTCTAACAGCTGCAGAAAAACTGGGTTTAGATTAATCTTTTCTTATCGCTTTCCCTATTTTCTCCAAGCCTAAGGTGCCACCCTTGGTTGATCATCACCACCTTCTTTCTTGTAAAAGGTCACCTCCTCAGCTGTGTGCAAAAGGCTTAGAATTTCAACCAACTGAAAAAAGAACAAGTGGTTTTATTCCCTGGTGGTATTATTCATACACCGTGTCCTGTAAGCAGAGCAGGGGAGTAGCCAATTGCCACAAATCTGTAGACAAAATGGGAGATTTGCTCCTTCTTTTGCTCACAAGATGTCTTAATAGCCTCAGCAACTGACATCTGTCATCTGCAGAACAAGGCCCAGTATTGGCAAGAGCTCACTCAGCCAACATTATCCTTTCACTCAGCTGACTGTCCATCACCTAAGTTTCTCCTTCAAGTGCTCCCAAGAGAAAAATTCAGGTACCTTCATGGGAGCCGGATATCTCCTGTTGCAATGAATTCCCAAAGCACTGTGGATTTCAACAACTTCTGTCCCATTCACATTTTATGTCTTGGGGAGTTGAAATACTTTCTTTTCAGCCTCAGAGAGATACCAAGATGCATTCCGTACCTCGGCAGCAGAAGAGGTGCATTCTATCTGAGCATGCCTTGCGCTTTCAGCACAATGTCAGGCTGTTCCTTGTTGGAGCTCAGAGATCACCTTTATGTACGGACAGTGCAATAAACCCCTTAATACAACTGGCCTTTGTGGAGAGCAACATAAATAACCAAAATAATGTATATTCTCTAGCAGATTTCCCTGTCCTAGACAGGTTGAAAAGAAGGACATGCAGCTCAACTCAGCAGTACTCCAAATAAATAAAATGGACAAAAGGTAATGTGTTAAGTGCTATAAGCAATAATATTCTTCACTGACACCCCATCTAAAGATTTCAGTATGATTCACAAGCTCCATAAAGCTGGTAGAACTAAAATGCAGCTGCTTCTGGCATGAAGCACTGAATTTACACACTTGGATTGATAACAGAGCTTGTATTTAAAAAAGTAACCCCCATTAAGGTTGCCCATTATTAAAATTCCACACACTACATTGAGCTGTTAGGGTTATTATTAGGGGAAACTCAGCGATAACTGCTTGGAACATGGCCACAGACAGACATACTTTATTAGAATAAAAATTCCCATAGTTATTTAAAAAAGCAACCCCAAAATTTGTTACCAGAAACATTAAAAAGATGGCTTGCAAGCTATCTGTCTAGGAACCACTCATCTGTTCCACTTGGAAGCCCTCAAGACAGGCATCTGGCAAGCCAGGATGAATACTGCTTTGGTTCTCCCAAAATGAAATTTTCCTAGAAATTCTTTCCAAAGGAAAAAAAAAGCACAAACAACAAACCACTTGCTTCCTTGCTTGCACTTTTAAGGCAACATTAAAAATAACAATCTTTATTTAAATGATTGATTTGACGAGAAGCTTTCCTTCTGTGAAGGTTCTGTAACAGCCAGAAATCATGCTCCTCTCCAAAAAGGCATCTAAAGACTATGAGCTAGAGGCAAAAAAATACGTTACCTGTACTGCAGTTCTTCATCGCAAAGGAATCCACAGCCGCTACGCTCTTGTTCCCATTAGCAACATACTCCAGTGAGATCCGAAATGGTTTCTCTAGATGTCCAACTCTCCTTTGAAGCAACACCCATCTGGTCTCATCATACAGCAAGAGGAAAGAACAAAGGAGAAGACCAGTAAGAAAGACTACTTTACAAGGACCAAATCCCCCAAAGCAGCAGCTCCACGTGTGGCTAGTCATACTGTGCCTCCTACCCCAGCCCTCAGTCCCCTCACGGTGCCCCATGGTCAGGGCCTTTCCTTCCCATGGATTTTGCAAAAGCAAGCTTTTAAGCACCAAGACTTCCACCCAGCTAAGATGTGGAAAACTCAGCTGAATAGTAGCTTATCGCACTCTTCTGTCACACTTTCTCACAGATGTCTGCCTGCTGTTTAAAAGAAGCCTCACTTTCTTTGCAAAGCAAGCTGTGAAATCTGTAGCGCACGCACACCCCCTCTAAATATCACTCCTCCTGCTTCTCACCGGCAAAGTCTCTTAGTCACTCAGGCAATAAGCCAGTCTCCAGGGCTTGCACAAGAGCTGTAATTCCCAGCACTGCGTCGCTGGCTGAGGTCACACGCTTTGATTCTAATGGAGCTGGCTGGAACATCTACATGCACATGAAGCACTACAGCTACAACATGCCATTTCTCCTCCTCGCACTTCCCCCCCCCCCGCCTCCCAAACAAACAAACAAAGTTCCATCAAGTAAAGCAAGGAGCTAAGGAACAGGGTTAGCAGCCCTGGAGACTAACATCCACGCTCCAACAGTGTTACAACTTAGTCTGCTTGTTGCCAAGAGTAAAGAACAAGAAGTCTGTATGAGCTTAACTTACTCTCCAAGATGCTAGAAGACATCAAGGCCTGTCTGTCTTTAACATCCACCTTCTCCCCTCTGATCAGCTGGGTCTGCTGCTCCACCTGAAATACCTTGCCAGGCAGCACAAGAATTCCTCCTAGACCCTCAGCTCTTACATATCACCCTCTGATTTAACTTTCAAATGTTCTGTCCAGCAAGACATGTCTAAAGGTAGACAGTAAGAATACAAATATCTGTCTGCTTACCAATATTCTGGAATTCTGATCTGCAAGGAAACCTTTGAGGAATAAAATACTTGTATGATAACATGCTCTGGCTGATTTCACCTTTCATCCTTGGGCAGAGCCTGCCAGTAAAACCACTTGTTGACACCCTTTGTGAAGGGCTGCTTCCCGAGAGGCGTGATACAGAGCCTAGAACCCATTTCACCCCAGTTTATTCAGTACCTGCTCGCTAACCGTAACCGTGATCAGAGATGAGAGATTCTGTCAAGCCACTCAGTCACTAGTAATCTGCTTTTTCACATTTCTCTTCTGTTACAGGAAAAAAACGCAGCACTGAGGAAAAAAAGATCTCTTTGTAGCGTACTGTAACTGGTCATCTGGAGCCAAACAAGACAACAGGGGTCTAATAAAGTTTATTAGGAAATGCTCTTTACAGCTCCAGCTGCAATTTTTAAAAGATGAGAACAAAAACTTATTGTGTTTCCTTAAGTTCCTTTCAAACACCAATATTAAGCATTTTTGAGGAGGACTGTAATTATTTCTAGTTGACATAATGGGTCGGGGAAACATGTTTTTTATTGCTTTAACAAAAATGTTCCTGCATCACTGAATGGTTTGGGTTGGAAGGGACCTTAAAGATCATCTACTTTCAAACCCCTGCCATGGCCAGGGACACCCCCCACCAGACCAGGTTGCTCAAAGCCCCATCCAGCCTGGCCTTGAACACTTCCAGGGATGGGGCATCCACAGCTTCTCTGGGCAACCTGTGCCAGTGTCTCACCACCCTCACAGTAAAGAATTTCTTCCTACTATCTAATCTAAATCTCCCCTCTTGCAGTTTGAAGCCATTACTCCTCATCCTATCACTGTATGCCGTTGTAAAAAGGCCCTCTCCAGCTTTCTTGTAGACCCCCTTCAGGTACTGGAAAGCTGTTACAAGGTCTCCCCAGAGCCTTCCCTTCTCTAGGCTGAGCAACTCCAACTCTCTCAGCCTGTCTTCACAGCAGAGGTGCTCCAGCCCTCTGATCATCTTCGTGGCCCTCCTCTGGACCTGCTCCAACAGATCCACGTCCCTCTTGTACTGAAGACTCCAAAGCTGGACACAGTACTTCAGACGGGGTTTCATGAGAGCAGAGCAGAGGGGCAGAATCACTTTCCTTAACCTGCTGGCCATGCATCTTTTGATGCAGCCCGGGATGCAGTTGGCTTTCTGGGCTGTGAGCGCACATTGACAGCTCAATGTGGAGCTTCTCCATCCACCAACACCCCCAAGTCCTTCTCCTCAGGGCTGCTCTCAATCCATTCTCTGCCGAGCCTGTATTTGTGCTTAGGATTGCCCCAAGTGCAGGACCCTGCACTTGGCCTTGTTGAACTTCACAAGGTTTGCATGGGCCCACCACTCAAGCTTGTCCAAATCCCTCTGGATGGCACCCCTTCCCTCCAGCGTGTTGACCGTGCCACACAGCTTGGTGTCGTCAGTAAACTTGCTGAGAGTGCACTGAATCCCACTGTCCATGTTGCCAACAAAGATGTTGAACAGCACCAGTCCCAGTCCCAACCCCTGAGGAATGCCACTCACCACTGTTTTCCACTTGGATATTGAGCCGTTAACTGCAACTCTAACTGCAACCATCCAGACAGTTCCTTATCCACCAAGTGGTCCATCCATCAAATCCGTGTCTCTCCAATTTAGAGACCAGGATGTCATGTGGGACCTGGCTTTGCAGAAGTTCAGGCAGATGATGTCAGTTCCTCTCCCCTTATCCATCAATGATGTAACCCCATCATAGAAGGCCACCAAATTTGTCAGGCATGACTTGCCCTCGGTGAAGCCATGTTAGGTGTTGCCAATCGCTTCCTCATTTTCCATGTGCCTTAGTAGATTTTCCAAGAGGATCTGCTCCATGGCCTTGCTGGGCATAGAGGTGAGACTGACCAGAATGTAGTTCCCCTGGTCTTCCTTTTCTCCTTTTTTTAAAATGGGGGTTACATTTCCCCTTTTCCAGTCAGTGGGAACTTCACCAGACTGCCACGACTTTTCAAATATAATGGAAAGCAGCTTAGCAACTTCATCGCCCGTTCCCTGGTGGATCAAGTACCCTCATCAGCCTCTGGTGTACGGGTTTGTGCTTGCACATGGGCTGTGCACAAGAGCACATATTTTCTGGGGAAGGGAACCCACTGGAACAGATGTTCTGAACAAAAGAAACTACATGGTTTATCTGGCATCCATAACAAGAACCTCTTTCTCCAGAAGTACACCAAAATTTGGATGCTATAAAGTTAAGACACACTTCCGTAAGGAAATACAACAACATATGTGTATGACATTTGCACCAACCAACCACCACTTGTGCCTCCTACAAGCATAGATCAATCCCAAATTGCAGACCCTATACTGCTACCAGCAAAGAGACTTTTCTTTGCTCCAGAGGCAGACACACCGTTTATCTCATTAGGGACACAACCATGTCATTACTCTCCATTGAACTGGACAAAATTCCCAGCAGGCAAGGAAGCTGACAAGAGGTACGTTAAGTACCTAAAGAAAAGTCCTAAGCAAGGGCTTCCTAAAGACCCTGCTGACAGCTAACACAGTTCAGCTTGCAACTCGGAAAAGCAAATGCTGCTTTTTAGTGATCTACTAGGTTTCTTCCTCCCTCCTTTTCCAACAAGTGAAACTAGACTGCTAAGTTTCATTTTTTGTTTACAGTTATTTTCATTTCCACATCTCATCTTCTGACTTCTGTGCTTGGGGTTCCCGCTTGAGAAGGGGACGTTGGCATCCTCGCTCCTTTTCTGTTCTCCTCCCACAAATAGATAAATCTGCTTTTACTGAAATTAAATAAAATAAAGCACTGAGAGTATTTTAAATGCCTAGCTTCTGTGTGCGTTATTTCTTTTGATGTCATGTCAAGTTAGGCATATTGTAGGGATTAGAGCATATGAATTTCCCTACAAATAGAGTAAAAAACCACCCTAGATTTAATTTTGGTTATGAAATACAGAAGCATCTGTATGTCATGAAAATCGTTCTCCTCAGCTTCAGAAGACTGATGGATTTTAATTCCAAGTACGCAGTGGCTCTCAACAATGATTTCCATTTCTGTGCTACTGCTAACCCTCTGGATAAATGTGCCAGGAGTTTTAGGAATTGCTTTTCTGAGTTACTGGTGCAATAACTTTAGTTTGAAATTCTCAGGTCTCTCATAGTTTACCACAGAAACTTTATTAACTCCCAGAGCTGTTGCCAAGCAGGTATTTTATATCACTGCAATGCAAGACTGGAAAAGGCAGACTCACTCAAGTATAGATTCATTACAAAATATATTCATATTTTGTGGTACAAATTCCTACAATAGGTTGTCTGAGATTCAAAGATTCATGTGAAAAGAAATCTCAAGTATCAGCCTCTTTCTTCAGACACACAAAAATAAGTGAGCTAAATATGACACTAACTAGTGGATTTATCAGGGACACTAAAAATTCCTATTGGGTCAGTAGAGACCCACAGGCAAAGTTGGATGGGAGGCGATTCTGCCATCATTCCGTGGCAGAATAGGGAGTCTTATCTCCAGACCTTTCCATACAACACGCTGTATTTGAAAAACCCATGCTCGTTTGCAGATCCTGTACTACAGGCTGCCTGGCAGCAGCAAGATCTACTTCAGCATAACTGATACGCATTAGATGTTAATTCGTAGTAACTTTATTAAATTTCTATTAGCGGCCTATATGTTACAAATCTAATTTTAGAAAGCATTTAGCAAGGTAACAGAAAAGCTACTTCAGTCATCTTTTGAGACAGATAGGGAAATACCTCGTGTGAAACCTCTTCATACTGAAATCATGCTTAACCAACACGATAGCTTTCTGGCCGAGATGATCAGCTTGGTGCATGAGGGGAGCAGTGGCTGTTGCTTATCTTGACTTTCATAAGGTTTTCAATGCTGTCTCCCATGCCACTCTCACTTACAAACTGATGGAAGTACAGACTATGTAAGTGGACAGTGAGGTGGACTGAAAACTGGCTGAACTGCCAGGCTTAGAGGGTTATCATCAGTGGTACAAAGTTGAGCTGGAGGCCGGTCACTAGTGGTATACCTCTGGGCCAATAGTGGGGCCAATAATGTTACTTAGATGTAATGTTACTTAAATGTCATTAATTACTTAGATAATTGGACAGGCTGCACCATCAGCAAGTTTCCAGCCCAACTGGGAGGAGTGTTTGATACACAGGATGGTTGGGCTGCCACTGAGAGGAGCCTTGAAAGGCTGGAAATTTGCACCAGCAGGAACCTCATGAAGTTCAACAAAGGGACATACAAAGTGTTGCCTGTGGGGAGAAACAACCCCATGCACCAGCACAGGTCAGAAAGCAGCTTTGCAGAGGACTGCTTGTGGGCCCTGGTAGACAAAATATTGAACCTAAGCTAGCAATGTTTTCTCAATGACAAGGAAAGCCAATAGCTTCCTGGGCTATGCTGGGAACAGCAGATCAAAGTGATGATTCTTCCCCTCTATTCGGCGCTGGGGAGAGACACGCGTGGAGTGCTGGGTCCAGTCCTGGACTTTGCAGCACAAGAAAGACATGGACTTACTGAAGTGAGTCCAGCAAACAGGCACAGAGATAATTAAGGGACTAGAGCATCTGACATACAAGAAGTGGCCAAGAAAATTGGGTTTTGTGTAGTCTGGACAAGTCTTTCTTCGGTAAAGAAGACAGAAGCAGACAGTGGTATCCAACAAAAGGACAACAGGCACGCACAAGGCACCTTTACTTGGATTGAAAAAAAAAGAAATTCCATTTAAACACAAGAGAAAACTTGCTTACTCTAAGGGGGATTGAACACTGGAACAAGTTGCCCAGAAATCTTATGGAGTCTCAATCATTTTGGAGATATTCAAAACCTGACTGGATATGGCTCTGGGTAACCTGCTGTAGCTCACCCTGCATTGAGCAGACAAGTTGGACTAGTCAATCTCAGAGGTTCTTTGCAACCTCAACCATTCTGCAATTCTGTGAAACTTTGGTCCTAGAAGCAAATTACAGCAGATAACAGATTGCTTCTGTTATCTTCTGCATAACCTCCAAGCACTCTACCGAGTGATGAATCAAGGTGGTAAGCTGACAACTGCAAGGACAATGGCATCAGTTACTGTGCACATAGCTATCATCTCTGCACAGCCTTCAACATCAAAACCTATTTTTACCACAATGTTGGCTGTAACAACCATGATGATCTCTCTAGATACTGCCTCAAGCAATAAAAAAGACCACACTTTAACATCTTAATTTAATCCTTTACGCTGTAAAGCAACACACTACATTGCGTTGTTTAGGCACTGCTCAGTGTCTTGATACAGCAGGCCAGATCCACCCAACAGGACCTTCATTGAAGTTACAGTAAGAAACAAATTGGCTCAGATATCTAGAATCTGCAATATACACAGATTTAGACAGAAACTAATAACACCACGGTCTTCAGTGACAGTGTAGCTCAAAATCCTAGATCTAAATATTTTCAGACTTTAGAAAAGTTCAGATCTGGATATATTATCTAGACAGAATTTGTCACTTAAAGAAAGCCCAGGCAACACCCAGAGTTTCTCCTATGAGGCTGTATTGCTCTTCTCCAAAACAAAAAATGCTGCTGACAGAACCTGAACACAGTACAAGGGAAGAATTTTCAAATGATCTTCTTTCTATATACTCATTCATACTCCTTAATGTGAAGGTATGTCTACAAACCACCTTGAGCCTCACAAGGGTTAGGTGTTAGATCCTGAACAAGCCAAAGTACTTCTCTGTAACCTAAGCTTTCTTAAATGTCCCATCCATGACTCAGTTTGCCAGGTACCAGGTTTTGCTCCCCCACTTTTCTTTCACACGTAGTTACCCAGTTTCAGAAGCCATAATCCAGTCTTCATGGAAACTTAATTTTTGATATATATTTATAGTTTAGACACTCCTCGGTTGTGCATGTAGCTTCAGGAGGAACACATTACTGATTAATTCTAATCAATACACTAATGCTTTAGATGCTTTAGATGCCATTTTGCGTGCTCCTCTGGGTAATGCTGGCACTGATTAATTGCAAGTACAAGTCAGGATGCTCTCTTAGAGGCAGTGAATAAAAATAATAATAAAAAAAAGTGCTAGAATTCTCACGTAAAATCTCAAGCCAGAACGCTTGCATCCTGCATTTATCTGTCTTCATGGATAAATAATTTTGAATCCAATTAACATACACATACTCACTGGTGCTCTTTCATCCTGCTAAAGAGGGGTTTCAAAATGTTTGATTCCTGAAAGCTTTGGGACTTCATCTTGACATTCCATGTATAGCAACCATCTTTGTGACCATTCCCCAGACATCCGTCTACATTTGGAGGGTAGAATTAATTTCTGTGCCATCAGCCACGCTGACACCTGTGTTGCCACCTATGTCTTCAGTACAGTGCACTGTCTGTTTGCATCAGCCCCTAGGCATAATTTGTTTCACCCAGAAAACCATCCCAGCCTGGCTCTGATCAAGCCACTGCTTTCTCACATTTAGAGGCCAATTTGAAAGTCTTCAACATATGAGAAGAATATAGAAACGATTAGCAAAAACCAAAGAACCGACCCTTAAATCCTGTTGCCTTGTATAAATAAATGGGTAAATGAGGGCTAAGCACACGTGAACTGTGGTGTGGGAAAATGAAGAGCTGCATGGTCCCTCCTGGGTCACAATTCAGCATGTGAGCTCCCAGCAGCTATTAATAGGAGGCTTAAGGGAAGACAAGAACTTCAAACTATCCCCTCTACTTAAGAAAAAAGCTCTCTAAATTCAATCTGTGTTTTGCTCTCTCATCTCCACTTGCCACAGAAAAAAATTGTGGAATTTAACAGACTCCTCATACCTAAGATGAATTACAGTGTGATTTTATTTCTGGAGGTCCAGGCTCTCTCTCATCTAAAATACTCCTATTGTTACCAACACTCATGGTATACCTGGGAGGAAAATGCAATGTATCTCAGCAAGGACTTAGTTTTATCTCTTTGGTAAAAGGTTCAGCGAACTTTTGGGAATTACAAAATTAAATGGCAATAATAGCAGCTGCATCAGAGTATTTCACATTAAAATCCACCTGCGGCACAATAAAGGTAGTGAAAAAAATTAGAAGCTGATTTTTGAGAATGAAACCTTGATAAGGGCAGAATTAAATTTATCAGTAGGTGTCCAAAAGAGAATTTTTCTCCTTTACTAGATGAATTGGTGAAAGAACGTAACTTTCTCCATCCTGCATGCCATTGCATAATTATACAGGAGTTTATAACAGGTTTTAATCTTGCCTCCATGCTGCTCCAGACCCTCTTTTGCTTCAGCAATTAATGTGCACTGCACAAAGGAAGAACCAGACTAGACCTTTTCAGACTGCAGCAAACAGAAAATTAAAAAATGTTTTCAAGAAGATGCCAATACAATTCTAGGAGACAGAAGGAGAGAAAAAATAAAATGACCCATAGGAGGCTGTGTAAACTCTTTTCTCATTAGTTCAAACAATACAATACACTGTCCTGTAATTACTTTTAATTATCAACTTTAAATTAATTTCAGTTTACAGGTCTTAAAGTTACTCAGAAGACATCAGGGCTTGAATTTGACACATGACGATGTAGTCTTGAAAAGGATCTACTTTCTAAAATGGCAACAAATAAAGTTACTGTATATTAATGTGAGAAATTATTTAGCATTAAAGGAGTAGATTCTTGATGTGCAAAGAAGAAAGCTTGCAAAGCAAACTCTTCTGCTCACGAATCGTTCTACTTAGTAAGAGAAAGAAAAATGGTATATATTTTCCTCTAGTGATTTAATGCTAGTTGTTTTTCTACCCTTTTCTATGGCCTGTTTCATAAGCTAGATGTAACTGTTAGTGACAGGTTAAATACAGTTAAGACCTTTATTAGTGTCACTGCATCAGACCTTAACATCCTTGTGACTGGTTCCAAGACTGCTTCCTTGCCTTTCCTTCAAAATGCCTATAGAAGACAGCTTCGCAAAAGTTTTGCCATAAAAAAAGATTAAATAATTGTAATGATTTTCTTTCCTTTTACTCTTTTAATGCTTTTAAAATAAAACTAATAACACCATCCCCACCCCCACAAAGAAAATGCTCTGTAATTCTGCTAGGTTTGACCGATGAGTCAAACACAGCGTATAAAGACCTTGCCTGGAACACGAGACCACCAAGATTTTGCAATGATATCAACTCATGTGTGCTGGGAAGGAAGCTAACTCTATCCATCTTTTAGGATTGCAATGCTGGGCCCTTTTGTAAAGCTACTCCACTGAGAATTGTACAACTAGGGAGACATCGCAATATGTCAGAAATTGCTTTTGGGCTTCAGCGAGACAGAAGTAGCCCATAAAGGATATTTTTATGTTATTCTTATTCTTGGATAACAATGAAAGTTTGCAATTAAGCCACTAGAGTTTCATTGGTAATAGAATCTTCTCCTATGTTTAGAGCATGCTACAAGACCACAACAAAACTACTTTACACGGGAAAATTTATTAAAATGGCAGAAGATAAAACCTACTGAAAAATATATCTTCCTGTTAACTTACATAGAGTTAAAAATATTATTTTTTTTATCTCTTTCCTGAGCGTTTCTTAGAAAAACCACTGTTAGAAAGATTTTGCCTTACTAACCTGGTGAAAATAAACTCCCTGCTCTGAAAATTTGAAGACTTACATTTGAATGCTGTAAAGTATTGAATCAGGTAAGTAACTAAAGAACTGCAGCCTCACAATTACATCTAATTCTTCTGATTACAAATGAGAATCTTTTAATGGAATTTAATACAGATAGAGGCCCTGGATGAAAGAGCACAGGAGCTGCAGAGGGATTCAAAGACAGACAATGAAATTATGCCGTATGGTGATGGGCAAACGTCTTTCCAACAGAGTAATCTGGCACCTTTGCACTGGAATGTAACCCACTAAATGGCAGGGTTATTATTAGTTCAGTTTTCCTTTCTAAAAATGTCTGTGGAAAGAGTAATCCAGATACTTATAGGACGATTACTGTTACTGACCATTCTGAAATGTAAATTTAATGCTACAGGCATGCTAAGAAACTCATCTACTCAGAAGCACTGTTGGCCAAGTGGGACTGAGACATAAGAAAGCACTGTTTTTTTACATGACACAACAAATTATTTTAATTAGCCACTTCATCACATCCAATAAATAGTTCTGAGTTCTTCATGGGAGCTCCCCACTGACATAACATGAGTAATCACTCCAATAGGGGACAACTGGAATTGAAAATACAGTAGAGCTAAACAACTTGCCCAGATGAATATGTTCATCTGGCACTGAACTTTTCTTTCTATTCCCCAGCTAAACCATGCAAGGCGGAACTTTCTTCCATCTCTTGAGAAGTACACGGTTGGAGGCACTGCTGGGATGCTACAAATAGAAATCGTAGCTGAGACGTAGCATCAAAACTGATGTGAAAAGAACAACAACTCAGCATACTTCTCTGATGCACGAGGGTTCTTTATTGTCACCTCCTCTTGTAGTCCTCTCCTTATTTGCATTTGAGCTTGATTACACTTCCTTTAATGAAGCTAACACTGCCAAAAAAATGAGATTTCACAAATTGCAATAACTGCTGGCAGCATGTAAGCCATGGCAATCCCAGGAACACTTAGCATTCATACAAACCATTACATCTTTAGACGCTTATATAGACCTCACAGCCCCTTAGCAAAGAAATCAAACACCTCAGTTTTCAGGTGGGTGAAAAGAAGGCACAGGAAGGTTATATGATGCATTTAGTCAGTAACTAGATGTCAGAAATCAGATCAGAGATAAAAATTTCTGATTCTTATTCCTATGTCCTAATCCACTGCATCATGCTGTTTCTGATGAGGGTAATTAAATTTCATGCTTTGGGGAGTAACTTAATTGTCTTTGAGGATCAGAAGGAAATTCCATCCTTTCAACCTAATGTACAGCACTACTTAGGTGTGCCAAAGAGTAGTTTTCATTTTTTATTTAAATATCGAAAGTAAAAAATAATCTAATCTTAATTACAGTCAAGTACAATTAAAGCTTCAGAAAGACAGGATGTCTTTTCAAAGAGAAGAGTAGTGGCAACATATTCTGAAATAACTGAGTTCTCAGTAGCTGTGTCTGGGAGACCAATTAAACTGGGATTTTTATCTCAGCACTCAGCAATGGCTTTTCACGACACAGCTAAAGGGAAGTGTGAATATTGTGCCTGCTCACCTTCTAAACAGTGGAATAAAACCCATGAAAGATTGTAGGTTCAAAGGCTGAAAGAATGGATGAGAGGGAAGGTTTTACTTAACAGAACAGCTGTGCTTAACTATGTATCCTTTAGGGATATGTTGCAATTATCTGTCAGCTTTAATAACCTAGACTTCAAAATAAGGTATCAATATATCCAAAGAAAGATTAAGGACTGGATGAAGGACTGTTTGGATCATAAGGTTCAGAAGGATTTACAGAACACCTACTCCAGGCATTCCTGCCTACTACAAGGCAGTCCCTAACCTCCTGTAAGAGGCTCCAAAACCTCATAACATCAGGTCAAACCCCATAAAAAGCTGTCTGTTTAGAAAAAAATATACTGACCGGATTTCAGAGATTCCTAGAAACCAAAAAAGCTGGCAGATAATCCTTAGCAAATGCCACGTTTCCCATAACTTCAGCTATTCACAGTGTTTGGCTGCATACGAATCCATCGGGCACAGGGTGTGCCGTATGCAGTGCAAAATAGATAAGTAAATAAAACATGGTACAAAATAAATCGAAGTGAAATGTCTCCCATAAAACAGTATAGTACAGAAGATGTCCTATACACAAGCAACGTGAGGGGTAGCATGAAAGGAAATTGCAAGGTGAAGACAAAAAATGCATTTCCTGATTAACAACTTCCTCCTCCAATTTAATTTGCTTCCTTCAAACAGACTTTTGAAAGAAACCACTCATTAGGAAGGATCTGAATAGGGAAAGATGAGGCTTGGAATGCAGAACGGTTGCCCTTTATTGCTCATGTAGTGGGTATCATAAGAGCTACCCTGTTGGGGAAGGGAGCCTTTGAATTGTATGACTCAACTTTGAATGGAGAAAGATGTTAAAATAAAATATATAAAAAAAAAAAATAGTGATTAAAACAATCGCTTGGTTAGTGTACTCAAAGAAATGGAACTTGGGAGGCCAGTATCTACTAATCAGAGCAAACAGCACATCAGAAGTCAGACAGACCATACCACTTAACAACTGAAATGGTAACTTTGAAGAGAGGGAAACACCATGAAAGTGAGGTTTGCACAGCTGTCATATAGCAGCAGTCACAGCAATGCTATCATAGTTGATAACAATGTCCTCGCTATCTTACCACATTTGGAATATATATGACAATAATATCTGCTGCGTAGGTCCACATAGAAGAAATGCTGCTGGCAGTCAAGTCTAACTTGCCACACATGTTGAACCTGTTTCTGTCCCGCTGTTCTAATCTCCTTCATTTAGTATTGGATATTTCTGAGCAAGAGAATCATAGCAGTCCATGCTGAACATCCAGAAGGGAAGCCAAGAGTAACCGACCACGTCCGCCACTGCCTGGAAGTATGAACGAAAGCCACTGTCTGGGATCTCAACTCCCCAGAACTTGGAGCGCTGAGATATTTTATCTAGCTCGGCATACATTTGCCTGTTAGTCTCAACATTTGGCATACACGCTTCCTTTGAGCATAAATAAGAAAAGCCTTGACAAGGAACATGCATAGAAAACAGACTCCACAAGATGTTTTAGTATAATTTACTGGCTCCTCACAGACAAATAAAAAGGTACCTAAACCAAGAAGCTAATTTCCTTGGGTTAATATTGCCAATGAAATTGAAGATGTTTTTGAACAGTGATTTTAAAACAGCACAAAAACCTGATGACTGTCTGTACAGTGTTTTACTGATAAAGAAAAAAGCTAGGCTTTTTCGTGAATTCCCAAAACACAGCAGTCCCGCCAATGCTGTTTGTCTCAGAAGCACATTAAATTGTTTTTCAAATCCAAATAGTCTTTTTTTTAAAAAAAAAAAAAAACAAAAAACAAACCACAATATCAGTAATTGCAATTCAATAACGTTTGCTGGGATAGCTCTTGCCTTTAGACACCATTCTGGGAAGGAAACCATGCACTGTAGCATCCTGAAAAGCTCGGAAACATGAGCTTGGCCTCAAAGAGCAAGTTGCGCGTGCAAGTTCACCCATATTAGGCAAAGACTGGAAAGAAAACCATTCCACGACTCCCTCACAAGGCAGCAATGGGGCAAAAGGTCCCTGCTATGATATTCCAGTGTGACTTTAGAAACATTGTGACATTTCTGTGAAGTTAGGTATAAAAAGGTGGTGCCTGAGGATATTGTAAGGCTCGATTAAGTTAATAATACCCAGCTCAGTGAAAAAGGCCAAATTAATCCAGGCACCATTCCCAGGGTCTGACAAACCCTGTTTTGAATATATAAATCAAACTCTGAACAAGGATGAGTTTTGCTATATGAACCTGCAACAACCTTTGAGCACTTCACACGGCAAAGGCTGCAGCCAGGCAAAGTATCCGCGCAGGGGTACGTATCATCAGCTCACCTACAGGCAGAATAAACTGGGTAGCAACACCAAGACTGCATTTCCTGACATTAATCACCTGTTTCATGTCACATCAATGGTACATTTTATAATGTACCATCTTCTAGGACCGTTTCTTCGCTGTTCCTCCTCTCCTAAACAGAATACAACCATAATCCAAATGCTGCAGGCTGACAGGAAAAACACAGTAAAATTTCCAGCCCTTTCTTTTCTCCCTCACTGCTTTCCCACATGGGCTGCCTGAGAGTACTTGCTTCAGAGTAGTATTTTGCCTTTTTCATCAAAATTTAGATTTATTGACTTTCAAAGTCTCACCATGACCTCTCATTTTCCCTAACAAACATAACCACGAGGCTCTCAGGCTCCATATCTGCCGAGAACAATCAATACCGTTGAATAAAAATCAGCCTATGCACCACAGCGGCCCTTGCCTCTGCCTAGTTCAAAGGGTTTATGCAGTTTCAGCTTGTTCTTGGGTGAACCAGCTCCTGGGTAATTAAGAGTTCAGATATTCCTGCACAACCCCTCTTGCATGGGTGAACTGCCTCAGGACACACCGAACACTTATCAGAAGGAGGTTAAAGCTGCCTGAGTCTTTAGGACACGCTGAGCTGAGCAATGGGCCGGAAGGAAGATGCCATTATGCTGAAGTCCTATCAGAGCAGTCAAGTGACTGCGTTTTTGTCAGTAACTCCATCTCCGCCACAGACCTACGGAATACATACATGTTAGCCACTGCCAGCCACATCCCAGCTTTGCCATTCGCCCACACTAGGATGACTTTCCACTGATTAAATGCATTCATCTGACATGATGATGAACTCTTTTTTCTGGACAGTAATTCAGAAATGGGCTGAATACAAGGACAAGGAAAAACAATGGGTAAAGGAAGGTAGATCGAGACAGGCCATGGGTATACCTGAGCTTCTGTTGTCTGCCTGAAGTTTTCAGGCTTTAACAAGAACTGCAACAGCAATTTAGTCCCAAGACAATAGAGAAAAGGGGGGCTGCAGAGCAACCATTGGCCTGGAGCCTTGATGAATTAGTGTGGAACCCTTCCCAGCGCTCTGCCCATTTACAGCACAATTCCCAGAGGCTCTTCTCTATATGTGCTAATTTAAAAATCAGTGCAGAATGTAAAAAGAATGACCTTTTGGCCTAGTAATATTTTACATTCACTCGTACTTTAGGTCATTGAGAATAACAGAGAATTAGGATGTCTGGTCTTGTAGGTAAAGTGAATTTAGTCCAAAGAGCTTTATGGCCTAAAAGCAGCCTTCTCTCCCCCTCCTTTTTTCCTCTCCTTTTAAAAACTGAGACAACACACTAAAAGCCATAGCAAATTCTCTTCATTAGTTCTATCTAGCAAGTGGCTGCGTTTGAGATTCACATCTACAGAAAATGCCCAGAACATGCCACAGATCCATCAACACTTTTGAAGGTGAATGAATAAAGTACTTAGAGAGCAGAGCAGCTGTTTCAATTACAGCATTAGCAGCCCAAGCCCTAAGCACTCTGTGCTCCTGGAAACTCAAGGGTGGATAGGGAACAGAGACATCTTTATGGATTATAATTAAAAGACCAAGGCAAATTGCACATTCAGAGCAAACAGGCAGTAAACGCTTTGGTTGCAGTTGGTCATTTTCTGTTTCAGCCTTCCAGATTTTTGTTTTTGCTTTGCAAATGTGAACAAACCCCTTTCAGAGTATGCCAAGTACAAGCAACTCCAGCATTCCTGTCCTGCTGTTTATATGTTTTGCAATTTCTACCTCATGAAAAAAAGAGTTAGGCACCTTCTCCTCTCCCCTCCTACTTCCACAGGGACAAGTCTGTATCCCGAGGCGCTTAGTGGATGCAAAATGTTCATTTCCAAGCAGGTAATGTCCCATGTAAATCATCGCTCCATTGCAACAAGAGAAATGGTGAATCTATGTATTACATTTCATGCCTGCTGATGCAAACCATGTAAATTCAAGAACTTGCCTTATAACTTTTGTTAGTCAGACATCTAAGTTCTCAGACAGCTATGATTATACAGAAAATAATGGAATTGGCTCAAAAACACACACAGAGAATTCTCCCTTGAGGGAATTTCTGTTCAACCACACACAATCAAGTGGACAAACAAACAAAATTCAATTTTACTAAACTCTGACTAAACAAAAAGTCCGTTTTAGTCCCCTCACCATACTGATACACCAGCATAATAGTACGTCTGGAATGAGACTTGTCAGTGTTTTAACAGAGCATTATAGCATATTGTAACCCTCTGAGCCTGAACACAAGGTACCAGGGAAATGCACTCTGAAGTCCTCAACATACCACTAAATAAAGCTTCCCAATGTCCACTTGTTATGAAAGTGGGCAAGTACAGATGCAACACACAGGAGTCCACTACAAGACTCTGCTAAAGGCTCACAGAAATTGCAGCCTGATGTGAAAGCAGTGGATGTGGCAACCTGTCTGAGCAGCAAGCCTTTTTCTAGGACGGATGGGCAGGGCAGGCCCTCGTCTGCTAGAAGCCCTGAACTCTGTCTCCATAAACATCCTACTTCAGTTACCTCAGACATGAATTCCGACAGTAGAAGCAAGATTTCTCAACCCTACAGTCGCATGGGGAGGAATAGCCTCCAGATACTTTGATAAGTAGGTGTTAGATGAATAGCTTGGGTAATGACAGTATGGACTAGAGCATCTGACATACAAGGAGAGGCTGAGAGAGTTGGGATTGTTTAGTCTGGAGAAGAGAAGGCTCAGGTAGCATCTTATCAGTATGTACAAATACCCTGCTTTGGCTCTGCTTCAAGCAGGGGGGCTGGACTAGATGATTTTCAGAGGTGCCCTTCAACCTCAACCATTCTGTGATCCTGCACAGGTAGAAGATGCTTCACTGGGAAAGTTCTCGGACTTCGCCGCTGTTTTATTTAAAAAGAATACTGAATTACTAGTGCTCCTGGATCAACAGGACTGGAGGCTCAATAGTAGTCACATCTTCATTTTTTCTGTTTCAGCTATAGACTCAGAGCTTCAGCTGAATGAACCTAACTTGCACTGAAGCAGGATACATGAATAAGAAAATGCATATTACTATCATCTTGGAGTAATCTGTGCTTTGCTCGTGTTGATGTAGGCCTTGAAAATGCAAAGAGCTAGAAGAGCATCAAGAGGTATTAATGAAGCTTCTGTCAAATGTTTCAAACCTTGCTCCCCTCTGAAATTAGTTTCAGAGTAAAAGAACCATTTTCCTGTTAAACGTGTGAAAGTTAGTAAGTCTCAAGTTGCCTTTCCCTGGAGGGAAGCCCTTCAGATCTCATTAGACATTCTGCTCTGTGCTTGGTTTACCTCGTACTTTGTTTTTCTGGCCACTATTCTCTACTAACAGAGGTGTTAGGAAAAAAGGAGAAAAGGTTATTTCTTCTTGTTACTTTGTGTTAGCAAAGGGCAACATTCAAAACTCTGAAACCCATACAGGTCTTTGTAAACAGGGCACTGGAGGATATGGGCAGGTCTTATCCAGGCCAGAAAGTTCATCTGTTGACAAGTGAGTCAAAGCGCAGGAGCCGGGGAGAAGGACAGAGGGGAAGTTGGAGAACCACAGCACTGGCAAGCAATGAATCAGGCAGAGTACAGACTAGCACGTGGATAAGATCAAGATGGCCAAAATACACATAAGAGCACTAGCTGCCTCAGATGTGATGCCCCAGAGGCAGCCAAGGCTGCGGCTGCATTCTCACTGCGGTTGTAGTTTGTGGTTCACACAAGATTGGAAAACAGGTGCTCTTTGCACATTTCTGGATGAAAATAACAGCCTAGCGCAAGACAAACAAAAGCAGTGTATTTAAATACTTGAGGGCCATCATGGACTGACTCTTTTTCTATGTAAACTTCTCCTGCCTCAGCCTTGTATTGTTTTCCCTTTCCTTCAGCCCTTGGGATGCCAGGGTACAGCCATGAGTCAAGAGCAAAGAAACACTCTGTGTGCTATTTAGCATTCTCTAAAGGGCACCAGGCAACCCGTGAAACATTTCAGGAAGAAAGCCACTGAAAAAAAGCAGAGTGATCTTTCTAGGGTGGAAAACTGATCTGCACAAATTACAGTCCAGAGGAGACCTCAGTTGTTGCTCTTTTCCTGAGATGGTTTTTATGAATAATCCTGTACTTACAACCTTCACAGAAATATCTGTTAATATCAGAAAGAGCATATAACTGAAACTCAAGGGCGTGAATCAGAAATCCTATCTAAAAATGCCTGAGGAAAAAAAGACTATACCAAAAGGCGTTTTAATAGTGAATTTCAACATTATCAATTTCTGGGAAATTGGGGGATAGGGACAGGGACACATAAGAAAGGAAAAGAAAAGAGAATGGGGACAAGGTGAAGACAGCAAATTAAAGACAGGACATAGCCTCCTGAAATAAGCAATCTGTAGAAATAGGTGACACTAGTGTACTTCAGTTCATTTGGAGAGAGGAAAAAAAATAATTCCATTACAGTGAAGAGACCAGAAAGGCACAGACTAACTAATGCCCCAGCTCTTGCAACCCTAGTGACCGTTCCCAGTCTTATGTTCCTAACTTGAAGATATATGTTTTGACTCAACCAAAAGCTGATGGTAATCAAAAGTGGTTTGCTTCTAACAGCTTTTCAGATTCAAATCGCTCAGCAGGGTCAAAGCCTCCTTCCCCTCTCCTTTTTTTTTTTTTTTTTTTAAACTGTCTAGTCTCTAGGTTACCAACCCTCATAGAGGTTTTCACCCTCTGAGGACAAACTGGACTTGGATGTTGGACTGCTGTTTCAGCTGTGTCTCTAAATTCTACTGAAAAACACCCGCTAAATATGAAAAAAAATTTACTACTCTTATGCAAAAGAACTACAAAATTCATATTCTCACTCTAGCTATTCTTTCTCCATTTCAAGGCGAGGTTCTCTTGAAAATCATGTTGGGAGTCTGTGCAGACTGTGAAGACTAAATCCTTTTCTTGCCACTAAAAATTATTCCTGTAGTTTATTTCTGAAACATACTGGCATTGCAGGAAGACATCTCTGAATAAATGGAACACTTAGTCTCCAAAGAGGCTAGTTCCACTTAATGCATTAAAAGGGGCTAAAAAATGGCAGAAGCATTCTAAATGTCTGCAGTCTTTAGAGTCATGCCTGAAGAATAATGAAAATGGCCATGACTCTGCTTCTGACCAGAGCTAGGATTACCACCAGCTATGCTCTATCGAACCAACCACCACAAGTGGGGTAATGACAAACTTGGCAAGTATTTGTACAAGTTTCCCATAAAGGTACAGATTCCTATCTAAATTCTTTCTTATCTGAATAGATTTGCTTACCCTTAGCCCTGATCCAAAGAAAGTATCTTGCTGAGTCCTTTGGAGTGCTGTAACAGAGTTTTCTCCTAAGTTGTTTTTCTTATGCATATTTTCTTCATCTCTCTTCACACGCATAAAGCAGAGAACTACAGTTGAATCATTTCTATTCAGCAGAGGTGGGTTTCTGTGGGAATAATGTATGAGAGCAACAGGTGGCCAGAACAGCACTTTTAGATGTTCTTTCAGTTAAGCCTGCTAAGAAAGTGCGTGCAAGCTGACGGTGCAGAGCAGCTGTATCCAGCCTGCGCTAGACACTATAACTTGAAACATTCAGCAAAAACTGCCAGCTGCTGAACTAAACACACTTTTGAAAAGTTTTCCTTTAACAAGCCCACCAGTAACCCACTAGGGATTACACTGACCAATTACTGGGAAAGGCCTTCAACAGTATTACTCAACCTTGCAGTCTGGTGTGGAATTAGAGATGAAGTCACCACTACCAACAGAATTTAGTCTTTCAAGCAAACACATTAAAAGTCTCAGCTGCAGAGGCATCCTCCTTTCCAGGGGACAACAAAGGAAAGCTGAGCTGAAACTCTTCTGGCAGTGCAGAGGTCCCTTTACAGAGTCTGGATGGGAAAAGGAATGCTCATCTTCCAAAGCATGTGAAAGCTTTGGAAGAAAATAATGCTGGGATACAAAAAAAGACGAACTCGTAAACAGTCAGAATTGTTTTTCACCAGAGCAAGAGAAATTCTAAGAGAAAAGAAAAATTACATGTCACGAATACTTATTTATGCCTATTCAGAGGCTCCTGACATGTGAGGATTCCTGGGTTCCAAAAATTTGTATTAAAGAGCAAAAAAGAAGCCTTGAATCTCAGCTTTGTAACAAAGAAGCAAGATTAAAATAAGAATAATGATACAAAAGTGGGCATTTAGCATTATTTGGAGAGTTCCTTTGGATCCTTCAGGATTCAAACGTGTACTAGTAATTGCAATTTTTTTTGCTATTCTAAACAGATGACTAAATAGGTATGTTCCTACAAAAGGCCTCAACATAATTTCACAGAAAAAAATCACATGAAACTTCCAAAACAGGCAAACGATGTAACTGGCAAAACCTCGTTCATTTCACTAAATCGGAACAAATATTATTAGAAGTCTACTCTATTGCATTATAAACAATAACAGTTTCTAATAATATTATTATGGCAAGAGTCCCCATACAATGCTGAGTTTTACAAATCACTTTTCTTATAGCAACAGCATGAGATAGTCTTTGAAAATGTTATGTTATTGCTGGCTTTGTGATGCAATTTATTCATGGATGAAGTTTGGCCAGCAAGCAGACTGCTCTCTTTTTGATTTTTCCAGCATCACTTCTCAGGGGAAAACAAACTGCTTCCCGAGGCAAGGACATTTGTACTTTGATAAAAATTCTGTGAAAATAATTTTCAACATATTGTTTGAGCCTACCTCTGCTCAAGAACCCATGCTGGAGGATGAAAAGCAATTTCCTGAGCATAAATTCAGGCTTCACATCACTGACTTCTCCTTTAGCAAAACACTAATATGGAAAGCTTCAGTATCATTTGCTGGCTTGCCAAGATACCTGTTTGTGACATTTGCTTGGTGCTTTTCATCCAGAATTACAAAGGCTCATTTCAAACGGGTACTGGGTACAAGCATACTGCTGGGTTAAGAAGAAGTTCCACCTTTCCCACTCTCCGGTGGGCAACCTCTCACCTGACTGCGTGCAGTCGAAACAACAGGCTGTTGGACTTTATAGATGAGCAGGCGTCTGGAGGGGTGAACTGCCTGGTGCTTGGCATGGGCTCAGCAGGTGGTATTATCCTACTGGCACCACAAGAGACTCAAACAGCTCTGAGGTAGGTGCAGTTGCTAAAAGCGTCACTCCCTAGGCTGTCCCTGGTCCATCCTGTCTCTCGGGCAAGATGCATAGTAACTCCTCACATGTTCCTTGCTGTTCAAGATGCTTCAGGGTTTTCCCACTGTTATTCAGATTTCTTAAGGGTAATTCTCATTCTGTTTGCTTAAACATGTATTAGAAAAAAAAATTGTATCTATCTCAACACAAGTGCACTTCTACCTTTAACCGAACAGGTTCAGTAAAAGTAGCCAGTAAACTACAAGCAAATCTGGTGACAAGTGAAACAAACTGCAAATTGCAGTTTGAGTTCAAAGCAGTTACCTTTGGATCAGAGATCCTCTTACATTTCTTTAGCAAAAATGAAATACTCTTTACATGTTTAAGTCATGATTTAATTGACCAAAATCTTGACATGCTTATAACTTAAACTTTGTTTTAAGGTGCTTTTTTTGCCTTGTATACATAAAAACATGCAAGTCTTGAGACCACTGCATAGACATACAAACAATTCAGTAATTCAAATACAATAATTCAGTAACTGTGTCCTATCCTTCTGGATGTATTGCCCTTCCCACTGCATCCTGGGTTGCACCACAAGAAGTGTGGCCAGCAGAATGCAGGAGGTGATTCTCTACTCTGCTCTCACGAGACCCCACCTGGAGTATTGTGTCCAGCTTTGGAGTCCTCAGCACAAGAAGGATGTAGACCTGTTGGAGCGGGTCCAGAGGAGGGCCACAAAGATGATCAGAGGGCTGGAGCACCTCTCCTGTGAAGACAGGCTGAGAGAATTGGGGTGGTTCAGTCCTGAGAACAGAAGGTTCCAGGGAGACCTTATGGCAGCTTTCCAGTATCTGAAGGGGGTCTACGAGAAAGCTGGAGAGGGACTTTTTACTGTTCAAGGCCAGGTTGGAAGGGGCTTTGAGCAACCTGGTCTGGTGGGAGGTGTCCCTGGCCATGGCAGGGGCTTGGAACCAGGTGATTTTTAAGGTCCCTTCCAATCTAAACCATTCTGTGATTCTATGAAATGGACAGAAAAAAAAATATTGAAAAATATTGAACGTGTATTTATCAAAATACCATTTGGAAGATGAAGAAAGTGCATTGTCTGGCTCCAGTCAAAAACATGCAACAAGCCTAAGATATTGATTTTACAGCTACCTCAAAAGGGATCTTAAATGCTGTTCAAAATAAGAAGAGAGAAAAGGGAAGAATTCACTTCCATTAAGAGCGAGGTACTACCCTCAACGCTCTAACCAAGTCTGAGGCATGTCTGCATGGAAAACGTGGTAGAGACTGTGAGGATACACCTGCCCCAAAGTACTTGAATTATTTGGAGGAGCTGAGAAAAAGCTGCAGGTCTCTCTTCTCTCACAATCCAGTACTGTCAGAAAGCACGTATTGGCATTGCTACTTCTCATGTTTTCATCAGCCATCCTGTTTCAATTCGAAAATCCATTCAAACTGATCCTTCCATTTCCCCAGCTTTTACTTGAAAGGAGAAAATAATTTGCAAAGTTTCACCAGTGTAAGCTCTGGTGCAATGTTCTCAGCCTATCTCCATCATTTTCATCTTGGTTGTGTTGGACTGACAAGCCTGGCTGTTATCTTCAGAGCAATTACAGACTAGAAGCAGCACTACAAGTATTTGCTCATTGCCCACCAGCCTGACCTTAACAGCAGTATTTTATTAAGAAGCAGAAAGCAAGGTCCACATCCAGCATCTCTTTATTCCTTGACCTATTCCCTCACACTTGCAAACAAGAGTGACAAGTAATTCAGGTGTAAAGGAGATCATCGTGATCTGGGCACTAAGCATAGGCTTCTCGAAAACAGGCACTGAGATGTGGTTGAACTTTACCCCAGATGAAGTCAGGGATGAACACACTTGCTTCACTGGGACAAGAGTCAGACAAATGTTCATACTTTTGAAATCCCACCTGGGTTCGTTAAGAGTTATGGCAAGTTCACCAACTCATTTCAAACCAAACTAAAGAGCATTTGGACAAAAATAATCTTTGATCTGTGGAAAAAAAAAAAGATCAAGTGTTCAAAAACTTTCCATTTTCTTCATATAAAGAATACAGTATTTCAATTTTCTATTTGACTTCCAGTTACTCTAACCTAGTTCATCGGGGAACAGCACACCACCTGATTCTGAACTTCACCAAAACACCCATGATCAACCAAATCAATCCATGAACTGCAGTACCTCATACATCTATATGGCACTTAAGTGTCCACCCACACACCAGAAATCCAACATTAGTCATAGCCTTGACACCTTCTAAATCCCTCAAAGATCATTTGCAAACAATGACTTAGAGTAGAAGTATCTTGGAGCTCTCTGATTTAAGGGACTTAAGAATCAGACTCTTCCAGCCCACAGCAAAAAGTTCTTGTGCAGTGAAGTACCATGCTGGGGCTGAAAAAGCAAAGCACTCACAGCATGTTAATTATCTCTAATAGAGTTAGTATCCTAACCTTTGTCTGACACTAGCATGCGCTTTCTTTTAAACCCTTTTCTGTGAGAAACGCCCTCATGTAGGTAATCCAGAGCCAGTCCTGTAAACACCTCTCTTCACCAGATTCTTTGATAATTAAATATCAGAGAGGGCACCTGCTGGGCATGTTTCCCTCTGTACAACTCCGTGTTCAAAAAGCCTTCTGTTGCTAATCAGCACTGCACTGATTACCAATCTCTTTGGTGGTAATTGGTGTATCATGCTGCAAACCATAGCTCTGGGAGACATACAAGGTTTCAGTAAAGGGCATGACCATAATTCCGGTTTCTGATCCACGTGGATCCACTCCAGCACCATAACAGTTCGTTAATGCTCACAGTACTATAATTTGACAGAATGAAAGCAAATTTTGTCACTTTACAAAGCATTAGAACATGTCTTTCTGTAACACTTATGTCTTGCTTAAAGCCTCAGGGCAGTGTCCTAAAAACAGAAATTTGACGTTGTTAGTGTCAAACTCAGTTAGTAAGTGAATGCGCTGGCAAACACAGCTCTTGAAGCCGTCGATCGGACAATGCTTCTCCGCTTTTTTCAACTTTTGATTACTTCATGAAATTTTTACATCTTTTCTTCCCT
The DNA here is from genome assembly GCF_963924245.1 of Chroicocephalus ridibundus. NCBI lineage: Eukaryota > Metazoa > Chordata > Aves > Charadriiformes > Laridae > Chroicocephalus > Chroicocephalus ridibundus. The sequence continues at coordinate 16,025,415 of NC_086286.1, forward strand.
CAAAATAAACAGCATATGTTGAAGAATTCTTTTAAAATAATCATTTCTTCCTCTAGGGAAACAGTTTTCCCTCTAGTGTTTACTAGTAAACTGTTACCTTTAGTTTCATTTTAAAACAGGAAAAAGAAAATATTGAGAGATTCAGTGTAGAAGGTGTGCTGTGGTTTTAACAGCATAATCTCCCACAGTACAGCAACAACATAACCCAGCAAAATAGAACTGGTTGTTATTGGATTTTTAGATTTTGGGAGCAAGAGGATGGGAGTGAATGTTTACTATCTTTTCCCAAGTCTGCCAGAAGCCATAAAGCCAAATACTCAATTGGTATTTTATGTTCTACCAAGGAAAGGCCGGAAAAAATGTGCTGTACAAATTAAATACTTAAGGGAGGTCACCCTAGAAGAAAAGATTTTAGTTTGCAAGTAAATCCTTAGATTAATAACGTTAACAGATGCATTTCTACCTATTGTTTGGGAATTTCATAGCTCAGTCTTAGGGAAAACAGGAAGAAAAAAGAAAAGCAGAAGTAACAATAATTACAAATGGCTCTAATTCATTATTCCACTTTTTGAGTGACTTTGAACATGAATCACTGCTCTTACTGAGTCAGGAGAAGGGGGGAACTATTTTGTCCATGTCCCTTTCAACACAGACATAGAATTAAGCTACTCTAATTTGTGGTCCACAATGAGCCTGTTCCATGCAACTACATTGAGGCTGTCTCAAAGGTACTGATAGCAAGGGTTTCTCAAAAAATTTTCTTGCGCAAAACTTTGGCTAAAAAAGTCCGGCTAAAAAGATGATGACTTCAATTGAAAACCCCTTTTTCAGTTTAGCAGGTCAAATGAAATCCCACCTCAATCATCAGCGTGAGGTCATTCCAAAACGCACCCCTCTGTGGTACCTGCTTCATTTTAAATAACGTACTAAATACATGCAAGGAGAAAGCAAGCAAGAGGGTGAGAAAGGCTCTGTTGATTGGGGTATCCGTCTGGAAGTCACCAATACCTAGTTCAGCGAGCGTTCGATACTGGTTATTTAGACCAATACTGCTGCCAGGAGAAATCAGAGCTCTAGTTCCAACACACACCGGCATTGGCTGTGAGACCTTCTCTAAAGTACAAGTTAAGTTTTGCCCCATCAAACTACACAGATCGTAACTTCGGAAAATGCTACTGGTTGTCAGAAGCAGTTCCTTCTTTTACTTCTGTCTTTCTCTTCAGCATTTTCCTTCTCTTCCTCCTCTTCTCTTTCCCCAGTATTGATGGTGTAAGGAAGAAGAGAAGTGGATCAGCAATTTGGTCAGCTCAAGCAGTAAAACTGTCCTCCAAATTTATTATTAAAAGATAATTATGACATTGCCTCTGTCAATGCTCTTTTTACAACAGCCAGAAGGTTGAAAAGCAAAAGAAAAGTTTGGTCACTGACTCATCTCTCTGTAAGGAACGGAGAAATTAAGAAGGTTTTTATTCAGGGTTTTTGGTTTTTTTTTTCTTTCTTCTCTCCTGCTTGTCTTTCATTACAAGAAGATCAGGCCTCCCCTTGCACTGGAAGGCTCGTTAGGTGGTAGGTTATGACTTCACAAAAGCTGCAATCTTGCTGTACAAGCAGCCCTTAGGGAATATTAAGTCAGGAAGACACAAGGTTTATTTTCAACTCCTGAGAAACAAGGTTTAGAAAAAAAACACTTTGCAAAAGCTGTCTTGCCATTCATCTGAAGGCTGAAGAAGCGGCAGATGTGTCGACTATGATAAGGAGGTTCCTCAAGACCACAAGATAAAGAAATAAAGATTTGGTTTTGCTTTTCTCTTGCCTCAGAAATACAATCCTATCCCTCTCTTTAGAAAGTGTCAGGGGGGAAGGGCGGGAAACTGAAATTCCCTTTAAAAGTGCTGAACACAAGCAACGTATTTTCTGCACTCACCACCTTTAAAACACTGAGCTAATTCAATGCCCAGCATGATTACTGGGTACTACTGAGGTGACATGTAAAGAAGTCATAGGAGGCTGAAGAGATCAGGAGGGAGTTGCTCCTCACACAACAGCAAGAAGGCCTGCCGTGAAACTGGTTGGTGGAGGGGAGGCTCCGTCAGCAACATGAGCTGTAGGCAAAGCACGGGGAGGCCCTGGGAAGGAAGAGCAGCTCTCAAGAGAGCCTTGGCTTGTCTTCAGGCTGCTTGTCCTTGCAGCATCTCTGAATTTGCGTGGTACAGAGGCGATACCAATGGCTCGCTCTCCTCTCTTTTTGGATCCAGTTCTGTAGCTCTGAAGAGGATCAGCCCAAGAGCATACCCTACATATTTTGTCAGGGTTCTCCACTCTCTTATAATGTCCTTTCCACAAGTGCCACAGATCACTGTGCAGATGCAAGTAAAATGAGGAGACACTATGGACGGGGGCCATGAAGCAGAGACTGATGACTTCAATCTGCTTCAGGGCTTTTAAACACAGAATGACATTATTTCAGCATTTACTCAAGTCTATATTACTTCCTTGTTGCTGTTCTCTCCTGAAAATTGTGCTGGAAAATATCAAGCATACATTTCTCCTAGAGATCACATAATGTGCCTTGAGCAAGTCTGCAATGAAAGCCTAACCTTCCTCTGTACATAATGATGCAAGAGCAAAAGGGTCTATCCTACTTTGTAGGATTTTGTAAAGTATAGAGGGAAAATGATCTTATTTCATTCTCCTTCTGAACTTTTCAACCCCTCCGAAAATGATTCGGCATCTAGCCTAAACAGAAGTGAAGTGTCTCAGCTGCTTTGACCACCGTGCCATGTTGTCTAGGAGACACTGGCTGATAGAAGGTATGGATGGCTCCCTCTTAGGATATCATTAAAGTTAAGTTCCTTTTGCATGACGAACTTGAGTACTAAGGAAGAACAGTTTCCATGGGCAGCACAGAGAAATTCAGAAACTGAACTAAACACAAGAAGTCCAGAGGGTGTCTAAACCAGTGCTATTTATACCACCACTTGACCTTCACCTTGAACATATTAGCAAAATCTAAATTGGTAGATTCTCCAACATGGAGTGTTATACCTTAACACCCTGGGATTCTTTGGCGTCATCATTAAGTTGCCAACTAAGCAAACATTACCAACTGATAAAAGAAGTATAACAAAAAGCAGAAGAATACACCAAGAAATACACGATGGGGATATAGCATATAGCTATATGCTGTAGTTATATGTCAAAGTAGTCTGTCCTCTGCTACAGGTTACACCTTCATAAATTTCTGCTTCTTTGCATGTACACAACAAATTTATACCCAGTTATATACATTGAGAGTCTCCACTGAGGCGGACTGCACTGTCTCTGATAGTGTCCTTTTCCTACTTATAGAAATCATTTGATCTTCAGAGAGAGCCTGAATTCTGGAAAGCTGCTGAGAGTTGTCTACCTGCACCGAGAGTTCTGAAAAGATCAGGACATACAGGCCACAGGATAACACTTAGATCAACATTTGGGTGGGCAGAATTACCACTTGTTTTTGAAAATTAAGGCAGGATTTGTTAATGCAGATCTGTTTCAAACTTTTAAAAACTATCTGTTTCTTTGCTGGTCTCTAGAAAAATTCTACATGAGGGAATGTGGGTAAGGCAGGACTTACAATAGAGCAAATAAGCTCATAGTAATATAGAGTCAGTAACTACGCGCCTGGGGTAAAAAGGATGTGCAAATTTCACTGGTAGCCCTTACACAAACGTGCGTTGGAATCTTAGCGCTAAAATGTTGACAAGCGCTGTTTTGGAAGGATGGTCACAGCATAGAATGAAAAAAAGTGTCCGTTTTGGAGAAGAATTACAGATGCCTCCAAAATTACTCAGTTTTTCAGTCCTAAACGTATAGGGAGAGATTTAATCTAATCTAAAACTAAAGTCAAGTTTAACATGTCTGTTTCCATTGTTGAAATCTTAGAAATTGAAATAAGGCTTCTAGTTTGGCCTTACCAGGCATTAAACATAGCAGATTCTGCTTTCAGTCATGCTATCACAAAAAAAGGACCAATGAACTTAAGTAATTCAGTCTGGGGTTAGACCTGTTTAACAATGTACAGAGCAATGACAGAATGGCTGTACTTAAAAATGTAGTTGAATAAGTTGAAAAATCACACTATGTAAATAGAATTAAAATTATTAACATGATTGGCTCTCCCTGTCATTTAAAAAGAGACTATTTTTTTTTCCTCATTTAAATGAGAAAGCTAAGATAAGATTGTACAGGACAAACCTCATGTTTTGCCTATGTGGAAACTAGCATTTAGCCTCTACCAGAAACAGAAACTCCTTCCACACAGCTCTAGGGAAAACTGGTATCATCTCAAAGAAAAATCTCATGAAGTTCTGAATACCCTTTCTTTCAAAATGCTTATTGACTTTTACATTTTTGTTCAAGGCAGAATGGTCACAATCAGGCCAGTGTGTTTTTCATGCTAATGAAGACAAAGAATTAACTACTCACCATGCCAGCAGTCAATTTTATGTGAAGGAAAAGGTAAGTAACCATTTTCAAGAAATCAAAACACCAGTTACAATGCCAAAATTATAGTAAAACAGTGCATGGATGCAATCTCATTCAGTCAACTAAAAAATAAAATGAAAAAGATAGAGGCATAAGAGGTGTCACTGGCCTTTCCTTGAGCCCCATCTATAGAGCTGTTGTTCAAATGAATTATACAATACAGCCAGCCCAGATCTTTTGAAGAATTAATTCCTTTTCATGAAATGCTGGTCCCTTTAAGCAAGAGCTTTTCTTATGAACATACTGTTCGGTTGGAAAATCTTTTAGATTCCAGCAGAATCTTTTCTGAAGGAGAAAAACCTCATCTCCCTACACAAAAAAAGACACAATAAAATGAAACTGTGGAATGACAAAGCCATTGGATAAGAGCTAAGGAAAAGAATGATATGCTGCACTTTTATAATGTCTGTATTCACCAGAAACTATTAATAAAAAGTTTACAATAACTATGAGTAGAAATACTACAATGATTTATTAATATTTTCCAACATCTCTCATAAATGTAAATTTAAATTTTGGGGAATCTTGGGGATAGATTCCCATCCAGTCTGAGTTTTTCCATACTAAGTAGTTGCCTCAGGCCAAGTACAGAAAAAATCCCAGGTTATTTTCTCTGGTTTGTTGTTTGGGGTTTTTTTGGGGGTGGATTTTTTGGAAAGGCAGGAAGCTTGAAATTTTGCAGAAAGATCGTCTTTCTGTCAGTTTTTCACCGTCCTAGTGAAATACGTGGAAGATACATTTTGAATATTCAGTGTCACATAATAAAAATCTGCTCATACATGTCTCAAATTGGGCTCTTAAAAATCAGTGAATATTTTTGAAGCCCCCTTTACCTTTTTCTTGGCTTCCCAAAAGAAAATGGCAACATACACAGGCTTTATGACCAGATTTATGACCCGTAATAAAGATAATCTCCCCACCTGACTGGGATGGTGTGGAAACAAATCAGTATCTTAAGTATTCAAAATTCTAGTCATGAGTGTGATAAGAATAAAACCCCTAAGGAAATGAATAACTTTCTCTTCTGAGCAAGGCTTGAATCATTTCAGTAAATAAACCACAGAGGCATTAACTGAACAATGAGAGCCAAAAAAATATTGCATAGCTACTCATTATGTGAGCATCATCTATCCTCTGTGCTGAATCAAGTATGTATCTTGTACTAAAAATACTATGATTCATATAATTAAGGACTGTATCATAATGAACGTAATTACAAGAGGTAGAATTAAGATCGGACAGGAAAACATTCTGGCATTTCATAAATTTTGAATGCTTGATTTTATCCTTCAAAAATATTCCTTGAATGTGCATAAATACGTAAGAGTAGAGTAAGCAGGAAAGAACATAAACAATTATGACAGAGACTAATGTTCAGAAGAAAATAGAGATTTTAGTCTCATTTTTAATTACAAGGTTTGGAGAGTGAGACCACACTGAAGGGAGGAGAGGTGGTGAGATCTCCTGATGGTTTTGGTCAAAACGCAGGATGCCTCATGCATGTTGCCATCTCAGACCAAAACTGAATTAAAGCAAATTCTACCTTTCGCGTGCCTGAAACCCAGAGAAATGCCCCTGATTCTACTTTTTTTCTACTTTTACTGTGACAAACAGACCCAGAATTAAAAAGCTGATTTAGATTTAAGGATTTGAATACAGAAAGGCCTGAATACATTTTAATAAGGCTAAGATTAGGGGCTGCAATGTTGCAATTTAATTAAATGATGCAAACATGCAAAACCATGCAAACGCAAAAGCAAACCAATATACCCACCCCCTGGAAAACTCCTTTTCATGTCACAAAAAACCCCAAACCACCAACAAAAACCCCCCACATAAACAAAAAAAACCAATACAAAGGCAAATAATGGAATCAATGCATAAAACTTGTCATCTGTAATACAGTTTTAGTCGGTTTTAGTCAGGTAAAAAAAAAATCATGTATTTTCCAGTTTAAGTTTTAAATTTATCTCTTGACAGTTTAAAATGTCTGCAACCAGACAATATACAGGAGGAAAAATATCTCTTCTACACCAAACCTCTGAAAGCAGACTTTTTTCCACTTCTAAAGACAGAGAACTTCCCGATTCCCAAGGCTATTGCCTGCATGTTCCACCAGGCTGCCCAAGGTAAACTCACCACAGTGAAGCATGTCTCCCACCAGTAAAATCCACCTCATGTTATTAAAGGAACACCACACTCAAATTATCAATTCCTTTGAAGATGCACATTTGCGAAAAAAGTAAGAATTTTGTTCCTTGACTATAAAACACCAGAAAAAAATGGATGGGATAAATTTACCAGAAAGATATTACTGAAATAACCAAAATTTCCTGTCTAGGCTGTGGCCACATAAAACGATTAAGATGTAACTATAGTTCCCTCCTCTTGAAAGCACACCAGCCAGAATTCACTCCAGAAGGTCCACCCTACTCTAAATAGGGCAAGTGGACCACAGGGATAAAGCAGGTGACTGAGAATTTGTCTTGCATATTTTTCCAAAGAAATCTCAGGATCAACTTTATGTGGATCACTTCACCTGCTCTTGCGTAAGGGGGATGAATCAGAGTACCCATTGAACTGAAATCACAATGGGAAATTTTGATAATTGGAATGTAATCCTGGATTTTGGAGCTTAATCGTGCTGCTACAGATTGGGCAGAAGGGCAGGGAGCACATCTAACCTTGAGAATGATGGCATTTCTCCTCATTCTTTAAAGCCCATTTCTATATACTTACAGCCTACTTTACCACACTTATTTTCTTTCAGTTCTGTATTTTATACCTTTTGGTCCACTCAAATACAGACTCAAACAAACTATTCACCATGTCTTCTATCCCCGCCACTGCCAGTAGAAAAGCCATCCCATACTGCAGATCTTGCCACTTGGAACAGGTCTCATACAGCCACACCTCATTGTTTTCCTACATCTTCACAAACAAGATTTGAAACACAGTCCTTTCCCTGCTAGGTACGCTTTTCAAAATTTTATCACTCAACATCCCCAAATGCTTTGGGCTACAAAAAGTGACCCAAACGTTAATAAAGATGCACTCTATTGGTATAAATGAAAAGTACAGCTAGTAAAAAAAATAGTAGGCATGTTTTTTTGAAAGCTTCCACAAACTCTTTTCTTTTTCTGTCAAAATCCACTATTTCACAAAAACTTCAAGCGCAAAAGTTTCTGAGCGGCTCTAATAAAAACTAGAACTTTTAGCTCTGTAGAATGTGTTTGTGTCACCCTCCAAAAACTATGCACTAAGATGAAATCTTCTCAGTGATCCCTTTATTTCAGTAGACAAAGTTTAAGAGGATTTGATGTTCTTCTGTTCATTGAGGTATTTAGCGGTATGTGAACCAAAGTCTGACTCGTGCAAAACAGAACTGACCCATCAGTAGGATACGGTTTAACCATGACATAACTCTCAAAGGCAGGCAAGTCTCAGATAAGGAGAAATGCAAGTCATTAGAAGGCAAACCAGACATGTATCTGCCCTTATTTTCCTGAGCTACAGCTGCGGGAAACTCTGCCAAAGCTTGCAGCGGTAAGGGCAGGACCTGCCTGGTGGAGGAGGCAGCAGAGCTGAGCCACGCACTGACCCCTGAGCGCTGGACAAAGGGCCGTCAGGTTCAGAGTCTTGTTTCATTTCCTGGCAAACCCCTACTTTACTTCTTAAAGGACAGTCATGTTCAGAAACGCTGCTCACAGGCTATTTCTCTGTGCAGCAGACACTTCCTATTGCTTTCTTTTGAAGAAGCAGTTGAACCAGAAGTGCCCAAATCATCAATGATATGCTGCAGATTATGCCCATTCTTTGAGAGGTTTGCAGAGACAGCACTTAGTTCAAAGGTCAGTGATTTGGCTACAGAATCCCATCAATTTAGGAAAGCATCAGATGCAATGACCTGTACACGGAGTTGTACCTTGAGGCCCGCTGGCAGCAACAGCCTAAAATCGGCATCCTAGGTGCTTTTACATTCATTCAGAACAGGCTAAGGAACATTCAAAAGACAGAACTTCAGTTACGTCTGCAATTAATTAAAGAAAAGGCAAAATCAGAGAGCAGGGTAAATACCTGGTACAGATAATCAGAGAATGAAATGTGTAAGACATGCTTCAAATTAAATGTCGCTGCAGAAATGAAAAGAAAAACTGGAGACTGGTTTTGTCTGACCAGTTCATTTGCTGCATTCTCAAGGTTAACATTTATCTGTTTTCATTAGATCAGTAACATTACCGATCACATTGAGGTTCTAATAACTGTTATATAAAACAAGGGAATTAATCTCAAAATACGTGGAGACTCGCAGAACTCAGGTGCATCAATGCAAACCCAGGGAGACTTTAGTTAATTGTGTATGTTATTTATATATTTGTATCCAGAGTATTTGGGAACAAAAGGTGTGATGACACTCCACATAATTCTGAACATTTCATGGAAACAAAAAAATCACAATCAGTTCTTACTTTGCTTGTATGTATTTGTGCATGCATGCGTTCCTCCAGATGCAAGGAAAAGGAAAGGATGATGAACTTTCCATCCAGAACATAAACCCAACATCAATGGCACAGTCAAAGAGCTCTGGACAATTTTCCGCAGTTAATGATTAGCTGATTTAAGAGACAGTCAGTTGGAAAATTAATCTTTTTCAAATTTAAAATATGAACATCAACACGGGCAAGTACTCTACTAAGCTGATTTGCAAATAATCATCAGTTTAGTATCAGGATTTTATCATCTATTTAATGCCAGGATGAGCACAAGGGGGTTTTGTTGCTGTTTTCTTTCCCTTCTACCAGGGAAAAAAAGACAGATTTGTACATATCACAGTTGACTAGAATTCAAGACATTGAAATTTAACTCCTGAGTGTGTTCACTGTTACTAAGAGGGAAGAAATGGTGGGGGGGAGCTACCTCTCAGGTGCGCGCTCTGGGGGCTATTTATTTCAATGTCTGATACAAATTCAAATGACAAATCCTGAAGAAAGAAATTCTCATTTATGAGCACTTCTGCCATCCCTATTCCAAAGCACCAGCACCACACCACAAATAATAACAGTAAGTTTCCATACCTAGGGCCCCTAATGCCTTCAACTGAGATAACTCTATTGCCATAGAAAAGTAATAAAATAATAACTCGTGCAAATGAAAACAGAAGTAGCAAAAAGGTTGATTAAACTCTGTTCCTACTACTTTTCCTTTTAAGCACCAGATAGTGCCTTAATAGCTACACAAACTTTCAGAAGGAAGCCAAGACAAAAGAAGCCACCAGTACCCAACATAATCTGTTCTTTACTAATCATGTCCAAAGGATGGTCAGAGATGAACTCACGGTCAAACCGCACAGCATTTTGAGAAAACACCTTTGAAAACAAATTTCACACAGCTCAGAACTTCCTGCAGATTGGTTTGACCTCCAAAACATTTACCACAACATCAGTAGCTTAAAATACATCACAGCTTCAGGTTTAAAACAAAGACTTCTTAGAAGTGTGTAAACTTTTTTAAGTACTCTTGTTTGTTAAATGGAGACAGAAATTTCTTGAGAGGCTGTTCCAAATCCTAGCTCAGAGCTGTTCAACTCCTGGTCACAGAGGGGACCAGAAAAAACAAAATAAAACTTCACTTTCTCTTACAAAAGGTCAGTCACAAACCCTGAACTTCTGAAAATAAAGAGTAGAGTTTGCACTCAAGTTTCTTACTCAGTCACATTTGACCTGACCCTGTCTGGCCCTCTTCAGCCATGGCAGGTCACAGTTAATACTAATTTACCACAAGGTACGTTACTAGACATAACTAGTACTTACTAGAAGTAACTAAGTAAGTTACTTCTCCCATGATCATCTGGCAAGAACAAGTACAATACTAACAGAGTTCAGGAACAACTGGGCATAAAGGACCCATGAAGAGATGGGATTTAAACACTTCAATCAGTTGGTGACTTCAGCAGCTCTTACACCCCACTGCTTCCCAAGGCTCTGGAGGATGGTAGCTTCAGAAATCTCTCCCTCTGCTTCTTCCCCTCTTCCTTAATTAAATTGAGAAGAGTAAATAAGAAAGAGAGCACATGGAACGTTTTTATGTCCCTCAATAAATCTGTTGGTCATTTTAAGACAGTACTAAGATGCTTTAAAATAAGGTATTTGCTCCAGGCTCTGCACATCTTCAGGCAATAGGGCTTTGTAGGTCATTTTACAGAAGGACGAAACCCAGAAATATACAGAAGGAGTCCAACTTTTAATCAGATTCAGATTCTTTGCCTAAAAAGAGACATGTTTCAACAGTACAAGCAGAATTTGAAAGAACAAATATGCCTGGATTTTGATAGTTAAACTAAAAAATAAACCTAAAGTCTGCTCTGAAGTTTCTAAAGCAACTAAAGACACTGTTCCTGAAAAATCTTAAGATGTATGATTATTAAATGCTAAAAACAGAAAAAAATTAAATTGATTTAAAAGGGCAGTCATAACAGTAAATGAAATAATAACTGCTATTAGACAGTTTTACATGTTCCACACTTTGTTTAGTTCTAATTTCAAGGCAAAAGAAATTACAACAAATAAGAGGTGGGCTGCTTTGGGATAAAGAGTTTTATTTATGGAGGAGTTAAAGAATTAAGTGTTATTCTTGTGAGAGTATTGTACTTCTGCATAAGGTAGTGAAATGACCATGTTGAATTTTGGTCAACATTACCGGGAGGGTGCATAGTACCCAGCAGGAACGATCCTCAGTTTATATAATTTTAATAATTCTGTTAACAATAAATTAGGCTTGACCAAAACCATAATAACGTATTTCCTATAAATGAGATTTTAAAATGTTTACTCTGTAATCTCCAAGGAGCCACTAAAATTACTGCTATTGCAGGCCCTGTTAAAGCCTGGTTCAGTTCAGTAAACTATATTATTCTGTATATGGGGAGAATTACACCACTCTGAAAGTCACTTTTGCCTTGGGAATAATTAAATGCATATTGTACCTTAAAGTTACAGCACTAGGAAGCCTGTATATTGAACTACTTTAATTAGAAGGCAGTTTACATATTTCTCAGCCCCAGCTTGTTGTCTTAAACATAGTGGTGAAAAATTTAAAGATGGCTAAAATACCTTCTTCCATTTTTTACTTTGCTTAAATTACTGTTTATAAATATTACAATGAATCAGGCCACTAGAGCCAGAACCTTTCACTTGCAGGCTGGGGAGTAGGTTCTACTTACAGTTCTCTTCATGGCAAGCCCTATAATCCTTGGTTTTTAGAGAAGTTTGCTACACGCTAAATACTCTGTCATTGCATGACAGGGAAATGCTAGCAACAGGCCAGGAGAAAAATTTTTAGCTTTTTGTTCTGATGAAGCTCCCTCTCTTAACAGGTGACAGTGAACTCTATTGTGACTACACAGCCCAGCCTCTGACCTCAACAATTTGGATCAGATGGATCTTTTTTGAAATCTGTACATTTTGCATATAATAGGGTACAATTATGTTAAATGAAACAGGAAGGTAAAGACATCTGGGATATGCATACAAATAAGTAATGTGAAAGTGCAGTGGTATTAGTTTTCTCCATCACCCTTGCAGGTGAGCATAGATCATAGCAGTTCATAGCCCTCCCCCCTCCAGGCGCATTAGCATGACTCGATTCACATCATCTCCTCTTCATCCTCTATTCACACAAAGCATTTATTAAAAAAAAGTATGGAAGTCTATTTTTTCAATGCTTATCTGAGAAGCCGCTTGGGACTCGCGACCATAAGCAAGCGGCGCAAAGAAGCTGTTGAAATGACATTTCAAATTAGGCACCAATTTTCCTTTAGCTCCTGGTATGCAATCTATAAAGGTAGCAGAATGTAAGGCAGGTAGGAGAGACCTGTCCATCAGAGCCCGAGGAAGTGGCCCCAGGCTGAAAGGATGTGGTTAGAGCAGGAAAGCAGGGGAAAGAAACGATATGCTGCTTATTCTACTGTTAAGCTGACCACAAATATGGTGAGACCCATCATTTTGAGCCCACCAAAGCATCACAGAGAGCTGTGCTCATTTCTCCTCTGCCCTACTGTGGTACATTCCTAAACCACAAAGATAACTGCTTTGAATTAAATACAGTCAGTGAATTTTAGGAAAACTGAGAAGAATGATGGATTACAATTTATATGCCGCACAACACCTTCAGTTTTATTGGACATGTGTACTTGATATTTCTTTCAAATCAGCTTCACCTGTAGATGGGTTCAAATGGCCAGCAATCCCATCTGAATGCAAATTGAAATACAAATCAAAGAGTTTGAGATGTTCACATTGAACACGCAGATTTGGCCCATTAAAGGGGAATTCAGAGCGATTCAGTATCCTGATACTGATGTGTTCAGGTGGTTGGATACAAGATTTTGAGACCCTATCACTACCCTCATCAATTTTAGAAGGAGAAAAAAATTGCTACTGAAGAGAAAACTAAATAAAACAAAGATAAGCAGAGATGTATGAAAGGAGAACCAGCTAAAAAAAAGAAAAATACTGTCACTTTTGGTGCCGTCATTCAGGCATGTGAGACCTTAGGAAATTCCCCCTGCTTTTTGTGCCTTGGTTTCTGGTATCTGCAGAAGGTGACTAAAATGTTTATAAGCTTTATGCTGTAGGCAAAAAGCTTACCATTTCAATGGTTATTTGGAGGGACAGAAAGTCAAACCCTTACCGGTCATTTTAAATCACATTTCTTTTGTGTTCGTAACCAGAGTCAGCACATTTTTAGATAGCATGCTAAGTCATTAGAGCTTGAACCAGGCTGCAATATGTGACAGGAGATAGTGTACAGAATGAAAAAGCAAACATTTTGCTGATGGTGTAGCCTAATACCATACTAAAACCAGTAAGCAAAGACTTACAAGTATATCAGTATTTCATGTATCATGTTTAATACCACATCTTCCTGATTACAGATATTTACACTGAACTTTCTTTTTCCCTGAAGTTGGCAGGGGGTGGAGGGGGAAGTTGGTTTAAAGTGAAAATTAAATATAGGAAGTGTAAAACGCCACACAGTTGGAAGCTATAAACATTTTAAGTGCCACAAAGTGCAAAGAATAAGAGAATAAGCCTAACTTTGCTTTCCTCTGCTGTTAATAGAAAACAAGTTTAACTCACTTTTGATCAAAGATTAATGGCATTTATCGTGTCTTTGTTAAAACAAACAAAAAGCATGGCATCACAAATGGCTGCATCTCATAGTTAGAGGCTAATGGCTTTCCACCTTTTCCCTGAACTTTAAACTACATAAATGGACAGACAGCTGGAAAATAAAATGCAAGTTGTCCTTAAATTCAGAAGTCCTTACACAGAACATGAAACAACTGTATACCTCAATCTGATCCCCGAAACATTTGAATTAATCTTTAGTATTTGTATTGTCATACCACTTACAAGCCACAGAACTGTATTAAGGCACTCTTCCTCCTTCCCTGTTATCCCAGACCTCTGGGATTGAGAGCCAGAAGGTTCAACGCTTTCATGAAGTTCATATGCATGTACTCCCACTTGCGTGCTAACAGAGAAACTAAGCACACTTTGTCAAAGCTGCACATTAGGTCTTTCCAGATGCAGTCGTGTGTCGACAGCGGCAGAGATGAAATGCTGGGCTGCACTGTGGCAATGACATCTGATACGGTGCTTGAACACCATGTTGGGCTGCAGTCCACAAGGAGCAGTCAACTTAGCAGTTAGAGGATAAGAACATTGCTTTGCTGATCATTTAATGCATTTGGTCTTCCATCAGAAAAGTACGAGCAACAGCGTCGGCACCAAGTACAAATGGTTTCTGTTATGATAAGGAGAAAATATTGCTCTTGATTGCACGATAGATTTCAGCCACGCTTTCAAATGTGGAAGCCTCATCTGTACCCAAAACAGACCCCTCGGGCTATAAGCAAGACAGATGCTTGAATGTGAAAATGAGCAACTACTGACACTTTCTGTACACAGCTACTTACTAATAATTTAGAAAAGTGGATGTAATAGGTACATAGTCATCTACGTCTTCAAAATGCTCTGCCTTGCCATCTCCTGTGAATTCATTACAAGCCTTGCAATATTTGATGTCTTTCTCAATGTCAAATAACTATTTATCTCTAAAAGTTTCTAGTCATCATTGCTTTGGGGAAAAGAGGTTTAAAAATGTGAGGTAAGGTTTTAAAAAATTGAGACAAATTCACAGAACTTGCCAACAGTATTATTTTCAAGCCAGACGCATGATTTATGAATACTAGGGAGTAGAAATATGACTAATAAAAAGAAACGAGAGAAAATTGGTACGACAGTGTATGCTTTATAAAGCTCATGGTCTAATTAAGAGTACTAGTTACATAAAATAAAGAACTTGAGCAGACAATCATATATAAGAACCCAAACTAGAGCCTCACTCTCCATTAATAATCATTATAAATTACAAATATTTTAAGGCAATCTGACAATTAACCTCTAACACAAGCAGGCATTAGTTACAGATGCTCGAGTAGCATCCTTCTTCTTGCATCCCTTCCTTCTTCCAGAGCTGCAAATTGAAATGTGCTAGTGAAGCGAATGAAAAATAATACACTTCAAAATTCACAGCGTGAGAATTGACTTTGCTTTCATTTAATGTCCCAATTTTGATCACTTCTGTAATGATGCAAGAAGAAAGAAAACCAAAACTCCGCCAGTGTGCCTGAAAAGATAGTTTTAGCAGAACTCAGTGCCAAGGGCACTGATTTAGAGCCCCAGAGCATCTGTAGCTTAAAGCATTTCCCCAGGGCTTCTTAGGAAAAAGGAGAGAAAAAGCATGACTAAATCAAGCCATACCCTCCCCTGAGCCATGGCTGGTGAGGCCAGAGTCCTGCCTGCGGGGGCAACAAAACCACTGGTAGTTACCCAACAGAGTCTGGTATACTTGATATGGCAACCTTCAACTTAGTTTTGAAGGTAACTGAAGCTGGAGAAAGCATTTATCCTGTGAACATCTCCCCCCACGTGGCAAGTTTTTCAGGCAATTCTCCTCAAACATGTTTTTGCGATGGCAATCCACACCATATGAATCTCAATACAATTACACACCACGGGATCATGCTGAATGAAGAATACCAGGATTCCAGAGAGCAGTAAGGGAAAAACATTTATCCCCAGCAGAACAAGCTGGAGAGGATTTGATAAAACACAATAATGATTCCTTCTCCTCCACAACGATGTGCTGACCCTATGGGTATTTTCTCCCATGTCTCCATCCTCACAGATCACTCTTGTTGATAGAAATGCAATACATGGGGTGGGAGGGAACAAAAATACAGAGCCAGGAGCAGCAGTATCATGCTGAAGCTGATCAATAACAGCACAGAACTTCTGGGGCTTTGTTCTGTTGAGTTTTTTTATTTTCAAAAAATAAAGCCACTCTCTCACTGAAGTTGCACAGAAGGCAAGGAAACAGTACGTTTCCTCACCTGCACCAGGTTTGTTTCCGGAGTTGGACAGTTTGGGTGATTCCCAGCCAAGAGGTGGCACAGATCTAGTACAATAGCTAGTACAAAAGTCCTGTCTGAGTTGCGCACACAGAGAATCGGCACACCTACACAGACTGTACCACGTCAGCTTCATCCACTCTGGGCCACAGCATGTGCAAACTCCTACCCAGTGCCATCTACACACTTTTGCAGGCCCTTGCTGTAAAGTCCTGCCCACCAGTGTAGGAACCTGGACTCTCTGCCTGCTCAGTTCGTACTGAATCATAGAATTTCCTAGGTCTGTATTAAAGCAGAAGACCAGGAAGGCACTCAAAACAGCACAGAAGGAGTGAAATGTAGGAATGAAAATCAGCCTTGGCACCAACTTCTCCAGTGAATTTCTACATTACGGTACTAATTACTTCTATTTCATGTGCAGTCCGATTTATCCAGGACAGGTTAGCTCTGACATAGATGACAGAAGCACCGCCCTTGCCATGTCCCCCTGACATTCCATACCACAGTAAGAGATGCAGGTAAGAGACAGGGACTCAGGAACAATAGTGTGAGATTGCTAGGGCAGCAGTTTAGTGTTAATGGAAACAGTCCTGGAATGCGAAAGTCACTTTTGGGCGTGATTACGCTGGCTTCATTTCATTGAGAACATTGGCATTTCCCAAATATTATCTCTCAAATGTATTCACTGGATTAGGAAAAGAGCAAATTATTGTTAATTATGTTATCCTGAAAATATAATCATCAGACTGAAATTTCTGTATCTTCTATTTAATCAAAGTGTACAAACAGCAATAAAAGTGTCCTTCTCATTAAATCGAGAGGCTTCTCCTCATTTCAGAGGTGCTAGCGTTTAAGTATACATTGAAACATTTAACAATATGAAGCTGTAAGATGTAATTGGTAAAATAAAACTTGGTATTTTTATACCTAAAGAAGCAATAAATAAGCTTACATTTTGCTCTGGAAGTGCAGTATGTGTTTTTCTACTTGCGTATCACCTGAACATTAGATGTGCCAGACTATTGATGTCACCAGTTCTGCAGTCTGCCTTTAGCGCACAGCCACTACACAATACTTGGGAAAGAAATAAAAAACCAGCAACCCCATAACACATTAAATAATTGTTATAGCACGATAAACTGAACAGAGATCAATTGTTTCTGACCTCTGCAAGATACTACATTCCTTGCATTTACTCTCTTCACAGGTACTGGAGGAAACCAAACTCAATGATGTTACAGAAAGAAATTAACTTTGGAATATTGATTTGCTAAGCATAATAAAGACCAAATACAAACTACCTAAGCTGCAACGTATAGCTTCAGACCTGACTGAACTTTTCTGAAAGTTCACAGGAATTTTGACCGAATAACAACAATTTGAGATCCATCATGGGAGACTCACGACACTTAGGAGAACACAGCTGGGAACACAAAATAGAGCTTTAGCTGAAATGAAGAGACAAAAATCAGCAACCAGGGTTCCATTTTCAGACAACAGAATCATAAAAATGTTGGTTGAAAGTCATTGTAGTCCAATAGACTCTAGATGATGTGCACCATGCCCATAGTTCCTCAGGTCCTCTACTTTCCTGCCTTTCCAAAAAAATGGTATAACACTTGTTATTTTCAGTCATCAGGAATTTGCCAGCCTCCTTCCTAGTTATCATAATTTGTCATAGACTTTACACACCAGCCCCCCAAATGCAACAGCCTACTTTTTCAGGACGCTTGGGCACATCCAGGTCCATGTATTTGGGTACACCCACCTTCTGTAAGCAGTCCCTGACTAGTTGCTCCCCTGCTGTTGGCTGCACTTCTCCTTTCCAAGCTGTTCTAATACACACAGAGGTCTGGGATCAGGCTTTACTTGTGAGGCGGGGGAAGGAGACGGGCCTGGCTAAATAGGGACCTTTAGCTGGACTTCAAGAACAAAAGGAGAGTCTATGACCTTTGGAAGAGGGGGCAGGTCTCTCATGAAGACTATAAGGGTATAGCAAAGCTATGCAGGGAGAAAATTAGGAGAGCCAAAGCGCAGCTAGAGCTCAACCTAGCTACAGCTGTTAAGGATAACAAAAAATGTTTCTATAAATTCATTAACAACAAAAGGAGGATTAGGGAAAATCTCCCTCACTTATTGGATGCAGAGGGAAACATAGTCACAAAGGATGAGGAAAAAGCTGAGGTGCTCAATGCCTACTTTGCCTAAGTCTTTAGCAGGAAAACTAGCTGTTCCCTGGGCACCCAGCCTCATGAGCTAGGAGACAGGGAGGGGAAACTGAACGAGGTCATCACAATTAAAGAGGAAGTGATCAGTGACCTGCTACACCTCTTGGATGCCCACAAGTCTATGGGACCGGATATGTTACATCCAAGAGTACTGAAAGAGTTGACAGACGTGCTCACCAAGCCACTTTCCATTATCTACCTGAAGTCATGGTTAACTGGGGAGGTCCCAATGGACTGGAGGGTAGCAAATGTAGTGCCCATCTACAAAAAAGGCAGAAAGGAGGATCCAGGAAACTATAGGCCTGTCAGTCTTACCTTGGTAGCAGGGAAGGTCATGGAGCAGATCATCTTGAGTGCCATTACAAGTCATATAATGGACAAGCAGAGGATCAGGCCTAGTCAGCATGGGTTTAGGAAAGGCAGAGTTCTGCCTGACGAACCTGATCTCCTTCTATGACAAGATGACCCGATTATTGGTGGAGGGAAAGGCTGTGGACATTGTCTACCTAGAATTTCGAAAAGCATTTGACACTGTCCCCCATAGAATTCTCATGGAAAAACTGGCGGCTCATGGCCTGCATGAGCATACGATCTGCTGGATCAAGCACTGGCTGGATGAGCGGTCCCAAAGAGTGGTGGTCAATGGAGTTAAATCCAGCTGGCAGCCAGTCACAAGTGGTGTCCCTCAGGGCTCGGTGTTGGGACCATTTCTGTTTAACATCTTTAGTGATGACCTTGATAAGGACATGGAGTGTATCATCAGCAAGTTTGCAGATGACACGAAGCTAAGCGTCAGTGTTGATCTACATGAGGATAGGGAGGCTCTACAGAGAGACTTGGATAGATTGGACCAATGGGCCAATGCTAACAGTATGAGCTTCAACAAGGCCAAGTGCCAGGTCCTGCACTTGGGCCACAACAACCCCACGCATCGGTACAGGCTTGGGGAAGTGTGGCTGGAGAGCTGCCTGGCAGAAAAGGACCTGGGGGTTCTAATTGACAAGCGGCTGAACATGAGCCAGCAGTGTGCCCAGGTGGCCAAGAAAGCCGATGGCATCCTGGCTTGTATTAGAAATAGTGTGACCAGCAGAAGGAGGGAGGTGATTGTCCCCCTGTACTCAACACTGGTGAGGCCACACCTTGAGTATTGTGCCCAGTTTTGGGCACCTCAATATGAGAGAGACATCGAGGTGCTGGAGCGAGTGCAGAGGAGGGCAACGAAGCTGGTGAAGGGCCTGGGGAATAAATCTTATGAGGAGCGATTGAAGGAGCTGGGACTGTTCAGTTTGAGGAAGAGGAGGCTGAGGGGAGACCTCATCGCTCTCTACAACTACTTGAAAGGACACTGTAGAGAGGCTGGTGCTGGTCTCTTCTCACAGGTAATTAGTGATAGAACAAGAGGGAATGGGTTCAAGCTGCAGCAGGGTAGGTTTAGGCTGGACATTAGGAAAAAATTCTTCACAGGAAGAGTGGTCAGCCACTGGAATAGGCTGCCCAGGGAGGTGGTGGAGTCACCATCCCTGAATGTGTTTAAGAGTCATTTAGATGTGGAGTTAAGGGATATGGTGTAAGGGAGAACTTTGTAGAGTGGAGTTGATGGTTGGACTCGATGATCCCAAGGGTCTTTTCCAACCTAAATGATTTTGTGATTCTATGATTCAAGTTAAAAAATAAGCATTACCTTTGCCTTTTCCTTTTACCAATGGACAAACACTTTTGCTGAATTTCCTTGTACTACTGGAGTATTTCCAGACTCCCTTCTTGTTAGCTTTCACGTCTGCTACTCATTCACCTTCAGCTGGGCTTTGATACCATTTTGGATGAATTACTCAGGTCAATGTCTTCACAAATGCCTGCTATTTTGGGTTCATAATTTCACTTCAAGGCAAGAACTGACACAAGCTTAGGATATAACTTAACTTGGGGGATCTGTGTGAGGAACCTAAGCCCTCAAAACAGTCAATGGACAGTGAGGTTGGAGCCTATGGAAGTGTTGTGAAAATCCCCAATGGCATTGCTAGCTGGCCAACTAAAAATTCAGGCAGACTTATCAGATACAACGGTGTGGTTTACAGCACCTCAGGACTATGTTTTCTGTGAAATAAAGTAACTCCTAACTAGGGCCTCATTTCAAAACTACATGTGAGTGCTCGAACATTTACAAAAGACACTGTAGTCAAACATTTATATTTTCGGTGGTCCAACATCACATATTTTTAACAAGGACCTAATGTTTCTCAGGGCTGAGGAAATCAAGATGAAAAGCCTCGCTAAGGATCATCCAGCAGGTCAAACAGTCAGGCTGGACACAGACCTTCATTCTCTTCCCAGCTCAGTCAATGACACTGGAATGCACTGCTCATATGCAAAACTGAGAGCATGATATACTATTGCTAAGGGATGAATTGCTAAGAAAGCAAGTGGAGAAACATTGGCACGCTAAGGACACCAGTGTGAGCCTGCATATTCTGTAGCCCTTCACGGAGACAAAGTCGGCAAAAAGAACCCCCAAAGATAAAAAGCAATTGGGACCCTGGAGTGGCATAAGTCTGTGATGTACCATGTACACATCTAATATTACAAACAATTTCAAGTCTAAGGAGTAAGATCCCAGTCAGTCAGACAGTAGATGCTAACAAGCATCAAGAGCTACTTGAATTTAATTCAGTGTGTGAAATGGATCTCAGGAGGGGTCTGAGTCAGATCCTCTTGCAGGGGAATCACACATGAGAATCTGAAAACTGACAGCATCAGCACCATGACAAACATACAGTACAGAAAGGGTAATGCATGTATGGAGAGCTCAAACAGACTAATATTGATGAAGCAGTAACTGGGGAGAGAGGTGGCAGCCATGCATATAGAAATGCTCTAGTGAGTCGTGTTGGGAGAAAGGGAGCAGATTAAGCTGTTAACTCACTTGCACAGACATTTACTCACTCCTCATAAAACCAACACACAGCTATAACAGTTGTCACAACTCAAAGCCTCCTTCCACAGTATCAACAATTATTCTTACTTCCAAATATTACAAGCTGGGAGACAAGTCATGCTAACAAACAAGCTGTCAGTTGTAATAAATGGCATTAAAACTACCTGGTCAGAAAAGGACTAGATCTTTGTAACAGCATCTAATGTTAAAATTATTAAAAAGAATTTGTTAAGAAGACACTGTTGGGAATTTCCTGGCTAAAGATGTTTTCATCTGAAAATGAAACAGAACAAAATTTTTGATAGAGATCTACCAATCTCAATTATACTTTTATCTCAAAAAAGTTTTTCATTTCACGGTGGAATTTCTGTTAGCAGAAAGAGGCATCAATACTCACCTCACCCCAAAACCACTAGAATAGGTAAATCCCAGCTACAAGCCAGACCGAACAGCATCTCAAGGCTGATACTCAGGGAAGCAAGTGGTCTAGGCTGCGGGTCTACTGTGTACGCCAGGATATATCCCAGGCTGTTCTGCAGGACAGAAGGGCCTGACAAGGAAACACTCACTTAACACTTAAAAAGTTAATGGCTTTGTTACAACATAAAATAATTAAAATTTAAAAATGAATTAATGACAAAAAGAAAGTTTCCTGACATATTATTTTATTAACCTACTTCTTTCAAAGCCTAAAGCAGTTTCTAGCTATAGAAAATACTTGGTTAAGAAAATAGGATAAAATTTAAGATGTAGAAAATCATATAATCGAGCATCAACTTAATACAAAAGTTTTTGAAAAGCCTATTCCACCCCTTGAAAGACAAAATTAGACTGAGAAAGATCTGATCTAGCCTATGTTCCCGATAACTCTCAAAGCCAAATCTCAGCATTCACTTCTGGTCCATTTCCCACATTTGGCCAACTGTCCAAGTCCACATGGAAAAACAGGGCAAGCCATATTGCACATCAACACAATCTTACCACCTGTGTACTTGGATCTGTCAGAAGATGTTGGCAGACAGCAGAATGTAATACAGAAGGCTAAATACCCTCCAAAATTGCTGTACGCATTTCTGATCGAATGCCATATCGGAGATCTGTATACTATATGCTAGAAACAAGAAAGGAAATGGTAGAAAGGAAAGATACCTAATTTAGCAGGTTACAAGTGGACACATCTCCACTGATTCAGTCAGGAGCAATGAAGGAATGAATTTCCAAAGACCACTTGAGATTTGAAGAAACTGTATGTAACCTAAGGACATGAAAGTTTTCAACACCAGCACTCTGCGCTGCGAAGATTCAACTTACGCTTAAGTATCACGCTGAACTAGAAAGCCAATAATGGTAAGTGAGCAAAAAAGAGCCGAAGAATAAAAAGAGCTCAGCAGACTTCAAAATTTAATTCTTTACAACTCTACCTCTGCACCACTGGTATTGGCTATCTTTCCAGAACAGAGCTTTCCTGGCACCTGTCCTGCTCAAAGAAACCTGGATTGATCTGGTACTTATATCAACAACTTCTGAGAGATATGAATGCCAATAGCTGTTACAATGAGTAGAGATTTGGGTTAACCTTACAGTCTTTATAGCAGCAGATACTACGCATGTAATGTTTAGGATTGGTCTCTTAATTTTAATTACTGAGTTTTATTTGTTATTCTGAGGGGAAAAAAAGATTCCCTGTGCTAGGAGAAAGGAGTCCACAAGCTAACAACAGGGACACAAGACTAGCCAGTGGTCCCAAGTCTGACCTAACCCTCCCTCTATCTACTATCAGGTATTTACATCTGAAGACTACTGTCTTTTCATGCAAGGCAACAGCAAACGTTATGAGCAAAGTTAGGAAGAACACATCCCGGTAGGTCAAGCGAGTGTTTTCAACTAACAGGAAAATATTCTACCTGTGTCACCATACTGCCTAGTTCTGGCAACCTGTGTTCAGACTTGGCAAGAGTTCACCGCCACCACTGATAGTTTGTTGAAGGGATTACCTGCACTATAACAAGATAGACAGGTAATAATAAGGAAATACGAAATTGTCATAGGCATGTCTTCCAGCCTGTTCCGGTCTGTCTGAAGACACAGAACACCTTCAGCTCAGTGGTGGTGCAGAGTACTATACTCTCTTCAGGAATCAAATATTTTGGAATCTCGTGCTTTGCCCAATGCTCAGAATTAGGGCACTTCATGCCATCACTTCACTATGTTCCTGTTTCCCAATGAACTCCGGAAGATATTTTAAGATATCATATCTGCTCTGGGCAACAGTTTATCCTGAACAGTGAAGTGATTCCATCTGTTGCTCCATTTTATCAGACTAAAGCCATAACATCTCTCATTACAAAATTTGCTTTTAGCACTTGGAGAGATGAAGGTTGAGATCCCAGTCATGGATGTGTGATGAAGAAACAGCACTCACAGAGAACAACAACAACAAAAAAAGATCAGTATAAACAATGGGATGACAAAAATTCTTCAAGGTTCAGAGCAAGTGTTCAGCAGGACAATGGCTCAAAAAATGAAGAAGTCTGACACTACCACACACAACTGTGACACAGGACTGCTGGGCTCTGAATACAGAGTTGTGAACAGTCCCTTAATGTTGCTGTTCTTCTAACCAGCTATCTGTAAGACAGTAGAAAAGATGTCATAAAAACCCTTTATTATTTGATAAAGTCTTGCAGATTTTTACCTGAAAGGTGTTGCTGAAATGGAAAGCATTAAATTATATATGACTAAACCATGTCATATATTAGCATAACTTTGTTCCTCTAGCAGTTTATCTTTCTGCCTTAGTGAACTTCTCACACTATCTCCCCCCACCCTCAGGATAAAGTTTGCTAGCAGCCAGAATTTGGAGTATCTAAAATTAACACCTATATCCACAATTTACTTGTCTGACTGTTGCTGCTTGAAATTGATGTACTAAAATTTACTTTCTGAAATTTCACTGAGAAGATAAAAATTGCAAGGGAGATCTGGGCACAATTTCCCATTTTGCTTTAAAAAAAAGGGGCGTGTGTGTGACAATTAGGTAGGTGAGATATTTCCACATATTTCTTTCTCCAAACTTATCCACTACATGTTGCATACGTTAAGACAGAAAAATGTAGAAATACTCCATAGAACCAGCCCCTGATTCTGCACAGAATCATAGAATGTGTTGGGTTGGAAGGGACCTGTAAAGGCCATCTAGTCCAACCCCCCTGCAGTAAGCAGGGACATCTTCGACTAGATCAGGTTGCTCAGAACCTCATCCAGCCTGGCCTTGAATGTTTCCAGGGATGGGGCCTCCACCACCTCTCTGGGCAACTTGTTCCAGTGTCTCACGACCCTCATTGTAAAGCATTTCAAAGTGAAATACATCTAAAACATGTTTGCACTCCTGGCTGATGATCTTGACTGAAAGACTAGTAAACTCTATGGACAGATTCATAATCGAGAGGGCTTCAAATGGGCACTGAAAAGACCTGATGCTACTTTGTTGAAAACATACAGCATAAGATACCCGTTTTTCTAAACATTAAGAACCTCATGCTCCGCTTAACTAAATGCCATGCACACTTGACAACACTCTTCCAGTTGCCAGACTCTGTGTTACACACATTGCTGAATTCAGCCTTACAGCACCCATACCTGACAGGTTGTCATCTACAGAAGAAAGCAACAAGTAGGTTTTCAGCATCTGTTTGATCTTTTAAAATCAGTTTGCTTTGATTCAGATTGTACCTGCTGCATGTTTGTTTCCTGTGAATATCATTATAATCACGCTTACTACTACAAACAGTCATGGAAGAGCAATTTTAAGATAAACAGCAAAGTATTCATAAAAAGCCCACTTTGATCTCTCTGTTATGGAGAATAACGAATACCCTAGGTAAAAAATAATTTCAAAATATTAGAAATATAAAAGGAAATAAAGGGGGTTGTTTTCTGAGTCAAGCTGTTTCATTTCTAGCCAGCTGAACACTGATAATCACCTGTGTAATATGCCGTACTTGCATCATAGATTTGTTTCCTCTACAAAATTAAATTACATAGTTTCGTCACAGCATGTCTTCAGTGCAGTGCTAATTAAGATGTCCTTATTCACACTTCAGCTCCAAGATTAACCTACCTCAGATGGGCAACCTCATGGCAAATCGACACTTGAGTTACTCATTCTGCAACAGTTCTTCACTCTCACCCCCTTTTCTCCAGAACTTTTGGGGCTTGTATCTTAACATCATGTGGGTCTGCAAGTAAATTGGATGGCTCAGATCCTCTGCCAGGTGATTGTGAAGAGGAAAAAAATTCACTGTCATTTTGAGTACGGGGGCAGGATATCTGGGTGTGCCATTGTGGCTTGCAATCTCAATGGAAGAAAAAGGAAAATTAACTATCATTTAATTAGAGAGCGTTTCACTGGTTTGCTAGAACCATTTCTGGCTAGCAATAAAGTACTTAGCAAATCTCTTTCAATAAGAAGCGTTTTGAGAATACACAGATAAGGCTACACTACAATAACACTAAGATGTTAATGATACAGTTAACATAAGTTTAATGTAAATATAAATGAAGGAATGGTGTTGCTGATATGGATTAGACTTCCTGCTGTCTTGATGCAACGTCATTAAAGCACAAATGCAAGCAGTACATAAGATTTAATAGGCAAGCTTTACACGGTGGTGCTTTGGAGCCTTCTCCAAGGCATCCAGCATCCCATTCTGCCAGGCCACAACAAAGGTGAGCAGGGAAAGACGCTGGAGTGTTGCTAGAAAGCAGTAATCATAACAGTAGAATGAAACCAATATTAACTGCATCTCTTGATTTCTGCTAACATCAGTCTAGGTCTTCTGTAAATTCAGAGCGATTTGTCAATCAAAGAGTTAAGATGTTACTCTGACCCCATCTAATCTTAGGCCAGCCTGACAGTCTGCCAAACTGAAGAATCTTAAAATAAAACTCCATTTCTTCCTCCCACCTTCTATATAAGCTAATGCAGAAACCAGAAATAGGACCCAGTTCCCCCGAGACTCTGTTTTTCTGCAGCTTTATTGGGCAAAGAAAGAACTGGGAACTTCGGTGGCACACCACTTTTGGAGTAACTGCTGTCTCTAAGAGTTTTCAATTTACACACCCAGAAACTAACACATTAAGAAAAATAGAATCATAGAATCATTTAGGTTGGAAAAGACCCTTGGGATCATCGAGTCCAACCATCATCTCCACTCTACAAAGTTCTCCCTTACACCATATCCCTTAACTCCACATCTAAACGAGTCTTAAACACATTCAGGGATGGTGACTCCACCACCTCCCTGGGCAGCCTATTCCAGTGGCTGACCACTCTTTCTGTGAAGAATTTTTTCCTAATGTCCAGCCTAAACCTACCCTGCTGCAGCTTGAACCCATTCCCTTTTGTTCTATATATAATTTCTTTTTCTCTCACTTTCACACTTATTTGAAGCCAAATTCCAAAGTGCTAGTACATATCAATAATTTCATTCAGAAATCAGAAAATGGAAATTGAGGTACGCAGTCAGAGCCAACTAAACACAGCTCGGAGAGAAGAGCTGGAGGCTGTTTCTTGGGAGCATAAAGGGAGCCAAGCGGTCCAGGGAGGTTGGGGGAGGACGGTAGATGAAGACGAAAGGACGGTTCTTCCTCTAGGAAGGAGGCTAGAGGAGGAAAGAGAAAAATCAGCATTCTAACAACACAGAAATAGCTTTCTGCTAGCAACACTTTAATACAGAAACTCTCAATGATATGTTAAACTTTCTCCCAAATTGTTGTGAAGACAACTGTGACCTCCTGTGCAAGGTCATAAAATTAATTACAGTGTAAGAAGGTAATGAAAATAACCAGCTTTCCAAATACACATCCCTCCTGGGTGGAGAGAGCAGAGTGGATGAAACAAAGCGCTTAATTAATTCAAAATGTTTAGGCATGGTGGGAAAAATGCAATTTGCGCTCAGAGCACAAATACCGTTATTTGGTAATATCCGACTTCTACATCATGAGGTCTGTAAATTCAACGTGGGAGACCACCCTTTACTATATATCCAGCAAGTCTCATTTTCACACTGGAATACCTTCTTCCATTTAAGCACAGCGAGAATGACATATTCAGCCACTATTAGTGTAACCCGAACTACACGTGTAAGTCCATCAAGTATCCTAGGGACAAGCGACTCATCATTCAGTGAAAGTATTAACTCAAATTTATAGGGTAGAACTGATATAGCCAGATGCATAAAATCTTAATTCTGCTTACAGAAGAAATACTAACTGTATCTTTCTTCCCTTGCCCTGTAATACACACAATTTTCATTTGAAACAATAGCTGAATATGCAATAATAATTTGTAATGTGAAATACTGTTAATGTGCTTCCTCTGAGAGTTCCTTTTCCAGAACATAGCAGAAACTACTTTTATTGCTCAAGTTTTCATTACAGAAATGTCATAGTACATATATCTTTGGTCTCCCATGTACCTTGCTACAGAGCGTGACAAGCTAATGACAAGGCTTTTTTCCTGCCTCCCCTGCCACCCCCCCCCCTTTTTTTTTTTTTTTACTATCATCAGTGCACTAATATTTAGATAGATTTACTTCGGAGCAAATAGTAAACGACTAGGAAGCTGCTTCCATTTCTCATTCTCATTCTGATTAATGAGCTGGAGGAACACTCCCTCCCTTCCTTCTCCTTCTGTGGTTGAAAACATATTGAGCTTATGCCTCTTCTACACCATTAAAAAATAATTTTAGAATTGCATTCCTTAGCAGATGGATGGGACTTGCATGACACTGACGACTTTTCCACAAGAGAAAAAGGATCAGCAAAGCCACCCTTCAGCAATCATTCCAGGATGAAGAATGTAAGAAGATACAGCACCAGACTGTTGAAACAGCAGGCATGCATGCATGCACGTGTGTCTCACACACACACACACACACGCTATGTGCACAAGCAATGACCAGCCCATAAACAAAAAAATCCCTCACTCCATATAAAATCAAGCAAAAAGAGAATGAGAGAGAAAACAGCAACTTTTTTAGGGAGTGTCAGAGAAAAGGCCAGTTCCTGTATATAGTATAATGCACATGTGAGGGAAAGACGACCAGGAAGAAAACCAGGAATATCATATACAGAAAAGTGCAAACATAAAATACAGCTGAGTAAGTACTGAGTAGCCCAGAAACAAGACTAGAGCAGCTTCTGGGCTACATGAGCTGTGAACAATAAATTTTTATGGTGTTTGACGTATCCAGTTTTCAGGAACACAAGGCTTTCAAATCAACAGGATGACCAAAACCATTGGCTTCATTGCCAACTTTTCTTCCTTAAAAAGACAACCTGTGGATCTTCAACTCCGAATCACTATTCTGGTCAAAAAGGGTAACTGTATAAAAAGACAGTCAATAAAGGCTATGTCTTTGCCCCTCAAGAACATCCTGAGCTTTCCAAGAGGATGTTTAAAATACTTTCCTGAGGTAAAAAGGCATCAAAATCCATTTTACACCTAAATGCCAAAAAAACCCACAAACCCAAGCCACTCTCACTAGGGCTGTCACAGGCAAGGAACAGAAAACAAGATACTTTCTGATGGATAATTGAGCAACAGCTGAGTAAAGAATGACATTAACCTGCAGAAGTTATTAACATGGCTTGCTGTGCCAGAACTGAACAGTTACATTACAATGAAAGTTGTTTGTAAAACAAACCCTTTCAGTCAGTAGATAATAACTGAACACGATCATGGCATAAATTATTACCGAAGACTACAAGTAGAAGTCATTAAGAAGAAGTCAATAGTGAGAAAAAGCAGTCCTATCAGTCCTAGACACAAAACAAGTCAGTAAAAGGCAACAAATTTCAGATTTGAAATCTAGTAATTTGACAGACAACTCCTTTTTCACTCAATAATTAATAAACTTGTCCTACCCGACAGTGATTTTTCTCCACTTTACTCGTAAGTCTAAGAAAACATGGGACTCTGGCTTTGCTATTACACTTCATTAAGTTCAAAAAGCCCAAACAATTTGCAAAGTAGCATCACAGTTGCATTTTTAAAGCAAAATATGGATATTCATTTATCATCATGTTTTACTTTGCTTAATATAGCTGACCTGCAGTATTTCTCTCAGAGTCAGTTCATTATTCAATTGCAGTCCCTTATGATGCCATATTTCTCTATGGCACAGACAGACACTCAAATCGTGGTGTTATTCCTTGTGCAAGGAGTTTTCCCATCAGCACTCATGATGATGCTCCTCAAGTCATGCAAATTCCATGGCATGCCACATCGTGGCTGGAGAAGACATACTGTCTCCTCAGAGGGTTAGAGAACCATCCCTGTGAAAACGGACATACAAACTTTCTTGCGCATGAGCTAAGGCAGCAAAACAACATCCAGGGCATTTGGGGTTCGTCCAAGAAACCAATATTTCATTAATCAAAATTGAACTTTTCCCATTAAAAGTTCTGATTTAATGGAAGATACAATTTCTCGATAAAAGAAATTGTGTGACTGTCTTAAATTATTTCTGGCTTTTCAGTTGGATACAATGTGCTTCATTCCCATTTTGCCCCCTCCATGACATCCCTGAGACTCCATTATACATGAGGAGTTTCAGCCTTTCCAAATGGCAGTTTCCTTCCTAAGTCCAGCTTCAAAAGAAAGGGAGAATTCATTTCACTGACTTGCAACATCTCTCTCAGAACGCAGGCAACGCAGAACACTTTCTGTGTTCTGGAGCTAAAATGTAGCCTATCCATTGCAGTTAAGCCTGCGGTTCTGCCAGAAATGGAAAACTAGTAAGACATTCAGTCACAAAAAAAAAAAAAAAAAAAAAAAAAAGAAAAAAAAAAACCACAACCAAAACCCATACTACTCAAGCTGACTGCAGAGGCAAATAACTCAACTAAAAAAAGCCATCAGGATTTTGCAATTTTAATTTCTCTGCTCATTGAAGCTTTCTACTTTAAGGCAATTAAAATCAGGCACCAAAGGCACATGAAATGGGGATTGGGTAGTGATTAATTTGAGAAAGAAATGTTCACAATTCAGTTAGACACAATTCAGACATTGATGTCTTAGTAGTGGCAGTATTAATGCAATAAGGAGACCTGGGAGGGGAAAGAGGAAGAGAACATGTAAAGAGTATGTGCAATGCCCGTCCTCTGCCGGGTGGACATGTATCTGCCATTTACTGCTCATGATGAGGACTCAGAAGCAGATGCAGAGCTAGAATCTTCCTAGCCTATGAACAATTCTTTTTTTTTCTCTTAACTTTGCCCCTACAACTGTTTCTGCATTGCAGCAAATGCGGAATCTAGATTTTGTGCGTATGCTGAAATTCAGCAGATTAATGCTGGCTCCCCAAAGGTGAGTGCTAGGCCACTCACCTGAGGTGAAGGCGGTACACATTAACATCTCTGCTGGAATCAACTCCTTTGACTCTGAAAATCCAGATATCAACATTATTTCTTCCCATTAAAATCTGCACCCTTCTAGTAAAAATAATGGCATAAACGCAGTGCCGCTCAGCCACACTTCTATTGAATACCAACGTCCCTAATGATCTGCTAGAATATGTCTTAAATGCTCGATGTGACCTTCTGTATAGTACCACCTACTTCAGCAGGTTTTAATGTTTTTAAGAGCCATTCAGATCGCTTGATGAAAGCGTGATGTATAGCATCACTTGATTCATTTGTATGGCCCTTTCACCTCAGTGAGGCCAGTTTGCAAGCTTCCAACAAGCTGGTGCTTGTGTCCTCTTGGCAGAGATTTTCCTCCAGAAGTGGCAGCTGAATTGCACAAGGGAAGGTGTCCAGTGCTCACTCTGGGCTGCAGCAAGCAGTACCAGACCTGGGCACCCAAAAGAAGCTGCTCTGTGCCTTCCCCAGCCTTTGGACCCAGAACACGTGAAGAAGAAATATACCTGAGGCAAAGGCAAGCAGGACAGGAGCAAGAGACGGGGAGGGAAGACGAAGGGAGAGAGAGAACAAGACCTGCTGAGGAGCTGGAACGTCTGTTTAGAAGAAAAGCCTGTAAGACAAAACTAGAAGGGAAGAATATATTGAGATAGAGGGAGCAAGGAACAAGGAAGCCCTGGGAATAAGTGAGAAGAGATAAAAGAGCTGATGGAAAGACAGAAATTCTGTTGTTCAAAACACCACCACTCTCTTTGTTTTCAAATTATTAAGGAAAGAAGTCAGTAAAATTATACAGGGTTTTCTTTCCTTCTGTAATAGAGTACTAGCAGCAAGCAGTGAGTGGAAAAAAAAAGCCAGATGTTCTTGAAAAAACAATTTAAAAATTGATAGTGGTCTGATTGTTGATAAACATCGAAGTTGATAATATTGCTCATTGTTTGAGAGGGGCTGTTTTGCTAGGCACCGTCAACTGCAACTGCCTTGACACCGGCAATCAAAACCCCCTATCTAAAACAGAAATAGTAAGAGCAGAGTCAATTCCCTTTCAAACAGTCCAGATACACGCCCCAGCCTTGACCTGGAGAAATTGCCTAAAGAAATGAAAGGAACTCAAGTTCCCAGACAACTGGCTTTAAAAATAAAGGAAATCAACTTGTGTCAGATGTTATCTAGACACCTCTAAGAAATGAGCCTCTGAATAGCTCATCTGGCATGAAATAATAACAAATTGCAATCATCATGGTTTTGATATGGATCTGAATTGTCAAAAGCATTAGCCCACGCTTCCCGCACCACGACCTCCTGAAAGCCAGGCGTTTAGAAAGGAAAGGAGCAGAGATGCAAAAAAACAGTTGCTAGATTTGAGAACACGGTCTCCATTCAAACTGATACAATATCCAGATGGATCACCTCACATTTTTATTTTCTGGTGTGGTAGCACACTTAGCTAGACACTTTTAGGATGTTTAACATCCTAAAAATAATCAGGTCACCCATTGCACTTAACATACTGATAGTAATCTTCTAACTAAAGTTATCTTAACGTCTCTGAGAAAGCACATTACATAGGGTAAGTTTTTCTACACTTTGTATTTTTCTTATTCTGAAGAAAGTCAGATTATTTGGCTTCTTTATTAAAAAGTATTTCAACATAAATATTTTGATAAAATCTTCCCCCTGGTGTAATTTTGTTCTCTTATAAAGGCATCATAATAACTGGCCACTGATCTAAATATGAGAGACAGCTGAGTTTGTCTCATTTACTCTACTGCTTGTCCTCTTTGTTAGATGAAGCGGAGTCATAAAAACTTCATTCCCTTGTAAAAGATTTAGAATTGTGCCGATCTTCTGCAGTGTAATCATCATGCGAAGTTCATCAAGGATGGCAGACCGTGCTGCTGGTTTAAGTCCCCGATTAGAATAGCTTTGTCTTGTCAAAAGGAACTTTATTATGTGTCTTTGTGGCCTCAATCCATCAGCATGAATGGCACGCCAAGTCAGGGATGATCAGAAAAAGCTCCAATTACATTCAGTAAACAAACTTCACTGCTGCTATTTCCAATAGAAAATCATATTTAGTCAGGCAACAAATATCATAAGGTTACGGACTGACGTTTATAAAGAACTGGCAACTGTACACGGTGACTCAGAGAACTCAATGTCCATAAAGAAAAACAGATGACCACATCTGTTACCCTTGCAAAAAAGACAGGGAAAAGGCAAGTACTTCCAAATGCGATGTGGAGGACTGTTCATTTCTGTATACAACATACCAAAATGCTACTGTGCAGGCCATGAACGCTCATGGCTTCACTGTATTGATCCATTTTAAGAATAAGCATTATTCAGCACAGTGTATGAAAAAGCCTTCTGCCACAGTGCACAAGTCAAGAAATACGCCGTGTAAAGCGGCGTATAAAGCAGATCTGACAACCCTGCCTGAAATCCGTGCCTTTGGTGTTGGTGTCAACCCAAAACCTTGTTTTTGCCAATCTAGCTGCTGACATTAATGGTTTGCCCCGTGAGACAGTATTTTGTTACAGGAATATAACTTCTAATGTAACAGATGTGGGCCATAAAAAACAAAGCAAACAAAGGTAGCTATTTGACAGAAAAATGACAGAAAACTGCTTTCAGGCATCAGCAATACTATTTAACAAATACGGTACAAAAATTTTAAATTAAAAGCTCTGCAAAGTGCTTCACACTGGTGTCAAACACCGCAGTCCTCACTGTATTCCTGCAGAAAGAAAGCCTGTTCAGTACTTTCCTCAATTGCCGAAAAGAACCCCAAGCTCCTCCTCCTCTGCCACTGCAACAAGCATCAGCATCTACATAGTTTCTTAGCCTTCAGTCCCTTCAATTTTCCAGTTGGGAATTTATTGAGAATTAACTTGCAAATTCCTGTTGAATAAATCTTTGATTTCTTTTCAATACGCAGAAGTAAATTGTAAGTTAGTGGTCAACTTTATCAGAGTTTTCTTTCTTCTTTCTTGAAGGGAAAACACC
This sequence comes from Chroicocephalus ridibundus, assembly GCF_963924245.1. NCBI lineage: Eukaryota > Metazoa > Chordata > Aves > Charadriiformes > Laridae > Chroicocephalus > Chroicocephalus ridibundus. Next base: position 16,059,013 of record NC_086286.1, read on the forward strand.
TGATTTACACCATCACTTGAGAATAAAGGGCACCATTTTTGGCAAGGCAGCATTACAGACAGTGCTCTTTAAAGTGAGGGTGCAAAGCTGCCCTACTGGACTTGAACCCTGTGGTTTGAGTCATGAAACAGAACTGAGATAATTTAAGAGCAACATCTGAGAACGTAGCTTAGAATGCAGAATCAACTGCATTACCACTACACTAACACTCTTAGCAGCTGGATGGGTCAAGGACATGATTTCTAAGTCTCGCAAGGTTATCAACACCTAGTTAATAATTTCTGTCTGAATTCAAAGGGAGGACTACTACACCTTGTAAATCTTCTATAGTACTTAATACAGCAGGGTAGATTTGCCTTGGATAAGAAGGACATTTTCAAGCATTAGCAAGGAAAGCCCCAAGGAAATTGCGCGCAATGACAAAACCATGCTCCGGGGTGGGACAGCCACAGAGCAGGTTGCACAGAACTCAGAAGGTTTTTAAGGTCAAAAATAAGTAGCAGATACAGAAAGCAATTATACCGCAGGCTAGTTATAAAACCTTGCCAGCAGCAGAATGACAGGGAGCTTAGCTTGAGGGGAGCAGAAAAATAACTAGAAACAAGGCTGGCAATATTAATGAGGCGTGTTGCCTAGTCTCTGAAAACAAATGTTGAAAGCATCTTGGCTGTGGGAAAGCACACTTGGATGCTATGTAGCAAAGGATCCTAACGAGACTGTTTGCAATTCTGTACAGCAGAAAGGACACCTAAACGAAGAAAAGAAAAGAAAGATAAAGAGTGTGTGCATGTGCTTGGGAAAAGGAGGCTGACTGGTGTGCATATGTGTGGCATGTTGTTTGCTTGCTTAGGTTTTAGGAAGCTGAAATTCATCCTGGCATGTCTACACTGATAGGAAGTGCAACATGGGCTAGTGTCAACATGGGGCTGTAAAGATTAGTTTGGGATGACTTTTAAAAATTGAATAGAAGCCTCAGGTAGAGAGCAAAACAAGAGATCTATAAAATAAGTGAAACAAGTTAAAAGGAATGATGGGGGCGGGGGGAGAAACCCCAGACTTTGGAAAGTGAGACTAGCATAACAACCAGAAGAGAGGAGCCTGCAAACAATTCTGAAGGACACAAAGTATAAAAGTTTAAGATGACAGATTTTTGTGACAGGATTTGGACAATATAAAAGGTGGATTAGGTTGCTCAGAGTGGTCTGAAGAAATTGTTTCAGCCATATAAGAAATAATTTATATTAAGGAATCTTTGGTTTCAAAAGACCAAATACACAAAGCATCAAATACACAAATACACACTTCTAAGGGTGCCCCAACTCTGTTACCGTAGTCAGTTTGGCATCATTTCTACAGAGTCAGATATGCCAGCCTCTGGGTTTTCATGCATAGAAGCAGATCCCAAGGAGGTCACCAACAGGTGCTGCAATTATTTGGGAAGCCACAAGAATCCTTGTGCCAGTGCACACTGGACATCCAGCTCATCACTTAGCCTTCCTCTGCTACAGTGTGTTCAGCATTGTGTTAAAAGCAGCAGGTAAGGATACTCCACTAGGTATCCCTAAAACTGAACACTTACCCTGAAAAATAAGTTTATTTTTCTTCTTGACGTGTTAAGTAATTTGCCAAATTTTGATATGTTTGACAAAAATTTGCCTCATTTGCTACTTTTATTTCAACTTAAAAAGGACTTTGGTTGGTTCAGGAGGTCCTACAATATTGTTGTGTAACAGTATGATATACCACAATAGTGAATGGCACTCAAAATTTAGTTTCTGGTAATACTAATATATCATTCTTTGTAATAAATAGTTCGCTTCCATATACATGTGTGTAAGAGGAAATAAACTGTTACAGTCCAATCTCAATTGATAATACAGTAAATCCTTCTGGAGCAGTTTGCAGCTACTGCTTTGTTGTACTTGAGTTACATGCAAAAATAAGGCACACTCTACGCAATGCTGCATAAAATTTACACAAAGGATCCACGTTTATCTCAAGAAATAATACAGTACTTCAGCAGCAGCAAAACCACTAAGGAGTTTAAAGCAGAAGTGTACAGACTTGTACCTACCTCTAGCGCTGAACTGACAACTTAATCTACATAATCTAGTGCTCAAGTGGAATGGGAAAGCAATCTTTCCAGACGTTTGTATGTCAGGTTCATACTGTTTCATAAAGCTTTGTAGGGCTCCATTTCACCTTATGCATTCTGAAGAGTTTTGATTTAAATCTCCTCATCCATTGAAAACAAACTAGCGATGAACTCCTCAAGGTGCCACAACCAATAGAGTTAAAGCTTTCTTCAGCTTTAGTCTTGAGACACTGAAAGAACCAAGGTTTTGTTAGGAGGAGATAAAAGACTTCTTTCCAAATACAAGTGTCTGCTATGAAAAGGACTGGTTCTTTACAGGTATCAAGGACAGTATCTTTTGAAAAAGGAAGGGGGAAAAGAGACAACATCATCTCTGTTGTTTTTCTCTTTTTCTTTCTTTGCGTTTAATTTGACAGACTGAAAGGGACTAAAAGTTGGCTAGTGGATAACAGCACAGGAAAAGTTTAAGTGCTAATTTTCTGTCTAGAACAACTGAAGTTTCTTCTCTAAAAGTACGGATTAGTGGTGCCTGCCCACCAAGGCAGGCGAGTTTAGTTTCTAATGAATCCATAAATCCAGATTATTTTCCTGGATTACCTGAATTTTTCAAATGTATAGTTTAGACTGAATGACTTAAACTCCCAATTTAGAATTCTCTGAGGGTAAAATGTGCTGTAAATGTTTTGAGACATATTTTGATGCCTAAAAGTGAGTTTAAGTGCCTATATGAAGTACCCCAAATACACACACTTTGGTCTTTGTTATTCTTAGTCCTAGTCCAGACATTTGCAAAACAAAGACTTGAATTTAGTAAAGTGTTTTTCAAGGAGAAGAAGAAAAAAAACCCATCCACCAAAAAAGCCAAGCAAATTCGTATTACCACTAACCTGAGAAAGATACGTTTAAGGTTAAAGGGTTCCAAGAAAGTAAATTCCTTCTACTAAGCCCCTGGTCTGTGAAACAGGCAAGTAAAGTTATTGGAAAGAAAGAAAAAACAAAACACTACAAAAGAACAAAAAAAGGAACACCACTAGTACAAGAAATAACCTTCAGAGACTTCAAGCCCCAAGGTCAAATGTGACAGATGCTAGTGATTCCTTCATTTATTTTTCCTGACATCTATCAATGCAATCAATCTTGAGTGAAGTTGTAGATGCCAGAAAGGGAATAGCCTATCGTGATTTGTAGTAACCTTCAAAAACAGGTGCTTTTTCTCTGTTGGAAGTGCTCTGTGCAGAAATACATATGTACCTACTAAAGTACTGGCTATACAGGGTAGTATTTTATGGCTTCCTTGCTCATGCATGCATGCTCAGATCTCAGGTTTTATTTAAGAGACACCTTCTATTAAACGTATTTGCAAAGAAGTCTTCAGATGAATCTCAAGTTTGATTAAGGCTCTAGACCAGTCTAGACATCCTACTCGCAGCTCAAAAATCACATGTGGCTTGCAAAGTCATTTTATGCAGTTTTTTAGGTATGCTTAAGTCAAAGGGTGTATAGTTCAGTACCAACATTTCCATGTAGTGATTCTCCAGTCCATATCCCCTAAGTGTGGGGTGACAGAACATATCATGCTGATCTGCCAGTGCCACAGCCTCAACCTCCCTTTGCCTCTAAAGCGTTGCAAGGATTTGTAGAAAGAGATAAAGTCCCACTAATATAACGCAATTAGAATCTAAAAAGACACAGACAGGTATTGAAGAGAAACTACCCTGCTCTTTTTTGTGGGGAAAAAGTAGCAACAGGACACAACAGGCAGTGTGCTCAGCTCATGCAGGAAATGCGGGAGAGATGTCAGAAGTTAACTCAATCCAGTAGTTTACATCTTATCTTTTGAATCTACATCTGAAGAAGGCTGGCGTCCTGGTATTCCTGCTGGATAGCTGATCTGAGTGCCTTCCCTGTCTCCCCTCTTCAGGGAGGCCTCAATTACCTTCTGTCATGTGAACACCATTAAGATCCACTTATTACATTATTATTTTGGGGGCAAGAACATGACTATAGAATTAGTGATGAGGGAGGTCTGCAATGAAAGACCAAATTGACGTTATACTGTCATTTGCTATGGGCTTATTTAAAAGTTGACATATAGTATATAATACTGCAAGTTACCATTAATAGTGCAGGTAGAGATGTAAAATAATAATGGCAATTAAAATGAGGAATGATATTTTTGTCCTTGCCCAACTCTAACTTCTCCGAAATACACAGATCAAAAGAAATAAAAATCATTCCTGTACTACAAACTCTGACCTTGTTGACAAGTTTTCCTTTGAGTTTTCCCTGCTTAACTAAGCACATTTACAATCTTACTAGCTTTATATTTATAAATTTAACAGATGGAAAAACAAATAGGAAGTGAAATGAAATCAGTGGCCACAGTGACAGCCTGAGAAGCACCCAGAAATCAACATTCAAATTGTGGAAATAACTCTGCTTTGCTAAATAGCCAATATGCTACGTAAATGTACTTGCTGCCTCCTCACCTTCAGTAACACAAAAAAGGAAGTCCATTAAATAACAACAAGAAAGGATCATATACAGCACCATGGGAGCAGAAAACCAGCAAAAGACAGTTCCCACATCTAGAGGTATTTGGGATAAATCAGAAAGTGCTGTGCTCCATGTCAGGAATTATAATAACTCTTTTGCCATTACAAAGGTTTGGTAACACTGCACTGATTCTCTCCCTATATCACTCGCAGGTGCTTGCAAAACACAACAGAATTGTAAGAGATGCCAGAAGAGAGTAACCATATCCAAAAATACATCCATAAAGTCAGATCATCTATAAACTCATCATGCAATAAATCTAATTCTAACAGAATACAGTAAATGTGTTGTCCCCATAGAAGAGTCCTACTGATTGCTTAGGAACTAAATTAGAGAAGGTCTAACCAAAGGTGTTCCAAAGCCCACAGATTAAATACAGAGTAAGATCTTTCTGCCCTTTAAAAAAAATAAAAAGGTATACAATTCTGTTGAATTGATAAACCAGGACATAATTGTCTTCTGAGTGGTACGCATTGTTGCAAATATTATGTAGAAATTTGGCAAAGTTTCTGTATAATACAAAATGAGTATTCCTTTGCTAGCCTCTGGTGTTTCGCCACACAGGAACCATTTGCAGTTATCACTTCTGGCATATTCTTCCTGGTGTCTGTTCCATCTGCCCTATCCTATTGCTATGTAAAGCATCTTAAATTAGCTCGCTTTCTTCCTACATGCAATAGATCAGCTGCAGTGAAATATGTCAAGTAAATAAAATAAATAAAAAATAAAATAAAACAACTACACATCTTCCACACAATCTCTGTAATGACTAATGCCTCGTTATGGAATTGGGACAATTCTATTCCACAGGCTTGGGCTATTTTTTTGTAGAGAACGAGACCAGAGAAGCAAACAGTACATCTCTAGTTCTGCCTTTAAGTCTTTATGCATGCTGATTATCTACCGAAATTACACCTGGTGTTTTGCACACAAAGAAACCATGGTTGAACCCTGGTAACAAATAAATTCTGGGTGCTATGCTGTCTCTACCTGACTAATAAAATTACATAGCTTTACATATGTTCTATTTAAAATCAGCTCCAAATGCTGTCAACCGAAACCTTTGCTTGTCTGGTTTCACCCTGAATGAAATAGTAATTCCTGACAGCATCTACTTCTTTCTCTTGTAAATGCAGGTGAACTGTGAAGACCTTGTAAGATATTAATGTATGTAACTCAGGTTATGCCATTTAAAAAAAAGAAAAAAGGGTAAAAAGATACCAACACTGTGCATAGTTCAAGATATGAGAAAATACACCCTGGAATTAATTTATTGCTTTACCACCCTTCAGGTACATGTGTTTCAATAAAACATACTCCTCCTGCTATGAACTTGATTTTAAGCAATGGCATGGACTCACTACTGCACATACAAGTCACTGGGAACTACGCACACTTTATACCTCTTGTTTGCAAAACAACATATAAAGCACGTAGAATCAAAGGAGTGTCACCTGTGAAACACTAAAGTGTTTTTATTTCTAGAACAGGCTCATCACTGAGGAATTCGATTACCTTGCGCCCAGAGCTAAAATCCTTATAAAATTTTAGAAATCATTTGGTTATAGCATGGTCAAAGAAGTCATTACAAAACAATACAATTCTTTGCAATTTCCAAGACAAAATAAAATATTAAACAGAACAGATTTCTACTGTAGGATTGCTAGTTCATTTAAGAACTTTATTGAATTATTCTTGACTTCCAATTACCTATTGTTGATTACTATTTAAAGAAAAGATGATTTTTACAAAAGTGAGATTTGCATGTTTTGTTATCAGAGCTGGGATAATAAAATATTATTGCTGCAAACAAAGAGCAGAGGAGCACTCATAAGTTCTGGAGTGAAGGTCCAGGGCAAATGATAACAAACTGCTACCCTGTCACCTGTGGCTGCAGTCTGTGGGTAGACACTTAACTATCCCTATGCGACATTTATGTGGGCACAATATCAGAGCCTTTCTGCATTGCTGAGCTGGAGGAAGAGCTACTACCTCTCACAGGGAAGAGACAAGACCAGAAGGGGAAAAAGGGACTAGCCAGTTGCTCCAACTGCAAAGTTTCATAGCACACAGAGTACCAACGAGTCAGCTATACAAAACCATAAAAGCCACAGGCATAACCTTACTACCCTATGTGCCACAGAAATGCTTTTGGTGAGCAAGCTACACTCCTTGCAAGTACATGGGATAGCCAAGCTGCAACTAAACCCCCCTCTTTTAAAAGCACAGAGCCTCTTTACTGTGGTGACAAACTCCATCTGCAACGCACAACTGAGCAGTCCATACTGTCTCCAGCAGATGGCAAAGGCAGGCATTTGTTATCGTAGTTCAGTGATCTTTCCTTTCCCTTCAAGGCTCCTACATTTGGCACTTGCCTGTGCTCCCGGTGAGCTCTGCCTGCCCACAGATCCAAGATAGAGCTCCTCCACGCAGCACAGCAAAGCATTTCACCCCCAGCAGTGTTCCTTGCGAGTGCCAAGGAGCAGTGGCACTGCCAATGCAGGAGGCACTTTGCACAAAGCATGTTTATTAGCTGTGACATAGAACACAGCATTTGCAAAGAGCTAAGGAAGAAGACAGCTGCTGCGGCTCCCCTAATTACCTTTCCCCAGACATCGACAGTAATTTACAATTTGGATTATGTTGCTGGAACTAAGTATGATCTAGATCCACACACAATCTCTCCTCCTCATTTTTATAGGCCGTGTGTTATACGAGAATTACAACTATTCAAACTGTTTCTATGAGTTAGGTTATCTCCTGTAAGGTTTTTTATTGCGCGTTCTCCTTTTGCTACTGGAAAATACAGAATTTGCTGTAGACAGTAATCAGATAATCACACCTTGTTACAAGCACAAGCCAGCAGGATTTGCCATTAGAAACTCTCTAATCTATCACATCAAAACAAAGAACATTTGAGATGCTTAGTAAAAACTATGCTTCTTAACACACGTTTCACAGCAGAAGTAAAAAATAAAAATTAAAACATGCAGTATATAGAACAGGTAGAACATTAGCCTTACATATATCCAAATTCAATCCTAAATTACTCCACTACTACAGCATTTTGAAATGTTGTGTTGACCTCCTTCTGTTTTGCTGCTAACTAATATTTAAAAGAATGCACAGGAAGTCTGACAAATTAAGACGTCGTCAACAATTAAGATTAATTGCAAAAAGAGGATAAAACATTTCAAACAGTTGCACCCTTGAAAGATCAAAAGCTTTCCTCCTCTGGCAGCAGCTCTGAACTTTATTGACAAGAAATGGCATTTAAAAGAGCACAAATGCAAGACAAAACTTAAAATGTACACAGGCACATGAAACTGCAAAGACTCAGTAGATATTCTAAGCCCAATAGTATACTTGGGTAAAGAAGCAGTAAAAAGAAACCAGACCGAGAGAATTAGACAGAAAAGCATTAAGCTTAGGATGAGTACGCACACTATGTCTGTACTTGCAAGCACTGAGAATAAAGATGATGTGGACTTGAGATTCACTGCTATGTGGATCCAGCAGTTTGGTGATGCTTTGTATGTTAAAATAACCACCAGTCTCCAGCTTCCACAATAATTTAGACCCAGGCAAGACAAACATCTACCCAGTGTGGTGTCCTGCTCCCCTTAGCAGACGTGCAGCATGTATTTTGTGGCTGTACTGCTACACAATCCTGTGATTCTTCTCAACTTCAGCTGCGAGTCAAATGAGAGGATGAGACTTACCCATGTTTCTCTGGACTCTTTGCTGATAAGATTTCACCGCTGCTTTCATCAATGGGAAGGACACGAGCAACATATTCTCCACTCTGCTGGTAAAACTTATAAACAGCCACTTGAACTATGCATTGGTCACTGCTGCTCCTCAGCCAAGGGCTTAGGATGATGGGGCTTGGCCTCTCTGATGCATTGAGAAACAGAAACGAACCTAGAACAGATGAGGCAACAAGAAAGCTTTAAGAACAAAAAAAAAAAACCAATAAGCCTCACAGAGTGAAGATGAACACTTGTAATTTTTATGCCACAGCTCACTCTGCAGCCCTTCCGTACCTCCCAGTCAAAGATTATCTTTGTCAACTAGTTTGAAAAGTTTGCTCATTTCATATTAAACCCATTAAGATCTTCCCAGGTAGGCAACATTTCAACTCACCTTTAGATGGTCCAAAACAAAAATTACATTTAGATTTAACTCCCAGAAGAAAAGTCATACGTGGAAAAAGCCATAAATATTAAGGGCAGGGAAAAATAACAAACAGTAACAATAAAACTCAATCAACCAAGAGACTTCCAAAGTTAAACCCAGGCAGGTGATTAAGGAGTTTTAGTTCAGATTCTTGCCTTCATATAACTATTTTTCCTGGACTTCAACCCCATCTCTGTAACCTCTCAGGTGTAGTCCAGACCCAAACATTATGGCCTTGCTTCAATGGGATCCTGACTTGACAGCTCTTTTTTTTTATATATATATATTTTTAAGTTTTTTACATAATACTTTATATCTATTTCTCTGACCTAAATAAAGAACACAAATTCAATAGCTTTACTTTTGCTCTTCTATAAACAGAAGAGTGCAGCATTTTAAGTCATTAGAGTCAGGATAAAGGCCTGACATAATTTTATTTCTTCAGCAATTCATTCTAATGTATTAATTTCAAATGTGGCTAATCCATATTAAATATTTCATTATTATCCAGTACATTGACTTCCTTGGCCTAATTCTATTTCAATACAATCTGAGGCTTATCCAGTGGGACGGAGTTAATGTATTTTCATCACACTGTTGCTCATTTCAGGTAAGTCAAATGACTCTGTTTTGGCAGCTGACCAGTTTACCAATTTGTCCACAGAGCAAGCACACTGGGGTGTGTAGTTGGTAAATGAAAGGTCCAGTTAGGTAAATGAACGGGACCAATCCCCGAAGCAAGAAAAAATGTGATATTCCAAAGATTCTAGCAAGACTGATCAGATAATCAAGACAATGAGATTTCATCTCCTGGAGAGTCCACTAATAAAGCCTGTCCGTTAAAACGTGCAGATCTGATGAACAGTTTAATTTCATAGAGAGAAACTAAGGCTCAACAGGGCTGTAATTTAAACCTCTTTTTAAGTGAGCATGAATTTTAGCAGGAGCAGCAGCTTGTTTTTGAAAATACCAAGGTTGAATATTCAGAGGAATGATTTTCCACATCACTGAGCATGGCTCAGCTGAGATCCAGGGTGCCCAAAATCCTGTGGAGGGGCCACAAATGGTCCCTGCTTGCTTTCACCTTGGTGTCTAAGCTGTGGACCACAAGGTGCAAACCAGCCATCCTGAGCTCCTGTGGTAGTTCACCTCATCCTAAAATGGATCTGGTGAATTGTCCTTTGGTAGTTCCCGTTTCTCTCCACTGAACTGAGGGTCAAGAGCTCAGATTTGAATATCTCATGGTCAGATGCAGGTTTAGAACAAGGGAATTGCACTCGTGCTCACAGATGTCCCCTTTGAAAAAGTCTGATTTGTCAATTCATCTAGGTCACACACAGGGTAATAATGGAAGGGCTAAAAATGAAACCTGGATGCCTGTCAACCACCACATTTCCCTCCCATACAGACATTTATCATAAGCAGCATTTTTGACACCCTTGTCAAAAACAGTGTTCTTGACATTGGGATCACATTAATGACATATCTAAAACTAGAAAACATTAGTACTGAAAGAAACATGCACAAATACATAAGGTACAGCCTGCTCAGATGTCAAGATTTGTAAACGGAGAGGAGTGAAATGTAGCAGCATTTATTTGTTTTTTAATAACAAAACTCCTTCATGTGAAATAAGAGCCTTTAATCCAGTTACTAACGGGAGGGTTTGATGAGTTTAAACAAACGCTATTATTGTCACAGTTATATATATGCAGTATTTTTGCTAGTCAGTAAAATAAAAACAAAAACCCAGCCACATGTACCATCCTTCCCTGTCTCTCCCTTTTGTTGCAAACAAAAGAGAATTAGAGCACTAAATCTTGTGGCTTTAATTGTACCATCCCCATAAGAATACTGAAATCTGTGACATGACAGGGAGTAAAGAGACTGCTGCTGGTGGCAGAAAGACACTAAGCGCTGCAATAATTGCTGATGGTAACTTGCCAGGTGCAAGAGCCATTCGCTCATCTTACTGCCTTGCATCAGGGAGTCAGTTTTAAAATAACAAATAAAAGGTAGCTCTCATTCCTTCTTTTCTTGCAGTGGTTCTAAATAAAGAGAGCTTCCAGGGATAGTCCCTCTTATGCTCTGACTTGGGGCCAGGTTTGAAACGTCAGGGAAGTCTAGCAGCAAACAAGGCTAGCTGCTACAGCAAATTTGTGAGGTAGTCACTAACCTCCTTTGTTCTGGCTTTTGTATTTCTACTCTCTATTTACAGGGCTCACACTTTGCGATTGTGGTTTATTACGCATCACATGGGCAGTTCTATCTACTAAATTATACTCCTAAAAGGAATACAATTTTGCCACGATGGGGTCTACCCTGCCACACTCTCCCAGGAAGGCAGGAGAACAGCCCCACACTACGCTGCTGTGAAGCAGTGCCTAGAAAATCGCTCCAAAGGACGCAGCTATTGCACTGTGATGCCTCACCACCAGTACACAGTCTTGTCAGAAATGTCCTCTTAGTACATACTTTTGGGGAGATCACCTACGTGGGAAAATACTAGAGCTATGACAGATTATCTTTTTTTTTATTTTTTTTATTTATTTTTTTTTTATTTTAAAAAAGAAGAGAATAAGCATAACTTTGTTCTTGCTTTTAAAAGCCCAGCCATCTCATGGGTGACTTCCCTGTCTGCTGCAGTGTTCGCTTTTTGGTCTTACTGCTTGTCTAGTCCATAAGTGCTATGGAAAGAACTATCAGAGCTGCATTTGACTCCGGTGTTACTGGAACTGTTTCCAAAGTTGAACTGCAGGGTACTTGCTATGAAACCACACAGAGAGCGCAGAGGCTTTGTTACACAGCAGAATCCAAAGATCCCTGTCCACATACTATGAGTTACATCTGCTTATTGCAGAGCAGACTGGTAAGTTCCTAGAGTAGCTGGGCCTAACACCTACAATGTACATTAACATCGCACATACTCTTTTCCACATAAGCAACAGACTCAAAACACCAATTAAGACAAACCCAATTTCATGAATTTGCTGTCTCCAAAGCATACACAACATGTCTGTTAGTTGACTGCATACATACACGCACATACACAATGACAACCCACCAACAGAGGCCCAAATCCCTCTTTCATTGAAGTTGACAGGAATTATGCTACTGAAATCAATGGTGTCAAACCCCGCAAAGGAATAACTAACGTGTCTGAAGTGTGAAATGATACATTTTGAACACAAATCCTCATACTCCTCTCTTCCCCTCAAAGGCACAATCTCTCAGTCACTGCTTGCCACTGTTTCACGCGATGGCCTCCCACGGGACCAATATGAGCACCATTTCCAGGATCAGACCTGGATCAGACTTAGAAAGAGTGAAAAGATCAGATGGAGGTCGATTCCTCATCCATGCTGAGGGATAGAAGAATATTCTGATTCATATCAATGGACGTGCTGGGCAAAATTAGAAGCTATGTGTTCTCTTGTATTTCCCTCCGGTGGGAGGGAATCCATGTGTCACACTCTATTTGAGATCACTATGTAGACCCATAAGACTCTAAGGTTCCAGATATAATTTCCTTGCACTTATTTTTTCCTATTAGCTTGCAACTCTAATAAGGCTCTTGGGATCTTCCCTGGTGAATAACTAGAAAAAGCACTGTAGCTTCAAACAAACTTCTGCTGCTATTTAGATATCAAGGGATATAAGCTGAGATGAAAGGCCCCTTCATGGTACATGCTGCCAGTGTCACGTTCTACCGCTCAGGACTCTGAAGGGTCTATTCGCTTTTCAGAAAGATTTTCACCAATAAGTCATTTCAGGAGTCTTCCGCAACAGGGCTTAAATTGGACTCTGGCGGCACAACGCAATGCTGATATTAAAGAGATGCAGTTAAAATAATCACATTGTAACTAGATATACAGCCACAGACTGCGGCACTTAGCACTTCCTGGGTCCTGAGCTCATTCATCATCATCACACAGAACCATGTGGTTGCAGTGCGAACAGCATTCAGGCTTCTACACCAAATACACTTGTGTTTGCATTTTGTGACTGAAACCCTACAAGCTGATATTGCTCTGTGGCATTTCAGAAAGTGCTATTCTAAATTGCAAATACTTTATTTTCCTCATTCCCCCTAAACTCTGAGAGAAACCTATCAATAGTACTCAGCTTCTAATAATATTTTTCCCTACATTTTTAATACCTGCAGTCATAACGCAAGGGTTTTCCTGATCCTCATGTGTTGTGTCTGATAACATCTCTGGCAACTTGCTGTCACTTCAGACAAACACACATGAAAAGGTACTTATGCTTGAGCACAGGGAATTACTGCAGTTGACATAAAATGAATATTACAAGACAAATTAATATATCCTGCATGAAAAAAATGCTGTTGATCCTTTGGAAGCTTGTTTACAACATTTTAACATTCATGTCACAAAAAGGGAAGGATGGCTTATCAGTTTAGTAGCAAGATGTTTTTGAGATGATGAAGACAGCTTCAAGTAGCTCCGTTCAGAACTAATGAGGTAACAGAGATATTTGTAAAGAAGAAAACTGATGCTAATCTACTATGCATGTACAGATACCCTATGAATAAAGCACCAGTCAAAAGAAGCTTTCAAATAAAGGGGTAAGACTCAAAACCACACCAGCAATGAAGACCATTCCTGCAATCTTTGGCCTAACATGCTTGTCTGATACTGGTGCATAAAACATGAAACTCATGCCAGTGAGAACCCTAAGGAAACCCTGAGATGTTCATAAGTCAGAGCCATCGCTTGGCCCTAGGAACTGGGCAAACTTAGCATCCTATTACTAGCCCCTTTAAAAGCTGGTCATCTGAAAACTACCCAATAGCTTTGAATGTACTCTGCTAACTGCTCATCTCTAAATCCTTCCTAGTCAATCTCACGGTAGACGCAGTAAAAAGCCAGGTCAGGTTCTTCTGCTAAACAACCTCATGATACTCAGCGAGGTCAGTGCACCCTATTGCATCCTTTGACCTTTCTGAGGTAGCAGTCTAGGAAAGACAGCTGCAGCCCAAAAGGACAGCAGCCTGAGAATTTACAGTGGAAAATAAGGAGAGTGTTCACTGCAGAAAATGACAACCAGCTCTTCTGGGACAAATACATGGAGGCAACTCCTCAGCTTGCACCTGAGGGTCTAGGATTTCAAGCATGAGATGTTCTTGTATACCTGATATCACACAATTGAGTAAGATCCTAAAGACATGACATCAAACAGGGCAATGGGACATAAAAAACGGTTACAAAAGTGGCATGCATTAGAATTCATGAAAAGGGAGGTTCATATTATTTGAAAATAATATTTAGCAACATACCCAAGCCAATAATACACACAGAGCAGACATCCAGATACCTGATACAAATTAAAGTGTCCCCATGCCAATTCAAGCAGATTTCTTCCCTAATAACCAAAAACCATAGTTTTGTTATTTTAACTTACTGTCTCGAAAAGCAAGGCTCAAAACACAGCTAAACTGAATTAATCTGATCACAGTTATAAAGCAGCAATTCAACAATCCTTTGCAAAACTGATAGATTCTTATTCTGAACATAAACTCCATCTTCCTACTAAAGGGATTTTATTACCTTTCATGTACAAGCTCAATACTCTACCAGATTAAATTAGAGCTGTAAAAACTATTAACAGTCAACGTCTGTTGGGGACTGTACAGTAGAAAAAAAAATTTAAATCAAGTTTTATGGTCTTTGGAGATGCTGACTGGAAAGAATGTTTCCACTAGTATCACAAAACATCCCACAGATGGATGGATTCTTCATTTTACACCCAACTTCCAAATTAACTATTCAAGCAAAACTCTCATAGCAGGAGCTCAGTAGTTGGCAAAAGCCATGGAAGAACCAGGCACTACCTGAGTGACAACATTAAGAAAAGATACCATTATACTTTTTCTAGGCTTATTTATATGGATTTCCTAATTGCCTCATCAAGGCTCTGAAATGTGCTGAACACTAAGAATGTGAATAGTCTCCAGTGCTGAGTGCAATGTGACTGCATAAGCACCAGAAGATTTGCAACATGCTATACTTGCATCTAACTTAAAATTCATGAAGGTAACAGCCTTTGAATTATTACAAAATTTGGAGCTGAACAATTCTTAACAATCTAATTATGGTAATTGGATGATATCTTACCTCTTTTGAAGTCCATCAGAGTTCTTGCTATTAGCTTAAATAGAACCAGGATTTCACTTCTAATACCTAGCAGGTATGTGAGCACGTTTCTCTAGATGATGCAAGAGCAATTCAGAAACGCTAATGAATTCATACTAACTCTTGTGGGGACGTAATACATTACAGAAATGGACAAGTTAAGGCAGACATTAAACAACTGCAAACAGCATGTGGCCAAGATTGGTATCAGAGCAGAGATCTGCAAGTCAAGGGTCTCTAAAATTACCTCCTTTTCAAGTATTTTTCATTTCCTAAATACAAAGAGGAAGGCAAATAATCCATCAAATCAAAAGAAAGTAAAATTTTGTCCTCTCACTAAGGCATCAGGCAAATTTGATTTGCCCCATATGATTTCTCTTAAATTCAAATATTTCACTCATATAAAATCTTCTCCCTCAACCAACCAGTATTCACTGTGGTCCTTGGGAAGTGCAACAGTGCTATAGAAAGAAACATAATTTAAAGTTATGAAGGACAGGAGTCCTCCCTTTTTCCTTATTAATTTACCTGTTCTCTTAGAGGCAACCCTGAAGCCTTACACACACAGAGACCACTCTCCTAGCAGTGACCTTCAAACAACTCTTTTACAGGTTTCCCCTGTTGCTTCCCTAAACTTAGGCATAGTGTCCACAGGAACACTATTCTAAAACTTTATTACTATTTATCAGTTATCCAATATTCCCTAGCATATCCATCTGGAAAGCTGAATCCCATCACACTACTTACTTTAGATAGACAACAATAAAAGATGTTTTTCCTCACAAAGCATTTTACATCCAGTTTTTCAAAAGAAAAAAGTCAGAAGGAAGAAGAAGAAAACAATTAAAAGCTCCAGGTACCGCCTTCCATAACGGGAGCTAGAGCCAGATGCTCTTACAGCCCAATTCCTAAATGACTCAGCAGTGTTTGCTCCCAGCTGAAAAGCACTGAATTGAAAAAAAGTAGTTAGTTAATTAAAAACTTAAAATTCAATTCTGAAATTAAAATCTTTCATAGACAATGACAAAAGAGTGTTTAAATAATTCAGCCTTGCACAGCTGATTAACCAATACGCATCTTTTCTTTTGCTGCTGACAGAG
The DNA here is from genome assembly GCF_963924245.1 of Chroicocephalus ridibundus. Classification (NCBI taxonomy): domain Eukaryota; kingdom Metazoa; phylum Chordata; class Aves; order Charadriiformes; family Laridae; genus Chroicocephalus; species Chroicocephalus ridibundus. Next base: position 16,075,098 of record NC_086286.1, read on the forward strand.
GCAAACGGCAAGTTACTTTTGAGATCTCTGTTCTGAGACTAGAGAATACAAGAATTTTCTGTTATCACGAGCAAGACAGACAGACCGACCTAAAGGGAAAGCTAAGAGGAAGCTGGTTCTGTCAATACAAACAGAGAGGCAGAACGTCTGTTCAGTACTTCACAGTGTGCGGACTAGTTAAGGGGAAGTGTGAAAGGAAGCCCAATGCTGTGCCTCTAGTTACCACTTTGCTCTCAAGTGTGCTTACTTGATTACACTCGGGAGGCTAAAAGCTTAAAAATTAAGAAGTCTGACAATACTCTGATGCACAAGTACCTGAACAGAAACATGCCTGGAACAGAACGGGTGTTGCAACAACTCACAGTTGAGTAACGTCAGAGATCACATTAAACAAGTAGCAAGTACTATGAGTTATTCCCCCAAAGAACTAGAAAAGCCACAAGAGAAGGCGCATAATTAAATCTATTTGGTGTAGTCCTCCTCCTTGTTCATTCTGTGCCAGGATTAAACTCATCGCATAGAGGCTGCCATTATGTCAGCTTTAAGTGCTCAACAGTCATAACTCAGACCATTGGAGAATCATGAAACTGGTTCTCAGATAACGTAAATAAGATAAATCTTGAGGAGATGGTGTATTTTAGTGTCTCATACATTTTAATCTGTCCTTGTCAGCCTTTCCTCTACATACATACATGTACATCCATGCACACGGTACCAGGAGACAATTAGTTGGCCAACTCTCCCCAAAAGTATTGGGAAAGGCGATGATCCTGTCCAGAGTTTGTTGAATGCCTGATAGCATAAAGCTTCTGTTGCCAAATCCCTGCCTATCCTGAGGCTCAGCCATCCTTCCTCCATCTCTAGTGTCCACACCCTTCCATCCCAAATCTGCCTTTCAGTAACTCAGTTATCAGTTCTGCACTATCAAATCTGCATGCCAGTTTTGTCTGGGAAACCCCTATCCACTCATCTTTTAGCTCCAGAGCTTACTCATATTTTCTGTGCTTTCCTAAGTCATCATTGCAGGGATGAAAAGGGAGAAGAGTGGCTTGGCACACCAATTATAGGATGGAAAGAAATGCAGATGGCAGAAACCTTCTGAGGACCACTCTGCTCTCCTGTGAAAATTGCAATGGCTGCTGGTTTTCCTTCTGCGAATTCAAAAAACCCACTTGACATTCATGTATAGGAAAAAAGCAAGCTTCACCCACACACCACTTGTCAAGGAGCAGACAAGTGAGAGGACAACGACCCTTTCCCCTAGGTCTGGCAATGGGTTAGAGCTTCTCTCAACATTGACAGACATGCTGATAAATGACGTGGTAATCAATGAAAGAGAATAGGAGTCCAGGAGCTTACATGCGATGAATTTTCCCTGGGCCTTCAGATCACTTACAAAAAGCGTTCTCCAACAACACAGTTAAACTTCCCATTTAGATAGCATTTTATAAATTCAAAATATTGCACAAACATTAACTGATTAAATCTCAGGACTCTAAAAATCCATTTTTCAAATTGGAAAAGATAGCACAAAAGTGAGGGGCTTGCCTCCTTAATGCAGTAAAATCAGGCATCACATAGAATTAGTAGTTTGAACTGCTCAAGTGCCAACAATATTATTTACAACAGCAATGTTAATTTGAAAGAGCTGGTTTCATCTGTTTCTTGCAGTTAGCTCTTTAATTAAAATTCTACCTAACCTGCCTTGTTAATGAAATAAAACAGATTCTCCTTCCTATTCTAAAGATAGTGGCATAGGTGAAGGAAGGAGGATGATTCAGATGAAGGTTACATGCCCTGGTGAGATCAGATCTCAATAGACTGGACTCCAGCTATCTTGTCTCGGTTCTGGCCTCTGGCCTTCCAGCACAAGGAAGGAGAAGATCCACCCAGTGCTGTCACTGTTTTACAACAAGATCACTGAACCACATGAACTGGAAGGCCCCTGTGCAGGTCTCGGTCCAACAACCTGCTCTGAACAAGACCATCACCAACATTACATGAGAGCAGCTGTGGCTTTGCTCAGCCAAGTCTCAAAAGACTCTGGGCATGGAGATTTGACAGCCTCTCTGTGTAACCTGTTCCAGCTCCCCGCTTCCTGGTGAAAGTCTTTCCTGAAGTCCAATCTGGGCCTCACAAACAGAAAACTGTCACCACTGCCTCTTTTATTATCTGTTACTGCTGAGAAAAATTTGGGTCTGCTGTCTTTGTATCTCTCCATTGGGTGGTTGTAGGCTACTACTAGCTCATGTCTCAGATACCCCTTTCCAGCCTAAGTAAGCTCAGCTCCACCCACCTCTCCACAGGGGGACGTGCTACCAGTCCCCTGAACACACAGGCAGCCTCCACTAGGCCCTGACAGTTACTCCACATCCCCCTTGACCTGATGCTGCACTGTCAGGACCTGTCCCAACAGCAGAGCTTCTCACTTCAAGTGGCTCCACAAGGCTCCTGTTAGCCCAATCCTCAAGTTTACCAAGGTCCCTCTGGACCAAAGCTCTGCCATTCAGTGCATCATCCAAGTGCCCTGTCCTCCCCATTGAGGATCATCTAGAAATTTGACCAGTGTCTCATCATGCAGGTCACAGATGAGGATACTGAGCACTACCAGCCCCAATACTGGCTTCTGTGGGCAGCTCTGCTTTATGCTGGCTGCCACTAGACATGAAGTCACCATGTATTATTAGCCTCTGAGCCAAACAACCCAGACACTTTTCAACTTTCCCAACAGGCTGTTCACCCTCCCAGACCTCCTCAGCTCGCATATGAGAGTGCTGGGGATGATGGTGCCTAAAGCTTTATTGAAGTCAAGGCGAAGAGCATCCACGGTTCTCCATTGCTCACACGGCCAGTCATTTGACACAGAAGACCATCAAGGCCAGTGACCTATGATTTATCCTTGGCCAATCCATGCTGACTATTCCAAACTATTTTATTGTCCTCTACCTGTTTGGGAATGGAGTCCAAGAGGACATGCTCCATGATCTTTGTAAGGACTGATATGAAGCAGATCAGACTGTAGTTCTCCAAGTTCTCCATTTTGCCCTTCACAGAAATGAACATACTGCTAGCTTTTTCAGGTTGTCAGGGATTCCTTCCCTTGCAACGATTTCTTATAGATTTTAGACACTAACTTCAGCTTACTTTTATAGCACCTTTGGGTTTACCCAGTCACAGGGATTTGAATGCATCTAGCTTTTCTGTGTAGTCCCTAATTTTGTGCTCTCCCAGTGCTGGCTGCCCCATTCCTGTTACATGACAAGGCCTGGGAGCAGTCTTGGCCTGAAAAATGCAGCAAAAAGAAGGTGCTGAGTAATTTCACCTTCCTAGTATCACCTGTCATGAAGTTGTGTTGTCATGCCCTTCTAAAAATGCTTTAATGTGTACCAAGGAAGACCAATGGATCATTTTAAATAATTTTTTTTCTCATAGGGACTAGGAATCTCACTGAAAGCCAGACCTCATTACAGAGAATACCTTAGAAAGGCGTTGCACCAAGGAGTCCAAGAGAATGAGGGAAAAGACAGCTGGCAGCTATGAATAGATAGTGACAACAACAGACAAGGAAACAAAAAGGAGTTTCAGTCATGTCAAGAGTGACCACCAAAGCATATGTATTTAAAAATATTTTTGCTACAATACCAAACCATAATTCCTGTGCCTCATCTCTTCAATTTGCTATTCTTACTGCAAGGGCACTGTGATTCACTTAGAAATTTCCTCTTATTCTGTAAACTACCTATCACACTCTTTGGCTCTGAATTATAGAACGGTTTGCGTTGGAAGGGACTTTAAATATCATCTAGTTCCAACCCCCATACAATGAACTGATTGGAATATTAAGGACACTGCTTTTTCCAGCGCAGACAACCAAGCCCTCCACTTTTCTTGCAGGCAAATACCCTCAGGGCTTCAATGTGGGTTTCACTTGAGTACAAATTGTAGACGTTCAAGCTCTCGATGAACATTATGGATGAAAAACTGTACAGCTCTTTTGCTCTATAAACAAAAAACACAGCCACAGGGGATCTGCCCACTGAACAGGGCATGCCATTCATCCCACATCTTGTAATCCTACCTTCAGTATGCCTTTTGAAATCAATGCTACTTCTCAAGAGATAAACGTGTACCTTAAAAAATAACAAATTTGGACAACATAAAGCCTAGCTATAATGGATAAATTTTACATGAAATTCAATTAAATAGCACTACCTGTTAGACATCATAGAAGTTTTCTGCTTCATGGAACAATCAGAAAAGAATACTTAAACATCTCTGAAATGTCATCACAGCCCTACCAAGCATTTCTGTATCAACATCAAACTAAGGAAGTCACATACATTATTGCTGGGGGAAAACTGGCTGCAGGTGTATCTGCAAAGTGGTACTAGGCTCTTCTGATCAAGTGCACTCACTTTTCAGACTTACTGAAACTACCTAAGGAGAGAAGAAAAATCAAATAGTCAGACTTATCATTCTGTTGGCATTCTGAACAAATTACCTTTAGCTCATTGACATTCTAATTTTCTAGAAACAGGGATGGTTATGCTGAGAAGATTATGACTTGTGTATTTATTTGGTTACAATTATTCCATCCTCTTTTAACTTCCCTAAGATATAGCATAGAAGAGAAATTCCATTCTATTTGTTTTCTATTGGCTGTAGACTGATAGAACTTAATAGTCTTAGTAGTCTTGTTAAAAGACTATCTCCCTATTTTAGTCTTAGCCTGGAGATAACAGAACAAGGACTGGATGACAAGGTGAATTGGAAATGGATTGTGCTCATAACATGGATTTTACAGAGCCCAGGACAGCAACTCATGAGTTTAGAACCTGGCTCTGCCTGGCAGAGTGATCCAGCTGATGGTTTCAGTGAGTCCTCATCACAAAGCCATTACCATTATCAGTACTGAAGCAAAACATTTTGGTGAGGTGGTGTAAATGAAACTCGTGTGCTTCCTCTACTGCAGGTACGTAGTGGATTTTGACCTCAGTGCAGTCAGATTTTAACTGCACTAAGCCTTAAAAGTCCTAGTACTTATCCCTATGGAGAAAAAAACCCCCAGTGAATGTTACTTTTGAAATGAACAGGTACATCACATTGCATGTGCAAGAGGTACAGAAGTGACTTAGGAGCCCAAAGAGATCTGGCCCATGAGTGGGGACAGCTTACCTTAAACACAACTATCCTTGCCCTCAGCTTTTCACTCTGACAACAAATGACTTACCTGCTAGTGAAGCACTAGTAGAAACACCTAATTTCACAAACTGATGCATTATGGTAAACTGGTGCAGCGTTTTATGTTATATGTTGTATGTTATAGATGAAAGTCAAAAACAAGTACAGTGAATTTAAGGTAGTTTTGGGAAACCATCCATGTTGTCTTTAAATTCACAAAGGTCACTGGTGTTCTACAGAGCAACAAGGAAAGATGCTTAGGACTTAGTTTTAATAAGACTGCTTCTAAAAGCCTGTACTGTAAATCATCATGTTATTATGAGAGGAAAGATCTTACCTGTTAATTCACTTTTACACCATTCATGTAATTTGCCTACATTTTGTATTTCACCTGCAGGTCAGTTTTCTTTGCATGACTATGCTGCCTCCCTTTCCTAATTGGTGGAATTAGCACGAGGCTGCCAAAACTTGTGGCAAGGGATAAGTTATTTAAACACAGACAAGATTTTGCTTTCCTTGACTTCAAACAAAACCTTATGACCACCTGTCAAATGATCTAAGGTTCAGTAAATCCATGTTTTTTTGAAAGCATCACTTCTGGCCTTAAATCAGTCTGACAGCCTTCTTTTAAGGATGGAAAATAAACTCCCCTAGGAATAAGCTAGTGGAAGCAGCAGACATGTAAGCTGTAATACAACAATGAAGAGCAAACAAAGAGTTCTCCTATTTCTTGTGACATCCAGCCGCATAGGATTTACCGCCATTGCTTTTCAATAACCTGAGTCCTACACAGAGCGAATGTGCTATGGGCTGTTACGAAGTGGTTGCAAAGAGTCCAAAAAGGTTACAGGAGATACCCAAGCTTCACTGAATAACTCTCCCTCCCTCTTTTCCTTTTAGATAAAGGTAAATATTGCAAGGTCATATGCAATAGAAATACACTGCTGACAGCACATCGCTATGGAGGCACTAACAAGCCCATAGGTATTTGTGCATATATGTCATGTTTGACAGCAGGCACTTTTACAGTTCCTGCAGGCAGTATTTTTCATCCTAACTGGCAAGGTTTTAATGTTTTTTTTTTTAAATTGATTTTTTTTAAAAGAGAATAACACGTTTTTTCTGTTCATTACAAATGCAGAACTGATCCTGAAGACAGCACTGCAGAGACTTTCAGACTGAGGAGACTTTCAAACCATTTCCATCTTTGAAGATGATCTGTCAAGGTACCTAATTTAGGTACTTAATTTAGTTAACATCTCAGTATCTCTGTAGCCCCTGTTCTAGATACAGTTGATAGGGTTTTTTCCCTTTAGGACAAATGTGTACAAGGAAACAAATAAAACTTCTGAAACAAAAAAAACCCCTGCCTTCTTTTGGCAGCCTTCAACACTGAAAAAATACCACCCACATGACTCTTGCATCAAGAGAAAAGGTGCAGTAGTCACTTTCAGCTCTTGGCGTTCTTGTAGGGAAATCAACTGAATGGGAACTCTGAACACAGGCAGATGGAGGCAAGAAGAACGTTGGTGAGATTCATGACACCAGTATCATCTCTTCAGGGCTATAATTCAGCATTCAAGTACAGACAAATGAGACTGGGAATCTTAGGACCTTTCTGATTTGAGATACCTGATATTCAAAGCCTCTGCCAGAAGCTGAGCACTCCTAAGTGCCAGGCAAAAATGGCAGCCCTGGCTCACAGTGACCATCTCTTGCTATCCTATAAACTGCAACCAAATTGAACACTAATAAATGTGTCCGTGAGTCTTCATTCATTTTTTTTGCATTTTAACTTGCATAGAAAATAGCATTAAGGCCAGCATGAGCAACAGACCTCATACGTCGGAAGTGTAAAGTTTAAATAAAATGAGCTGATTCCAACAGCTCTTTTTGCAGTGGCCCTTACCTGGGATCCCTTTCTAGCACTCTGTTTCAAAGATAAACGCATTCACACTCTGTAGATACTCTAAAGACCATTTCTCAAGTCAGGCTTGAAGTACAATGGTAAATTAAGTTTTCACTACTGTTTCATGTACTACACTTGTTTAGTGAATGTGAGAAGCATTATTTGCAAAAATATCAACATGGTACATTTGACTAATTTTGCAAAGAAACTAATGAAAGCCCACAAATTATTTCAGGGTGACTCTGAAACAAATTATAAATTATGTTGTACACACTATTTAATTCTTTAAAATACTGTATAAGCTTTACACTTTTGAACATCTCAATACAAACTGCAGAATGCCTTTAAATGGAGGAATGTCTTCCTCTGGTTGGAAACAGCAGACAACTGGAACTTGGTAGTCATTTTATATCACCACGCAGCCCACAAAGCTAAGAAAATGCTCTCTTGAGAAAATGCTAACCTGGTACAGCTAGATGGAAATCAGATGACACGTTGTATTACAGTAAAAAGCATCAACTTCGTAGTAAATGAAGCATACAAGACCCAAAATACACCAAATAGGGTGGTGAGGAATGAGAGAATAACCTAAAAAAGCCAATCTTCATGGTCCTATACAGTTCAGTCTGCAGTCCTCAAATTAAGAGGGCAATATACAGCAAACTCAATTTGATGCTAGTGCTGGAAATACTAAAGGGTGTTCAAGGGTTTGACATCAGCCTATTTGTGGTAATATCTTGTGTGGGGGAGATGAAGACTGATCAAGGATCATCGTTCATAAACACTTAGAACATAAACCATTCTGAAATATAACAGCACTCCAAAGAATCAAAATATTTCCTATTTTCTTGGGAGCTTAAGTACTGGGTAAAGCTAGCACCACCTACATTATAGCATACAGAATAATCTTGGCTTTATAGAAATAACAGTGACAATTTGTTCCTTGGCCCCTCTAGACTTCCAGTAGGGCTATCAATTTTTAATGGAGGGTTTCTGTCATGTGGATACTTACCCAGTCGGAAACTGAGTTGCAGCTGCTATTTATTTCATGTAGATCATCCTAAAACCTTCACAGCTGGCAAGTTTTGGCCTTTATAATTCAGATACTTTTAATGTAGTACCTTTCCTCCCCAGCCATCTGCTTCAAAAAAATTAAAGCATATCTGCCTTCTCATTTTGTCAATGATGCGCCCTCTCACAGGTGCTGACACTTTCTTCAACTTTGCAGTTATTATTTCAGAGAGATTAGGAAGATCCTCTCCTCCCCTGCCTTAGCACTCAGTGTATCAGGTGAGACTTAAGAGGATCTTAATTATAAAAGAATTGTGAGTTTTAGGGGAAAAAGCACTAATGTCCTATTATAGTTCCTTAGTATTATGGTCCACTTGAAACTAAAATCTTTATATAGTGAGAAAATAAATACACATTTAGCCCAACATTTATTCTTCTATAGCTAGCAAATTACCCTACTTCTGTCCTGAATAAAATCAATCTTTATCTTCTATAAGTAAAGGAACTATTCCACACTTTCCCTCTCCCTCTTTGACCACGTACATTCATACACAAATTACCAAGCCTACTAACTACACCACTCCTCACACGTGCATAGCTCTTACTGTAAGGACAGAACAAGGAAGAAGATTACATACAGTGTGTGTACTGGTTTTAACTGGGATAGAGTTAAATTTCTTCATAGTAGCTGGTATGGGGCAATGTTTCGGATTTCTGATGAAAACAGTCTCGATAACACAGGGATGTTTTAGTTATTGCTAAGCAGTGCTTGCACAGTGCCAAAGCCTTTTCTGCTCCTCACACCACTCCTCCAGTGAGTAGGCTGGGGAGGCACAAGAGGTTGGGAGGGGACACAGCTGGCCCCAACTGACCAAAGGGCTATTCCATGCCATATGACGTCATGCTCAGCAATAAAAGCTGCGGTAAGAAGGAGGAAGAGGGGGATATTCAGAGTTAAGGTGTTTGTCTTCCCAAGTAACCATTACATCTGATGGAGCCCTGCTTTCCTGGAGATGACTGAACACCTGCCTGCCCATGGGAAGCATGGAATGAATTCCTTGTTTTGCTTTGCTTGTGTGCATGGCTTTTGCTCTACTTATTAAACTGTCTTTACTTCAACCTGTGAGTTTTCTCACTTTTATCCTTCGAATTCTCTCCCCCACCCCACTATGGGGGAGGGGGGGGGTGGGGGCGGAGAGGGGGACTGTATGAGCAAGTGGTTTGTGGTGCTTAGCTGCCCACTGGGTTTAAGTTATGACAGTGTGAAACTGGTCAAAAGGAAGAATTTTCAGCACCAGGATGCTACTTGTTTGTGGGGTAAAAGTACTTAAAAGACAGAATCCTGATGTCCCACTATTTGGGGACATTTTAATCTATCTCCTGGATTTGTTTAAAAGGTTGAAATAAACACACCTGTGTACCATGTCAACCTATATCTTAGTACTGCTTTTCCTGTTCCATGCAAAGGTAGCTTCTATATATATATCTATAAATTTATTATTCCTAGTACATTGAGAGGATATACAGTTAGGAAAAGAAGTCTATCTGTGCTTTTTTCATTAAAGCAAATAATTTTTTCCAGTCAGCTCTCCTTACCTCACCGTGCCTGGAACACTTGTGTTGACAGGCAATTGCTTTGTGCTACCTTGATAACAAGCCAATTACAAAGTATCTGAAAAAAAACGGCCTCCTATAAAATTACACTGTAGTTAATGAAGCACAGATACTCCCCCTAAAATGGAAAAGAAAACCAAGAAAAAAACCCCAACAGTCCAGAAACCTGACTATTAGATATACTAGTAACCTGGCCATGAAATGATAAAGGTTTTGACATCCCATAAATTGCAAGCATCTAGTTTGGCTGTCGGGAAATTGCTTGCATACAAGTCACCTCAAATCCAATAAGCTTTCCTGAAAGTTTGATTATAAGTGAGATTATAACTCTATTATATTAATCACTGCAGAAGAAGCAGACCAAAAAACCTATACCAGACAACACTCTAATTGAGAACAATAAGAAAGATGAATAACATATGGTAGTTCACATAGGTGCCATGGCTTTGTAATTACTAAATTCAATTAAAGGAAAAAGAAGTTGGAGATTCTGCTACTGCTATGATTTGCATATTACAGTTCAAAAAAGAAAGCCTTTCAAGAACTAGACTGTACTGAAATCAATCCCACAACACTAACAGTGAAAAAAGCCTGAAAAATTGTGGTTAATAAATGTCAATATGAATTTGTGGCAAATATGCATACATCACAAGAGACTTGTACAAAAAACCCTGTAATAAATATTTTGCATTTTTTAGCACTTTTCATCTGAGTCTTAAAACTTGATTCATATTATATTAATTCTCAGTGCCCACCTCATGTAAGCAAATGCCATATACGGATTTAATTTGCTCACCAGGAAAAGCATCACATTTTGAGAAAAGGCCAGCAAGTCTTTAATGGTGTCAAGTAACACTACAAAATAGGATAAGAAATGAAGAAGCTCTTACCCAAGCAAGTAAGATCTAGAGAGAGGAATGTATCTCCAACATCAAGACCTCATCTATTATCTGCAACCACCTTTTACGAAAACATGGTTGTCTGCTGCTTAGGCAAAAAAAAGACTTTCTTGCAATCTCATAAATGTTAGATTACAAATCCTCAAAAAGGAGGAATACCTCTATACTTAGCCATTTTGCTGCTGAAGGCAGTCCACCTCCTTGACTCATGTCTTCACCATGGCAAGTACATAATATGGTAGCTTACAAACTTGACACATTTTGCCCCAGGGAGAACGATGGAAACGAAACAAAATGTTACTGATGTTACCGCAATCGGTCATTCAGAGAGCATTAATGTGGCTGCCAACGCACCTCATAGATGTTCTTCAGAAATGTGCCCATCTACAAAATTAATGGAGGGACTAAATATACACGTAACTGTCATGGCATACAGACATGAACGCACAATCTGCCTGAGGACTTGCCACAGCTAAATTGCAAAGGTAGCAAAGCAATGGCAATAGGATGCAAGGTGAGTACCTACAGAACGAGACAGGCCCAAGATCACAGAAACTTAAATTTAATCTAAGCAGAAGTATAAGACACTGAAGGTTTGTCTGTTGGTGGGCTTGTCTCTCAAAATATTGGTTTTTAGTATTTTCTTAAGCCTAATTTTTAAAAGCCTAAACAAAAGAATGACTTAATATGAATTAGCATTAAGCATACAGAGATCATTAACAGCCTAAACAGCAATATGCTTCCAGGGCACTATGCTGCCTCCAGCCAAACCTCATTATCCTCCTGAACTCTAGTTAGAGAATAAATAGATTGAGCTATTTAATTTCATGTCTGAATTTTACTAGAGGATTAACTCATTTATTTAGCATTCAGCAATGGCAACAGCAAAGGTATTTGTACTCCGCGAAGTGGCTCAGGAGAGACAAAGCGGGTGACTGAAAGAACTTCGTTGATGCAACTGGTCTGGTTGCACAGTGCAAATTCCTGCAATCAATATCACTTCTTGTATGTATCCCTCTCTCTGCTCTAGCTACTCTCACACAGCAGCTTTCTTGCTGGTCTCACACTCTCAGTCTCATACCACTGATATTCATTTTGCATTTTTCTTATATCCAGTTTTGGTATTTTTCTACCCTGTGCACACTGGTTTCTCTTCAGCTATTACCTTCTCTGCTGTAAGTAGTCTTGCTGATACTTCATCATCTCTACCAGCTTCTAAATCCTGCTTGCCACCATGGTCCTCTACTAATTTTCTTCTCTCTCCCTTCTTTGGGATTCAGCCACAAAATCAAAGATGAATCAGATACCAGACATACACATTATCATCAAACTAAATTTATCACAGCTGCATGTTCCATTGCCTGTAACGAGTGAAACTGAAGCAAAAAAAAAGAGAAAACATCATGAAACATGTGACAGCCACCCAAATTTGTGACCAAGCTATGCTACAGCCTAATAAATGCGTAATAAAGTGTGTAGAAGCCAAGGCAAGAACTCAAGCCTGATCTGGCTTCCAGCACAGCAGACCCAGGAGCAAAGACTGCCTTTGAGGAAGTACAACTGCCACCTAGTTCAAGTCTTGGTTCTGAAGCATACTTCATGGTCTCTGGCGAGACTTTTTTGTTCCCTTGTTTCTAAAAGCAAGTGAGGCAGGAGTCCTAAAGGAGGTGTTGAGAAACTTGAGAGTAGTATAGAGTGACCAAGTGAAAGATGACGCTGGGTCTGTGTGATTCTTCATCAGGCTGCTAACACCAACTGACCACTCACATGCTCCAAAGCCTTCAGAACACCAATTTCTTTTACAAGTTTTTCTATATACTTTGGATCCCACAATATTTCCTCAGTCTTTCTTCTTCCCCCGGCAGAAAGGAGCACTTATCCCCAGCTATATTTCATCCTTGCAACTTGGTGGACAGACAATCATCGTGTGCAAATCTACTGGCATGCTGAAACAAGCATGTGTTTCTACTACAGAATCTGCTCAGGAAGCTTTTTTTCCCCGCAGAGTTAATTTGTAAAAATCAGAACTAGACTTTCTTTTAAGAACTTTAAATGACAAGAAAACACCGAAAGGCAGTCAGAAATATTTCCTAATAAATAAATGCAATCCCGTAATAAAAAAGCCTGATCCAAAGAGCACTGAAATTATGGGAAAATTTTCCGTTGAAACATCTGGGTTTTTTAGTCTTCTAACCAGCTTCAGGGAGATTTGAAATAACTTTTCTCATGCAATCTTCTTCTACAATAGGAGAGGGTTTTTTGTGATTTTAGTAATTCTCTCCCCCAGGAATATAGATCCTGGAAACCACTATAATACAAGTAAAACAAATCATGAGATGTACCTCTGGTGTATCACCGGATCTGGTGGGTTTTGGTTTGTTTTAAATACAGCTCATCTTTGTAGCACATCTTATCCAAGCATTTCTAAGGTGCACGTTGCTATAACTGAATAACGTAGGAATATTCTATTAATTTAGCCATGAATTATCTGCAAACAGATGGAAAGTTTTTACAAACATGTTCTGTACTGGAAATTATTTGATGAGTGTTTTGTGTGCAATATAGATTGCGCTTCAGCTGCTTAGGCAGTATGTGTCTTGGAGAATTCAATATTCTTAATTTGTTGTTTGAACTTTTATGTTTGCGCTGTAATGCAAATACACCCTCTGACTGGATGAGCATTAACTCTTAGGAGGCAACGCTCCTTTCTAGGACTGACTGCCTGAGTGCAACACTTCCATGAAAGCAAGAAAATGTAAAAGATGCAGCTCACTCCTAAGAAGAGTGAGACAGGGGGAGAAGATGAAGCCACAAAATGAATAAGCTATTTCAAATAGAAAACTTTAGATGAGCAAGCAGCAGGCTTAAGATAGTGTTTGTAAAAGCATTCCATTCTACATTCTTTATTCTCCAGGTAAGAGACTGCTCACTACATGATGGTCATCTTATTACTGGAGACCTCTCCTTTACTAGAGTCAGGGTGCAGAATATTCATCTGAACCCAGACAGCAGGCTTTCCTTAAAAATCCTCCTTACCAGCATCCGATCCTACAAGGCACTCAGTGATCTACTACTGATGTAGACCCACTAGCCAGCTATGCGGCTACAAGTTTTTGTTACTTTCACAGTTGCTTAGGCATGGAGGATGCACATTTTTCAGTTGTCTCAAAGGAAAATACCAAGTTTTTGAGAACTGCTGTCCCGTATTTTTGGGAAATAGATTGGAATAAATGCAGTGTTCATGGCCAATCTCCCAGCTCAAAGTAAGACGATTATTGCTTTTCTTAGAACAAGTATATAGGTCAAAATTTAAGAAAGTGTCCCCATGCACTACCTTGCTACCATGATATGAAACCACTGCAAGGACTGACTGACAGGGTAGCTCAGAATCTTTGGCTTCACTGCTGAAGCTATCAACAGGGGTGGCCAATTAGCGCCAGCTCCTGTGGACAGTTCTTTGATAGAAAAGACAGAGTTCTTCAACACGTTTCCTGCTGACTGTCAAACACTCTGCAGACGGCGATGACTTCCAGCATCTGGTGACTGGCTGAATTTGAACCAGTGACCCAGGTTTGAAAAGGTCCCAAACCCATTACCAGTCTCCTGTCCTACTGATATTTTTATTGCTGTGAAGACAGAAAGCTGGTCCTACCAGTTTGCCATTCTTCACCCAAGCACACACCTGTACTAGCAGGGAAGCAACCAGCACTTCTCCAAGCACTTCGTTTTGTTTCGAGTTCTCCACTTTGGAAGTGATAGAGGTGTCGAACAGAAGCCTTGGCCAATTGCATAAATCAGATTCCGCTTAAGTAGCTAACGTCAACCTTGGGGGGGGAGGGAGGGAAAGGACATTAAGTGTTCATTTCCAGAGACCAGCACTCTTTTGTGCTTCAAAAGCATTTGAAAGAATATAAATCAAAGCAGAATATGAACCGGCAAAGCTAATTCACTGCCTAGCTATTTCATTTCAGTTGCATCTTTCTCAGTCTCCTCAGCCAGGTAACATGGCCTTTCCTTGAAAGTTACACAACAAATCAAATAAGTGGGTGCTGGGAAGAAGAGAAGAGGGGAGGAGAGGTAAAATTTATTACTGCCTAAAAGGGAAGGTGACTCATAAGAGAGTGGTATTAACAAAGTGACAGTATGAGACGAAGAGGGAGCGCTTTGAACTCATTCTAATGATCTAATGACTAATATAATCCATTAAGAAAAGCAAGGGCAAGATCTTTTTCACTGATTAACGTTGTACCTTATCCATGTTTTTAATAAAAAATTTAATATATACTGCTCCTCAGTTATCTGCATGTTTAATTAAAATGCTGAGAGCTTCCAGAAAGTGTTCGTTTCACTCCATCAGATGAAATAGTGAAGTATCCAACCCTTTCCCATGGATCTGGAAGCAGTAGGAAAAAGTGAGAAGGAAAGGAAAAAAGGAAAAACTGTATCATAACAAATACAAGAACACCCACTGGCTTAGTGACATACCTGTTAAGTATGGTGTGTGAAACCCTTAGACAAATACTACCAGAATTTAACACCAATATTTTATGAAGCAGATGTTTTATTAAAGCTACAAGTTGCATAAAATATTTGAAAAATATTAAAATTCTGCTCTTACGCTTCAATGATGTATAAATGAATGTAATTTAATTTTAGGGACGTCCATGAACTTCATACAAACATAATCACAGTATTTTAAAAAAAAACCAACAAAATCCTACAACTGCATATAGATCCCTAATGCCCTCAAATTGCAATTAAAGAGAAGACCCACTTCTTGATGCCTATCCAAGCATTATGCAATCACTTAAAACTGTGAGTTTCTGCTATCAGAAAAAACGCATCAGCATGTGTGCAACTAAGGTTCTGCTGAGCACTATGTAAATACCTTTCCAGTTCAGAGTGACCACCTGCCTTAATGCATTTTAAAAGTGGAATACATTATTAAAATAAATTCAACTTAAGCAGGCAGTTGAGCTATTTCTGGTTCAAAATAATGGACGGGGATCCAGATCCCATTTTACTTTGTTGCAGCTGAACTACCTGATCATAATCTTGAATCCATTGAAAATGGAAGCCCCTTGCCAAGTCAGCGTTCAGCTGACTGACCTGGACGGTGGTGATCCAAAAGCTCTGGTCAGACACAGTCCATCCTTCTGAGCACATTGTTACTGTTAAACCAACATATTTAGTACTAATTTAGAAATAGCCTTTAGCAACAGCAATTACAGCTTTCATTTTTTTTAAGGTGCCAAAGAAGGTATGAAGTATGTGGAAAGAATGTTTGCTAATTTTTTGCAACTGTTGAACATTTCAGCAGTGGCTTTTTATTCACGGGTATTTTATCAGTAAATTCAAACAACACTTGTGACTTTGTACAATTTTGTGTAAATCACCATTCATTCAGCTCATAGGATGTTTCTGCCTTTTTCTTTTATTTTTGAGCACAGTCAATCTGCTCTAGGATAACACTAGCATAATGTGAAAGACATCACTAAAGGAGTTCTCTACAATGTTAGGTTTTACGTTTAATAACTCCCAGAATAACAAGGAATTTCCAAGAGAAATTCAGCATTACGCCAGTATTTTTAAAAGGTTTGAAAAGGTGATCCTGACATTGTGAACACCACAGAATCAACATGGGACAACTTAAACGACTTCAGAACTGACTGATGAGTCTTACAACATGATAGACAGGAGATGACTACTAAGTAAACATATTTTCACAAGGAAAGAGGAACGGGTCCTGCTATATAATATACACGGAGAAGAATCTAATAAGCAATAAAGTCTTCGACTGGTGTAAAAGTAGGGTAATCATAAATAAAAGGTCAAATCATTGATTAAAAAGAAAGCCAGTACAAGCAACCTATACTTTATTGAAGTTCAGTCCTAAATGACATGCAGGAAGAAAAACATGGCAATAGTGACTGTATGAAGATATTTGTTTTGGCCGTGACACCAAAAAGGATATGGTCATAACATCGGGTGGTCAACTGAACTTGTGGCTGCAGTCAGGCACTGCCACCAGCTGTGGTGAGAGGCCCAACCAGTGTTGCACTGACACGATGACTGAACTCTGCTTCAAGCACAGTCACACAGAAGTTTCAGGGAGCCAGTACCTGACTACAGCTCTCAGTATCAGCAACCAGATTTTGGGCCAGGCAAATGAGAGGAAGCAAAGCCTGGAACAAGTTTGACTACAACCAGCTAAACACATTTACACAGAGAGGTTCTGAACTTGGCATCTTTAAAAACTGTTCTTTTATAAGGCAAAAATAAACACATTTAGCCAAATAATGAATTACTTTTCAGGGTAAGTGCTGAATAAAGGATAATCTGAACACGATCCTTTGACCCCCAAAATCCTGTTCCTATCTTTCAGTCTGTTGAGATCTCCACATAAATTACAAGTGCAATGTACTGCCATTATCAGAAATATTAAATTTTTACCCTCTCTCTTCAAACAACTGAAATAATGCAAGACTTTGACAATGTTTAGTGTGCTTTGCACACTGACACTCAACACAGCAAGCAAAGCAAATGCTAGCCATTTCTCACCAAGGTGTATTTTTAATAAATAATTTACTGGAATCAATACAGAGATTACTGGATCAATTTCTATACACTATGTACACAGGAGGTCAGATGATCTAATGGTCTCCTTTGGCCTTAAAATCTATTAACTAATTTGTTTTCCACAGATGACCAAACATGTCTCCAAGAACAGTCTTCACAGTATACCAACCTGGACAAGGAAAGGGCAGGGGAAAGCCACCGCGGTAGGGAAATGCTTTTTACTAGAATATGTTAATTCTCAACCAATACCATTCAGCTACCATCAGTAGATTGGGATATAAATGCGGTATCTGAGAGCACTGACCTGCTGAGAAAATGAATGATTTCTAGATGTTTGCAAGGAACTCCCAGACAAGCATGCTATCAGTATTGATACTTAGCTTAAATGTTTGGGGTTTTTTTCCCAACATGAAGAGCTACGGCAAAAACTATTCAAAAAATGTGAAGTCTCTGAGTACATCCATAGCAGAGGCTATCCAAAGGAAAAAGATTAAAGATGCACTAAAGAAGGTGGAGAAGTCCAAAGTAAATGTGATTAATATGGGAACTTGGATTTACAATGCATAGTGTGATCACTGGTCTAGCTCCCTCAGAATATCATCTGTGGCAGATCAAAAAAAAAAACCCAAAGTGCTTGTTCTGCATGCAATTCAACAGCATCTTATTGACCATGAGAAATAATCTCTTAACAATGTGACTTACCAGCTTTTCCCAGTAGGCTGAAGGCTGCTGTGTTATACTATTACTAACAGTAACCTTATTCAGCAAAAGGTTTAGAGAAGAAAATGTGAACTTAGATTAAGATATGCAAGGTCTAGCCTGTCATCTGAACTTATTCACCCATTTTAGTGCTTCATTACTATATAAACTACCCTGCTGCTGCTGTACATGATGGTATTAATTTGATTGTATCTACAATCTTTAACCACTTACAACAGTTTTAAGAACCTCATACATTAAATCAAATGTCAAGGCAATCATGTCACTCACAAGCTTTTCCCAAGCTTAAAACAACAGCCTGCAAATGCAATCTCTCCGAAGGCTGACTTGAACATACTGCAAGTACTCCTCCTAACAATGAGTAAGATTCCCACTACAACTCCAAGGCTAAACAAACCTCCTAGCGTACGAAGACAGGAAACTGGTAGTCTACCAAAGGCAAGTGACTGCTAAACCCACATTCTGGGGAATGCAAAAAAAAGAAAAAACAACACACACAAAAAGCAATCTCTCCTAAACAGAACTTTGAAGAACATCCTATGCATTAAGAAAACCCTAACAATCATCCCAAACGTTTTTAAACCACAGTGTTGGTTTGATTTCTTTATATGATCACATCTGCAGCAGCATGGTATGGAGAAAAGTTCAGGATCTCAATCAATACTCAATCTTATTTGAAATGCTATGTACCACCAACCCTCTGAAGCGTGCCTGGAGATTGACTGGCAACAGCTTGGGAGTTAATCCTCACATCCAGGGCAAGAACATTTTGAAGAGGTATTGCCCAGATTTATAAGAAGGCAAAGACGGTGCAGGTCTGCCTAAATCATTAGAAAAGATGGAGAAAATTAAGAAACAATGCAATTATATTTAGGAAAAAAATTAACATTACATGAGCTCTCTGCTACTTAAAGCAATGTCCATTAAAAGATTTTTGTGGTTTTTCCAATTTTAGTCCTGTAATATCCCAACCAGGCCAGCACATACATTCTTATTTTGAGGCCAGTGAGCTGAAATATGGAATTGCAAATGTCGATGCTGTGATTTACTAGGGAAGACTACTATTAGAAGTAGGGTTGTATCCTTCTGAATTATTAATGAAAACACATCCAATCATTCCCTTTAATAGTACTTTGTCTGTACAGTAAGGTATACAGAATCATCGAATGGTTAGAGTTGTAAGGGACCTTAAAGATCATCTAGTTCCAATGAATCCTTTAAGAAAAGGACACTTCTCTTTTGTAAAACGGATACAATTTTTAAGTATTTTAATGTCCTTTCTCTCAGAAAACGATCAAGCTATCTAAACTAAAGACCATTATGAATTTTTATTAAGCTGCAAATACAGTTCAATTCAAGAACAGGTAATTGCCATTATAAGCATAAAAACCCTAACAATGATGAATGCGGTACAGACAGAATAGAACTGGCTGCAGAGACAAAGCAGGGGCCTGCCTGGGAGTGCCCAGGATGCTCCAGGCAGTCCAAAGTAGGACTGATCCACACACCTGCAACGAAACAATTCAAGCCAACCAAAACATGCAATCTCTTTGAAACCTAACCTTATTTGATAAACGTTTCTCTGGGAAGGCCTCTCTATCAGGGATCAATCGCCAGTCAAAAACAGAAGGGAAGAAATACTTTTTTCCCCCCTCCTGCTTTTCGGACAGTTTAATCACACACATCTCTTTAGTCAAGAAAGATTACAAGTCAATCCAAGCCCTGTGAAAGGTAGCAGAGAATGGTATTTCTACCAGTGATTGCTACGAAACCCAATGCAGTGGTAAGGGTTTCTTTCTGTGAAACCCTAAGGGATATTTCTGCAAGGAAAATACAAGAAAATTTTGTGGAATTAAAAAAAAAAAAATCTAGTCTGCAGGATATAGACTGTGCTACCTAAACACATTTCACCTTCATCAAAAATAAATCAATATGATTGACTGTACTCTTCTTGCATGTCCAATAAAGGATTTATTAAATTTCTGCCATTTTATATTGATTTCATATAAAGTCATCTAAAACCTTCTCTTTCCGTAGCATATATAAGATGATACATTGTACACAGAAGTTATGTGGGGTTTTTGTTTTAAAGAGATACCAAGGACATGAAAGCGATGAATAGTTACAAGCAGAGATTTTAAACACTTTTGCTTTAAGTATAGACTCTAAGCACTTTTAGTCATTCATGCCAATTGTTTTTTACATTGATTCCCTGAAAAAACAGTGATTCCAGAAAAGCTAATTTTACTTCAGATTTTAGAAGCTAAGGTCTTTTCACACTAACTCCAAACCCTAGCATGTCATTTCAGTAAAAACATTTCCTAAGACATTCTAGATGTATAAAGGACTTTTTCCAAAGTTGCATGCCTAAAACATGCGCACCTTTGTGTACGTCCTAAAGTATCCCAGTGAGGGTTCCCCAGGAAGGAGTTGTCATAGCAGTTCATTTGCAGTCACTACCCTCATTTTATGCCACTAAAGGGAGAGGGCTTGCCCCCTTTTCTGTTTGCGATGCCGTAACCTTTGCAAATCCATAGCTTTTATGCTAAAGGCCATTTCCTCTGCAATAAATCTCACTGTCACAACAGCAGATACAAGAGTCTACATGCTCTACAAGAGTCTACATACCCTGCTCTGGCAGGGGGGTTGGACTAGATGATCTCCAGAGGTCCCTTCCAACCCTATGATTCTATGATTCTAGTGGCAGATACAACAGTCCACAGTTTGTGATTCCAACCTCTCTGCTTCTCTAGGCTTCCTCCATTCCTTGAACAGCTCTTGAGAAACACAGTTTGGTTTCACATGGAAGTGTGGAAATCTGTTGCCACCTTCTCTGCTTTGTACTGTTTATGAAACTTATTATTTACATACGAATTCACATTCATTTATTTATGTTTTTTAATACAACTTCAAGAAAAGAGAAAATATGCTTTCCAGTCAGTTAGCTACCAAACCAATGGCACAATCTCTTTGCAAAATAAACTTTACTCTTGTAGAATTTGGCTTTGTATCAACTTACACTGTAAATTGCAAACTAATGAATTTGTATTGGCAGAGGAAAATGTTTCTGCTTTTACAGACTACAGCATTTACTAGTAAACAATTTCCAGTTTCTCCAGCAACTTAGTTACTTGTCTCTTACAAGGCTCATATGTTGATTCATTCCTCTCTGTGGTCCCAGAGTAATAAGTCTACTCGTAACCACCAGATAAAATTATAGCAAATGAATGCCAAGTTTTCTGAGTTCTGATATTCTGAAAAGTTAGGGTGTACCTAGTGCTGGGCACAGGACTTCGTTACATCTTGATGTCGGCAGAGCTCCAGGTTTCTGCTCTAGGAGCACCCCTCAACATTTTTGCATGTCCTTTCAATTACTAAACTCAAAATAAGATATACAGACCAAAATCATTACTTATCTTGTCAGTCCTCCTCCCATCCCCTTGTTTTGTAAAAGCACAGAGCAACCCTCAAGTTGTGGAGCCAGAATTACTGCACAAGTGTGACTCTACCTAAAGCTACTTAACAGCTTCCCTTGTAATAGAGCTCCTTGTCCCTCTCATCGGTGCCTTCCAAGTGCATTTTATTTAGAATAACGGAAGACACGTGTTTAACTTTCTAGGAGTTCCAGCTCTCCAAAGCAGTTTTCTAACTCGAAAACCCTTTACATTTGCCTCTAATTTTTACCAAGTACAACTGAGTTTTGTGTAGTAGTTAGAAATACTGTCAATTATAAAATAACGTACCAGTTACATGATCAGTGTGACCAGCTAAAACCACATTGTTGAAAATGGCAATTAGTGTTCTTTATCTGTATTCTTTGAAAGCTGGTTAATAACAAGTGATCTAAGAGTAATACGTTATTTTACCTGAGAAGTGAATTAAGACACACTACTTCAAGAGCAAGCTTCTGAAATACCACAGATATGAAGCATACTCATACATGTTAAACTACCACAATAAAGCATTTTAGCAGATTTACTAAGTCTCACTCAAAAGGGAAGCAACAAATCACTTTGCAAACTATGGAAGAAGTCCACCAACTCAGTGAAATGCTTTGTCCAGATAAAGAAACCGTTGTATAAAACATTCTAATCATAGTCTGGCAAGGCTTAAAGAAAAAGCAGAAATAAATAGCACGCATCTGCTATGGACAGATTTTTTTACAGGCTCTTAAGTACCTAAGACTGCTCAGGTACCTCAATACCATGGAGATAAGGAGAGTCATATTCTGAAACCTTTTTCTTAAATAATTCAATAAATTTAGACTTTTTTTTTTCAATCAAGAACACAATTTCCTGTATGTTAAATAGATCTCTACTAACATTACGAGGAAGAAAAGTCTAGCCATTGAAACGTATCAGTTTGAAAACTGATAAAAGAAAAACCTTTTATAGAACACACTATTTAGCTTCTGGTACTCACTGCAATAAAGTATTGAAGCCAAGAGCAGAGCATTTAAAAAAAAAGAAAAGAAAAGAAAAAAATAAAACAGAAAGAACTAGGTTTTTAGAGACATAAAAATATCCACAGCTCTAGGGAGATTTCAATGCTTGGTTACAGCAATGGAGGCCATCCCTGTTGGACACAGATGGAAGTTGGGTTTAAGTGCTTATTCCATACCTACACATTGGAGTGCTTCTTGCACCAGTCCCCCAAAGAGTGTGAGATAGTACTAGTGTCTGCAACAATATCTTAGACATGATGAAATGCTAGGTTCATGGCATGACAGCTCTTATCTTCAGTCTCAAACAAAATTAGACAGATTATCATCGTCGTTCCAAAATCAGGGCTTCCCCACGGGTTAGTTCACTGGAGGTCATGATTAACTCTCAGCCTCTTCAAAATTAGCACCTGTAGGAGATTCTGGTTTCATTCATAACAATTTATAGGGGCAGACAAGTCATTTTATGAAGTTTCTCTAACAGTACAATCCACAGACACCTAAGCATATATGCTTACAACAATCAAAAGATAAAAACAAGTCTAAGGCCTATAGATTTTTTGTGCTTTGATGAAAATCTTCATGATAATGAGAAAAATTTCCTACAACTTAAGAAATGCTAATATCTCCCCCATATTTTCACACACCTCTAGAGAAAAGCCTGAATTCCTGCTGAATTGAGCTAATATACTTCATATTTGCATGTTTCTGTCCCAAGTTAAAGACAGGGAAGGTAAATGAAAATGAACAAGAACACATTATCACATTTGAAAACTTGCTGCTAGATTTGATAGCGTAAATTTCATGATAAGTATTCTTCTTTTAAAAAGTCCAGCCTAGCTTTGATGTCACATATGATACGGATGGTTGATGCACACAAACATCAATGATGTTAAGGGAAGTTACTTCTATTTGCTTTTGGTTAAAGGGAAGTCGAGCTTCACAGTACATCTGCTGTAATGGTCGAAGTTCTCTTCAGCTTTTGCTCTTTCTACTAATTTTATTAAGTTGATGAATGACATAGTAAGATTTACCTTAGAAAGATCAGATACAAATTTCTATGCCTTTAAGGCCATTAAAACCTGTGACAGTAGAAGCTGCTACACACGAGAACTCAAAGTACTTGTTCTAAGGGCAAATATCACTTAAAAAACAGAGGAAGACATGCTCCTCTTTTACAGAACATGGTACCATGTTCAGCCATGAGGAACATTTTCAGAATCTAAGCACACAATTTAAAAAACATATAAAACTAATCAGATTTAATTTAGCTGATAATCTCAACGCCATAATAACCTGGTACCCACAGACCTCATGCAATTACTACGTTATACTTTCTATGTTTGACAACACATTTCAGGCATAAATTTACCAAATGATGATTGCTGTTTTTATGAACTACATTAGCTGGAACACAGAGCCCTTGGTTTAGCTTGTTCTTGTCTTCAAAAAACTGTTGCCAGAAGTTTTGGGTTTAGACTAAAATTAATCTTTTCCTTAATTTTTTTCTTTTAAGGAAAATGGTTTGTTCCATGTCAAAACTAATTTTTAGCAGCCCAAAGGATGTTTAAACAAGTTCATGTATACTTTTAAGTTGTCTTGCTACAACTTTTAGACAGAATAAAAAAATCCAGGTTTAGTTCATTTAAAACAGTTACCATAATTTCATTATGTTCACGATGTTGAGGATAACTTGTAACATTTGCTCATTCAGGATAATTATTCCTGTTATTATTTTGCATTTTCTTAGGGAGAAAAATACAGTCTCTAGAGTACTTTAATTTTTCTTAGCTGATATTTTCACAAGGATTAAATTTTCTAAGTGGGTAGCCCTCAATAAAAGCCAATACATTCCAAAGAGAATAGCTCGAGCAGACATTCAGAAAAATCAGTTCAAGTAAAATGCTGTAATGTAGAAAGGCTTTTTCTGTCTGCCTGACTCCTGCCAGGTTGACACGGATGACTTGTGTGGCTTTCTGTCCAGATCACTGCATGTCCATACAACACTTAACACTCTGAGAAGTAAATGTCTAAATCCCACTTTGGGACTGTAGGAGGAATTAACAATAAAAATTTCATCTTTAGTCATCACTGGACAACGACACTCAAATTTTCAGGGATGAAAGCACCGAACTCCACTTATTGACACAAAGGACAAAGACGCTCAGCTATGAATGCTCTTCAAGCGGGCTGGCATGGGCTGCCTGGGATTTTACTAGGATGAAGCTATCACAAAAAAAACCCATGTTGTTGAGGTGCTTTACCCAGTTACAACTGAAATCATAGAACAGCCCAGGTTGGAAGGAACCTCAAAAGTCCACCTGTTCCAACCTTTTGTGGGAAAGGGAGCCTAGATAAGATTATCTAGCATCCTGTACAATCACATCTTGAAACCACCAGTGCTGCAGAAGTTCTTCCAGTGAAGGACTGTTCTTCCTGTAAAAAAATTTCTTTCTTATGTCAAGATGAAACCTTTCCCAGTGAAACTTGTTGCCCCTTCTCTTCTCTGTGTGGCTCCTTGTGAAGAGAGAGCCTCTGTCCTCTTTGTAGCTGCCCTTTAAGTACTGGAACACTGTGATAACACCCCCACCCCCTGAGCCATCCCTTCTCCAGGGAGAAAAGACCTAACTCTTTCAGTCTTTCCTCATAGGGTAGGTTCTCCAGACCTTTGATCATCAAAATTATTTTCTGTGTAAAGAAATCAGGTCCACATTTTTGCACGTGGGTATGCATTTTTAATTTCAAGGGAGGTCAGAGACAATTCTTGTCCCTGAAAGAGCACCATTAAAACCATATTACAGCACTGAAAACTCAATTCTGTTCTTTCTTTGACTTTGTTCACTACTCAGCAAAATGCCTTCTTGTTAATTATCGACTTCATCATCGAGGGACAGTTTAATCACAAGGCTGTCTGCAGTTCAGGCTATCACAGCAGTACCAGCGGGGACTTTTGCACTGCACATAATTGGCCAGGTAATTAGATTACAACATCCTTAACTGCTCAGTTACCAAACATAAATGGTGCAGCATGCAGTGCTTGACTGGTGGAGGGCTTGGGGGAACCAAGGCAGCTGCCAAGTGCCCACTTTTACTTCTTCACAGTGTAACTAAGCAAACAGCACTGGTGGCTTACTGCCAGCCTGTTCTGTGAGGTGGTGGTACCCCTTTCATTCTGTGATATAAAAAGAAATTCAGCAAATTGATTGTATTTCAGGACATCCAAATCCACATGAAAATAAAATCATAAAATCATAAAACCAGGATTTTTGAAAAGCAGAGAAAACCCAGCATTGTGACAGCAACGGCAAGCCAGAGCCAATATACTTGTATAAAACAGTATCACTGCCAAAATTGACAGTGCTACCAACTGTGTGGGACAGGGTGCAGTTAAGACTGGGAACTTATTCCAGAATCTGCATGATCTGAGCTACAGCTGTTTTCAGCATGCCATATTTCTGTATAAATGGTCTGGTGCAGTACACAGCTGGGAAGAGCAATCCCACTCTAATAGTTGCCTTATGGACAATTCAGATGTTACCACAGTAGATACTTTAGAGCAAGACGTACACATAACAATAATACCAGGAAAGGCAGTTCTCATCTCTTGATGTACAATATCAAGTGTTATGTTATGTTAAACCTGGCTAGATTACCGGCTCCCTTCACTAGAAGGCAAATTCACAGCTCTGATACTTTATAATCTTTTTCTCATTTCCATGTGAAATGGATTTGTGGACTGTATTTGTTCGCACGTTCCACAATCAACACTTCCTTTTCCTTCAGCTAGCTCTCTTCTGTAATTCAACACTTGCATTTCTTTCTTCAAATATATTTATAAATATCAATACCTACTCCTCAGGCCAGTAGACTAAAAAGGACCATTTTGTAATCTTATCTGTTGTGGCTAGATCTCTGCTCCCTAAGAACCATTCTAGAAGCCCTTTTCTACACCTATTCCCATTTTAGATTTCCTTTCTCAAATATAGCTGCCCAGACCAGTATGCAGTATTCTGCATTAGGCAGGTACTGTTCCATACAACAGCAATAGCATATTCTTCTCTCTTCCAGAAAACCTTCACCAGTCTCGCAGATGACTGCTGTGGCCATTAACAGAAACTCTCCAATCTCTCTTACCACCACCACCTCCACTTTCAGCCAATGAAACCCCTGCTTGGAACAGAAATCCTTACCATGCTCCATGTACAAGATTTTTCATTTTCTGCTACAGATTTTGCCTCTGAGACTCCAGTCCTGAAGGCATCACATTCTTCATTACTTTATTCCACTATTATATTAGCAATGCCTCTCAATCCTACGTGATCACGTTTATCCCACTGCTTCTGTGTTCTCTACACTGTCTAGAGGCAATGACTTATAAATTCTTGTATTGGTTGGTCCAACAATCCTACGCCTTTCTCACTGCTCCTCCTTCAGGAGTTTCTCTCTTCAGCTTGTGAAGAATCCGCAATTGCCCACGCAGGCTCTCCAAACACAACCACAATGCCTCGTTTGTACGGGAAGGGAATAAGACATCTCCAGCCATAGAACAAAACTGATAAAATTAGCTTATTTTTTAAGAGAAGAAAGTTGTTAATTCAGGGCATTTGCTACTTGCCCATGTTCCCAAATTAAGCCTTCCTTTAAGGAATAAAAATAACAGCGTGAAATTCTTTCATAGACAACCCTACAGAAAGCTGCTTTTTGGGCAAGAACAAAGGAAACTTCTGCAAGAAGCAGCTAATTCAATTGCTTGTTGCCTCATTGTCCTGGTTGCATTAAACCTGCACAATATGATTCTCATTGGAAGGAGAAATCATGAGCCAGACATAATCATTTGGCAAACTCAATCACGTTCATATTATTCAGATCTAATCAGAACCTACTTGTCCTTATCATTGTAAGGTGTTTGAAAAGCACAGTGTTTATATAGCAGGGGGCTTGCCACCCCCCTGCTTCTATTGTAAGGCTACAAAAGATAAAATACTGGACTCTCCATTTCTTTGTAGATTCGATTCAGCATAACAGAAATTACTTTGCTACAGTCTAAAAAAAAACCAACACCAAAGTAAATGTATAGAATATTTATCACTAGGAAAAGACAAATTGCGCTTGAGAAAGCGGTCAGATCCAGAATTGTGATAATCTGTGTACACACTCTGAAACAGTAACACTTTCTACAAACCAGTATCTTTAGAATATGTTGAAAATATAACCAATACATAAACAGAACTTATTTTCTATTCCAGATTCATATAAATTCACAACCATTAATATGATTAGAAGCTTTATACCGTAGTGTAAGATCAAATATCCTGCAGGTATTAAGTAAATAATTTCCTTTAATTAATTTTCTTCATAAATGGGTATCTGTCTCTCAATAAATAGAAAAACCACTGAATTTCAATGGGCTATGTTACCTTACCTTAAGGTAGTTTAGGGTATTACCCAGAAACTAATTTGACTTAGTAAAAAGGATGGCACAAACTTGTCCAAATACCTGGATGAAAACAGCCACGCTTTCAGAGAAGTTACCCATACACATTGCATATTTCACATGAACAGGGCTCGCAGGATCTCAGAGCTCTTAAACCAGCCAATTTTTTTAATTTAGTCACATAATCATGTTCCAGAGCTTTGGATAAATAACCTCAACTTATCAGGGATGGGTATCTTTTAACCACATCCGTTTAAAAGTAACATTTTCTTGCTAAAAGTCTTGAAAATTTTTTGCTATCTGAGTTGATGCAACAAAACCAGTTAACAAAGTGAGTACTTTATATCAACAATATATCACAAAAGGCATTTGTTTACAACAGGGACCTAGACATTAAATAATCAAACTAGAGGTCACTCAGGTCACAGCTAGAAACTTAATGTATGCTTTACAGGTTCAGTATCTTCTTCGTATCATTATTTAACTAAGTACAGTTCAAGAATGTTCTTATTAACCCACATGAGTTATGAAAATACACCACTGTATTTTAGGATTCTTAAGACCCTAGATACAGTCCTCATACTTAATGAAAAAAAAAAAAAAGAAAAAAAAAAGAAAGAGAGTTTGGGACTTCAGATAGAAGAAATCTGTTCTCACTGGAAGAGAGAAGATTCTGGGAAGCCCTGCTGATAATTTCAGCCTCACAAAGCTCTCAATATTCCTTCTATTTCTTTTCCTAATTTCAGAAATAAACCATGTGCTACTCCCAGTCTAAATATTTGACTACCCTTCCCTCCAGGACAAACGACTAAGATGCTCTTCCTATATCTGAAGTACCTGGCCTGCCTAAAGAAGCCTATGATGTGAAAAGTCATACCTATTTCACTGGGTACTTTGTACTTTGCAGTTACCGTCTCTTTCTTTTGCAAACCATAGCTATGCAGTCATAGCAGCAGTATAAACTAACATTTAGCATTAATCTCCA
Organism: Chroicocephalus ridibundus; assembly: GCF_963924245.1. NCBI lineage: Eukaryota > Metazoa > Chordata > Aves > Charadriiformes > Laridae > Chroicocephalus > Chroicocephalus ridibundus. Next base: position 16,103,871 of record NC_086286.1, read on the forward strand.
GCCTTTACTGACTCTGGCATTCTTCTATTAAACTTCATGTTTCATTGTAATAGGATTTCAATTCAGTGACTAAACATATTTACTTTGAATTAAGATTCACAACTACCCAAGACTAATGCTACTAAACCCATGGCCTGTATCACGATGTTGAGTCAAGAGAACAGGAAATAAGAAGTAAAAGTTTAATCCAGAAGTGAGCTGGGATTTAACTCTTTTCTGAAATCACTGCAGCAAGACCACTCTTAATGCATTTAGCAACAATTAATTCTCAAAGCCAAAACAGCTGCACATTGCTGATGCTCTCCAGATGCAAGCTAAGGAATTAAATCATGGGATAATTCAATTGGAAAATTGCTTGTAATTATGGAGAATGCAGCGTCTGCTTGACTCCTTGTGGTGATTGGTAGTTGCTTTAAGAATAGTGAGGTAGTCTGCGCAATGCATAGTGAATACAAATAAGTAGCTGTGTTAGGAGAAATCTCATTTAGTTTCACAAAGATACGGGTTTAACATCGTTATAACTATATTTGCTGACATTAATGATAATCCATTTTCACCATCCCATTACTGCCAAGGAACAGAACGACCCACTATCGCTTACACACAGAACAGTAATATTAACTTATAGCGCCTTCCCTCTGAAGGAACTCAAAGTACTTTGCAAACATACAGAACGTGGTCCTACTCTAAACAACAATGATCCAAAAAGGGTTTGTTCTTTCTCACCTCATTTAATATACATGCAAGCAAACTGGCTTGTTCTAACATGTCATTTAAATCTCTAATGCCACAAGGCTGACAATTTCTGGGAATGAAGAAGAATGCTGCGCCACTTCATGTATTAAAAGTAAAATTTTCAGTTATTATTCAACAGCAGAAGAGTAGGCTGCACAAAGGTCTAGTCAGGGACCCACTAGTACTGTTAACAACAGGGAAAAAAAATCCAGAAGAAACCGGTCTTTCAGATTGAGATTGACGGTTTCCAGTGCAGAAAAATAGCCATCTTGTCATCTGTAAACTGAGCACATGTATTCTTAAAATAACAGGATGATGGAGTTTTCTACCCTCTCTTTGTAAAATAGCCCAATCAGAACTGATCCTTATTAGCATTACAGCATTTGACAGAGTCTGCTGACTATTTTAGAGAGTTTTGCTCGTTGGCAAACTGGGGGCAAAATGGCTGCTGTATGGGATAATATTCCTACTGAATCAATGAAGGAATGGAAAAAAAACCTCCTAGAAATACTGATTTCCAGTTTCATGGTTTAACTATTAAAATACACAGCTCTTAGTTTATAGAAACCCCGTTATGGAAGCAGTGGTTACTATGATACATTATATTATCTGTGCTTTAGCTACTGAAATGTTTGCCTGATTTTTTTTTTCGTTTAAAAAGCATTAGCAGAAAAACCTTTAGGCAACAAAAGATGAACTATTTACAAGTGGCTTCACAAATCAATCATCCAATATCAAAGTTGAAGTTGTTATTTTTAGTACTACTAACCACACTGTAATTAAAATTGATCACAAAGTCACAACCCCTCATTAAGTTGCTGTCAAGTGGGGGAAAATTCCTCAAAAGCATTTTTTTTTTTAAAAAGTGATTGTAAAAAGATTCCCATCAATTAAAGAGACATCTGGTAGTATGGGAAAGGTAATAAATTATCTCTGTTCTCAGTGCTACTACTTTATAGACCAAAGGTGGTGCAGGGGAGGTTGAGTCACCATCCCTGGAGGTATTTAAAAGATGGGTGGACACAGTTAGGCTGGGGGTTGGATTAGATGATCTGAAAGGTCCCTTCCAACCTAGACGATTCTATGATTATCTCTGCCTGAAAAAGAGTAGAAACACCATTGTGTTGGGGACAGTGGCAAGTCATTCTTCTATAAATATGTTCTCTGGTGACCAAAGTGCAGATCTCAGTAGCAGAGATGACATGCTATCAAACAGATAACATGTTCTGTGAACCCAATACTACAAATAGGCAAGCCTTGTATTTCAATCTAAGAAAGTTCTGAGGCACATGCTATAAGTATTTGAGTAGTCCTAAGAAATACACAGAAGTTCTTTGCTTATTTTATTGTCACACAGCAGATACTGATCCTTAGCAGGACAGAACCCTACAGCAGAGTTTTTCCAGTAACCAGATGCATTACTGCTTCTACACGATATACCCTCTCTGCTGCTCCCCTAGTCTTCCCCTCCCTCAGCTACATGCCATTGGTTTTGATTTTAATTCTGAAGATAAATAAATTCGTGAGTCCCACTACTCCTTTAATATAATTTTCCATATTGCAAAAGACTTCACATAATATAATCCTTCTTCCCTCCTGAACTTGATTCACAAGCTTGCAGTACAGTTTGTCAAGCTGCTGTTGGTCTAAGTTGCTGGTCTAATACCAACTCTGTAAGGGATCAAAGATAATCAGCTGGATCACACTGGTGAGGCCTCACCTCGAGCACTGTGTTCAGTTCTGGGCCCCTCTGTACAAGAGGGACATTGAAGTGCTGGAGCGGGTCCAGAGGAGAGCTACCAGGCTGGTGAGGGGTCTGGAGACCAGGTCATATGAGGAGAGGCTGAGGGAGATGGGCGTGTTTAGCTTGGAGAAGAGGAGGCTGAGGGGAGACCTCATTGCCCTCTACAACTCCCTGAAAGGAGGTTGGAGAGAGGTGGGTGTTGGCCTCTTCTCCCAGGTGAGTGACGACAGGACCAGAGGAAATGGTCTGAAGCTGCGGCAGGGGAGGTTTAGATTAGATATCAGGAAGAATTACTCTACTGAAAGAGTGGTCAGGCACTGGAACAGCCTGCCCAGGGAGGTGGTTGAGTCACCATCCCTAGAGGTATTTAAGAAACGTCTAGATTTGGCACTTCAGGGCATGCTCTAGTGGCACAGATTGTAGGTTGGTGGGGGTTTTTTTTGTGTGTGTGGTTGGACTCAATGATCTCAAAGGTCCTTTCCAACCATGAAGATTCAATGATTCTATGATTCAGAAATGCCCTTTACAAGGCAAACCTCACTCCAGCTTTTCTGCTGCCCCCCCCACCCCATGCAGGAAGTGTGTAACATCCACATACATAATAAGCACTAAATTCCCTCAGGTATAGAGATGGGTAAAAGGAAAAAAATGCTACAACATTACTTCGTTAACACTACTGCCCCAGCTGGCACCTTTAAGGTAAGAAAGGCATTGCACCCATGTCAAAATAAAACAAAAAAAAGAGAATAACAGAAAAAGAGCTGTTGCTGTACTTGCTCTCATACCTGCAGCAAGGCTGCCAGTGACATAATGAGCATCTGTATCACCTTGTGACAGTGTCAGGATTTAGCATCCCAGACTTCAGCTTAACATGCTCTTTTAGCCAGATGATGAGAAACTGGGAACTACTTCAGGAGTTTCACAAACAAGCCCATTGCAAATACACCTGGGCTAGGAAAATGCCACAAATGCCACTTCCTGCAGTTTGTGCCCCTTCATCCAGCAAGCACAAGATGCTTTCAAAAGAGAACAAGAGGATAATATCTCTTAGAGAACAGAGGAGGAGGAGGGAATATGAAGGTGCTTTGCAGAAAACATAACAAAACAACAAAAATACCAAACCAAACCAAAAACAAACAAACAAAACAAACCACCACAAACCAAGGCTTTGATTACATTGCAGGAGTGAGAGTAATTCCTGAAGTTTCTGCAGCCTGTACTACGATGTTGTTTTAGCAATAGTTGTTTATTCAATAACTCAGTTTCATTAAAAAAAAAAAGTTTGTCTTGATGATAAAAGTAGCATACCAAGTAACCAATCAAGTAACCAATAAGTTAGTTAATTGTTGCAAGTCTTTTAGGGCATTCTTGCTGCAATGTCCATTAGCAACTTCACACTCAGGGTCAGTCTTTGGTGCCCCCCCCTCCCCAAGTGTTAATGGATGAAACATTAAATAACACACAAAGCAATCAATTTGTAGCTCTAATGCAGTACATTTCACCTGCCCACCCACAAAGCACTCTGAAACGTATCATTTCATACTGATAGAAAAAAAAAACATAGTAGAGAGTGGTTAAAGGCATTGCCTGTAATGTGCATCTTTTCTGTAGAGTTAATCCCTATCTCTTACTTCCCCATGCAAAACAACTCTTCCCCTGAGTTAAGCGGTGCTTTTACACCCAGGTGAGGTACCTCATCTGGCCAGAGCTGTTATTTCAGCTACACTTTGTCACTCACTCTGTAATGAAAATACAAGACAAGGATCACTCAAGCACTGCCCCTACTCCAGCACTTTCTTGTGGTTCCCCCTTACCTGTTCAGACGGACACCTTCTCACCATAAGTTAGTGGAAAGAACTGGAAGTGCTCCGCTTCGCACAGCACTCATCCATGACACACACTCCCCGAACATGTCAGCTAAACACATAAGCAAATGCACAGTACTAATACTATTGAAAGCATATTAGGTCTAATCTGATGTTGCAATGTGATTTCTCATCACTTCAAGGAAAACCTGAATGCCGATCCCCAAAGTTTCATCTGCGGTGAAGTACTTCTTAGTCCTGTCACTGAGTTCTGGCAAGTCCCTGCTGTACAACACAGTAGGAGGTTTAGTGTTCAAATTCAATTTCTAATTAGTCAACATTTTAACTTTTAATTCTTGAGTTTTCCTTGATTTTAATGCAATCAGGAATAATGCTGCTCTCCAAGCACTCCAAATATTTCAGAAGTCCATATTCAATTCAGCTTTACATATGACAAAAATCACTTGAGTCCCTTGGACAGACAGCACCTACCATTAACCATTCATTCTGCACGCTGACCACAGAGAGAAGTGCCTGCAGCAGGTCTAATACCAACCTCAAAAAGGCCTGGAGTACATTTTAGTCATCCCTTGCTTTAAAGTCATTACAATTATCATTGTTTTTTCAGGAGGTTTACTGGTAACTGGGATCCAAACTTTCTGTTCTCTAATTAGGTGATCAATTTCTTCAGCACAGCTAAAACTCCACCTATACCTCTATTCACCTTTCTCCATAGATGGCTAAGACAACCAGCTACCTATTCCACACTAGTATTCATACTTAAATAAATGTCCTTAAAGAAACTTGCTTTTAAAAATGTTAATTGTTGCTGTTCACTCAGCTGCTGGCAAAATTTGCAGATGGCTTGGCATCTTTACTAAGTAGTTGGTTTTAGAATCTACTCTTGCTTAACAGATACTCCTTTGGTTTGCTTAGTCTCTGAAAGGTCATTACTTTAGGCGGAAGCCACAGTTTCTGAATTAAGATAGATAATAATTCATAGTATCTTATCCTAGGACTCTTGCTTTTAACCCATAATTGATGATTAAAAAAAAAGATAAATTATCTAAACTGTTAATTCCTCAGGAATCTTGATTTGACAATGCCATGGTAACACTAAATATATTGCCCTTAGCCAGCTGGATAGATAAACCAACAACTACAGAATTAAAATGGCTTTGCACTACTTTGTAATTAGGCAGTGAGGCTGACAGAATGATCTTTTCTCCTGATCCAAGAAAGTTCAGTATGTAAAATTCTAAGTCTCGTATGTCACTGTAAACTTTCAGCTGTTATAAAGTGAGCTTATAGACATGCAAGATCAAGTCAGCCAGGCAGAGCCTGCCCTATCCACAGCTGCAAGCCTGAAAAGTTGTAATTTTTTAGGGCAGTAAAACATAAACCATCCTCTGCCTCCTTCCCAAATACTTCCACACCTTTGGGAAAAACACTGCATCATAACATTGTTTTACCATGGCCTTTTTATTTCTGCAGTGTTCTGAATGAACACCTTGAAGCCAGAACATCCTTGAACCTTCAGCTGCTCAAAAATCAATACCAGACTTCTGCAGCTTGGGCTTTTCTCTGATAAACAAAATTACTGTGACAGGTGAAAAGGAGTTGTGATCTAACCTTTATTATGCTGTTTATGTGTCTTGCAAGGCTCCAAACGCCTGCCAGAGATGCCTATCTGTGGTACACAAAAAAATGCTTCCCTTCATCGCCTGACCTTTGCGCTTGCCCACTGGACGCACACAAAAGCAGCAAGACGATCTCCACTACAAGCAGCATACAAAGTGGGTTATTGTAGTTCTGTCCTACATCACGTTTATTCTTTTAACACAGGCAGTGGCAAGCAACCTTCTGGTTCTGCTGTTTGAACACCTCTTCAAATCTGGAGAAGCCTACTCATCATCTTGTTTACTCATGTTTACACCAGAAAATTTAGAAAGACAGCCTCTCACAGAAGAGTGGGAAGATCTGCTCACAGCCATAAAACAGGATGAAGAAAAAATGCAGAACAATGGCCAAAAGCCCACCTATTACTTTCCTGGAATTCTTAAGGAAATGCCATTTAGAATTAAGTGGTGCTTGCTTCTTTCATCTCTGTTGTGACACTGAAGCTTTCAGCTAACAAAGCTGACTTTCATATGGGTTTGCAAGACATATGAACCCATTAATATCAAGTCAAAATGATTTTTTAAAAATAGCCTTTTTTCATTTTAACAAAAGACAGTCACTCATATTTATCTTCTTTTAAGTTCTGTTTATTTAGGGAAGGTAGAAGATAAAGGTCAAGTATTTCTAGATTGCTTGCATTTGACAGACAAGAAAGACGAAAGGGACTTAAGGGGACTTAGAGAAAGTGATTTCTCTAGAAAGAGAGGGATGCACAATGTAATTCACTGCAAAGACAGGCAATGTTGCTCAACATAGGAATGGGGTTTAGGACTGGAGATCCCAAATCAACAACAAGATATTGTCGTATGCATCCCAGCAGACTTACAACATAACATGGAGGACCATATTCTATTGCTCCCCTCAGCACACAGTCCCTGACACAAGCACGTCTGGAGACTGTGAGAATATTCTGGGAAGTCTGGCCGCAAGTTTGCTTCCCTCTCCTCCTCTCCCACTATGGCCATTCTCATCTTCATATATTATACCATCTGTTTAATCACTGTGCTCTCAAAACAAGCAAACAAAGAAAACAGATGAAACTTCAGGGATAGCTTCTACCTCATAACTGAATGGATGATTATTCATTAGAATCTAGGCAAGTTGCAAGGCAATGCACCTAAAAATGCATTGCATGGTATTAACAAATTTTCTTTTTACAAGATGCAAAACAGAATTCTTACTATCTTATCTTTAACACTTCAACCTTATTTGATTACTTTGAGTAGGATAAAATAAGCATGCTCCATTTAAGCTGCTTTATGAGAAAATTTGAGGATTACACAGCTAAGCTCATAGGTCCCTGTTCCCTTTAAGGTAAACTGCTTCAGTTAGTTCTAACATTAACAATTCTTGTAAGTAAGATTTAACCCCTGAAGGCATGTCTAGGGGAATACTTCTTGTAGCACCTCTGGAAAAGTACATTCAATCGTGTCTTTCCAAAAATGAGATATTACACAAGCATTAGTGCCAACATATCCTTTACAGATTTACTTCTAAATAACTCAAATTTCATCAGAAAACCAAGGACAGAAATATTGAAAAATCAATCTTCTCTTTACCCAAATTTACCTATCTAGATTAGGCAAAAAGGTCAAGCTGTACTTGGGTTTAGCTTAGCATGCCCTAAGATCCTGACTGAATCATGATCTTTTGTCTATCACAGTTCCAAATTAACAAATTTTTAGTTCTGTTTAGTTATTCAGGCTTTGCTCTTGACAAGAGTCACAGCAGTGATTCTCAGCTTTCAGAGGTCCATGACTGTCTTTTAATGTATTCATTCAAGCATAGGCGTGCAAGATAGCTACTGCAATGCAACAACAGACACATTATCATTGATGTTAAGAACAACAGTGAAAATATTCCAGTTCTTGTCAATTTACTGATGCTTTTAATGTAATCTCACAGAACAGGTCTGTAGGAAATCCCACATGGTGATGCCTATTTGTTATATGTGGACCAAGCCAACTTCATGACAAAAATACCATAGAGCAACAAGCATCTAACTGTTAGTACTAGTTAAGGTGCAAGATATACACCACCTTTGGCACAGCTAAGAACACAACTAACCTCGGGCGATTGGTTTAACCACATTGTGCTTTAGTTTCTCTTTGATGACATGGAGAAACACTTCTCCCAACTCTTTAAAACCGTGGGAAGTGCCTTATTTAATAGAGCACTCTCACAGCTTCATAGGTAAAGTACTAAAGAAGCACAGGTTATTGTCATAATTGGCAACGGATGTAATTAGACTATGGTTGGTAAGGAGTGGCAATATACAGACAAGTGGCTACAAGGCTTACAGTGTCTTGCTGATACTCCTTTGTCATACATTACATTTTTATGTACAGACCCATAAGTGTGAGTTGTCACTGCCATGGTAAAAAAATAAACATACATAAAATAGAGGTAGCAGCCAGGCTAGAAAGAAGTTAAAACTATCAAATAACAATTTATTAATTCACTGAATGTTCTTTGCATAAATATGAGTTTTCTGTACTTGAAAAGTTCAATTAAAAAAATCCAAACACAACATATACATGGAGGTACACAGGCATTCGGCGATAAAGAACGCTGCCCCTACATCACAGAGGGAAAAAATTACAAGTGTGTGTTAATCCAGTAGTCTTTTCCTATAAAAAGGTCAAAACCAGCCAAGAGCAGGATACGCTTCCCTCCAGCTGTCCTTTTAATATGCCTCATCTTGTCAAGGAGAAAGCATCTCTAAGAGTGAGAAAGACATCATTTTACAACCCATTTATTCTTCATTGTCTGTGCCTTTTCTGGATATACTTGTTGAAGTGCATTAGTCACAGGTATGCAGCAAGCTATTAGAGCATACTAACATCCGATGCACACTGAAATTAATTTTTCTTTTTCAGCTTGGGGAACAGAATGCTTCACGTTGAGTTGCATGCAAGTCTTCACTGAATTAAGGAATGAACAAACAAGATTTCTAAAATCAACAAACCCACGTGCTTATCCACAGTCCATGTAAATACATACCTACTCTATAAACAAACACACCGTCCTACAGCGAGACAATAATTTGCCTCTTTAGAGAAGGCTCATTAAAGGGAAATAATTTTGCAATAACAAAGCACAAGTGTAGTACTAATGAGAAGAGCAAGCTGCAAAATACTAAGAACATCTGGTCCATTTCTTGTACTGACAGAGTATGAGCTGGAATCTGACCACCATAAAAATGCTGCATTTTTTTTTTCTTTCACAGCCCAATGGACTCTGGAAGCAAGTTTGGTTTGCATTTCATGTATTAATGTTGCATAAATTCCCATGGGCCTGTGTTGCAACACTTGATATGTATATGTTGCCAAGTTGAATATCAAAATTTAAGTCTCAACTAGAACAGCCAGAACTAGTCACTGTAAATAACATTTTTGATTTTAAACCCCTCTCTGTTTACAAAGAACTTGATAGTCATCCCTACAAATTCATAAATCTCTCATTCACAGTAAAATGGATGAATAATTTTCCATCCATGTGTTCCTTCCAGATCTCACTTAATTCTTCTACTATTTCGCTTGCGGCACGTAGCTGATCCTTCAACTCACACACAACAATTATTTCCATTGACTCAATGGCTAAATCTTAAAGAGGAAAACAACTAATAGAAAACTGAATCCCATTTTGACTAAACAAAAGTGTAAAAGTTTACAAATCTTCATAGGATACCTGTAGTTTATCTGAATAATAAATAATAAAACTGGGGTGGCATGATACCACAACAGTATCTTTTCAAGGACTGGATTCAATCATCTGGATTGAATTTTTGCAGACTAGGATGATCCACATTCTTCTCCAGCATTAAAAAGAGGGGAGCAATAAGCATTCAGGTCTGCAAGTTTTCTGTCAAAATTTGCGATGGGTTCAAAACCATTTTTCTTCCAAAACAGAAATTCTCCTAAGACGACAATTCTGGTTTTTGTTGTTGGCTTTTTGTTTTTTTTGTTTGGTTTTTTTTTTTTTTTTTTTCAAACCTACCCTATCAAAAGCTCAAACTCCATATATTGATTTACTAAAGAAAAGAAGAAATACTCTGATATCTTGTTTAAAAGACACATAAGATAGATCAATTCTATGAGATCAAAGCATATCCTCAGACCAGTCTTGAGGATTAATGTAAAGGGAAGGCCTCTGTCTGTCTAGCATGAGCCCAGCTACTCTCTTTACACTTTATCGTTTCCCCCGGTAAGAAGCTATCTTTGTTCAGTGATATTTATTTTTGCCCCAATTTTTAGTGGAGTTGTAAGTGTTACAAGTCTTTTTTCTGTTAAGAGTCCTACATGAAAAATAACTTCTCAACTACTTACTTCTTGCAAGCCCACATTGATTTATACTGTACTGTTTTGTTAATAAAGTGATAATCTGAAACAAAATATTATTTATTATCTTTTATGATCTGCCTCATTTTTCTTTGTCTGAGGAATCATAAATTAAAGTCAACAGCCATTTTATAATCCTGCAGTTCATTATCTCTCACTTGCTAATATGCTCAGTGCCTTAGCCTTGCTCCATTTCTTTCGTAATAATTACAAAAATCAAAACCACATTAACACAATGTGCAGATACTTCTTGTTTTAGAACTTATGTAAGAGCTTTTCAACTAATCAGTGGCTGGTTAGGACACTGTCCTCATTCATCTCCCACTTCCCCTGCCATCCTTCATGAAAGTTTAATCTACATTTTCCATTAAGGAGTTGTCTCAGTTGCTGTTCACATTTGCAGGGTGGCTTATTACTCTTTTGATTTTTACTTGAAAAGGTGGTCATACCTCCCCAACCTACCTCTTCATCTGAAATTTTTATCAAGTATCTGCATATTTTCATGGTCCTGAAATCTTCAGATAACATAAGCAGAAATTCACTTACTTTATCTAGAATCACAAGATTTAGAAGAGGAGCAGGCAACTTACTTGCATCACCATAGCCAGGAATGGTCAAGCCTCTAAACCTTCAAGTTTAAAACTACATTTACAGTTTGGAAACAGATTATGCTGACATTTGATCAAGCACAGTTGTGTGTACTTGCTTTGGGTCCAGCTGCTGCTGGTCCTTCCTCCTAAAATACACAAGATTAACTTTGTACTAGGGATTTCTCTCTTCCTCTTCCTTGTAAAATTTGACTCGGAAGGAAGCCGTGACTGTGGTCCCAGATGACAGACCACAATTATTGCCCTCCACAAGTCCACAGGCAACACAGCAATGCAATGTTGCCAACAGGTAGCTGAGCCAGTGCCTCCCTGGAGGCAGGAAAATACAAGCACCGCAACGAGGTAACAGGAGAGATGAATTCTGGAAAGGCACACTTTCTGATGGGCGTTAAACCATCTGTTACTCAGAGCTGTATCCTAGATGCCCCCATAGTAAAGAAAACCCTGGGTTCGAATCAAGGGTTGAGAGGCACAGAATTTGGGCTGGTTTGACCCATCTCAAGTTTATCAGAGGCAAACACTTTCACTTGAGCATTTCAAACACATACGTCCACACAACTGCAAAGTGCAACTTCCCTGGTCTACAAACTGAGCTGTCTAACCTGCCTCCTTAGGAAATAACGCCACAGTTGCAAAATATCCAACTGCTCATATTTCATTACGATAGACTGCAGTACATTTGCTGGTATAATATATTATGAAAGATCATAAATAATTAAGAATTAATCACACTCGTCAAAATAAATAAATGCAACCAGTGATGCAGAATGCTTGAATTTTTTATAGCATCTTTTTGCTTATTCATGACTTAAAAGAAAAGAAGTCTAGTAATCCACAAAGGATTGCCTACTCATTACAGCACATACAAGCCTGATTCAGATCCCAACAGTGGAGATTTTCCTATCAATCTTTAGCACATCAATGGAATTTTAACCTTAAATCTCTGATCCTGCAGAAAGTTACATAAGTTTGACTTGGAAATATTAGTAGCTCCAGCAGATCTTCACGTACCACGCAGGGCCTCACTGACAGACAAACTAGTGATTCTATCACCCACCGGTCCACTTACAAGATGGGGGGAATGGATGAGAGCGAAGCATTTTAGCACAAAATTTCCAAATGAACCCACACAAAGTATCTTGACAACCTCCTTTCTGTAGATTTCTACAGACAGAAAATCCTGTAGTTCTTCCTACCAAATATTTTTGCACGTTTCAATATTGTTCACAAGGCTTTAACAGAGGAGCAAATAATATTACATGTTTAAATAGCACCTTTTCTCTGACTCTCCAAACTGGTCTGAAACCCTTAGTGCATTTCTCTCCTTTTTCAAAGGGAAGAAAAATTGGGTTGGGAGGTGGGGGAGAGGCACACCACCACACCAACCCTACCAGCACAGACCAAAGATCCATTAACTTCAGACATCTGGCTCTGAAAACAAACAGGCGTAGATACATAAGAAAGAATATATGAACAGGGAGAACAAACAGTTGTACTTCCCCATTCCTGGTGTTCAGGGATCTATTGCACAAGGACTTTTTGAGACAGAAAATGTAGTCTTGAGAATTTGGTAGCTGGAACTACTTTTCTTCCCTGCACATACCCTGTCAATTTGCACACCCATAAGAAGTTTTAGCACTAAAAATACCCTGTGGAAAAAGGTTCCACAGTTTTACTGTTTGCTACATACAGAAGAATCTCCTCTTGTTCTGAACCTGACATCTACTGATTTCATCTGATATCATCCAATTCTGTATTAGAATAAATAAGAAATATTCCTTCTGTACTCATCCTTTCAGTGGTTTATAAAGTCTTGGGAGTTTATAAACCTTTGTACATCTTATAAATATTTTATAAAATTCTGTGATTTTTATAAAACTCTGACATGAATTCCTTTAGATGTCTCTTGCAGGCAGGGTAGCCTTAGTTAATCTAAGTGTTCCTAAAAGTCAGCCATGACATACTTTAGATCACCCTTGTTTCCATTCTTTTAATAACTATCCCAGCTGTACTAAATGATTTTTTACTCATGGGAACTAGAACAGAATGCTGTATTCTAGATAGAGGTGCCCCACGCATTTATACTATAGCAGATTGCTCCTATTTTCTACTCCCTTCCCAGTTATCTGAACATCACATTTATTTTGTGACTGCTACTGAGTTGATGTTTTCACAGCTCTATTCTTACCCCCAAATCCACCTAGGTGATTACAACTAGCTCAGAATCTCTCCTTATATATGCCTAACTCAGATTGTTTCTCCCCCCACCTCAATTCAAATAATCAACACTAAATTTCACCTGCCACTATTATCTGGTTAAGCATCCTTTTTCAATTCCTTGCAAACCATACCTCCAAACTTTTACCATGACAATTTCATATCGAAATCTGCCACCTCACCATCTGTTCTTATTCTCAATCGATGATTTGTGTGACACCCCATGCTGAACACGTCACGCAAGTGGAGCACTCAGATGTGACTAACCAAATGCTGAGACACCTGAAATTAGTTCTTTGTCTAGGTAGCTTCATCCATGCTGGTTCGTCCTGATGCCTGGAGACTGAGCTGTATCATGCTGCGTCGAAAGGGGCAAAGACACAGAAGTTGTTCCAATGTCTCTCTTTGGGATATCTACCAATAATTTCCTACTGAACCTTTTACAGAAACCTATATGAAACACAATGAATCATACCCAAGGCATTTGTCTCTATCAATGTCTTGACATGTCTTGATAGCCAAGTGACAAGGATGAGCTAAACCATCCCAAAATCTAGTTATGCTATCTGTTTATCTCTGTGCATTACTGTCTGCAAAGGAGATGAAATGAGATTGAGATAATTGGAAGTAAAATTTGCAGGAAACAGTGGGGGTTGGAATTACTGTGCTTAATTATTTCAGATTGAAACAGACCACACAACTATCTGTGCCAAGCAGCTGTAATTAAAGTGATTTAAAATAGAGAGATGCTAGCTCCAAGTGTTGATTTTCAAATGAGTCTTTATACGCACAAGAGTTACAGTCATCTATGAGATGCAGACCTACAGCTCTACTGAGGGGCTCTAGATTAAATTATCATTGACTATGATAATTTAAAAAAAAAAAAAAACACCACACAAACCAAAACCAACAACAAACCAACAAACAAGCAAAGAAAACACTCCAAACAAACCACCGTGCCACCCCACAAATCTAAATCCATTCAATGTTCCACTGGATACTTGCCCTTCAGAATGGGAAAAAACAGGCTGAAGCTTGTGTTCTGCTAAATTGCTTATATTCCAGATGAAGAAAAAGGAAAAACACACCCGAAACTTTGGACTTAGAAATGGAATTTTATCCCAGTAGGCAATTGGAAATCATCAACCAATACTACCCTCATTTTTGTGCTATAGGGACAGACAACAGTCTCCTCTTCTGCTTTGACAAACATATAAAACTGACTGAATACAGACAAAGGTGTAACTTTACCAAAAAGAATCCAGAAGAAACACACATCAACAATATGCAGCACCACAGTCACCCGGCCAGACCCTACACCTGGAACAATACATTTACTTCCTCACAGGTTTTCCCCCATTTTTTTCCTCACTCCAGGAAAGTGACTGCTACTCTTCTCAATTCAAAACAAGCAGGTTTTAATTCCTAAATTTCATCAGTAGCCAGCTTGCATGAGAATTTAGAAAAAAGGAAAACACCTTCTCAGGCAGCAGACATTCCAATTTACCTTAAATTTTCACTTAACTGTATCTTTGTAGCAAGAAATTTAGTATGCGCATCTATGTTCTTTGATGTGAAAATTAGAAGATATTTGCATGCATCACAAATGTGGTCCATCTGCTTTACACATGACACAAATCCCAACAAAATGACTCGGTTTGCTCGTGAATCAGTGCTCAAGCAACGAGCCTTTAAAGTTAATTTATAATAGCTATCTGGGGAAAAGTACTATACTATTGATATGCATGAGAAAAAAGAATCAAAGAATGTCAAAGAAAGTGGCACTGAAACTTTTCCACAGTATTTGCCTGAACGTAAGAGCTGTTATAAGCAGTCAGACTTCAGGTCTGCAAAGTTAAATGCCATCTCTGGTGCTGGCTACTAAGAAAAGGATCCTTTTGCTTGCAGCTTTCTTTAATAGAGGCTTCTTGAGTCAGGGACTGTAAACAGACTACTGAATTAAATAACCAGTGATGAATGTATTCTGCAAGAATTCACCTGATCTTTCTTTAAACTTCTGGCCTCCATAACATTCATTCATGCATCTTATTACCACAGTTTATTTAGGTACTATATGACCCTTACAAGGAGACATTTCAAGCAGCAGGAAGGATGTTACGAATTTTTCTGCTTTCCCAGGATTAGAAGAACACAAATACACCTAAAAATCGTTTTAGCACTTATAATCTTAATGAAATATTATGCTGTTCACAGATAGGATCATGAGCAGGAAAAACAATTCCAACAAAAATTTTTCCAAGGAAGGTAAAAAGTCTATTGGACTCCCCTCTTTTCATGCTTCCTAGTTCTCTTTAGAGACAGGAACTTTTTTCTTATATTAAGGACAAAACTCATCTTCTGTTTTCTGACCAAACATAAAACCTAAGCCCTGGGCACAAGGATGTTGCCTAAAATGGTCTGCAAATACGCAAGCAGTAAACGGCACCTCGAGCAGAGGTAAAACCAGACTCTATTTTATTAATCTCTTCCAACCACCGAATGACCTTAAACATAGGCACCATACTATTGTTCTCATCCAAATACTGTCCATGGCATGGGTCAGCCTGATTCAGATTTTACGCAACGCTACATTGGATATTTTGCTTCCCATATATATGATTCAGATTGCCTTTAGACAAAAAACAGATCCTTCATGTGCAAAATGACTCCCTTTGTTTGTGACACTGTTTGCACTCACTGTCTGTTGCAGCAAAAGGATTATAACTGTCTTAAGGACTTTAAGAGAACATGTTTGCTTTGGTGGAGTTTTGGGGTTTTTTGGTAAGTTTGGTGTGGTTTTTTGGGTGGAGGATTTTTGTTTGTTTTTAAAACTAACCACCACACTAAAGGTATTACATAGTTGTAATTCATCTTACCTTTCGGTGTATTCTCAGAGTGATCTCTCTCCGGTCCATCCAGGATGTTTAGCTGTGAAATCTCTTCTGCGCTCACTCTCAGCCAGGCATTGTTAGAGGCTGCCAGATCTTTTGAGGAAAGGGAATATTCCAGCTCACAAGGAGATTCAAAATTGCAGTCAAATACTAGAAAAAAGAAAACAGACATAGAACATAACATATTCATTAAATCCAGCCTCCTCTGTGCTGGAAGGTGTGTATACACATTCATTTTATACTTTATGTTATACAATGAGGTTGAAAGATATGGAGGAAGTCCATAAACAGACAGGCAAAAACGTGTCCAAAATGGACTGCACAGAGCGGTTCGTTATGGAGGTAGCAGCAAATCAAGAGGAAGGCCCAAGAGCCAGTAATTCCCCTTCAAGGATGGACAAAAGGGCAGTACAGGCTAAAGCAGGGAAAGACGTCATCTAGACTGAAAAGGAAATAGATTAAATAGATAAAAACAGATAAAATGGGACAGAAAGCCAATCTCTTCTGGGATGCTGGTTCAAATTCAACCAGGACCATTACAGTGCACAGACTACTGACATGCTTCATAGTCATGTTCCATCTCAGTGAGCACAGGACTCTGCAAAGCGAGTCATATATCCTGGGCATATGGGACATGCTGGTAGCCATAGGCACTGTACCCCGCGAAGCAACCTTCTGACTCCCTGGGTTTGAAACGCTTCACTGAGGCAGCAGAAGCTTGATCTGCTGCTGCAAAACTTTAGCCTCCAGGCAGTATAGCCAGCATCTGCCTCTAGCACAGCCGTTTCTTTTGAGATGTTTCTCTTTCAGAAACCAATTACCCTGCTGGTGCAACTATGATTCACTTCCCAGTGTCCAATTTACTATCACACCGTAATTCAAGTTGCTTAACAACACATGCAGCAATAAGCTGCATGGATTTTACCTTTAATCGTCAAGATTGCTAAATTTTCTGGAATGCCCTGTATACACTTGCTTTTGTCACCACAGTCAGCACTCAACACAATATTCAGTAAAGGAAAGAAACTTTTCTGAACTAACTCAACGTTTCTGAAAAGCCCAACAAAAAAAAAAATACAGGTTTTTTTGGAGTTTTCTACACTGTCTACTGTCCTGCCGTATCTATGCAAGTGGAACAAATAATCTGAATTGACATTAGTCAAATTAACTAACTTTTTTTAAAACTTCAATTACATTCTCTATTAAACATCTAATTTCTCCTTAGTGTGCACAGATTTATGTAGTTCAGCCTATTCTCCTGGTGATATAACATTTTCTAATCTGAAGGTTAATACTGTTGCCCTCTCACTATACTTTTCCCAGCTAATTTGCCTTTTTTAACAGCAAGCTGGAAGGAGCAGAGCCTATTTTTCCAGTTTATATTTGATTTTCTTAATCAGGTGTTTTATCATTCGCTCAGCATTTTGAATGCTTCAGAACATCATGGAAACAATATAATGTAAGGAATCCATATACACCGCAAAGCAGCAGTAAGAAGGATTATACATATTTCCTGAAATTTGAACGCACAAGTTGCTACGCTCTTCAGGCCTCTGTTATCAATATAAATTTCATGATATATGAAGCACAGTTCAATGTAGGCAGCAGGGAACAGTGGATATATTCATGCTATACAGTTTACTACTGCAATATCATACCCAAACCTCAGACCACTTATCTCTAGTCCCTTAGATGTTCTTTCAAAAAAAAAAAAACAAACCCAACATTTTTTTAACCGTATAAAGTGTTAGGAGTCTATTGAAATTTGTATCAAAGCCCAAATGGACAAAAGAGCAACCATATACTCAACTGCATCTTACAGAAGACATACCCTCATTACTGTATAGTTTAGTCACAGGGAACACCTTGAGTACTATGTGCTTTAAGGCATTGTCGAAAAAAAAAAGACAGGGGGAGAAACACACCTCATGCAAGGACTTTTTTGACAGAACCCACAGGACGACAGAAGGGAAAGCCCAGGCCAAGAACAACACATGGCAAGAACAATCATTTCAAATCAACTATTTCATTCTTCGTGGGCTTCTCTCCCCCACCAGTCTGGCATATTTTCATGAGCTTTCCAGCAGTCACTGTTTGCTTCCACTCCTTGCATCCAGCTCCTGGGAACAGAAGCCTTTGTGCTCCTTACCCTCTTGCCCCCAAGCAGAGAAGCCCTTCACGGATATCCACAAGGCACTCTCATTTTCCTTCTCCAGTCCTCGCCCCCTGACACTCTAATTACGGTGCCTACAAGCACTTGACAGCCAGCTCAGCTCCCCTGTTCAGTCTCACTTTCCAGAACCTCCTCCTCAAAAGAGGAGCTATGAATTGGTTGTGAAGCCCTTAACACAGCAGGCCTCTGACCTACAAGGGACAACTTAATTGGGGTATGTGATTAAATAACAGTCATCACATTTAGTGTTATGACCCCTGCAGACAACTGATGCCTCTGCCTGAAGGGGTGAAAGTAAAGGAAAAAAAGGCATGTAGCAATACTATTTCCTTCCCTTGCAATGAATAGCCTACAGAAAAGTGGATATGATCTAAGATGTCTGTTGTGGTCAAGCTGAACAGCCTTTACAACAGGTTATTCCTTCACAGAGGAGGAGACTACTTGGCTCACACATCTGAGAGCACCTGCGATTTAATGAAAACTTGCTTGCATCTTTTACAGGACTTAATAGTTTGCCCCACATCACCAGATAATCTGCACTCTTCATAGGCTCTTATTGAAATGAA
This sequence comes from Chroicocephalus ridibundus, assembly GCF_963924245.1. Classification (NCBI taxonomy): domain Eukaryota; kingdom Metazoa; phylum Chordata; class Aves; order Charadriiformes; family Laridae; genus Chroicocephalus; species Chroicocephalus ridibundus. The sequence goes on from NC_086286.1 coordinate 16,122,630, forward strand.
TCTTGTATCAGAAACAAATTTCTGTCCTATTATCCTATTCAGTACAAAGAAACGATGTTATGGCAAAGAAATGTTATCTGATGCAACACAGCAAAGTCTATGCAAACAGCATCCAGTCATCCAAGCCTAACATTAACTTGCTACCCTCAAGCTTTTCTTCTTTTGCTATGTCCTTCAGTATTGACAATGTAATATACTTTATAAAAAAAGCATTATATACAATGCATACATTTGTTTCACTGAATAGCTGCTCTTGGTGTGGTAGCTGCTGCAAGACCATATAAACCACATTTGCAAATACAGAAGCTTCACAATATTTGAATTGCTGTCAATTATTGTCTTAACATGTTTAAACACGACACCAAGTTTATTTTTTTCTTGCCCAGCTAAACACATAAAGAAGTAGCCATATGCCTTTGGAAACTGAATAAAAGCCATTCTACCTTTTCTGAAAAACAGCAAGCACTGCAGGAAAGGTAATTAAATCTAACACAACTTTCAGTAATTACTTTTCAAACCTACTACCAATATAAATTGACTAGATACAGAGCTTTAGGACTGTGAATAGTGTGCCTAGTCAGTAAAGTGGGGGGGGTTTTGTGATTTTTGGTGGTTTTTTTTAAAGAGATGTCACAAAGATTTATATCTAGTATATGCATTTATGCCACAGCTATATTGACATTATAGATCCTAAAGGCTCTATAGGAATTTAAGTTCCAGCAAATTGCAAAGTCTCTTTTTAATAACATTGCAAAAAACCCAATCCCTTGTCCAACAATCTTTTGCATCTGCAACCACCGTATGCTAGAGAAACAGAACAGCTAATTTATTAGAAGTCTATTTCATCATTACACCTTTAAAGAGGAAACAAAAGTGATTCTTATAATCAAATCAAGATAAACACCTGTTTAAGAAAGGCTGTAGGCATCAATCATTTCAATTTCTGGTAGGTAAGAAGATACAGGATACCAATCACAGACTGAAAAGTAAATTAAACTACTATCCAATTGAAAAGACAGTGGAATCTGTGAATGTCTAATGACGTTAGAGTTTTGTGAGTGCTTCAATTTATTTATTTTTAGTCAACATACTTAACAGCAATAATTTGTGCACAAACAACTAAAATATCTGGCAACTACATCTGTTTCAATTAAACTCATTAGAGTTTTCTAATAAACAAATATCTTAAAATAGTACTATAAATAATATGCCAAAACACAGTAATCTGCAGGAAATATCCTCTTACATTGCTGCAGGTCAGATTATGGATCATTCGCTCTTTGAATGATCTCAGATCATTTACGTAACCACACATCACAGAAACATGCCTTATTTAGAACAAAAATACTCTAATTTAAAGAGATATTAAAAGCCTATTGTTTTTAAGAAACTAGTCTGATTATCCTGTCTTCATCTGCCCAACAACAGACTAGGTTTATTTGTTTTAAACGACCTCTCCTTTAAACCACAAAAACCTTACCAGCAGGTGATTTCCTTTTAAGACTGCTCCTTTCTAGTTCTAGTGTGCCTGACTTAAAAGGGTCCTTTTCACTCCTGGTCTGCTGACTCTTACAAATCACTCCTCTTATTACTCTCAGCTGGTCACCCCTTTGGAAAGGTGTGGTTGTTTTCTAACCTCACTACAACGGACAAGGGAGTGGGTTGAGGTTCTCTGTTCTCAGAAGGACCAGCTTAGAGATATACATCCTACCTGGCATCTCATTATCTTAAACACAACTAATTTATACTACTTCTACAGACACAAATGCACAATGTAGAGGCCACTTACAGCGATCAAAATGGGACCACAGCCTCCCTCAAGAACACACCTCTTGCAGCTGCAACAATCGCAACAGCAGTATAGAAACAGATAAAATATTCTTGTGCAGGATGTCTTTTTTTATATAAATATTGACAGATATTCCTTGTGGAGGAGACATAATTTAAATTGTATAGTAGAGATGTGCTCTGCTGAGTGAGCTTTGAGACCTCCATCAATACCCACTAACCTCTATTATACTCATGTTATAAGGCCTATAAGCTTTTAATTTATGACAGGGAAATGACAAATTGATTTTCCAGTTATTAATCCTAGAGACAGAGCCAGTTCCTAAAGCCTTCCCCATTCCCTTTGGATAGAAAAGGGCACAGGGTATTCAATCTAAGGGTTTTGATTGCCTCATCAGGCCCTTCTGAATTTCTATCCACCAGTACAGGGGTACAATGTGGCGTGATACAAGGAAGCCTACAGCACTAAGTATTTCTCCCCAAAAATGGAGCATAAATAGGAGACCGTGCTCTCTGGCTGTCAGCTCAGCAGATTGCCGAACACCCAGGAGGACCTCGTGGAAGAAGGCACACCAAATACAGGCCTGGCCCTTGGAAGCGGGCCCTTTGCTGGCACAAAGAAGGGGTGAAACTCTTTGCAAATGGATCCCTAGTGCCACCTTTCCACCGTGCAACTGGAGGTACAGCAGCAATTTAAAATGAGCAACTCCACCAGACGATGGAACAGCACAGAAAACAACACAAGGGGAAAGGGAAAAAGGTGTCAGCAGTTGCACAAATTAAAGAAAAAAAACAACTGCAGGGTTTAACTGCCTTGTTTCTGCCAAGAAAGCAAGCCTGAAGAGATATTTTCACCTGCTTCCTTCCATTGCTCAGCACTAAGAAAGGGCAAACCGGCACATTTTAAGGAATAGTATGACATGTATATCCCTGCCAGGTACCCCAGGCCTTACCACCCCAGCAAATGCCTGCGCTGACAGTAACTGCCTGGTCTTTGGGCTGCTGCTCCAGGAGCTGACAAATGTGAGGGCAGCAGCATGGCGTGACAGGGAAGGGGAGGAACTGGGGAGGCACTCAAGGAGCCCCATGGCATCGCTCCGTACAGCGCGGCTTTGGGGTCCATCCCGCCTGACGTGCCTCAGTTAGTGCAAGCGAAGCGGTGAGGAGAGCAGCTGTCAGCACACCAACCCCTCTCTCCCTGCCCTGAGGAGAGGCCTGTGTTTGTCAGGGACCTCCTTTTAATTCGAAGCTACTTAGAGATGTGTCCTTCCTCCTCACCAGCAAGTCTTCATGTATGCTCCCCCAACCTTGAGTGTCGATGTCCAGTCGGGGTGAGCCTGTCCCCACTCTCTCCCCGCTAGGACGCCCAGCCCGCCCCACCCAGCCACCGCCCCGGCGGCCATTTTGTGATCCCTGGGGCCAGGCCAGGCCCAGAGCCCTGGCCGAACCCCAGTGCCGGGTAAGGTGGCCAGGCCCTCACCTAGGGGATGGGGACATGTCCTTTTGGCCAGCTGGGGTATGGGGGAGGACAGGAGGTGTCGCAGTAGGGGTCGGTGAAGGCAGACCCTCAGCGTCTTGCCCCCTTTGCCTCAGGTCCCCACACACCCTTCAAGGCAGTGCCCTGTCCTTTCCTGCTGCCCAGGGCCTCTTCCTACCTGCTCGCTCCGCAGAGGCTTCCCAGCCCCTCCACCTCCAGCTCACCAGGAAGGAGTGGGGCCCATCCCTGACAGGGATGGCAGGACAGCAGCCCTGGCCCTGTCAGGGTGGCAGGAGGCCACCAGGCCTGCGCTGCCACTGGTGCCGGAGGGGGCCCATATTGCCGGGCCAGCCCTCACAGGTGCATGCCCCCGAGGGCTCGTCAGAGCTCGCTGTGGGCCAGGAAGATTTCACAGCAGCTGGTTTATCCCTGGCATGTTTTGGGCGAGGGTATAGCTGAGGCACGCCACCCACTGAGCAAGGTCAGAGCTGACTGCGCCAGCGCTGCTCGTCCCCTCACTGCCCACTTTGAGAGGAAAACCTGCCAAGGTTTTCTGCCAAGGTGGGGGGGGGAAGCTATTAAAATTCGATGGCTTTCTGAAGAAATAATGTTTTAGAGGAGCAGTACTACACCCCAGGAGGCATAAAGACACCTGCTGCATAGGAAGAGGGAATGGCCCCCAGGAAGAGGGCCAGTGCCAGGCGCAGGACGAGCTGCCTGCCTCCCCAGGGAGCCCAGGGATCTCCTGGTACCAGGAGTGTTTAAATTAATCCCCTGGGGAGTGAGCCACAGCTGCATGGGCCACTGCTTAGAGAAAGCAGCAATAATGCAACCATTCATTTATTTGTTAAGAGAATCTTTAAAATGACAGCAAATACTTTATATCCACCCAGCTCCTCAGTGCACACCAGGGACTGAATCACCAAAATCTTTGACAGCTGCTTTGTTCGGTGGAAATCAAGCTACAAAGAAGAGGGCCAGGACTCCTTTATCAATCAATTATAAGCACAGTCTTTCAAGACAGCTACAGAGAGAGGTGTGAGGAGAACAACCAGCAATAGCACTCATTTTCATTCTTCAGCTCTGAGAAGTGACAGAGCTCATCCTCCACACAAGAAATATTTGTCCACCAAGTCTCCCCTGCATGCAGCAAAAACAATAAATGAAAGTGCATTTTTAATGCCAGTTCTGGCCAAAAGACTGAAGTACCGACTAACAGCCATTGTTAGAAAACATGCTCCAGTTGGCGCAAAACAGTGGTTGGATGAACTGTCATGTTTTGACAATTCATACAAGGGACCTCTTGCATGAAGTTTGAGAGATCTCTAGAGAAAATGAATACTTGAGAGACAGGGAGAAAAGACATTTGTTGTCTTACTGTATGTTATTTTATTATTGAAAAAATGTTGAGCTGTCATCGGCATATTGTCTACAGATGAAAGAGGATATAAGGAAAAGAGTAACTTGAAAGAAACTAAAAATTTCTCCCTAATAAGATTTTTTTCATCTTTCTTGCTTAGCACAGCCTCCAGTTTAGCTAGACAGATGCTGCTTTTCCCGTCATTTTCCTCCCCCTGGATTTCAGCACCATTGCACGTGGCAAAAATACCATCTAATTGTTAAACAATTCTTGCATATGTATATGGGGTCACCGCATCTGCTATTTTTTATCAAGCAATTCTATTAATCTGGTGTGAATAACTGCTGTTAATTAAAGTCTTGCGCTATTATAGTCATAACACTATTTCCAAAACTATGTGACAGAACTTCTAAGACTGCAAAAAGGATGTTTGAATTAAGGTAGTACATCACTTTTGCAATATCTTTACTAAGAAAGAATTGATTCATTTTACCTCTGGGACAAAGTATTATTCTCCTCATTCCTCCCCTGACTTTATTTCACCTTCCAAATAGGAACTTGTTGTAACAATTAGTTCATATCCATGCCACGATGAGCTAAGTGTCATGATGGCTTTATCATTCTGAAGACATCAGTATTAGTCTGATTTGTTGTAGATTTTTAAAACAAGTAGTCATAGGAACCTAATTGTAACACAAATTCATATGGCTGGTGCCCTCTTTCTCTCCCTTTTGTTTCTCTTCCCTTTTGTTTGAGCTTTGTGTCAGCAGTATCTATCTGGTATCCAACTCACATGAACAAAATGGTATTTTGAATACGTGCACATGAGTACTTGAATTCAGCAAGCTGCACATGACCTACCAGAGAAAAAAAATCAATAATCTGACACGTCACTGAGCGACCGCCATGCCACTAACCATCAAATACACAGCGAGAATGACCCCAAAATATTCCACAGTAAAATTAGTCCAATGCATTTTTTATTTTTTTTTTTAGCAAACCCAATTCAGGAAATGATGAACTCATCACAGACAACATTCCATTAGAAAGTGTAAAAAATAAAAAATAAAAAAAAAATCAAACAACAACAAGCCTGTCAAATTTGTTTTCTGAAGACATCGAGCTGAGTGAAATTATTAATAAATTGTTAATAGAGGCCATCCTTTGGATTATGCTTTTAGTCCCTATTAAATCAAAGCTGTGAATAATGATGCACTCTTGAAGGTATGTGCTCCTCCTCTGCTGAACTCATCTTTTGTAGACATTTGTAAGCACACTAGTCATTTGGTAGCCGAATCTGCTATTTGCCCCTGAGTTTTAGTCCCAGTTAACTGTGGAATCCAAAACACCACTATTTCCTAAACATCGGGGGGGGGGGGGGGGGGAACAAAAAAAAAAATAATCTGTAAACTGTATTGCAGAAGTGTGACACAGCCTGAGAGAGGTACTTCTACATTTTGCACAGAGCTGGTTCAGAACAGCCAAGGAGCTCAGCTGCCCCTGGGGGATCTGGCAAAGAGATGCACAGAGAGCGCAGTGGCGTAAGAAGAGCTAAAGCCACCTCCTGCTTCCCAAACAGTCCAACATGGCAACCCTTAAGGCCGTTACTCTCATGAAACGTGTTCTTCTTTCAAAACAGAATTTAGATGGGCTGAATCGCATTGGGTTTTTTTCCAGCTGTTTGCAGTTGCCACCATACCCTTGCCAGGCTCATGCTCCAGGTTCAGTGTTGTTGGCTGGCCGGGGTGGGGATGTAGAGGATGAGGCAGAGAGGGGGGAATTAACTGCATGAAGGCTTCCAGGCTTTCGGGGGTGCCCGTCGTCTGGAACCCCTGTTACAGAAGCTTAATGGATTTTATGCGGTGGACAATTGATTTCTTATACAATACCTATACAGAAGAGAAAATTAATATTCAACCAACCAGGACAAGAAATGAAATATGTGTCTGGGTGCAGTTAATCATGTAACCCTCAGGACAGAGTTCCATCAGTGCTGCAAATGAGAGATTAATACGCTACCGTAAGTCTACATACGCAAAAGGCATTAAAAGTTTTTTGTAGCCACATGAAATAGTCTGGGCGTACTTCAAAGAGAACAAAAGAAAACACAAAAATATGGAGATTTAAAGATTCCTCCTGTCCTGCAGGTTGAACTCACAGATAATTCTGACTTCATATGGGGTTTTTTTAAGTCTTTATTTTCTAATAGGCAGGTGGATTTTGCATCTCTGAGATGGCAGATGATTAATCAATGCTTGGATAGAGACAAACCTAGAAACCTCTAGACAAGAAAGGAGAAGGTCTTGTGAATCATAGAACCATAGGGTTGGAAGGGACCTCTGGAGATCATCTGGTCCAACCCCCTGCCAGAGCAGGGTCACCTAGAGCAGGTGGCACAGGAACGCGTCCAGGCGGGTTTGGAATGTCTCCAGAGACGGAGACTCCACCACCTCTCTGGGCAGCCTGTGCCGGTGCTCTGCCACCCTCAGGGTAAAGAAGTTCCTCCTCATGTTTAGGTGGAACTTCCTATGCTCAAGTTTGTGCCCGTTACCTCTTGTCCTGTCCCTGGGCACTACTGAAAAGAGCCTGGCCCCATCCTCCTGACACCCACCCTTTAAGTATTTATAAGTGTTGTTAAGGTCCCCCCTCAGGCATCTTTTTTCCAGACTGAAGAGACCCAAATCCCTCAGCCTTTCTTCATAAGAGAGGTGCTCCAGTCCCCTAATCATCTTGGTAGCTCTCTGCTGCACCCTCTCCAGCAGTTCCCTGTCCAAGAGTGAACGCATCACTCTCAAGTGTCCTGTTGTGCCAGTGATTATCTTTTAGGATTGTCGTGTATAGTTTCAAAGATACCATCAAGCACTGTTCCTGCCAGAAGTACTACAGGCAGTCCGTTAGAATTTTTAATACCGAGCACAGGAGCAGGGAACTTAGTTTGGCAGAGTAAGCAGGACCCTACATTTCAATTTACTCAGCCTTTCAATCCAAGAGATTTTTTCAATAGCAGAACACAAGAAAAAAGTAATGAAGACAACTAATATTGCCCCATTCCAGCAATGTCAGACAGTTAATTAGATGGGTCCTATCAGATGATTAGGCAAACAAAGTTTTGACAGAAGTTTTATAGAGCATTCTGTGAGCTTAATCATGCTGGAAGCAGGGAGAAAAGCTTCTGACAGAAGAGGAAAACACTCTATTAGTAAAGGACTGCTGGGTTTTATTTCTGCTAATGATTTTGGTGTGATTTTGGATTAACTGCTTAATCAGAAGGCGGGGGTGGGTCCTGGGACAAGGTTACTCGCCTAGAACTTGGATGGTCTAAATTTGCCTTCTGCCTTGCTCTGCTGAGTCCCTGTGTGCCCTTCACAGAGCTGTTCAGATCCAGAGCAAATAATCAGTTGCTGAAAGGCACTGTCCACCCCTGTCATGCTCATAGCTGTTCCGGACAGAAATCTAGATCCCTGGGAAGTTTACTAATAAACATTCAGGTGCATATACGCTGCAGGTATGCAGAGGAATAGAGAGAAGTTTTAAGAATTGCCCTCTTAGGCTTGGGCTATGCTTGCAGGCTCTACTCCACATACCACATGCTGCATATCTGAAGTGGCAGGAAGTATGTCCGCTTAGTGATGCTATGCAGTGTTCCAGTCTGAAACGTGTGATTTTGAAGGCTACTGCTGCCCCTTTCATGTAAAGGAGGTTCTGCCAACTTCTGGAAATGTTAAAGTGCAAAGCTAGAAAAAAAACCCAAATTACTCCTGCCCCTCTTCAAGATTCTGCAGTGGTTTCAAGGTAAATATCCTGAATTATACCTACTGAGGGAGAAAACAGTTTAGACTTGTCCTGAGTGAAGACTGTATTTTGTGTAACACCTCATCAAATTCTTGCCTTTCCTTGCAAAACAGATGGTTGGAATATGGTAGAACTTGGTCTTGTGCAACCAGCTAAAATCATAATAAATCATTTCTGCTTAGATGCAGTACATTTATCTCCATGTGATGCTGTCAGATGGAATCAACGCTTTTAGGTTTTAAGAACAAAGCCTTCCCTTAGAATGGTATTACTGAGAAACTCACAGTTTAGGAAGAAGTAATAAAGGATAAATTAAAAATCATCCTTGCAACATCTGAGAAAACCAAGTGAGGGGAAGAAAGATTGTACTACTGTCCCTTCCAAAATGAAATTGGTGTGTCCTCATCGTTCAAGCAGATACAACAGCTAGGAGCAGATATTGTATGCCAGTGGAAAGAATATATATTGCACACATAAAAGGCTGCAACATAAATTTGAAGAAATATGGGACTCCTTCATATAGGTAGGTCAAACTTTTCCCTCAAGCAGATAATTACAGGCTTGGGGTGAGTAAATCTTATTAGCCTCTCAGCACCTTATCTCCCCTCATAGAGACTGGTAGTAGATATATAGTAGATATATTCTACTTCAGCCACTTTCTGGATTGCATATTAGATATTGCCTTATACAGTCTGGTCCTAACTACGACCATAGTATTTCACAGCAGAATGGCTATGGTTTGTCAGCAAATAGGTCATACCAGAGAACAGGGAAAAAATAAGTTCGGTACACAGCTCTTCTCTTTATAGTATCACTGGATTCCAATGCAGCACCCTACTGTTACAGTCCGGGACCTTGCTTTTGAAGGAGCAGGGCAGGTTGGGCCAGCCAAGGTCACTAGCCACCTCCATGGAGACGGTGATGGGCCAAGAACACGTCAGGACATCAGCCTGAACCTAGGCTGGGCTGAAATGGGGCTTCTGGGTCCATGGGCCCCAGGGGTGCCCGGTAAGGGACAGTAGGGCTTATTAGGGCCCTCAGGGCCTGACAGTAAGGATATTTTACCATCAAGCATTTCACTTGCATTGTTTTGCTCCAGTATTATACCAAAATCCTTAGGCAGTTAGTTACAATCTCTTGAGAATAACATATAAATGCTACTCACTGTGTCGTCCTCTATGGGAGAAGAAAGGGGATGTATCTCTCATGATCCAGGTCAAGTTCCAAGCAGAGTAACCAGGAGGAAGAGACGTGCTGCTTGCTGGGAGATCGGAAGTGCTCAAACCTTTCATTAAAAAAAAAGAAAAATAAACATTATGTACGATGTAGCTGTTTGCATACTACACATCAAGCACAAAGATCTTAAACAGCTTTATAGACCATATGCAATATCTATTACTTCTTGGTTGGTTCTTCCTTCCTGATACACGTGCGCAGAAGGAGACAGGAGAGAAACTGCTGTACAGAGCAAAATTATCATCACCTAGGAAAACCGTAAACTTTAATCTCACACTGGTTCTAAGTTCTCTTTGACATTTCAGTCCCTCAATTTATTGTTTTAAAGTTTTGTTCACACGTGGAGATCCCATACGTGGAACAGGCCAACACGTACCCAGCTCCTGTTCAACAACCTAATGCATCTCAAAGATGCTTTTGGGGATTAGACTACTACAGTGACCCAGAACAGGTGAGGATCTGTACAAACCTGCACTAGCTCCGCAAGACAATCAATGATATTAGAGGGGCAAAGAGAAACAGTATCTGAAATAACACGCAAGGTCAATGAGCAAACGAGAACTCTGTAAACTTTGAAAGCACAGATTTTCCCTGTGAATGTTTCAGCTGGATTTTCTGAAGATTCTCATCTCATTTTTCGAGTATTCTCATCTCATTTTTCGAGGTCTTCAGGGCAAAGGTAGGATTTAACTTTACAGAAATACAGGCAGGCAAAACTTGTGTTTGGAAGGTTGGTTTGATGGAACAGAGTAAACCTCTAGATTGCTAATATGTTCTGATTTCTCAGAGAAGCCATAAGGAATTTGTTCTTCAGAAAGAAAATAAAAAGTACTTTTTTCTGTTCTATTAAATAATATTTTTGTCAATAATACTACAGCTGCTTACTTGAATTCTTTTAGTTTAGGTGCAAGCCTAAGCTTCACTGTAATAACAGCAAAACGATTTGATAATACCTCCTAATAAAAGTTTGGTAAAACTTTCTGTAACAATAGGAATTAACTAACTTAGAGTAATAATTAATTCAGAGTGCTGAAGAACTGTCCTCTTGAATGGATAAATAGTAACGGATAATAAAAGACACATTTAAGAGGATAATAGTAAACGTGGTAAACAGCTGAAGCCTTGGGGAAAACGCTGCTTTGATTCTGTTAAAGCTCTGCTTAGCCCAGCTTCCCACTTCCACTGATTGAAAATTTCATAGGGACTTGTCAGAAGCTTAAATACCAACTGGTAGTCGTGCCCTATCTCATTCTCGGTGCAATCTCACTTTTAGCACACTCCTGTAACTGAGCAACGATAGTGAAACAAAGAGAAAAATAACCATTCTTATGTGAGAGCTGCAACTCTTGCTCATTGCTTAGAGTAATAATCTTCAGATAAGAAGGGACTTCACCCTGTACTGTAAGCCATTCTTGACTGGAAAAAAATTAATATCCCTAATGGCTCAATTAAACCTGGTCTCCATGCTAAGTTACGGTACAATAACTAAATATCCACTATTGTCTGGAATGTAGCAACACAGAAGATCAGGCCAGTGATTTATGAGAGTAGGTATCAAACCTAGCGTCCTGCCTTCAACTGTGAATGATGAAGTGGTAAGTAACTATGGAATAACCTTTATATTGGCTTTTCCTTCCTAACATCAAGACACAGCTGACACGTCTTTCAGTAGCCCCTGATACGGTTGGTTGTGGCAAGTAATGTCAGGTTTCATTACAATAGTTATAACAGTTGCTAAAAGCAGATTTTTTCCTACAAATGTGCTTCACTTTGATGCTAATATAAAAATAATAAATAAAAGAAGAATATTAATAAAAAATGAGCACCTGAAATAAGCTGGTTTTAAAAGCAGTGTGTGTTTTGCCTGATGTGAGATGTCTGACCAGTATCGATATCCCTGCTTTGTACATCTGTACCCAGTGACTCTCCAGAATGGGCAATGATTTAATATCCTAAACACCAATCACGGATCTCCCACAGGCGAGAACTCCGCGGCCTCTTTATCCCTAAATAGACCGAAGCATACGTAGATGTTATGCACTTAGAGAGCCAAGCCTTGGGGTTGCAATCCTGTGAAAACTTCACACAAACCTGAAAAACTGACCTGCTCCCCATCTGTGTTCCCATGGCAAAAATCACCTGAGACAAAGTCACTGAGGTGCGTTTCTCTCCTTAATGCTGCAGCCACAGAACTCAACATTAAATCACTGCTCCTACCCTGACCAGCCTTACCTGGGAATTAGGAACGCAACAATCAGCTGCGATACCCCAAATTCCTTGGCACTCCTCACCTTCAGAAAAACGCCTCTGACAACTGGAACGCACTACACACTGCGTTCTTCAGAAACCGTGCCTACCTTCAGCCTCAGCCAAGTGGAAATGTTCCTTCTGTCACCAATATATACCAATTGAGATAAAAAGAATAAAGTTGAAAATCTGAGCAGAAAAGACAGGGCAGTCCAGGCACCCGAGCCTCCCCTCTATGAGCAGTAAGAGGTGCATAAGAGATAACATAAAAAATTGAAAGTTTTTCTCTATTTTTAAAAAACGGAATGGATTCAGTTCAATTCATTTCAACCTAAGAACTGCTTTTTCCCCATATTCTTTAGGATTAATTTTGGAACTTCATCTCAAATGATTTGCTTGGGCTATTGGTCTGAACTTGAAGACAAGAAGATTGTATCAGAAGTTATGAATCTTTCCCAATTAAGTTATCTTCAGAGAAAGATGCTGGGTAAAAGGTTTTTGTATAGCCAACAGGCTACTCTTCACAGTGAGGAATGATTTGATTTCAGAGTGAGCTATAGGTTAGGAAAAGGAGAGACCTTTCCTCTTCCACCCTCAGGGCATTTTACATCCAGAAAGGTAATTACAGAAGACTGTATCAGCTAAACAAATGCTTCTCGCGCAGCAAGGGTAATGCAAACGCACACTACACCGTAGCCGTTTTACAAAATAAAGGTTTTTTTCCTCCCCTCTCCAAAACAATTCATACTGAAGCCAAAAGCACTATGAAAATTTTGTCTCCTCCTTTTTAGATATGTTAACTTCCCATCCCAGTTGTTAGTACCAGGGTGCTCTGTCACTTGTCAACAGTAACCCTAACCTTTAAAAAAATTAATGGATTAGGAACTGGAAGCTGACAGCTCCATTTTTAGTAGCTAGAAGTATGGCAAGGTACAACAGAGGTTTCTTTGATATTCCTGCCTAAAGAAATATCCAGGGCCAAATCATGACCAAAGGTACTCCATCACAGCTAGAAACGCGCACCTGAAGAGAACATTTGACATTTCTGGTTTTAAACCTGTGCAAAGGAATCTCCTTAGGGGATGTGAAATTCATTCGGCTCACCAAGAGTTTTGGTAAAAAAATAAAAAATGTTTCATGTATACTGAAGTCAAGCCTCTAGGCCACAAATTCATTAAATTAAATATTTATGTATTATTTTAATGAAAAATACCTCTTTAACAGAATAACCCTGCATGTTCACATAAGAATGGAACAACAAGAAAATCTTTCTACTTGGGTCATTTTTAAACAAACAGCATTTCCTCCCTTTTTTGCCCTTTCTGGAAGAAGGAAGAAAGATCCCCAGCAATTAACATATGGAGGTTTTTTTTAAGTTCCGTGCAGTGCAAAAACGTAATTGAATTTTTATCAAAACACCCATGCCTTTTTTAACCAAAAAGTGCACCTACATGTAACTGAGTATTGCTCATTACTAGCTTTGCATATTGCTCCATTACTCAATGGATAACCTTTCTCACTTTGCTGAGCTGTATTATTCCCAGTTTCTCAGTGGTGAACCTGAGGTGACAAACCTGCATGTACCTGTACTCTAGATTTCAGAGTTGCCAGGGATGTGTAAGTTAATAACTGAGAGTAACGTGTACTTTCAGCTACACCTACATCTGGAAAAATATCTCAAAATCATTCATATTTGTTTGCGTAGAAATCAGAAATCAACATTAGTAGTGTTTGTGGCTCTGGTTTATAACAGCAAGCGATAGAGACGTTATGAGCAAATAGTACAATGATGTGTTTAGAAACAGCCTCCATTAAGATCTGAATTTTCCAGTCTCTGGGGAAGCCAGACATTTCAAAAAACGTTATCCCAGTTTTAAGTAAAAGGTAGCAATTTTCCACAGAAAGAATATTACACAGTTATCTTTTCCCTGATTTAAAAAAAAAAAAAAAAATCTAATCAGGACAAAGCCAATTTCACTTCATTAAAACTGCCAAAACAAAAATTTTACAGACACCTGTACTGCCCTGGGTATGGAAACCTCTGTGGACTTCTGGGAACCAGAGGCAGGCCAAAGACGTTCTGGGAAGAGGCAGATCCAACACTGCGGGGCCCTGAAGCCCAACATCTCCATCTTGCAAAAGAACCTCTCAGGACCCTGACGTTTATGAAGCCCTGGCTGGCTACGACCAGCAAGATGTTCAGGCTTGCCTCTCTCTAGCTGAGAGTGTATGCCCTTGAGGTCCTTGTAAAGGATTCCTGAGCTCCTGGCTCCACAAAAGTCTTTGGTTTCAGTTTTTGTGGGGTAAGGGGATGCAACCAGGGCAAAAAAGACTGCCTGAGAATTCCCTGTAAGCTTTTAAACTCACAACTGATCCTCAAAATCCCACTAACAGTACTCATACAGCCTCTTAGAAACTTTCGTTTTTCCCCTCTTCCCATCTACAAACATACTCAGTCATCCATGAAAGCGCAAAGAACACATTATATCGAGGTGAGCAAGCAGCACCAAAACCAACAAACAGCCCAAGTAAACGCTTTGTGAATAATCCATAGACTCAACTATGCTCATACAAATCATTGTCTAAATGACATTCAGAAGCAAAATTCAAATTCTGTTTACAGTCAAGCCAGAGAACGAGGCAAAGGGCAAGCTCATTCCATGCAGTTTCTTGCTCTGAATAGTTGGTGAGCGTTACTTACATTAATGGGTGGATGTACTCCAGGGTTTGTTTTTACAAACCTTTTCTAAAGTACAAAAATGTTCTCTGACAGTCTGTCAAGTTTATCTTTTTCAGTTGGAAAATATATTTAATAATGCATTATGTTACAATGATTTTATGTCATATTGAAAGCCTGATGAGTGCAAATAAACGATAGTACGTGTGTCACCGAACCCGTGCTGGATTGCTGTGGAGAAAAAATTTGCATTTAGTGGGCTGTAGCAGACCTGTGGATAGTGGATTCAGTCAGATGCACTGCATGAGGCATAGAAGTGATCAACAACGCTGACTGGCAGATGCTTGATGAGTAAATTTGGGAATAGCATACACTTCCTGTACATGAAGCATGTGTCACTAATAAGACTGTATTTAACTCAACAACTGTGTTATCCTTCTGGCCCTGACTAATTTTTTATAATTTTTTTGCCTTTGTAAGGCTTATTCAAACATTTTTTTTAGCCCCTTTCTGTTAGCAACGTATTTTTTTTACATCATCTTTTCACAGAGAATATTAACTTTTGATTGAAAAAACCCAAATGCCTCAAAACTGACTAATTCAATCAGCAAGTAGGTGCTCCACAGCCCCATTCTTTTCTACCGACTAGGCAGTCCCTCGACCTACCCCATCCCACGGACATTTACTGATGCAAGGAGAGTCTGCGCTAAATGGGGGAGATGCAGTCTGATCATCAGACCTTGGCTCTGGAAGAGGAGCACAGAACACCCAAATTACAATTCCACAAAAGCACTGTGACAGGGAAAAATTAACCAAGTATCACGTGTTGCTGCTCATTACAGGAAAAAAAAAATATTAAGATCCACATTTTATTCTTAAAAATGCAAGGGGAAACAATATTGGGTTTTTTTCTGCTTTCTGTGAATTCTTCTTGGCATTTGAATGTATATTGTAAAATCTAAGCAGCTTTTAATTTCTACTTTGAAAGCAAGTGGCATGCAAAGAGCATTAAAAAAAAAACAAACCCACAATTTAAATGACCAGGCTTATGTTCTACCCAGCTCAACTAATATAGTTTAAAAATATACTGCCATCTAGAGCATACACCTCAGATGCTCTGCAGCTGCTGAAGACCTGCCCAGTAAGAGACCACGAAACGGAAATGAATCACTGATAAAGAGCTCGGGGTCTCAATTACAGACCAGACCCGGAATAGCTTAAAGTTGTTACTCGTCTGCGTGCATACAAGAACCCAACTTTAAAAAACCCAACAGTAGAGTAATCTTTGCCCTAATAATCTTTTACAGCACAATTAAGTATCTCTGTGGGCAACAGAGGACTGAATGTTAGTTACTGAACTGCTCTCAACTCGGGTTTGTCCCCTCAAAAGTTGAGGCTGCTGGCAGGGATGCGCTTCTCCTGCCTGTCTAAACAAAGGGGAAAAGCCCTTCTAGCAGCAAAGCTCTACCTACAAACACATATCCAGAGTTTTGGATGCTTGTGCGTTGTATCAGCTTTTAGGTATTTTAGGATCGAAACTGGAAAAGGAGTGTTGGGAGGGTGACTTTGTGGGGCTGTGGTACTTCAACACAAGGCAATACTTGTCTTTGGACTGATAACCAATGTGTCTGAATTACTGACCAGTGAAAACCAGAAGCCATTACGTCCAGCTGTTTCCTACAGCACGGACAGACCTCCAGCCACTGCAGCCAGCAGGAAAGCGCAAGATAAAGTCTGTGCAATCGGAAACCTTTCCACTAAGGCACGCTAAAGTACTTCCAGGTTGCAGAGGCTCTGAATTTTTTCTGTACGTGTAAAAATAAAGTGATCCTTCCACTGTCGTCTGGGGTATTGGCCTACTGTAGCTTAGAAAAACCTCCAACAAAACTGAGGGGCAATATTAACGTTGGGTCCACGTGCGTCAACACTAGAGAGTTCCTCCATTCGCAGTCATGGGGAGCCCTCCAGTGCTTGCCGGACCGACCCCTAGAAGGACCCTCCGTTACAGCATTCCTCATCCAAAGGACTTCAGAGCAGCTGCTTACCAGTATATATGCTATACCAGTAAGATTCTCATCTGTCAGAACTGGGGTCCCAATCCCTCTTATTCTCAGTGTCCATCTATTTGCATGTCTCAGATTACTCCTCCACAGTACTTCCCCTGAGCCTGTTCCCAGTTAACATAACCTCTAGAAGCACAGTGGTCAGGCTTTCAAGGAACAAAAATAACAGTTGGTTTGACAGAATTTTAATAATTCATTACACGTACTGACTTCAAACCATACAGTGCCTTTACCTTGGATTTCTGCATGGCCACTTCCACATTTAAGACATAGACCTAGTTGGGAGTCTCTCATCAGATTTGCACACTTCCTATGTTGTTTTAAGTAGTGGGATTAAGGAAAAAAAGAAACAAACCCAGAAACAACCTCCTGTTCTTTACACACTTAAAACCCTCTTTTGTACTACATTGGCTGTGTACTAAACCAGAATGCATATACAAACTTGCACCTCTAAGCAGTTATCACTTTAACACAGCTGCAGATATTTAGATACTCAGTGGCCCCGCAGTCCCTGCAAATTTTAATACAAGCTCACGTTTTTCTCAACATCTGCCTTTTGATCCGTCTCTTGTTTTCAAGGGGTGGCATTCAATGTTCACTCAGTTTTGTCTCTGTAGTTCTTAAGTTCCAGTGGACAAAATTACATGCAAAAATTCCTTGACCATTTAAACATCATGGGAATGAGTATTTGAAGGTTTTGGCGCAGATCTGAATCTTTGTGGTCTGCAGGAGGCTTTTCACTCTCTGAGGAAGCAGCCTGCATTACCTTTCAAAGACTTCTTTGGTCAGGATGAAAATGGTGGTAACTTGCTTCTCCTCCCGCATTTTCATACCACGTCATTACCTCTGGCTTTGGATATGCTTGTAACGAACTTTAGGAAACATTTTTTGCTTTCATATATAGCAACTAAATGTCCCCCTTCCAACTCGAATCCATCTACAGTCACACAAGACGTGAGCATTTAAAACCCTCTTGCGCTGCACTGCAGCACTGAGCTTGGATGGGTGTGAAGAAGAAAAAAAAAAGTTCATTTTCCCACACATTTCATATCTGAAGGAAGAACAAACTTTCTTCCTATTATTTCTAATACAGACACAAGACATTTCAAAAGGTCACAGTTCAGCCTGACTTAATTTGGGAAGAGTCTTTACTTCTGGACAGGCTGGATCGATGGGCCAAAGCCAATTGTATGAGGTTTAATAAGGCCAAGTGCCGGGTCCTGCATTTCGGTCACAACAACCCCGGGCAACGCTACAGGCTTGGGGAAGAGTGGCTCAAAAGCTGCCCGGCAGAAAAAGACCTGGGGGTGCTGGTGGATGGCCAGCTTAACATGAGCCAGCAGTGTGCCCAGGTGGCCAAGAAGGCCAACAGCATTCTGGCTTGTATCAGGAATAGCGTGGCCAGCAGGAGCAGGGAAGTGATGGTGCCTCTGTACTCGGCACTGGTGAGGCCTCACCTCGAGCACTGTGTTCAGTTCTGGGCCCCTCTGTACAAGAGGGACATTGAAGTGCTGGAGCGGGTCCAGAGGAGAGCTACCAGGCTGGTGAGGGGTCTGGAGACCAGGTCATATGAGGAGAGGCTGAGGGAGATGGGCGTGTTTAGCTTGGAGAAGAGGAGGCTGAGGGGAGACCTCATTGCCCTCTACAACTCCCTGAAAGGAGGTTGGAGAGAGGTGGGTGTTGGCCTCTTCTCCCAGGTCAGTGACAACAGGACCAGAGGAAATGGTCTGAAGCTGCGGCAGGGGAGGTTTAGATTAGATATTAGGAAGAATTACTCTACTGAAAGAGTGGTCA
This sequence comes from Chroicocephalus ridibundus, assembly GCF_963924245.1. NCBI lineage: Eukaryota > Metazoa > Chordata > Aves > Charadriiformes > Laridae > Chroicocephalus > Chroicocephalus ridibundus. The sequence goes on from NC_086286.1 coordinate 16,141,064, forward strand.
GGCACTGGAACAGCCTGCCCAGGGAGGTGGTTGAGTCACCATCCCTAGAGGTATTTAAGAAACGTCTAGATTTGGCACTTCAGGGCATGCTCTAGTGGCAGAGAGTGTAGGGGGTTTTTTTATGTGTGTGTGGTTGGCCTCAATGATCTCAAAGGTCCCTTCCAACCATGCAGCTTCTATAATTCCATAATTCACTCCAGCTGATACATCCAGGTTTCCCTGGGAACTCACATTCCCTGTAGCGCATGCTACCGCTAAATATACCCCTTTCTTTCACAGTGCTCTATGAAAAAAGCTTTTTGGATATGTGCATCATCCTTCCTCCTCAAAGAGCATGGGGCAATGGCCAAAACAGTCACTCACACACCACCTGGCATAAGCCCACCTCAGGAGCAATCCGGCCTTGTTCCACTGCCTGGAACCATTCAATAATCACAGCTGCAAATGGTGGCCAGTAAATACTGGTTATTTGGAAGAAAGCAATAGCAGTGGCATAAGTCAGCCTTATTTTTCCTCATTACTATCATTATTACTATTATTGCTTCTGTGAAAAGAGGGAAATTCTATGTTTATTGCACAAGCGCACGTGAAAGATAATGTTGGCAGAAGGCTCGATAATGGTCCCACATATAGAAATATAAATCCAGGGGCTTTTTTTTTTTTTTAAAATCAGACATCCCCACACCTTCACATTTAAAATAGGCCCCAAGCAAAGGAAATAAAACACAGGAACTTCAGGTGAAAACTGGAGATTCCTCGTACAAAAGAGGCAGAAATTCTGAAGCGATGTTTCCCATAGAAAATGTGCCTCGAGTATACCATACAGACAGAGGGAACACCTTTAGAAAGGTCACTGCAGCTCCAGAGGATTTGACCAGCTTTAATACGTGGAATAATTCTGAAACCTTGCAATCCAAAGATGGCATTTTCAAAGAAGAAACTTTTAAAATACGCCTGCCATCACAAAACATAAAGTGAACACTGAGGAATTACACGAAACCCTACATATGTACAACAGACACAAACTGTGAAGCAGCGACAGCTATGAATTTCTTGCCATTTGTATGGCTAAAACTATTTATTTGCTGCATTAGGCATTTCTGTTAAGATATAGTGTTGCAGAACAACAACATACATACAGGCTGTTTTGGTACCAGAGAAAATGTTAGACTTTTGTTATTGGTAGGCAAGCTGCATTATTTTTAGAAATAGCAAAAGGGTGAGATGACTATTTCAATCTAAAACACAGCTGTCTTGGCAGTAACAATAAAAACTACTTCATATTCCCTTTACTGGGAAAGATGCCAACGTGCTTATAATGTCTATTTTCACTGCAACATTTAATTTTGCTTAAGGTAAAGGACAGCATCTCTGACTACAACTGGGGGGTATTTAGATGTGAAAGTACTTCTCAAGCAAGTTGTGCAAGTGCTGCCAAAATGAAGGCACAAAGCACTTGGGCGAGGCACGAGAAACTCCTGTCTTCACCCAGAGAGACACCTCTGAGTTGACTACGAGTAGAGACTGTAAAAGGGAAATTACTCCTCATTCTGTTTTTCAGGTGCAAAAGAAAAATGAGCAGCAGTATCTCTGGAGATACTCTGATTTGGTTTGTTTCTTGGTTTTTTTTTTTTTTTTGGTTGGTTGGTTGGGGGTTTTTTTGGTTTGGTTTTTTGGGGTTTTTTTTGGGGGGTGGGGGGGTTGGTTTTTGTTTGTTTTTTTTTTTTTTTGTTTGGTTGGGGTTTTTTTTACCACTGCAGCACAATTTTGCTCTGTATAGCTGCTTTCCAAAGATCTTAAATCTTAACTAGTCCTCAGCGTTAACATAAGAGAAGTCACCACTCTCCTCTGCTGAATGGCACCAGAGCAGTTCAGTTACATGATACAAAAGATAGTGCTTCATCTCAAGGCAAAGCCTTCTGGGGGGTGGGGGGGTCAGGATGGCCCAGGTTATCTGTGCTGATGCAAACCAGGCTGCTGTGAACTCCTACTCAGCCTTATATTTGGCTTCTGCTATAAAGACAACCATCCAAATACTCAACACAGTCTAAGACGAGTAGGAAGACGCAGGTTATTACCATCTGCCTATCACAGAAAAGGGGAGCTTCCTGTTATCTCTGTTACGTATTCCTACATACTACTACAGCCTTCCTCAGATGTGGAAAAACTAGTGAGAAGGGCTGGGCTGAAAAGATGGCCCATAAGGAGCTGCAAAACATCTAGTAGAAGACATGAACCACATGGGAAAAAAATGGACATGATGGATTTGTTGCAGACTCTACGTACATCTTATATGTAAGGGTGCTAAGAAACCACGGGATTAAACAACCTGCTCAAATTCACATCACAAAATGGTTGCAAAGTTTAGAAAAGAAAACAACCTGTATTGTTTCCTTCTCCCCAGAGGTCCCCACATCTGGTAGTCCAGCCCTGTCTCTGCCAAATGACTCCACTCTATCTTGTGAAATTCTGCGCATCTGGAACAGAGCCAGCGTGTGAATGGGGCTTTCATCTACACAAAAATAAAACAAAATAGCCTTGCAGTAACATCTAGAAGGACGATAGGATATTTTATACTTGGGTTTTTTTTTGTTTTTCATTTTTCCCCAAGTTTATGTCTATCTAAATCCTTTCCTGCAAAAGAGAAAAAACTTCGCTTCTCTTCCCCTCAGAACCTGCACTGTTCAAAAAGAATTTCCCAAACTGATTACCAAAAGGCTTGTAAGAGAAATGATTACAAATGGCTGAGTTAACTGCTCCAGACGGCCTCATCAGTCATCATAATGCGGTCTCAGCATCAGACTCATCAGGACAGGCAACCTGTCATGACAGATGACACCTCTTCAAGATGCCTTCCTCCCATGGCTTTTCCCCAAGCAAGTCCTCCTGGGATAAGGTGCTTGCAAATAGTGGTCCTTAAGCAATAATCAAGGAGGAATCATCACCACCTGCCTTCCGTGAGCTGCTTCAGTGTTGGGGCTATTTTATTTTATTTTTTTTCCAGTTTTACCTTTAGTCTCTGAGTGTAGAATCTTTTATCTTCACACACATCTTGAAATCAAAGTACTTTCAGCAGTTGCTTTAAAGGTGAATTTAGAGATGATGATAAGAGCACCAAATTAAGAGAGAGGAGGCCAGAAAAGGCTGAGACAGCACTGCCAGCCCCACACTACTTTTCCACTGCCAGCCTCAATCGCTGTAAAATAATTTGCAATCTATGCCTCATTTTCTGCATCTAGAAAAGGAAGAGTATACAGACCTCTATTGTAAGTCTGCTATCTAAACTGGTAAGGTGAATTATTTATTTTTTTTTGAGTTATACAGCATCTTCTGTGATGAGCACCACACTAATACCCATTATAAATAAAAGCCATCTCATCATCCCATAGATATTGTTTTGTGAACTGGAACTCGAGAGCACTAATTCCATTCACGGCTCTTCTTATCTGCAATGGGATCTAAGATAAATTGTATAGTTTCTCCTTTTGCCTTGTTTTTTTTCTGCTACCAAAATGGAAGTAATGATTCTCACTGGACTTAGAAATCCTTGGATAAAAAGCAGTAAATATTTTTATAAAGAAATGTCTAAGCAAAGTCTTCAAAATATCATTTGCCTGAAACTCTACTGTCCTGCACCTCACATACAGCTTTTTTACTACAGCGAGGGTAAAAAACTTGATTAAGAACAGTTGGCTTCTTAACGACACGCATCTCAGTCACAGTGAAGAGGCAAACTATTTGCAATGAACAGTTTGTTTGTGAAATTTGGCACTTGTTGGCTGTTTGCAAATTGTTCATGGACAGACCGCAGTTGATGAATACTTTGAAATTACTCAAATATTTACTGGGAACAGATTTCAGCCCTTGGGGTTTTTTGTTTGTTTGCTTTGTGTGGTACTCCAGCTATGCACCAGTTGGTCTTTCAAATGCCCGTGGTACTGAAGAGGTGCTGGATCCGAGCAGCAATCTGAATTTCTGCTTTGCAGGAAACTGCATGATTTCTCTTTCTTTCCATTCCACGTGTTTTGAATGAAGATGAACAAATCTGAATTTTCCTGGAAATAAAATCTTATATAGGAAAACAGCTTGGGAGCAAATGATTTTGTGTAAAGGAATTAAATTTTAAGTGTTTCATGTCAAATTTACAGTAAAGTATACTACAATATAGTTTGCAAATACTACAGTATAAGTTGCAAATTAAGTAAATGATCCAAATGCTTCATTGCCGTAAAGTCAAAACATTTCATTTTCTCCTAGACTGAAAAAGACCCTGCTATTTTGTGTAAATTGAAATATTCCCATAGGAAGTCTAGTTTTCAAAATGATATTTCCTGATGGAAAATATGACATAGAAAACAACTTAAGTAATTCTAATTCTAATGCATCTGACAAGATATCACTTTGCTATGCAGCTGCCAGAACACCTCTCTGGGAATCCCCTGGCAGGGACCTTGAGCTGCAGAAGCCACTCGGCTTGGCCAGTCTGAAAAAAACACTCATGGACAGTTAATGAGGTCTTTTAGAAAATTTAGTAAAGAGCAAAACAGAATGAGCACAGCTATGGTAAACTCATAAAAAATTCAAATGAACGAAATTCTCTATTGGCCACAAACTTCAGATGGATATTTATTTTTATGGACAGAGAGGGAGCTGCAGAGACAGCACAACACACTGTGGGAATTACAACAACAGATTGAATCCCCGCCAGAACGATGCCACGGCTTCTTATATCCATACCCTTCCTGGATAACGCTGGCAGGCAGTTTCAGAATGAAACGCACACATTTTCCTTTCCTTTGCAAAAAAAAAAGAATTAAAAAAATAGCCTTTCTGTTTCCAAGCTGTGTGCACCTGTAGCCCTAGCTGCACCTTTAACTGCCTGGCAGTGCAAGCAGCCGATCCGTCACCAAAGGCAGTAAGCTGAAGTGGCACGTGCGGAGCTGCAGAGAGCCGCTCTGCAAGTTTGCATCCCATCAGGGAGGCAAGAACATTCAGCCTTTTCATAATTTCTGGTTTCGAAGTGGGAGAAGTCCTTTGAAACAATCAGTTTTACAAACTGCCTTTCTTCTTCCAAGGCCTGTCTAATATCCCTCTGTCAGTGATAGTATCAGCAATCACTGAAACTATCAGGTGAGGATTTGGGGTATTGTAAAGGTTCTTTTCATACAGCTTAGCAAGTAGAAATAAACGTCAGCCAGTATGACCTTAGCCGCCAGCCCCCTAGAATTCATTAACAAACTGACTGAAACTGTCCCGCTTTGCACGTGACAAAAGCCACCCCAGATCCTACCCACTCGGATAATGCGCCACAGATCTTAGAGACTCATATCTGTACACCCACCTAAGAAAAAAAGTGCTTTGTGAAGGTAAGCAGCCTTCTTTCTACCCCGTTTACTAAAAGAAATCCAGGTGAGAAGAAAAACAGGGAGCACGCTTTTCTCCCATAACTTCATCGGAGGAGAGACTCTTGTTCAGCAGGATGTCTTAAGTCTGTAAAGACAACTGCAGCGGGTAATAGAGAAAGAGACCACCACCCTACAGATGTGTTGCAACTTGCAAAGACAGGGAAAGATATGAATAACTTGATAAAGTTTCTGAATTATACACAGATGATCAGATGATGCAAGAGAACAGAGCATGGTAACAGGATTTTGACCACCAAATCACTAACTTCACTACTTGGCAATCAAAACAACTCTCTCAGACCATTTGGTGGCCAGGGTCCTGTTTTCTCTGGGACACTTGACCCACATTTTGATGATAATAAGGGCTCCAGTAAGGTATTTTAACACCTAGAGCATCCTCACTTTCCCTCCAGGCCCTCCTCAGTGCTTATCTGCCCTCTGTCTCAGGTGTCCCTAAGCCATTACAACATCCTGATCATGGATGTCCTATAGTTGTTCTTCTGAACTACTAGAAGCATACGAATTGGGTATATCTGCTTCAGTTTTGCTTTATTTCTTCCCCTCCCTTCCTCTGCTCAAGAGAAATACTATGGACAAGCAACTCTCCCTGTCCTCTTTTTTTATATCCCTGCTCCTGCCCCATGACTGAGCACAGAAAGCCAAGGATTTCTCATGCCATTGAGAAGGAACTACTTTCTCGGCTCTAGGAGCTGGTACCAGAGGCAGCACTGCCTCTGAAGGGAGGTCTTCCCTGGCATTTAGCAGCCAGGGCAAAGCTCAGACTGGAGCACCGGAAGGACACTAAAGGGATGGTAGGGTATAGCGCGCAGCCTGATTCTCACGGCGAGGGACTGAGAATGTTCTCCCGTGGATGAGAGCTGCCTCTGTCCAGCTCAGGCAGAATTTTTGATTAGTAGTTGCCATCTCAAATACTTGCGCTCCCTGACCACCCACAATCTAACACTTATCAGGGAAATAGTGCTAACTTGTCCAGGCTGCCCTTACTGCATTGCTAAAAATAGTAATTAACCTGTTTTTCTGCTCCTTGCTATCTCTGGAGTACACCTGCTTACACAAGGTTGATCAGAATCCAGCTCACTACTCACAGGAATTAACATCATTATCTCCTTGTACAGGCTGCCTGAGCCGCAAATTCAGTTCCCCCGCTCTGGGTTTTAATCTGCCGTAGTTCTTCTGCTCTCTGACCATTGCATCCCGGGCTGCATGTGGGAACATCAAGAACTTTCCTTCCTTCCTCTCTGTTTCTTATTCTGAAAGGCAGCCTGCCCCGCTTCTCAGGGCACCAGCCTCTTCACCTCCAGCAGCACCTAACCTGCCATGTCCACGGTCGCCAGCTAGAGCTGGAAGCGTCCTGCGGTGCATCCACTAAAAGTGAAACTAAGTCAAATCCTTCAGTCAAACTCTCTTGAATATTGAGGTGTGTAAAATCAAAATCCAGTCTGGAAGGCTGGCTCGAAAGGACCTGTGTCATCTCACGTCCAGTAGCTGCAGAATATGATGCCACTTCTATTGTGGTCTAAAAAGGATTTATCACAGACCTATCACCATTGACAGGTCAATCACAGCGCTGTAATCAAAATCCAAACTGCTACTTTTAAGTCTATTTTTGCGAAACCTTGACACCAGACAATCAGAATTGATATGGGATGAAATTGCTCAGAATTTCATCTAAACTTTTTAAGATAATCGGTTTGCATATTTTTTTTTCCCTCCTCTTAATTGAGTTCCTCTCCCTTCTAGGTAATGCTGCTTTTGCAGTAGTACAGATTCAGGCTGTACCTTTACCAGCCACAGAAACAGATCAGAATGCTGCAGCCACACAGGTTCTCTTCTCTTTTTCCATCCAATTTTGCAGGTGCTAGAGGTCAGTATCCAAATGATCACCTCCTTAACCAAACACCTCCCAATTTTTAATACAACTCTACCGCACAGAAATCAGCTGCGTAAAAATATTATAATGGGACTTTACATTAACGCAGCAACAGTATTCAACTGAACAATGAGAAATGCAATAACTTCCTAACCCGCAAACACAACCGAGGGTCAGAGTTAAGCTGGGCTTCTTCTGTCCTTGTACAGCGCCCACAGTAGCAAAAATCTTGTAAACTGAAATAATGGCCTCAGTAAAACCTGGGCAGTCCCAGTGCTTTCAGTAACCTGGGTAGGTTACTCACCAGAACCTGGGTTAACAGCACCGTTATTGATAGCACTCAAGTGCCCAAGAGCCTCTGTGCTGTGCCAGCTATTATTTTTGGTGGATAGAAGATAGGAAAGTGGAGATTCCAGCTTGCTCAAAGCTGAATTGGTTCTGCAATGCTAATAGAAGTAAAAAGCAATAAAACATGTTGTCGCTAACAGATTTTACATGTGTCTGAATGTACACGGGGAGTTACTCTATTGATTAAATAAAGACCGTTTTTGAATAGTCATTCTCTAGAGTAGAATAGCATTTTAAGATTGGTAGCGAATTGCACTTGGGTGGGGATTTCATCAGGATGCTGTGGCATTCATGATTTTAGCATGCTCCAGTCTCGCAGTAAGAGCAAAACATCCTACGGTACCTGCCTGCAAGGTTGGTTTGAAGTGGAAGCAAAATTCAGCACAATCCATAGCTATTCTGGGGCCAAAAGCCAAAGATTTTGCTAATATATAAAGCTTCCGTGTGCTGGCTAAACATCAGGGATATACGTTACTGAAGAAATTAAAACAACAACTCTGTGTGGTTTAAGCATTATCTCTACCAAGTATCTTACTAGTGGCTGAGCTCCAGGCAACACAGAACTAGCAAAAAAGCTAAAACCAAGTGGGATACAACCTAATGCCTGCATCCTCCGGCAGGATCAGAGAAACAAAGTTTCCTCTGTCGATACATTGATTTTTCCAGGCTTGGCTCATTTTTTAGAAGAAGAATATTCTTTGGAACTTAACTTCATCCTGAAATGGTGGTGGTAGGAGAAATGTAATATTTGTTCGCTTTTCTGTTTTTAACTAAAGTAAGTTGTGATCACAGGCACACATGCTCTGAAAGAGCGAGGGGCGTAAGTTTACTCACTGATGAAAACAAAGACAGGAAAGGCTTTCAGACCAGTGAATGTCCTTAAAACTCAAGGAAAATTCCCCTTGTAAAACATTTCTAAAGAAACTTCTTGCTAAATTCAGCAAAACTAGTGGAATTACATGAAGGATGAACATAGGCCCCCTGCTGCTTAGATTTATTTTTCAATTTAGATTAAGTTTTGTTTTAAAATCAAGTACGTGGATGACAGTGACCCAAGGGGTGCAGCTGCTATGCCAGAGGGCAGGATTGCCATCCAGAGGAACACGGACAGGCCAACAGGAACCTCATGAAATCCAACAGGGACTAATGGAAAGCCCCGCACCTGGGGAGGACAAGCCCCCTGCAGCGCGCCACAGGCTGGGGACTCCCTGAATGGGGAGCAGCTCTGCCAAAAGGGCCCAGGGGTGCAGCAGGACATGGGCCAGCAGGGCTGCAAAGATGGCAAACAGCCTCCCAGGCTGTATCAAGAAGATTACAGACAGTAGACTGAGGGAAGCAATTAGTCCCTTGTTTACTCAGCACTTGTTAGACTACTGGACCCAGTTTGGGACACCCAGTACAAGAAAATCATTTAACTGGAGGGGGTTGAGGGGAGGCCACCAAGCTGGCCAAGGCAGGAGCACCTGCCCTGTGAGGAGAGGCTGTGGGATTGGCGTTTGTTCAGCCAGGGAAGGGATGGCTTGGGGAGACCTAACAGCAGCCCCCAGCACCTAGGGCAAAGTGGCCAAGAGGTGGAGCCAAGCTCAATGAAGAGATGTGTGGTGGGAGAACAACAGACACAGTCATAAATGGGAGATGGCAAGGTTCTTGCTGGACATAAAGGAGGGAAAGATCCCTGTAGGAATGACACAGGAGTGGGGCAGGGGCCAAGAGAGGATATGCAGGTTTTCAAGCCCTGACTGGTCAAAGCCCTGAGCAACCTGGTCTGAATTCAATATTGTCTGTCCTTTGAGCAGGAGGATGGACTACAGACTTCCCATCTTCCCTTGCAATATGAAGTGCTCAAAGATTCTATGAAAATAATTGTTGTGAGCCACAGCTCATTTTCAAGATGAGTTAGAGGACTGATGAGTTTTCATTTAAGAAAATTATGACTTCTGATAGTTTTGTAGAAAACCTATTTTGAATGTTTTCCATCAGTGAAAGCACAAAACCAAAATTCATCTTGCATGAAGTCCAGCAGGTCAACACCAAAATATTTTGCCCACAGATACCTTTTCTGGCTCCCCTGGGTAGTTTGAAGTACTCAATAGCTTTGTTTTGCAGATGGGGTAGCAAATAGTTTAAGTGTCCTGCTCATGTTTGTAGAGACTCCATATCAGAGCCCAAAGCTAAAAGGCATGATTTGCTCTTATTTTGCACCAGAAAGACACCTTGCAAGCATCTTGGAAACATTTTGAATGCTTTGTATATTACATAGAACCTCTGTATAATGATTATAAGGTTTTTAAGACAGATTCTTGGTGCTTCTTTGCAGAATACAATACTGTATAATTCACTATTGAGAATAGCAGAGACTCAAACCTCGGTACTGAGCTTTAAAACAAAAAAATAAACAGAATTTCCTCTTCTTTATTTTTGGTTGTTTTTTTTTTTCGTTCTATTTGTGTTCTAGGAAACTGGCCTAATAATGCCACAGTAATTCTATAAGTACAGCTTAATCTTAAACAATAACAACAAATGAGTTTCATTTGATCTGTTCAAACACAGAGCGTGTTTGACAAAAACGCCAAGGGCTGCTGGTGTTAGAGGGATATTGGCAGAAGCCGTTTCCTGAGTTATAGAAAGGAGGAAAGGAGACCATTTTTAGCATTTGCTGAGGCAGTTGCAGCAGATTAACTTTAGATCAATGAGTTGCTTGATTATTCTATTTCACTCTCGAGTCTCTTTCAAGACTTCTCTTTGCCAACCAGGAAAATAAATACACAAATTTAAAACACTCTCCCAGTCTTTATCTTCATTCACAAAGAAGGGATTTTTCAAAAGTGACTGTGTGTCACCTGCAGCATGGCAGAGGTGCCAAAGTGTCACTGGGTGTCACTAACTACCTAGGGATGCAGTGGGCACCCAGAGGCATTTTCAGAGGGGCTTTGAAAACTCCGGCTCCCCAGGGATTGTGACTGTGTTCTAGCTGAGAAACAGGAAAAAAGTACATGAATACCATTTTTGCTTATATGAATCACTCTCAATTCTAAACTACCTTTATAACTTGTTTCCCTTTTTCTCCTTCTTTTCCCCATGCTACCGTGTCCCTGGGTCATGAATCATTTGGAGGACTTGCAAAACATCATACCTGCATGAGCGTTCTCTAGTCCCACCTTGTGCTCAGCAGAGCTTGGAAAACATCAAGCTGGGGAACTCAGACCTTCAGCTGGCATAGTGAGAGCCTCACACTTGCAAACATGTTGAGAGGTATCAGCTATTGCTTACAGCAAACTGTCTGGTCAAAGATCCCTAAATCTGCCTCTCCAGAGCTCCTTACCTCCGGCTCCAGCCTTCCTGACTCTGTGTCGCTCACTCACTGATCCTTCTCAGATCCAGCTGCCTTTAGACTCAGTATTACTGTACCCAAAATCTTCCCGGTAGTCAAAAGAGCTGCCTCCTCCGCACTCATTATCGATAGGAGTCACGCTCAATCTTGGCCAGGATCCCACCAGCCTCTGGAGCAGACGGCTTCTAGGAAAGCCTTTTCTCTAAATGCTGAACACAGCCAGGTATCTGGCACTAGAACACTGAGACTGGCAAATCTATGTCCTCTGATATTAGTAATGTTTTAACATGAATACTACTGTAGAAACTTCCAGGCCCCACTTGACTGTCTTAAAAAATAATTTATGGTAATATTTTGAAAGCTAATCTCCAGTAAAACTATCTCTAGAACAACCTGCTGCAGCATATAGGACTTCTTATGTTTCAGTGAGTAGAAGAAGAATAGGCTGAGTTTCGTATCATTATTTTTCAAAGCTATGCCTGTTCCAGAGATAAGGTCTGCTTAGCAGACAATTATTCCTCTACCTTTCTATGGCAATCTGCCTATGCCCTGAAGCAGAACATAAGCCATCTTGAGTTTGTTATTTTTCCCTTTGTTCAGCTTTGATTTGTTGAATGTTTAAAACAAGATATACCATCCCTTTCTGGGCTGACATCAGGTTCTTAATAAGAGTGTTCTGGGATTTCTCCCTTATCTGGCAAAGTCCTCTGTCCTTTCAGCTGCATAAAGTAACGGAATTCATAGTCATACAAATGCATTAGTGTTGGACAACGTGGTGAACAGACTCATATTTGTACAACACCGCAAATGAGTATCGTAACATTTTACTGCCTTGCAACTAAGAAACCAGTGCCATTTGCTCATCTCTGTACACAAGATATCCATTACTCCTAACTGTGTGAATAAAGAGTTTACCAAACTGAGAGACACAGTAAAACAACAGTTAACAACCGCATTTAAAAAAAAACAAAAACAAAACAAACAAACAACAAAACAAAAACCCTTAAACAAATGTGATAGAAACTTACTGTATCTTCCAATGTATACCTAGAACCCAGGTAAGAAACTCATCCCTTCCTAGAGAAACCTTGTTAAGGACTTGGGAACTAGACTCCTAGGTTTAAGTTTCCAAGTTCTGTCTTTCACTTCTGTTTCTGCCTGTGGTGACCTTCTACAAATCATCTAACCATCTAAGCCTTGTTTCTCTTTTGGCATGTATTTCGTGCCATCATTTAAGCTTGCAAAAACTGACGAGGATATGCTAAAACTTTGCATTGTTCTTACATTACTTAATATGCATATGTGCAAAATGTCTCACTTTAGAAACCTAGAATACAGCCAAAAATCCGAAAATATCGGAGCATACAGAGAACAATCAGGTCTCCTAATCATCAGATAGGAGGTATTTTATACCTCTATTAACAGACAAAAGGTAAAAGGCTATTAAGTAGAGATGGATGAACTGAAGGAGATACAGCAATATACAGGTTGCTGATACTGCTTCTAACTAAACTCACAGCACTACTTGCATTGCAGCATTTTCTCCCTGTTTCTTCCTCCCCCTTCTCTAGGCCACCTCTCGTAAAACATAGACATTACATGGATTCCAATGCACCCCAGTCCCAGATCAGACAGGAATCTTGCATAGATCTGGACTCAGGCATGTGCCATGCTCTTTATTCCAGCTGAGGTTTGGATTTTCAGAGGAATCTAAAGAGACTTAGCTTTGTACATCCCACAGAGATTCACTTGGAGCATTCCAGTAGCTCACGTAGTATGGAACTTTTGTTTCAGCACATGACTAACATGGAGTTAGTCCTTGTATGTTTAACATCCATGGGCACATTCCCCTCCTCATTGCCATTATTTGGGTGGCACTCATATAGAAAGGGTCACAGCCAGCTCCTCAGTAGATTTCCAGAACCAATTATACAGAATTCCTCATACAAAGATAGCATAAGGGTAGTACTTGAACATTTGCTTCAGTCTTGAAATTACATTTATGCAGCTAAGCTCTTCTGGAAATCTCCAGGTTTCTTAGCATCTCATTTGTTTCGACTGGGAGCCAAGCAGTAAGCTGTCCTTTGAGGAACATGCGACACAAACATTTCAGGGGCACATTAGCACACGAGAACTAGAATGCAAACCAATTACATGGAGGCACTGTTTACCTTCCTAAACTTGGTTTAGCTTGCACAAATATCATAAAGAAGGAAAAACAATAAAACTGAAATGCTGCTCCAGAATGCTCCACCTGAAATGTGCAGGACAGGAAAAGAATGAAGACTAATGTAAAAATCAAAGGTATATGGATTGTTCCCTTTGCTCATGGATATTAGGGAACTAATTCAGTATCCTAGTTCCCCACAGTGTAGCGATTAATTAGAAGAAAGGGATTTTAATGTGTTTACCACTTCTTTGAACCACTTAGGCAGTGGAAAATGGCTTGGAATCTGAGAGGTCTTCGTATCTCTCTCAAACTGGCAAGATCCATGTAAGGATCTGGTGTTTTGCAGGCAGGCGTGTACTTGCTCTGCAAGCCCACCTTGCCTTGCGCACTCTAAGTCAGGTGAGAAAGTAACGATGCAGCGCCTTAGCTACCGGTGACAAACCAGGTGAGTTCCCCCTTTCAGCAGGGCACACCAGCTCCATGCGAGTACAGCTCTCCTGCGGTCGTGGAACTACCAGCACGTGAAGAACACCAGCACATGCGCTGTTATCTGCCTGTAAAATACCACACAGACCTGCTTGAAGGAACTTTGTACTTCCTACTGCTAGACACAGTCCTGCCGCCACTCCTCTGAAAGCTGTTCAAACCTCTGTTGGACTTTCAACCCTGTCCACCACAGGAACAAGACCTGGTTTAGTTTTTTTCTAATAAGCTGCCAGTTTTCCTCAGACTCCTTCAGCATCTATCTTCCTTTCATATAACTCCAGTTTTGGCTACAGTAGATATAGTAGCACACAGGCCCAATGCTCCCCCATGTCCCAAAAAAGACTACTCAAAGCTATTGCCACAGTCACAAAAGAAATTGGCATCCTTAGAATTGAGCTAATGGTACTTGCATGCAGCCAACAAGCATCCTGGTGGCAGTTCTACCTGAAAACCGTGTTAGCTCAACCAAGCCCTCCAACAAAATGTACTAATAGCTGAAGAAGAAGAAAAAGCTCTTGCAGAGCAGGAGGGCTGAGAGATGTGTGAAATCCCACCAACGCTGCCTCATGATGACATTCCACATACACACAAAAAATAAAGAGAGTTTAAAAACAAAGACTAATTTCTGTGGGTGTGTGTATGGCAGAGTGGTTTCCTCCCCCTTTCAAAGGCTCCCGCTATCAAGAGAAGCGGGGAGGCTTGGCAAGCGTAGATGCCAAAAATCAATGCTTTCCAACGTTTTGCCAGAAGCAGGACTGTGAGTGTTTTCTGGTGACTTCAAGTGGTAGAAAGAACACTCTCTGTAAAAGCAACAAATGGATCGACATAGAAATCTTGCTGGTTTTTACCGGAAATCTCATTAATACTAAGCTTGATTTAAAAAGAGAAAGGTAGTACACACACGATCTAATACACGCAACAGCCAACAGTTTGATTCTCCATGGTCTTAGAGCTTTCCCCTTAGTTACACGTATGTGAAGTGGGCACAAAATAAACAGATCAGTTAAGGAATTATCTCTTCCTTTTCCCCCCGCCCCCCCCCCCCAAAGCTACAGTGAGCCCCACGGAAAAAAAAAAAAAAATAAGGTTTTATTCTGAGCACGGCTGTTCCAGAGCCTGACCAGTGGTTTCCTGAGCATCATATTAGATGGCTATTCAAGACAGAAGCCTCCGGAATTTGGGTAGTTTGACTTCTCTTCTGCTTATTAGCAACATAAGATTTCCTGCCCCCGCCCCGGTATTAACCCAGTCATGCTACTTCCCTCAGTCTGTTTCTCTGTACTCCCACCAAGTTATTTTCTCAAACCTTGAGAAATTTGAAAAAGACATAAACGTACATACATGCACATAATATACATGCACACACTAGCAATTCAGCTGACTGACTGGAGGTAAAAATCAATTATTTTGGCATGCAATCAAAGCACTGACTTTTGGTATTTTCCAGAGAACATTTTTTTTTCAAATCTTTCACATTCATTGCAATAAAAATAAATAAAAATGAAGCTGGGTTCTGTGTTAGAAAGCCTTCAGATTTCAAGAAGATATTTAAGCTTAACATTTAAAAGTTAATTCTCCCTTGACAATGTTGAGAACTTCCATTAAAGCAAAAATTATTATTAGCATTCTGTAACCCTTTGTAAACGGGCCCATTGTTCAAATAAACTGACCTCTGCAGCAATTGACCTTAACATTGCTCAAAAGCTTGACAGTCAATTATCTTCTGATCTCCCTTCAATGGGCCTTGTGGCTGGAATAACCAATCCATCATCTGGAAGGTAAGTATAATAGTGTCTCACGGGCATTTCTTCACTACTTATGCCATAAACACACTGCTGTAGAATAAGTCGAGAAATTCTGTCTCAATCCCACTGAAGCGTACCTAAAAAGCAACGATACAGCAAGAAGCTATTCCCCCTTGCAAATATCTCTGAACACAAGATGAGAACCACAATGAAAAATACCTACTGAGTCGAACACAACGTCATCTACTTCTCGGCAATACCACCACTCACACACAGTGCTGCACTGAGCCTCCACCAAATATCACAATTCCGTTAAGTCTGTAGGACACGGAATTTCGGGTGCTGCAGGAAAACGTAATTCTCTCTCTCTCTCACTCTTTTGCTTCCAGTCAATCTGATCCCACTGGGGGCCAGGGACCTGCTGCCGGTAAGGGCTTGCAACAGTTGAGACTCCCCTCCCTCTCTCTGGCTTCCAAAGCACAATCCCCCCCTTCCCCGCATACTGCTGCAACCCCCACATTCCCCATTCAGCCCACAAGGACAGGAGCTCTCCTCCTTCACTCTGCCTGGACAAGCAAGGAGAGCCCCCAGCACAGAAGTACCACTTTCACCCTGGGGAGACATGCACATGGCTGGATGAGTATTGTGGATATTGGAATATTGCTGGTGCCTGGGATTCTCCCATTGTTTGCTGCCCTGGCCATTTACCACTGTAACACTGTGGTGGCCTTAATATATCATCCTTCCCCAGCGTTGATTCAAAGCTAAAAGTGCTATTTACCATTAAAACTAGAACAGTGAGGAGTTTCTTTTCAGTAAAGAAAAAACTTTCTGTACTCAAACCTCTGAACTTAAGACTTAAAGGGTGATATAACTTCTAATATCACAGACTATACAATATTGATACTACAGAAATGTTGGGTTATTGCTAATAAAGTAAATCTCAACCGTGCTCAACCTTGCTCACACAACAGTCACTAATATCCCTAGCACACATATTTCTTCAGTGGAGACTATGCATCTTTACAGCATAGGCTTTCATAAACAAGACTGCGTAGAAATATAAAACCCAGTGCAGCCTTTGTCCAGACCGCTTGTGGGTGAAAATACAGACAGTATCTTGGGAGCTGGAGAGCAGCAAGGAAGAATAAAACCCCAGGTTTCTTGAAAACACAGACAAGAAAGCATGGAGAGGGAAGCTGGAGAAGAACGGCAGGCCAAGAAGCAGTAAAGCAAATCACACTGGTATTTAGCTGGGTGGTAAATCCTGCACTGCGATTAGTAACTCGTCAGTGATTCCTCAGCCCAACAGAGGTTTAGGGAAGCCTCACAAGCAGCCCTGTACTATTAACCAGTACAAACTGCTGCAGCCTTCACTAAAGGATTAAATTTGAGTTATTCACATTTGAGTGTCTCCATGAGCTAGTACAGCTCACACACACACAAACACACGTGCGCACACACTCAGCACTGCGCCCGCCACAGGGCAGCTCCCAAACAATGCCAAGACCTTGAAGTTTCAAGTATAAAAATAATCATTACTAAGCAAAGGTGGTTCCTGATGGACAGAAGAGCAGGATGAGATGGAGAAAAGGATTATTATAGTAGGATGAAAGCATTTGAAATTAATAAAACAGTTACGCTAGAGACAAACGGTCTTGGCGTTTCATGGTACCTCCTCTCCTGACATTTAAAACATGCTTAAGATTATCCTGAATGTCAAAAACAAATATATACCAAGGACAACCACCACAGGACCCATCAGCAGCTTGTCTGTTATTACTGAACTTATTAACCATGTGCAACGGAACAACTGTGACCAACAGCCATAAAAGAAACTATAGTTTTTTGGTCCTCAAAGGACCAGCCACCTCATTTTTTAGGTCTGTTGAACTTTCGTAACACAGCAGAAGGGAAGACCCAAAAAAAGTAATGCCTGTTTTGACAAAACCTTGCATGAACACATTTTATGGTCCACATAAACATCCAGCATTTCAGCAGAGGCCACAGTCTGCTGGGTGTCCCCTGGTACGGGGGCAGAAGTCAGCAGCCCCAGTACAGCTGCTTGTTAGCTGTAGTGTTTTTCAGCAGTGTAAAAAAGAAATAGTTTAGGGTTAAATCTATAGGACTATGCTCCACATTTACCTGCTTGTCCTTTCATGTGTAAGATTGAGGGTGCTGACCTGTCTTTTGACTTCTTTTACTTGTCAGTGTTGACATCCCCAGCTCGTGATCAGATTTTCTAATTCTGTGGATTCTCAACTCCAAGGAACCCAGTCCCCTTGGTGGCATTATGTTTAGTAAAATTCTCCATCGTTCAGAGTAAATATTATTATGCCTTTTGCAGACGCTGAAGGCTTCTTGTGGTTCTAGACCTCAAGTCAGTCAATGCCAATAAGGTACATGCAAATTATGAAAGAGCCCATCAGCTACTCCAGGGAAACATCAATGGCTTTTATCACTTGTGCATAGCAAACCTGAAGTGAAATGGCCACATTAGTGTGAGTGCGAACAGGCAGACTGTAACAGGGACTGAACTCTGGAAGTGTGCTGTATATATTTATTATAATGAGTGATCAATTGTAAAACATGGGAGAAGGGCATCTTCATTAAGCTTAGCTATGTTTTCCAGACGGAGTCATAGTATCAAGTTTAGATACCAGAAACGAGATCTGAGAAAAACAGTATAAAGTGGGATTACTTTACTTAATGCTTAGACAGCCTATGTCTACCAATTAGCTAGCTCCTACTTCATCTTGGCCATTCCTTCCATTACTAGAAGCTCCCAGAGGAAGTAATTTTGTAAGAAAGAGCACCAGAAGGGAGAGTATCAGATAGCCAACTCCAGCAAGCGTACATAATTTATCAGGATCCTAGAAGAGGGAGCTGTGGAAAAACTTTGAAGCTTTATATGAAGCCCAGCCCAGGGGAGGAGAATAACATTGGTTGCCACTGTAAGCATTCCCTATTTCTGTTGTGACCTGACCTATCATCTCCAGCCAAGATCAGCTCCATTTTTCTATGCGCTGTCTGCACACAAAGAGAAATACATTCCCTGCCCCCAAAAGCTTTCTTTGTGCTCTGAACAAAGCCACCAAAGACAAGTGTTGGCAGGGAAGGGACTGGGTACCGCTGCACAGGTACTTTTGAAGACACTTGCTAAGCTAATACCCTGGCTCAGCCTACGGGTATCAGTGTGGTGCTACACATATCATCCCTAGAGGGATAAGAGCAAAGTTTTCATAACTTCTCATCGGTAAAAAACTCTCAGGACATTTTTGGCACATCTAGGATGTGAAGCACAGGCTGTCAGGTAAGTCCTGCTTGGGAGAATCACCTGGGGCTACATACTCAAGTTTTACCATGATTTCATATGCATCACTACACCTTGTCTTGCAATGGCTAGGTACGCTGTTCCTTCATACTGGGAAATAGCTGCTATATTATGACCCGCAAGCGGTTGTTTCAATGGCGAAGGTGGGAGATGAATTGCTGGAAATGTGTGAGAAAGAACGCAAAACCACCTGGTTGACAAAACTAAGAAAAAGTTTTGCTTAAAAAAAAAAGTTCAAAATGAGAAGATTCTGTAACACATAGGGGATGTAAATAAACCTATTGTCAAACTGGTAGCACATAGTGTTACTCGTTCTTCATTGCTTGGTTATGATCTGAACTTCCCTCATATCCTACCTTGGATAAAGAAAGGAAACACATTGCATAAGTGGTGTGTGCTGGCAGGACTGGAGAAAGCAGACCTAGATCAGTTACAATTAAGTAGGAAAGTTTCTTTCTCATTCTTTATTCTTTTTAAGGGTTATAAACTTGATTTTTCAATTCCTCTCTGGAAACTAAACAGCCCTTCAAGGAGGGCCATCGAACAGCTAAAAGGTGTTTTTTATTTGTGTGGTTTTAATAGCACAAATAAAGAATCTCTGGCAACCCGTGACAGGGTGACAAATAGGCAACCCTTACGATTATTATTAGACCATCTGTGAATATCCACAGTGGAGTGCTCTGAGGAGAAAAAGCATGAGACAGAAGAGAAAGAAAGTACCCTGCCATAATTTAAATTCATAAACGCAGAAAATATGAACACTTTTCATTGTAGTGCGTAGCCTTTAGTGCCAGGGACCTTAGCTCATAATAATTTAAACAGCCAACAATATAAGATTTATGGAAATAATTTAGCATCTCTTAAACAAAAAGTCTGGCTTACATCTCATATGTATGTAGAACTAACACTTGAAAACACAAAGCAGATAACAAAATCCACTGGTATATTTACGAGAGTCTTAAAATGATACTAGTGGCTTAACTTAGGTCCCAGCTACACTGACTTGCCAATCTTAGTATGAATATTTTACAGGTATACAACAGCATGCATCTAGACAGTATTTTTCCAGGCCCAATTAGCATTAACGCATGTGAAGACAGACGGAGATATGAAGAGAATTTGCAATGACCCCTGTGTTACCACAAACCCAGAGCACATTATGTGCCAGAAAATAAGTGGACAGTAAAGGATGTGGCTGTACAGGTGCTAAAATGATGCACAGGCACAGGGAGGCTCATGAGGGGACTTGCATCTGAAGGATCTTTGAGAGGGAAAGAACTTGGCCTAGCTGACGAGGTAGACTAGAATTAGTTCTCGTGGTTTTGGGTGGTTTTGTTTGTTTAACGGGAAGAGAAAAATAAAAATAAAGTGTTGAAAATCTTCAGTCCGCCCTGCTCAGGAAAACAGAATATTTCTAAAATTGCAAATGCACACACCTGTCTGACATGAAATAATTCCTGCCATCACCTGGTAGCAAGCCTTGTCATAAATTCATTGACATAGCTTTAGATCTAACCCTACCTCTTTCATAGCAATGGTCCTTACGTTTCACCCAGTTACCCCTTTAAGCCCTGTCCCTTCTGTTTAAAACAGGTCTTCCAGAAAAGGTATCCAACACTTGACATGAAGGTGTTGGCAGGGGGAGGAGTTGCTGTCACGTTTTGTTTCAACACTTCATTACCCACTCTCCCCTTGACAGAAATCTGTGCTCCAAGTTGGGATTCATCACTTTGCCCATACAGGTCCTTTTCCTACCTCACTGTTGGATTAACATCCATAGCTGCTGCCAGAAGGAGAAAAACAGGACACGAAGTCTCCCAAAGTGACCCTTTGATCTTTTCCTGATCACCTAAAGGGATGCAGCACTTCATTTCTCTCACGCTAAAGCATTTCCTTTGGCTATAAGATAACTTTGCAGGCTTTTCTTCATTATGATACAGGTTAGGTGAAGGGAATGGATGACTAGATATGACCTTCAGGTGAGAGCATTCAACCAGCAAATGGGTTACTGAGGTTCTGCTTCAAAGAATATTCAATAGCTATACACAGAGCAAAATAGCTTCTAGAGAAGAAATTGAGAGACACAGAGTGCTTGGCCAGCTGAGATTATAAAAAAAAAAAAAAAAAAGGGCTTAGAGGTCACCTGGACTTCTAAAGCCCAGTATTTTCATCTGCTACCTCCCCACTAAAAATGATTTGTTCATTTTTGCATAAGCACAAGTTTTTATTTATGTTCTGCATTTGCTTGCAGTCCTTTCACTCTTCTACCTCTCTGGAACCTCATTTTTGACCCGCCTGTGTGCATATAAAAAGCTTGTATCTGCCGATCATTTGGAGCCCTGCTATATCGTATGAGCTGAGGCCACACTCTTCAATAATGCATGAAGCTGCAGCACTCACTCCTGTGCTCAGAAATGCAAAAAGGATGTCTCTTAAATGGCTTGCAATGTGCCAGAGACAAATGAAAAGCAAGTTCAGTAAATATCAGCCTATCTCACAGCAGAAATTCACCTCTCTGTAAAGATTCAGATGCAAGTAAAAAATTACATCAAAGTCCCACTGCTGTAAATTTAGGTTGGGTAGTATGCTCTAAATTTCATGCAGGATTTTTTAAACACAGTCAAATGTTCTTATACATACTGCAACAGCTCCTACCCAAAATTGACTTAATAAATTTAAGGGTCTGGCTAGATAGATGTATTGTGTCAAGATAAACTAGCATGCGGATTTACAAGGCATTAGCCGCTCCGTAATAACTGCGCACGTCTGCGCTCTTACCCATCAGTACAAGAGGCAATAGCCTAAGTCTTTCGGAGGATGCCTTGTCCATGGGACACATCAGATTTGTCACACTGCTGCACTAAAACCACACCAAATACAGGCAGAGCAAGCTCCAGGATGTCTAAACCCATCCGTGTAGATATGCCCTGAACATCAGTTTCAGATGTAGGATACAGGGTCTAGCGCACGTGATTATGCCTCTCTAGAAGCCGGTCAGAGGAACTTGAAGAACCTGCTACTTCTCCATGCCAGAAT
Organism: Chroicocephalus ridibundus; assembly: GCF_963924245.1. NCBI lineage: Eukaryota > Metazoa > Chordata > Aves > Charadriiformes > Laridae > Chroicocephalus > Chroicocephalus ridibundus. Next base: position 16,162,810 of record NC_086286.1, read on the forward strand.
GAGATCTGTAGTAACAGAAAGGCCTGGCTCTTCAGTCCTCTTGTCCCTGGTTCAAGCCTTTTGGATGAACACTGTACCTCATGCAAATGGTGACATGGTACATTATAAACAGAAGATCACTCCTAATAAAGTGTATGACGAGCATAATCTTTGTAACAGAAAAATCGGATGGGCTGGGGAACATCTAGCGAAGCTGAACTGTCTTTTCTGATGGTGGAAATTGCGTTCAGGATTATGGGAAACAACAAAAGTTGTGGGGGCCTTGGTTTCCTTAGGGAAGAGTATCAGTCCCATAGGGTTGACCCAGTGTCTTAAAACGGGGATTAAACATCCATAGTTAACTCTAAAAATCAGGCCATTTTTGCAAATAAACAGTTTCATTTTCCTGTGAAGAGGACCAACTTGCAAGTAAAATCAGCTGTCCAAGATTTTTTTGATTCTGAAGTTGGTAATTTTGAAATTATTGAATAGCTAATTTTGCAATAGCAGGGGGAAATATTCAACCATGCCCTTCTTTTCCAGATAGCAGAAATACTCAGAAAACAACAAGAACTTGTCTGGGTTTCAGCAATTCATTTTCACTGGTTTTGTGTAGCACTCTACACACTGGGCCTCAGCTCTCCGCCTAAAAGGTACTTCCACAGCAGCCTGAAGTACAGAAACTCTAATTCTACCTTGAACAGTCATGTTCCCCTGAATCAAGGTCCCTGACAGAAACACCAAGACTCTCACGATAAGAAATTGCTGGTTGTCCTGTTGCTAAATGAGTTCAGTTCATATCCATCATAATAAAAGTCATCTGATCTAATGCAGCATTAATGCAGACACAAAAGGTACAGGAGAATCCATTGTCATTAAGTGATTCATTGATTTGCCATTAAGGTGTTAGCATTTTAATTTATTTAAATTATTTGTTGCATGTTAAATGAGCAAAATAAATATGCACGTTATGATTTGCTCAACTCCTACTGTTCACAGAAGCAGTGTCAGCAATACACCCTGCTCGCATTTGGCTCATCACGGCAACCTCGCCAGAGTAAGGAGTCAAACACAGAGTTCAAAGTCAAGGACTGAAAATTCAGACAACTCAATCCACAGGGAGGTCATTACAAATGCTCGGAGGCTTAGCTGTGCTGAGCACCCACCAACAGCAAAAAGCAGAAATGTTTCAAAGGATAGGACCCTGAAGGCGAAATCTCCTTTTCAAGGCCAAGGCTTTTCAAAATACCGCATCCTCATCCTACACGGGATGAGGAGACATTGCTCCGTTGCTTTAGCAGACTTTATGCCTGGCTGTATTACAATGCATATTGCTTAACAGAGCTTACCTTGCTACCACTTAAATCTAGTTCATGCATCCTCAGCATTAAGCTTGCTGTTTACTTTACCTTGCTGTTCATCTCATTTGCAAATTTTGCAATTATTTTACAATTTCTCCACGCGTCTGATACAACAACACTAGGTAACAAGACGTTTCTGGGGAATTCTGTGTAGAAACATTCCCTTCGTACAATAACTTGTTACATCAAAGTGCTTAATTCACTCAGTATGGCCTATATTGCTTCATGTAGTGCTTTATCATACATATCATATTGGATTTAAATTAAAAAAAAAAATGCCTCAAACATGTCTTAAACTGTGCTGGGTCAATACCATAACTTTGTGACATTATAGACTCTATGACTAAAACTTATACCAACTCAATTTAAGAGCAGTGGCATTTGAATCTGTTCAATCTGTATTTTCATAGTTTGTCAAGGAAAGGGGGGAAAAAAAAAATAGATAGATGGGCAAAGTGGGAAAAAAAAAAAGTCTGTTTGCAATCAAGTAATGGGTATACCATGACAAAGCGTGCCCCAGTAAGTAGGATCTCTCTATGTAATTTACAGCCTGCTGGTGAGGGCTCTTAGACACGGCGTGAAGACAGACTGCAGTCCCCACTCTGCCTGGCTCAAAGCAGAGCTGGGAAGGCCCAGGGCATGTCGCAACCCAGCTACTGGGGCAGTTTTACATTTGCACTCCATCTCAATCAATATGCAATTATTTTAGGTTAAATTCAAGTGCTTTAGGAGGGAGGGAGAGAATGCTGAAATACACCCTGCAGCCTGGCAGAAAAGGTGTCTCAGAGGCAAAATTGCTCTCCTGAATCTAGTAGAGATCTGAACATGGGTCCACTAGATGAATATCTCAGCTGATTCTAGGGAGAAGCAAGGCTCCTTGGTTTCTACGTGTTGTGAATCTAAACAGCAAGACACAATGGGTGGTCACTTTTAGTTTTTCTTTCACTTTTCATTTTCGTTAAGCTCTTTACTAACATACTTCCCCTCCTTCCTGCCAATAGTTTTAGTAGTTGAGGTCACGTTTCTTGGTTAAGCATCTATTCTCTACAATTAAAATGAAGCAGAGCGCACACGCTCCTGCAGCAATGGGCTGGCTTAGGCCAGGTTACTGATTTGTGCACAGGATCTAAGGCTCCCCAGCAGCAGGCCAGCAGGCAATCCCATATTACATTTGCTCCAGCAACAATTTTCTCCTTTTTTCTCTTCCCTTTCTTCCCCAAGGACATCTCAATCTTCCCTTTGTGCTTTCCCCATCTTCCCTGTTTACCTTCCCCTTTACCTTGTACTGATGCAAATGTGCGCAGCGCTGCAGCCTGAACTGGATCATACCCAAAGAACAGCACAGTATGTTAAGTAGTTTGAGGACTGCTTTTTTTTTTAAGCTCTGCCCACTTCACTAATTTGTCTTCCAGTTAAATCCCTCAAATAAGTGCGTTGATACAGCTGCGGTGAGGGCCAGGAGGACAGAGGCAGGAATGAGTGGACACGGTGAAAAGTCAAACTGTCTTTGCCATTTAAAGACACCATGGAGCAAAGCCTTCACCACTAGCAGGGTTGCAGAAGATCAGAAGTAACTTTTTAATGACACCTGATTGATTCAAGGCTTTCGTTTCCTACACTCCTTAAATTGCATGTCTGCTCTTAGCACAAAATTTGAGCAATGGTGCCAGCAGGGGTAAAGGAAACATAAGATTAATAAGGCAGATTTGCACTTGTGAATGAACCTTCAGAAAAACTGGCAATTTTTATAATGATGAATGCTCAGTCTCCTCAGGTCTTTCTTAATAGGATCACGAAACAAATTTACCGTGATCTATTAGGAAATGATCAGGCAAAGCTTCAAAAAAGCCAAACAACCAAGGCCAATTTCAACATTGCTTTAGCAGGCAATTTCACCGGGAGATGAAAAATTCCTGGAACAGCTAAACCAATATTATGCAAAAAGTATGTTGTATTTACCAAGAGCCAATTTTGAGTCTATCACCATAGCATCTAAGCAAACAAGATCACAGCCTTGCAATTATAATAAGGATAAATTGATTTTGTCTTCCCTTTGCAAGCCCTGGATTTTATGATGGCCTTCAACAAAATAATGTGTTAATTCAATGCCATTTTAATTTTAACTATGTAAAGTCCTTTTTTCTTTGCTGTAAGAATATATTAGGAGTTATACTTTGCTTGTGCATTGACAAAACACTATGTAAAGAACTAAGTAATAAATCTTTATTTTCTCTCTCTGTAGCCATGTTCAGTTCAGTTTTTCCACAGTTTGTTCAGGATGTACCAGAAGAAAGCATTAAGACCATCTATTGTTAATAGTAACACTGCAAGGCATTTTAGGAGGAAAAATTATTCTCCTACTGTCAAAGAAGGAACAGGATGTGATTTTGGCTGAGATTCTGGAGAGATGCGACTTATGAAACGATAGATCCATCCACCCATTAGGGGTACTCAGGCCTATGGAACTACCTGATCGAGTTACATTTTACAGGTGTCTCAGTCTCGGGCGATTTAGTCATGCTAGGATTTTTCTATCACAACCAAGAAGGCAGCATCTGATTCCTGCAGAGTAGCAGTGACACACAGGCTGCTGAAATCAGTGGTGATGACTCCGTGCATGACTGAGTGGACTCCTGCCACAGCAGCTACTCAGAGTGAATGCCTAGGCCATCCATCTTCCTTAATCTTCCTGTATACGCTTTCCTATTTTGGATTCTACCATTCATACTTATTCAGCATTTTGGATTGCTTTATTTCCACCTTCCCTATGCAGTTACTAGGAGGAAGTTATCATGCTGCTATCAAATTGCAAATAAAGTCAGGATATTGGATCACAGCCTTCATAATCCATCAGACATTGCAATTCAGAGGAAACTCTGTAGGACCAGCTTGAAAGATGAGGCAGAATCCAAACAGCAATAAAATGCTTCCTAGAAGAGCCAGTTAAGTCTGTGTAACTAAAGGAAACATGCAAGAAATAGCAATACGAGCCTTTCCTCCTCTGCAAATTCTCTCCATTTTCCTATTTAGCTCCTAAACACTGTGAATTAGTAAATCTCAACATAAGATAAGCAGTAAGTCAATGTCACCATTGCACGTGTGAGGAAAAACCAAGGTCCAGTTGATAAGAAGACTCAGATCGGTAGCAGGCAAGAGACTAAATGGAAAACCCTTGTCAGAGTAATGCGTTCTCCTTAGAATTCATAGGATGTCATCCTGTCAGTGTGACTTAGTCTTGGCCACCTCAGGTTGGCTATTAAAGAAAATCTCTTGGAGACAACCACCAGAATGGGCCTATATTCTCCTCTTATCTGTAACAGCAGCTCAGAGATGTATATGAGTACTTCTCATATGGGAACAAAATGGTCCAGACAGGGTTATTCCAGAAGTTCTGAACCAGAAAGACACAATTCTTATTCCAGCCACTACTTACACAGTGAAGCCATCAAATACATTCAAGGAGGGAGCTAAAGCACTGTAGTGACAGAACTAAATGTTAGTCGACATGAGAATAACAGCAACGCCTGCGAAGTGCAAGGGACTAGGACCGGCTCACCCGCACAAGATGCAGTATTAAAGCCAGAGAAGTCATGCATTTCTCTGAATTACAGTCAGATAGCCCAGCAGATAATCTGTAATATTTTCAGTTGATAGAAAGACAGAATTTTTGTCCAAATAGTTCTGTTTGCTCACCACTTCCATGAGCTCATTGTTCATGCAGACCTCTCAGTTACTTTAAAAAATGAAAGCAAGCACAGGAGCGAGCTACTCAGATCCTGGATAGAGGAAAATATTCAAGTGGTTTAGAAGTGAGCAGAGAGTAGAATTTTAAAAAGGCTGATTATTGCTTCAGCAAGTTTTACAGAAGTGAAAATACATCACAAATGGGACAGATCAGCCTTTTTGAAGGAAATGGATATTGCTTTTAAAAAGCATACCAAAGACCTCTCGCAGGCAGGCAGCATTTGTCTGAGATGCAAGATGTCTATCCACAGGCACTCAGATCCCTGCAAGAAATGTTTGCAGGTTTTGCAGTCACACTGAGGAGAGGAATTTGAGGCTCAGGAAGTGCAGAAGTGACTTTCTGGAAAAGGGACATGGCATATGTAGGCTGAGTCGTTGCAGGAGAACCAAATCTCAGAGCCTCCCTGCTGATTTTCTGGGTGGTTAGAAACAAAGCCGGTGGGACTTTACGCAATGCCCACTGATTTAAAAGAGCTGTTTGGGAAAGGGCCCACTTACACAAAAGTCGGTGTCTGCAGAACCAGTATCTGAACAGTATCATCTCTAAGGGCAGTGATAAAGATACAAAACATAAATAAAAAAAAAAAGAAATATTAAGAGGTACTTGTGTGGTGAGTAGATCCCTCTTTAAGGCCACCCTCCAGGCACAGGTTGACCAGCTGAGCTCCTTTTAGATGATCAGCACTACACTAACAAGGCCAGCCCTTGTTTCTTACCAAACAAAGAGGATGGACACTGTCTTTGTTGCCTCCCACTTCCTAACAAATTGTTATGGTTTGAAGAACCCACAACAACTTATTGTCATTTAGGCAATTATTCTATCACCTGATAACTCCTCCCCACCCAGGAAAAGGAACTGGGAAAAACAAGGAAACCTGAGGGTTGAAATACAAACAGATTTAATAGAATAAGACTAAAAAATTAACATTAATAATACTAAAGCACCAGTATTGATCCCCATACCAATATAAGCTATACAAGGATTATACTCAGCCAGTTCTATCAGCAGGAAGGGAAGGGCTCTGGGCTCTGGCACCAGGGCAAGAAGTTCTCAGGATGGTAGCCATCATAGAAGAGGAAAAATTCCTCAGCAAACTTTCTAATTTATATTCAACGTGATGTTCGTGGTATGAAATAATCCCATTGGCCAGCCTGGGTTAAATGCCCAAATCTCACTCCTCCTCATCCCTGCACCTGGCTAGCTCGAAAACACTGAGACCTTGAAACCCACATACCACAGCTGGCTAGAAAGTAAATATTTTTACAAATTTAGACACTAGAGTCTTCTAAAAATGCGGTTTTCCCTAGCATTAGAAAAGACCTTACTGAAAAGTAACATTACTAAAAGAGAAATTAATCCTGTGTCGCTCAAACCAGGACACAATAAAAAAAGGAAAAAAAAAAAAAAGAAAAGAAGCGTAGGAAATGTCCTGTCCATTGCCATCCTTAGGGTGGAGGAACAATACAGATATCTCTCTCCCCCCAGAAATGGTTTCTAGCATTGATTCTTCCAAATCTCACTTTGAAATGGAAACATGAACAATCAAATATTTGTTTAAAAATTACTTGTTTTCCAGTGACAGATGAAGAGCTACGGAGAAGAAGAGGCGGCACTGAAATTTCACCTTTTACCTTTTTAGCATTTTATCTATCACTCCTTCCAATGAAAAGGAACAAAGCAATCAAATATTCTCTGCAGTACTTGTAAGCTCAGCATCTAACCAAGGTACCAGTGCACAAACCAGGACTGATAAGAAAAAAAAAAAGGCAAAAACTCACTTGTCTTATTTCACTGGGGAAATAAATGATGAGGCAATAAACAAAATAAATGATTAAGAGTAATTATACTTACATAGCACAATGCTTTAAGGCACCTTTTTTTCCCCCCCTCTGCAAAACGGAAACTAGATTTTCAAAACACTTGTACAGCTGATAGTTTGCAGTGTTGTTCTAGTGAGTCTGCAAGACTGCTTTTGTCATAAATACATTATTTTTATCTTGAGAGCATTCCATCAACAATGCAAACAAAGTAGGCAGGCAAAGAAATGCAGATGAACAGAAGGCAAGAAAAAGAGGGGGAGGAGAGAGAAGGGGAAAAGAGGGGAAGAGAAGGGAGGCAAAAAGAGAGCTAAGCTAGCCAGCTAGCTTCAGTAAAGCCAAATAATCCTGAGTTTAGTAGTAAGCAGTAACAGCAAGTGCATATGGGGATCAGGATGCATAATACATGTTTGGAACAGAAATAGAAAGAAGAAAATAGATCATATTTCAAGGAAAGAGAGAATTGGAGAATGAGGAGAGAAGAGCCAGGAAGTAATATGGTATTTTTTCCCATTACTCCAGGACCAAATCTACAGGCTGTATATCAGTGGAGGCGACAGTTAGAATATTACAGAATGGATATAAGATCTGCAAAATATATGCAGCATTATTCAAAATGTATTTCAAGCACAATAGTAACTGCATATCTTCTGGCTCTGGCTATAATGTTAGGGTTTAGACAAAGCATGCTGGGGAGCTAACCAAAAGGAAGGAAATGGAGAAATGCCCAGCATGTTTCAAGGACTAACAGGAATGTCATCAGCAAATAAGGATAATAAAGCCCAACAGATGACGCCACAGTAAGTCTATTTGCAACCACTGCCACATCCTAGAAATGCTCATGGCTTTCCAAGTTTTCCAAATCTGTTCCACATCATGATTCTAAGCGTCTCTCCTGCCTCCTTTCTTCCACACTGTCCTCTTCTTCAGCGTTCCCAAAATTTGGGTTCATTGAAACCAAAAAACACTAGGATGAGAACAGAGCAAGGTCTGGCCCAAACAATCTCCTCAGCTTTGGGTTCTCCCAGAGCTCCTGCCTCTCACCTCAGGACTTCGTTGAGCAGAGCGTTACATCCTCCCTCCTTCCAACGTACAGTCTCCCCAGACTGGCATTAATAAGTCCCCTTCAGGAGTCATTTAGCACTTCCTTGCAGGACCAACCCCAGCTAATAAAGCTGGTCCACAAAAACACGGAGAGTTATTCCAGGAGCTACAGCAATGTCTTATTTCTTCCTCAACTAAGTAAGGAGTACAGTTCAGCCAGCTTCTCCCTTGCTGATTAGTGCTTTACTTTGCAAGTAGCCGTTCTGAGGTTAGCGTGCAATGTATTAATTTATCACCCTCACAAGAGCTGCCATCAGGCCCTGCAGGTAACCTTGCAGCAAGCAACCTTGTAAGAACAAACTCCAGAAGAGGAAATCCTCTGTCAGCCCAACATAAGGAACACGTCAGGGTATGAACTATACCTTTACCTTCTTTCAGCTACCAGATTTTGCAATGAAGGCTCTTATCATCTGCGTACCACTGTCTTTCCTCCAGCCCACCCCAAAATAGCTAAGAAACGATTTAAAAGGAAACGTTATGGAACCACCCAGAGACAAAGCTGGATTTGATATTAAGACACGGTGTTTAAGAAACTAGGGTTTCAACAGGAAAATAACGCCACTGTGAAATCAAACAGCTTTACCTTCACACTGAAACAGTGCAGTGAATGTACAACCAGAGGGAAAATATTCATTTGAAAACAATATTATTAGTTGTTTGAAAACCTCAGACGCACTTGTTAAAGCCACGTAAATTGTGATTTCTAACCTAAGAAATGGTACCACTGGGTTCCCTAGTCACTGCTCTTCACCAATTTCAAACCTACATCTGTTTGATTCTCAGATAAACTGCAGTTTTCCCCTCTCAAAGCCATGTACAAACCCTGTGCTCTTTACGATCATATGTCATCAGTAAAAGGAGGACTTGATAGCTTGTATTATCTACACTGGACAACAGAGTCACCAAAGGGCTCTCCAAACGACAACCAGAGCTCGCTGGTAGCGGAACCAATGCAACCACCTTCAAATTACAACTTTTGCATGGCATCTATGCACAAGTGCCTGGCATTACCTTCTGCATTCACTCACATAAAGGAAACTGGTATAAATGAGCTTCTGGAGGGACAGGCAGGCACCTCCAGCACTGGTGCCAAGCCCCACGGAGAAAAGCAAACCAACTACAACCGACTCAAGCAAAGGTAGGACTGGCCAACAGCTTAGTAGAAAAGGGAGAAGTTACAATAAAGATTAGTAAGATGTGATGTGCAGGGAAAACTGCAGCACTATTTACACGGTAGAGCCACATTCTCAGTGATTTTTGATAAGCCACCTTAAGTTATGTGAATAGCAATTACGGTGGCAGTGCATTTACTTAAAGCCTGGTGATTTGAGGTGGGCCAGCTCCAGTGGGTATCAGTTATGCAGTCGGCATTCTGCTGCGCTGGGAGCACGCAATCACATTTCTCACAGAATAAAAGAGGACCCACAGCAGAGGCCACGTGCAGTGTCTGTTCCAAGCGATGTGATGCACTGCTGAACTCCACACTTCACCATGCTGCTGATTCAAAACAAAAATAATGACCTAAAGAAATGTCTGGTCATTTGTTGCCTTTTGCCGTTTACACGAATGGTATACAAGCAACACTGCGAGGACTGTTTTTACACATCTGGCCCAGCTACAAGTAGAGAGGAAGAAGGCAACTACTTGACAATTTTAGCCCAGCCTGGCATTAACGAACAACCTTAATGAGCTTTGGGTAAATATTTCAGTACTTCAGCATTCATTAGTCAACGCCCAGTCACAGTGCGTGAAATCTGCAGTTAAGGCAAGAGCTGCAGGTTAATGCAGATATAGATTGTGCTGGCTTTAAAGCACTACTTAGCTTCCAACCACCACGTGCCGCAAAGCCCACCTGAAGGGCAGGGTGCATAACCCAGCTCCGAACTCCACGGCGCCACGGGTGAGCTAGCCGAACGCTGCTTTTTGTAGTCCTGATGCGCACCACAATACAATCTCTTACATGACTTCAGTTTGACAGTAGATCCACATCCTTGCTGTGGTTTCTTTTGAATATGCTGCTGGGTCTACTAATATGGGGACTTCCCAAAGCAGTAAGGTGTGGGGAATACTCTGACAACTGAAAGAAGTCGAACATTTGAAACCACAAGCATTTGCAGTGGAAGTCTGTACCATTACCCCTGAAAGCCAGAATACGGCAGGTGACAGGAATATGACAGTGCTTTCATTCAATCTATGAGAGTTTTAAATTACGACTGTCAACTAGATTGACTGAACAGCTTATGTGTAAACATAAGCTGGATGCATTGGCATAATAAACGGTCAATCAATAACAGCGAAAGGACAGATTAATAAAAGTTGCTTCTGTCAGAGGACAAATTGAGGACATCAGAAAAGATGAAATTCTATGAATACAATTGCTTCCTGTGAATAGTAACATTCAACTCCTGTTCTGATTAGATGGAATTGGTTCAGATGAGCATCAAAAACTTCTGAATGCTTTTCTAAAACTGCTGAGGCTTGTCAAAAATGCACTGCACCAACGCCAGAAAAAGACAACAAAGCAAAATACCAAAAACTCTCAAACCAATTCTGAAAGAATCCACGGGATTTTGCAGCCGTCCTTATCTGCCCCATTTGTGCCTTCCAAGTTTTCTTATCTGCTCAGTAAATTTGTATCACAGGGTGCCTTCAGACTCTGAATAGGTTTGGACGAGTAAGCCATGCGCTGCTTTGCCTCATGCAACTCTACGAAAAACAGCCAGTCAGTCAAGCCCAGATTCTAAACTCTTTACTGTGGGCAATGATGATGATATATGGGATGGAGAAAAAAAAAAAAACCACAACTTGATTTTTCAAAGAGCAGCATGAGCTAGCCACATTGGCAGTTAGAAAAAATCTTGTTCTGACTTGTAGTGCTGAACAAATTTGATGAATTAGTCACTGGCTGAGAACTGATATAGACTACCAAATTACTGTATTGGACATTCCTCTGAACACAATGCATTATATTAAAATATATAAGTGTCATCATTTAGAAGGTAGCGCTCTGGCAATATTGTTAAAGAAACAAGACTCTGATGTGCCCAGCTGCCTCAGTATTTATGCACATGCACACGTGTGAATAAAAATATCATCTGAGTCTTATCTGAAACATTTCCTTTATCCTATTGCCCTAGTAATCCATGAACTCCTCACGAAAGCAAGAGAAGACCATGTTAGTGGTTATGCTCCACCTGCTCAAAATGCAAAAAATCCCCAGGTAGAATTTGGAAAGCAACAGGAGAAGAACTATGGTTTGTCTTTAGAGACAGAAGTTATAAGCTTGGGGTGCATCAAGAAAAGTGTGGCCAGCAGGTCGAGGGAGGTCATCCTCCCCCTCTGCTCTGCCCTGGTGAGGCTGCACCTGGAGTACTGTGTCCAGCTCTGGGCTCCCCGGTTCAAGAAGGACAGGGAACTGCTGGAGAGGGTGCAGCAAAGGGCTACCAAGATGATCAGGGGACTGGAGCACCTCTCTTATGAAGAAAGGCTGAGGGATTTGGCTCTCTTCAGTCTGGAAAAAAGACGGCTGAGGGGGGGATCTTATAAATGCTTATAAATACTTAAAGGGTGGGTGTCAGGAGGATGGGGCCAGGCTCTTTTCAGTGGTGCCCAGCGACAGGACAAGAGGTGATGGGCACAAACTTGAGCATAGGAAGTTCCACCTAAACATAAGGAGGAACTTTACCCTGAGGGTGGCAGAGCACTGGCACAGGCTGCCCAGAGAGGTGGTGGAATCTCTGTCTCTGGAGACTTTCAAAACCCGCCTGGACGCGTTCCTGTGCCACCTGCTCTGGGTGACCCTGCTCTGGCAGGGGGGTTGGACTAAATGATCTGCAGAGGTCCCTTCCAACCCCTGCCATTCTGTGATATCTATGGAGACCTAGACATCAATAAGAGAATACTGCCTAAACAGTCAAGCTATCCCAAATGATAATCTACTTCAACCAGGAGTCACAGAAATTACTAACTACTTGCCACCTTATTCTTTCTGTCTTCTGTCCACAGGGAACAAAACTAGGGGTGCTGAGTGAGCTAAACAGTCACTAACTTAGGAGCGCAATACCTCGGGAAACAATCAAAACACAGGTTCTGACACTTACAACCTCAGAATTGTTGCTGATAGCCCAAATACTGAATATCCCTCACTCCTGCCATCCTTCTTTGAGACTGAAAACCCATCAAATTTACACCAAATGGCAATCAATGGAATACAAACCAGCATATTATATGCAGCATGTGAATGCTACGCTAAAAACTTTTTACACATCCTCTAAGGTCCTACAGAGCTTCCACATCCTGTATTTGAAGGCACCATCACACATTACGTACAGGAGCTCAGAGCCAGTGCTGCAGGATTAAGGCTACAATGAGATAAGAAATAGCTCAGGAGCAGACATGGATATACTCCTGCCCCTCTTCAACACTGAGCCCATGCATCTTCCCACACTTCTTGTTGCATCTTCAAGAGCCAAGTACAGGAACTGCATATCCCCTACAGTGAGAAGAGTCATCAAACTTGAATTGATATGTATTTTTAATATTTACTACTTTTCATTGAAGGATTTCAAAGTACTTTAGTTAAAAAAGTTGGCTTTACCAGCAGTCCCAGTTTACAAGCAAAGGAGTTAACAAAATTGTTCCATGTATATCAGCCTGTAAATTGCAGAGTGCAGAGCCCTCATACCATCTAGGATCATCCTGAATGACACTTCTCTCCCTCCTTGGCCTTCTTTCTTTAGTGTAATCTAGCTGCCGTCAAAACCCAAGATAACTGCTACTGCCTGCGTCATGAACATGGCAGAAGTTAGGCAGAACAACCAAAATAAAACCACAAAGCTTTTAAAATGAAAGTCAGAAGTACCAAGGTGTAGAGCTGTGGTCCAGTCCTCCCATCATCCCTTCTTAAGTCTACATCAACATTTATTGCAAGCTTCTGGACAGAAAAATGAATGCATTCTGTGTTTGGGTTTTTTTTTCCTCTGAAAAAGCAAGGTTTTCAGGGAGGTAAAATTTTCAGCACTATTTTGCTAATGAAGGTGAATTGCTTTTCTCCACCGAGATTTCCCATAAAAAACAGAAAACACTTTCCCAATACTTCTAAATTATACCACTAGATACTATAGGCTGTTTCAGTCTTGGACTGGAAAAAAACCACAGAATTTTGTTTCTGTCCAGCAATCTCTCTGCTGGGAGTCTCCTCTATATTCATTACAGCCTGTTCCTATTTGTTCTCAGCCATAAGGCACATGTAATTGCAAGTCGGCAGCAAAGATATTTTTTTTTTTTAAATAAATCCATCAAGTCAGCGGTGGTACCATATGACCAGAGATACAGCATCTATATTTAGTAAAGAGGTGGGCGATCCAGACATAGAGACCTGTTAGCCCGACCCTGGCAGAATTCAAGGCAGAACAGGTTCTGTCTGAAGTGTAAAACACTGAAGGTGAATGGAAAAAGAGTTGAAAGGTGTCCTGGGTTTAGCAAAAGCTGGTGGATCTAATATAGATATTTGCTAAGGTGATTGATTTTCTGAACAAGGGCAGTGCCTTATACTCCACCAGCACAGATGAAATATTTGAGACTTCGCCACAGAGGGAATATGTGAGACTGGGAAAGCTGAAGGTTAGTGGAAGAGCCAAGAGAGAAAAGAGGGAGTAGCTAAAAGCAAAATAGTGATAACAGCTGTCCTAGAAGTGGAACTCACAATGAGAGTCTTCAGATCATCCCTACAAATATTGCTGGATACAAACTCTGTAGCTGTCTTCCATACTGAGCTGAAACAACCATATATGACAGCAGTAAGGAGGGGAAGTTACCTGCACACAGAAACAGGGACTATTTCAATGTTATTCAAAATGACAGTAGCTCACCCTTCTGGGAAAAGGAGGAGGGATACAAAGTCTTAAATAAGAAATTGGATGCCTTGATAGAAGTATCAGACTATGGAGAAAGTGCCTGTATTGTCATAGACTTAGTGATTAACAGTAATTATCAGCCAAAACGAGACATAAGACACGTCTGAGCACGGATCTGCTCTGACGTGTTCCAGCAGGATGAGTTTGAATTGGATCACATGCATGACTATTAATGCGAACAGAAAACTGTAAGGGGACCAAATATCAAATAGAAATACAGGGTGAGAAGGTAGAAGACTGCTGTTTTTAATAAGTCTGGAGATAAATAGCAGGGAAAAAGAGAGTCATTAAAGACAGAGTTATTGGCATGTGAGTGAACAAATACAAATTGATGTTGAGAAAGTACATCTGGAAATGAAAACAAAGCTTCTGAACAGCAGAGGAATGAGGTTCAGCAAGAACCTTTCTGCAGTATTAACGGGAAGCAGGAAGGGAATCTCAGCTACTTTTGAAAGGGGTTACTTAAATTTTATATGGGATTACAACTGAGTCTGTGGGGAAGCAAACATGATGACCCAGTGTATACCATTTCTCCTACATTAGGTTTATTTTAGTTCTGCAAACCAATAAATCCTTCCTGTTCTTGGTACAGAGTATCTTTTCTTTGTCATGAGAAACAATAGGATTGTTAGAGTCCTGTGTTAGTAATGTCACCTTTGGCCATTGCAATGGTTAAGTGTAATCCCATCACATGGGGCCTGATCTTCGGTGGTTCTGAAGCCCTTCAATTCACAGAAAAATTAACAGCATCTAGAGTAATTGATACAAGGTTCTTCCACTAAGAGACTTCCTTTAACATGAGTACATCTTCCAGAGAAACATTGCGTACATAACAAACACCTGAGAACTATTCAACTCTAACAGCCACTCTGTCACTGCCAACATTTCCGTATTTTGGGCCTTTTACAAAGCATCTAGTTTTGCTGTAAATATACTTGGACCTGCACAGAACAGCACACACAAGCAACTGAACAGCAAACCAAGCAATAGGAAGACACTACTGTTCAAGTGCTGTCATTCCTGCCTCATGTGTGTAGGGTGGCAGCATCTTTTGAGTTTTCTACTAGGTTGTGAAAGAGAAGGAGGGAAAGCTGGGGAAAATGCAGTCAAATGTGTTATTCTCATCATTACATGAGGTTAACCCTGGGCATATATTAAAATAATCATAAAACATCATCAATTAGATTATTTTTTTTAATCACTCTGACATAAATTGGGAGAAACTACTCTTTTAAGGTTGCACGTGGCTGCCTCTAATAGCAAGTGGAGGCTACAGAGAATTGCCTGCACAGCCGGAAAGCCCATGGCTCTTGGCCGTGGTAAGCAGCTCAGTAGTCCCTTAGTAAGAGAACTGCAAACCAGTAACCGAGTGCTTCCGCTCCTGTGAAGGGATGTCTCCTGTCTCCATTGAGAAACAGCAGCAGCCAAAAACTATTGTCACCCAAGGTCTGTTCAGGCGTTCAGTGAGGGAAGGAGATGTCCTAGACAAGGTGCTGCAAAGAGGCAAGTTCAGTGCATGCATTAGAAAACACCAAGAAGTGGGAAAAGACAATACTCAAGTCTACCTGGGCCATGGTCCAATGGACAGGATGGGATGGCACAAGGACAGACAGCCCACAGAGGGATGTCTAGGACTGCTTAAGTTCCTGCTGTCACCAGAAGCCCACATGAGGCTCTCTGACAAAACTGGTGCACAGATCTGTGGATAGTAGGAGCTCTGGAGTGCCAGGCAAAGAGATTTTGTGCTGCGGTTTGAAAATCGGCCAGAGAAAGCATGTGGTATTCACTGAGAGAAAGGAAAATACAATATTATCCCTGGGGACAAAGGTTCAATTATCTACCACAGGACTCGTTACGGATCACCTGCTGATCTGACAGGCCTCTGGATTCTGCAAGTCTAGAGGCACCCACGCAGTATGAGCCGGAGTTTTCTAAACATTATTTAAGGTTTTGAAGATGTGAATACTAACTGTTAGTTCCCTATCTCCCCTACATGGTTATTGCACAGGGAAGTACCTGAAAAGATTATGAGGTACCCAGATATTAGATATTAATAACTTAGATTGACAGAAGTTGGTCATCCTTTTTAACATGGCATTGATAATTGGTAGATAACTGAAGGATCTATACAAGGCCCACTTTATTTCTGTTGAAAAGCAAGTAGAAAAAGGTAAATCATTGAGATAATTGAAGCACACTAATGTTCTGTAATTATCTGTATTTCTCTTCAGTACCTTCCATCCTCCCACTACCAACTCCTGCTTGCTCAGGTGGTTATCATTGCAGGAAATAAACAAGATTTCAACCACATTCCCTACTTGTATCCCCATCACAGCTGCAAGGAAGAACAGGCTGATGAACAAGAAGGAATACTGACAAGAGGCAGAGGGTATC
The DNA here is from genome assembly GCF_963924245.1 of Chroicocephalus ridibundus. Taxonomy (NCBI): domain Eukaryota; kingdom Metazoa; phylum Chordata; class Aves; order Charadriiformes; family Laridae; genus Chroicocephalus; species Chroicocephalus ridibundus. Next base: position 16,179,125 of record NC_086286.1, read on the forward strand.
CACTAACCTCTTCAACAGAGAACATTGCACACTAGGTTTTATTAGGGGGAGTAGGACAGCTTAAGAGTTAGCACTCCTTCCTGCAAAATTTAATTAGATTGTGATCAACAGCCCTAGTATGTTTATCCAACAATGACTAAATTATCCATTGCTGCTCTGAAGACAGTTCTTGGACTTGTTCATAGTTCCCTGAAAACATCACCTCAACAGAAGTCAAAAAGGCAACTTCAGAAAATAATCAAAAAGAAATCAAGAAAAAGCAGGAAACATAATCATTATGTCACAATTCTGGTCTCATTTTCCCCTCTAAGATGCCTACCTCTTCCCCTCATTCTTAACACAGACATGAAAGAGCTAGAAAAGTTTCAGGGAATGAAAGGCAACAAAAATGATCAGCCAAATGGCAGACCTGGAGAACTTAAATAGGCTAAAATTCTTCAGCGTGGAAAAGAGATAACTGAAGTCATTTATAATAAGGGAATATGAAATGATAACTTGCAGGGAAGAGATGGTAATTATTTTTCATAAGTCAAAGCCTAGAAGTTCACAATAAAGTCATCTGACAACTTTTAAAACACAATTGTTTCTTGAATAATACGATTATTAAATTGTGACACTTAGGTCCACAAAATCTTATGGATGTACAAAGGGTTGCAAAAGCAATGAGACAAATTATTGGAAGAGAGGTCCATTAAAAGCTATTAAACAAGATCAGGCTGATGGAACTTCCATGTCTGGAAGTTCCTCTGCTACAAATCGCTGGAAATTGGGATATAATGATACTAAGGAACGCACCACTTCATACACACTCTGTTCTTACATTTATTTTTTTTAATTTTTTTTTAAAAGCTATGACCATTGGCTATGAACCACCATATGTTCCTGGTCTGATCTGGTATAACCATTCAGTTTTTGAATTGTGTCAACTACATTTGGGAGCCAGCAAAGATGATTATGCTCACTTATTGCACAAAAAAATGACTATTATAGAGCTGCACCACCTAACTTCTGCCTCAGTCTCAGATTTGTGGTACAGCTACTGCATGGAGGATGTCATTACAAGACTGCAAATGATATGAGTCACCAACCACTTTGCAGATTGTTGTCCTAGCTTGTTACCATTCAAAGCTTTTAACTTATCTCATTTCTGAATTTATATTATTCAGGTATTCAGTTCTATTACTACAGCCATATATCTTGTATCAGCAAGACCAACTGAAGAAGTCTTCAGTGTTACTTGTACAGTTGATAAGATCAGGAAGTACACTGAGATTCATCCAAATGAAAGATCCCATTCACACACAATCTTTTTTTTAAGTTATAGTACATAGCTGTATCTAAAGACGCGTAACTGGTCTGGTAGCTGAGGTTAAATATTAAGGAAATGCTGAAAATAATAAGAATGGGAAGGCAGAGTATTTTTAAGGCTTGCGGCTGAATTATCCCAGGAGGGAAAACAAAACATGACAAGCCACCAAAGTGTGCTGGCTTATCTATCAGTTCATCCAGATGATAAGGCTACACAATCTTTGCTGCTTGCTTTCATTTGTGCTTGTATGTCATGGTTTTAGCATTCATAAGATCATTCAGGCTTACAGAAGCCTCATGCAATATTAAAGTGTTTATGCAACCCCTTTCTGTGCTTTAAGCAGCAACAACAAGTTCTGAGCGTGCAGAGAACAAGAAAAAATAGGTTCCCTATCTCAGGAGAAAACCCTACTCCAGTCAAACGATGGTCTCTGAGACATCTTATGTTTAATCAGAGCAGTAATTTTTGCGTCAATTTGTGTCATTTGCATTTCACCACTCTTCCTCTCTTGGCATGTGTTTAGAAGTTGCTTCTAGGCTCAGATGCATCAATAAGCTAAAGAACATGCTTTTATTTCAAGAAATTGTCTCTTCACAATAATTTTGTCCCTACAAGTAAAGCATTCAAGCTGTGTATTATGAGACAAAGATTAAGATACCTAAAAAAGCATGCCACTTAGATCTAAGTGGTGTTTTACAGAACCACTTGATGCTTAATGAGATGTAAGTGCTATAAGCAGCAAGCTTCAGAGGAGGATCTGGAGAAGATCTTCACTTCGTTGTACTTAGCAGCATGAATTGCTTCACAGCAAACTATCATGCACAGAGTAAAAAGGAAACAAACAACAACAAAAAAAAAAGAAAAAAAAAAAGGCAGAAAAGGGTTCTGCTTAGTGTGAAGGGACTCTGATGTTAAGATGACCAGGTTGCTCAGATACACAGCTGGAATGGGACTGTTTCAGAGGCACAGAGGGCTGAAACAAGAGAATGGGATAAACAGAGCTCTACAGAAAAGCGGTACACTTGTACCCTCTGGAGGTTTCATGCCAATGTCTGTACTCCTCACATACCCACTTGAAATCTTGGGCCACAATTCAGATGGAAGCAGCAGACCTTCATCCCATGCAGTCTTCATCAGCATGTTATTCTTCTGGCTCTCTCTACTACAGAAATGCTCCATTTATACTGCGCGCAAAGCTCAAGCCTCAGTTCCCAGCTCACACCTGGCTCTCACGGTTAGCTGTAGTTTTGCCACAGTGAAGAAGTCAAGCTTAGTCATAAGTTGGATTTATGTACGTGATGGACTGACCGATTCCTTCTTCTCCCCGTTGCATACCACTTAGCAGCATACTTTCTCTACATGGTGAAACTAGATCCTAATACCAGTCTGAATGATAATCAAGAAATTCTTTCTTTACCTTCATTTCCATCGGCTCTTTTTATGACGCTTCCTCATTAACTGTTAAGTTAAACATCTTAGTTTGTGTTGTCCATTAAAGATTTAGAACTCAAGATAAAGCCAAGCTGAAAAATTGATGCTCTGCACTTGGTCTAACCGTCCCTCCCACAGCTGCTGACATGCTTGTCCCTCTGATGAGCAGGATGAGCTGCATACGCACTAGCAAACGCCCTGCAGGCACCCCTGGGCTGAGCAGCAATCCTCAAAATGGCACTTTAACAAGGCACCAGAAGACTGTTTAATCCCCCGCGGCAGCGTTCTGAGATGATCACATGAAGGCTTCAATTACTTTTTTTTTTTTTTAAATGACCTTAGAAAGATTTTATTCTTTAGAAGAGCAGGGCTTGCATCCTTCCGTAACAGTTTGGAAAGCAAGGGTTTGCAAACCTCCTAACAACGTGGTGCTCGTTACAAATACGCATTAAAACACAGTCTCCAAATCCCAGCCGGTAGCATGTCTGTGGCCGCGTAGCCAGCACTGGGCAGCATGCTCTAAGCCAGGTCATAACGTCAAGAAGAGTCTGAGGTTCTCCCACTTCACAGCTAAGCATGGCCTCTAGTTCATTTTGACCCAGCCAGACGCTTCCCAGCAATACACAATCCAACACACGTTAGCACTGGTTGTTTGATCCAGTGATGAACTCCATGTATCAATCAGCCAAGATTATCAATTTTTTTTTTTTTAACTTGTTTACTTTCAGAAATTCCCAAAAATGATTCTTTTCTGAAAGAGTCTGAAGACACTAGGCTTCAGAAAAGGGGAAAAAGAATGAAAGGCTTGACAAGATTCTATGTAGCATTCACTCAGTCTAACAAAAGAGCTATAAAAACCAACACCTATAAATCTCCAGCAGTGTTTTCCCCCTTGTTTCCAGGCGTAGCATTGCCTCATTTAATATCACAGACAGCTAAAAATCAGTCTAAATACACTTGTTTTATTATCACCTCAGCTGTTTGCTCTTAAAAACCACCACAACACAAAACCCGCTGAACTGCTCCTTACAGTAAGATTTGCTGCTTTCTGATTCTTCTCTCTGCTTCTCCATGTCCTAACTTGCATCTCTCTTCTCTGTCCAGATTAATGTTATGTGAGGAATTCAGTTCTTTCTTCTGCTGCAGAACTGGGAGAGCATGTGTGTAGCAAGGAGGGGAAGTCACTGTGGGGAAAAAAAGAGTACAATCCTTCTGCGTCCAACATCCCTTACTCTTATCCAGGTCTAAAGTCCATCTGAGACCTGCTTCCCAGGAAAATGCCCTATAAGTAAGTAACAAGGCCTTATGAAGTCAGTGCCTTCAGCTTCTCCTGCTGGGGTTGTCCCTTTTTGTACAAAATGCTTGAGTATTCATGGCCAATCCAATGGAGAGAAGATGACACAGTGACCTTCTGAAGACACATCTCACCAGGCAAGTGGGATACTGGAGCTCCAGCTCTTGCTGAAATGAATATTCAAGAGCTCTGCACAAAATGGAGCAGTATCTGACAGGGATACAAAGAGTCCTGCCTCCCCCACTGAATGCAGCATTGCTTGATGGCTTGGTGCTCTCCTCCAAAGTAGGAGTTGCAAGTTCAAACTCCTTCAAAGCAGAGAAGGAAATTAAACCTGGAATTTCTACACCCTGGGTGGCCACTCTAACCAGTTGCTTAAATACACAAAAAAAAAAAAACCCTCACTGGCCATTTTTATATATCTAACTCTTGATACTTTTTCCAGCTGCAACTATTAAGTTAACATATCCAGAATTTGTAAATAGTTCCAAGAAAAAATAGACTTCTTTCTTCACCAAAAAAGTTATTCTGGAGAGGTGCAGCCAAAGAAGAACAGTGAGCTATAATTCAGACTGTGACTTCTCCCTGGCAAGTATGAAGTGTTCTCTTTACCCAATGCTGAACGCCAGAAGAGTCAGGATCTTATATGGCCCTCAGGCAACACCCTCATGAAAGAGTTAACAATATTTATTTTGTCAGTTTACACTCAAACAATTAGAGTGTTACCAGATAAAACTCCCAATCAATGCGAAAGGCACTAGGAAAGCCTCGTTAACAGGGACTGGCACTCTGACACCCTCAGTTCCTCACAGCCCCCGTGAAGTGCTGTGACCACAATTCACGTGTGTGCAAACCTCTGCGGCTGGGACCTGTGCAAGCATCTCTCTGGCACTGCACCCACCTCTGCTGAGCTCCCTCACCTGGAGCTCCCTCCACCAGCTCGAGATGACATGGCATGGTGCCGCACAGGTGGTCCCAACCTACCAGACAGCAGCTTTGGGGCTCTCGGTCTTCAACTGAAATGCCTCAGTGGAATTTATGTGGAATGTAGATGCCCAGGGAACCTTTGTGAATCTAAGCCCAGAACATTTTAAAATGTACCAATACAAATTAATAATAATATGTGAGAGTTAACATTTCTGGGGTGGAAGGTAATTGCCCATTAAAGCTCCTTCTCATTAGAAGTTGCGGCATTTCAACTACGGTGTTCAAAATACAGCCTTATAAATTCAAACTCATCTTGAAAACCAGAGAGAAAGAAAGAAGGAAAAAGCCCGCAAGACCAGTTTTCCCAATCAAATATGACAAATTCAGCTCTAGAACATATTTTAGTCTTTTTAAGTTTAAAATGAAATACATCAGAGTGATAAATACTTTGTCTACTTTCTAAAAGCTAGAAAATCAAATATCTTCCACTGGTGAAGTTGTCATATTTGATTTGAAAAGCACTGATTTTTCTCTTCTGTGTTTCATTTCTAAATGAATATATACAATGTAAATGAATTTATGTAATATATACACAGCCTCCTTTCAAAGAGAGCCATTTGTCAATGGTACATTAGCTAAGCTCTAAGCTGCTAGCACAACTGACACAAAAATAGAACAACCGCAATATAAAACCACACGCAGCTCATTGCGGATGCCGAAACCTGTTAATGACATATTAGCAAGTTACAGAGGATATAGCGCAATATTTTCAGGCAGCACGTGACCAAAGTATACATGTGTGTATGCAAGTGCAGCATCTTCTTCAAAATGATATTTACTTCCTCGAATGCTTAAGAAAACTTTCTGGGTAGTGGCCAGCTCCTCTCCCTATTTCTTCCCTGCCCTTTGACAGGAGCTGGCTGAAAAAAGCAGGAAGAGTGAAGAAACGGGGAAAATTTTCTACTCCCTTCCATAAAAATGGGTATGAAAAAAAACTCTTTTAAAAAGATCTGGCTAAACCAGGTAGGATTCCAAATTGGAAACGTTGCTACAGCAGCTCACAGCTGCCACAGCTGAAGCGAGTCAATCTGGCGCTCATTGCTGCAGCCCAGCCCCTGCAGCACACTAAACCCCCTGGGGTCAGGCAAACTCACGCATTGTCGATACCCCTGGCTGAGATGCACCACGGAGGGCGTAGCGGAGTTGATGTCAACCCCATAGTGGAGCTCACATCTCCAAACACTCACGGGCATGCATTCAAGTCCATATATTTCTGAAAGCTCATGATTTTAAACTGAAATATTGGAGACTGGGCTTGTTCTACTTTACTTTTCCCCCTTTTGCCACACGAAGAAGAGACTGTCTTTTCACAAAAGCTTAACAGTTCTTTCAATTCCAAGAGTGGAGGGTTGTTTGTGGTTTGTTTGGTTGGGTTTTTTTTAAGAGAAGATATCAAATACCGTAAGGCTTGCAGTAAAATTGCAGGAGTTGGCAAAAGTGCAGCTGTAATTACAAAGGGCTATTATTCTCTGTGAAGTTGCAGAATATGTATATATGGGTGGCATCCATCAGCTATAAGCCAACAGACCAGACACCCCAGACCCTTGCCAGGGTTGGGCCAGGCACAGCATCTGTGCCTGCCAATTCGGGTGCCTGCCACCAAGGCACCAGCTACAGCACTTACATAGCATTGGTATAGCTTTGCTCACAACCGCTGGTGCTGCACAATACAAGTTTCAGCTGTATGGATTACAAGAATGGAGAAGATCTAGTCTTCACATAGATTATATTTGTGACTTAACACTGTAAGACTCAAGATGTCTTTTTTTTTCCATGCCATCTATCCAAATTTTCAAGAGTGCAATGCTTTCTCATGAAATAAAGGCAGTAAAACTATGATTAAGCTGTTTATGTGACAAAAGTGAGACAGCTACAGTTCAAAGTTGAGATCAGTTTTACTCAGTATTAACTTTTAAGAGAATGTACCATGTTTTAGCCATATATTTAGACATGTAGTTGATCGACACCTGGGGTTTTATGGCTTAGTTACGGAGAACTTAGATTCCCCTTGAGCACACAAGAAGAGCGGGTACTAGAGCACATTCAGATTTCTAGAAAATAGAATCTGAATTACAATTAGATGTATCTATCTAATCAAGAGCATGTCTTAATATCCTAATTATACAGTCTTGGCAGCTGGATGAAATACGAGATATTAAGAACCACTGACAATGCAATTTTAAAGGTTGGCCTAACATTTTTCGTATTCCTCAAGCGGGGAAAAGAACAAGTGCTTTATGTTTCTGCGGAATAATGAAGTAGGGATGAAAATAGGGATCACGACTAACTAATCCCTAATTCCAAATAAATCTGTGTAGCCGTCTGATAACTGTATAAACAACTGCTTACTCCTCTCCTGTAAAGCCTTTCCATAGACTGGACAGTTCCTATAACCTGGCTCCAATTACCGTTGGATTAGAAATACCATTTTGAAATATCCTATGGAAATGGATCTGCAGCCTGATCTTGGTTTTGATTCCCTGGAGGAAATTTGCCACTCTAATGTCGCAACCTATGCTCTATGTTCTGAGCCTACCTGCTGGGCATTTCTGGTCAGGAGAAAGTGGGATTGGTTTAGCAGTGACAGTTCTCACGGCTGAAATTCTTAAAGATAATATTAGATGCCCCTTCTTACTATTTTTTTTTCCAATTTAAATAATTTACATACTGGTAAGTATAGCTGAGAAAAGCCCATTAATAATCTGCACCTAGACAAAGATAGACACATAAATAGAAAAGCATCCTCTGAGCCAGTTTGCCATCACTCAGACTTCAGTAACAGACTGAACAGTGAAACTGTAAAGTGAGAGATCAGAGAAATGAGGAGACGGTGCTGAAGGATACCTTATGTTCAAGGTGAGTGGGCAGTTCATGGGACAGAAGAGGGGACAATTTCCCCCCTCACTCCCCTTCTGTGCTCCTTTGCAAATTTCTACGCATGCATTTCCTATGTTAAAAAGAAAATCAAGAGAAAAGAAAGGGAAAAAAAGAGTGAGTATTAGACTACTGGGAAAATATAGTCCTCAGAGGAGGCAGCAATAAGTAATACCTGAAAATAATTGTTTTCTTTATTAAAAAACAATTGGGAGTGAGGGAGATTCAGATAAGGTGTGATTTAAACTCAGCACCTAACACAAAGGGGGAAAACAAATAATACAGATGATAAAAATAAATACAAGTCTAACATCCAAACTACCTCATGTACGTTGATCCAGGCCTTGATCTGTCAGAGGACAAGATGTTCTTTGTTATGCGAGCTCCTAAAGGGATATCTGAATTTTTCACAGCCCCACACTCTCCTTGCTCTTGGAGCACGTCCCTCACTTGGTGCCTGCCCTGCTCCTGCTGACACCCATGTAAAGACCTGCCACGGTCTTCAGCATACAGGTCTGGGGTCTAATTTATGACATCTGAGACATTATTTACAACAAAGAGTTTTTCATTCTCTAAATATACCAGCATTAAAGGACCAATAATTTCCCAGTACTGGCCATTTGGCTGGCATGAACATACTCATGTAAAGGTAGTTTTCTCTAGTTCAGCACAGAAAGCAAGCGCCGCATCACATATTGTATATCTGACACATGCATAACACTGTCTGCTCCAGCATTTGGATTGCCATAACCGTGTGCCAGAGCAGCAATGAATGGCATAACCTCCAGTAATCTCCAATTCTTGGCATCCTGTTGCCATAGTGTTTGACTGCGTGAATGCTCACACAAAGCAATACAGTATCCAAGTTTGGGCCACGTGACAAAGCTGTGATTTACACACCGACAAGCAATTGTGTACACAGTTGTACTAGACTTCATCTACTGGATCACAACGGACATCCATTTTAGTGTGCTAACAGTCTCATTACCTAAGCATTTCAACCATGAACATTATACACTTAGAGTATTTGTGGCTCTGAATTTCTGAAGAAAGCCTTGATTAAGAGACAACTCATAACCTTTAATTAATTATCAGACATCCAAGCAAAACATCCTTGAACTTTCAGGAGAATTAGCGTACGAGATTTGAGCAATTAGTTAGTGCATTTCAGAATCGGAGAAGACAAGGGTGCACAAAGGGAGAAAAAACGTTTTTCTGAAGAGATAACAAGATGTAATCCCTATTGCATAAAAAAAAAAGAAGAAAGTCAGATTTAAGCATACTGGTTTAAATTTCATCAACGTTTCTTTCTTAACATCCAGGGTATTCTATGCATTTTGAATTTTTGCTAAATAATCAAAATGCTAGTGTTGTCTGAACTGAATTCTGGCAGAACCAGAGAACCCATGAGATCAGATGACAACAGAGTTGTGCAATTAAGAGTACACTGACAGGAAAGTCTGCTTTACAAAGCCACACTCAGTAATCCTAGGTAAGTCACTTAGCCTTAGTCTACACATTTATATAATCTACCTACCTAATGGAACTGTAATGAGGACTCATTAATTTTTCAAGTGTTTTGAGATCCTTGAATGAAAGCAGGAACTCTTCCTTGCAGTACTTTAACCCTGCTAGTTCCAGACTGGCTCAAAAATGAGGAAAGACACAAAAACTATAAACCCAATAAGCATTCAAATCTCAGAAGGAGATTGTGTCACTTTAACCTGAGGAAAGAGATGGATTTCAGCCATATTTTACATCACCTGAAACGAAAGAGGAAAATGACATGTTCCATCCCCATTCTAGGCCAATTCCAGTGAAATTTCATAACATCTGTCGATGTTAAACACTTCAGACTAGAAGAATCCATTTAAGACTATTTTTTGCAAGACCATACTATTCTCAAGGGCTACCACTTGGATGCACTTAAGGAAACCAACCCTCAGAAGGCTATTTCAGGCTCAGAATGGGAAGAAGGATGAAGACCAAGATCTCACTGCTGATTTGAAACATACAACATCACTGAGCTACCAGATTATGACATGTTCAAATCCCATTTGTTATCCATGGCCTGACATTAGTTCAACAGTGAGTCTGTCTGTTGAAAAATTGATTGAAGACAACTTCTGCATAGTTTACTATCCAGCATGTTTTTGTGACACAGACCTGTTGTTAATTCTCTCCCTTCATGGTTTCTGGGAACCCTAATAATTTGCTTTTACCAAAACCTTTGTCACTCTGTGCACGCAAGATGACCTCCTGATATTTGTATATTCAGTCCCATCTTACTCAAATCCCAGGTTTTATGCATTGCTTTTCAGAAGTAGCTTTTGATGTAAAATCGTAAAAGCATTTAAGCAAATTATGTGTTCAATTCCCACTATATATCAAACAGAACTTCAGTACATCCCTTTTTCTGGTAAGCTCCTAATCTAAATTTTTAGTCATATGCAAATAGGGAAAATCAAAAGAAACTTAGCTGTTCAGAAAAAGCCTGAGTTCCTCACATGACAGTTAAGCTTCCTAAAACTGGAGACTGGAAAGAAATAATGCATTCTGAGTAGCTTGCAAAAAGCAAAATCTGAAATGCTCACACAAGAGCGCACATTCAAGCACCTGCGTCTGTTTCTTATCTTTGCATGCACAGGTAGCCTGGGCTGCACTTACATCTTTTCTTGACATAAGTTCATTTGCCATTTTCCTAATAAATGCATCCAGAACCAAGTTCTTCATGTCTCCTTAATCCCAGTTTAGACTAGGACCACCAGGCTTCCCACTAGATGTAGAAGTGAGAAGTCATTGCCATTTTTTGACTTTCACAGAAATGTGGTTATGGCACTTTGTATACTATGCAGAACAATACACGGTCTGCAGAGGAGAGTGGGAGAAGCCAGTCTTCAGTGCAACTGCTTAGGGGGGTTCCAATTTTTTTATTCAGGTTGAAATGTTACATAGAACATCTCTATGGACTTTTCCCCCACCTGAGGCAATTTTCTCAACCATCTTCTGGCTAGCCGTACATAATCCTCAATTCCTTTGACTATGTACTATATAGAGTCAACCTTTTCAATAATTCTGTTTAACTTGAAAAAATCTCCCAACACTTCAAAAATATTACAATGTTATAGCCACCAGGGACAAAGGGACAGAAGAGTCTTTTGACAGCTTACTGAAGAGCACACCACAGGGCAGCTGCAGAGTCTCAGGCCTCTCCTTAAAACAATAACACAAGACCTGACTGGATGTTTTTTTCTCAGCCTGACCTTCAAAAATGATCATCAAGTTGCCACAAAATCAGTAAGATCTCAGTATATGACTCAAGAATGCAACTACCCACCAGTAGGGCCCAGAATGAAGGGCCTCTGCAAAAGCTGTTTAAGTCATGAAGAAGGCAATCTGTGCGTTCACTTGTGCGTCTTTTTCCAGAGGTAAAGGTAGTATTTGGGAGACGTTAGTTCACCAAAGAAGGAGAAAGAGAGATCATACAGAACGATCTATCTTCATATACAACATCACCGAACTTTCAGGATGTCCAAATATAGATCAAATGAGGAAGATGTATCCCTTGTTCACAAAGAACATTCCTGTGAGCTCAGAAAAAAATTCAAAAGATGGCCATAGTTATGCAAGCCAGAATAAATATATAAATAAATAAATAAATAAAATAAAGAACACAAGGACACCCTAAAGGAAGTGCCTCCTATTGGGAGACAGAGTTAGCCTTAACTTCAAGAAGCTCTGTAAAAGTTTATCTTATACAGCTGATTATCCCAATCTCTAGAGACTTCAGTCTATTTTAGGCCACGTGTATGTCCTTCAATAGAGAGGGAAAAAAATGAAGAAAAAAAAAAAAAAGAAAGAGGGCAGCAGAGAGCAGAGGCGAATGCTTGGTTACGTTCTGTGCAGTATTTGTATCAAACACAAGCCACAATAAGCTATTAGGATGATAATTTTATACATTATAATGTCCATATGCATATAAATACATGTCCCTTAAGACCCTCTTTACTTCTGTTGATACTTTAGAAATAATTCATCTGATTAATGAATTATACACTGAATGTATACATTAATGCCTAATACTTAGGCCCACTAATATATTATTTAAAAGCATGTAGGATGATTAGAAACTGGGTTAATTTAATAGTACCTAGCTTAGGGCTCCAATTTTCTTAAAGACAAATTCAGTACACGAACAGGCAATTGAACATGTGAGGACATAAACTTTCAGATGCTTCAGTTATTAGAGCTGTTCAAATAGATTATCTGTATAAAATGGAGAATACAGTATAAGCCATACTTCAAAATGATAAACGAAAACCAAAAAGCTCCTGAGAAGCATCTCATGGAGTTTTGAATACCCAAAACAGATTAATATTACCATAAATAGGAATAAGCAACGTCCATGGCTGCAGTGTCCTTTTAGATCCTTTGGTCTTAGACACAGCAGAAGTTGTCCATATTCTCATACTTTGTGGCAAATGGAGTGTCAGATCTAACTCAACAAATACTGTGACACTTTGTGTCACAGTTATATGCAGGACACGCTGACAGGTAGGCCTACGCACCACAAAAATCACGTCCCTTCTGAGGAAACTGTTTCTGTCCCTGCAGTTCAAGTGTGCAATTTTCAGAAAATTTTATCAGATGGAAGCCTGACTTCTTTTTACAAACCAGTCTATTTATTTGATCGATTTTACTCACATTAGTATATGCAGATGTCCTTAACAGAGATGGTTTTGCACTTTCACTTCATGTCAGCCTTAAAACACACACACCACACAACACCTAGCAAACATTAGGGATTGATTAAACTGATGCTGTCAAATTCATTGGCTCCATCTCAATTATATTTTCCTAAGATAGATACAGATCAACTACATTTGAAGATTTAACAATTGCCATGTGATGAGGAAATTTTGCATACAGTTTATATGAGTTTTGCAGATTTTACTTATTGAACAAGCAATTCTTTTTAATCTGATTTAAAATTGCTGCAAACCTTTTGGACATTCAAAGGATGACTTGGCAAAACTTTTCCTAGTGTTTTATTTATGCTCTTGTAAGTAGTGAGACTTTGCTATTGCTGATGTTGCCCACAGTCCTTCCATCGCAACGCTAGCTCCATCATCCCCAACTCAAGAACAGTGCAGGGAGTTGGTTATCAACATCTTTAGAATTCAAGTTTCCCCATAATAGAATACCTTACTATGCTTATTTTTGAGAGAGGATAAGATGTCCTAGCTGAAACATTACTCGAAAAGTCTTTGGCAGATGATCAGCATGAAGAATTCTCTTTTCTCAAACATTAAAGGCTGAAAATTATAAGCAATCAAAGAACATTATAAGTGGAAAGTTTTGGGCAACATTTTCTATAGGCACTGTGATCTGGGCTCCTGTAATAGTAGAGTGCTATAAAATGCCTTTTCGAAATACTGCATTTAAATTAATCCTTTCAGTAGCTTTTACACCGTGTCTTTTAGTACACGATATGCTTTACACCATATCGTGTACTAAAATGTGATATTAGCAGTTCCATGCTCTGTAGTCGTTCAGGAGTTACTACTCCATATCCACAATATACTGCATTTATACAGGACCTCAATTATTTCAATATATCGCCAGCTTTCAAGTGAAAACGTTGTTCCCTGAACCCACTACTCAAAAACAGTTGCATGTACAGATCAACAATAATGGCTCCAAGGAGAGGTAATCAACTTTAAAGTGAGGTCGATGAACCACTGAATAGATTTACTTGATAATTGCTGTACGAGAGGAACTCTTCCCACCTCGGAGTTTCACATGATTGCACCACATCTTATATCTTTCTCAAATACATTCTGAAGTTTCACAAGCTCTGCATTTTAGGAGACTGCAACACAAAAGGCGCAGGGAAAGGCTTATTCCAGCATTTGCTGAACAGCCAACCATAACTATTTTGAATTCAGCCATCCCTAAGTGAGAAAAGGGTAGAGACTATTAAATAGAAATCAATGGTCATGCTTCATATATTACTTGATGTTTTACTTTTTCCAGGGCTTTAATTATAAAATGTAGCAAAGAATGAGCAGATGTGCATGTCCTCGGTTTTTTTTCCTGCTTTGCTGCCTTCCCTGTTCCTTGCTCTCTTGCATTGCATCCTAGGGGAAAGCAGATGAATTTCTGCAGGGAGAAGCGGAAACTGCATGCACACTTCTCACATTCCAGAAAAGTACTTAGAGAAAGGAAACAAACCGCACAGTATGAGCTTAAATCCAGACTAGGTCAGGGATACTTACAAACAATTGACTTTTGATGGTTGCCAACTGGCATATTCAATATTTAACACTAGGTTGAGTGAAAAGCGTAGTGGGGAATTTTTCACTCCCCAAGACCATCACCACCACAGCTTGCACTCTCTGTAGAAGCCTCAGCAGAGTCCAAACACTGTGTGAGCTAAGGGCAATTCAATTCCTCGTTGCTCCTAAAAATCGTCCTATAAAAGCATGAATGAGGTCTCAGAGACAGGAGCTGGTCATACCACCATTTGTGTTACAGCTCCACAAAAGGAGTCCAGGATTTAGGAGTTTAAGGTGAGTCAGAGCTTTTGAAAATTATATTCTGTGATATTTGATCAACCATATACCGAGAAGAGCGAATGGCCAATGTGAACATTTTACAAACATCCCAAGCAGTGAAATATATCCACCATCTTCTTGCCTATTATTTTTGAATCTGATGCATGCAGTCACCAGTGACCTGGAAATACAGTAATTTCTTAGAGCTATATACAGAGTTTTATTCAATTTATAAAAAAAAGGGGATATGAGCAAAAGGGAGTGAAAGAATATTTTATTGAAACAATACTCCAGATGCATCCAGAACAGTCATCCGGGAGACATATAAAACCATGACATAAGGAACAGAGTTTTTGTGTTCCTCCCAAAGAAAGTAAAAATGCAATGTAACTTATAATTAGTACAAACAGAAATGAGGTTAAATTCACAGTCATATATTGTCAGGATGATTCTAACAGGCTGAATGAAAAAAGCTTATGTAGGCAGAATTTCAGCTAGCAGAAACATGAGATATTTATCTGAGTTACAAGACAGCGAGAATGACAGAATCACTAAATTCACACGCAGGTTTCTAAAATTAATTTTTGTTCATATAACAAACTGCCAGATTGCCAGCATTGACTCTATATACCTTGGAGCCACATACTTCTCTCATATTATGTTGTTCTTATTCTCTTAAAGAAACAATTTTTTCTTCTTGCTCCAAATAAAATATTTTCGTATTTCTCACTGATCAGGTGAGTCTTTGAATAGGGGACCTTCCTGATGGAAACGTCAGGGGAGGGAAAGGGGGAGGAGAAGAAGCACAAGATAATTTACATAAGTGCACTGCAATTATTTCTCCTTAATTATGCATGCAGCTGGCTCTATTTTAAGACATGCCATTGCATTGCGCACACAAGCACTAAGGGTATCTGTCACTCTATGTGTCAGGCCTTTAACATTCTCACCCACCTGCCTGCGAGTCACTAGCAGCAACCAAAAAGAACCAGTCAGGCTTGTGGCCACCTGCCATTCATCAACACTGTCGGAATACTGCTGGTGCCTCTTCATATTTCTCTCATGTCAAGCCTTTTTTACACTGTATTCAAAATAACAGGTCAATTTGCCTTTTACTACTAAGTTACCCCATGAACTTTTCATTCATTGTCAAACTAGGCAGCCTCCTTTTTGAAAACAGTCTCACACAAATCTAAGCTGCCAGTTAAAAACAAGTTGAATTAGTGTAAAAAAATACACACAGTTGTGTTTATATTAATTAACACTGGCTTAAGACGAAGCTATGCTAAACTCAGCTTTAACCTTCTCTCAAACGACACTGCTGTACTAATTTTTTTTTTTCCTGGGGAAGATTCTATATTTTGTCCCAGATATTTTGTCCAGGTACGTATCAAGGTAGTGCTATGTTTGTCCAGGCTTTTGGAGTGTGGGGGAACCTCATCTTTGGTAGAAGATACTCATCCTGTTGCACCAGTGCTATGTGGAGATGATCAGAAGAATCAGGATCTTTCCTCAAATACAAGGCAGCACCTGGAAACCTCTGCCATCCACAGCACAAGAACACATACCATGGCCGTAAAATACAAGCACAGTAAGCCTGAAGCTTACTAGTAAGCCCTGAGTCTATCACCCCAGAAGAGAAAAGAAACAAAAACTGAGATGGGAACTCTCATTCCTATCTGGCACCCCAGCAGGTCACTCCTGCGCTATCGCATCTGCTCACAAATCTCTTCACACGATGCCCGCATTGGTCACTGCCCTCTGCCCAACTCCTGCAACTTCTCTGGGACAAAATATCTCATAAGGGCATTGCTCTCCTGGCCTCACTACTGAGTACATGAAACTGTTGAGAATGGTTAATAGTCTAGTAAGAGTGCAACACACCTGATATAATTCAAATAATCATCTGTTTCCTAATATGATACCCTATAAACCATTTAGCTAGAAGCCAGGGTCTTTTCACATGGAATTCCTATGTATGGACTTGGGTTTTGGCACTTGCAGTACTATCCGTTCCCATTTTGCTAGAAATGTCCTGGGTCTGGAAAATGAGCTTGCGTGACAATCTAGCACATGTTATCAGCAAGGCAGCATCACTACCTTCCCTTCTCTTCTTTCCACTCTTCTCTCCTCGCCTGCCCTCTCCTAAAAAGAAAAGGCATGGTAACAGAGCTGGCAAAACGAGAGCCAGACCTCACCAGAGCTAAGTATCTCTCTTGTAGTGACTGAAAAATGACCCCCATCAGCAGTCATTTACTTGGTGGGACTGGTTTCGAAAGCACTGTGAAATCCTGTTATAGTGGGTAAAAAGAGGCCACTAGGCTTCCACTAACTGCCCTTTGTTATCACTGAAGCTTATTTTAATTTCAAATATCATTGTTATTTTTTGTTTCATTTAAACTATGGCATGTGAAGCTATGAACTCAACTTTTAATTTGTGCTAAAACTGACACATCGCCGGTGTTGAAAACTATAAAACCCGACAGGTCTTTAGATTACACTAAGTTATCAGTATAGGCCCCAACCATGTGGTAGGCATTATATAGGACACTAAAACCAGCGTTTTATTTGGTAACACATATAACAAAACCTATTTCACCTAGTTTTGAGTTTTTCCTTGCAAGGCTGCTGTGAAAAGCGTTTTGCCTACCTTTGGTATTATATCCTACAGAGAAACGTGGGGAAGCGACCGATGATGCATCCATCCAGTAAAAAATTAGTTTTGATAGCACAATAAATTGTTAAAACCATGCATGTACCACACAGGTCAATAATTACTACAGCATTCACCATTGAAAGTCATTCATTGACATAAAAAAATCTAAGGGGTTGCAGAAAAACAATACACAGACTCATCAAACACCTTGTTCTAACAGCTATTTTTGAAGCAAAGGATATAGGCTATTAGAGTTCAATAGATTATGAAACCACACGAAACCCACTCATTCATGGAGATAAGATTTATCGAATCACTAGAACGCATTCCCCCCATTCTTTTAAGGTATCTCATAATGACACTGACAGATGAAGGGCTTGGATGCCAGGCTCCTTAGCCCATAACACTGCCAATATGCCAAAATTTATCAAAGTGACAATTCAAAGCTATATGCCCCTAGTTATTATAGAAGGGTCAGTTGGATTTTACACAACTCATCTTAAATGACTGATGAAAGACACTGAAAAGACAGTCACCATTGCCTTCCAGGTACACAATGCATTGGTCCAAGCTGAAGTGCTAGGCACACCTCAGGATGCAAAACACACTTTTAAAAAGTTGTTGATAAAACACGGGCCTTGGGGAAGCATCATTTTTTTTTGCTAGTAACAATAAACATTTTCTATTCCTGTGAACGGTATGTGTATCTGAAAGGATGTCTGAGGACGAAACAGAAGAGGGGTTGGTTACAGATAAAGGTTAGACTAGAGTTGGAGAAGCATTCAATGCTAAGGTCTTGCAAACAATTCAGGCTGTCAAAACAGTTAATATCTTGCCAGATTCATTTTTCTCTAAAGGTCTGGACTGGAAACTTATTTATAAAAAAAGACACCATCTGAAAATATTTTGGCTGTATGTAATATAGGAGGTAACATTTGAAACCACTCGAATTCTCTCTTCTATACCCTTTGAACAATGTCAAAAAGGCCAAAGGAGAAATTACTTTTTTTCCTGAGATTTTTCTCTGTTCTCTCTATATTTTTTTTAGGGTTAAGGCCCAAGTATAATGTGGGCAGTTATATGATTAATCATACCACCACAGAGGAACACAACCCAGCTCAAGAGAGTAACATAGCAAGGCAGTGTTTGTACTTCCACAGCCTGACTTGCCGATGCCCCAGTCTGATCCTAGGAGGCAAAGGTCCGCAACAGAGCTGGAAGCCATCTGTGCTGGCATTCCCAGCAACGCTAACAGCATGTAGCTGAAAAGAAAGCAGTTTCTTATGGCCTTTGTCCGGGCTTTTTTGGCATTTTTAAATATACAGACAAGGATAAATTTGACAGAGAAATTAGCTATCTTGATCAATTTATTGAAGCTAATCCCAATACAGGACACTTCTTGTCTCCGAGAGGCTTTGTCACTTATATTCTTAGCAGATGTCTATTCAAAAAACGACAAACTACTTTACAAACAGCAGAAAGCCCTGAGGTCACTTTTACCTACTTTCCTGCAATGCATAATCTTCAAAATTCATTTCATTTTTTCATGATAATTTTGTGATCTCTTTTGATGCTGAAAATGTTATTTTCTTTTCTTTCCTGGGAGGAACTGCATTTTTAATCAGGCTTCCCAGAAAGAGCTTTTGCTGATCTTAATGTAAAAAGAAATCTCCCCCCGCAAAAAAATATATACCCAGAAAATGTTACTTCAGAATGACAGAGTTTATTTGACAGCACAGAAGATGAAATGGCTTGGGTCCTTAAATTGTCTCTTCTCTACAGACCACAGAAGAGCGTTCGGAAAGCTGAACGCTGAAATACGGTTACGTCTAGAGATTGCTTGGCTTCTATTGTGCATCACAGGAACATCTGGAGAGATGCAATTAGAGCACAAACAGCTGCAACGCCCCCACTTGCTAATCTGAATTGTTTCATTGTCACCTTGCGCTCCCTCACCGACTGATGCATCTACCAAGTGACCTGCATTTTATAACTCAGTTCTCAACTGTGTTGTATGATCATACAAATATTAAACAGCAGTAGGTTCACTGGTTTGTTAACAGAGCGAGCAGGTGTCAATGGGCTGACCTGCTGTCTCTGTGAGTGAACCATATACTAGTCCCATGTAACAACCAGATACACAAGCCGTGCCCTAAAGCAGTTAGAGAACTCATGCATGACTTGGGATTCGATGATCTTGTCAAAAATCTGTCACTCTCCTAATGAGAGATGCTGCTTTATTCTGCTGATGTGCATGGTGAGCCATCACATATGCGGAGTACCATAAATCCGAGCACAATATTCCAAGCAGAGATGCTCGGATCGCTGGCATTTGCAAAAAGACAGAATAATACAGTTCAGCACATGTATCACAGAGGAACACAGCAGAGCTCAAGCTGCCCTAAAAAAGCCTGACCAAATCCTATTTGATGATGTCTGCAGTCACAGATCACAGAGTGGTTGAGGTTGGAATGGACCTCTGGAGCTGTTTAGGAATTGTGAAGACAAAACTCATTAAAACTTTTGGCATGCCAAGAAACCTATCTGCAGCTCCTAAGACAAACCATAACGGTATAGAAGTTTGCGCTTCACATATCTTTTCCAGGTAGAGAGGAACACCGTGATCTTCAGGTACCACTCAGCTAACATTTTATTACAGACATCCAGTTCCAACTGGGGCACAAGAGCCTTAGTGACCAGGGGAAACTCACTTGCCAGAGCATAGGCCTACGGCAGCACCGCTGGTAATGCCACCCACCAGCACCTATTAATCATAGAATCATTTAGGTTGGAAAAGAGCCTCGGGATCATCGAGTCCAACCATCAACCTCACTCTACAAAGTTCTCCCCTACACCATATCCCCTAACACCACATCTA
Source organism: Chroicocephalus ridibundus (assembly GCF_963924245.1). NCBI lineage: Eukaryota > Metazoa > Chordata > Aves > Charadriiformes > Laridae > Chroicocephalus > Chroicocephalus ridibundus. Next base: position 16,199,111 of record NC_086286.1, read on the forward strand.
AATGACTCTGAAACACATCCAGGGATGGTGACTCCACCACCTCCCTGGGCAGCCTATTCCAGTGGCTGACCACTCTTCCTGTGAAGAATTTTTTCCTAATGTCCAGCCTAAACCTACCCTGCTGCAGCTTGAACCCATTCCCTCTTGTTCTATTGCTAATTACCTGTGAGAGGAGACCAGCACCAACCTCTCTACAATGGCCTTTCAAGTAGTTGTAGAGAGTGATGAGGTCTCCCCTCAGCCTCCTCTTCCTCAAACTAAACAGTCCCAGCTCCTTCAATCGCTCCTCATGAGATTTATTCCCCAGGCCCTTCACCAGCTTCGTTGCCCTCCTCTGCACTCGCTCCAGCACTCGCACCAGCTTGGCTATTGCCAAGCACTGACCTGGCAGGTGCACCAGACTGACTCACTGCTGGTTTTAACTGGTGTAGTGGCATGCATTTATCAGCACTAACAGCTAAACTACATCAGAACCCAAAAACAGGGAGGAAAAGAAAAAAGTAAACTACGTGAAGTCTTCTAAGATAAAAGAAAACAGGTCAGGGTTTCTTACCTTTCCTGCAGTATCAGAGATGTTTCCCAATGACACAGACTACAGCACAACCTATTCAGCGCAACGCCTTAAGATAAATCCAAATTTGCTTCTATTCCCCACCACTTCACCAAGATTGCAAGGCTCATTGATGTCATTATTTTACTGAAAAAACAGGATCATGAAAGACTGTGGAACTGCTACAAAACTTCACTTTCCACCACTCTCAACTCTAGCAATTCGTCGTTTTCTTGGGTGTCACTCTTACTTGTTTTGACCTCATCAACAGCTCTGATTTTAAAATCTGCATTTCAAGGAAAATCTTAGTTGTTTAATATATTAGTAAACATCATGTTATTAAATAGCATGGGAATAAGCATGAATACCCGTGAAAAATGGAGTTCCTCACTATCGAGACATCAGTTTAAAAAACAAGTAACTCTTCGTTTTATGTATGATAATGGCTGACTGTGAAACACTGACACTGCCCTTAGCTCTCTCCGCTTTAAAGTGTAAAGCTGCCTACCTCATTTTCCATTTCGACAGCAAAAAATTTGACAAGACAGCAGTTTATCACCTTGCTGTGGAACCTGCCTTAGGTTTGTCACAGATCTAGTGCTACTCAGAGGAACTTCAGCATGCTGCTTTTACGGAGTGCCTTTGGGAGAAGAGTTACTTGTTCAGAAGTGCAATATGAAAAACAGGACTTGGACTTCCTCCACAGGCTCCTTCCCATCAAGGCTGATCTGCAAAGGACCAAGTCACGACAATTGTCAGTCACAGCAAGGTACAACTTCCACCACAACCAGGCTCGTTAGAGGAAGAGGTTGTTTTGGGAAGGGATTCCCATTTGCTGTAGTACAGAATCATAACACAGCATTCAGCTTGCTCAGATAGAAAAAAAGGCTTTAACACAGAGGCTCCTGTTAAAAAAAGACCAACAAACAAATGGGTTTGTCTGGAAAATAAAACCCAACTGGTGTCTGCAGGTGAGATTCAAATCACTAGACCTGAACTTGCCCCTCTGCAGCACTAGCTCCAGCTTTGGCCCTGATCCAGAAGGCCTTTTACCTGTGACTTTTACGGAGGTGATTTTCAAAACTGAGCCATTCATGAAACTGCAGTTCCAAAAGTCAAGCACCCTCCCTGTCCTTGGGCAAGCACTGAAAGGAACAGCTGAAACTTGCTGCATGCGAGCCCAGCAACCTGTACCAAGAACAGAGAGGCAAGAGATACCTGCATTTTACCCAGAGAAAACAGAACTACTTCCAGATCTTGAAGGATTCTGTCTTCAAGAGACAAAATTATCATTCCAGGATTTTTTATTTTTTTTTTTTTTTACACTGAGAGTGGTGAAACCCCGGAACAGGTTGCCCAGAGCGGTGGTAGATGCCCCATCCCTGGAAACATTCAAGGTCAGGCTGGATGCAGCTCTGAGCAACCTGATCTAGTTGAAGATGTCCCTGCTCACTGCAGAGGGGTTGGACTAGATGGCCTTTAAAGGTCCCTTCCAACCCAACACATTCTATGATAATAGAACCCTGGAGACAGGGTTTAGTGAAGCAGTGACCAGGGTTAGGAGGTCAGTGATGAGGGTCTAGACAGAGAACCACATTCTCAAAGCCACCTCGAAAGCCAGGCTTTCATTGCTAGGCTAGGGACATGCCTGCAGCACCTCAAAAATCGCCATATAAAACTTTTCTTCTTAGAGCATCAGCATGAAAATCCTGAAACAGAATACAAGTTTATACTGCCTAAGGTGGCTCACAGTGCACCCATGAGAGAAAAGTCTCGGTCTTGCCATGAAATCAAAACTATGAACAAAACAATGTTTCCCAAGATGTTACCCCACAGGAACAATCGTTGGGCCTGTTTAGAGACTAGGAAAAAATATCTCCAAATTATTCTAGCTTGAACTAACACAGGAGATTAAAAGGCACTTCCATGTTAGTTGTAAACTAGTTTGGATAGGAATTTTCATTATGTTTTAGGTAATTTGCCTGCTCTTCCTTCAGATAATTCTGTTAATGTGGCTTTAATATAATCTAGTCTGACCCTCCTATTGTTTTTCCTTTCCTTAAGCGTTTTAATCTGGACCTCAGTCCACCATACCCAAGCGCTTCTGGGGAAAGGGATGAGGGTTATGATAAAAGACATGATAAGAGACAACATACTACTTTGGCTCTTTATCTTTACAGATGGGTTTGACTATCACAGATACTTTGGAACAGATTTTAGAGGCAGGAACAAGGCATTTTCTGGCCCTTCCCGAGTAAAAGCTAGTGTTCTCCATTAGATGGACGTCTCAGGTTAGTTGACTTTTTCTTTTCAGAAAGGTTATTGCTTCCTTTACCCACTTCCAATCCTTTTACCCTATATTTACTTTCACACTTTTAAGTGACAAAAGTATATTTGAAATAATGTTAGTATCATATATTGAGAACTTTTTCATGGGGCAGAAAGGGCAAATTTGTTAACCTTTTTAATTTCAAGTCTGGGATACCATGTAAAATTGCCTTGCTATGAAGGCACGGCCACAGTGGCATAGGCACGGTCGAAAAGGGGAAGGGTGCTTATCCTCAGTTAGGAGGCCCACCTGGTCTGTTTGTGCTGTACAGTACCTTGAGGTAAATCAAACACAATGTCATTTTAAGCAGAGGTAAAAAAAAAAAAAAATGTGAAACTAGGTCTTCAGAGATACAATGCTTAATAAACAGCAGATGTGAAGTTTTTAAGAGGTGACTATCAGAACCTTCCATTTCTTTAGGTATGTTCCAATAAGCCTGACAAGTGCTTTCCTCCTGGCACTGGGAGGACTGCACTAGGATGATTTTACCCCTTCACTCCCCTTATTGGGCTGATGCTTCCCTTGTTTTCATTCAACTCAAAATCCAGACATAGGATGCCAAAGGTCTAAGAGTTGGCTACAGCAAGAGGTGTTTAACAGCTGACACCCATGCTACAGTGGAACAGTTTATTCCCAGAAGTCCCTTCCCACAAAACAATAAGAATTCAAGAATAAGGACTGTCAGCATCTCACATGCTCATTTGGCCTGTATAAGGAGAGCACAGACAATAGTGTTTCAGTTGCTAAGCTTTGCACCAACGTCTTCTTTTGCTTATCACCTACACTAAGTGCTGACAAGAAATGCCAGACTGAAAAGAAGTTCTATTTCTTATATTCTGAAACAAAAAGTGAGGTGTGCTGCATCTCCCCATACACTCACAGCAGATAGCCTGATAGCAAAGAGAAGGAAAGGTGGTTCTTGCCTGGCCTGGCCGTACCTGAGAGTGGGACAGTGGAGTAGATGTACAATGGGAAGATGCCATTGGCTTCAGGAGGCTTAGAATCAGCCCCTTATGCCTCCCATCAAACTCCAGTACAACGCCTTCAAGAAAACCTGGAAATTATGACTGCATGGAAGAGAAACCCCTGCCTATGCTACAGCCTAAATCTGAGACTTGTCTCCGCTCAGTTTGATCATTCTTATGGGATGACAGTCATTGCTTTCTCCACAGGACACTATACTTCAAAGCAAAGTAATATACTGCCTTCACTTACACTAATGCAATCCCCTTTGATTTATTTCTTCTACCACTTCAGTCAACATCCCAGCAAGTCATCTACTTACCAACTGCACATCTGCTTGACAGCTTTAGGGATCTTTCTCAAGCAATAAGTCCTGAATGTCTTTCCAGGGTCTTATGCTCCAGCTCTTTACTGTTTAGAGGATATTGCTCTATTTATTCTCAGCTTCACAGTCCTCTTAATGTTTACCTACCAGCATTGCCATCTTTCAAGCCACTGTACTTACAGATAAGCCCTTCTGCATCTGATTACTGGTCCAGTTATTATTTGCTGGTTTGTCCTCTATATTTAGATGCATTTTACATGTTTGCTGGCTTCATTTTCACACACTATTATCCTTGTCAGAGATAGAGAATAACAGTTGCAGTCATAACAATGATCCTGTAGCCAGCCCCACTATCATTTTGCTAATTCTGTTCCCTGCTCATATCCCCTTAGTCATGATATTCAGAGTTAATAACAACTTGCAACTCACAGTGTGCTGGAAAGGAAAGATGAGGTACACTTTCATCTGGTTGTGGGTTGTTTTTTTTTTTATTATTTCCAATAAAAATACTGAGTTATTTGTTAACTTTTAAACTTGATATTTCTACTGGTAATAAAATACACCTCTAAACTTTTATTAACTATCTCATTGAAAGGAGACCTAGGGCATTTTTTTTAATTAATTAAAAACACCTAGGTGTTGGTTTTTTTAATTTTGTTTCACTTGCATAAGAAAATCTGGCCAGATGAGATGGAAGGAGGATCTCACTGATTTCAACCTTAACCTTATACCACATGCTCAGCAAGATCTTAAAAGAATCTTATTTCTGTTGCAACATAAACCCTCCAGTGCTCAGACCCAGCTATGTTCTACCGCCGTCTCGTCCTGTTTTTCTCATTGGCCTGTATTTCTTAGAACAATAAGACATTTCTAAGTGTCCTTCAACATCCCTATCACCAGCTTGATAGATAACCCTTAGACAATCCGATCCCTTGGTCTACTAATGTACGTACTTGTAGGTGAAGTGAGAATTACAATGCATTTGCCTCACAGCTGTTCTGCATTTCCTACATAGGAAGGGACTCTACAAATGCATAGCATTACTGCCTGCAGAGGAAACATGACTGTCCAACTCCTCAAGACTTGATCTAGTGTGTCATTGTCTGTTTTCAAGCCTGAACTGTGCCTTTCATTACACTAAAGGTCTCCCTTCCCATTAATCTTGTTGAGCAGCTCTCCTCTCCAAGCTCTGCTGCCCACAATTTGTGATTCCTTATTGTTGAGCATCTATCACATGTAAAATCAGTTCTAAGCACCCCATTACTCACATATTTAGAGATGTCAAAGCAAGGCCTCCATGTAGCTCCCAGAACACTTTAGAATTCCCTTCTGCTTCCCCATCAAAAAGGCAAAAAGGACACAAGCAGACAGCATCTTATTTGAACTTACCAGGGAGGTAGATTTCCTTATACAGAAAGTTATAAGGAGGAGCAAGGCAAAAAAGGTAACTATATAATACAGTTACAGTTAATGATGCATGAACATCACAAGGTTCAGCTGCTGAAGGACACAGTCCTGGGTCCTTCAGATGACTTTTTCAGTGCCAACACAATAGAACTTCCCCTGTCAACCCTGTACGGAAACTAGGGCAAGTTTCCTTCCTCATATTATAATTTATATTAGACCACTGTGCACGGCACTTCAGGACTTAGAAACTACCAGAGCTTTCTTCTGATCAACCTGGTCTTCAGCTGGATTCAGGGACCACTTCCATAAACAGTCACAACACGTATACATACAACTACGCCCCAATGAGATCAGGGAAACTTCTGAAAAAAAACCCAAAATCACTAATATAGGTTGTCTAAAGAAGTTTCACACATTCAAGAACTTCCATTATTGGGATAAGCCTCAGAGGAAGTTGTGGAGCTTGTCTCTAAATAGCATCTCTGAAAACTTTGAATTCACACACTTATTAAAAGGGAAAGGATGATCAATTGGTCTCCAGGGTCTATCCACTGATGGATTCCCTTTCCCAGCACAGGACTGCTGTAGCTCATTCATTCGCTCATTCATTCATCACAACTCTGCAGTTGCGCAAACAGGCTCTGTAAACAAAAACTCCTCACCAGCAAACTCCCACCGTGCTAGCAATATTAAGTGGCAAGCATACCAACACCCTGCAGAGAAGCAGAGGCAAACAGTTCATTGATATTTCTTTTTCCTCTTATTGGTGTAGTTGATACTGTTTTACAACTGACGTAAAAAGATAGGTTACACTGGTAATAAACCTCAATACATTAAGTCTCCATACAGACTGGTTGCTGAAGGCTTAATATCAATCATAATTATTATCCATAAAATGTTATTGAATCAGATCTTAAAAGTTAATGCTGCTTTGTTTCACGAGATAAAGGACAGTAGGCTGGCAAGGCAGAGAAGGAAACATTGGGCTTTTGATCAATCTTCATGTGATTTAAAACCTGAACCGCAAAAGGGACTCGGCACTTCAAATATTATCAAAAATCCTACGAGGTGGCCTAAGCAGAGTCCTACGGCAAGAGTGATTACTCAGAGGATGTTTCACCATTGAACTTGGTACTGCTGCCCAGATGGAGGATCTGACTCTTTTCTTGAACTCAGGACCGGTGAATGCTGCCCTTTAAAGACACCGTGTCACATCTCTGATTGCAATGTGCACTAAGTAGGTAAATCACCCCTGCACCGAGGGGCTTTCCTAAGCTGCAACCTCCCAACACCCATTTGACCCCTTGTTGCTCACAGCATCCCCTTCAGAAATAGACAGTTGCCTTCAGAGCCCTCATGTTAATACAAGAGGCCCATATCTGCAAAGCAGGTGCCCCGGCAGAAGGCATCAGGCAACTGGTTAATGGAGCACATAAGCTGCCCTAATATTTACAGCTAATAAAGACTGATGTCCTCCCTGTCCGCAAACATTTTATTCAGGTTTCCACACTCACAATGTCACTAATCCAGCTCCCCCTTTCCCTTTTTGTAGTACAGTATTGCAATACCCTGAAGCCATTAGTCATCTCTACAAAGAGCCAAAAGGAAGAAAGCAACAACATGAGAGCTGGGAAGAGGAAGAGGGGGCCAGTGCGTGTCCTCCCCACCAAAAGCCATACTGCTTCCCAGTGAGCATGAGACCTTGGCTTATATGTAAAACAAGCCTCATCTCCCCCTTTCCTTGGTTACTCAGCAAACACTAACCATCATGCAGACACTCCAGTGGCCTGTAAAGCAAGGAGAGATTTTTAAAGTTGACCACAGGCTCTAGCCCTTTAAAAGCAAAGGGAACCAGGTTCTGACTTACATACCAAATCTCAAGCCAGCCCTGACTAGATTCTCTGTCTGCCTCTGTAATGCCCCTGTTTTGCAAAGCAGTCATTAAATTTGGAAGCTTTATGGAAGACAACATTTTTCAAATCTAAAAAGTATGCCAAGGAAATCATGCAGAAGGGTAATAGGAAATACTTGCAGGGAGACCTATTCTGAATTGTCTATGTGTAGATAAGGCTCAGAATTCCTTTCCTTAAAGATTTTATTAACCTTTTGCTGATGGAAAGATATTACTGATTGAGAGCTAGATGAGGTCAGTGCAGCAATTATATTCCGAATCCTCTTCAAACAAGGCTCTTGTACAACATAAGAAAAAAAATTGACAAAATTAATTGTTACTTAAACTGAGTCTTTTAGAAGAATAATTAACCTATAATAACTATTCTGGCCTCCTCTCCAGCCCTGAAAAGTAATCCTTTCTCATTAGTTTCAAGTTTAATTAGCATCAATAATGAAACGTCCCTCAGAAATAACCATTGCATCATGCTCTCTAATGCCGACATACGCTGCCCTACAAAAGGAAAAGCCACAGGGAGATTTCTGAATATAGGGAGAGGCTCGGCAGATCACAGATGCTCCCAAAAATAAAAAAGCAAACAATATTGTAAGAAGTGTAGAATACGACAAAACCAGATTTAGTAGAAAGACAAGTATCACAAACACAGTGCGGAGTGGAGAAGACCCAAAGGTGGTTTTGCCAATAACTGCTGCAGTATTTCCAGCGAGTTACTGAGTCTCTCAACTCTAATTTCGTGTTCTTACTCGGCCTTTCGGCTGAAGCAGAGAGACATCACCATTTAGTATATTCTATATGAGAAAACTGTATTCAGCACTTGCAGTCTAACATAATCAAATAAAGCTTTTTCCATCCCTGGCTTCTATGATCTCTCTGTAAAATACATATAATAATTGTCACCAAGGTGATAAGGCTTAACGTACTTTGAGAATCTAACGTGAAAGGGGCTATAAAAAACCCAGACATTCTGATGCATCTCAGATAGCCTGTTACTTAATGGGCCAGTAGAAACAGCAGGCAAATGCCAATGTACAAGTTGTAACTAGAGGTCTGCTGCAACTTGCAGAGCTCTGAAGGATCACCATGGATTTCTAATAAGTGAAGTCACAGATATTCAGCTGCATGTCACAGGCACTACAGGACTACATTCAAAAGAACCACATGAGCTTACAAAACTGAGCTGAAAAGAAACCTTCAGTAACATAGAAGTCCTAGAAAGAGTATGACATTCGGAGAAACACCATTTTCAATATGCCTACTGATGCACATCATTCGGTATGTACTTAGACTAGTGTTACCTCTTCCTAACAGCCATTATGAAATATATTGCACAAGAATCCACACACAGCCATACCACACCATACTCCCAACCTCACTACTGCAGTATCCCTGCTTTTTACCCCTACACTCACCACCAAGCATTCACCGTTCTTCACCTTACACAGAATCATCTTCTCTTCCTTTGCCTAATTTGTAACTCAGAAATAAGAGCCATGGCCTTCTTCCATCACAAGATTTTGTAAGATACGAGGCCAGAGAGAGTTGCTTCTCAGTAAAAAAACAGGGAGAAGCTTGCAGAAAGAGCCAGCACCTCTTTCTTCACAGCGCACTGCTACAGGGGAATTCCCAGTCCTAAGTGGATTCAGTTTGGCCAGAAAATGTAATTTTTCTGCCTTGATGTAAACATTGGACTACCACTGAAAGACTTTCAAGATTTGCAAACTGAACTAAAGAGTTGCTAGAGACAAGTTATAGAGAGGATACCCCACACTTCTAGAACCATCTAGATGAAAGGTTCCTGCCTAGTATCTCCACTTTGCCACCTGTAATCCAGGAAGAAACAAGCAAGCCACTGAAGTTTTAAACAATCTCAGATCCCCCATTCCACTTTAATTTCTGATACCTTAAGCAGAAAACCATAAAGGACAAACCTTCTCCCACTGTCTCCACAACGTTTTCCATTCCCAGGACAGCCAGCACTGGGTTTGCTCAGCAGCCCCCACTAGCCAACAGCAGCCAACACCTGCAGCTCCTTACTGCAAATGAAGATTGTGCCCAGCTGCACCTGCTAAATACACCCTGGCCAGCTGGCCAAGGGCAGAGGAATCACAGCCCATCCCACTCTACTTTGTGTTTTGTGGGGCTACAAGTAATCCTGGCCAAAGTCCCACGAAATATTCAAATAGCAAATCTAAATTTTACCATTTAGTTTCAAGATAGGGTGGTGTTTTAACAGTCAAAGGCATGACTTATAATTTTTCCAAAGCCAGAAACTCAATCCCTTTTAACATCAAACACAATTGATGCCATTTTTAAGTTTCAGAAGTTTGCTATCACTGGAGTGAAGGAAATAGCAGTCCTATGATTAGCACTGCAGAGATGGGAATAAATCAATATGGTGGGCTCTTCAGGCTTTTACCTTAGAAATCTCGGAGTTCACCCTGTACCTTATTGTCTTTATTGAGGTTCTTAGAAAGCAAAAGTACTGGCAATACGCAAAAAACCAGCATCTTTACCAACGGAGTTCAAAAGCAGTCAAAACTACCTTTGCTTTGCAAAGGAAGTATCTGCCAAGTATTTCATGTCACATGACATGTCAATGGCAGAGCTGTGTATGTACAAGCCCTTTTCCAAGCCCTGTTCCTCATGTGATTCTCCCCTCCTCGCTGCTCGCTCTGTGCCATACTCACTGAGGACAGGCCCAATACTGCAAGATAATTAAGCTGGAAGTCAAAGCAGAACTCAATTCTTGCAGCTACCCTTTGTAAAACACTGAAGTTCTTTGGTAAAAAGAAAAATAAATGCAAAAGATTAACCGATACGCTGTTTTCACACCATGGAGATCACTTCACATTCAATACCTATTTTTCCATGCTCAATTCTATCTTTGTGCAAGAGTTACTGCTTTCTTTAAAATGTCTGTTGCTAGAAACTAGTCTGGAGTCTGCTTGCAGCTGGCCACCAGCTTTCTACTGGATAGCTAGAACACTTCAACCACGTCATAGATCCTACACAACTAACAAGGGAAGATGATTCTCCTTCACTACAACTGACGTAGTTTATAGCTTTTGAAAGCAGAGATATCAAAGTTCTACCTATGCTGTCACAGGGAATTTCTGAGTAGCCATGCTAAGCAGGATAGTGACAACCATGAAGCTACTCGGCCGCCTCAGTCATAAATCAAAATACTCATGTAAATTAGACTTTAGTCTCAAAATGTGTTTCTTGCCTAAATATTTAAACACATAAATAACTTCCAGCCATTCCAGCTTGTCATTTTAAGCTTTCTGACATTTATTGTTCGCAAGAAAAGAAAGGTCAGACTTATCAAATCTGCATTTATGCTTCCATGACATTTTTCTCCAACAAAATTTTTCTGAATTAGAAAAACAAGACAAATGTGGCATATTTCATAAAGGACCTTTCTCAGCTCAGCACCGCGGTCTCAGCAGCCCCATTGAGCTCAGAAGCGGCTTCTCAGGAAACAGCTGCTGTGGCTCAGTGGATAGAAGGAGATTTGGAAAGCAGGCAACCTGAATTGCTGTTTGCCATTAGGTCAACCACTTGTGCCAAAAAGTAGATCTCCTAGTCTCAGTACTCTAGCTCTGGGTAGCCAAAGCAGATGCTTTGGTATGATAATTAAAGACAGGAAATGTCCAGGCACAGCACTGAATTTGCTGCCGCTTGGGAAGAAAATCACTACTTGGACTCCCAAGGCACCATCACCCCAAAGGAGCTAGCACTGATACACTGAAAAGATGATACCTTCTTTACAAATACGAGGCTCATTTATCTGGGAATTTTGTGAGTAAGGGCTAAATGCTGCCAATCTCCCCTCAATTTTTCTACTTTTTTTTTGGTTAATTCACAGACATCGTCACAAACACAGATGCTGTTTCCTATCATGTAATGTTCATGTCAGATGTGCAGTGAACCAAATGACCAGATTACTTCAGGATACAATTCAATCAGACTGCAAAACCACCTTTGATTTTGAAGTATTTCTCTGCATTTGTATAACAAAGCACTTAAGTCTCCCATGCACTTCTTTGCTGTAGGTATTTATTCATTGGTTTTAAGGAGAGGGAAACAAAAGCACAGCAAATTTAGAGAAAACATCTTTTTAAAATGTGCCATAAATGTTCATTCAAATAAAAAAAATAAACATAATAAACTGATACTTGTGCCCCTTTGGGTGTTTGTTTACAGATATTTTACTGAACACGCATATGAATAAGACCATTCATAAGAACAATGAGCCTAAAAGTACACAAAATTTGCAGAAACCATAAACATATTGTGCATAGTCCTGACTCCCATCGAAGAGCAGCAACACCACATGACTCTGGTCCAAGCAAAACCATATGAAATAGTGATCACAGCATGTTCCCTGTGAACCACTAAAAGACTGAGTATCATTTCTAGCATTATCTGCCAAATATATGCCAACATATTTGAAAGCCCTAAATTTTTGTGGTCAGCATGGAAATAGTGAACAAGGCACCATCAGCCAAGAGAGTCATATGCCATGAGTTTCTTTGGTGCTGATGGAATAAGTAAGTGACTTGGCCAGGAACAGGGCAGGACCAGGGATCATGCTGCCCACAAAGCCAGGCAAACCCATCACTAGGCAACCAGTTTCCTCTTCAAGAGGCACATACAGCTCAAGAAGAGGCACTGTAACTAACTAAATCCACATTTCTGGAGAGCACCAGTGACTGGTGGTCTGGAGGGAGCTACTACAGACCTGGTATTAGGGCAGGAAGGACAGGGAAAGATGTTGCCAGCACACCGAGGATTTGCTGTGATTTAGCAACTGGTAATTAGCATGCAGCATGCTGGCACTCATGACAACCCAAGGTTAGAAAAGCAAAAGCTTGGTTTGCAGTAGTTCATGTCTAGAGTAAACTCAAGTGCAACTCAAGCCTGTCCTTAAGCTTTGGACTAGGAAAGCTGGCCTGATAGCTGAGGCAAAGCACAAAACCCCAGCAGAAAAGAGCAAAACCACTTGCACTAAAATGAAAACCTTTCAGAAGCCCTACTGCAAAGCCTCAGTCTTATTCACCAAGTTTTGCCACTGATTTATCAGAAGAGCAAGATCAGATCTCAGATGTTGCATACAGTCAAGGATGAGAGAAAAAGAGAGCAACTGGAAAGCAACTGCCATCTTTTACCAGCTTTCTGTTCAGTATGGCACAACTCCAAACTTTGTTCTCTGAAAGCAGAAAAACAAAACCAAAAAATAACAAAAGAAAAACACAACTAAGAGACCTTGATCAAACGCTGGTGCCTCTTAAATATGTGGAAAGAATCCTGCGGATTTTACTAGAGTCAGATTTCAGCTTGGAGCTCTGATTTTCATTTACAAAATGTCCACTTTCAAAACCACATTTTCATCTAGTCTGAAGTTCTTCCTAATCTTTAGGCAAAGGGTTCCTCCTGCAAATGAGTTCAGGTGCATGGCAGCAGTACCCTAAAGATATAAAACTTAATTGCCTCAGCATTATAATAGCATTGGTATGTAGTGAATGCAGACAGTTTCAGGGAGAATACATGTGGCAAGTTAATAAAATTTTAGATGAAGGCCACAGTGCGGGAGTAATATTTCGCCTAGCCAGAGGATGAAAAGTTATGCATTGCTATTTAAAAAATATAATTGTAATGTTAAATCTATTTCATGAATGAAAGTACATTGACCTTTAGAGGGAGGAATGACTCATTTTCACCCCTGTATGCCCCTTTTTAACATACGCTTCCCACCTTTGCATATGTAAGTAGCAATTAGTTCTCATGGGAAGTTATTTTATGGCCATTTCAGCTTATTAAACTTCCTGAGTAAACTCACAAGAAACCTATTTAGCAGCATTTGTGGCTCAGGTGCCCTACAGTAAGTGAATTGGTTACCTGTGACATTAACAAGACATAATCCAAATGCCAACGTAGGGTTAGGATGCAAGGGCTCTGGATCGCTGTGGAGCCTGTGTGAGTGTTGAGCACTCATCTGGGACTAACCCAAACCCGTGTGTACCCACACCATATTACCTGTGGGATGGACCTGCCAAGAAGGCCCTCACAAGACCTCTGCACCACATGTGCCACCCCATCTGATCTTAGAAGTCCTGTGAATAATTTTAGCCCAGCAGCAGTGGATCAGTCATGCCACAGCCTGTCAGCGCTGATGCTCAGACACTTCTTTAATCGACAGTCTCAATATAGAGACAATTTAGGATTTTTTTCCAAGAACGCTCAATAAACTGTCCAGAGAGTATACTGCTACAGAGACCCACTGTTTTTTGACACGAGATAAAGTCCTGTAAGACCAGTGCTAAAACCAGTCGAGACTCTTCTGACAGAAGGGTTCGCTAGCTGTTCAGTTTCCCATGGCAATGTACTGGTTTTGATTAAACTCTTTCAGGAAAGGTTTCCTTGGAGGTAGGGTGGAATTTCCAGTCAAAACCAAAGAAAACGACAGCAAAGTCTGCTGGATAAAAAACTGGCTGGATGGCCGTGCCCAGCGAGTTGTGATTAATGGAGCAAAATCTGGTTGGCGGCCGGTCACCAGTGGTGTCCCCCAGGGCTCAGTTTTGGGGCCAGTCTTGTTCAATATCTTTATTGGGATATTCAAGGGGATTGAATGCACCCTCAGTAAGTTTGCGGATGACACCAAACTAGGTGGGAGTGTTGATCTGCTTGAGGGTCGGAAGGCTTTACAGAGGGATCTAGACAGGTTGGATCGATGGGCCAAGGCCAATGGGATGAGGTTTAATAAGGCCAAGTGCCGGGTCCTGCATTTTGGTCACAACAACCCCAAGCAACACTACAGGCTTGGGGAAGAGTGGCTGGAAAGCTGCCCAGCAGAAAAGGACCTGGGAGTGTTAGTGGACAGCCGGCTTAACATGAGCCAGCAGTGTGCCCAGGTGGCCAAGAGGGCCAATGGCATCCTGGCTTGTATCAGGAATAGCGTGGCCAGCAGGAGTAGGGAAGTCATCGTGCCTCTGTACTCAGCACTGGTGAGGCCTCTCCTCGAGTACTGTGTTCAGTTTTGGGCCCCTCACTACAGGAAAGACATTGAAGTGCTGGAGCGTGTCCAGAGGAGAGCCACCAGGCTGGTGAGGGGTCTGGAGAACAAGTCCTATGAGGAGAGGCTGAGGGAGCTGGGCATGTTTAGTTTGGAGAAGAGGAGGCTGAGGGGAGACCTCATTGCCCTCTACAACTACCTGAAAGGAAACTGTAGAGAGGCAGGGGTTGGCCTCTTCTCCCAAGGGAATAACGACAGGACCAGAGGAAATGGTATGAAGCTGCGGCAAGGGAGATTTAGATTAGATATTAGGAAGAATTACTTTACTGAAAGAGTGGTCAGGCACTGGAACAGCCTGCCCAGGGAGGTGGTGGAGTCACCATCCCTGGAGGTATTTAAGAAACGTGTAGACATGGCTCTCCAGGGCATGCTCTAGTGACCAAGATTATTGTTTGTGGTGGGGTGTTATGTGTGGGGTTGTGGGGGTGGAGTTTAGTAGGTGTGTGGGGGGGGGTTTTTGGGTTTTTTTTGGTTTTTGGTTTTTTGTTTTGTTTTTTTTTTTTTTTTGTGGTTGGACTCGATGATCTCAGAGGTCCCTTCCAACCACTAAGATTCTGTGATTCTGTGATTCTGTGAAAGTCAACAGCAACCTGGTAGCTGGGAGGCTTGCCTAAAATATGGGAGATCCACGGCACTCCAATCCTCTTCAAGCTCGCCCCTCCCTTCCTATGCATTTTTTCTTGTGTATTTTTCCAAAGAAATGATTTAAATTAATTTGATTTTTGTCCTAGAGAAGCACTGGGGGAAGGAGAGGAAGCCAATATTAATTGTGAAAGCAATTCCGAGAGAGGAAAACTCTCTCTTGCCCGATTTTGAGAAGGCCAAGCTGACACAGAAATGGTAGATGAGAAGAAGACCACAGCTTCTCTAAATGGAAGCTTTTTCTTGCAGGATACTCTCTTCCCATGAGGATGAGTGTGTGAGAGAAATCGGGTATTGAAACATTGGCAGGAGAGCCCAGTAGAAATTCCTGTGAACTTTATGGCTTGTCTGTTAAACAACAGCAGTCCAGTAAGTACATCCTCTACTAATTGTTCAGTAAAACACTGAGACAAATTGCTTTACGCTTTGTGCAAACATGCTGTTAAAAAGGGAAAAGGTTCACTCCAGTTAAATACCTTTGAGCCAGTATCAGAGTGTGTAACAGTTAAAGAGAATAAAGCATTATTTGCAGGACTTTGTCGTCACCCTTAAGGTCAATGGGAATTCAGCCCCTTGCAATTTTTTTCTCATCCTAAAACTTAATTCATTCTCCATTCTCACGGAGGATAATTTGGCAAAAATAATTTAGCAAGGTAATTATATCTTTTCCTGGGAAGTACTGCAATCCTGGGCATCTCCAGCAGAGAGGGAAAAAAAAAAAACTAAGTATGTCAACATAAGTGAAGCAGCTTTACACTGTTGATGGGAGGATTGTGTTGTTTGAAATCCATTTCCAATTAGCTTAAGCAATGAAGGAAAGGCTCAGTTGCCTTAGGAAGGGCTTTAGTTAAACCCCATACACATTAGCTGCAATGGTGTTAATAATTGCTGGAATCTGCACACTTATGGGCTGGTGGATGCTGTTCATGCTGTTATCACTGTGTCAGCACATCCTGCTGTCGGCAGGGCTATACGGCACAAATTTAAGCGTGGTAGTGACACATGGTGTTCATGTAGGCAGCACCCTCGCAAAGCAGGAAGAATGGATTTTTAATGTTTTTAACAAGCCCATGTTACAAATGTAGTGCGAAGCCATGTAAAAGTATAACTGCACTAAGGTGTCATTGCAAAAAAAAAAAAAAAGCACAGATACAATTTTATAGTGACACAACTTATGCACATTAGCAACCTTGGTGTAGAATTAAAGAAGAGACTAGGATTTTTACAGAAAATTATGAATAGCTGCTAGGAGAAGTTACTACTGTGATATAGGTAAATGAGGTCCGTATTCCTTCTGCTCCCTCTGCTTCTCCTATTCTTGCATCCCCTATCATTGTCTTTGCACAACTGTTGCAGTAAGAACAGCAGAGCCTTGTCTCCAACATGATTTTACAGGGGCACAGCTAACTACTACTTATCTATCTGGAAAAACACACGCATTTCTTATCAATAATGAGATAACAGAAAACATCCAGAGCCTGTGGGTTTCACCAGCTTTGGTTAAAGCTCCATGTGTGTTGTATTCACAAGATCAGAGCATCTGTTACTTCATGCATATAGCCTTCACCCTGGTTAATAAAAACACACCTTCAACCTCAAAGCAGACAACTGCATGCCCTCCAGCTCCCTTATGGCTATAAGCACCAGAGTTAAGTTGGCATTAAAAGCTAAGGCTGTATCTTCACTGACAAAGAGGGAGATCTGTAAAGCAAAATAACTGCTACTCAGAAGAAATGCCCCAAATAGATTAAAAAAAAAAAAAAAGAGATATAGTAGGTTTTGGTGTCTTCAATTTTTATTAATTATTCTTTTTTTACTGCAGTGTAGCAAGGCAAGACCTGCTGGAAGGTAGAGCATGTTGGCCTCACCTAGCCACCTTGTGGTAGACAGTACCTCTGCGTTATCCCTGCCCGAACTGATACAGGAAGCCCAGGTATCTCACTTCAGCCCCAAGCGTAAGACTGACTCACACCCAGCCTGCTCTGACAGTCTGCTTTGATTTTCGTTTCAGCCAGCAAGGGATGATGGGTTCAGTTTATAGTTATTCAAATTGCTGACCCAGCTTTTCAGCTGAGCATCAAAAATCAGTTGCTCCAACTTTGTATTCAAAGCCCAGCACTGACTTCTCACCTCTTGTGAATTTACTTAAGTATATTCTGTGGTCCATTAAGTACGCAGGTACTCAGGGACACACCATTGACTTCTACACAGTATCATAAAAGCTACCTAACTTAACTCACTGTCACAAATTATTTGGCCCTGCAGTCCTCTACGTATTATATTCTTTTAGTGGGAGAGCCTGAATCAGAGCTTATGTTAAAGGTACAATGCACACACAGAATGGAAATCTTACTTAATCGCTGTCCTCAAGCAGAGATTTGATTTGAGGTAACAGAGCTGCCCCATACTCTGACTGCAAATCACTGCTGTCCAGAAGCAAAATTTTAAGCCAGGTTCTCTCTTCACAGAAGTATCAGTGCTACATGAGTCTCCTCAGATGTACAACTTCTTGTCTTACTGTAGCAGATACCGTGCAGTCCAATAAAAGATCCTCTGTGGTTTTAAAAGGGTAGAAATTAACTCAGTTCCAGATATGTGAAACTCAGAGGAACGCTTGCTTCTTACAGGTTTATCTGTCAGCCATTACCTTATACATTTAAAGAAGAATAACATTGATACCAATACCCTTGACATTAATGTAGAAATTTGCCGGTCAGTCCCAGCTTTGGAAATGTTTCTGCTGCTCCCTGAGGTGTACCGGCACATAACCTTGGAATCGTTGCAGCACTTGGAAGAAGTTTCCCTTTTTAAGATGATAATTTCTAAGCTTCGAAGAACATGACCTTACTCTCCTTAGGCTAATGACACTTTAACCTTTGGGTCTTGCTTGCGGCTGCCTGGCACAAGCGAACTCTTGGCTTTTCGTAAAAATCCCTCAGCGCTTTTAAAATAGTCCTCCTGGCCCCACAAAAGCTCCCCCCCGCCCCCGATACATTTTGCACCGGTAAAGCGCAGCCCTTAAGGACGAGCCGTCTGGGGAAGCCGCGACTGCAGGGGGGAGCTGCGCTTTCCGCACCCGCCGGGCTGGTGGCGAGCGGCGCTACGGCGCGGATCGGATGGACGTGTGTCCCGGTGGAGAAGGCAGGCTGCTCCGCCGGGACTCCGCGCCCGCGGTGGGGCTCGGCGGGAGTGGGCTCGGGGCGCTGCCCGGCATGCAACGCACGGCTCACCTGCCGCGGAGACGTGGAAGAGGAGGCGGGGGCGGGCGGCGCGGATGGCCGCCGACAGTCCGCGCTCGCTACCCGGGAGGGTGCCGCGGCGCTCGGGCATCAGCCGCACCCGCAGCCGCCCGTCGCCGGCGCGGAGCCACCAGGCGAAGAGCTCGGTGAGGTTGAACTCCAGATGCGCCCCGCCGGAGCCCGGCGGCGGCTCGCCGGCGCAGCCGTCCCGCAGGCTGCCCTCGCCCACCTCCAGCACCAGCTGCTTGGCGCGCCGCAGCCGCCGCCCGGCCGCAGAGGGCCCGCCGGGGAGGGCGGGCGACGCGGTCCGCGGCAGCCCCGCGCGGGCGGCGCGCAGCAGAGGCGCGCAGTCCAGCCGCAAGCGGCACCGCGCCGCGGCGCGCCCCGGCGGCCCCAGCACCAGCTCCCGCACGTAGGTGCGAAACAGCGAGGGCACGACGAAGTCCACCGCCAGGCTCCTCCTCTGCAGCCGGGAGAGACCGGGGCTCTCCCGCGGCCCCGCCGCCCCCGAGGCCAAGCTCAGGGCGAGGCAGGCGGCGGCCAGGAGGCGAGTGGGCAGCTTGCCCCCCGCCATGACCCGCCCGGGCGCAGCGGTGGCTGGCAGCGCCTCGCGGGGCGCCGCGCCCCGTCCTGCGGCCGGGGAGCGCTGCGGCGGGCTGGCCCGGCCGGGGAGCGCGGTACCGGGCCGGGCCGCTGCGGAGGCCGGTCGGCCCGGTCCGCCCGGAGCCGCTGCCGCTGCGCGGGCTTTGCCGGCTCCAACTACCCGCCACAACGCAGGCATTACCCGGCGAGCGCTGACATCACGCCCGAGCCCGCCCGCCAGCAGCCAATGCCGTCCGCGGCAGCCCTCATTATGCAAATGTCCGGGGGCGTGGCGGACGGAGACCGGGCGCCCGGCGAGGGGGGGGCCCGTTCATTGAGAAAAAAAATGGCCCGGCGGCCCCCCGCCGTCCCGGCCCGGGAGCGCCGTCCCCGGGCACGGGGCTGGGGGAGCGGCTGTTTGCGGCCCGCAGGGGGAGGCCCGGCGGTCTGGGAAGGGCAGGGCTGGAGCCGCACCTCCACACGGCCCGGCGGGGTCGCGGCCGGGCGCCGGCCCCCCATCCCGGCCGCCAGCCGCGAGGGGTGAGAGGCTGTGGGGTCCCGCTCCCCGCCTCGCCTCTCTCCGCTCGGCCTCTGTGCGGGCGATGAGGGACAAAGCTTTCGGTTTTCTCCCTTCCTTCCCATCCTTCCTTTTCCTCCCATCCTTCCCTTTCTTCCCTTCTTTCCTTCCCTTCCTTTCCTTCCTGGCTTCTTTCCTTACCTCCTTAAAGGCTGACGTCCCCAAAGCAACCCTCGATGTTTTTCCTCGGGGGGGGCGGGGGGAAGGGGGGAGAGGGAGGAAGGTGAGAAGCAGGGGAGGAGAAATCTTAGACCATAATAAGACATTCTAAAAAACTGAACAAAATTCTTCCATTTCAGAATGAAAACAACAGCCTTAAGAAAGGTTCATGCAACAATTTCCCCCTTTTTACCTTTAATAAATACAATGTAATTACTGTAATTACATTAGTGCTATGCCTTAGGATAGCTAATCATAACTCATTCATATTTCTGGAAGTTGCCTATATGAATTAATGACTTATTATTATCTCTTTAGTTTGATACTTAATGCATGTATATTTTTATAATCCAGGTACTTTAACTATATAATCATTAGAGTGCAATTATTCTGTCATGCGGTAATTCTTCTGCTTATATCAAATTAATGTTAATATACAGATATTGTGGAGCAGAACCACAGTGTAATGCCTACATAATTGTAGTGCCGAAGAGTGAAATTGCAGGCGCGATGCTTGAAAAGGGAACCAAGATCTTTTCTGTACAGAAGAGTTGAGGAAGGAACTTCAGGGCAATTGCCGAAGGATTAGATAATTTACTTCATATCAAAAAAAGCCACCGTTGTGCCGTGTTCAGCCTCATAGAGGTATGTTAATTCAAAGCCTATCCAAGATGGTGGCGTTTCCCCAACTGGGCTTTGGACCTACCCTCGTTTTCCCCTCAGCTCTTCTTATTTCACAGTCTGTCAGATTCACTTGCCCAATATGCGAACCCTAATCCTTCACTTTTAAGTTTTAGTAGTACTTTGAGGCTCAGTCTCCCTTTTGTTAGAAGAGGAAGATGGCTAGAAACATACTGAAATACATACACGTGTTCCGTAACATAAAATCCAACAGAGAAGTATTTCAGATTGATCTGTATCCTTCTTTTGAGCTCAGACTCCTTGCTGGAAAAAAATGTTAAGTGGGTTGAATTAATCATGGGTCACCAGTCTTTTCATTTCAGCCTCTTCTTTTACTCTAGTGGATAGTCACATTAACGTACGCATTCCTGGATTGAGAGCCATGTCCTCAAACTTGCCCTCTTCACCACATTATTTTGGACTATCATCTTGCTCTGCCTGCGCATCATATGCCAGTGAGAATGACAATTATTGCAGCAAATGGTATGCTGGGCACAGGAAATGTTCTAAAAATCTCTATAAACCGTTTATTGTGGGGTGTTTTCCTGCTTGTACAGACCAGATTTCCATCAAATGAAGTCGCTGCTGTGGGACTTCTACAGTTTTCAGTTCCCAGTATTTTCCTTTGGGATTCAATCAGTTTGAGCCTAATGCTGGGCTCATTGCGGTGACTGGTTAAGTCTCCCGTTGACTGTAACTGGGTAGACCCAGGACAAAGTTCAGATTTTCAACTCAGGTACTAGGAGCAGAACAATTTAATTGATTCCTTTACGCCCAGCATCTTGCTAAGACCATGTTCTCACTGTATTACCTTGTTTCATTCCCACGAAACACAAGAAGGCTAGAGCTGAAAACTGAAATGAAGAGGTGTCTTTATTAATAGGCTTTAAATGAAATAGGAACAGCTGTTAATGCATCGAAAGAGAAAAAGGGAAAATGGACCCATTAAGGAATGAAGAGAGGCAAAGAAATCAATGAGGGATCTCCAGTGGTTGAGTTGCTGGGCTGCCTTTTTATCTCCTTTTTTTAATTGGTCTTTAACAAGAAGAGTGGTGTGGACATTTGGGATGGAATAGAAGCCTGGCCAGTACAGCCACTAATGAAGATCAGGTAAGAAAATACTTTGCACAACTATGTGATAGGTTGGGATCAGCAGATCTGGACAATATGCTTCTCAGGTTTTTAATTTAGCTAATGAATTGACTGTGTCTCCGGCAATTAATTTTGAAAAGCGCAGGAAAACCAAGGAAGTCTCAAAGGATGAGGGAAGGGGGGACTAAATACAGTACTAACCTTTACAATGGAGGAAAAAAAGTCACATTTGTAGGTCTACATTTCAGCACCAGTAAGAACGTGAAAGAGAAGACGCCAGACAGGGGATTTCAGTGGCAGCATAGCAGTGTGTGAGAGCTGAGGTTGTGATACCCCTGGAAAGCACATTCTACTGATAAAGGACTCACAAACCTCAAACATTAAAAAATTTGTGCCAGGAAAACTGTATTACCTGTTGGGGCTCTAATTGCAACTGTGTAGGTGTTGGAAAAGAACCGGTAAATTTCACACATCCACATTCTAGCAAACCTTTGCCAGAACTTTGCAGGAAACATTACTAGGGTAATAGAGCTGAGCAGTATCACGTGGCCTCAAAATCAGTCAGAAGACTATCAGAAACTGGAGTACTGTGAGTGGAAGATGGGTATTTAACAGACTGAGAAAGCATCAGCAATTGCTTTGTTTTAACGTTTCTGCTTGTACTTAGCTGAGATTGTAAACAGTGTCATCTCCTTAGGCAACACTGCCTTGGGAAGGCTTCACCCACAGCCAAATGCGGAGACAGTAATTTGGACAGGAGTGTTGGCGTGTCAGCAAAGCAAAAGGAGAGAACTATTGTTGAGAAACTAAGCAAAGCTATCAGCAAAGACATAGTATTTAAGAACAGTGCTTTCAGCAAGATTTTGGGAAGAAATAGCTGCTACTGAGTAAAAGCACCCCTGGTAGTGTACAGAACAGAGGGAGATGCCATCTATGTTTTCCCTCTCCCACTGAGCTCCAAATCCAAGTCATCGGTTATCTGTACTCTGGGGATACGTCCAAGGTGCAGCGGCAAGGCCTCAAAGCAAAGTGTCTGTATGCAACAAACATTTTAAAGAGAGACCTGAGGACGGCGACCAGTCCCAGATGAAATTTTCTGTATCTCAACACATCAGCTTGGCAGGAAGAATACAGAGGGAACTGGCAATGGGATACAGCGATGTACACTTTGTTGGTGACCCTATAGGAAGAGAGCACATTTCATGGAGAAGCAGCCATAGTCCCTCCACACAGTGTGGTCTTGCTTCTGAAGCCTGCTGAGGTAAACTGCCTGAGAGGTGTGTTAGTCCAACGGCAGCCCAACCTTTACTTCAGTAGATCTTTCCTCACTAGGGTTAGGCAGAACAATTGCTCATCAATTTGCATGCGATTTATGAAGGGCATAGGTTGATTTCCTAACTCCCTGCCTTGCTGCTCAGAGTCCCAGGAAGAGCAAGACTTTCATCCAGATCTTGCAATTGAGGAGCCAGATCCGAAAGCCTGTAAATCTCAATTGTACTGACTTCAATGAAGCTACTTTGAATTTACACTAATGAGGCAGAAAGTAGATTCTGGCTTTTCCTCATCACTTGGTAATCACTCTGGGTCCTGGACACAAAGACAGTGAATCAACAATGCTCATTATTTCATTCACTGCTTTTTTAAGCTACCTGCCCTTTCTTTGGCTATTGAGTGTTTCTAAAGTAGTCTTCCATTTGTTGAGATAAAGCATAATAGCCTCTTTTATTACGTTCTTTTTTTTTTTCATCTTCCTCATCATGTCAATTACTGTGTTTGCATTTTAACAGAGATCCTGCCTGAAAGCGTTCTGGCTGCTAATGTCACAATTAGTGTTTCTTTCTGTTGGACCAATTATAGGTGATAATGTTACTATTTGACAGTGTTTGTGTTCTAATTAAGAGCCTGATTGCAAATTGGGTGCTCAATTCCAGCCAAGCTGCTTTTTTTTCATTGGGTATCCCCTAGTCACAGTTTTCTACACATCCCTGGAATTATACACAGAAAATAAAAATAGATGACTCATCACTTGTATGAAATATTTCCTCACTTTCATCCAGATTCATCTCTCCTCTTTTCTTATTGAATAGTCCAAGCATTTTTTCTTATTTGGTGAGAATCTTTATCAAGGACAGAGCATGCCACAGATAAAAGCAGGATGGAGCTTTTGAATGACAAGTTTAATCCATCACTTAATGCCCGCACTTTCAAGTGTCAGCCACGAACCACTGATTGTTAATATCACCCAGCACCACGGTGCATCAGTACAACAGTTTTAGCCATTAAGAAAAACAAACAAATCAATGCTGAAAGTGTGTCAGGCTATAAAATGGGAAAAAAAACACTCCATAAAGCACATTTTGGGACAAAAATGGAGTAAGATGAATTACTGTGTTTATAATAGGG
The DNA here is from genome assembly GCF_963924245.1 of Chroicocephalus ridibundus. NCBI lineage: Eukaryota > Metazoa > Chordata > Aves > Charadriiformes > Laridae > Chroicocephalus > Chroicocephalus ridibundus. The sequence goes on from NC_086286.1 coordinate 16,223,047, forward strand.
GAAAATGCCATTCTCGTTTCTAAAAAAAAGAGCCTGGTCTCATCTTACTTTTAGTGTTATGTAAAATAGCGCTGCGACATTTGACATTACCTTTTCAGTAATTCTGCTTGCCTCACCTTGCATAAATGCAGGGGTCTGCTTTTAAATCTGCACCGGAGTTTACATCTCTTTGGATGCTGGTGTGCATGGGAGAGGCTATAAAGCATACGGGTAAGACCAGAGCAGGGAGAAAGCTGGTAAGCATCATGTTTGTGCAGTCCATGTTGTGCTTTTCACACCACGTAGGATCAAACACATCACCAATGAAGTGTGATTTCTTCCCTGATCACCTGAACGAGCAATATACAGGCACAAATATGAACTTGCCTTGCTTCAGTGCCCTCAAGTGAATTGTGCTCACAAGACGGAAAAGGCCAATTTTATGGCATTTGAAGTGATGGTTGAAATTTCAAAAGCAGTCAAGCTATAGCTGCAGCATTCCTTTTTCACAGATACCAAAAGACCTTGCAGAGGAACTCTGTATCTGGGAAGCAGTTTCTCCAAGGGACTCGGTTGATCACATTAATTCAAAAGAGCTATATCGGGAAGTCAAAAACATTTCAGCATAGTGTAATGTGCCCAGTGTGAAGCCTGATCCAATAGTGACCAATACAAACCACAGTTCCCAGAAACAAGGCCTCACTGAAAAGCTGTTGGTGTGGCTTGCTTTCACACTGCCAAGAGCTCTTGCTGCCCAGGAACTCATTAGGCAGCTCCCAGTTGGGTCTTGCCTTCTCCCAAATACATTTATCCAAATAGACGGCAGAACCAATGAAGTTTTGGACACAGGTTCCCTGTCTCTGAACCTTGCAGAGGAAAAGCAACCTGTAGCTCAGCTTATCTAAGTCCCCAAGGCTGGTGCTAATCGCTTTGTAGCTTAAAGGATTTTCCCTGCAGGTGCTCTGGACTTACAATTCACTTCTTCAGGGTTTTAGTTAAACATATGGCTAAAACATACAGACATGCTTATGAAAAGATTTAGAAGCACAATCACTTTTTACTTTAAGTACTGATGTATGCAAGGAAATAATAAAATATTGTATATGTTTCTCTGCCTCCGTTCTCTTACTGCTGTCATAGGCTCTCAGGCTTTTGAGGTGCTCAGGAATCCTCTTGAGGTCATGGCTTTTCCTCTGAAACACAGAACCTGTCTCCCCTGTGTAGCTATACCCCTTCTCCCTCAGCTAGAGCCCCTCTTAAGGGGGCATACTGCCTTCCTCTTTCCTGTCTAAACTTCATGTGCCTGAAATTCTTCTGAATTTTGCCTAGGTCATCGTGCTTTATGGCTTTTAAGGCTCCTATTGACACATTGTTTTTTTTGAATCACCTGTCTGGGACTTTTCTACTCTTTGAACACCAGACTCTGTAGCCAAGCTACACTGGAATGCATTTCACATAAAAGCCAAGCATTTGGGGTTTTGCTGTTTCAGAGCATCAGCCAGACTACCTCCTTAGTACGCAGACATACTCCCCCCAAGAATGCTGTGAATAAAATATTTCAGGTCTGCTTTCTAGGCTTGTGGCTTGCACATCAGTGCATTGCTTTTGAAGCAATTTCTGAATTCCTTATAGGCAGTAACACTCTTAAATCTCATTCTCTGGAAATGGAACAAGTTCACTGAGGCTCTTCAGATTATCATGTTAGGATCATAGGTCATACCTTATCTTATTGCAAACAGAGTGAAAAGAAACCTTTTCTGAGAGGTGTACTGTGACCTTAAATTCAGGCAGGTGTATACATCCAAACATTTTATTTAATGTTGGTCGCGTTATTGCAGAAGCATGATTTTTCCCATTTCAAAGCAAAAAAAGGTCACAGCTCTTCCCCTTCTCTCTGTGAGGCTAATTTAATGCTGAGTCAAGCACTGCGAGATGAAATAATGAACGGTAAGTGCATATGCAAGAGACTTTAGGGAGTGGACTTCTCAGTCCACTCGTAAGCTGGTATTTAGGGCTGACAGCAAAACCAGCAAACTGCTTAATGAAGATGAACCCACCACACTTAGGGGTTGCTTTTCCTCATTAATTTCCTAAACAAATACTTCCCCCAAGTTCAATGACTGCCCAAGAATGGATGGCTATAAGGTCTCCCGCAGCTATTGCGGGGGGGAAGCGGGTGGTGCCTGGAATTCCAGAAGAGTTTTGTGGAGATATTGCCTTTCTGTGTGACAAATCTGTCAAATATCCATTTGCCTTTGCTCTAAACTTTTCAAGTTGGATAAAAAGGATAGTAATGCTTAACTGCAGAAGACTTTCATATCTGAAAAACGTAACGCTGTTGCAGGCACATTTGGAACATGTTTGTGATACTCAGTAGCGATTGCAGTGCCTAACTTTAAATGGGAAAATGTTGGCTGGGGGCCTAATTTTTGTAGGCGATGAACAAATGCCTTTCCCATTAGCTTCAGTGAGATTGTTGCTCAGCATCTGTGAGGTGTTACTCTGTGCTCCCAGATGTTGCTGATGTCAGCTTTAGACGTGCTGACAACCACAGGAGGGTTTTTTAATACAAAAAGAAAATGGAATGACCTCATAATAAATATATTTCATGTCATTGTAAATCCAGAAAAAAAAAGAAAATTCTGTATATTGCAGAGTGCAATGGAAACTGTCCTCAAGAGTCCTCTTCACATGCCTGCCAATTTTAATAAAGCAGTTGGTTTCAATGTAGATAATAGGTTGAAGAAACCAGAGATCTGTTTCACCATTTCTCTTGGTGCAGCATGGGTATGAAATCCCACCATTCTTATTTGGTACTCTTTCTCAGATGCTTTGGGATACATAAATGAGGAGCTGAGCTATCAGGGTCACGGAGCTCCAAGACAAAGCTAAGGAAGTTCAGCAGCTCTCTTCCTTGAAGCACTGGTGATGCTGAGGTCTGAAGGAAGACCATGTGGTTCTGGAATAATATCTGAAAAAGGTACCCTACCCTCATCCCTAGATTACTAATCCTCTCTTCTTGGCAAGTTTTTTCTGACTGGATATTTACAAAAATGAAATTCATTGCCTGCGCACCAAGGTTTACTGAAATTTGAGAGGTACTGTGATACTTCTGCCAGCCACTATTATTAGCCTGAAGCAGCTTTTTGTTAATGTCTCGAAGGTCTTGGTTTACAAAAGCCCCTCAAATCGTTCACGGAGACATGCAGACATATTTGTAATTTTTTTCTGGTTTTCAAGTACACAGTTGAAAAGAAATGTGGGCATCCTTCCTCTGCACTGCCTCATAGGAATTCAGTGATCCCTTCTGGTCCTCTGTTCCTATGGCAAACAAAATGATAGAGCACAAAACAAATGCCAAATTTCCAGACCTTTCAGGTAATGGAGAAAAAAACCCCATTTAATTGAGAACAGGCTCTTTTCAATAAAGTTCTGCAGCTCTGTATGAAGATATGCTTAGTGATTAAAGAGGGTGTTTTATAAAAGCTGCATAATCAGGCTAGTATTCTGTCTGGAATGCCCCTTTTAGTCATCTTTCTGTTCCATATGAAGCTTTAATACTAACAAGCATAAACAAGCTAGGGTTAACCTTGAATTTACTGTTATTAATAGGTTCCAATCTGCTGCAATATCATCCCATGTCTCTCCAGGCAATTAAAGTTGTTTCTTGCTTTTAAAGAAGCTTTAATGGGTGCAGCCAATGGACCATCTATTATCATGAATGAACTCAATTACTATCTTAGTCACGATCAATATTTGCTTACACCAAGTTAGGAAAAATACTGAAAGCTTATAGAGTGGTTAAATGGCTGCTGATGTTAAGACAGCAGGAAAGCCTGAGAGCATTGAGAAATGTATCCTTAAATAAGTGCAGTTTGTCTTGATATTTCTGAAGTCATCCAGGAAATAAGTGCTGATGATCATCTTTTCTGACACTGGTGCTGCGAATTTGCATCAAGGAGATAAAGACTTACTAAATCTTTCAGTGGGGAAAGGTTAAAAATTAACTTCCTCTTTCCCCAATATGATGAAGAATGTGTTCTAAGAAGCAAATTCACTACAAAATGCTCTGCAAATAAGCCAAGCAGATATACGTTCATGTTCACTCACGTGACTGGCCTAGGTGGAAAAGCCACTACTAGATAATATCTCTGGGCTATTGCTAATCAGCTCTGGAAGAACTTAGGAGAGGAATACTGTGTCACAACAGGGTGATTTTGCTTCCCCTGCAAAGGCAGCACACTGGGGCCAGAAGAATTGATAGTTTCATAACGGGCTAAAAAGCAAGTTTCATCAGAACCACATCAACAGCAGCCCAATGGAGTTGTCTGCATCATCCCCATATGATGATTTAATAATTCCAGAGGGGGGCTATTTGATGATTTGAATGTTGGATGGGGAGTCCAGATTTTCTGAACTCTATGTTACATAATTTTCTCTGATTGAGTCACTTAACATTTCTAATTTGGTTTCCAGTTTTAAAAAACTGGCTTCATACTCTGGGAATTGAAAGGCAGCTAGGAAGAATGAGGTTTAAAGAGTAGGAGAAGCTAATAAAAGAGGTCTCAGAATTTAGGATAGTTGGTTTGCTTGTTTGTTTGTCTTTTTTTTTTTTTTTTCCCAGTGAAGGCTACCTCCAGTGCAGTCAGAATGTTATCTTGCCCTGGAAGATCCTCAATGGGACAGCTTGAAAACCTCCACCTTTTCCAGGTTTTACTGTTTGCCCTAGATGATTAAGTTGTCTTTGCTTTAGGACAGCCATGAAAGACTGACCTATATTTCGAAACAGACTAGGAGACAATTAATTTCTTTGGGACCTTCTTGGACAGTGTCCCAGAGTATCCACAGAGCTCGCCAAGCAAGCCATCAGCAAAGGACTACAGATTTCTGATGGAGAGATTTGTTGATGGTTTATTCCCTACGTTGCAATAGAAACATTCTGGCCAGGTGAAAGGAAGACAAGAACTTCCAATTAAACATTTACACTTCACAAATGAATTGTTAAATAACAATGGGTCAGTCATTTAATCTTACTGAATCTTAATTGTCTGTCTTGAAAATGCGCTGAGATTACTCTTGTATACATGGTGTATAGCTGAAAGACTGCTGCAAGTACTAATTTGTATCACACTTTGTGATAGACTTCTGTGAGAGGTCACGCCACACTAACACTGGGAGTGACATCGGGCCTGGTTCTCAGTTACACCGAGTCCACTGAAGCAGCGTGAAGGGGTATCAGCAAGGATGGAGCTTCAGTTTTTTCCTCCATGAATTTGTCTGGTGGCTTTTTGAATGCAGGTGTCGCTTTGTCCAGGTTGCTTTCTGCATACCAAAAGGCTTAACTGGATTCAAAGGGTGATGAAACCAATTAATGTCAGAAAAATGCATCAAGGTATATTAAAAAGAAAGTTGTGTCTTCCCCCCCAAAACCTCAGACATCAGCTTTGGGGGCAAGTAAGTATGATCACAGCAGACAGTTCTGCAAGTCTTCTGAGACTTATTGGCAGCCCTGAAGATCAAGGGCACTAGCCAAACCAAAACATCAAAAAGTGGTTTGATTTGTTAAGACCTGAAACAAACAGGCAAACAAAGGACAATAGTTTTCCAGCATGAAATACTCCCTTATTCCCCTCTTCCATTTCCTCCCATCATTCATTTTCAATCAAATACAATGTCAGATTTTTTTTAGGTTGTTTTTGTTTGTCCTTCTATTCCAAAACTTAAGTGTAAATGTTTTAATGAAATATTCCCCTTTGAGAAACAGCAAACAAACAATTTTAGCCTTCACTCAGAAATGTCTGTTGCTAACAAATTTAATATCATCATCTGTTCATAATCAGATTTGACTGACCTAAATTTGCATTTTTCAACAAGTGCAATATTCAAACAGAAAAGTGTCCAACGCTGTCCTGGTTTGAGGTACAACAGAAACAACTTTCTGTTCAGTAATTTTACTTCTTAGCTAGGCTTCTTCTAACTCTCTGAAATTAACAGCATATTCTGCAGAAAACTCTTCGTTCTCAGAGTGATAAGACCAATGTTTATAGATAATGCCAAGAAACAGTATGCAGAGAGGCTCTAACTTATACTTATTGCTATAACAACCAAGGTCAGCTAATTTCGTTATTTGTGCTGCTGGACGGTTGTAAATGGAAAAGTGTAGAGGGGTCTGACCTGCAGGGAGGAGCGGACAGGACAGGTGACCCAAAACTGACCAACAGGGGTATTCCATCCCATCTGCCCCATGCTCAGTATAAAAGCTGAGGGATCAAAGGGTCAGCCTCTCTTTCTTCAATGGCCGACATCTGAGGAGGACTGTTCACCTGCTTTTGATCCCAATCCATGTGTTCCTTACTCCAGATCTGGAATCCAGTTCCCACCCATTGCTGATCCAGTCTGGGACTTCCCCAGTGCCTGCTGGTGACGTCATCCTGGAAGCTTGATACGGTTTTGTATATATTGTATCTATTTCATTATTTCCTTTTTATTTTATAATTAGCATTTCATTAAAGTGGTTTAGTTCCTTCTAAACTCATTAATCTCTTTATCCCTCCTCCTCCTCTCCTTGCGGCGAGAGGTGGGGGGACAGCATCTGTCTCGTCATTGTCCAATTTGGCCTAAACCATGACAAACCCTGAACTGTCACAACAGTTAGAGCAGGTACTCTCCTGTGTACAGACAGCCCCATGAAGAATGAGATCTGTTCTCTCTTTTCCAAAAATGTAGCATAAAGAAGGGATCCAATTCTATGTCATCAAACTTCAGTATAACCAGTGTGAAGAAGTTTATTTTCACAAGTCAGTGCAGACTCTGGCCACGCAGAATGCTCCCACAGTTTATTAGAAGCGCTGTGAGGTTCTTGAACATGTCTTAAAACACCACATTTAGTATTCGGCTTGACTGCGTGAAATGCTTGGATAGACATCCAAGCAAGAAAAGAAGAAAATCCTATTGAAACAAGAAATAACTACAATTTAATAATGTGTTGAATTGCACCATTTCAATTATCCTTTCCTGATTGCTTTACAATCTTAAAAACAAAACAAACCAAAACCAGACGGAAACCTCCTCCCCTACATCATTATTTCTGTTACTATCCCCAACAAATGATCACACACTTTTCTTACATATTTCCTTGTTTAAAAGTAATTTAAGCTTCTGTTGCATTCTGTGCTTGGCACAAAAGAGCCCATAAAGACACTTCCCTCGGCAGAAAAGGTTGTTTGCTTTCCTCAGGCCCTAATCCAGAGGGGTGCAGAGCAAGCTCAGCCCGTCCTGAAGTTGAGACAAGGCCCTTGGAGATTAGGACTTCTGAGACTGTTTTATTTCCACTGACTTCAGACTTGCAAGTCTTTGTTTTTCATCTTTCTCTGAAGTTATTTTAATTAAAACAAAACAAGTTAGAAAATCCCACATTTCGGCAAAGCAAGGTCCAAAATAGCCTTGTCTCTTTGTGTTTGCTTACTAGGTCCTCTTAGGAGTTGGGCCTCCAATTTAAAAGCATGTTGTATTCATGTGAAGGGAGAATGGAAATTTCCACTCTGCGAATTTTCCCTAGAATATTTATTTTGGGAACTGCTCTGCATAAAAGAACAAATTTGCCATAGAAGTATAACTTCCATCTTCCTAATACACATATCCTTTGACATCCAAGTAAATCACACAGAACTAAAATGCTGCCCATGTGCTTCTATCCCAGTGCCAGATGACTAGGAGCTGTCAGTGTGATATGGACATGAAAAGCTAGTCTGATTCTAGAGCGCACCAGATCAAGCTTTGCTGGTGAAGACAGGGAAATACCATATACATTGTTGGTAAGGCTTTGTTTTAGATACCACAGTTCCTGTCACCTCTGTTCAAAAAAGATAAACTGGAATTAGAAGGGGTGCAGAGAAGGGTTTCTAAGATGAGTTCAGCAACAGAAGATCTATCTCACAAAAAGAGATAAAAAGAGCTTGGCTTGTCTGGCCTAGCGAAATGAGACTAGACGGGAGATAATGACGCTTTATAGATACATCGAGGAATAAATATTGGGGAGGGAGAAGAATTATTTAACCTAAAGGATAATGCTGGAACAAGATCAAATGGATATAAATTGGTCATGAATAAATCTGGACTGGAAATTGGGAGAAGGTTTCCAACCATCAGAAGAATGACATTCTGGAATAGCCTTTCAAATAGAATACTGATGGGCAAAGAACTTTGATTTAAATTTGTGATATGAGTCCTTGAATAACCAAGTGGGTTTGAAAAAAAGACTTCAACAACTATGTGTTGAAGGTGTTGCTTACACTAGATATTTACATAAAATTTATTCCATGCTCTGAAGCTCCTACTGATTACCTGCCAGGGACGGAAAGAATCTTTTTCCACTTCATACATCATTTTGCTTCTTGTGCTTATTTCCCTTTTTTCCTTTGCCCTAAAGTATAGAGGATTAGCCACAGAGGGAGAGTGGAAGTAGAGACAGATGCACAGGTATTCCTCAAGGTATTAAAATCTTCCAGGTGGCTTTGATTATGTTACTGTCCACATACCTGGGTTTCCAATAATTGCCAGATCTGATGTCAGTAGGTAATTTCCTTCTAGTTTGTCTTTTTACTGAAGGGGATAGACTTGTCCATCACCTAAGACCACCTGAGAATTTAATGTAACATATCCTAAATGTTATTATATTCAAAATATTATTGACAAAGTCAATTTTTTGCTTCCTTTCTGTCATAGATGATGGCTGCAGCTGAAAGGCTTTGACAACAGTCTGAAATTCATGAAAAATGTTCTGTATTGGGCAAGGGCTGGTGGAGCAAGGCCAAGCAGCTGTTCCACAGTGCACAGGATGACACACCAGGATGCAGGCCTTCCAGGCTTAGATTAACTGTGAGTTTCAACACTTTGAAACACAAAGGGTGATAAAGCGTTGTTGCTGTTGCTACAAGAATGCCTCTTACCCAGCATTCATTTTATCCTTTTTGTCTTATGGCCAAAGAGTGACATGTCATGATGTGTAGTGCTGTTTCCTATTGCTTGCATCCAAAACTGAATCAGTATGGTGAGATGTGGGAAGAGGCAGCATTTTGTCAAAGCAGTAACCATTCTGCATCATCACCAGTCAACCGTGCATTTTCCCTCCAAGATCAGCTATAAGTACATAGTGCAAAGGAAGCCCATGTCCACACCTTAGGGTCAGTTTTCCATAGCATTTTCCTTTCACTACCTGCCAGCATTTTTATATGTCAGTCGGACTAATTCTCCATCCCAGTACTATCATGTTGAAGCTTCCTGAAAGGCAGAGTTTTAAAAAAAGCTTAGGCAAAACTCAGTCCTGCCTTTCCCTCCAAAAAAATCCTAGCCTTTCTGCCCATTCTGGATACTATTGTCAGCCTCTCCTTCCCTCTAACCTGACCAGTGTCAGGATCTGACATGAAAGACCATTTCCCTCCTACGACCTCTATGTGGCTTCCTACAGCTCGCTCACTGGTCATTTATCTTCTTGATCTGCTAATTATACAGGGACAGCTGGCTCCCAGGTCCCTGGTCCATGCTGGGGCAGCATACTCTGTTACAGTATTCCTGTAGTCTATAAAGCCCGTGTGCTTTGGAGCTGATGTTAGCATTTACAATTAGGAACGCTCTGAAAAAATTCTTTACTCTTTACTTCATGTATCCCAGAAGAAAGTCCACTTGGTCTGCAGATCCACTTGGTCCTGCAGGTTTGGTTACAATGGTAGCCTGTTGTCTCCAGTACAGACACATGTCTTTGTACTTAAAGGTTAAAGGATTAAGTCTTTGAATTCTGTTTGTCATGCAAACTCCATCTCTCAACTGCTTTACAGAAACCAGTAGTGTCACTTCAGAGATAAATAAGAGCAGGAACAGAAGTAAGGGGGAAGGGAGGAGTTTTCAGCTGAGATTTAAAATGAGATGGAAAGCCAATGAAGCAGAGAAATACAGACAAGTCTGTTCCAGATGGCAGGAGGCATAGAGGAGAAGTTTCTCATCCCACCTCTGGCTAGATTGCATGAAGGGACAGAGAACAAGTGGTGACTTGATGAAATTAAAGTCCATTACATATAGGAAAAAAAAAATGCTTCTCTGCACAGGATGCAGTCAACCTGTAGAATATATTGTGGAGAAAGTCATAGAGTTAAATACTAAAGCTGGATTTTTATGAGTTTGATCATTGTGTGATTATTAATAACATGCAGAGCAGTGCCAGGTAACTTAAAGGTAATCAAATTTCAAAACTTCCTAGGATAAGCCACCCCCTACCAGGGTCAGCAAAGCATACTAAGCTCGGGATGTAAATAATCAAACAAAATCCCGTCACTATCTGGGAGTGTTACAGGAATGTGTTGCCATCTGCAAGAACCAAATACTGATCCCTGCTGGAGACTAGGTACTTGCCACACTGACCACTGCTTATGCTGTTTGTCTATGACCTTGGTGTTATTTGTGCTCATCAGTTAAGCTGTTCCTTTTCATCTGGGTATTCAAATCTGAGTATTTCTTCCTTTGTATAGTCAGGGAAAAAGTGAAGTCATGTGCATCCCTATCCGCACTCCTAGAGGATTACTGAAGGTCAAAGCTAGGATAACCGGCATTTACTTCATGCAGGGTTGCTGTTATCTGAGCAGTCCAATTAAGATGAGGCTGAAAGGAAAGCAGCTGGGGCTTTTAGAGCTCTCATCTCCCGACAAGTCCATCTTCATGCCCCATACGTTTTATCTGCATGCCTCCTGTTCTCAGAGCACCCTGGGATTCCCGAAAACATATACAATATATTGGAACCTTCAGTCACTGCACCCCCCCAGCCGCCTTTCCTCACAGGGATATCTTTGGGATGTTTCAGGAATTTAGCAGGTTGGAATGAACAGGAACAACAAAAGTTCCATCAATTTCATTTAGAAACAAATAAGCACAAATTTTTAAGAGAGGATAGGGAAATTCCTTCTCTCCCTTTTTAACCTGCTACATTCATTAGTTACAAGAACATTCTCTGCTCACATCAACCTTTGCATCTGCATTTGACTACCTTCAAGATCTGATGCAAAGCAGCCCTTCCTCATTTCTGCGGGAGTCCTGGCTGAACACTCCTGACATGCACAGACAGCGCTGGGCTCAGCGTGAACTGCAGTGTAACAGCTACACACCAGCTGGTGAATGGCATTACAGCACTGGTGACCAGCTTTGAATAAAAGCACACTAGTTAAAGCATTTATTCATGAAGTGAGGGATCAGCGTCCATTAGGAATGTGCCTAGAAAGAAACTTGAGTTTGGGTGGCAGGCAGGGGTAAAGCATTCCTGCCTCAGCTGAAGCCATCTCCTGTGCAACAAAAAATGCAAAATTCACATGCCATAAAAAAGGAAAGTGAGAAACACCAGGAAAATCTGTGTAAGAGTGCTATGTGAGTTGGAAGTGCAGGGGAGCAGAAGCATATGCTGCTGGTGTGGAGTGGGCGTGAGAGCTGGGGAACACAAGTATTCTGCATGCATCCTCCATTACCAGCTGGAAGCACAGGTGAGAAACACAAGGGACTTCTTATTGTGTACTTATTTCAATTGCTACCTCTTGGCTTCCAGAAGTAGCAAGGCTAAAGGCTGCAAATCACATTCTGGTTTACTCTAACTGGGCCAGACTCTAAGGAGTCTATCTCTTCACTTAAAAAGACAAAACCAATTACCAACAATCTGCTTCTGAGGATAAAAAGACCAGCTTGCTAATGAGGAACTATGAGGAGTCCATTCCATCTGAAAAGACAATTTCACACCATCCCACCGTTCATTTAAATGTTTCCTTAAATAGCCATCTTTTTGTCCATTAAGAGTCAGAATACAATATTTATTCTTATTGTCCAAAGTGTGTCCCTAAGGATTTTGCTGATAATGCTATTTTTATTCCACGTAATGGAAAAGGAGATGGGATATGAGGAATTATACAGTCTGTATCATATGGCCTACCATGATCTTCCCATTTGGCTTGTGAGGCATATAACAATATAGAGTGAAGCCCAGAACTTAGGTTTTGGAAGAGAGGGAGGGTTTTATCTGTTTGCCACTCTAATTAAAGTTCCCTTTACTAATTGGGCCTCAGTGCCCAGAAACAGGACCAAAAATCATCCATGGGAGAAAATTCTCCAATGCAAACTAACAAAACAACCATAAAAAGAGGTCTTGTTTTATGGCATGCTCCATTGGTATTGCAGCATTCTGCCTATGTGGGCATATTTTCTAACACATTATGCAAAAACAAGTCAGGGAAGATGCTGAGGATTGTAATTTTCTAATTTAATTCTGCCATTTCCAGTAATGGAAAGCCATACTATGGCTATTTATCTTCATAAGTGACAGATGCATTTCATTAAAACTTCCTTAAATAATTTCTCATGGCACTTGAAGGAGGAAAAAAAGGAGTGAGAAGATATCTATTTTGTAAGCATGCACGCGTCGATGTTTTGAGAGCTGTTAAACACGCAAATGATCTATGACATTGCATTAAAGAGGTCAAGTAAAAAGACATTTGTCTGGTGTTTTTTGAAACGTTGATGCCTGTTGAACACATCATGAAACAATCTGACATTGACTGTTGCTGGATGAAAATACGCTAATAATATCACCGTACAGTGATATAATGACTGCCACTTGGGAGAATACCAAAGCTTGGTGTAATGCTATGACAAGCAGACGCTTCCCCTCCAGATACTGCTGAAATGCTGCCACGTAGGAGCAGGAGGATGCAGCAGCTGTAGAGCAAGTGGCTCTGCAGAATAATTTGGCCAAGAAGTGAAGAACTTTGTATTCAGTTGAAACTGCATTTAAATAAGCAATGTTCCAGGGCCGGTGAATATTCACCTAATTTTCCTTCTGTGACAGACAACAGATAGCAGAGCAATAAAAGCTCCTTTGAAGAAATCTGCATCATGTGCTGCTGAACTTCTAAAGGGTAGGCATTCTGTGTAAAGTCCTAGCCCAGATCTTGGCATATAGGAGTTGCAAGGAAGCAATGAAAGCATCGGAGAAGGGACAGCTCCAGGAGAGACCATGTGCCATTTTTCTATTGTCCTCATATTCCATACAGCTCAGGGAAGCTTGAAGGCTTGCAACAGTTCCTATAGGGTCATTAGGTCAAGGAAAATTGCCAATGCATCTAAATCATCCTCCTCACCCATTCAGTAAGCCCATACAGAAGATGGCATGGAGTGGTTTAAAGCTAGCACTGTCATTACGCACTCCTCTGTTTCCCACTTAAGAGTAACTTTATAAATTAGGGGGTTTGCAAAAGGGGACAGAGTGGCAAAGACAGCCTTGCCCAAACTCCTGTCTCACAACCCTCTCCTCTGGTCTAGCAACTGCTGCCCAACAGTGCTGGCAAAAAGGCCAGTGGCTAGGTGTGCTGTTGAGAAAGAATTCACCTCTAGAGCAAGGAAGTGTTCTTCCATACACTGGTGGTACGGATGGAGAAGTTTTCATGGTCTGTAGACAATGCTGTTGTTACTCTAGGGTCCCCTTGTTAAGGCCCCAGAGCTGCCAAGTGAGCTGGACGACTGCCCGCAGTCCCTGTTGCCATCCCCCAGGCACTCTGCCTGTTTGGCCTCAGCACCTTTCCCTGACTCTACATTTGCTCTCAGCTCACTGAGGAAATAAACCCAAGTGAATAAGCTATTCAAGAAATGCTGCTGTCTTTTTGGTTTGTGAACCTTGCAATCTCTTCTCACTGTTATTCCAAACTACTCTCTGAACATGCTCCATTTGTTATTCTTCCCCAGTGGAGTTTGTTGACAAAGAAGTGACAGTGAGTACTAGAGCAGTGTAAATCAGCATGGACTAGACAGGTGGTCTTCTTCCTACACTGACTGAAGAAATGCTAACTCTCTGACTAAAACATATCACCTTCTAAATGGAAACATTAGCAAATGAGCCAAAGCTTGCTTCCTCCACTGTGCTTAGAAGATGTGGTTTCCATAAGTAGGGTGCTCTTAGTGCTTTTCAGAAGGGCAGACAAATAGGTTTACAGCAGCATCACCCAGAGCTTGGTACAAAAGACCACACTTTGGGGTCAGGGTCTGCCTCCTCCCTCCAGCCAACCTGGAATCTGCTACAGATGTCAGGGCATCCACTGACCAATACCCTTTGTACTTCACCAGGAATCTACCTCCTTTGAAAACTTCAACTCTAGAGGTATTTTATATCATGGTCATTCCCAAGTTACCTGAACCTATTTCCCAGTTAGCACTAGGCCTCTCAAAATTAGGACCTCAATCAGCAGTGGGAGTTCAGCACGTAAACTGGGGCCTGCACACGTAAGACTTACCACTCCTCTTCCTCTACTGCTCATTGAGTCAGTCTTTATTCATATATTATGGCAATGCTGTATGAGAAGGTGAGGTAGAACTCCTTGCTCTCTTTTCTGGTCTTATTACCACTGATGCTTAGTCATGCCAGACTCATGACAGTTGCCATTGAGTCATGATGGCAGGTGGCTCCGGTTGGCCCTGGCTGCAAGCGGATAAGACTACCTATTTTGGCAGAGAGGAATAGTGCAGAGGAAGTCGCACAGAGAGCAACTCAGGGGAGCTAACCTGGCAACAGGAGCCGATGTTGTCAGCTCATCAATAAAACCAAGCTTCAGAGGAGGCTGAGCTTTCTTACTCATGCTCTGGTGTTCAGACCATGACTCAACTCGTTCACTCCACACAGCACTCGGAGGCCAGCCACACAGAAGGTCTTTCATCTGCAGCATTTCAGCCAGACTGTTCCTGCCACCGCCTCTTCCTTTCCCCTTCTGTTCCTGCGCAGGTGATTCGTTAGGACTGATGTTCAATGCTTCTGAGGAATGGCTTAACGGCTACCAAAAAGCAGAAGTCAAGGAGGGGAGTAAAAATTTCTCTTGCAGTTAATCACTGCCCATGCTGTGGAACTCATCAAACTTTGAGGAAGTAATTGAAGCTATTTGCACTTGTGGAAAATGGCAAAGACAAAAGTACAGGAAATTGCTTGTTGTTTTGCTCTCAGCGCCACAGCTATGATTACTCTCTTGTTGGATGAGATTCCTTTAGAAGAAATGGTTTCCAGCTAAAGGATAAAGAGACCAGTCGGATTTTGTTTAGTTTGTTTGTTTTGAAAAATCCTTTCCATGCTTCCTCTGTTCCACAAAGACAATCTCAGTGCATGCAAGAAACACCCCCCTGGAAAATGAGGAGCTGTAACGCCCAGCTGAAGACACTGCTCTGGCAGCCCCACCTGTCAAGATATTTAAAAGTGAGGAGGGTTAAGTACAGCTCTTAGTGGATCTGAGACACACTAGAGAAAGAACATTTTTGGTCAGACATTGCTCTTATACGTAAAAATGTAACTTTGTAAGAGAAATGACAGGTCTGCACTTTTGCTGAGTGTTTGGAATGGCCAGTAACAGAGACTTCATTAAGTCATTACCATCAGATGAGGCACATGCAGCAAACACAGTAAGTCCTGAGCATTAGGTCTCTGACTCTGAATGGACAGACTTGTCCATCCTCCCAGGATGATGGATCTCCAAGGTGGCCCAGGATCCTTCTGAACAGCGCCGCAGCCCATATTCCCTGGAATGCCCCCTAGAGATCGCTGTAGCAACAGTCTCTCCCAAGACCAAATTCCCAAACAGGCAACCACAAGACTGGAACTGTGCAGGGAATAAGGACTTTCCGAGAACAACTTCCATGCATCCCAGGCATGCCAAGAATTTAGCTTGATACCTCTATCTTGATTTCCATATAATTGCTGTGAATTGCCTTCCTCTTGAGGTATGGGTTCATGTACCAGTACTTAAAACTGTGACCTGAAGAAACTCAGAGTAATTCACAGAACTCCATGTACATAAAAAACACCTCCTGCCAGCCCTTCTGTGGCCTCAGCAGAGTACGATAACATTGAAATGAGTGTAAAATATCAGACCAGATCTTCAGGTGACATAAATCAGTGTGGTACCATGGTCTTCAAGCCATTTGTAGTTTAAAATCTACATCAGTAGGAGTAGCATGCACAAGGAGAGAGTATCAAAGTTCTATTTCTCTTTTTCCTGCCTATTTCCTTTGTTGTTTCATTATCACTGTCATAGACTCATAGCACTCCTTTCTATCTCTCATTACAAGGACAAAAAACGAGTCAATTTGTAGTACACGATACATTAACTTGTGACTATGTATATGATACCAGCTATAATGGTCCCATCCACAATGACAAGTAATTGGGTTAATACTGTTGGATGAAGTTGGGCTTTTTTTCCAAAATGATACGTTTAGTCTTTATATCTGCAGAGAAGCAAGGGAAGAACCAGCAAAGAAAACTCAAAATCAATATTTTTTTTTGTGACATATTTTTAATAAGATTTAAATTCTTACCTCCACTGGAGTTGGGCCTAGACAAATGATGTACTTATACAAATGCTACGGGGATGACAGCTGTGTAGCAACCAAAATATTTAATCAGATACTGAAATGAACCTTATAAGAGTGTCCGAGCCATTTTACATTAAAGCGAATGAGAGCACCTCAAAGCAGTGATAGAAGCACAATAGTGACCACTAGGCAGTTTCAAGGCAAGAAAATTAGCCTGATTCTTTTTTTTTTAAGATATGATACTATTTCAAATTTATGTGGGAAATCAAATAAATCACTGTAATAATGCTGCACTGGGTTCTGACACTTTCTGATTGTCAGTAGAATTGAAAGTCACATGGATTTGTCAGATGGCACATAAGAAAATGCAAAGTATGGTGGCAAACATGACATGAAGGTAGGAGTTAAGTCCTGCATTCATTTGTGCCATGCAGACTCTTTGTAGAAAGCACTTTTGGACGTTCACTAGGGTATATGAGATCAGAATTTTATGCCATGACTTGCCTTGTAAGGCATGCCATTGCCTATGATGTTTTAAGGGCACCCATGGGGATATACATATAATGTTTCCATGACGATATATGTGGAAACAGTTCCTCTGAAATCTGCACCCACTTACATCAGTTAAATGTCTGGCTCTGATTCTGGGGGTTGTTTCTTTCTTCCTTTATCTATTATCTTTCTTTTTAAGATGTTGATTTCATATAATTGATGGAGTTAAGGTTTTTGTTTTCACCTCTGCAGGACCCATTTTTAAAAGTCATCTTGTCACTCTCTCATTCACTGCCTTTGCCCCCCCTTTTCCTTCTTACTCTGTTAAATCAGATTCCATTTTTCCTCCAATTGCTCTGCACTACCTTGCATTCTGCATATTGACCTTTCATATGCTGCCATTTGGATCACCAGCTCTAGCCATTACATTAGCAACACACAATTACACCCTCAAGGTAGACTCAAGTGCAGATCCTACCTCTACATAAATACCTTAATGAATGGAAAGATGCTGAGGTATGTTTGAAGTATGTTTTCAGCTCACGTACTAGAGAAGAAGGATTCTGCAGAGACTTGAAACCGTGGGTAGTGATGGGAGCATTTTCCAAATGTTTCTGTTTCACCAGAGTGCCCTCTGTATGGTGCTGTTCTCTGAAGTGCCCATGCATTATATTTTTTTTCTAGAGGTTATTGCCAAAGCCGCACCCAGTTGTCACAGGGGGGCTGTCACATCTAGTGAGCTCAGATGGGTAGCCCTTGGTTGGTGTAAGGACATGGCACTTTTTAAAAGAAGTGTTCTTGGTGACTTATTTGATCGATTTTGCCTTTGGTATGAACCACTATCCTGGTATGCTGTAGTTTGGTGCTATCTGTTGCTGTTTTGGGAGTGTGATGCGGCCATTGAAGTACCTGTGCTTTTTTTTTTTTTTTTCTTCTTTCTTTCAGAATTCAACATACATTTTTCCGTGAACAAGAAACATCAGAACTGAAGCAACTCTGGCCTCCCTCCCAACAAAAGTACAATCTGACAATGAAAAATGTCAAATCTGACACATGAAAGAATTTGCCCCATAGCTATGTGGGTAATGAACATACAGCTATGTGGGACATGATCTAATGTTTTCTTTATAGCCTTACAGTTATTATAAATTGATGAATATGTGAAATGGTGGTTTTCAACCAGTTCAAGGTATTGTTTGTATCATCAATAAAACTTACAGTCCCCAGACCACTGAGAATGAGCTATCTTTCTCCCTTCTAGAAGAATTCTGCTGTGAGAGAAGGGAATTGGAGAAAAGGAACAGTGTGAGGCTATCCTGTACCATCTCTGTGTAGAAAGAGATATCAGTTTCCAGTGTCTCTCAAGGGCCCTGCTGGGCATGTGATGCTAACTGTGACACCTGGACTAGAGCAGAGATTCACCACAGGCTCCAACAGCAATCAATTCATGCCTCCGTAATTCACAAAAAAACCATCAGATATTATTTTACATAAGGGCATGCAATATGCCTCTTCTTATATTCTTTACTACATTGATTTTGCAAATGGGACCTCCTCCAATTTACAGAAGTCTTACTTTAGCTCTGTGAACAAAAAAAATCCTTCTAAAATTCATAAGATTAATAAAAATCTGTGGCATGAGTGATCACAGAATGGTAGTCCAGTATGCCTGTTTAATTAACCAGCTCAAGAGAGGTGAGGAAAAGAGATCGCTTCTGAAAGATCCCAGAAGGAAAACAACATTTTACCAGTGAAGCTGCTTCCCTCCAACATATTCTAGGTTATGCCAGTGTCAGATGCAATGATTTCAGTAAAATCCAAAGTGAAGTGATGGAATGAGCAAGCATGTGGGGGGAAAAAGATAACTTAGCGTCCTTTTGCACTCATTACAGCAAGGCTTATTCAAACCTTGTCCCTCATAGAAGAGTTTCTTCACTGAGATCTTCCTGAGGACAGGAGATGCTGGGTCAATCAATGACTGCCTCAGTGGATCTTTGATCAGCCTGTGGCCCTGCTGGCAAACACATGCAGCCTCCCAGCTGAGGCAGGTCTTCCTCAGAGTTAGCACTGCCTGAAACAAGGCTTTCAAGAGAGAGGGAACTTCAAATATGCAGTGCCTTTTTGCTGGACTTGAAAGAATTAATTGCAGCAAAAACTAGGTACGCTCACCACATGGGCTCTGTCAGGATAAATATGACTCTGAAACTCTGCAAGGCTTTTGGAAGTGGGAGAATGTGGCATTTCTATGTATATCACGTGCAGAAAGGAGAGTTGTTGCACAGACATTTGGAAGCTTAGGACAATATTCATCATCCAAGGATTTAAGTCCAATTAATTCACCTACTTTTTCCTAATTAATTAGACAAACCTGCTTGCTTTACAAAAAGCTGGGCAACAAGGCAACCCATAGCTGAGGGTTTCTTAGCGGTTTTATCCCAGTGCTACCAGGGTTTGAAGTTTCTTTCTGCTTTGCCTGTAGGGTTGCAGTGCCACACGGGTAGTAACACTGCTGCTGGTACAGGATCTCCACAGCTCCCCTCCCTCCAGTCTGTGGTGTACTACTCTAGCACCATCCTCACGCCAAACCTTAACAGTGAGCCACAAATCTGGGAAGAAGAGCTTATTTGCAGTATCATGACATAACCTAGGCTATTAGTGAAGTCTGAATGCACTTGGGACAATCATTCATGATTGGCAAAAAGGAAAAAAATAAAAGAACGAGGGGGAAATAACTACTTCTGGTTTTGGTATTTTCTAATATAAAACCTCTTATTTCTCATCCCAACAGGATCTTTCAAGGCTAAATTCAGTCACACTCACTATTCAAAAGTTAAAACAAACGAGTCTCCCTTCAGCACACAACCAAAGCTCAAAACTACAGCTTCTTGGTCAGGTCTGACTCTGGGTCAACTCAACCAGATACAAATTTTCCTGCTTTACCCATGCTGTTGCAGAACAGAGAATAAAATGTTTGCACAGCTCAACCATTAGAACATGCTTCCACATTTAGCCTCCTCAAAAAGCACGTGCTGGTGGAAAGCACAGTGTTCACAACCAGCATATGTTCCCACAGACACACTTTTAACGCAGAACATAAAAATATACAATAAAATTATTTATGCAAAAGTTGAAGAATCAGCTGCAAGTTTTCAGCATATAATTGTTTTCACTGGCATAAGCAATTTTTCATATGCTTTGGCAAATTTTAGCCTAAGGCAGCCTTGACGGTCCAGCACTCACTTTGTGTCCATGTGGAGAATCATGGCTCTTTGAAGGACACCTTCCTTGCTTTGAAGGACATCTTTGTTGGGGAACTTGGGGATTTTGATTGGGTTCCAACCCAAATCTATTCAAAGAGACATTTGTGAACCATCATGCAATTCTGGTATAAAAAAATCCCCTCTTCACCCTGAATCTCTGCTAAGCACATTGTCTAGAGAAAGCCTGCTCACTTCACTTCCATGGGTGTCCACTTTCTGACATCCTTAATGCACAAGGACTAGATGTTTCCCTACGATGATATAAAATAGGATGCAGGGCTGTTAAACAAAAGAACAAGATGAACTGAAAAGCCCATTCTTCTCTAACTGTAAGTTCGTACCTTTCTGACTCACATTCTGGCTCCCCTCTGCCCACCACTCCCTCCCTCCTCCTCCTCCTCCTAAAGTGCACTTTAACTGCTGGAAGCGGAAAAATCCATGCTGGATCCCAAGAGCTGGGCACTGTCTGACATCTTCACATCAGGAAACTCTGGCAGTGACTGCTACTGCTCCCTGATGCTTGATCCCAGGCCTCCTACACATGGCAAGATACTGGAGGCTCAGTACCTTGGAGGCCAGAATGGTAAGAAATAGAGATCCCTGACGAGAATGCAGGAGATATGAGTCAGATATGAGCAAGACCAAGATTACTGTGAACAACACACCATCTGAGCAATATCCACTTAATGATGGTCAGAGAGTCAGTACAGCTCTCATATTAAAACAGCTAACATCTCCATTTTCCAGGATCCATAGCAATACTGTGCCATTCAATAATTTGCATTCTGGCCTGTAAAAATCACCATTCTTTTTGCTGTCTATAGCCTTAAAAATTGGCATACTCAAAAGAAAAGATAATCTTTTCACTTGTGATTTCAATCAGTAAAACAATCCTATCTCCTGCTTAAAATGTAACTTTTCACTTTGAAGTCTCATAGTTGTCATTAATGAATAGGCTGTATCTTGCTGAATGTATAGGAAAACTGAGGCAGCATCTGAGCTTTTCACACTCTGAACATTTGATCGAAACAGAGAGTCAGGAGTTCCACACACAACCTCTGCCTCAACCTCTGGAGAACACTGCTTGCTTGCCTGTACATGTTAGAGACGCAGAGGTCTTTGCACAGATTGAATTTAGACATTTACAACACCCGTTCACTTTTCTAGCAATGCTCATAGCTGGCTTTACAGGTGGCAGTAAGATGCACAGAGTCCCTTGTTTGTAGTATATTGAAAAAGTTGCCTTTGCTCTTCCAGTAACTCCATTTGAGATGTGATTAGACTTCACAATATGTCAAAAAGAAACTCCGAAATGAAATGAAATCACCACAGTACCATATGCCCCACTCTGCCTAGGCACAGCAAGAGTAAGTTGAATTCACTGTTGCAACTGCCAGAGTGAATTTGTTTGCTTTTATTGGTATATGACTCAGCTTTAATGTTTTTCTAAGACAGTTCTTGATAATTCTATGGACAGATAAGTAACATTAATAACACAGGAGAGTTGGTCAGTTCCTTCCAACCAGCCTAGTAAACCTATTCTGGGTATAAAGGGATGCAAAACAACAGTTAGAGAATGCAAATTTTCTTCTTTGGAATGGAATACTCCTAACCTTTCTGCCCTGGACAAATTTTCTAATTAGTGGGAGAAAGCATTATTCAGTAAGTAGTGTACAAAAGCTAAAAGTACTGAGTTCCTATCCTAGGTTGGAATATTGCCTGTGGTGATCTTCAGTAGCTCCTCCCACAGTCTCAATTTGTTGGACGACGAAATATAAATAACCATTTCCCTACAGCACAATTGCAGTAAGGCCTTATCAAACTTTCAATAAAGTACTTGGTCATTCTGGGACGAGAATATAAACGCAGAATTAGATGCTGCTAATTTATGTATGTTTCTGCTAATCAGATATGGAATTGCCCCCAATCCCAAAATAATTAGTCTTGCACCAGTGGAACAAGTCTCCTGAAGCTTCTAGAATGAAAGGGGAAAGAAAGAGGAAAGGAGAAGAAAGGATACACAGATGACCTTAATTCTCACATTTCCTAACCTCACATTTATGTGACATTGCACATCAGCAATATGAGTGGCTTCTTGTGAATAGCACCTTTATTTATTGCTGCTCAATTAATTTTCCTTTAAGAAATAAAGCTCTGTTACTGCTGGTATTATTGGTCTGCTCTCTCCATTTTCTTACAGCTTTGAACTAAATCCAGTTACCGCTTCTTTCTCGTAAAGTGATATAGAGCACTGTGTTTTGGTTCACAGGACTGCAAAGTGTCATTTGGTCATTTTTAACTGTAACCATACAAAACAAAAGGAGTTGGCTTTGCCATGATTACTTAGTTTTGTAGATCTCTCAAAATAAGCCACAAATGAAATACCTGTGATGCTATATAATTGCGATATAATTTCAAACACAAGTGTTTCCATTCCTGTAGGCTAACCGCTATTCCCTTCTCCCACAGTTTCACATCAGTCCCGTCTATTAGACGGAGTTAATTCCTTTCAAGCTCCTGCTGTGCACGACTGTGACTGACAGAGACGGGTGCTGTTTGCAAGTGTCAGTGGAGCATGACCTCGAGTTAATACGTTGCATGATGGAAGAAAAAAAGATTCATTCAGCATGTGAACTCTATGCTGAGATTAGCCAGAAGTACTGGAGCACATACAAATTGCTGTTTTGTCAGCACAGCGCTTGGCGGAGTTTTTAAATATTCCAGCTATTCTAAGCCATCATCCTCAAGGCTGGGGCAACTAAAAAAAGAGGAGAATCAAAATAGCATTTCCAATCCAAACGCCATTGTTTCAGATAAGAGGTTTGGACCTGGATGCTTAGAGCAATGCATGACCTCCTGGCAGCTGCAGCCCTCAGTTTGATGTGAAAGGACTTGCAGTAACACGGATGGAACTGTCTGCAAAACTCAGAGAAGGGACCACAAGATATGTAGCCTTTCAGTGGTAGATGTCAGTTTACCTCCAGCCTGGCCAGGAGCAATTGGAAATTACAAGGATCTCCACAGCCTGTCTGGCTGCTTATGCTAATTGCTCTCATTTCAGTTGCCTGTGGACATAAGTTGGTCTTGCAGATGCCATCTCTACATCTGGTGTTAGCAGAGCAGTCAGGGGCCACACAGGCCATGGTAGGTGACCTCTTCTCTCACCCAGGCAGTTCTGTCCAGAGCCGAGTCTCTGTCTGGGAGGCACTGCCTGCATTAGTGTTCAGGGCATAGATCTTATCTGTAGTTGGCTAAAACATTGGAAGGTTAGGGAAAACCCCAGGAGAGTATCATCAGCGATATTTTTTTGCAATTTGTCCCCAGCTATATAGTTGGTCCTTTCTTAGAATTTATAAACAATGGAACTGTTAGCAGAGGAATTGGAAGAAATACAGTTTCGCTCCTTTCTCTCACTAGTTCTAGCAGTAACTATCACCAGAGGCAGGATTGCAGAGAAGATATCAAATCTCTTTCTATCTGTGCTTCCTATTGTTGACTTTGACAACTACATCCATTTAGGGTCAGAGTCTATCATACATTGCTGCTTTGAAACCAGCAGACATTTGGGGCAGGCAATAAATGCAGAATTTAGAGTATAATAACTTCAGTACTTTCAGTGCAAAGGATCCTCTGTTCACCTCTCCTCACTGCCTGTCTCCCTCATGCATGGTTTTCTCTCACCTTTGTGTCTGACCTTGTGTTCAAAAACCTCTGCATCATCTGCACCTCTTGCAGTCTTAACTGGATGAGTTTCTTCTCTCTATTTCCATTGTCATCTATCAGTTTTTTGAGTCCTTTAAAACAGCAAGATCTAAAATGTTCCTGTCTTTTCTTACAGGTGATCAAATCCTAAGACAATGCTTACTACATTCTCCTCTCGCCCCTCTTCTACCTTCCCTTTTACAGCTGCCTCAGGGAAAGGGATACACAAAAACCTGCTTGAGAGGCAGAGGACAGTAAATGCTTTCCTTTGTGGAGGCAGGAACATCTATCCTGGGGTTGCTGCAGCCCATTAAACCTAACACACAGAGATCTTGGGGCTTCTTTCTGTTAATAAACTTTGCTTTTTTTTGTTGCTAACCAACAGCAGTAGCTCTTAAGAAAAAGACAGATTTTGCTGAAGCCTATTGCTTATTTAATAGAGTCATTTCACAAGCAGATAATTTAGACCACCAAATTATTGGTAATACTTCTGCACAACATCTGTTTTTCCCCCAGCAACCCCCATCATATGCTGACCCACCTCAGAGCTGTTTAGTTTAAGAGACATGGCCTGCAGCTCAAGCTGATACAAAAAGCATCCCCACTGATATCGGCCAGTTTGTCATTCCCTATTTGTTTTTTCTCCCTATTTGTTCATCTGCGCTGGCCCCTCACGTGGTTTCTCTCTGCTTTTTGTATGGTCACTTACACTGCTAAGGAGTAACTCAGGGGAGAAAGGAGAAGGCATCTGTATTAACACTTATGCAGAATTATATACTACATATTTATATAGTACTACTTGTCAAGCACTTGCTGTAATGGTGTGCTTTCATTCACTTGCTGTTGTGGGCAAAAGCCAATGATATTTTTTGCAAGGACATGCGTACACAGAAGACTCATGCTTGCCATTGAAAGGACGAGTTGGTCAAGCTGCCAGTGAACAGGAGAGTTGAGTCAGCAGCACAAAATTACAATTAAAAAAAAAAAAAAAAGAAAGAAAAAAGGACCAGGCAGCGTTTCCTAGAGAGCCCTGCAAGCTTGCTGGGACCCTCTTAATAGCCTTACAAACGTTGTGAGTGGTGTGCAGGCAGTTCCCTCTAAATGGTGCAAATGGGAGAACTGCAGCAACTCACCATCTTTCCATAGCGTCAAAACTGGAAAATACCCAGAGCCTGAGATTCAGTCTTGGTAATCCAGACTTACTCTGCCACCTCCTGGTTGTACCAGATACCGAACGGAATTTAATATGCTAAAAAGCCTACTTCGTATCTTACTCCCTTTCGGGTCATGGGACTAAAATGACCAAGCGTCAACCTAGCCCTGGAAAGTATATGCAGAATGAATGGAGACATAGACAATACCTTTTGGATCATAAATATGAAAGAAAAGCTTTGCTGACCTTACACTGTGCTCTATGCATGGATTTTATAATACAATGAAACCATCATTAGAATTCTTTCTATGCCCGCTTTCCATAAAAATGTGTTTTATTAGAGTTTCTCACCTTAAAGGGGAGGGAGATCGCTGCCTCTAGAGGTATCCCCGATGTTGTAGTTGTCAGACTTTGTCCTCCTGAATGTTTAGGAATCTCTACTTCTTTATTGCTCTGTGGAAAGGAAGTTCTGTAAGCATACAAAAAAGGACTATATACTTGTTTGTATTGTAACCTGGGACTATAATATGGGAAAAAAGCCTCTACTTAATATTCTTCTTCTTTCCTTCCTAGCTTGCAATGTCTAGCAATATTTCCGACTAATGTTGGTGCAGGGATGGAGATAGATATTGACTTTCATCTCTGTGCAGAATTCTGGCTTTACTGCTCCATAAACTGCTCCAAGAGAATAATAATAATATGATGTCATGATTTATAAGCACAATATAGTTTTTTACATTTTTATACAGTTTCAAATAGTATTTGCTTTCACAGTTTCCTTTTATCTGAACTTCTACTCAATAGAAAGTCAGAAAATCTCAAGGAGATTGTAAACCTAAACACATACAAACTTTGGCAATATGAGCCTAGAGGTAAAGAGGTAATGTGGGTTTGGAGCTCTTGTTGTTCTAAGTCTGCCCTTTAAGCATCATCCATTGATTTTGAGCTTTTAACTTTTATGAACTTTTAACTTCCTCAATTAGTCAGGTCTCCCACCTGTAAAATGGGTGAGAATCATACTGTTCTACTGTGGTTCAAAAGGAGGTTTACAGCCCTCCATTCTCCCACATTCATTAAGGACCCCGATAGTCCACTGAGTGATACTACCCTTTACAAAGGTTTTCTCATAAAATGTAAGCCTAAAGAAAGCAACAGTGTCTTCACTACGAAACCCACATTATCTTTCCTCTGCAGCTGAGTAACACCAAATTCACCGGGTAGGAGCACATTCTTTTCTCGGTTTACATGTGTGTGAAGAAGTGATGTATTTTTAATGAGATTTATTTTCATGACAGGAATTGCATTGACAATTTGCATTAAAGATAAGCTAAATGAACTGTTCAAGAGTAGAACTATCTTTCTCACATTTTTTTCCTTTAATTAACCCATATAGTATGTTAATTTTGGATTAAGCCCTGCCTTATGCCATCTATAAGATCAAAGTCATCCTTCCATGAAATCTTTGATCACCTCATTTTCTTCGTGCCCGTATGAAGACATAGCTCACAGAGAAAAATTAGAAGGGCATTTTGCCTTAATGTTGTACCACAAAACCACAGTAACTTTTTTTTTCTATCTTGTCCCTAACAGTGAAATGGCAACTGTTAAAATTTTCAGCTGGACAGAAATTTGTACTTCCAGCCAGGTTTACTTTAAGTACTTAGTAATTTATTTGAATTATCAAGTCACTTGCCATATTAACTGAAAAGAAATGACATTATACGAAACCCTCGTGACCTTCAAATGGAACTGAAACCTTTTAGGTCTCCAGTACAGATCTTTACCACATGTGCTAATAAGTAATTGGTAGTAGTAGACATCTGTTATCATCCATAGGGATCAGCTGCATGAGGGAGAAACTCAATCAACAAACTTGAGGGATATAGGATGCATACTTCATCACCAGATAATACAGACACTTGCCAACAAACAAAGAAACATGGAGACTCAAGAAAGCTTTGGATTGTTTCAATTCTGGATGAGAAAGAACAGACATGAGGCTGTACAAATGCTGGTTCTGCTTTCTCCCTGCTTATTCTCCTTCCTCACAGCTCCTTCCTTCCTATAATATCAAGTCCTAGTACAGTTTCCAACTTTTCCCCTTTTTATCTGCTTTACCTGCCTGCTGGCCCTGCTCCCCACTCCTCCTGCCAGCTGAGTTGCAGCATGGAGCTGCGCACAGGCAGATGAGCTGGCAAGCCAAAGCTAGAGGGCTGGAGAATGCTTGCTGCAGATGTCACCAGCCAGGAATCTAGCTGCCAAATTCTAACAAGCTTCTGCTGAGGGTGTCCAAATGAAAATTGGTTGGAGTTTATGATTTGGACAATTCACGTTTTCCTAGAGATAGCAGAAGGGGCTTACTTGATACCAAAGATGCCTTTTTCTTTAAAGGCTGGAAGAAGTTAGACTTCCAAGTTGAAGTATTGTAAGCTTTCAACCAGGTCAACATATTTGCCATACTCTCATTTTTATGTGTGGTTGAAAATTTTAGCTAAAATTTTCCAAATTCTGGCTGACATGAGCTGTGGAGAAAGGGTGACTAGAAAGACAGCGTTATAAAACATTTTAGATACCTGTGCAACATCTGCCTACTATCACAGTACCATAGAGCCTAATCACATCTCATTGCAGCAATGGAAACATTTCCCTTACCCTCAGTCCCAGAGCGTGAAGCACAGGAGAGGCAACTTGAACCTATTTCTTGACTCCAACAGTCACAGCAGAAAAAAAATTAAGGAACAAAGCACAATATACACCTTACCCAAAGGGTGTAAAGTCTAGGCCTGGACACAGGCTTGGAACAAGGACTCTCTATGCTGTTAAACTGCTAGCACAGCTCCAGCACGGGTCTGCTCTGGGTCAGCTAACACTCTTCCAGACAACATCTGTTCATGGTTTGGGGGCTGACAAAGGCTACAGATTGCACCCAACAGCCAGCGTGGATGTAGCTCCCTTGTTGCGGAGTCTGCATGAGTTTAGACGGGCCTTGCCAGGAGTTTACTAGTTTGTTTACTACCTTGTTTGTTTACTAGTAGTTTGTTTACTACCTTGCCAGTTTGTTTACTGGTAGAGAGACTCAAACAGGCTCATAACTCCAAAAAATGACTGGGATCACCCAGGGAGATGGTGTGATGGTAGCTTACTCCCCACTTACTTCCCCTTCCATTTATCACCAAAGAAATAGGCCAGTGATACTCA
This sequence comes from Chroicocephalus ridibundus, assembly GCF_963924245.1. Taxonomy (NCBI): domain Eukaryota; kingdom Metazoa; phylum Chordata; class Aves; order Charadriiformes; family Laridae; genus Chroicocephalus; species Chroicocephalus ridibundus. Next base: position 16,251,202 of record NC_086286.1, read on the forward strand.
GGTTGTTAAACTTGCCAAGTAAGGCAGTTAAACTACCTATCTGGAACAAGAGTTTTTAAAATCACAGCAAAAGAATAAGGAGGAAGGTCATTTTTATACCCGTAGCAAGAGACCAAAAAGATAGCATATCAAGCACATTTTGGCAGGAGATGAAGCCAAGGATCATTACTTGGAGAATTCAATAAATGTCATTAGCATCTGTACTTTTTCATACTTTGTTCTTATTATGACATCTTGGCAAAGTGCTAGGAGCTATTTATAAGGAAAAAAGGTTATGGATGCTGGCAGATAGGGGCAGATAGGATCAGAAGAGCTTGAACCTGAGGAACATTATCTGCCAAATTATAAAAAAAAGAGCTTTTGGAGGTAGTGAGGAAAGATCAAAAAGAACTAACGGGGCAAAGTAACAACTGCAAAGGTAAGAATGACAGAAGTTGTTTTTAAATTGTGTGCAAGAGTCCAAGCATCATAATGGGAGCAACAGTTAGGAAAATTCTAAAATGATCTGAAGCAAAGGGAACGTGTAGGCAGAACACCATCTATAAATAGATAATCCTCACAGAAAAAAAAAAAAAAAAAGAAATCATTTATCTAGGGACAGAAGTGAAGAAAATACTTAAATCAGTACCATCCAGAAATGAATTAAAATCAGGGAGTTCCAGTCTAGAAGGAAATTTTAAAGCTAGATTTTGGAAAGCAAAGATAGTTCAGTCTGTCATCTTTTCTCTTTGAATCCAATGAGGTAGGTCATGTTGAAGCCTTGGGAACCTGCAAGGAGGAAGATAAACAAACTTATCACTGATGATAATTTAAAGCAGATAACTAAAGCGGGGGAAAAAAGAGAACCACCTCTCTGGCACCACCAGTCACAAATCAGCCAGGCCTATCTCAAGGGTGCAAAACTTGAGAAATCTGACAAGCACTTAGAAAAATACTCCAAAAAATTCTTACAACAGATTTTGCAGCCCCCTTCAATTAGGAGGTGAGTTTTAAGACCTACTGCAGAAGAAACAGAATTAGTAAATAAAAAAAAAAAAGTCGTCAAGAAAGATGCTGTTCTGAGAATAGAACCAAAGGCTTATTCCTGTGTTTAGATAATTCAATTAAGTTACCTGTATTAACCTTGTAGGGAGGTGACATGAGCCTGAAGCCAGCTCCAAATTCTGTGTTGAAATGCAAATCTTGAGGAGCAATTATGCAAAAGCTCTTACTAGGCAAGTTTGGGGGAGAAACCTTAAAAATAAACTGTAAAGAACAGCCTGACCAGAAATGAGGCAGCACTGTGTGGAATATCAATTGCTATGCCAGGGAAAAGAAATGAAAGGAATGTGCTAAGAATGTCAACTACAACCCTGCTGTGAAACGCTGAAGTTCCCCAAAGCATGAAGTGAGAGTGGCTAACACAGTAAGTCACCAGCATAGGTATCCAGCCCTTCCTACAGCTAAAAAGAAGAGCTGGGCATTATAGAGACATACTCTGTGCCTGGAAGAGCACCCTCACCTGCAGGAAAGAGCAGGGTCACTGCCAGAGCATGTCTTGGAGGTCCGATCTCTCACAGCTATAGAACATACTATTAAAAACAAATAGCGCATTCTGCCTCCCTGATTTTGCATAGAAACAAGGATCGAGCCCTCTCTTCAGTCCTCTTCAGCAAGTTAAAAGCCTGGATTAGGTGGAATGGATTGTAGTTCCCCAATACAGGCAGAGGGCTTTTGTGGATTTCTGCACATACAGAAAACTCAGAGACCCAAACCGATTCCTAACCTCCTTGCAGTCACCAATCAGTTTTCTGACATTCATTTGCTCAGGATAAAAAGGGCAAGCATTAAGTCCTACAGCAATGGGGCTTCCTTTAAGGAACAAGCAACTTCAGACTCTCTTCTGCACCTGATCCCCTCAGAGGGGGGACGACCTTTACAACTGCCTAATTTTCACAATTCACATGGACCAATTTTTGGTCCTGGAGTAGATTAGTGCACTCAAAGGACTGCTGAAATGTGTGCCATTTGGCCTCTATCCCTGAAAAGACCCCCTTCCTTCTGCCTATGCTCAATATTCCCAATGTGCTGCCTGTCCCAAGCTTGAGGAATGGTGATTGGTAAGCTCCTGGCACCAGTAGGAACAGCAGCCAGGATGACAATATCAGCCCAGCTGCTCTCTGGACTGCAGATTCACAAAATGAAAAGAGAAGAGCAACAGTCTTGGCTTCGACCAATTGCCGCTGTTTCTGAAGATGGTCCCTCAGACAGGGTGATGTGACAATTCTCTGACAGGCTGCCTGTGATCCCAGCTTGTGCTCTTGTGTATTAGAGAAGCACTATCCCAACTTGTCTTCAGAGTTTCAGCCATGTAGCCTTTCTGCAGCAGTGCACTAGTAAGGAGAGAGTGTGACCACAAACTGCGTACAGAAGCAGGGACCAGGAAACATGGTTGCTTTCTACTGCCTGTTCCGTTGCTTCCGGGGAGTAAAGGACCTGCCTCTTCTCCAGCACCTCCTCACTTTTGCATTTGGGAAGCAGGGGAAATAGCGTTCCTTTAAAGAACACTTTGACTGTGGTTAACTGATGGGGTTAAGGGAGAACCAAAAGGAGGCACTGATGCTGTAGCTAAAAAGACGCAAACCTCCTTCCCAGTGCCGGATGGATGCGATGTAAAATATACAGTTGTAAACTCTGTAACCTCACGAACTAGCACAGTACAAGATTAGAGGCACCACCTTAACTCTGCTCCCCTGCGTGTGTGCATCACAACACATCTCCGATGACATGATTATATATGGCTTCTAAAATAATATAATATCAGGCAGTTTTGTTCTACAGCCTTATTTATTACTTCTGAGTCTGTTGTCTCTATTTAATCTTTTCCTGCCTGGAAGAACATCACTCCATCAGTGAATCAGCATCTCCAGAGAGGAAATGAAATGGAGCCACGTTCATAATATACAGCAAATCGCTGTCTTAACACTCAGTTAATGTTCCACAGTGGATTAAGAATTATTGTCCTAGTATTTCAGCTTAGTCCAGATTTAGTGCCCCAGTGGAAGAATTAAGGAGTAGATGAAACAGTGCATGTAAAGCTAGTTTCCAGAGCAATAGAGGAGCATGTTGGTATCACAGTCACTAAGGCAGGTATGTAAAAATCAGGAGACGTCACAAAGCAGTTCCCATTTCACAAAAGCTTGAGTAAGGGGAGAAAAATGCATTTGGATACCACAAGGGATTTCAGTGGTATTGCTGGAAAGCAAACAAAGATAAGCTGTTTAAACAAAACTGTTTTAATGAGTGCAATTATAGACAGAAATATGACTAGTGCCTCCATGGTCCATGTGTTGTGATGCATCATCCAGTTAGGTACTGCTTGGATTAGCTACAATAGAGACTTTACAGCAGCTGACGCACATGTCCTAAACCTTTACACACAAAAGATTCCCCCGAGAGGTGAGGTCTTCAGCGAGGATCTAAATTTGAGAAGGATTTTCTCTCAAATTCCTACTTCTACCCAAGGAATATTCCTGCAGCTCTATATCTGGCCCTGCTCTCCCTTTCTCTTCTCTACCTCTGACACGCTCTTGCAGGTTTGTGATGACTAAGGGTTATTGAACTGTGTGTGCTCTGATGGGACCTGAACTGTAAAACTCAGAAAGAAATGCCCCCTTGGAGCTTCATATGATCCTCACTCTTCCTGCAGCTTCAAATATCAGCTGTGCAACTGTGAGCTCACACATCTGACTCACCGCTTCTAATCTATTTCCCTCAACTCAGCTTTGCTTTGGCAATATTGCCACCCCCACGTCTCTTGCTGACTGAACACCGAGCAAATTAAATCCTGCTCTTTCTCTCTGACTGTCTCCTCTTGTTCTCTTTATTTTTTATAACTAAGATGCTGCCGTGTCCCTTTTCCTTCAAGTAAGTACCCAGACAGCTCTGGTTGTTCTGTATAGTCTACTGCACATTAAGCTATACCTAAATACCAGTGATACTTCTTCTGCAATGTTTTCTAAGACAGATCATGCTCTTGCCCACTTTTACCTGACCTCCTGCCTGACGTTATCTCCCCCCTTTCTGGCCTATCTGACACCACAACCAACCCAAAGCACAGCTTCCAGATCAACCTCATGCCCTGCATAATGATAGTATTATTGACACTTACTTTTCCTTCCTCATCCTTGGTTTCCCACCACAGCATTATTTTCTACACCCCTCTGCTTTCCACAGTCCCTTTATCAACCCGCTTGTCTGTTTCTGACATTTACTTTGCTGTTCTCTCCTCCATTCTGACAACAGTCCTCACTCTGAGCACCAAGTATGACTTGTTTGTCACTCAGTCCTCTTCCTTTCTCTCTCGCTGTCATGACATAAGCGACCACTTTTTTTTTTGACCTGGCAGATCAGTGACTCTCCATTTGCTAGTCCAGCTGTCTCTGTCCCAGGAGCCATGCGCAATGACACATATTACCCCATCTTCCTTCAAATCCCTCTCCAAAACCTACTTCCATTTATGACAGAGGCAGACATCATAAAACCAGAATAACCAAAATACCCAATGCCATTGGACTTGCTGAGGCAGCTACAGCCATGCATTTCTTCCTTGTGCTGCTAAAAAAAAATCCACTCAGTAACAGAAAGGGAAATGATAAATGGTGACTGAGCATGGCACGATATACAGAGAAAGAAACCTCAACGTTTTAAGTTCATTCTGAACTCATCATCTCTTCACCGAGATATATGATGCCCACATTGAACTATACAGTTGAAGACACCACTACCAGCTCCATTGCCATCAGCCATTTTACACACCCATTCCTGGGAGAACCACATGGGGCTGCTGCTTCCACTGGAATACACGGAACATTTTCCACTGAGCTAAGTGGAAAGCTAAGCATCAGTATAGGCTTACATGATATGATGTGTTGCTCTCTTATCTGCTTCTATAGGTTAGCTGTTTACTAACTGTACTAATTATATTTTCTGTTATCAGTTCTTCCATGTCCACACTTGTTACTGTAAACTGATACCACACATCAATCATAAACATTCAGGAACTGTCCCATTGTTAGGCTGTCTCCTATTCTGGTTTAGAGAAAGATGAAGGGAATGCAGCTTACTCATTACACTAACATGGTGTGTCTTCTCAGAGCACCAGAAATGCCCAAGGCTCATAATGTCTTCCTGTTACCACATCAGAAGGCTTTCTGATGAGTCAATTCCTAATACTAGCAGGTAGGCCATCACTTTGAAGTTGGTCCCTCATGTTGCTGCTCAGTACAACTCGTGCTGTTTTGTTATGGGCCTGACCTTGACCAGCAAGTGGGATGGTGAGAGCCTTTACATAACATGTCAATAGTTGGATTGGGGGAGAAGGCTAGGAATAAAGTGCTTGCACCACTAGCTCAAGTCGATCATACATCATTTTTGGTCTTCATTTTCCATGCTAGTCCATACCTCATGCCAGAAGACTTCGTCTCTGAGAAAATGGAGGGACATTTTTCCCTGGCAGGGAGGTAGATAATGCTCCTAGTGTAAAAGAATGAAGTGGACTCTTATGAGCTCTCTGGCCTGTGTTTTCCACCCTCAGTGTTCTGTGATTCATCTAATTAAGGTACACAGCCTGGAAAACAAGAGGCAATTTGGAACTTCTACTCATTAGCTGGGTATGAATGGGATTTTTTTTTTCCTCTTGACTGTCTTTATTTTATCTGCAGCAGTTCTTCATGACTCAGACTCCAGAAGGGCTCATGATTGTGTGGGTTGCCTCTGGCAAAGGCAGTAGCTTGAAAGTAAGTGTCTGTCTGTCTGACTTTTACTTCTCTCTGAAAACAAACACTGAAAAGCCTATTCCCTGTGCAGCTGACCCAGCTGCCATGTCTCGCCTGCTTGTTGGGATACAAGATGATTAATCTCCTTCTACATAGTTCAGTACTTAAACCATATGTGAAGGGGGCACAAGGGCTTTCAGATAAAGGAGGGATAAAAAAAGACTTGTTTTACGCTTAATGAAGAAATAATTTCCTTAAGAACAAAAAGCTCCTCGCAGCCAGTGCTTATAAATTGCTTAATTGGAAATACACATAACAGTCCTACAAGGATTATCTGAGTGCTTCTGGCTGGAATTAGAGTCAGGAAAGAAAAGTTATTTTAGAGATACTAATAAAACAGGAGGTTGGGAAGGCTTCTGGGATATATACAGATGTTTTATTTTAGGCTTTGCATATAAAGCTGATTTTTAACTGATTTGTTATTGGTTTGCAAGCTCTGCTGATTAGCCTTGAGGCAGAGAGGACTGAAAATAAAGGGACAGAGCCCCCAGATCAGAGGGCGATAGCTCCAGAATGCTATACTGATTTTTGTTAGCAGAGACTTTAGGCTATCAGGCCTGCTATTTGGGGAAGCTATCTGAGATTTGTGCCAGAAACACAGCTAAAGGCATCTTTGGCAGTACCTTTTGTTGCTCCTGATAGGTATTAACCCCCTCAGCAACCCTTCGTTTTCTCTGCAGGAGACGACCACGCTCACAGGCAGGCTCCTTGTCCAGTTGCAGTGGAAATGCCTTCCTCCATGTCCTACCACAGCCAGCCTCACCAGCCTCCTCTTCAGAAAGGGGAAAATGGTGGTTCTTGCAGCTCTACCACCTCCAACTCCTCTGTTTAATGAGATTTTTTTTTTTTTTGCACAGCAGTAGCGCACCAGCAGGGTTGCCTCAGATGACTGGATTTTACATGCTTTGCTAAATATAAATACAGAGCCTTTCAGCTGCTGACCACCAGCTTCATCCACCACAGCTTCTCCTGTCTCTTGGAGACAGGGAAGGTGAGAGGGCGGGAAATGGCTGCCCGCTCCTCAGGGCTGAAACTCATCTCTGCCACAAGACCCAGCGCAAAACAATTTGCTTCTGTTTACCGCTCTTTGTTTAGAGCCCAGCCCCAGGCCTGAACTTCTTCGGTAGGCCCTTCCGTTGCTTGGAATAAACCCCACAACTTCGGTGGCTGACAGTAAAGGCGCCTGCACCGCCTTCCTGTAACTGTTTTTGCTTATTTGGATTTGGTGTGGACACTGCGTCCAAAAGCGGTGTCAGCAGCTGCAGCCCGGGCACGGCGGGGGACGGACGGCGACGGCAGCGGGATCCTGTCAGGGCCCCGTCTCCCCTCAGGGCGGCCACTGAGCGCTTTTCCCGCCGGCAAGGGCGCGGCGCCATCTTGCGGCTGGGAGCGGCGCGGCGGCCCCTCGCCGGTTGAGGCCGGGCCGCGCCGGTGTTCAGCCCCGAGGACTCGCCGGGATGCTCAGTTTTGCTCGGGAAAATATTTTAAAAAAACAAGCCCAAAACCCACAAGCCAATTGCGGTGTGTGGAAATGATCATCGGTAGCAGGTGTAAGAACTGTTTTTACTTCTTCATGTGCCGCAGCTCTGGCAGCCAACAAGCCTGGGGGAAGGGAGGGTTGTTCATAATCCCCTTTTATTTTTATCCTGCCTTGCCCAGCTGAGTTTCGTCCATTTTATGAGTTACAATCTTTATTTTCTCTTCTAATAAAAGGTGGCATTTGAGTTCAAAAGCCCCACAGGGCTCTTGGCGGTACTGATGATGAAAAGGTCTAGATGGATCCACTTCAAAGCGGTGGCGATTTGAGAACCGGACGGCGAAAATGCAGGGAGCCATGTAGCAAATCAAACAATACGTGAGCAAAACTGACCTTTCAGGACACGCTGCAGGAATAAAAGAAGAAGAAAGAACACTTAAAGCATTTGAAATGTAAAACTTAAACGCAGGGCTTTCATTTTAAAATGCACTCTTTTTTTTCTTGCTTTTTGCCAGTGAGAGCATATTCATTAGCAGCTCTCCCAGTTTCAACAGTTTTTAGATTTTATTGAGGATGGTATAAAGGTCCACACGGAGAATAAAAGCAGTAGCTACTACAAACTAAAGCTTCAGTCGCCTATTTAAAGTCTGAGCCAATCTTCCTAAAGGCAAGGATTTGCCTTCCTGAACCACAGAGCAGTTGCACCAACAGGTCCAGTGTGGAGGCTTGGCGACTACACCAGAACCTGTCATGCTGGCACCAGCACTGAACTGGGACATTGTTTGTCCCCAGCATTACTCCTGGATTCCTGCCTGGCTGAGGCAGGGTCTTTTTACCCAGAGAGCAAAAGAGAGAGTGAGAAAAAGAAGTAAGACTCATGCAGGTCCTCCTCTTTCACATCAGCCATGGTGCTTGCATGTGCTTTCATGCTGTATACTGTATATCATGTGCATTAATTATTAGAGCATTAAATTTGGGTGCAATTCCCCTCCAAGGCAGTGGGGGCCAAGGCTCAGGCCATGAGGGAATGTGCTCCCCAGGTCTAAACATCTGCAAAAGAGGGCTAAGAATGGGCATGGACAGGTCTAGGTTTGGACCTTGTAATTTAATTGATGTTTTATACTTGAAGGGATGATGATGATGTGTTTTGGGGTAAAACTGAGACCTTTTGAAACCTGGTTCCTGTTTTCCAAAGAACACAAAGCACAAATCTGCTTCTAGAACCTGGTAATTCTGCAAAAGGAGAGCTGGGTGATTTTGTGGAAAAGCTACCTTCCACCTCCCTGATCCCAAATTTGGGTTACTTACCGTACCTTACACCTTCCTGAAGCTCACCAGATCCGAGTGAGGTGGTCTAAGTAAGCACGCGGATTTCTGAGTGCTTAGGGAACACACCTATAAGCAGAAAATTAATTTGGGCAGAGCTCTTTCTTCCTATTGTTTCTGTGTTCCTTTCATTAAATCCCACATTATGCATGGAATGTAATTTTATCTCTGTCTGTCACCATGCTGGCTCTGCTGGCTGGTACAGAAGTAAGCCAAAGCCTGTAGTTATCACTGAAACTCAGTTCTACCCACAGAAGGAGTCCCATAAAAAACATTTGATCAAGTAGTCAGCTATACTGGTGAGAAAATATATGCATCACAGATGAAAATAGCATCTCTCTAAGATCTGTAAACTCAGAAGAAGAGACTCCTTATAGTGTCACTGCCTAACACCTGCCAGGCAGAAGAACAGATTTTTGTCCTGTAGTTGCTCATTTTTGGCTTCAGGCAAAGCCTCAAAATCAGAAGAGACTTTTTAAAGATCTTGTCTGTATTGCCCCTGCAATCTCAAAACAATGTGCTTTACGCTGTGATGGGAGTTGAGCCAGAGGGACAGGCATTGAGAGAGACCCTGTAAGTAATTCTTTCATTAACTGGACCTAATTATTTTGGATATCATGTACACATAACGCAATAATGTTCTTCACAAAGTTTTGGGATGAGGTCGCTAGAGAGAGATGGAAGTAGAAAAGGCAGTCCAACCTGTATTTGTCCCAGTACCAGAGACAGATGTATATAGAATAAGGATTTCAGGTCTGTATATGCACTGCTGTATTTTACAAGCCTAAAATCTAACTTTCCAAGTCTTCAGTGGAAAGGACAACTGGACGGGGAAGTACCAGGGTGAGGTATTGGGCTGCTCTACCAACTTCCATCCCACACAGGGCAACAATTCCACGCTGGGGGAGATATTTCTGTAAGGAGACTTCGCACAATTTATAAAAATCTTTAGGTCCTTCTGATGGACAATGCTTTTTTTTCCTGATGTCCCCTGTCAGAACAGGTTTTACTGCAAAATGTACTTCATAAAAATTGAATTGTTTGTAAATTACTTATCTGACTTAAAAGGATAGAGGATAAAGGAAAGATCCAGTGAACATAATGTATTTGGATTTTAAAAAAGCTGTTGGCAAGGTTCCACACCAAAGGTTATTAAAGAAATGAAGCTGTTATGCGATCGGAGGTATTATTTCATGGAGTGAAAGCGGGTTACAGCACGGCAAAGGGTGGGATTTAGTGGTCATCACTGAGAAGAGCCGGCAGTGGGGTCCCCCAGGGATCAGTGCTGGAACCAGTTTTGTTTAATGTATAACCAATGACTGGAGAAAGGAGTGAACAGCGAAATCTCTGTGTTTGCAGTGGCACTGGCCTTTTTCAAGCATGCAAACACCCCACAGATAGCAAAAGACACCTGAAGGACAGCACTAAACTGAGTGGGCAAAGAAGTGGCAGATGAGCTTTGGTGCAGGTAAATGTCACTTGCTTCCAGGGGGTGTTGTGGATGTGGCTGTATCAACAGGCTCAAAAAAGAATCAGACGAATTTGGGACACCAGGTCAAAAGATGAATACTAAAGGACTGGGCAAGGATGTACCCTCTAACGTCCCCGGTCCGACAGCTGTGGGTACTGAGGGAGCAAGCAGGGAATGCACTGCAGAAAGTGCAGCATGGTGCTGGGCGGACCCAGCAGTGTGGTTTTTATGTTCCTGTTTGGACAAAATTTCTGCTAGAAGAAAATCTGAACAGAGACTTTCAGCTATCAGAATAGTTTGCTTTGATAAAGAAAATTTTGACTTTATCTTTTGTGGGTTTTTTTTTAATTGTGCTACTATTGAGGAATTTAAATGCATGCTGTTTTCATTATTTTATAGTGCTTTAACATTACAATATATGATAAAATATTAAAAATAAAAAGCAAAATATTACGACATTATAAAAATTTTGCTATTCTTTAAAAACATTTTGATAGATCTGGATCGGTTTTCTTCTTTGTAAAACTGAATCCATAGCAAGTTTGGTATTTTGAGTTCTCACTCTGAATCAGAATGGAAGCGTGTTTTGCAATATTGTCGGGTTTTGGCGGAATAGAAACATCAATTTCCAGTCAGCTCTAATGATTATTTCCTTTTCTAACGCTTGTCAGCCTCATCTTCTCCTGTTTCAGAAGCCTTCACTGTTACAAGCTTGCCAAGTCTGCTCTGTCTAAGGAGACAGGTAAGGTATTTCTCAGGCGCACATAACGTACAGCATGGAGGGGAGGGATTGGTTCAGCATTACTGGAGATCTCCCCTGTTAATTTTGCATCAGAGAACAAGATCTTCTGCTGACAAAGTGAAAAGCAACCTTGGAAAGGAGTAATACCCCCTGCTTGCTGGCTCATTCCTGCCACCAGAGCCCCCCCACCCCCTTTGGTGTCACCGGCTCTGGTGTGACAGCACCGTGACCCGGCTTTGCTGGGGTTTGCTTGGCCAAGGGCAGGGGTAGGAAGCAGGTGGGCAGCAGCAGGATGGACCTGTGTCTCTTATGCCAGGACTTCCTTATGCCAGACTTCATGACAATCTCCATCTGAGACAAAGTCCATCTGAGCCAGATGTCAGCCAGAATGTGGGTGGTGAGGGCATTATATTGCCTCAGTTTCGAGGCTGGAACCTGACGTTTTCTTTAACCCTGAAGCCAAGCTCCAGGAGGAAGCGGCAGGGGGTGGTTTCTGTGCTTTTGTGCTTCATGTGGCTTGTACTGCGGTTTGGGATTCTCCACACTATTTTCCCTATTTCTGTTCAACTGTAGGAGCTGCTTCCCAGAAGGAATCTTGCCGTACTGCCTCTCACAATACTTTTCTTCCCTTTTTTCTCCCAGGTTTTCTTTTGTGAGCCTGACACCTCTGTGATAATCATTCCTCCTCCTCCTAGCTCTGCACAGGAATCTGCCCATCTGATGGCGTGGGTGGGCATAGCTGCTGTACAGAGCACAGCGGTCTTCTCTTTCCAACTCACCAAAAGCTCTCCCACTAGCAATAAACTTCTGCTTCTCAGGAGATCCATAGAAAAATACAAACATGCTTTGCTACGGCTGGAATTGGGACCCAGTCGGGAAAATTACGATTGCTTTTCCAATTCAAGCAGCCTTTGGGAGTCACCCCCAGAGAAACCTGGCTGCTTGGCTTCAGAGCGGCTTCCCAAGTGCTAGAGACAACTGTGGGCGGCTTGGGAGCTGGATCCCGACGGCCACGTGGAATCATCCATATCATCAGCTGAGCGTGGTGGTGCAGTAAAACGCAGTGTGTGCTGCCAGAAGGCGTTGCTGCTGTGCTGGCCAGACAGACAGACACGGGCTAGTGTGGGACACGCCAGACCTATCAGCTGCATTTGGGGTGACTCACTCAGGGAGGTGCACTCAAGTAACTGAGGTGTGGGCAGGATTTCGGTCATTGCATCATCTGCTTCTGACAGTGCTTTTCCTCCCACACAAGGGAATATACCCTTTACATTTCTCTCTCTATTTCAGTACCTCTCTTGCTGCCTGCTGCTGCGTGGGCTACAACTAACTACAGTTGTAAAAAAACTGATAGCTGTGTGAGACCGGCTCTGAGGGATGCATCAGCCCAGGGTTCCCTCAGCCGCCACAGCCACTCACTAGTGCCCTGATGGTCGGCCTCAGGGGAGCTGCCAGGGCACGAGAGAAACTGAATCAGATTCTCAGTCTCACATACAGGAAAAGGTGGAAGCAAATAAGCCAGAAAACTTTTACCTTTGGGAACTGCATTCTTGTGGTGAAGTAGTCAGGGCTAAACCTCCCACTATGAAGGCAAAGGAGATAGTCTTGGCCTTCTTTAAGGGAGATTGGTGAAACAATTCCCCTCTCTGCATTCTTCCAGGAAACCAATAACTTATTATGCAGGCACAGGGTAAAGTACCAACTCCTTTGCTTATAGCTTGTATGTACTAGTGCGCACTGAGGAGATCTGTGGGTACAGTTGGCAGAGGAGTCCAAGCCCCGTGATCATCATCATCGTCAAAAACAGCTACCCATCATCTGAAATGCTTTGGGTAGCTATTTTTGGCAGGGTAGGGGAGGAGCTGGCTGGTCTGTGTTTGTGCACAGAAGCCAGCGGATTGGTACCCCGAGGAGAGCACAGCAGGTGCGAGGTGCACATCTGCCTGAGGACCTTCAGCAGTAGCTGAGCCTACCGGAGAAGTTGGAGTTGGTGCTGGAAGCCTTACCGGGGCATCTTTCTATACAGAGAAAAACCTGAGGAAGGAAAGGAGCTTGTTGATGGCATACAAACCAGAGAGAAAGGAGGCTGCTGGCACTTTGGAAACAGCTCTGTCATAAGCTGCCATGAGCTGAACTCAAACCTAAAAGATGAAAATCTCCAAAACCGATTACCATTCGCCCCTGTTGAGCCCCTTCTTCTCGTTCATCGCCACCTTGCAGCAGAGCAGTGAAATGTGGGTTCACCTCATCACTTGGGGTCATCCCCTGGCAGCACAGCCAGCTATTGCAAGCCTGTAAAGGAAAATATTATCTTCCTCAGATCCCGTTTTTGGAGGTAATGGCTCAGCAGTCAGCATGAAATCATCAAACACCAAGATGAGCCAAAGCAAAAGCAATAGATACTGGTGGGTGGTTTTGACCAACTGGCTAATAAAAGACACATCAAGTTTATACTGCAAGTTTATTACAGTAATACAATCAGATTAAATGATTTTCACAGCTAATGTACCTAATTGTATCAGGATATGTATATATATTTTATTCCCAGCACGTTACAATCTTTTTATCTTTAATCATGCAGCGAGTAATGTACAAACACAATTATACGGAAGATTATTTTTTTTCCCTAAAAAAGAGAAACCAAAATTACAAAAGTATGGCTTTATAAGAAAGTCATATCATACAATGAACATTCATTTGTACTTGGGCATGGCAACATTCGCTCTTAATTAGTGAACAACAGCATCTGTCACTGTCATGCCGATCCCAAAAAAGCCAAGGGAACTGGGAACAGGGAAATGCCCATCGGTGTTAGAGAGATGGAAATTATATATCTACATACATTCAAAGTACGAAAAATGTAAAAAATGTTTTCAGGGATTAAGCGTCACATTATTTACATGCTGAAGTCAGAGTTATGGAGCCTTGAAGAATATAAGTGCACAAACAGTTTCTGTTTTCCTTTAGACCAACAAACATCGGGAGTGATGTAATCGACCTAAAAAGCATTACTTCAGGTGTAAAGAGGTGTAACTGAGGTCAGAATCTGGCCTGTCCTTCCTGCTAATGGTGCTGCAGAAATAGACAGAAGCATAGGGTTAGGGAGTCAGAGGTGGCTGAATTTTGCTGGCAGCCCAGAGAAAAGAAAGACAAAGATGTATGTTTAATAGATTTTACTAAAAAAAAAATATTTGAGAATAAAATGTGGCCACTATCACAAACCCTTCGATGGTTGTGTTTGTTGGCAAGCAGAAGGCCTTGTGCTTGGTTTTTAGGGGTAAACCACCCATTTCAAGAGCAAAGCTGCTGCTGCCTCTTTACAAGAGAAGAAGAAATGTCCTTACCTGCTAGCAGCACCGAGCTTGGGACACACACATCTCGTGAAAAGGCTGCTTTCTTAAGGCATTGATCACCGATGTGTACAAATACTGGAGCGGGTAAGTATGGTAAGTCAGTTCTGAGTTTTACCAGGAGAGGGCAGACAGAGACATAGACATACATGTGCACACACGCACCCACGCCTTTACACACACGCGCAGACACCGCAGCCACGCACACACACCGAGTCGCTCGCCGGGCTCACTGAAGTGATACCCATTGAAACTGAAGTCACGCACATACACGCACAACTCAGATCCTTACAATGCTACTCCTCAAAATTGAAATTAAAAAGATGTAACCTGCAAAGCCAACCTGTAATCCAAAGATTAGCAAAGACTTTACCCTCTCCCCTTTCTCTCTTGCTTTTATTTTTCCCAAGTTCAGAAATACAGATCTTAGCTACACTTACTCGGTATGTATATATACAAAATGTAAACATCACTACACAGCACGTAGCACCCTTTTTGATTTACAAAGTCACTAACATATTTGTCATGCAAGCATAGGGATTTTTCAAGACTACAGACTGTCAGGTTGCAGGAAGTGTGGAAAATATTTTGAGTTTACTTTTCCTAATGACCTGGCTTGGAAAGAATGGAGAACAAAAAATCAGCACAGACAGGGGTGAGGTAGATTTGGCTCTATCTGATGTCATGTCACTGTACTGAGCAGGAAGACAAGTGGGATCTCAAACTAACAGGCAGGTCACCACAAGACCAGCAAACCAGGTTTAGGAAGAAGATTCCTCCACTCCAGCAGAAGGACACCTCATCCTGCACATGTATTGCTACAGGCGATGGAAAGAGTTGTCACCGCAATGCTAATGGCCCTAAACTCTGGCCCAGTGGGACCACGCATGGAGGTCTGATGGTAGCTCAGCAGCTGGTGCTTGGTTTCTTATTAAAATGGTCAGGAAAAGGAAGAATGAGAGGGCTGTGGAGTGACCTTTCCAGTGCGGGTAGCTGCCTGTTGCACACTGGGCTGAGCGCACCAGAGTTTTCGCATTTTGGCCAACAAGGGGACAGTGGCTTTCCAGGCTGTGCTACCAGATGCAGATATGCCCCAGAATTTGGTTTCTTGAGCAGTTGCTGAGAATCTTCTTGTCTTCTGTCTGGGCCAGTGGATAGGGGGTAGCCTCCCGCATGGACAAATGCATGCACACAGGCATCCTGCTGCCTGCTACAAATACACCCATAAAGCCTGAAGTGCCTGAACCCTGACCTTTGCAAGTATCCACAACCGTTACAGCCAACAAGAGATCCCTGCACCATTTTAGACCCACTTGCTCCCCGGGGGTTGCTCTGGCTCTCTGGGTACAGCCCCCTGCCATATGAGAAAGTGCTACCTCCTTAGTGCCAAGAATCCCTGCCTGCCTCCTTTGATTTGCAAGCTGAACAGCCTTCCCCTCCCTCCTGTCTTCTCTGAAACTCTCTATATCACTGAACTCTCGTGGCTTCGAGCCAGTGCAATAACAGTTAATGATTTCCCTTCCCTCCTTCTCCAGGATCTCTGCTCCCGGGGCCTAATTACTATTCTAATAATATCCATCACCAGCCTCCTCCGCCTCTCGCCCACCGACATCCGGATGAGATACTGCATTGCTGTTGGGGACAAACCCAATCCTGCTCCTCTGGACTCCAGGGGTGCCACAGGGGCCGTGTTCTCGGTAGTAGCTCTCATCAGCCTTAGGCAGCGAGCACCTGCTTTGTCCTCTGCCTCCAGCTCTGGGTTTCTGGGGGCTGCCAGGGCTGGGGGGGCTGCCAGGGCTGGGGAGCCTGCAGGGCTTGGCAGAAGCAGCTCAGCCACCGTTTGTAATGCAAATCTGCCTTGGGCTCTGCTTTGCTTCCCAAGCTGTGACAGCCTCCGCCTGCCGCAGAGGCTGCCGAGCCAACGAGCGAGAGCAACCTCCCCGCAAAACTCTCGCCCAAGATTGACCCTGAATTTCTCCGCCACCGTTCATCACCCTCCCCCATCGAACAAGGAGGAATAAACACAGATGGGGAAAGACATGCAGGTCCCCAGGGGCAGGGGTGGAAGGACACTGCAGCACCAGGGATGTGGGATTTCAGGAGAAGGGTTTAACCCCTTCGTGGCCTGCTTGCCACTTTTAGGGCTGGGCTGACATTTTCTCCATCTCACAAGCAAGACTGCATCTTCACATAGCTCAGTGCAGGTGGCACCAGCACTGAGGTGCTTCCACAGCACATGGGAAGGGAGATCTGGGAGGAGCATCCTGGTCTCTCCAAAAGGATGTTCCAGCTGGCTATGCACAGACCTGCAGGAAATCTCCACCTGTCCATGGCTGGCATCACCAGCATCCTGGCACACGGGAGGTACCCCGCACACAGGAAAACCAAGCGGAAGTGCTCCCTGTCCTGATGGAAAAGCACAGCCACCTTGGCACAGGCAGGGAATTAGTCAGATGGGGCACGAACCGTTTTTGCACGGAGCGATTGAGATGTGAACACATGCCCTTTCTTAGCCAGACCCTCCCTAAAAGGCGTTTGTGCCCCACAGCCTTTGGCTCCAAATTTATTTAAAGTGATGAGTGATTTCCTCACTGCTGTTCAGTATGGATCTGGGGAAATGGGTTACGCTATCTCAGTGGAGCAGAGGGTTGTACTAACAAAGAGAGGAGAACACTGGGGTCCAAAATAAGGGATATCCCCCCAAAGGGAGTTGGGATCCTGACACTACTGGTGCTGAGCACGGCTGGGAGAGCAGACAGGGCTGTGCCTGGGCAGCGAGGCGCAGAGCTCCCCAGCAGGCAGGGCAGCCCCAGCCCTGATTCCTGCAAACACACCCTGCCTGCAGTGCCCAGGGGAGTCAACGGGAACTTTTCGTGTTTTCCAGGATCAGGCCCTCTATCTGGACCCAGGTGGCAAAAATACTCTAATTGACAAGTGACAACTTTCAACAGCAGAACAACATAGCCCAGCTTAGGATTACTAGCAAATGCCAGGGGCTCTGAGACTCACTGGGAAATCCAAGTTAGTGAGCTCGAGTCTCTTGTGGAGATACATTCAGCCCTGAAACACAAGTCAAGGAGAAATAATGTCACTTGTGAAGGACAGGGCTTCCACTGGCCCTGCTCTGATTTTCATTTTTTTTACTGGACAGCAGGGAAAATGGTTCCTTCCCCATTGCAGAGCCTGTAGAGGCATCAGGGCTGGGATTGCCTTTAACCCCCTCACTCCCAGGTGAGACAAGGTGCTTTCTGTTCGAAATTCTTCGCCCACCAGGGCTCTATCCCCCCCCACCAGGAATATACACTTACTATCCCTCTCTGAACTCGTGCCCTCCAGGCTATGACCTGCTGTAAAGTAACTCAGTAAAATCAGGTACCCTGCAGGACTGCCTCTGCATCCCTGCAGCATCAGCCATGGACTTTCTGGTTATTACTAGATGATGCTGGATCATTGTTAGAAAGGAAACGTGACGTTGGAACCCTGTTGGTACGGGATGGTATTTCTCCCAGGTCTAGCAGGGTACCGTCCCATAGTTACACCATTTGAAAATCCCACTGGGCACATAGTTCCTTTTTACCCAGGTACCTTACGCAGGATACAGTTATCATATTGGGAATTCAGATACACCGATACCAGCTGACAGCTAAGAAACCAAACATAACACAGTCTCGACTACAGTTAACCCTTCACATGCACAACAAAACAGAAAACAAGGAAGGCTTTTGCCTTTAAAAGTGCCGTGCCTGCAATCAATTAGAAAAGACATTTAAAATCTTGTCACAAAATATTGGATTTTCCAGCATAGCCTAATAGGTTAAGTACTAAAATCACACTAAAATGCAGAGGGTGGTGGATGACCAGCTCCCCTAAGTTGCCTTTGAAAATCCAAGACCCAGTGAATAAAGTCAAGGAAAAACATTTACCACATTTTTTGTCGGTAGCTTTTTGCCATAGGATGGTAAGGGCTTTAGTGCCTGAGGTATAGGTAGTTCCTGGATGCTTTTAGGGAAGTGGGAGGGGGGAAGAGTCTGGAGAATAGTTTGCATAGCTTGCAGGTATAAAGAAGCAGGTGTGTTCCCCACCAGGCTGTTGAATTTGTCTTCCCCCAGCAAAGCTGTCCAGTGGTCTGGATGCTCCTGCAGAACTTTCCGCATCTTAAACTGTGGGTTGGGCATGAAGAGCAAGAGGTAGTCGAGGCAGAGCTTCTTTGATGCCACATTGACTTTGGAGTCCCACATCTGCTCCAGGATGACGTCCAGCGGGGTAAGCCCTTTACTGTCCTCTATCCTGGGAGAAGCTCCATTCCCAAGGAGGATGAGGACTGTCTCTGACCTCAGCAGTTCACAGGCAAGGTGCAGGGGGGTCTTCCCATCTTCCAGGTGAAAGCAGCCAGTCCTATTGATGTAGGAGTTCAAGCTAGGAAGCTTGTGTGCAATTTTGATGATCAGCCCCAAGATATCTCTCCTGTCATATGTGACCGCCATGGCCAAGTGAGGAGCAGAGGAAGGGCAATAGCAGAAATGTTCCCCAGGCACCTTGAGAGCCTCCTCTGGAAAATGAGACAGCAGATACTGAGCATAAGGCAGGTGATTATGCACCACTGCATAGAGAAGGGCTTCTGAAGGTGAGTAGGTTCTTAGGCTCGCATTTTCCTCCCAGTAAAAATATTCCATAGTTCTCATGTCTTCCAGCATCCACACAGGCTTGTGATCTCTCACAGCCTGGTAGAACATATAGGATAAGAACTTGCAGTGCCTGCTCTGATCATCCTGCAGGCTGGCCTGGTTACTGGCCATGGCTCAGCAAATAAAGAGCAGCTCCACGTAGAATCACTCCAGACTGTAAGATCTGTGCACTTGGAATGCAGATCCCGATGCTGCTGCAACCTTCAGGCTGTCATTGCTGCCTGGACTGCACTAGCTGGAATGCATGGGCTGATCATCTCCACCCATTCATTGTTTTTCCCCTCACTGCAGTGGTTTTGTTTAGGTAAGCACAATCCCACAGGCTCAGTTAACCCATGCCATGCAAGCAGATGGTTAGTAAGTACATCCCGCTCTGCGCGTGGCACAGGTTACTGGAACGCTGTCAGACTGCGAGTGATTTTATACACACACAGCTAGAGAGAAGAGAGGGAGAGACTAAAATTAGCTTGAGAGGTGAGGCGGATTTCTGTCTGCATTTCGTGTCTAACCAGATCAGCTCATACATTGCAGTAAGCGCATGAATGACTACTTTTATCTTAGTCATTCGGCTTTCTCCTGGAAGCCAGACACACAATGCACCAATTGGTCTGATTTCAGGGACTCTGGTCACTCCTACTACATTTATTTTCTTTCGGGTGGGGACTAATCCTGTCTTTTTTGCTCTTTTTTCGGTGATAACACTTATTTGAGCTCCAGTATCAATTAGAAAATGTACAGGTATTCGTCGGGGGCCAGTATCTAAAACAATGTGTGGATCACTTAAATGGTTAGGCCATTCTAGGTTAGATATCACGCGGGTGGGTCAGCCTAAAACACCCCCCGCACTTTCTAGTTTTTTAGATCAATCAAATCCTTCCTTAAGTCTGAGAAAGGATTCGCAGGAGCAGGGGCTTTATCTTTCTGTGTTTTAACAGCATCAGTACATTCTGTAGCTTTGCTAATAGGCTGTTCCACCAAGTTTACCATTATACGAATATTCTCTGTGGACTGTCCATGTAACATTGATCGGGGTACTCCTAATGCTAACGCCTTTCTCCACAATTCATTACGCTGAGGGTCAAAACGAGAATTGGTTTGTCGAGGAGAACGGGGATTATTACGCACAACAAACCATGCCTGCCGGACCCGGCGCTGTGTATTTGAACCTTCCTCTAACCAACCCATGTCTCTACCATAAATCACTATTTCTTGTAATAATTTCCCCCCCAAATTAAAACAGCCTGCCATCGCTAATGGGGGTTGCGAGTATTATGGTCAATTGCCTGTGAAATCTTTTCCTTTAGGTTTTGCACATACATTTTCACAGCATCAGGGAGACCTCTAATCAATTGTTTAAGGTGGACTGGATCCACCGGAGCAGCAAGGGGAAAGCCCTGCCCACCACGCTCATACATGGCTTGTATACAGGCAGCCTTTTGTACTGATTCAGCTAGCCCGGGCAACCCAGCAGCTTTAAGAGCCAGTGGCTCGCCTCGCTCTCTAGAATCCCTCCCCCCTGCCCAGTGGGTGACTCTAAGTGTTAAGGGTTGATCCCCCACAGACCCCCCCATCCGGGAATACACCAGGACCCCAATAGCCTCTAGCTTCCTCCTCACTCAGCAAGATACAATCTCCTCCTTTTAGCAAAACATTCCATAAATGTTCAGTTGCACTTTTCCCTGACTTGCGTGAAAATTGCTCTTGCATTTGAGCAAGCTCGGGGACAGACCACGGGGTGATACCTGTTGTAGTATATCTCTGATTATTTCTATCATTTGACTGCACCTCTGTTTTAATGAGGGGTCGAATTTCAATATTACTTGCCCCCGTGGGCTCATCATCAGGGTCACCCCAGATATCCCCATCCCAAGTATCAGGATCGGCACACATAACTAAATTCTTGACTTGGGCAGGAGGGGTCGGAGCATTTGACAACAGATCTAACTTTTCCTGTAACCTCCGATTCCTCTCACTTTCAGCAGTCAATTCATCTTTCAAAAACATGATTTTTGTACAATTGATGTACAACTCCACAGCGGGCTTTTTACGTGGGGTTGTGTTGAGGTCTTTTGTTGAGACCTCCAAGGGTAGCAATCCTTCCTGTCATCTGTTCTCTCCTCAAGGGCATGAGACCATAAACAATCAGCAGGCGGCCCCTGCATTACATTGAACCATGTACATGAACTACTGGGTGTTGAAGGAATCTCAAAACACCACTGGGTGTTTACTGGTTCCACGTACCTCAGGATTAAATGTTTTCCCCAGTACGGCTTATCCCCATACCATGTATCTGCCCAAGGGTGTTTAGAACACGGCTGTTGGAAGAATTGTTTTTGTTTGCCTCTACATCCCACAGTTTTATGGTCCTGACAAAGGGGGGCATAGGAACAATTTAAGCTCCAAACCGAAGTTCGATTTAATGTATTGTTAAATGTCCACCTCCATTCAAATTCACCCCAAATAATAGATTTATTTTGATTGCACAGCCAATCTAAATTTTTACCTATATCCACGGGGAGAGCTGTTGTGGGGATCCCCTGAGTGGGGGTATGTGGTAGAGGCAGACAGGTAGTCACGTGAGAAAAATTATGCATGCGAGCAAAACCTTGTATCATTTTACAGATCACATTGTCTGGTTTGGTGTGATTTATCATCGGGGAACCATCAGCATGTTGTTCAAAAGCCCAAGGCTGTCTATTCCATATCCTAGATTGTCTGCTTATACTTATGGTTATTATAGAGCTAATGACTATTATTACAAAAGGTCTTACAATCACAGCCATGATATAACACTTACTAAACTTAGATTTACTACAACCAAAAAAATTATCCTTATCAAAACAAACACACAAAGATCAGAAGAAAGGAAAAAGAGAAAAAAACCAAAACAAACCAAAACTTCTGGTCCACATTGAAGTCCTGCACAGCTTGTCCATTCCATGCAAGTGCAGTTCATACTTCGCGTCAGCACATCTTAGATCTCCACCCTGTCGTACTCCTTGTCCCTCCTTTTGCTGGGGCACACCTGCAAGCAAAAATGGAAAAGTGCTGCTCGACCATTTATATGATCGGCAATGAGTCAGTTAGAAATCTGGTATGATAAAGGATATTGATTAACTTTTGTTACTCGAGAAGGAAGCAGCTTAATGGCAGTCTCCAGTAACCGGGCCTCGCACCGTGGGGCTCCAAAGCTCCATACCGTGCCATCTGGCAATCTCCAGACTTTGTTTGCTAATACATCAAATCCCAAAGTGTTATTACGATAAGGACAAGATAGCAAGATAACAAGATAGCGCAAGAGCAATATTAATCTATTTTTTGCATGTCACTCACACACATGCAGCTCATTATACAGTAAAAAATATATAGCAGTGTAAAATGCTCCACAGCTGATAATACACATGATTATATGCTCGGGAAATCAAGGGATTGGTAGCCATAGCATTAGGAAGAGATTCCTATTTTACAAAAAATGGTATGGGTAGCCACTTAGGAGATACTGATGGTAATGGATTGTCTATAAGGCATTAGTAATGTTTAAGATGCTAGCATTAATCCCTGCAGAGAAAAGAGCCGAACGGTATGCGGAGGAACTACGCCCAGAGTCATAAAGCATATTGCTCGGTTTAAACGCCTGCCTTTGTTTAGCAAGGGGATATCTGAAGTGCCTCTCTGTTGTACAGCAGGTTCATAAACAAAAGGCTAATGGCCAAACCCCACTGGCGTTTGGAGAGCTTTGTTCTAAACCTTTCTCAGATGTCATGCTCCAGGACTAGGGTCAGAGTGGGTTTTAATGGGGGGAAGTGGGTTTAAGCAATCAGACTTGAGCAACGCCCTGGTAAGACATGTAGGACCAAGGCCTACAGGCTTGAGGGAGTAGTGCCTGTTGGATGAGGCAGAAAGACCTGACCAAAATTAAATTAACAGGAAAGAAATTAACCCAGCACCCCTTATGGCAATTTGTGTTTAAGAAAGGAGGGCTTCCATGCATTTTATAAGTCGACAGATTGCAGTAAGATGGCATCTCACCATCTTGACAGGAAAATGGAAAATACAGCAAATCAAGAATTCTTTTTTCATTTAGCAAGGAGATAAACATATATTCAGTATATTCAAACTGGAGAGTATTCAAGTATCAAATCTGAACATCTCATCCAAAGAGAAAACCAAAGCCACTAAAATAGCTAGATCTAGATCTAGCACATCTCCCAAAGTTCTGGATGTTCAAGTCCATACCCCAAACATTTCATTTTAGGGCCAGTTTTCATACAGTTGGAATAAGCAAGCATATGTCCAGTTTTAACCCACCATTACTGTGGTTGTGCATGGAAATGCTGCTACATACTCCTTTGCACAGCCTACTGAAGTGCACAGGGAGGTTCCCACTGGCTCAAGCATGCTCTGGATTAGGCATTACTCAGGCACTTGGAGACACATTTAGTTTCTCCAGTTGCTAACCCAAAGTACTCAGAAGAGAGGTGAATTAGTATTTAAGTGGCTAGGCTCTTTTTTCTAAAGCTCTCACAGAGCTTTTCCTACTCGTAAATCATGACTATACCCTAGGAATTACATGGATTTCATTGTTTCCGTGTCACAGATATGGGAAAAAACACACACACACACACACACATACTTTACACAGCCCGGTTTTACAGAGCAGCTCACGGATGGGGCTGGGCACTGAATGAGGAATTGCTGTGTCTTTGCTGAGGGGTTACAGCCATTAAACAACTCTCACCTGCTATAGGTGTTAAGATAAGGCTCCCCAGGGAAGTGGTCACAGCACCAAACCTGTCAGAGTTCAAGGAACATCTGGACGACGCGCTGAGTCATATGGTTTAGTTTTAGGTCATCCTGTGAGGAGCAGGGAGTTGAACTTGGTGATCCTTATGGGTCCCTTCCAACTCAAGATATTCTATGATTCTATGATAAATTGAGATGCAGAGTACATTTGTATAGGGAAGTTAGTGCTTGGTACATTGAGAGGGGAATTACAGTGCATTGGCTCCTCCACAGGGGTTCAGCGTGCAGACACTCTCACGGGACATTATGGCTTAGTGTTTTAGTACCAAGTAGCCTTATGCTATCACTCCCAGCTTAATCCATGGCTTATCGACCCCAGCACAGGCAGGCTCACAGTCATCTTCTCTGATGCTAAATCCATCACCAATGGTAATCATCTCAGTCAAAGTGGTTCTGCCACTTCTACAGCAGGGTGATCACTGAGCAGAGCAGCTTTCGTAATGCCTCCTGCCACTCTGCTGGGCAGTCACTGCTGGGCAGTCCCTTTGCAGTGAAATGCAAATGAATTTCTGCACTTCACCTGCTGCAGGCTGTGGCACACGGCAGACCTGGATCTTTTGCCTTCCCTTCCTTATCCATCCAGCCCCCAGGAGATGCAGCCTGGGCTGCGTGTGCCCCTTCCTTCTTTGTGTCTGGCCTGGCGACTGCAAGCTCACAGGCTCACTTGGACCAGAAACTCCATCATGGTTTTTTTGGAGATGGAGAAAGGATAATTTGGCACTCCCTCTGCTTGCTGACCCAGCTGACCCTGAGGCTGCAGGGCATCTGGTCTGGCACAAGGGACAGTGCGGGAGTCTTCAGGCAGGAGAGCAGAAACGAGGAAGCCAGATTCTTTCAGGGACAGCCCTTAATCACTGAGGGGTGGCTGCAACGTCAAACCTAATGTGCACAGAGACACATAAAATTCAAGAGAAAATATTCTGCAAGTATCTCCAAGGAAAAGAGATGCCGAAATCCCAGAATCAGGAATGGCCACTTGGGTTATGGCAATCACCGCTACACCACAGGTCCCGGATGTCCAGGACATTAAAACATCTGCAATTACAGATGTTTGTGTAACATCTGTTACTGGTGCTGGCTCCTGTTCTTGGTCTCTTTTGGTTTTTCCAGGAGTTTAGAAAAGCTGAAGGCACATGTTTGATGGCAGTGCATCTCTTCTGAGTTTTATTACAAACAGAGTGCATCTGTAAAACACTACAGACCCATTAGAAATGGAAGACATTAACATGGAAAGCTTTATTGAGGAACTGGAAGAAGGTTAGGAGTTTGGGAGTTTCTGTTTATTTCTTTGAATTTTGATCTGTGGCTAAAAATAATGTATTCTAACTCATAAGGTATTTGTTGTGGCCTCTATCTTGGCCAAAGGGTAGGTCAGAAGGTGAGCAGAATCAGTTTTGGGGGAGCCTCCAAAGGAGCAGGAACAGTTTTGAAGGTTGGAACTGAAAAAAAAAAAGCTGATTTTCCCCAAAACACCATTTACCATTTCAGCTGAGACAAACAGGCTCTTTAGACCTCTCCCAGGCAGATGCATTTTTCAGATTTTGATGGTGATTTCATCTCATAAAGTGATTTGGTTATTGTGAGCCTGTGAGAAATATAGTGTGTTTCTGAGTTATTTGGGAACCTTCTTACAGTGTTATGCTCAAAATATTGCTTCTGGGCAAAAGGGAAACCCACCTTATATATAAAGACAAGAATTTATCGTTAGTATAACTGAAATCTTATCACTGTAATCCAAAAATCATTATTAGTCCTAGTCTAATTATTATAGAAAATTACTCCTATCCAGAAAAAGTAATAATAATAAAAGTAGTAGTAGTAGTAGTAGTAGTAATAATAATAATAATAATAATAAAAATAATAATAATAATGTTATGTACACACTTCTTAACTTCTACCTCTATTCCTGGTGTTATGGTCCGCCTGCCCTTGCTTATCTGGGTCGTAAGGTTGGTGGTTTCATTCTGGTGGGAGTGGTGGTGTTACAGGGAATCGTCAGCATCTGGAGTCCTTCAGTGGGAGGAATGTGAGGTTGATGGTGATGGTTTCTTCTTCCTCAAATCTTCTGGGGGTCATTTTCATGATAGTTAACATGCTTTTACACCTTGTTTTTTCTTCATTGGACTGAAACCTCATTTTACAACCAGATTTACTACATATGATGACTATATGCATGTAAGATACTATTTCTTTGTCCTTTTTGCAACCCCTAAAACCGTTCTTGTCCTGCTCCTTATCTGCATTTCTTTAACTGACCATAGGTGAGTTGTTTGTAGCTGTGAGGTCTCCAGAGTCAAGCCTGTGCCCCAGCTCTCACCATCCCATGCCTGTCCTCTCCACCACATCCTGTGCCTCCACTTCTCGAGGCCTCTGTTGTCATACCAGGCCTATGATTCAACTCTATTAACTCTGGCGTATTAAGTTGGAGTTGTGAACATCTCATTGGTGCACAGCATAGCTTCTTGTTACTGCTACATGTATAAAACTGCGGTTGTACCACACAGTGGTAATCAAAGTAAAACAAATCAGCCATAGCCACCCAAATTAAAACAAGCCGGTAGATAAGAGTCCAGGCAAAGCAAGCCTGACAAGCGCCAGCCCTGAGCCTTTGCAAACTCAGTACAAAACCTGCGGGCTGTTACTAGCAATGGCTGTGCTGTACTGCAGGGATAGAGGGTTTCAATACATCCCATTTCTGGAATAAACCGAAGCAGAAAGGCTTTGCATACTGCATACGACTGAGAATGTGGCTTAGGTTTATCACCCTTTCTGTGTCATTTCTTCCTCCTGCCACTCTGTATAAAGACACAGGGAGCAATGAGGAGCACTGTGGGGTCAAGGGCGGATGAAGATACCTTCTGGAAACAGAAGAATGTAACAGCAGCTTTTGGTTGCTGGAAAAAAGTTGCTTATTTGGCTGGGAGTGGAGCTTTCATGTTTGTCGTTTCACTGGCCGAGGGGAACGGCGCATTTCCTTACTTTAAGGGAGGAGCAGGCATGCCACAGGCCACAGCAGTCTAGTGGCTAATTTGAGCTGAGCTCAGCTCTTCCCCATCACGTTTTTGCCTGGGCGCACACCTGAAAAACTCCAAGGAAGAAGCTGCTTGGGAAACAGAAGAACAAAAGGCTTTGGGGAAGACTGTGACTATCTCCAGCATCCTACACCTGTCAAAAAACTTCAGTTAGATGTTTCTTGCTTCCTTTCTGCCTTTCTTCAGTGATCTTTCTTTATTGGCATCTGTTTGCAGGGCACAACTGATGCCAGTTCCTCTGGGCACTTTGCACAGGAGGAGCACGGGATGGTCTAGACACAAAGAAATAAGGCCATTGCCAGGTATCAGGTGCCTGAGCACAAAGCAAGAGTTACAGCTCATCTCTTGATTCAGAGGCATGCTGTTTTTCAGTATCTACTGGTCTTCTTCCTTTCCTCAGGATAAAAACCCTGATCTGTAGGTGATGGACGATATACTCACTGTGTCCTGCTTTCCACGTTCAGCCCAGACTGTATGGTGCAGCTTGCGGGCAGGCTGTGTGATGAGTTAGCACCCTTCTGCAGAGCCCTGCTCCACCTCTCTGGTTTCTTCATGCATTTAAAGCTGTGGTTGTGAAAAGAGTCATAGACTCAGCTGATGAAAAGGTGGATCCCAACTCAGGGATGAAGCGAAAAAGGCTTGATAAAACCAAGGTCAAAGACTGCAGGTTTTGCATAGAAAAGAAATTATAAGAAATTGATTGTAAGAATAATCTTATAAAAATTATAAGAATTGTTATAATCTGCCCAATTATAAGAAAACAGTGGACAGTTTACCTATGCCAAGAAACTTAAACAGTATACGTAATACACAAGGCTGATATTGCGGAGCATGAAGGGTTTCTTTTATACCCTGCTACATGCTTACCAGGTCTAATTCATCCAGCTGACTAAACAAGGCGTTGAAATGGTGGACAAATCTACAGACTGACCTGTCCTGAATTGCAGAATATTTCACTTCTGCTTGCAGAATTCAAGCAGTGATTGAAACAATCTCTGACTATATGGCTGGGGACTGGAAATGAAAATAAGCCGAGCTTTACCAGTTTGGAAAGCATTTGAATTACGTGTAATGGGACCAGCTGATGTGCTGTACACAGAACAAATCAATCCCCAGATGGTTATTGACCTGCAGAAGTTTGGAAATGAAAGATAACTGCCTATAATAAAAGAGTCATGTGCAATAGATGTAAGAGAGAGTCATCTAGAGACAAATGGAGGATGTTAAGATTATGTCCATGCTGCCAGTTGAGCGCTGCTGTAATCCAGACGTATGTTCTGTTCATACTGGTACATTCAGGCACTCACCTGCACATTGCACCAAGACTGGAGCCCTCAGAAGAGGTAGGGGAGCCTGGGCACACCCTGTTTTCCTGCAGGTTCTTGTATATCCAGCTGCAAAGGGCTTAGCCTGTTTTGTCCAAGTTTCACTTTAGTGCTTCACTTCCCAATTGCAATGAGTCTGAGCTCTACCGCAGCAAGCCACAAACAGCATGCACAGAAAATGCACGAATCAAGGGGGACAAGTGTGCCTCCACCTGTGCCTTTGTCCACTTTTAAACTTAGGGTATAGACAGAGCCCTTGATACAGGAAACACTTCCAGTATATATGGATGTTGATATGGGGCAAATCTTTTAGAAGAAACAACACGGTGTGGTAGCCACCAAAGAGCATAGGTAAATGCAACGTGAGCATTGTGACAGCAATGCCAGATGATGAGCTTCCTTGCAATACGCTTATGGTGGGGCCTGCTGCAAATGTGATAGCATCTCCACAACGATGAAAGAAGGAAGATGTAAGACTGCACAGCACAGGAAGGACATGGACCTGTTGGAATGGGTCCAGAGGAGGGACACGAAGATGATCAGAGGGCTGGAGCACCTCTCCTATGAAGACAGGCCGAGAGAGTTGGGGCTGTTCAGCCTGGAGGAAAGAAGGCTCCAGGGAGACCTTATAGCGGCCTTCCAGTACCTAAAGGGGGCCTACAGGAGAGATGAGGAGGTTCACTCCATGGGGACTGTAGTGATAGGATGAGGGGTAATGGTTTTAAACTGAAAGAGGGGAGATTTAGATTAGATACTAGGAAGAAATTCTTTACTGTGGGGGTGGTGAGATACTGGAACATGTTGCCCAGAGAAGTTGTGGATGCCCCATCCCTGGAAGTGTTCAAGGCCAGGCTGGATGGGGCTTTGAGCAACCTCGTCTAGTGGAAGGTGTCCCTGCCCATGGCAGGGGGGTTGGAACTAGATGATCTTTAAGGTCCCTTCTAACCCGAACCATTCTGTGATTCTATTCTATGATTCTATGACTGAAAATGGATCTTGACACAGAATCTTCTGTGTCTCCAGTTTCACATGATAATTTATAGAGACTACCTAGGTAAATATGCAAAGTTTTCGTCTGTTTCCTACAGGATACTTAAGCAAAATCCTGGCACCTAGTGCTAACACTTTGTGTGACATCCTCCAGGTTGGGAAAGAGTAGCTGAGAGATGCAGGTGGCAAAGCATGAAGTGTCATGGGGTTAGCAAAGCTGTGAACTCTGGCCCCACCCAGCAATTAGCAGAGAATTTTAAGAGCAGTTCTTGGGTTATGATGAATATTTGTTGCTTTAATCCATCTTCTTGCTTTATGGAACAGAAGTTATCAAATATGTGGCAGGTCTCTATCTCTGCCCCAGGTGAAAGCTGAATGCTTATTTTCAGAGCCCCTCTCATCTCTTCTGGTGTGCATAATCTCAATGTGCGTAACTGCATGGCACTGGCTTACCACAAAGGTGTGTTGAAGACTGTCTGGATGTCACCTGAAAGGCAGAGACTTATGGTATAATAGTAGCTGTGGCCTCCAACTCTGAGGTACAACCTCCCTTACCTTCAGAAGAGGGATGTGGGAATACAGAGTCTTTCCTAAAGCAATGTCCCTCCTAGGTCTCCGCAGGAGGCAGGTGAACAAGCCTGAGCAAGGGAGATGGGTGCTGAGGTCTCAAGTTGGACTGGGCTTAGGACAAAGAGTGGGGCCAGGAGATGGGTCAGGAGCATGACCCAAGTCAAGTGGCAGAAATGAAGAGCAAACTTTCTCAGGGTGCTGGAGAAGACACAGAGCAACGAGGTGCCACTACTATCACCCTTCTGCCTGTGTTCTGAACGGGGTGGTCATGGATATGGGATCCAGGGCCCAAATAAGCTATTTGGCTTATTGAACTCTCTGTTTTCAGGGAAACTGCTTGTGAGCAGCTGGAGGTCTTGCCAAAGCCTGGGCACTGTCGAGTGCTGCAAGCTGGTCAGGGCAGGGTCCCTACCGCCATGAATCAAATGCTTTTCCTCTATCAACTCCCAGGGATGGATTGCCCATATCTAAAGGCAGGCACTCACTAAACACTGGCGTAACTCCAAAGGAAGAATAAAGATGCTTCTAACTCTCACTGAATGTCATACATCTCTTCAGATATAGGTTAGATCAAGCAGTACGCTCGTGTCTGCAGGATGAGATGTCAGCTCAGTTTAATCAGCTATGAAAACAACAAGGCTCATTTTATTCCATTTTTTGAAAATTATTTTAAGACCTCATTGCAAAAAGCCTGTATGCCAAAAATCCTGGTGTCTCCCATTTCTGTGAGCCCATTTGTTTCAGTTCCCAACTCCTGTCCTAATTTGAGACTACATCTCTCAAAGACAGTACATAAATAGACAGATTACCATGCCTCTTCCAGAAAGTAACCTGTCATCTGAGCTCTGTTTAAAGAACAAAAAGCCCTTGCAGACAGTCTGTGCCTACAGATACATTGAACCAGATGCTGTTTTTCCAGTCAATGTCTGAGACTGTGAGACAGTCTTACATTGTTGGATGTTTCCCTTTCTCATGATGATTATGTGTATCAGTGCCCTGTTTTACCATACCTCCACGTAAATGTCAAGGCTGAAAACTACTGAGAAATCATTAAGGAAGGCATGAATACATTTAGTTTCCGAAACTGATGAAATGCAATGCTTTCTTACCCAACCTACGATTAACCCAGATAATTCTGCGCTGCTCAGTATCAACGAGGCTAAATGCTTTGCATTCTCCAAAATAAGATTTTATTTCTTCTGCAAATGTCAGGGTCTTTGTTCTGTGCACATGCAGCAGCCGACACAACACCAAAACTGTGACTCTAAGGCCCTACCACCACCCAGATGGGCAAATAAATAAAAAACTACAGCTGTGCCATCCATGACACAATGATGACAAATTTGTCTGGACCCTCTTACTAGTTCAGAAACGTAACATCTGTGTACTTCTGTGTGGGAAACACTAGTGCTATGAGACTGAGACACTTTGCAGAACCTATCAGTTTCACTCCACCTCTTAGCAAAACTCATGGTCCAAAAAGGAATGGACGTATTTTTTTAATTAATTTTGATTGAATCCATTACAAAAGAAAAATCCAAGTTGTGAGCAGCTCTGTTAAACCTTACAATCTGCAGGTCGTAATCCCATAATTAACTGCTGGAGGTCACTGAAAACAATCTTCAGCTGTACTATCATTACAAAAGTATTTGTTAAGGAAGTCTTTGCAGTGTCTTCTGAGGCCTCAGAGGCTGCCAGAGACTTCAAAGTTAATTCAGTCATCAAGGCTGCCAGTTCCTAGGCCCTGCATCTTGTTATCTCATGGACAATATACTTCATCCAGAAAGAAAGATAACCACTACGTTCTCCACTGTTTCCAGCAGGGTTTTCTGCCATGGGATTTTAATCTGGGATAAGTGCAGAGTCCAATCAACAATAAGCACTTCAGGAATACCTGAAAATTGTATTTGTCCAAGTAAGATCCTTCTGGACTTCATTATATCTCTAACACTTTGTTCAAAGAATTGTATTGGAATAGTGTATTCCCTGAACAGGGCACTTGTGATGACTCTGCCAGTGACAAATTGCTTCTGCTACCATGTATAATGAGTTCAGAGACTGCAAACCTGCAGCTGGTCATTTGCTTCCTCCTTCTCTATGGTTTAATGTATATGCGAAGTTGGCCCGTGAGAATTCTCTCAATAGTGGATGGATTACTAGCAAAATGAAAGCAGGAAATTCTGTAAGGCTGCTTAAAGGAGAAGCATTTTGATGCTTAAGAAATGCTTTGGGCACGTGGTTTCCCATTAAGTCCACTGAGATACAGTGTTTGCTTGGATCGTGAACTTTCTGTGGGAGGGCTGCCTCAGTGCTCACTCATCAGCACCCAGGAAAATACCATCCTAGACACCTCTGAGCTGTCTCATGATACAAATACTATAAATAATCAGAAACCCTGAAACAGCTGTTAGTGCGTAACAGCCTTCAGTGAGATCCCAGCTAACAGCTGTTGAATTGAACACTAAAGGAAAATGTAAAGATCTTCACAGTCAAAGCCACCCTTCCACTGACCGAAGCCTCTGGCTCATATATCTACTTGATTCAGGACAGAAAAACAAGTTCTACTTGTGCCTTACTAAAAATACTGAAATATTCATCAATAATGCCCCAAAGAATGTTGAATTGCTTCATCATACTGCAGGATTTTAGTTAAGCACTTCTATATTCTGTTTAAAAAGAGTCTTCTGCCCATCATGAGCAAAACTATCTCCTTTTGATACAGCTGATAACTGGTGATAAGGAAAGAACTTTTACTACAAAGTAACGAAGGAGAGAGGCAGAAAGAAACCAGCTCAATTTTCAGATCTTCACTGGAATTTAGAATGATGGCTTAAATTTTCAATATACGTGTCAGTTGGATGCTATTTTTCTTTTGTTTTCTTTTCTGTTGTTTTTAGGTAAAAACCTACGAAGTGGAAACTCTTTCCCCCCATAAAACTGAGTCTGCACAAACTCATGTTTACAGTCACCTTTCTGGGTGGCTCATGCCAGACTGCCTTTGCAAATACCCATTCAAGATCTCAGCAGCAAGGTACTGAAATTAAACCAAAACATCAGTGTGGCCCTCTTTCCTTAACGGGATATGAGATAATTTGCAGAAGGAGTGATACGCCACTGGCAGCAAAATTCCTCTGGGTACCACCCTAATAATAATGCAGGCTAATGAAGGGCCGCGGCCTATATTCATGTTCTGGGACTGCAAGCTCCCCTTTGCTTAGCAGTACATGCTGCAGTTGACGTGTGCGTTGCACACTGAACGTGGTTTCTCCCCTCTCCCTCCTTGTCTCAGGCTTTGCATTTCTGCACCATGCTGTGGTCAACAAATCAAAAATCCAGGCTCTGGGGGGCCAGGAGTTAGACTGAGGGGACGCTGTTCTGTCCGGCATCATGGATGGTGTCGAAACCTCAGCAGACACCTGAGGTGGCCCCCCCTTGGCTTTGCCTGGCAGTAATTTTGACAGACAGACTATTCACAGGGGGCTGCCGACCCTAAATGCAACGTCTAGTGCCATTGGAGATGGGCTAAGGATCCAAGACACCTACAAAGAGCTGCTAGAGGACCCTACTGAAGCTTCTCACCTTTCCACAAAAGTAGCTGGAGGCCAGGGAAAATAATTCGGAGCTTCTGACTTAAAACCGATGTTAGACACCTTGCATGGCTTCACACGTTTCAGCAGCCACCCTGTGTTACATGAGTGGGGACTCCTCCCTCATCTCAGACCTGTTGCTTCAGGGGCTGTGGGTGGCACTGTGCTGTACACACACATCGCCTTATGAAGGTCAGCTCAGCTCTGGGCACACTGAAAACCATGACTGCTTGTTCAAAGCTACTGGAGGCTCCAGTAGGAAGACTGGAATATTTTTATGGAAATGACTCTTCGGAAGAGCTCCAGAAAAGCTTCTGGAGGTGAGGTCTGACCCTATCAGGGCTGAAGAACAATCAGGGTTTCTATTACAGCCTCTCTATAGTACTTTTACCTTCAGGGCTTCTGTGGAGCCCAAGGATCCCCTGGCACAGCCCTGCCATGCCAAGTCCCAAGGACAGTCCATGGGCTCACAGGGTGGCTTGTTCCCTGAGCACCAGCACACTTGGGAACCATGCAATAAGGCTCCCAGCCAGCCTTCATTCCTGCTGGCCCATGGCTCGGTCAGGCAGGTGACAACAAAGCTGGGACTCATCATTCTTCCAGTGGCCTGGCCAAACACCAGCAGCAGCAAGGGATCTCCAACAGTCTTGTTGTTGGCAAGATGAAATGTTCATTTCTAAATGATGTTTGAATTCAGCAATTTAGATCTTGATCTGGGGCCTGAAAATATCTTTAAAATAGACTCATCTTTGTGAAACAGAAATTCATTCTCCTGGCCAGCTCCAGTTGTCAGGGCTCACTCCTCCTGAAAATGATGCCATCTATCAGGGAGACAGGCATCTAACTTCATCCCAGATTTGAAAGTGTTGGCTTCGAGGTTTGTAACTAAAATCCCAGCAACACCCCAACTGTTCTCAGGCTCACACTGAGGGGCTGCATCTGCTCGAAGTAAAGAATCTGAATTTACATGAGTCGTACATCAACTTATTCCATGTAAAGACACTGTAAAAGCAATACCAAAAAAAAGCTGTCTGTGTGCCAGCAATGCCATGTTTACATTAAAGCCTGTCAAATACAGCCCTAAAACCACTACATAAATAGGTGGAAATATTGAATGTGCTGCTGCATCATAAAATCGAAAGTTTATGCATTATCTTCCTCACCCGTGAAGTGAGGACTTCTCTTCGTCAGGCAGAGGCATTGTCCTCCTGACAGCCACGGCTCCTGCAGGAGAAGGGGACTGTCATGAGCAAGCCTGCTCTGCAGCTGGAGCCCTCTTCTCCCCCCACAGTCCTGATGGTCATCTGTCCTATTTGGCAGCTTGGTACCAAACAGAATCTGAAAACTGTAAAAAATTTATATAACTAAGTATCAGGGCCAGAAACTGATCTAGTCCCCTGTCTTCAGTATGTTGGCATTTCAGAGCCTTCATGATTTTTGTCATGCAACTCTTTTTAAGAGTGAAGAATTGCTATTCAGCCCTCACTTTACAAATTGGAAACTGAGGTAGAAACAGAGATAGTGATTTCCCCAAATAATAGAGGCAGACATTCTTTCATTTTTCTTTCGTTTCCTTAGTATTTTTTTTACATGCCACATTTTCTGGCTATCTTGGATTCACACAAGAGGTGGGGACATTATTTTAAGACGAGCATATCAGTGTCTCCGTGACCTTCCCTAGAACCCGGTGAATGAACCGACTGAGTTCTGGAGCCTGGGCTAAAAGAGTGTGAAATATGCTGCTGTTTCTACCCAATTTAAAGTCTCTTGTGTGCATGATCGGCACGTTCTGCTCCCACGCTCAGGCTTGACTCCATCACAAGATACCAAGGTAGGAAAGACTTTTCTTGCAATCGGTTTCACAGAAACTGTTGGATTTTTTTTCTCCCTTTTTTGCCTTACATAATATAAATTATGCCACACTGTCAAATTCTTGGAACACTCTTGATTCATGTTTGTGACCTTCCTGAATGCTGCCACAGGAATCATTTTCCCAGCTGATGGCTGCGATGTCTTTCTTGGATTCTCCCACTAGAGGCGCTCCCTCACTCCCTTTCAACGAGGTTGCAAACATTTACTGCTGTCTCCTCACCCTGTAAATCCCCATCTTTCCCACCATTGCCATTCAGCAGCTGGATATTGATATCCATCTCTGATTGATCCAGGGAGCTCACTGCTGTCATTGGTTTCCTGAATTTCCAAGTGAGTGTCTTCATCTTTTCTCCCACAGAGGCATGTCCAGGACAGTGAAGAGGAAATCCCCATCAATGCCTCTAAGACTGGATCATTTTTCCCTCCCAGATCC
Source organism: Chroicocephalus ridibundus (assembly GCF_963924245.1). Classification (NCBI taxonomy): domain Eukaryota; kingdom Metazoa; phylum Chordata; class Aves; order Charadriiformes; family Laridae; genus Chroicocephalus; species Chroicocephalus ridibundus. The sequence continues at coordinate 16,286,681 of NC_086286.1, forward strand.
CTGCTTTAAACTCTCTTTCACTATCACGGCTGGAAAAAGCACTCGGCAGAGGTTAGACTGCTAATGTGCTGATATTACTGCCTCTCACACTGCTCAACTGTTTTCGTAGCACATGCTTTCCTAATTGTACATCTGGGTCTATCGTCACGTCATAGGCTCTCTGGGGAAGGGACTGTCCTTCATCCTGTGTTCATACAACACCTAAGATGGTCAGGTCCTGGTTGATGACTGAGGTTATCAGTACCATGCAGTAAGTTGCTCCCTGCCCACAGGTCTCTCAGGCTCAAGGGGCAGAACCAGCCAGCACACATTAGGCAGATGGTGAGGGACAGGAGGATGACCAGAGCTTTACTTTAACTAGCCTTGTGCCTTCTTACTCCTATCCTGATGCCTGCTCTCAGAAACTTCTCTAATCCCCTGTCAAGCTTTCCTTGTCCCTTTTCCTGACACTCTCCCCACTTCCTGGACCACATGGCTCTGACCATGTTGTTCTGTCCATGGGTTCTCAGTATGTCTCTTGCACAGCCTTGCACCCAGCATGACCTGCCCTTGTAACTACATTTAGAAAAACCCTGGCCGGGCACACAGCTGGGTGGGCAACACTGTAAAAGCAAAATGCTCTTTCCAAAATTGGAAAATTGAGTTCGAGAAGCAGGCTTGAAAAATTTAATTGGCAGTTTAACCATTTGTATTTATTTGCATTTTTATTGTATTTTTCACCATGGGCCATAGAAGTGGATGCATTTATCTGCTCACCTGCCTATATTCTGCTTAAGATTCTATTCCATTTTCTTGATGTAGTCTAGGCTACAATGTGTCCTTTTTTTCAGGACATCATCTCTTTCCCTTTGAAAATCTTATCTGGGTAGATCTCAAGGAGCTATGTTGTCTGGGATTTATGGATGTGTGATGATCCCACTTAACCAAAAATAATTGATACTCCATACACGTACAGTCACACGGACTCTCTTATCAGTGGCTATTTTGCATCCTGGGTTCCTGCATACCCATGATAACATGCATCCTATTGCTGTACAAAATACATACCAGGCAGCCAACGCTTTCTGGAAATTTTTGGACTCGTTGTACACAGGCTGTTTTTCTATTCATGAACATACATCTGATGCTTCCCAGAAACTCTGCAGTTAAGGACATGTACTGTCATTGCCAGGGTAATCCCTAAAGGCAAACACAATAGTACATATGGTAAATTCTCCCGTTATACCTTACTGTCATAAGTTCAGTGAATTTTGTGATGCATGGACTGACACATGAATTTCACGTCTTAGAAAGAGGGAAGACATTATGTACAGGACAGATGACCTTTATTGTATATTTCAGTGTTTTTCCTCTGCATTTCCTCTATAACTGATGTTTTAATTATTTAATCTATTTACAGTTTTCCAATAAGACCAGTATCAAAGGCAGAATCAGTTAAGCCATTAAAATCAACCACTAAGTGCTAAAAATCTCGTTCTGTCAGCTGGCAGAAAACAAGCAGAAAACCAGTTCTTGATGACTGCCTAATCTTTGGCAAGCAGCATGAGAATGAATCAACCTTTGCATGTCTCACCATTCGAATGTACCCCTGCAGAGTCAACACATGGAAAAAAGATGGAAAAGACTCATCGTCTTCAAGCACCCACAAGGTGGTGCCATTCAATAATTTTAGGAGGAAAAACTCCACCAAGACATTAGGGAAGAGAAGTCAAAATCCGTCTGTCCTTATGAATTACCACCTATTGCACAAGCAACTCGTTTTTCTAAACCATAGGCCAAGCATCACCCCAACAGCAACTTGCACTCAGTCAGTCCAAAGCATCATATCAAGGATTTCTGGCTGTTGCCTCACGTCTCCTTCAGCCTCTTCCCTGTTGCAGGGTTGTGTCCACCTCCATGTGCAGCCCTAGGGACTTTCCTCCATACGAGATGGATCTGCAGCAGAATAAATCTCACGGTCAAGACTGCCTCCCTATCAGCATGCCTCTGCGTCGAATAGAGATCACCTTTAACCTCATGGCCCCAAAATATGCAGCTTAGTTTGCTTAGGGTAGACAAATAGGCACGGGTAAAGACCCTGGCAAGGGTAACTGTCAGCTCTGTGATAATTCCACTTCCTGTACAGAGGCTGCTCGTCCTTTCTGCATCACCACCTCTTGGTCACAGGACAGACACTGTCCTCCATTAGCGATAGGCTCAGGTAACTGAGTCAACAGAATGAAGAGTGGGAACCCCTCATTTCTGTATTAGCAAGACATAACCCGCTGTAGACCACATCAGTTTTCCCACTCACGTGGAGATGACCAGCTTATTTTCTAGTAGGTCTTGAATGAACAGAAGATTTTCAGGACTCGGAGGTTTCCTGCCTGTGTGAGATTCAGGTAGGTGGCTTAGAAGTGTACCGCTCCCTCGGACCCAGCCTGAATCAGGGTGAGCTTTTGTAGGGTTCAGCTTGTTGTTCCTAACCTGCAGGTTATCTCCTTCCCTTCACGCCCTGTTCTTTGCTGAATGTCAAACTGCCTGCAAGATCAGTGACTTCTAAATCATGTAAACAGCATATGTCGACCAGACATTAAAATCGTTGCTTGAGGATGCATACTGACTGTCCTCATAAACACAAACACCAGATTAGCAGAGCAAGAAGCCAAAGCAATCTTTCAGAAAGAATTACAGCTCTCTTTTGCAGCTGTTTAACAAATTAAGTTGCTTTTTCCCCCAGTCCACTGTTCATAATTCTAATGAAATTCAGATGATAATTCAGCTGGGGGTCTTGATAGCACCTCTGCCTGTGCCTATTCTTGACTCTGGCCTGGAGGAATGCAGAGGAAAATTGTATTAGCCTGTCTTTCAAAGGCAAGGAATTAAGCTTGTGAACATTGCTGTCTAAAGTGTGTCAGCAAATCATAAGTTTACCACTAAGCAATTGCCAGAACAATGCAGGTAAGTGAGCAGGAAAATGGTCGTTTATAGCCTCAGTTATTCCTAGTTGCTGTTTTCTGGTGGAGTGACATAAAGACCAAGGAGAAGGAAACAGAAGACAGGAGAGTCTCTAAAGCTGACACTCAAATGAAGCATGAGGAGTCACATGCTGCAGGGAACAAAGGGACAGAAAAGCAGAATACAGCATTTGTCTTACTCGCGTATTTTTGTCCTCTCTTGTTATCACTTCTATAGAGATCTATAAAATCATGAAGGGCAGGGGGATGATAAATGCTATACAATGGTTCATTGTGCTTTCTTGTACAAGAACAAGAAATGAAAGTAGCAATTAGCAAGCTTTCCACAAGCAGAAGGAAGTGGTTCTTCACACACTATACAAGAAAAATGTAAAACTCCTTGCCAGAGGACATTGTAGATGCAAACCTTTGCAGAAGTTCAAAAAGCAACTGGCCAACCTGATGGAGGAAAAGAACTCATGATGGGCTTTTGACAGCAACACCTCCCTCAAAAAGCCTGTAAGCTGCTGGGTAGGAGGAAGGCAGGCAGCACTGAGAGAAGTTATTTATTCTGGACCACTTGGTGGTGATGAAGCCACACCTGGGTTGCTGTGTCTGCTTTCAGCTCCCCTTCCCAGGTCAAGGTACATGTGGAGAAAATGGCAGTGCTCAGTGGGGGCTGCCTGTGTGTTCAGGGACCCACAGGATGTACCCCCATGGAGAGGTGGAGGGAGTTGCGCTCGCTTAGGCTGGAAAGCGGTATCTGAGAGGTGAGCTAGTGGTGGCTTACAACTACCTGATGGAAAGATACAGAGATGGCAGATACTTCTCAGCAGCGGCAGGCGATACAAGAGGTGGAGGCCCCAGTTTTCTGTTTGGGAGGCCCAGATTGGACTTTAGGGAAGACGTTTTCACCAGGAGACCTGCAAAGGGGACTTCCAGCCAACGTTTCCATGATTCTAGGAGTCTCAGTTTCAAAGCCGACCACTTGCATTTTGCAGGATCTGAGACAAAATGTAGAGAGACAACGTATCTAATATGATAGCTGGGGGGCACCTCCTTCTTATTATCCCCTGTTTTGTACTGGCACTGTTACGGGTTTCCAGTGAGACAGTCTGTTATTTATGCACCTCATTAAAAGGACCGTTCTCAGTGTCACAGGGATGACACTGTTCTTTGTTTGTATTTTAACAGAAGCAATGCAGTCACATCATGTTCCAATAAATAGGCCCTGACCTCCAACAGTAGCTGCTTGCAAAATAAATGAGCCCCTGCTAGGAAGCTGGGTGCCTGTTGTCTCAGCCTCCCCTGGTCAGGCATTCAGAGGCTATTTTGGGCCCCAGTCCACTTCCAGTTCAGCATGAATAAACTTGTCAAGCTGTGGTCCTAAGGTAGCTCACTATTCACAATATTATGTTCATAAAATAGAGGGGTGCCAATCGGAGTACCCAGCCCTCTCATGCTAGCTGAGACACGGACTTAGAGCAAAATGGCCAACATGCTCCCAAAAAGTCTCCAAGGCAGAGAAAAAAATCCGAGCACAGGCTGGCTGGGGGCTAAAAGCAGGAGCTACCAGACAAGCGAACATGAATGCGGCACATGTCAGCCTACATGCTGCCAACTTTTGTTTAAGCAGTTGGGCTTCCTGAGAAGTATTTCAACAGAGAATAGCAAGTGAGATCCGGGGGTGTGCTGGGGGAGCTCCTCCCAGTCACAGAGAGCATCATGAGACTCTGTTTGCTGAGCAAAATGTAACAAGCGAGGGAAAAAGAGCAAAACAGGATGATATGAAGAGCTCAGTAATGAACATATGTAAGGGCCAAGCATATACAGTTGAAAGAGAGGACCATTTTTTGTTTGATAAAAAAGAGAGCATCAAAGGAGATATGTACAGAAGGGATAACACCACCCTCCCCTAGACATCTTGCTGGGGCAAATAAGCTCTGCTAAGTGTATAGGGAGTTGCCCCTCACCTTTCTAGAACGTTTCTGTGGTTTATCCATCCCTCGGACTCACTGCTAGGGCTAAAAAAAGCTTGTCTGTAATCTCTTGGTGGTGATTTTGTGCACTCCTGTCAATTAGCAACTAGAATATATCATATGTTCCCTTTACTGTCTGTTAGGATGGGACCTATTTCTGTCTGAAGTGTCTCAACCAACTTCAGATAATGGTATCCTGGAGATTAAATACTTCATAACTCTGGAACATCCCAGAGCTTTCCTTATGACCCTTCCTCAGCCTGACTGAACAAGGTGTTAAAATATAGGAAAGGCAGGGTGCTTTTCAGAGGAAACCATTTATGGGAAAATACGGGGGGAAATGGGGAGTCTCCCCACTTCTGCCCCCACTGGTGCAGGATATCTTTTGGCATATTTGATAGCAAGTGTTTTGTCCAGCCAGGTTTTATATTACTTGGTATTTATGTGGTTTGAGATGACTCTACATTTCCCTGAGATCCTGTTGTGAGCGAGTTTATTCTCTTATCGGTGTTATTCCTTATTTGGTTTCATCGCACGAGGATGGGTGAGCTCAAGTTAAACAGTCTGCACCCAGAGGTTGAAGACGTGATGATTCTTGGACCTGAGGTTCCCCAGGCCAAGTAGCCCTGCTCTAGATCAAATGTTAGATTTCCTTAATGTCCCATGATGCTCAGATCTGAGGGCTTTGAGCTTGTTTCTGCATTAATGTGTCATTTCTCTTTATTACAGCTCTCCTGTGCTAGCACAGAAACTTTAATGGAGGAGCCACAGGCTACCACTTGCAGCCACAGTCCTGCTGTTTGAGGACCAATCAGTCAGACAGCAGTGGAACATCACATCTCATGCTCTGGACAGGCTCTTCAAAATGTTTTCCAAGAAAATTATCTGCACAGAGTTCTGTAAAAATCTAATTCTACCCCATTAACCAATAGCTTATAACCAGCCCAGAAAAAAATTCAGGTATAATAGCCCTATGACAAATGTACTAGCACTTAGTCAATTCATTTATCTATCCACTAAATGGATGCTTTAAACCCAAGAGCCTCACCCCTTTAACCTCCCTGGTTAATGTTTCCAGATGACATGCCAAACATCCATTTTATAAAACCACATTAAAATTAGAGATGGGAAGAGTCTGATGGGTCATCTTGGCTAAGCAGGATCGTTTCATAAAGAATAATACTGGAATTGTATTAACAAAGTTTCAAGAGCTTTTTGACATGAAAATCACCGATACTCTTTCTCCATTTTGCTCTAACCAACTTGCTGGCCATGGCTTATTATCTGCATCTCAGCTGGGGCTCAGAGACCCAGTTTTGTACTGAGGTACCCATTGTACAAAGACAGAAGAGAAAGGTGGCCCATGTCACATCAACCCAACCTGAATAAGACAACAAAGGTCAGCCATGATCCTAAGTAGTGGGTCAGAGCTGAGTTACATGCTTGGCAGTGGGTTTAGTACATGCCATCGGTCTAATTGTCAGTGAGTTTTCCACAGAGCTTATGACAGGAGAATTTTAGGAAGGAATTTATAGGATGGCCTTGAAGTGTGATGTCATGGTGTTTAAACATAGGAGCTCCTTTGCTGCATGGTGCAGAGTGGAAAGAACACCCAGTCAATGAGACTGCTCTCCTTTGCTAAATGGAGACATCTCAATTGCATGAAAAGAGCCCTCAAGAGGCCTCAAGAGGCCTTAGAGTCAAAGGTAAGAAAGTTGGGTTTGGTGCAGCTGACAGAGGAATTTGCAAAGCAGCAGTGGTGGTGCAGGAGTAGTGTGGTTGGCCCTTTTGTCCTCCTCAGTGCTCTGCTCTCTGCCTTCTCTGCGTTTGTACAGCATCTTACCCAAGCGGCCTACACTCTCCCTGTCCAATAGGCCTCAACTGACTGTTCTTCTGAGTAGGCTCTTAGATGGGCTTTGATGTTCCTACTGAAACTATGAAGGTTTTGCCTTATTCCAAGTCAAAGAAAAGAACTCACTGGACATAAGAATGGCTGTGCTGTGTCAAACCACACAGCCTGCTATCCTGTCCCTAACCATGCTTGGGGAGGGTTTAAGAGAATAAACTGGTCATGGACATCCAACTGCTATTATATGCACGTCCTCTCTGCACATGTTTTCACTACTACTTACAGGAACAGAAAGGACCAGAGATCTGCAGGGATGAAGAGGGAAGGTCAGTCAACCTCCTGTGGCTATGCAAAAACCCAGGGGTGTGGCAAGGAGCCTGGAAGTGGAGTTCTCTCAATCTGTTCCGCACCATAGCCTCTCTGCTTCTTAGCTTTTCATTAGCATGCCAGAAATCTATAAAAAGCTGCAATCAGGAGTGATCACCATCCTGAATGTATTAGGGAAGTGGGATATTCAAAACCACTGAGGTAATCAGATTTACAGCCCAGGAAACATGGGACGTAGAAGAGCAGCTCCAGAGAACTTGGCCAGTTCTAATCAAAGTCAGAGGCTGGATGTACTTCAGGGAGGATGCAGATCAGAGAATACGACTGGAATACCCTTTACAAAGAAGACATATCACAAACATTAGGTTTGCCTAGGAACACTGTGGAAGCTTTGACATTTGAGATATTTAAAATATGCTTAGGATTATCTAGAAGTAGTTGCTCCTGCCTCAGCCTAGGTGGTAGAGGTTGGCCATGTCCTGAGCTGGCTTCTGACCCTTCATTATCTGAGTCTCTGGTATCAAATGCTAACTTTCTGTGTCAACAACACGTCATTGAGAAAATGAACTGGACTATTTTTTTTTTCTTGGGGGTCTTAATACCCTGTGGCAACTGATGCCACCAAAGCATTTTTATTGCAGTTTGCTGTGGGGATTTGTGGTCAGCCATTTGAATGCGAGCTGTCCTTGCTAAACTTACATGGACAAATATTTACCTGCAGCAGAGCACAGGCAACTGTAGCTGCAGGCTCCTCTTTATTTATAGCTCACTAGCACAGGCAACCTGCAGTCTGCCTGTCTTTGGTCACCAGCTCATATCTGAGGTTAACACACGAGTAAGCAGTAACTTCCTAAAGGCTAAACTGCATTTGCAGAAAAGATCACTTTATCCCAGTCACCGCTATGGACAGATATAAAGTAATCCCTACAGACATCTGAAGGCTAAGCCTGCTTATCTGATGGTGTGAGGTCAGAGGAGGGAGCGATAGGGCTATGTGTTTATAATAACAATCATGATTGCTTTGCAGAAAGACATCCCTCAAAGGGTTTCTTCAAAATCCTGTCAGGCCAAAATACAGACTCTTGAGAAAATTAGGGTTTTCGTAATATATCGTCTCCTATCAGGATACTTTCAATCACTGAAACACAAAATAGCTGTGAGATATTTCCTTAGAGAGCTCACGCTAATCAGATGTCATCTTGCAGGGTTAAGCTGATTAGTGCAATAGTTAGTAAGGAAACTCTCCCACCAGGCACAGTTAGTACCCGCTGGTAGCCGAGGTTTTACCTAGCCCCCGTGGCTGGGACCAAACTGCGGTGGACCCAGAGCCAAGCGTGGGCTGACAGGCCAGCCGGCACTCACGTCCAGTTGGCTGCTGCCTTCCTCAATTAAAGAGCTGGGTTATCCCTGCCTTCCCCTACATCAGGCCACCTGGCTCTCCGCAGAGGGAAGTGCCCACTGTCCCACTGTCAAATTTGGCTGACCTTGGCCAATGGGTTCCAGATTTGCTGGGGAACAACTGAAGGGGAAACAGATGGACAAACAGCATGAGAGCGTAAGCTTTGTTTCCTTAGAAAACCAAGCTAAACTGTCCTTCTTGCTGTAGAATAGCAAACAGGGACTTGCATGTGCACAGCAACTGCTTGCTACAGCCTGATGTCTCTTTTAGCTTCAAAGCCATGAAAGCCCTATGAAATATTGCCATACCTGCCACCCCTAGCTATTGCAACTGAACTGCTCTCTTCCACGAATTCTGGTCGCGTTGTCCAGAGCTCTGCTACAGGCCATATCTTGTGTGGTTGACCTCCTCCTCTTCTCCTTCCTCACCATCCTCAGTAGGTCTGATTCCAGCCTTGAAGATTACAGCCGCTCTGCTTCTCCATCATACTCTTAGAGAAGGTAATGCAGTTGTAGCTGGAATACAATTGTGGATTATGTTGTAGCCAAGCACTGCACACGTGTAACAAGCATCACAGGTTCTTCTTGATAATAAATATTGATAATGTATGTAATATGATAAATAATTATGCAATATTTATCCTGCAAAATGTCATAAAGAGAGGAATCCAAATTAATATCTCATTGACTCAAGGCAGCTTGGGCTTCCCTGGGGGTTTTAGCTCCTACCAGTCCCTAGACCATGCAGATTCACCAACAGCACCTGACCTTTGGAGCAGAGCATGTTGGTCAGTAAGGCAAGAGCTCTAGGTCGAGAAAGTTCCCAGGTTCACAGCAGTTTGTAAGATGAAGTGGACCCAGTGGGAGAGGAAAGGGGAGATGGGTCTATCTGTGGGTGATAGATGCTGGAAGAGAGAGGCAGTCAAGGTAGGCAGGGAGCACATTTTGGAGCAGGTTGATGGCCTCCCTTTCAAAAAAACCAGGCTCAGGCTTAAGAGTTATGAATTTCTGTACAACCTGTGTTACATCAAGGAATTCAGGTTTTAAGTGGGTCCTTTGAAACAGGTGCTTTCCTGGCTCCCTGTAACCAGTATCCTGGCTGCCTGGTCCCTGCAGTGACTAATACATGTACTTGGTCTGGAGTCTCTGTAAGTTCTCCCTGTCCCCCTTCCAGCCTTGGACAGAGTGAGTGTCGGTGGGCTAAGTGGAGGTGAGGAACTGGTGCACAGCAGCAAGTGGCTCATCCTCAGCAGAACAGACAGGAGCGGTCCTGTGATGAGTTGAAGGGATCTGGAAGCATCTGTGCATGTGGAAGCAATGCAAACTCTGGCATAACCCTGGACTATGTTATTCATCAGAAGTCACTTGATGGTGGGATTTGGCAACCAGCCAGTTCCATAGAGCATTTCCTTCTTACAGCCACCATTATTTCATCTTCCCTATAAACATCTGCAAATTATCCTCCTTCAAATCCTGCCTTTAAACTTCCTCTTTGAGAATTTATATGCTCACCTCACAGCCTCTGATGTGATCGTCCCTTATCTAATTCTCTTTTTTTTCTTCCGTTTGCTTCTCTCTCTGAAATAAAGGATGCTAGATCTCAACATGATTCTTGAACGCTGTTTACTCCCAATCTGTGTTGTTTCCATTTCTATGCCTGAAAATACAAGCTACTGTTGGAGCCTAGTCTGAAAGAAAATATCCCAGCATATGGTCGGCAAATGCAGCATGCTCAGTTCTTGTCTCTAAATCCTATTTTCCAGCGCTTCTTCAGGGAATGAACACCGATTAAATGTGCCAGTGTATTTCATTGCATGTGGAGGATCTGCAGATCATCCTTCATAAAAGTGGCAGCATGAAAAAGTAACTGAGTAACCAAGAGCAGTTTACTGTATGGTGCAAACTGCAATTACACTTTGAAATGGTTAAAACCCAGCTCTAGGTAAGAGATACCTCAGTGACTTCCGTATCCTTTAATCCCTTTGTGAACAGCAGTTGATGGCGTTTGGATAAACATCTGCTGTAAGTGTGAATGAGAGACATCAAATTAATATCTGAGTGCAAGACTTTTTCAGGGTTTCCCAAGATTTATGATGAAACACTCTCAGACTCCAAGCCCCCTCCCTCAGACATTGCTGCTGATGTGTTTCTTCAAGCCGACATTTATTTTCTCTCTGGACACTGAGTCTTGAGTTGGGATGATTTTCACTGGTACGACTGATGAGGTTATCAAGCCCCGTTCCCCAGGCCGCCAGCCGGATGAGACGCCTCAGAGGGCCTTGATGCAGCTCTTGAGCTGGCTCAAGTTGGCAGCCTCACGTTTTCATGGTGGGCAGGCACCAGTCCTGCTTTACAGCAACAAGGTTTGAACTGGCAACACAGGATCCACCTCACTAGCCCAACACTAGATATCAGGACCCCATAACCCAAGAAGCTGGAAATGTTTTGGGCTTTTTTCCAAGAAAGCTCAGGTTTTCACATTTTTACTTGATCCCAGGAGCTTCTTACTGCACAGAAAAAAAAAACCAAAACAAAACCCAAAAAACAAAAACCAAAACAAACAGTCCAAGGCTAACGTGAACCGATAGGTCTCCTTTTGTCCCTGCAAAATGCCACTCAATATTCTTCTGCCCCCTTGCCTAGAAAGCAAGCACTATGTTGTCCTTACAGATTATTTTTTTTGGCCACTGTGCCACAAGCAGGTTTGACGGGACTGGAGATTGCAGCCTTTTATTGGAAATCAAATGAAAAGCCCTGCCAAAGCCAGTAGTGACTAATCCACTCAAATAATTACTTATTGGACAGATGATGATTTTCAGAAGCAAATATTCCCTGTGAACCACTGTCACTGAAAATACTTTGCAAATTTGTCAGTGTGCCCTCCATGTAGGTCCCAGATTTCTTTGCTTCTTCCCTTTCCTATTCCAAACCAGTACCACTCAGTGTTTTTCAAAGAGCGTATTTTTAGCTCCTCTAAGAGGAAAAAAAGGGCTAATACTGTGAGATTTTTCCACTGTACAGGTAACAGAAATTATAGCGTGCAGCTGAGATTGCTCCCCTCAGATAGAACTGGCAATCATTCCCCACCAACATTTTCTGACAGTTAATTAAAAAATGCTTTCTCCCTGGAGGGCTGCCCACCAAGGCCTTTTGGCCCACATTTTCCAGGTGGTTTAGTTCCACTGGTGGGATCGCGATGGGGGCCACTGGCACGGATGCTGACTCCAGAATACATCAATCATGAGCTTGGGCTGAGAATCTTTCCCCACTCAAAGTGAATCAGGCTAGGAGTGAAAAAGAAAGGGGGAAGGTTACATCCACAATAAAAATCAGCATCTAAAGATCAAATCTCTGTCTCAGTGTCGGCACCAGGCTGAATTATCAAAGCTGAAATTATTTTCCGAGGCTAATTTTCCTTCCCTTGCTTGTGTTAGCAGATCCTGCCTAGCAACAGAGGTGACCTATCGAGGTTGATTCCAGCAGCGTTTCGCGTGGCTCTGTTTGCTCGCTGTCTGTAGCTCCTTCCCATCCAGACAGCTGAACGAGAATAGCCAGTTTCTTTTTCTCTTCTCATCGGTATTATCCTCCAATTGCTATGTGACAGCCTTGCTTTGTGGCATTTCAAGTTATAAACACTGTCAAGGAAGATTTAAATCCCCCAGAAAACAATTCATCTTTAAATAAAAGTAAGTATCTATGAATCACTCCTTTTAAAAATAAGCACTTATCAGAATTCACACTGTTTCAGGGTAGGAAAAGCTTCTGTTTGCCTCTAACAAAATCAGGGTAACTCCGTGACAGAAATGTCTGATTTTCTTAAGGTTTTCTTTCCTCAGCTTCAAGAAAGGATAAAGCCCAGACCACTATGGTACCAGACAGTCTCAGCTGTTTTCTCTGCTTCTCTCTTTCAAATCAGGGTGGTTTTAATCTAAGCTCTTAATTATAGACCCCATTCTAAAAACTGTTCCCTGCTAAAATAAGGTACCAATTATGCACAGTTATTCTGTGGTACGGGGGCATGCGGTGAGTTAATCAGTTCCCTCACATCTGGTATGGCCCCTACTGCCTTGCAAATCCCTGCCTGCAGACTACTCCCGCCTGGGAATAGATTAACCCCTTTCTTACTAGGATCTGAACTGGTCTAAAGGCTATATTCAAGTACATTCACGATTGCAACATGAAATGTTTTGCCTTCAGCTCCCAGGTCCCAGTGAGGGCCTCAGAGGGTAGGGTCAAGGCTGAAAATAGGAAAGATGTGGAAAATGTCCGTGAATGAAGGTTGGAATTGATTTCCTCAACGCCTGCCAAAGTGCAAGGCGACGTGCAGTGCAGGTCCCGAGAGCCTGCAGTCACAGCAAGGAGCTGGAGACAGGAGAAATAAACTGCACCTACTCCTCACATCTCTGCCTATGCTTCTTCTTTACTTTGAAGGGATGTTCATTCCTGACTTCTTTGCCTGGTTGTAACCCATTCCTTTACCTCCCTTTTGCTTTAATATATGAGCTTTTACGGAAAAAAAACCATTGAGATGGGATTCTGCCATCATCCAGATAACTAAGGGTGATTTGCTTGCAGGACCAAGAGCAAAGCCCTTGCATTCTGCCAGCCTTTTTCCTGGCGTAGACTCATTTGAGTGCCTTGTGGAGACCTCCTCTCCTGTTCGTCATAGCACAGATGGCCTCTTCTTCCCTTCCCAGCCACAGCTCAGTCTTGCTACGGCTCCAACAGTTACATGTGAAACTAACAGGAGAGTAACTTCAGGAAATTATTTCCTGTATTTGCCTTTCCACTTGTTATAAGCTGGTTTCTAGAAATGAGGAAAAAGACCAGTGTTAGTTGGAAAGCTGAGTCCTGCTCAGCTGGTAGGAAAGAATTCCTCGATGCTGTGGGTCTCAGTTTGTGAGCTGCTGTCATGAGCCAAAAATTGATTTCTAAACCACTCTGTCTCATGTTGAGTATTTATAATTCTACAATGCTGTCCTAGACAGGGGGGATTGCATAGCTTAGCCCAGACTTAAATGACTCCACAAAACACAAAGCAGTGGAGAACAAAGCACACCATGCACAGAGAGGAGGAACAATCTGTAAGAAACTCCCAAATGCTGGTTTGCTTGAAAATCATTGGGTTATGATATTACAGTGAGACATGCATAAAAGGCATCTTCTATAAGGTGGTCTCCTGACTAAACGTAGCACCTTACATTATTTTCAAATGGTTTACATACACGGTTATTTCAGCTCACTGTTTGCTCAGTTTGCTTACTTTAAGCAGTGGTGTCAAGACAAATTTCTCTAGGTTTCAATTTAATTTATGTTTCTCAGCTTTGTCCCAGCATTACCTGGATTTCTGTGTTCAACAGCTAACTCAGAGCTGGAGCTTGCCACTGCCTACATGCAAATGAAAGATCAGATTGTAGGTGTGGGCCAAAGAACTGAGAAACAGATAAAACAAACAAGCTGCGTAGCAGTAATTTAATAGCTAAGACGACGGCTAAGAATCATTTGCCCTCAAGTCTGATGAGTCAATGTAGACAAGAGCTATGCCACACAAAAGAAAACCTCCCAGGTTACCCAGAATAAAAACCCACTAATAATGAAGTCTTGATTAAATTAAATCGATCATTTAGCAACCATCTCTTGTTCGGTCCCAATTGTGTTTGCTGACGTTTTTCTCACGGGCGTACGCAGTGAGTCACTGCACACTAACCTCCCCCTGACCGAGATCCACCATGTTCATTTTTCAGCAGATAATGACACCTATTAGTAACCATGAGTTAGCACAGATGCAAGTATGTGGGCTGCCCGTGGACGGCTGTACAGCAATTTAACATGGCTTATGTATGCATCACTGTTCTAGAAGTTAGGGATGTAGGCAGGAGCATGATGCTTCATATGCTATCGATAGCCATTAATGGTGCCTTCAGAAACAGGGGAGGGGGGGTAATTAACAACCAGGGAAAACTCACCTGCCTGACACATGGTTCATCTCTGCTGTCAGTGACTTATCAGGTGCTGAACTGAGTTTGCCAGGGAAAGCTTTTCCTGGTGTTCCAGACAGATTTTGACCTATTTATTTTTAATCCATCTCTTGGCTCTGTCATTTTACTTTTCTGGCCCTAGTTCTGAGCTGTTCTATTTGTTTCATCAGCTCTCATTTTTTCATGTGTAAGCATCACTGGGTTTATCTTGTTTGCTTTCTACTGGGGGCAAGGAGTACTGCATTGATCTGTTCCTTTGGGAGCTACCCACAAGAAGCCTTCCAAACAGAAACACATTTGCTCAGGACTTGAGACTCATAGGGCCTACAGGAAAGATGCGGAAGGACTCTTTATCAGGGAGTGGAGCGATAGGACGAGGGGTAATGGTTTTAAACTGAAAGAGGGGAGATTTAGATTAGATACTAGGAAGAAATTATTTTCTGTGAGGGTGGTGAGGCACTGGAACAGGTTGCCCAGAGAAGCTGTGGATGCCCCATCCCTGGAAGTGTTCAGACCAGGCTGGATGGGGCTGTGAGCAACCTGGTATAGTGGGAGGTGTCCCTGCCCATGGCAGGCGGGTTGGAACTAGATGATCCTTAAGGTCTTTTCCAACCTGAACCATTCTGTGATTCTATGACTTACACGGCCTGGGAGAAGCCAGCTCCCTTTGCTCACAAGCGGTTACACTGTCTGCACACTGTGAGGTTCTGAGTTTGCTTCTCAGCTCGAGGTAGCAAGAAAAAAAAACAACTCAGACAAACCCCAAATCCCAGCAGGTTTGACTACTGGTTTTTTTTTTTCTGGCAGGGGAGAAAAAGTACAGAAGGGCTCTGAGATTACTACTGAATTGGTACTGGGGAGACAGGAAAATAATAAAACAGAGGTCAATCAAGTATCAAGTTTAAAAGCATCCTAGTCCTTGTGATATACTGCTTCTTGACTTACTTTGTTCTCAGCTATCTAAAATTGGATCTCCCCAAAGTGAACTGGAAACTGTCAAGAGTGTGCGGGTGATTTTTTGGGCAAATATCTGCAAGGAATTGGAATAAGATCAGACACATTTGCCTTGCTAACTGATCAGATTTGAACCTGAGATTCCACCAGACTGAGGTCAGTACATTTCCATGGAGAAAGGTCATACTAAATTATAATAGTTGAACTTTTAAAAAACAAGAATTTGGAAATTCCAACATAAGTACTGTACTGTGAGAAGTTCAAATTAAGCCGTTCCTATCATCCACTTCCTCAGCTAGTGGTGCCATTTTAACTCTGTAATATAGTCATGGCCCTGAGGGCACTAAAAGACCTTAATTGCAGCCTCACCTGCGGCCTCCACCCACACCCCCCTGCCCATGGGCTCCTGGGCTCCATTTAAGCTCTGGACTGAGCACTTGTTCAGTTCCTGCCTGAGCTGCGTTGCAGGTGGGCCTGTCTGCAGCCCTGCCTCTGGGATAGACCATGGATCTCCACTGTAGGTAGTTCTTCTCCTGGATGGTTCTAGCTTGCCTCCAGGCCTGGTTCTGTTTCTTTTTGTTCCTGCATGGACCCTGGACCTTGTTCATCACTTGCCACATCTGGGGCTGTTGATGGACCCTGCCACCAGCATTTGTCCCTGTTTGCTGTGTTTGGGTCTTGCGGGATTGTGTTCCATCAATAAGGCCACTGCTTGTGCTGGGATTGCCTTTGGCTCCTGGTTTGCCCGCCCTTTGGGAACAGCAGGCCATTGCTGTTCCCTGACAAATATTCTGGTGTTAAGCCTGCCCTCATTTAAGTTACTGGAAGAAGCAGTTCAGTTTAGCACCCTTTGCAAGGAGGTCCAGCTACTTGTTGCACTTTGTCTTTATCATGCACAGCTGTCTATGCATACTTGCAAAAATAGGTCCCATGAGGAATATGTCTACTTAGAGTTTGCAGCTCCTCCTTTTTATTTTAGGAATAGGTTTATATGGGTTCCTTCTGTTGTCTGCTACAGGTTTCTTCTCTATCTGCTCATTTCTCTGGAGTTTGCTTTTTGAATGCTGTGAATTAGTCAGTGGAGGTGGGGGGTGGCTGGTGGTGTAAGCAAGCATGGGCTAGGCATTCCTGTCATCTCTCCACATGGTGTGAGTTATGAGCCTGATGGTGTCCTAAACTCTACTAAACCACAGGGTGTGCTGGGACATGCAGAGGGACACATCTTCTCAGGGCTCCTTCAACCTGCTGAATTAGCCTTACTAACTGGCCTGTAAAGAAGTTATCTTGATAGCTCACCGGAGACCATACTAGCACAGCTGATGACAGAACAGCTTTTTCAATGTCAGCCCAACACACAGCTCTCCTGCTGATGGTAGCAGACTGTTTCCCAGCTTTGCAGTCCTTACAGCAGTATTTTTCCATTAAATTAAACCCTGTCTTGTTGTGCTGGTATCTTCTTATTGCTGTTATCTTCTCTTCATTGCTATATGATTAAAGTATCTGAATGCAAAGGGAGGAGGCACAACGCAACTTTGCAGGTATACTGTGTTCTTTCCTGTTCAGAACTTAGCGTGAGGTGGAGACTGTTTTTCACACTGTGTTTTTCAAGGGCTAAGATGTATCATTAGATTGGTTAGTTAGTTCAGTCTAACGAGTCTTTTCAAACCAGTCTAGATTTTAACAGGACACCTGTGAAGGTACATTTGCTTTTCGCTGGTTAGAGATTCATGAAGGGATGATCACTTCACACAGCCTCCCACGTTCCAGTCTGAGGCTGGACTATGAGCTAAGTCCCTGTTGCTTAAGTCTCTCTGAAATGAATGGGAGTGAGGCACCTACATGATGCCTTTTAAAAATCTGTCTAAACACTGTAATAATAATAATTATCTGCCACATTAGCAGATGCCTAGGAGCTTGACTAATAATGATGCAACCACGGTAATGATGGAATACTCTTCTGTGCTTTATTGGCAAATTACGGGTTTTGTTTGCTTTGTTCCTGCTTTGTGCCCCCTCAAAACACATAGAATGTCCGACTCTTTCCCTTAAAGCCTTTCTCTTCCAGCACCTAGACTGCCGAGTCCTCCATCCTGTGCTCTGTTGGATGTACACATCCCATATCAAGTTGTCGTTGCTGCGGCTCAGCTCCCTGCCGAGGTACTGTTGATGCCCTGTTGCCTGCCTGTGATATACTTGTTGATGCATAATCATCTGTGAAGGCAACTATCCACCTTGTGCCATGTCTTGCAAATCTAGGAAGAAAGCTTGCTCACCTCTGCCAAATGTGAGCAATCTGTGTGTGTAGTTCCACTGAAATAAGAAAACTGAATCGGGCATGGTGTGTGTTGCTTACATGCATGCTGTACTGAAGTTTTGTGAGTCCATCTGAGTTTGAACCTGTAGTATTCTTTAATCATCTTGTTTTCACCTTTTTCACTGGCTTATGAGTGACTGAAGCTACCTTTACTAGCAAGTCCCTTGCTTGTCTAACTTGGAGCCTGTCCTGTGTAAGGCAAATCACATGTGCTGAATGCTGAATAATTATATTTGCCATATAAGCAACTGACTACATGAAAGCCCCCAGGCACTCTTCCCTTGGGCTCTCAGCCAAACCGGAGCCTGGAGAGCACAACAAAAAGACTCTGTGCCTTGCTCTTCTGGCCTAACCTTGCCGTTCCCTCTCTGGCAGGACCAGGGGCTCCCGATCATTCCTTTGCCTCTCTTGTATTCTTAATGTTATCTCTGCAGCAAGAATGGCACTGCTTACTCAGCTTAGCGAAGTACTTTAAAATCTTTGTGTGCATGATACTGTGTAAGTACAAAGCCTCATCACTATACCTTCAGATGGAAGACCTGCAGATAGCTTCCAGCTTGTTGTTACTATTGTACCTGGAAAGGAAAGAAATGCTTTCTCACTTCTGTGGTGGTCTCAGTAATGCTCTGGAAAAAAATCATGCATCATCTCTCCTGCTTTGTCCCAGAGGTAAAGACATTATTGTTTAGTCAGCTGTACAGCTTGTCTCTGAGTTGACAGCCCCCTGGCAGACCTCTGAAGCATTCGCAGAAGGGGAGCTAGGCATTTTCTGTTTCATCAGGTGCAGGCTTCTCTCACAAGCTTCACTTGTTGAAACACATTGTTCCTTAAGGGAGGTGGTACCACCCACATGTCATTGCTGCTGGACAGAAACCATATCTGAAGTCTGCCTTCTCAAGGTTTCTCTATCCTGGAGACTGGTTTTAAACACGGACACATACCTGCTGAGCTCTCCTCCCAGTCTTATGTGTACTCTGCCTTCACAGGAGTGTTTGACTACAACCAAGTATTATTAGGTTGTCAAGAAGATCACAAAACAAGCCTCTCCCCCACCATTTCGGTGGTATGGATGAAGCTACTTATTGGGAAGGCTTCCATGTCCTGTTCCTTTCCCTTGCGTGTCCCATCTCACCTTTTTATGTGGGCCACTTGTTTCTTCTCCCAGGCTTCGCTTGCCTTTTCCTCTGTGCTCCCTCTGAATTTAGCATCTCTGGTACATGTCTTTGGGTAGATATCTGTGAACAAAAGAGAGTAGTAAGGCTAGCTCTTTTCCTTTAAATAGGCTCACCTTTGACACCCGAAAGTGTGCCTCCTGAGCAGGGGGTTGTACTGTTAAAAGACTGATAGCAATATTGAATCAGTTCTAAGACCTTAAAGGAAATGCTGTGTTGACTGTAGGTGGGAAATCCCACCCATAGCTCTAGGAACAGCAAATGAAAAAGACTGACAATGCTTCAAAGATTATTTTTTTTTTCCTCACCCCTGACTGTCAAGTGACAATTGTAATGGACCAGTTCCATCTCCTGATAACTTTCTTTTTGGTTGCACTTATGGGAATTAATCTAGGCCTCAGGCATGTATGTGTGTATATATTCCCAAGCTAGTAGATTCCTCTGATTATATAAAAAAAATGGCAATCCACCGTAGCATTTAAAGTGTCCTATTCTGTATGTGCTCTGAATATCTGTGTGTGGGGCCCTTTCTAGCCCAATCTGTCTTTGTTCTCATCCAGTGCTCACAAACAATAGGGACAGCCCAGACTCTTTGATGAAGTCCACGTGCATTGGAGTAGCTGCTCTTCCCAAAATGTTTATCTCCTCTCCTGGTAGACAGCTGTTGTGATGGTTTTTGTGCCGAAGGAATCGTTCCAGCTTTACCTCCTCAGCTGAGGATGAAGTCTCACTTGAAATCACCTACTGTAAAATACAGAGGAGTTGGCAGATGGATCATGGCTTGCCCTGTTCAGCTGGGTCAATGGAGCACCCCCCCATTGCATCTTCTTTCCATGCACGTATGTGTGCATCAGACCAAGACTTTGTGTGGAGGAAGTGGCATAATCAGATGGCTGTCATCCATGTGCTGGACACCCGATAAAATCTTCCCCCAAGTAAAAGACCGGTAACTCATATGATCTTGCAAAGCATTGCCACTGTACAGTGACTTCCGAGACAGCGGCAGAGGAAAGCACAAGCACGCAGCTATCATACAGGTAGCCTGTCCTCCAAGTCTCTCATGATCTTCTGAGCTGGGTCAGGTTTCTAAACGTTTTCCAGGAATAAGGGATGGAGTGACCCTGTCCCTTGGCAAGATGAGGTGGTTATGGGAGCCTGTATACAGAAAGAATAATAATCAGCCTGACCCTTTGTATGAGACCACAACCTGAGAGCTCTCCTTATTTCAGTAATCATCCTCCACAGTGGAAGACTAAAAAAAGGCGGCCTAACAATGCAAAAAACCTGCAAGATCATTGTCCCATCTTTGATATGTTTGTATCACCACCCATCCTACTTAGCATCCTTGCTTTCTTTGCTAGGGAGCAGCAGTGTCCCACTTACTGCAATAGTGACTGGCTTCAGGGTGATTTGTGTCCCTCTGCCAGCCTCCCTGAACTGTGGCGTTTGCAATGATGACTCTTTGTTTCCGCGGAAGAGCGTTATGCATTCCCTGGTATCAGGCCTGCTTACTGTCTCCGTTCCTGACATCTTAATAATCACATATAAATTCTGAGTCCCTCTTTGGACATTAAGTTCATTCTTTTATATGGCTCCTGGGTGTTTGGGGATTTTTGCACTTAAACACCTTTTAAAATCTGCCAACAGCTACTAGGTATGGTGACAGGGTAATGAGACCAGCTTTGCCGTTATGGAGAGGGCATGGAGGGACCTTTTCATCACTGATCTTCATTTTCTGATCTTGAGATTAACTGTATAAGTAATTTCCCGTTGCAAAACACAGCCATCTGAAAAAGTATCTGTAAATGGCACTTGTGCCCATGTCAGCTTTCAGGTAAGCCAAAAGCAATAGCTGTCAGCTTGTGAGGGGAAAATGAAAGGTAATTAAGGGTTTTTTTGTGTGTCAGTAGCCTTACTCTATGAGAATGAAGCTGCAGGCTGTACCATCACTGCTGAAAAACCGAGGCTATCGGTAGCCACTGTCAAATAACAAGAGCAGCTAGTGGGATGAACCCAGCCTTTGATGCGCGGCAAAGCTGAGAAGACACAGAGCGGGCATCTAGGAGTCAAGCTGCCTCTCAGAGAGACCACAGCCCGTAAGTCTGGCTCTGTATTTCAGCTGCCTGTTCTCTGCTGCCAGAATTCCTGAGCATGGGAGAAACAGCAATGGAGAATCCCACTAGGTCATTGTCCCACCTCAGGCACACCTGGTTGAGTAGGCTCAGCTTTGCTATGCAGGAATCTACAACTGTACTGGAAAATTAATAGTGGTTCTGGAGACTGAGTAGGAGTAAAAACCACTAAGCTGTAACATTTTCTCTTTAAAGAGAGAAAATCTGCATAAGCAGCCCCCAAGCCCTGACACTAATTCAATGGGACGTACGCAGGTCCTGCTGAATTCCACTGAAGTTTTGTCAGAGGTTTTAATTAGATCAATGTGTTGGTGTCTGAGTTTCACTGCACAATTCTTTCTGAGATCGTGGTTAATTCCTCAGTCACCTAATTTTCTCTGAAATGCTTCCTAGTGTTGCTCACAGTGCTGGAAAATGGATTTAGATGGGACAAATATTAAAGGTGGGCCTTACTGTTGGGTGCAGGCATCTCCCCTCTCTCTCGTTCATTAGGTTCCAGACCTAACACAGCCTCTTCTGATCAGTAGTGCTGTGGTGAGGACTGGCTCCTCCAGAGTCATTTGAGCTATCATGATATGATTCTGATATTCATATATATATGATATATATCTGATGATATTGGAGCTGGCGGAAGTCATTGCTGGGCCGCTCTCCATCATCTTTGAAAAGTCCTGGAGAACAGGCGAGGTGCCTGCGGACTGGAGGAAAGCCAATGTCACTCCAGTCTTCAAGAAAGGCAAGAAGGAGGAGCCGGGGAACTACAGGCCGGTCAGCCTCACCTCCATCCCTGGAAAGATGATGGAACAGCTCGTTCTGGGTGTCATCTCAAGGCGCGTGGAGGAAAGGAAAGCTATCAGAAGTACTCAGCATGGATTCACCAGGGGGAAATCATGTCTGACTAACCTGATAGCCTTCTACGATGGCATGACTAGATGGATAGATGAGGGGAGGGCGGTAGATGTGGTCTACCTTGACTTAAGCAAGGCGTTTGACACGGTCTCCCACAGCATCCTCATAGGGAAGCTTAGGAAGTGTGGGTTAGATGAATGGACAGTGGGGTGGATAGAAAACTGGTTGAAAGATAGAGCTCAGAGGGTTGTGATTAGGGGCACAGAGTCTAGTTGGAGACCAGTGACGAGTGGTGTTCCCCAGGGGTCAGTACTGGGTCCAGTCCTGTTCAACATATTCATCAATGACCTGGATGAGGGGATAGAGTGCACCCTCAGCAAGTTTGCTGATGACACCAAGCTGGGTGGGGTGGCTGACACACCGGAAGGCTGTGCCGCCATACAGAGAGACCTGGACAGGTTGGAGATCTGGGCAGAGAGAAACCTTATGAAGTTCAACAAGGGCAAGTGTAGGGTGCTGCACCTGGGGAGGAACAACCCCATGCACCAGTACAGGTTGGGTGCTGACCTGCTGGAGAGCAGCTCCGTGGAAAGAGACCTGGGAGTCCTGGTGGACAACAGGATGACCATGAGTCAGCAATGTGCCCTTGTGGCCAAGAAGGCCAATGGCATCCTGGGGTGCATCAAGAGGAGCGTGGCCAGCAGGTCAAGGGAGGTCATCCTCCCCCTCTACTCTGCCTTGGTGAGACCGCACCTGGAGTACTGTGTCCAGTTCTGGGCTCCCCGGTTCAAGAGGGACAGGGAACTGCTGGAAAGGGTGCAGCGGAGGGCTACGAGGATGATTAGGGGACTGGAACACCTCTCTTATGAGGAAAGGCTGAGGGATTTGGGTCTCTTCAGTCTGGAAAAAAGACGTCTGAGGGGTGACCTTATCAACACTTATAAATACTTAAAGGGTGGGTGTCAGGACGATGGGGCGAGGCTCTTTTCAGTGGTGCCCGGGGACAGGACAAGAGGCAATGGGCACAAACTGGAACATAGGAAGTTCCACCTAAACATGAGGAGGAACTTCTTTACCCTGAGGGTGGCAGAGCACTGGAACAGGCTGCCCAGAGAGGTGGTGGAGTCTCCATCTCTGGAGACATTCAAAACCCACCTGGACATGTTCCTGTGTAACCTGCTCTAGGTGACCCTGCTCTGGCAGGGGGGTTGGACTAGATGATCTCCAGAGGTCCCTTCCAACCCTATGATTCTATGATTCTATGATTCTATGATTCTATGAATCAGCTGTGGAAAAGGCCCAGGGTCTTCACAAATCCTGGCACAAGAAGTAAAGGAACAAACTGCTGACTGCACTGCATTTCCCTATGTCAGAGGAGGATTAATTAATGTTTTCAAGCTGCTTTGAAAATTAAAAGTGCCATGTGGTACAATATTGCTCTTCCTGTTTTTCACCCTGTAGCTGATATGTAACATGTCCCTTACAAACTAATTGGAAATTGCTTTTGGTATTTTTGGTGGTTTTGAGCGGAGCTGCTACTGCCTGCTGCTTCGTTCTAATAAATGTGCCCTACCTCACCCTCCCCTGTCCCCCTTCTCTAAGCTCCTCTGCAAGAGAAATAAAAACATCAGTCCCTGGCACCATCTGTCAAGCACAGGCTAATCCATTCTCTGCTTGTCTCATGGTCAATTTGGTTTCTTTCTGATTGGTACAGCTACCCTCCCTATTGTTGAGAATGTAATACTATTCATAGGTTTGGGCTTTGTTTTATTTTCATGGTAATATTATTATGATGATTGCAATGTTCAGACATACATCCCCTCCATATGCCCAGACTGGAGAAGAGTACTTAAGCAAACATGCAACCATGCAGTAAAGCAGGTAGCATTGCTCTCCCCATTTTACAGAGGGAAAACAAGGCAAAAAGAACTGACTTGCCCAGGGATGGAGGGATGCCTCAGCAGCAGAGCTAAGCAAAGAGCTCACAGGTCCCTGGATAAGACCCAGTCACTGATGCCGATTAAAGCACCATTAGTTTGCCTCTCTTTTTCCTCTTGTTTTGGCTTTGTTTACAGTGATCTCTATGGGAGCTTTGCAAAGATGATTAAAATGTGGACCTTCACATAGCTCCTGTGACGAGACTGAGCAGATCCACCAGGGACAAAGCTCACAGTTATTCAGTGAGGCACAACAGCAGATTGGGTCAATCTGTTGGCAAACAGGGCATGTTAGACCAGTTATTTCCTCCATTTGCTGGTGTTAAATGGAACCCCAGGCATAGCCTTTATGGTTTCCTTCCACTATTCCTAGTACTTCTGTTGTCCCCCTGCCATTAACTAAGAGGTTATTGCTGTCTGACAGACTGCTCCAATGCTTTTTGCTTCCTTTGCATGATCTAAAGAGAGGGTGAAGACAGGTCAATGAGAAATGTCAATGCTCAGCTCTGTTCAGGATCAAGCCAGAGCTGACCATACTGAAGAGATGCAATTTTTTCGAGGTCTGCCCAAAGCAAACAGCAGCTCTTAACATATCGATGTTGAGCCACCCCTGACTGCCTACCCTCATGCAGGCAGTTGTGTCCCCCTCTACCTACCTATTTCTAACAGTCAAAAAAAGAACCCATGCAAGAAGACACAAGCTGAAGAACAGCTGAGCATGTAAGTACGTGCTGCCTGCCGTACGTTCACAGAGATGTCCCTTTGCCTTTGATATGAGATGACAGAAGAGTCCTGCCGAGTCATTCCTTCCTGCAATTACCGCAGCTCCTCTGATGATACCACACAGATAGACCCAGGAAATCACTGTACATGAAAAATACACTCTCTACCATGGAGGTGATATTATTAGAACAGAAATCCTTAAATTGGCATGGCTTGCCCCATAGAAGGAAAACCCCACCCCTGTTCATGTCTTTTTCATAACCAACAGCTCAAAAGGATTTTTTTCCATTGTATTTTGGCCAGGACTACTGTTTATTTGCCAAGGATGCAACCTGTGTGCGAGCACTGAGCCATTAAAACTGGCAGGGAATCAACAATGCTTGCAACCAATGGCCAAGAAGGGCCACAAACACTTTTACCTCTTTCTTCCCCAATCTTTCAACTCTGCCACGGGCAACGTTTAAGGTATCCACGCAGGTTTCAACTTGAGCGGCCTGAAACATGGGTCAGTCACAGCTTCACGGAGCTGGGGATGTAGCTGACGGACATCTCAGCGCCTTTTCCCTCCTCAAACCCTCACAGGGTCTGCGGCACTGGTGAAGCTCACCGCCAGGGCAGGCCGAGTCCCTGGGGAGAGAGCAGGCCTGGGAGCTTCTGAGAGGCGGGGAGGGGGTCTGGCAGGCAGATGCGGGCAGCGGAGGGCACCGGGCCGGGGAGCGGCGGCTGTACAAAAGGGTACTTGACAGACAAGGAACGACAGAGCGCTGCCACCCGTCTCCGCAACGCTGAGAACCGCACCCTGACCCGCCGCCGCTGCGGCGGGCGCGCCCGTGAGGCGACCGCGGGCGGGGCGTGAGGCGGCGGGGGCGGAGCCTCGGCAGCGCTGATTGACGTGCGACAGGGGCGGGGCCTCGAGGGGGCGGAGCCGCGCCGCCGAGCCGGAGCGTCGGGGCTGTGGAGGGCGGGGGGAAGGCACCGGGCACGGAGCCGCCGCCGCTGCCAGCGCTCCCCTGCGCCAGGTAACCGGGCGGGGGGCCGCGCCGCGCCCCGCAATGTCCAGGGAGGCCGGGGCGGGTCGCCGGCGGCTGGGGAGGGTGGTGGCTGTCGCCGCTCCGGGCCGCAGCACCGTGTCTCTCGGGCCGCGGCGGAACCCCGGGCGAGCCGCTTCGGCCCCGGCGACGCGGAGGGGGGAAGCGCCGGCCCTGCTTGCCCCGCTGCGGCCCGGCGCCGCGACAAAGCGCCGGCCTCCCCCGCCACCCCACCCCGTCCTCTCCTCCGTCAGCGTCTCCCAGCGCCGCCCAGCCTTCCTGCCCGGCCCTCCGCCCAGGGCCGGCACCGAGCACCCCCTCCTCGTCGCGGCCACAACTTCCTCCCCCGGCCCGGCACCGCCGCCGGCGGTTCCCCTCCCCGGCGGGGCGGTGGCAACTTTTCGAGTCGGTTCCTGTGTGGGGCCCCGGGTGTGTGTGGTGGGGGACAAGGAGCCGTGCCTGGCCCACCCCCCCACCCCGCGTCGTGTCTCCACACACCGCACGAACGGGATGGGGGGGTTAGCCGTGAGTGGGGACGGCAGGGCCGCTCGGGGGAGCGGTGGTCGGCCCAGGTGCCCCTCACGGCGGCGGCGGTGGTGGCGGCGGCGGGGCCTCCCGTCAGCTGTTTCCTCCTGTTTGTTGTCAAGTTGCCTGCGCTGCCGGCAGCGCCCGGCGGCGGCGCCGGGGGCCGAGCCCGGCGGCGGTTGGCTGCGCGCGCCCCCGTGACGGCGCTCAGCTGGGGCCCGCCCCCGCGCGGGGCTTTGTGTGGAGCGGCGGCGGCGGCGCGGGGGCAACGGCCGCGGCGCGCGCCGCCCCACCGCGCACGCGTGGGGTGGGGGATCGCCGCCCCCCGCCCCTTCCCTCAGCGTGATTAAGGGGGTCCCGGGCCGTGGCGGCTGCCGGCGCTCGGGGGATCGATCACCTCGCCTCCGTGGGTCCCGGCTGTCCGTGTCCCGTTCCCTTCCCCCCCCCCCCCCCCCCCCCCCCCCCCCGGTCGCCAGCCCCAAAGACTCGCCCGCCGCCGAAGCAGCCCCGAGTGCACCCCCCCCACCCCGTGTCCCGGGCCGGTGGGTGTCTCTGAGGGGAGGCCGGGTGTCCGGAGCGCAGCGATGGGGGTTGTTTGCTGATGGAGGCTGTGCTGGCGGCTCTCTCAGCAATTCAGCCGGCTTCGCCTGTCAGCTCGCAGGTCGTGTTTTGCCCGTGGAAGTATGGATTCCCGGGGAACCGAAATAATTTGGCAAGCGCTTTTTTTTCTGCTCTGGAAAAGGTTCTAGTCAAAGCAAAAAGGAATGCAGACTGTCATCTGTCTGTTCATTTGTGACTCTGTGTGCAGACCTCGGCCATACTGTGCCAGCAGATACAGATTAGATTAATCCAACGTGCTTATTTCAGAGTAAAAGCTGTGTTTTGGACTAATATAACTTAATAAATTATTTTTCTTTATCCTCTTTAAACAGTTAACACTGTGTTAGGGTTAGACTGAGGGAGTAACAGAGCAAGTACGAAAGTCCTGTGAGAGGGAAGCACAGGCCACGGATCTTCTCAAAGTGGTAGGTGTCACAGGGCAACTCTTGATGCCAACAACTAATGGCAATAGATTAACTGTTAGCGTAACTCATGCTCGTGACTGATGGTAGAAAGTGAGGGGAGCTTGCTCTGAGGTTGTACAGATTCCCTCATGCAGCTGGTTCAGCTGTAGAGCTATATAGCTCTCTATATATAGAGAGAGCTATACAGCTCTATATATAGCTACATAACAGCTATGTATAAACCTGTTATCTATAGACTCGTTCCAGATAGCTGAACTCAAGTAATGTTTGTGACAAACGGAACTGTCCATTTTTAAGTGTTACTCTCTTTTTCTAATGTTAGTCTTTAGAAATATTATTTGGAGGCATCTGTCATCTGCTGCTTTCACTTCCGTAGTTATGGAAGTACTTAACTTACAGAATGGAGATCTAATTGTTTATATATAGATTTTAATAATAATGATGAGTGAGTTTCAGATGTGGCTGCCAAGTGTGTGAGGACAAAAGAAATTGCACCTCATAGCCCAGTAGAGAAGATAACAAGAACAGATGAGATTTGTTACTTGTCATCTGACAGACCGAGAGTTGTACACAAGCACACAAGTTATGTATATATTTTTATATATATATATTTAGAATTCCCTCTGCTGGTAGTCATCACAAGCTTGAAGTTATGTTGTCCAAGTTAGGTCATTGGTTCATGTTTGTTTACTATCATTTGACCTATGTTGAAATCTTGAGTTGCTCAGCTCTTGCCTAAATACGTAATTCCCTTAAGCAAGATTTAATTTAAATATATCTTGTTAAGTGTGTAGAGGGAGTGCCTGTACACTGTGGATGTTTGGTAGCAAGGCTCTCTAATTTTGGAGCCTTTACCTGCATTTAGGAGTTTCCTAGTTAATATAAAAATTTCTTGGTGAGATGCCCTAAGCGTATTAGCACCCTTTCTGCCAGGTGGAGGTACTTTGTATGGAAGTTTGGATTATCATTGTCTTTTCACCATTTCTTTAAAGTTTATTTATTATTTTTATTATGTCTCATGAAATCAATGGTGCCTTCAGGTAAAGATTTGTATCACTTCAGCACTAAAATTAATGAAAACCTGAATGAAAATCTGAATTAGTTTAGCTTTCTGGAAGTTGCAGAATGGATTAATAGGCAAAAGTTTTCTCATCTTAATTAGTGTAAGAATAAATTTATTACAAAACCAGGAAATACAGCTTTCTTAAAAACATTTGAGGAGTTAAGAGAGAAAAAGGTGATCCTTTTCCTCCCTTAGGTAAGGGAAAGGGGAGGCGGGAAGGGAAGGAGCAAAAGGAAGGGGAGAAAAGAAACAGACACACAGGAATATTTGCTGCTTCCGGATTCTTTGTGTAGTAGCGTGAAAGAGTTAATTTGAGTTTGATACCATTTGTAAGCTAATACTTTTGAATGTTATCTAGCAGGAGTATTGTGAGGGTGTAAGTTACTGTGTGGGAGACGCTGCGATATGGGGGCTGTATTAGAAACAAGCACCCATCTGTATGGCTCTGCTCTCTGTAAACTTGAAACAAACTACCCTGTATTATTGCATACACCAATATAATGTTCTGTTAATGTATTTAAATGCCAGTATCCCAATGTGACGTTCTCACCTTACCTGGAAATAAAGCCAGTTTGCAATAGAAAATTAATACTACTGTAACTTGCAATAGAAAATTAGACCAGTGTAACTTCTAAAAATGCAGTTTCATCCTGTGAGGCAGCTTGTTCTAGACTGGTGCTGTGCGCTGCATCTGGGCACAGCTTTCATCACTTTGCCAAAGCCTCTTCAGTCATTTGACTGTATTAACTTCTTTGTACAGTTTGCTACAGTATCTGGATGGTTCTAATGAGCATAGCATACTGTTACAGTTCACTTTCTTTCCTCACATTTGGCTACGTGTGGTGCTTTCTGATAACGAATTGTACATACAGGCAGAGGCCAGAGGCTGGGCCCTGCTTACTTCAACAGTCGCAGAAGTCAGTGGCAGACGGTTGAATCTCAGACCTCCTAAGAGACTGACCGCGTGTATATTTTCAGATGCACCCCCACTTGTGAGCAGCAGAAACCTGGGAAGGTAAGAAGCAAGTTTTATTTTTTTTGCTTACCCAGTGATTCTTTAACGTGTCGTCTTGTGTAGCTGTGCTAAGTATTTTTTTCCCTCTTTTGTCCATCTCTAAGATGAGAAGAGGAAGCTTAAGCTGGGCTCCTGAGATGTGAAGATGAAGTTTAAGCCTGGTTCCAGAGTAAGTACATCTTAAGAATGTCCTATTCTGCCTAGGGAAATGCACGGCCCTTTTTCAAGGGGGAGAGAGTGCATGTTGGCTCACCGTACAAAGGAAAATGTTTTTAGTCAGTGAAATGGCAAAAGAGAGGCTGTCATAGTTTTTTATCCTTTAACTAGCAGCTGTTTTCTGTTGTAGATCTGAGATGCAGTAGATGGTGCTGAAGCAACACTGAGGCTCCTGAAATATCCACAGTCCAGTGTGTATATAAAAAGTGCCTGCTGGCTCTCCCAAACGCTGATGGTCCTGTGTCTTCAAGAGATGCACTCTGGGACAAGAAAATACTGACTGTTAGTTTTAAAAGTGTTAATAAATAACTCTCTGTGTTACTTTTTTGTTCTTTATTGCTTGTGAAGGTAGGCAGATTAGGTAGTACAGATACCAAGCATGTAGTGCTTCAGGTGGTTTCAGCTATGTGTGCAGATAATGGTCAGATTTAAGCTGTTGAATGTCAGCTCTTTGACAGCTGTTGCTCAGTGTTGCCAAAATCAACACTGAAAGACAGGTGGAAGTTTGGGAGCACACTGCTCTAGGAATGCACGTTATAGCACACAGCCACGGTACTTGTGTTTCCCGTCTGTCCATGCACTCACTGGGAGAAGCATGCAGGCAGGAAATGTTTCACAGGATGACTAAGAAAGTTGTATGAAGGTTTGTACTGTCAAAATAATGCACTGTCAGCAAGCCTTACTAGCTAGTAATGGTAAGAGCTATCATTGACTGTTCTGCTGAAGGTCGTCTCAAGAATGCAGGTTGATAGTGGTGATCCGGATGCCAACTAAATAACAGAGGCATCATCTCTTAGTTCATAGAAGTACCTGTCTCTTTGACCTGTGTAGATTTGACAAGTGGTAAATACTTTATATCCCATTAATGAAGGTAAATAAGTCTGCCTTTTTTACATTGGAGCCATTAATTTAATATTATGACTTGTGTTTGGTAGTTTGCCTGGGGGCAGGATCGCCAGGACTCATCACTGACACGTATCCAACAAAGACTGCTTAGCTGATTTTAAAGGTGAAATCGTGGGCCAAAAAAAATCTCTGTTCTTTCCTCAGCATTTGGTTTTGTGAATAACTAAGATTCCTGTCCACTGCTTCTGAAAATTCTGCTAGTAGCGTGCTGGAATTGGTGTGATATGGTAGTGTCAGTTTCTGGGGTTGTGAATAGTGATAGGGAACTTGACTGGCTCTCTGAACCAATGGAAATTATTTTCACTGTTCTCTGCAAATGTAGAGAGTGAATGAATGGGTAAGTGCACCTCTTGCATTTTCCTCCCCCTAATTGGAGGATCTTAGGCTTTAGAAATGCTTTAATATTTCACAATTCTTTAACTTCTCTTCATTTGAGAGCGCCCTCCCACTGCCTGTAAAAGCTGCCTATAAGTGGCTTTTTTCAGATCATTTATGTATGTGTGAACATAAATAGACGCCCACTCCTTTTACATGGGAAGTGAAAACTATAGGAAAAAAAAAATTACACAGTTATCTTGGGTGACTTTGTACACACCACTTTGGTATGTAAGGGATATGAGCAATGGAAAATTGTTTTCCCTTGTTCTGTTGTGCTTCTGGGTACAATGAGTATACCCTACAGGATTCAGGATCCTTCTATAAGGAGAGAACAGTCTTTATCCACAGCAAGTACCTTCTGAATTGGTCTTATAAGTGAATACTATGTTTTTAGCTTGGGGGGGGTGGAAGAGGAGGGGAGTGTGTGAAGTGGTCCCAAGATGAAATTAACTTCTCTACCTTATATGAGAGGAAAAAGCAAAAGTTCAGTGTTAGGTTATTTAGAAAATTCATGATCAAATGTGGCATTTGAAAGCTGCCTTACCAGCAGTCATTTTGTAACTTTTTTCCTACTTTTTACTACTGTGAGCAGTAATATAAAGACTAATGTAAGGTTTTACAGCACTTCATCCGGACCCTTATGGGTCCATTGAAATCCTGTAGCAATCAAAACTGAGAGCTAATGACAGTTGTAGGCTGCTGTCTATTTTAAATGAAATCTATCAGGGGCAGTTAAGCATAGAGGTTATTTTAAACTATTAGACATTCTAGTAGGATTACATTATTTTAGCAGTTTCTTAAAAAAACATACTTGAAATCTAGACTATTTTGATAGTTATAATGCAGATTGTAGAATTTAATTTTCTAAATTTTTAAATGTGTATTTATTTGTTTCAAGAATATGTGTTTTCTTAAGCGCTGTATTCTGAAGAAAATCATTCCGGTACTAGTTGGTTTATTAGATTCTGCTGTAACTTTAGTCTGAATTCTCACAGCTTTATGCTACCATCAAATGAATCTCGCTTTGTCTTTCCCTTGGGAACCACGTCTTATTGGTAGTTTCTTTCTCGTTTAGACACTTGATGAGGTTACTTTCAGCTTTTTGGGGTGATATAAGTAAATGAAAATTTTGGGCCTTGTATTTTAGGCAGGTTTTTCAGCCTTAAGTCTTTGAACATATTTCTTTGTGCATTTTTTGGTGTTCAGTATCTTCAGGACTCAACACTTCAATCCATGCATAATGCCATATCCAGAAGTAATACGTTTGTACGTTGCTTTGACTTCTACCTTGCTTCTAAGAATTACGGTCGTGCTTTCATCTAAAGTATTTAAATTTTGGCTTTAGTGACTTTGGGTTACTGCTTTTCTGGATGCAGTAACGTGAATTATGTATTTAGATAGGTGAGGTATTTGCATTTTAAGTGTTCAGATGCATATTTTTCAAAGTGGCATACTTTGCACAGTTAGTCTGTGTAATGGATCTGTGCTTGTCACTTATCAAGCTTAGTGTTTGTGTTGCTCTTGGTAAGAGGGACCTCTTTTGATTTGTTTTATGTTAGCTTCTAAAAATACTGGCAGGGGGAGCATTGTGTTTACCCTGAAAGAATATTTTACATCCCTTTGGATGTTGATTCCACATTTATAGTAACTTATGATCGGTTAATTGTTTTTAATCCACAATACAATCAACACAAAAATAACATTATCCAAAATTAGTAAGGATGGCATGTGGAGCTAGGCCAACTGCCTTATGGGCATATCTGTCACAATTGCTTTTATTGCTTGTATTTGTGGTTTCTTCTGGTTGGAGACTTTGACTGATACTTGTTTATTCACACTTACTGTTTGTTGATTTTCCTTCATGCTGTCACTATGCACGTTTTGATTTTTTTTTTCCTCTTGCCCTCACTTGCTAGGAAATATAGAGGCATATTAGAAAGGTATAATGCTTAGAGAAATGGATGGAAAATGCTTCCTGTTATTTTGATTGGAGTCACACCCCTACACTCAGCTAAGTCTTTGACATATTTTTGTCGAACTCAACACCTGTGTTATTTATCCTTTCAAGAAGAGAAAGGGGTATTATACCACCTTTAACAGAAGGAGTCATTCCAGTGCTTTGAATTTTTATGTATCCTTCAGATGGGATACAATAGTGATTAGAAAAACCTAAATGTAAGGAACTTGGATAAAATCACTCTGTTCAATACTAGGAACGCTTTTTATTGCCACACATTGAAAGAAAACAAAGTGGTGAAATAGTTGAAAAAAAAATCAGGATGACTTATGATTTTTACATGTAAAAATGGTGTTTAAAATTTTGTGTGTGCTTTGTGCATGTCAGAGTAAGCTTTAAGAAACTGATCCCCTAAAACGTGAAATTGGTTTAATTTGGGTATTTGCGCTTTTTAAAGGCGTTTGACATATAATATTCAACTTGATGAGCACAAAATTTGATTAATTTCTATCTGAACGGCACGCTGTCTCCTGCTCTGAAAAGTA
Organism: Chroicocephalus ridibundus; assembly: GCF_963924245.1. NCBI lineage: Eukaryota > Metazoa > Chordata > Aves > Charadriiformes > Laridae > Chroicocephalus > Chroicocephalus ridibundus. Next base: position 16,319,887 of record NC_086286.1, read on the forward strand.
AAACCCACACAACGTTAATATTGTAGTGTGTCAGATTTACTTTTCATTGCTGCGCGTGGAAAAAGCAAGACAATACTCTTTTCTGATTCCACCTCATAAATGGAGGTATATTTAACTTGTTTAACTATAGATGCTTAGTCATAAAACTTTTCTGTGGTTGAAATGGAAATAACATCATCATTTAATTCTTTTGTCAAGGTATCTTATCCTTTGTGATTTGAATTTTCAGCTGTCTGATATGTTCTGCGCCTACTTGCTCCTTAACTTTGAGTAATTTATGTTAGTTGGTATAAAGTTGGTGAGATACTTTAATTTTCCCAAGGAGTGAAGAGGTTTATTTATCAGGTATGCAGATCTGCTCTCAACTTTCTAAGCTTTTTTTTTTCTGCTCGTTGGAGTTGCTCAGGTGCTTTAGTGATGATGCTTTGGAAATAGCTTGGGTAGATGACACTGTATTTTGCATTTAGATTTGACAGCTTTAAATGTTTGTATATAAAACTGTGTGGTGTAAAGACTGAGCGGATTGTTTATTATGTGAAAGAGCATCCAAACCTTTCCTATGTTATGTATATGAAACCAGTCAGTGTCAAGTCAAATACAGTATCCCAGTCTGCTATACTAGAAGACAGAAGCATCCTGGATGGTGTTGGTGTGTGGCTGCCTTTCATAAATTGTGCAAAGCTAAGGGAAGTGACAAAATAAACATATATTTAAAAAAGGGGGGCTGACTTGGGAAAATTAAACTATAATTGTCTTGGTGACTCAATGTACTTCTCAGTGTTTCATTTCCCAGTGCTGACTAAGATGGGTGAGTCGTTGGGAATATACTAGAATGGAATTTCAGTATTGTATTAAAAAGGAAAAGAAAATAGGAAAGAAGTAGAAGATTTTTGAGTTTGAGAACTGTAGGGTCCAATAGTGGTCTGCAAATGTCTGAACTATATTTTAAAGGTTTCAGTTCATAGTTTGCTTGTTTTGCTTCTTTAATGTAATTAGTTTGTATCTAGGTATGTCATCTTATTGGTTAGATGGTCACTTTGGGAAAGAACTTGTCTTGATAAAGGATGAATGCAGTCTGTAAGTTCAGTAATTCATCTATGAAAGAAAGCCCTCTGCAATCATTAGCTGAATTGGTTTGCAGAATATTCTGCCATATATATAGGGTGTGGTGGTTGGTTTTTTTTGGTTTGGGTTGTGGTTTTTTTTTTTCTGCAATGCTTTTTTTACATGTACGTGATCTTTCTTTTTGCTTTCAGGTCTTGAGTATAAACTTACGTAAGTTCTAAAAATGGGAAGAATTTTTCTGGATCATATTGGTGGCACTCGCCTGTTCTCCTGTGCAAACTGCGACACGATTCTGACCAATCGTTCTGAACTCATCTCCACTCGTTTTACAGGGGCCACGGGAAGAGCCTTTCTTTTTAACAAGGTTGGTAAGAAGCTATGGGGAAACGACTATTTGCTTTTGAAAAATGAGTTTGTGGGATATGACTCTGTCATCAAAATCCAAAAACTTCTTGGTTGAAGTGTTGTGTAATTGCTATTGTAATTCTTTTATTTTTATTTTATTCTATTCAGTTGTCTTTGAAGTCAAATTAGGCATTTACTGTTGATGGTAAGCTATCTAAATTAGTTTATCTGCAGTACTAAAAGACTGTAAAGAGGACTGTATATAGAGAGATATCATGCCAAAATGCATGGAGTTTTAACTTTGAGATACCTGTAAAAAGAAACTCAAATTCACTGTGAGAGTATCTTTTTGTCTATCAGAGAGTTCCAAAGGCATTTGTATTTCTACTCAGTGAAAAAAAAAAAGTCTAGATAATATTCTGTTTAATTTCTAAAATGCATTTAAGTTAACAGTAGTTTGGCAACTTTAGGTAACCACAGTCTCCTTTATGGGCAATAATGCTCTGAGTTAGTTAATTTTTTTTTTTTAATTGATGAAATTTGATTTAATTCAACAGATTGAAATACGAAAGTCATAACTCTGAGTGAATTGTAGCATTTATTTATTAACTCTTCTATATAGATTTGTCCATCAGACTCATTGAAAAACAGTAATCGTCCTTTGCTTTCTCACAAAGACCTTGATCATGTAATCGTTGGTGTCTTTTGGTTTGGGTTTTTTCTTGAAAGCCATTTGGCCATTGGCAGAGTTGATAAAGGCATCAGTAATGTCTTCAGTTAACTGTGCTTGGCCTTGGGATTTTTGGTATGCTGAATCATATCAGTAGTATTTACATGTGAGCGTTAGTCTGAGTTGTGCATCTGATTTCTTTCTCATCCAATAAGCACTGGATCCTGGGGTTAAAATTTTTCTTGTGTTACATAGTGGGGTTTAATCACAGAAATTTGATTTTTACATTTCTGCAGTCAGAAGCCTTACATCTGAAGCAGAGAGAGCAAGCACAGTCATGTGGAAAGCTGAGAAAGCAGTGCAGCCCCGTCTTTTAGAATCCTTCTGCATATTAGCAGTTTGGATATAGTTCTGACATCAACGTTTAATTCAACCAGAATTATACATCCTGGTTCTGTGGTATTGCTGCCTAAACAAGTTAAAAGTGTATTTTAAATGAGATAGCACACAAAGAAAGGTGAATGTTTAATGCCTATGCTCTCAGCCACTGAGCCTTCCTTTTTTTTTTTTTTAGATTATTATTTCAAAAGCACCCCAAGATTTTTAAAGAAGTACCTCTTTTAATATTTTGGTTCTGATTTCTGGGAATAAGTGATCACATCAGTTACAGAAATGGGTTACATATATTACAAGCGGATTAATATCAGTTAGTTTACAAGCTGTTCACCAGGAGTTTCTCACCAAAGTTGAACACAGCTCGGCACTTTCATACGTCTTTTGATAGCATTTCATGTCTCTCAGTTAAACAGTAAGGGTTATACATCCCTGAGAAGCACGTCTCTAAAGTGTTACCTTCTCAAGCAGGAGATTTTCAAAGAATGTTGACTTATTACACTGCAGTTGTCAGTTCATGTGCAGTGGCACAGGCCTTTTACTTTTAAAATGTTGATAGTCATGCACATTATTAGCAAGCTTTGCTCTAGGCAGACTAATCCTTTCTATTCTTGTCCCCTGTGTGTTTGTATCAGGTGGTAAATCTGCAATACAGTGAAGTTCAGGATCGGGTCATGCTCACTGGCCGCCACATGGTTCGAGACGTGAGCTGCAAGAACTGCAACAGCAAACTGGGTTGGATCTATGAATTTGCCACTGAAGACAGCCAGCGCTACAAGGAAGGCCGTGTTATCCTGGAAAGAGCGTTGGTCCGAGAGAGTGAAGGATTTGAGGAGCATGTTCCATCCGACAATTCCTGAAGAGACTTGAGTCTCTTTGCAGGTTCTCTTCAATTGAAACTCAAAAATAATAAAATCAACAAAAAAATCTGCTTACATACACTGTCACCTTAGCATCAGAGTCGGATTCATGGACTACAGAGTGGGAAAGATTGTGAGAGTATTTCAGATGGAACCTTCCTTTCTTTATTCCTTTTATATTTCACTTTCCCTCCAGCAGCTGTTTGTAGAAAGAATGTTGTGCAGATGCTGTAACTTTTTCTCTCTTGCATTTACATCTGTTAGATTTGAGATTGTATCTACAGATACAATGGGCTAAAAGGAAAGTATTTGGGGGATTTGTCTTTTGTTAGAGAGAAATCAATGAGTTTTTTTTTTAGTTTGCACAAACTGATGTCAGCATAAAGTTATTTTAAAACTACAGATGTTTTTTTAAAAGTATATTCCAATTTTTGGCTTACGTTTTTAGTTAGGGTTTTTTTTTACCCAGTCTTTTCACCTGATTTGCTAGCTAAAGTAAAGAGATCCGAATTTGTGCCGAGTGCTAAAGGTTCAGTGTTGGTACAGCTTGGGCTGGCCCTTGTGCCATATTCTTGTTGAGGTTGATTGGTAGCACAGAGCCCATTATTTCTTGTCGTTCTTGACCCAAAGATGTCACCATTCCTTGTTTATTTGTGAAGTCCCATTCACCATGTAAACTGGTGTTGATTGGAAACTATTCTTGAAATAGGGCAAAACTGCTTGGCTTTTTTTAATTTTAACTGATGTAACTTATAAGCATAGTAATAATATAAAATAATAGTTGTCTGTTTAGTCTTGCGTTGCTTACAAATCAGAAGCTGTGTTTGTAATGATAGGGATCCCCTGAGGAAACTACTGTTTCAGTAGTAATTTTTTTTTCGTTTCTCTACTAATCTCATTAAGTAGATGGGCAATTGCAAATCTTAATTCTTCTTCAAGTAGCTTTCTTTAAACCCAGAACTTCCTATGTTAAACACAGCTGCTGTGTAAAAGGAGAAGATTGCCAGCATGTTTGTTCATGCCTAGAGTTATGCAATCTGCATCTCTTGAAAAGATTAACTTAAACAGCTTGTTTTCAAATGCTGCTTCTGGTGTTGAAACCTTAATCTTTCAACTTTGTTGAACCTTTTCATTGTGATGTTACATTTTTATCTTTCTGGGCAGCAGTACATGTCAGCCTAGTAGTAACTAGTGACTTGGATTCCTGCTTTTTTCTTGTAGAGGTCAGCTCTGTTTAAAATGGTGATCTTGCTTGCCTCTTTAGCAAAAATGCTCTTCATTAACTTAACTCAAGGGTGCCCAAACACTTTCATTGTGTCTTAAGCCATAAGTTAAGATCTCAAGGGCTGAAATTAATTTGAATGTTAGATATGTATGATTCCTTATCAGAGATACAAGTTTATTTTTTTTTTATTGGAAAATTGTGGTCAACGTGAAATAAGTCACCCACAGAGGTACAAGAGGGGGGAACACCCCCCACCACCACCCAACCAAACAGATCTGGGCTTTGACCTTTCAGAGTAGTTTTTCTTCACTAGCCACAGCTCCATATCTGAAACTAAAATGTGGAGGGTGACTATGCAGAGTATTTTTCTTAATTGTTTTCGTTGCCAAGTGGCAATTTGGACACCCCTGACTTGAATCTACTGCCTATTTCATGTAAAAGTAGCTTTATTATAGAATTGTCACGTAGAAAGAAAACAGAGTAGATCACATACCAGAGCTGTGCTTGAATCAAGCTGCTTAAACAATAGTGTACTTGTGCCTCAAATGAATCAGTTTTTGCACTGAGTACAGTAGTACCCCATTATCTTGTACTTCTGTCCTTCACAGACCTAAAAGCCCCGTTAGCATGGTTCTCTGCAGTACTTTTCTTGTACTTACGACATTACAGTACAATAAAGTATGTTTTGTCCTGAATTGATACGTGCTGTTCTTTCTGAGTAATTTTCATGGAGTTTGTCAACTGAATGATGTAACGTGTCTTCCATTCGCTACGTTGACTAAATCATTGTGTTTCTACAGCACAGTGACAAGCTGTTGATGAGTATCTCTATGAATATGTGGCAAAAGAGTGTGCTGTTGATTTTGGAAGGTGCTAAGTAAAGCTTCGTGCATACCACTTGGGCTCTTGAAAGCCTTCAATTTACTCCCGATAAAAAACAAAAACAGGAAATTGCTCGTTTAATGGAACTATGGATGCCAAATGTCTTTCCCTGTCTGTGAAAAGACAGCAAGCTAAGCAAAACTCCACCTTCTGCGAGAAATGTGAAGTTTTAGGTTCTGAAATGGCTTGGGAATTGAGGAACTGGGAATTTGTGTATCTGGAATTCTGTGACCTTTTTTCTTTACGTGCAAATCTTAGGGAGAAGCCTTCTGCTAACGGCTGGTCAACTTCATAAGCTGTGGCTGAAGAACTGAGGTGAGGGGACTGTTACATTGGTGCAATGGAGCCTGAGGGGCCTATTCTAACTTGTATTAAGATCTCTTCATTTTGGTAGAATGTTAGATTGTGAGGTGTTAAAGATTACTTTCTCCAAAGTCTACGATTTGAAAAACACTATTGAGGTGAATTCATTAAAAGCCTATAAGGCTTAAGCAAGTCCACTGCAGCTTTAAAACAGTAGATGTTGGATTGCTCTTTGCCTACGTGCTGTTCCCTTCTGTATCACCTTAATGACTCTGTGGGAGAGTTTAGCCTGTAAATTTTGACTGCTCCTCCTTGAGGCGCTTTGTGTGTGAATACTGATAACTTATCTGTAGGGAACAAGATGATTGGTTACAGTACGGCTAGCAACTGAGAAGACATTGCTATTTGGTGTTAAATGTTGTTTTGTATTAGTGCAGTAGCCTTGGTTTCCCAAACAAGGCATGGCTGGCACAGCAAAATGTGCCTCTACAGTGAATTTATGCCTATGCTGTCTTAGGCGAAGAAGGTAGCAAGGAAATTACACTGTGCAACAGACTCCACTGTGTGCTTTTGGAGACCTCTGAATTTCTGCTCTTAGGCTGCAGTTTGGGCTGAAACTTGGGCTGCAGCTTGGGCTAGCAGTGGTGCTATGGCTTTTGCCTGATGTTAGCCCTATTAGACTTTACATTACCCATGCTCTGATCTCATCCTGTAGTTGCAATGTAGGTGTACCCAAAATTGAAGTACTTCATTAAAGCTGCTGACTGCCATTTCAGCAAAACACAGCTTTGGGAAGATGAAGAGGTTGGGTGATGCGCTTCTGGATTGAAGAAGCATCTTAATTATGCTTTCTATGGGTGTTCAAAAGAACTTTTGGAATGGCATATGTATCTTGCGTCTCTGTTAGAAAAGGTAGCATTACACTGGGCTCTGGGGATGGCTATGGTCAGCTGACACAGGCTTATTCTTACAGGGCAAACTTGTCTCTTCAGATTTCTGCCAGAGCTGTAGGAAACAGCAGATCATCATTGGATTAACAGGTGAGGAAGCGGTGAAGCTGCAGTTCAGGACACAATTGCCAGGTATGAGGAAGAGGTGACTGGGAAGGCTATAGCACTGACGTGGGAAAAGGCTAGCTGGTTAATCACCCCTATTTTAGCAGAGAAACGTAAGCTGTGAGGTTGCGGTACCATTCTGCAAAAGCCAGAAACTGTGTTGTGTTTCCTTCCTGGGCTTGCCTTCACCTATTTAGCAAAACGATTGGAAAAAAAAAAAAAAATCCAGTGAAGCTTGGTTTCCTGTGGTTCTTAAGGGCTTTGTGGACCCCTTGATGCCTGACAGGGATGAAATGCTTCAGACTTTGTTCAGTTGGGGCACTGATTAGGATCAGTCTTCAATCTGGGCCCTGTTTTTGCAGGACTTTAAAGAACTAAGCAATTTTGAGACCCTTTTCTTCATAAGCTGGAGTTAAAAGTGCCTGCTAACTTAAAAAGATCACTTGGAGCAGTGACGAGGAGCATGACCTGATTGATGATGTCACTCTGTAGGCCTTTTTTTTTTCTTTCAGGAAATCTGAAATATTATGGCCAAAGAAAATGAGCTCCTGGCTGTCTCATCAAGTGTTACGTGACAAAGACATTCAACAGCTTCTGACAAGTCTAGTTTTGACAGCGTGGAGCTGTTCCTGGTCTCATTATTACTTCCCTCACCACTTCTCTCTGGTGTAAGGATTTTTGGTATGTGTAGGAAATTATAAAGGGAGAAATGTCACATTTGCCTTCCAGCCATTTGTTTGTTTACTAATCGGGTTGTTCTTATTTGGATGGATTTCTGTGGTGCTAGTAAAACTGCTGGCGGTCTAATGCCAGCCTTTCACTAGGTAAGGGCCCTTCTAGCAGGATATTAGTGACGTTATCATCTCTCTCGTCCTCAGGTCTAGGCAGAGGTTGTTTGGGAATGGTACTTGACTGAACATCCTGCTCTGGGTAGAGGTGATGTGAAGGAAGACCTCATTCATCCTGTTCACAGGACGCTTCCATTCCATTGCTATGCTATGTCTCTTTCCATCTGATGTTATTGTAGGTATGATCTGCTTAAGTTTGCATTGCAGCTCCTCCTTTTAAAACAGAGGTGACTGTGAGACAGCAGTCCGTGCCTCTTGCACGTGGCATTTCTCTCTCAGGGGCCTGAAATACTTACAGTTTGGTACAGGCTGCTCTGTCTTCTGCTCATTTTGAAGGGGTGGCTGTGTTCCTGTTTCAGTTCCTACTGCAAAAATAAACCCTGGCACTTGTCTAAGAAATAGCCAGAATGTCTCTGCAATGGGAGGCAGGTTATGGAAGAGAAACCCAGATAAACAAGGAAGGAAAACATTTTTGTGTGTGTGTGTTTGTGTGTGAGGGGGGGATTCAACTCTTAACTAGACAAATTCACTCAGAAGCAGCAGAGGTGGGAGAAATTCTAGAGGTAAGCTTGCACCTTTTCTTTATGACTTGTGTGGGTTCAGGGAAAGTGGAAATCACCTGGGCACTGTAGAGGATCTAAGTTCTCCTGCTAAACAGAGGAAGAGACTGAATGTAAGCATTTCTGTTCCTTTTGAGAAATCTTGTTGAATGTCCTTGCTGTAGGACACTGATATCCAAGTGCAGAGCTGAGTTTCTGGCCTCTGTGTTTGGGTGAAGGCAGCTGGAAAGCATTTGTCCTTCAAAGTAGGCTCTGTTTTTGTTCTTATTATCTGAAGCATTTAACGCTATCAGAAACTTGCATTTCTTACAGAAGTAAAAATGGGAGAAGGAACAAAAAGCTAGGGCATTAATTTGTATTTCTAAGTGTCTGGCAGGAGTAGGTGGGGGAGAGAAGGGTGTTCAGACCTTATGTTGTGGCTCTGACCATGGGAGAGAGATGTGCTTGCCTGACATCAGGGTACAGTGCTCTAGGACTCAAGGATGTTTAGATTTTGGATTTTGCTTTGTCCTTTTGGAAGCATTTGATTTGACTGTTGTAAACATTTACAAGTGTTTGAAACAGTAAGTTTACTGAATTCCAACAGGCTGCATGCCATAATTGTTTCGCAGACTAACGGCAGACATTGCAATAGATGCAGTTGGTGAATTAGGGAGACAGACCCCTTTCCTACTAGGGGAATGCAAGGCAGAATGGCTAGCTCATACAAGGGTGCTTAGCCAAAAAAATGCCTGGTGACTTTCATCTGTCTGAGTATCACCACCTCCCGTCATTGCAAGTGTTTGAAGCACAACTACCTGGTGACTACAGAAGGAGGAAGTGTATGTTTATTGCTTTTCAGGGGTGGACCTTTGCTCCAGTGTGCCGTCAAGAAGGTGGGATGCTCTGAGGGAGGTGGTGAGAACTCAGGTGCATCCCATGGACAGGGTGCAGAAACAACCTCTGTGGCTATGCTGCTGGTGGTATTTGGCCAGCAGATCTTTCTCCCCTGTCCTACTTGTTTTTATTAGGTTTGGTCTGTTCTGGAAATCCATATGCAGGTATGCTTTAGTCCACACAGAGTGCAGCTGCCCATGCCCCCAACTAGAGCAATTTGCTCAGGCTTCCTTAGGGCAATCTTTTTGCTTTAGGGAATAGGGTGAAAGTAAAACCGACCTTAGCTCAGTCAGCACCCACAGATGTATGTGGGGAAATGCGTGCAAAAAAAGCCATAACTGCATGAATCTGTAATGATTGCTGCACCTTCCCTACAGAATTAGCACAGTTTAAAGATTTGGAAAGTGCCTGCTTTTGGCAATATTAGAGGGTCATTTCTAGTATCACTATACCAGCATGATGGATTAGTCATTTCAGCTCAGAAGGGATCGATGGATTATCTATTCCTTGTCTCCCTGCTGAGGAGGGATTAGCTTAGTGATGTACTCAATAAGCCTCCATTCTTGGGATGAAGTTTCTCAGTGTGATTTCATATTGTAGCTGAAAGTACGTTAGAGAGATACGATTTAGGTCAAAAAAGTAGAACACTTAAAAAGTGCCAGATTTCCAATGGATTGGGTAGCACATGGTTATCCTGTCCCTGCATACGTGCAGCCTGGGGGTGAAATCGGTGTGTGATCACAAGAATAAGCATGGCACCATCGTCACCCTTTTATAGGTATGTATTGAGCTTGTAGTTACCACCTCTGTCCCACCATTCCTAACTTTGCACTGTTTGACTTTTTAATAATTTTGTTTCTAAAGGTAATTTGGATGTGAACTTTCCAATGTGCATTTAACTGGCAAAAGTAAAAGGAGCTCAGATTAAGTATTTGTAATTGCTGGCATCTTCAGGACTGGGATTTGAACTGGGAACCTCATTTGATGCAGTAACCTTTACAACTTAAGCTCCAAGGCTGACTGATACTTAACCAGCAGCTGGAGGAAGCTTTCCATCAAAGAAGGCTGAGCCTTCTGAAGTCTTCTAGTGTGAAGTCAGACCTAGGCTTTGAAGGTTTTAATTTGATGTAAGGTCTCAGCAAGCGATGGGAAACTTTTTTTTTTTCAGTTTGTATGCTGGTGTTAGGTTGAGGGAAGAGGGGTGGTTTTGTTCCTGTTTTGTTTTTTTCCCCTCCTGATGCCTGGAGTTGGTGAATTTCCTGCCCCACACAGGGCTTTGGAGGAAGAGATGGGAAGATGAAAATTACTCTCTACTTCCTACCCAAGCTGCTTGACTGACTCTCTTGCCTCAGCCTCCTGAGTTGGGAAGGTTCCTGCTCCCTGTGTGTTCCATATCAAGGAGAGAAATGCCCCGTGACTCATGTGCCACATTTTTGTCTTTCTCACCCTGCTTCATTTGCTCTATCAAGCTGCAGGTAAGCTCAGGGCTTCTGGAAACTTTGGCTGCCTGTCAAAACAAACTTGAGGCATAGAAAAACAACAGCTTTTAACATTCAGTCCAGTGCAGATTTAGGACAAAAAATTCCAGTGTTTGTATGAAACCAAAAATAAACACAAAAGTTATTTCCCCCATAAAACTCAGATCAGCAGCATTGTTATTTTTATGTCAAAAGGCTGAAGGAGAAGCTGGTGGAAGCCTGACACAGGGAGGGAGGGGAAGGCAAAGGCAGAGAAGGGTGCTCTGGCAGAGGTTTTGCAGATAGTTGCTGGCAGTGTTGATGCTTAGATATCGTCTCCAGGTGCCCTGGGGAAGATGATACTCATTACTGGCTCCTTTACCCATCTCCTCCTTTTCTACTCCTCTCCCTGTTCTCTGCAGCCCTGTTGTGGTTTGTTCCTCCTTCTGCAGCCTGTGCTCTTGCCTCTTGTCGTCTCCCCACACTGCCATTCGTTCCTCTCTCTCCTTCCTGCCCTGCTCCTTGCAGCCCCGCGGAGTTTTCAGCAGGTGACCTTGTTCTTCCCAGCATAGCATCGGAGGCTGTGGTTCTCTGGTGCTGGGCTCAGCTCTTCGCTGCAGGCTCCTCCTCACCCCTGCGCTGTTGACAGCAATGCTGGTGGCGTGGCCGTATGGTGAACCGGTGCAGGGAGACAGAAAGTCTGTTGCTGGTCTGATTCACTGGGCTGTCACGCAAACAGCGCACGCAGCCTTGCTAGCAGACTGCTGGGGGTGATGCGAAGAGCAGCCAAGGCTTCTAGCACTGGCACTATCTCTGAAATTAGGTTTTTATCCCTGGTTCTTCTCTGCTGCCAGGGAGGCATGAAGAACACAAGACACAAGTGAAGTGAGTGTACTGTTCTCAGTTCCTGCTCTGGTGGCACAGATGCTCAAGAGAGACAGGTATGGAGAAGGCTCTGCTCACCTCTTCTGCAAGGGGCTGGTGCCCAGCATGGATGAGGAGCTGCGCTGGAACACTAACACATCCCTCTGCAGACATGCAAGCAGCAGGCAAAAGGCATGCACTGGTGTGACAATGCTACCCAATTTCAAGGCCCAGCTCCAAAGTATTGTGTCACAAAACTTTTTTAACAAAGTAATTGGAAGCTTTGTTTTGAAAGGGCAAAACTATATACATCCCCAGAGCCTTGTTTTTAGAAATGCCTAACCATTTCTAGATGAACTATTTTAGAACACAATAACCTATCCTGAAGCGGACCTCCAGCATGGAAAACCTCAGCCCAACTGTTTAATGCTTGGTAAGTGAGATTATAACCAGCTGAAAGCAGAGCTGTGTATTAGAAAGTGCCAAACAGCCTTAATTTAGGAGTCACTTTTTGCACAGACACTTCAGTTTGCCGGAAAAGAAAGGAGAGCCCAGCTGCCAAAAAGTGCATCAGTTTGGACAGAGGGATGGAAAGCTTCACTTTTGCCTTTCATTTATTGTGCTTTGATATCTCTTTTCAGGAAGAAAACATACATCTGGTTTTTCTTGTCTTGTATGGGTAGTTGTATAAAATGTAGCACAGGCGCATGTTTTTGTCCATCTTTTAACACTATAAAATTAGGTGTTTACAGTATTGTCTTAGAAATGGCTTAGTTCAGTGACCTTTTCCAGCACTGACTAGCTGCCAAATAATCAGTGCTTGAAAGACTCTGGACGTGATTCTTCTCTCCTTTACACTGCTTTTTTTTTTTTTTTTTTTCCCTCTTGTCATCAGATGACTTCATTGGAGCTACTCATTCTCTACAGGCTTGGTGTGAGGAGAAATACATATACATATATACCTATTTCTGTGCATATACAGAACATCTATACATATCTAGAGAGAAATTATAGAATAGAAATGAAATCACAGTAACTGGTGGGTTTTGGTTTTACTTGACATTGTGCGCACATGCTGAGATCGCTAGTCTCCTGAAGGGTACTTGTAAGCACCTTTTCCCTAAATACCTCTGCAGGTGTTCTTTAGAGTTTTGTGTGACTTGCTGTTAGCTGAAAATTTGCCCATCTGTACCAGTTAGAGGACCAGAGCAAAATCTTTGTTATAAGAACACTAAACTGTTTCTTGTCTTTCGGTAGGCAGTACAAAATACAGTCCTGGTTTGAGGTCCAAGAGCTGGCAGCTCAGGTGAAATCCGTGCTCTAGCCACTCACAGCTTCGGCTTTATGCTGTAGCATGGAGTGGAAGCGGAGTCCTTTCCTACCATCAAGCTTAGTAACAGATGTGACCGGTTTTGGAATGGCTGTAGCAAATCATCAGTTTTCCATGCTGTATGCCATGTGCTGCACATGTTTATATTTGACAGGTGAGAATGATACCACCTAGCATTTTTCTTTAAGGTTTTAACCCAAAGACTTCAAGGCTTTAAAAAAAAAAAAAAAAAAAAAAGCTGAGAATGACTACTCACTTTTGCATATGGATGTTCAGAGACTTCAGATGATTCAGCCGGAGTCAACACTACAGTTCTGAGGTCTTACAGCTTGTGACTCTGAGTAAAAATCTTTGTCCATTGACATTGGACGGCTGGCCTGTGGTGGCAGGGAAGCGCTGCTTGGTGAAGGTACACTGAGGATGTGTAACCTGAGGGTAACAGTCAGTAAGGTTATACTGTCCCAAATATTAACTCAGTTGTGCCTTATGGCAGGGCTTAGACTAATACCGAATTAAAATGACTGAAAGCAATGAAATGGTGTCATTTTTCAGTCATCTTTCAGAGTGATTCCTTTTAAGTCCTCTTAGATAAGCAAGTTCGGCCATCTTCATTTCTTCCCTGCCTTCAGTCCTGTCTTTTGTCTCCATCTGCTCATCACAAGCTGAACGCTTCTCATCGTGACATCCTGCCAAACCACCATCGTCTTGAAGATATTTTGCTCACTTTTCTTCCCACCTACTCTGACCTTCACCCTTCTCCAGTCCCAGCACATACTTTCTTTTGTTGGCCTTTGCTACTCTCTGCATCCTATTCCTACTTCACCAAATCTCTCTGGTTTCTCACTAAATCAAGTGGTGTTCAGAGCTCTTACTGACTCCTGTTTTTCTAGGCTGCAGGTAGGATTGGTGTGAAACGTGCCAGAGACTCGAACAAGGGTCCTTCACAGGTGTTCTATCTCTGTGTTGAAACTGAGCCTGGACGTCCTTAAGATTAATGTAGGATCATTTCCATTGCTTCCTCAACAAATGCAGTATGTCTGACTAGGCTGCTGCCTCCATGCTTTGAGTGTATCTGATCACCCTCCCCAGCTTACCTTTAATAAAATTCCAAGCTGACCTGACTGCATCTGGTGGGGGTGTGATGGAGGTGACTAATTTACAGGAGGGGAAGCAAGCAGCGACAGGGACCCCTGCATAGAGATACCATTATTTACTTCCCTTAGCCTAAGAAAAAATAGAAAAAGAGAATAGTGCAGCTGGGCACCGCAGTATGTGGTGCCAGATGGTGGATTGCTTTGCATAGTCCTTCAAGACTCTATAAAGGGGTATTTTGTGCGTCTCTGATATTCGATGTGTCCAGATCCCAGAGAGAAATGCCAGCCACTGTCAAGTTTCTACTACATGTGTTGCTTCGTTCGCCTGTCCAGGTGGGATAAATCCAACTTCTCTGCGAAGCACCAGTGTTCCACGCATCAGCTCTATTTTAAAGCTTTCTGTTAAGAAAAAGCTGTTGCAATCCCTTCCAACGTCACCTCTGAGCTGACCCTTACGGGGTGGTCTAAATGCAGCTCAGTGCCAGCTTACCTCCTGGGGGCATCTGCATCCTGCTCCCCCTTCATTAGCTTTACAGTGAGATGTGCTCATTGTAATAATCAATGTTTGTGGTCGAAAAGCCTTAATGGTTGGGTATGTACCACATGCCTACGTTATCAGCCCCATATTTTAATGAAGAGCTATTTTCTGACAGCACAAGGGACTCTGTGGAAGTTTCGAGACCTAGAAACATTGAGGAGTGAAAGCTGAAGCAAAATTTGTCAGCCTGCAAATTATTGATTAACTGGGAGCAAAAGAGGAGCGGGCTGGACTTTCACTGAATCACTGCAGCCTCGAGATCTGGTCCTGCCAGCTTTCCTTGCCAGGTCTCCTCTGCCTAACTTTTAGCTGAGGGGACTGGGTACCTTGCCCTTACTGGGAAGAACCCAGTAACGTTACTGGGGGATGAGTGTTTGTGACTGACTTGAAGGGATATTTAATATCTGTCTATAATCTTTGGCGTAAAATACATCTGTGTCACTTCAAGTTCTCAGGCCAGGTCTCAAGTTCTTATTTGTTTCCTTCTGAAATAAAACTCAGGTCAGGTTGTTCCCAAAGCTGTGCTTCAGCACTGTTTATTGCACCATCAAGCCTTGGGACAGACGTTGTCAGTCTCATGTTGGTTGAAGAAGTATTTATAGGAAATCTAAAGCAACTTTATCTCCCCAGAGTTCTGCACCGAGGATGTCAGAGTTGGAGCTTTCCAGGCAACTGCCACCTTAAAATAGACCAGGAGAATTCCTATTGTTCGGGTGACATAATGAGGCTGAGATGCAAACGCAGAGGGAAGCAGTAGCTGGTATGTTTTGACGGATTCTTTTTCTTCCCAATGTCTTTTTATTTCTCTCTCTCTTTTTTTTTTAATAATACATTTTATGGGGAAGAATAAGGGAAGATCCCCGCCAGCTTCTGGCTGGTGAAGTTGGGATGCACAGCCTGCAGAGTGGGTGAACGTGACTTAACGCCTACATCTGACAGGAACCGATTTAGGCATTTTCTCCATCTCTGCAGAGGGCTGCACTGCAGTATTAAACATTGGTGCCTGATTAATACACGCTACACCCCCTTCCTCAAAGGACGAGAGGAGGAACACGCAGAAGTTAATAGCTGGTGGCCAGTGCATTCACTGTAGCTTTATAAGCACTGAATTGAAAGTCCTTGCCCCAAAATGTGTGGGTAGGTTCTGGTATAAAACCAAGTCCCCTTTGCAGACCATGAACACTGCACTGTGGGGAGGGGGAGCTGCTATAAGCATCACCCCGACTAGAGATTCTGCGGAGGACCACAGGAACACACCTCAGTCAAGCTTCCTTGAACCCAGCATGTCGTCATAGACTGTTTGAGTGAATCAGCGTTTAGCAGCATCGAGCTAAATTTTGTTGTTGAAAATCCTGCTTTCATCAAATTGAGTAAGAAGGAGGGCAGCTGGTGCAGCCCTGGAAATGAAGAGGCCTCGGGTCTACTCCCGGTTCTGCCACGACCCCTTTCCTTCAAGGTCACTTCACTTTTTTTGTCCTTCAAGTTGCCCCTATCCTGTGTGAAACAAGAGGGCTATGAAAGACCCAGAAGTTGCCCGTCCAAAGTATTATTTTGTCAACTAAAGAAGCCATGGCAACATAAAGCTACAACACAGTTTCTATCACAAGACTAACTTGAGTCAGTTACTGCCTTTGAAACATCTGTGGTGTGGGCTAAAAGTAGACTTTTCTACCAAAATTGAAGTACACTGAAGGAGTCACAAAAAATATCGTGAAATAGGAGGAGGAAAGAGGGAATATCAAATAAGAGGAGGGGAATAAAAGAGTGCAGCAACAGTTACAAAATGCCTCAACAGCTTCCCTGCTTTTGTTGTTGTTTTTCTTTTTCCAGCCAGACCGATGAGTTTACTGGATTCGCTGAATTGTGATATAACGAAGGAATTATCTGCAGCTGGGAGTTTATACCAATGCAAATACATGTCCTGGAGGGGGGAAAATTTGCTTCTCTGTGAGAGAGACTTGCGGCATCTGAAATAGCTGAGATATAGTGGGTGTCGTGCAGGAATACCGTTAACGTTTGGGGGGAACATTTTGGATGTGACTTTGTGATGTGAGTAGCAAAACAGGCCGGTTTGGGGCCTGCCTGTATGAAGGCAGCATGGCCTTGGATACGCTACGCTTGCTTGGATCTGTAAACTGCACAAAGGATTCCTGTTAAAGAAACACGTTTCCACAATGCTTTTCACTTGATTATCTCAGAGTGCTTTAGTAGGCTTAGAATATGCTGGGGAACAATAAACACAGAAGCTGTGCTGTAAATCTTGCAGCATGGATTTCTGTGGAAGTCATCTTTTCTTACTCCCTTTTATCCAGGCATCAAAAGGAAAAGAACAACAAGAGGGAGACAAAGGCTGAGGCTCGCGCCCAACATTTTTCTCTATCATTTTTGCCAAAGAAAAGAAGAAAGGAAACAAACACTATTGCATGTAAATAATACCTTTTTCCCCTCGTCTAATTTAGACACACTTTCATTGGTTCACTGTAATTAGGCAGAAAGTACTGAAATGATTTATATGTCAGACCTAATAGACAATTTGTAATTGTACCATTCTTTTAACGGATACTTTGACGCCTGAAAGCTTTGAATCAAAACCTTTATTTCAAATGCAAGCATACTTCAGCAAATTTCAGAAGTAATTGCCGGTTTCATGGTTTGTACCTGATATTATGTCGAGCTAAAGCCAGGATTTGAAAGCTTGGAAAATATGGCTCCAGATTTTTTTAGTCAAAGGCCATCTGAGATAATGAGCAAGAAGAAAGGAAGAGTGTTAATGTTTTATGGGTCAGGTGTGCAGGAGTGTGTGATATACTTGGTGCTTTTAAGATATGCCAGAAAGTTTAATTCCAAGGCCAGGAAGGCAACATAGCAAGCAGAGGAATTTGGATGATAAAAGAAAGTATCGGCACAAATTGATGACTGCTGTAGTTAGGGTGTGCGTTAGGGGGAGTTTAAAGCCCCCTTAAAGAGAAATAAAGGCTCTGCAGGGTTGTTAGGAGATCCTTGTCTGAGGAATGGACCAACAAGCAACGTACACTGTATAAGGGGGGCAGGTTTACGTGCAGCCTTGAAGGAGGGTGGGGAATCATTGTGGCTCCTGTACGTACGTGCCTGTGCCGGGCTCGCTGGGCTCGTCCCAGCTGGCAGCCGCACTTAGTAGCTGCTGCTGTTTCGGTGCTCGACATGGGGAATTGAGGGCTGGGTTTGCAGGGATGCGGCGAGCATCTTCTGCTCTCACAGAAGCAAGTGAGAGGTACGGGTATCTGCCTGCTCTGAAAATCAGGCTTTGCTGTTCTCAGTTTGTAAATACTCACCTTGCTGGTTTGGGGGCCTTGCCCTGGTATGGGAGTGTTTGTAGGTGTTCATGTAAAAAGAGTATTTTCTTTTTCTTTTCATAATGTTTCATACTAAAATATTTCCCCCCCCCCGCCCTCCCCTTCCCCAGACTGTAGTCTCCTGTCTCCATAAGGACTGTACCTGGCCTTGGCTGGTGGATCACCTCCCCATTCACCCCTGGGACAGTAGCCTGTGATGAAACTCCACTGGCACAGAGCTGATGAAGACTGTGTGTGGGACCCTGAATGAGAAGGTGTGTAAAAGCCCGCCGCCAAGGT
Organism: Chroicocephalus ridibundus; assembly: GCF_963924245.1. Classification (NCBI taxonomy): domain Eukaryota; kingdom Metazoa; phylum Chordata; class Aves; order Charadriiformes; family Laridae; genus Chroicocephalus; species Chroicocephalus ridibundus. Next base: position 16,337,863 of record NC_086286.1, read on the forward strand.
AAAGCAAACCTTTTCAAATCCGTTTCTTGGCAGGCGAAATAGGAACAGTCACCGAGCGTGGCTGGTAGGTGCTGTGCTGGCTGCACCACGTAATGCTCTGGCCCCCGGGGTGACTCTCCTGTGGGACTGAGTTTGCTCGCAGTGGGAAGTCAGGAATTTTGTTAGAAGGTATTTATGCAAGCCGATATGTGGGTATCGGCGATGTGATGCAGCAGCTGAGTCTCACGGTGTGAAGGCTGCATCACCCATCGTCTCGATGAAACAAGCCTGGGGTAAAAGGACCGCTGCCCGCACCATCATAGCTGATAGCAGCGCCCGGTCCCCATGTAATGGGCAGTCTCCCTGCATGTAATGAACAACTGTGGAAGTAGAAATGCCAGGGTGTAAGTAGGCCTCTTGGTTGAACCTTCCCCCTGTCTCCTGAACAGCAATCACAGTGTGTGTAGTGGTAAGCTAGTTCCTGCGCTGAAGAAACCAGAATCCAGACTGGTTGTATGAGACAGTGGCCTTGTGCCTGTAACAGATGTGTAAAACTTACACCCCGTTATCTGTCTTTTACATAGCAGCTCTGAGAGAGTATAAACTCTCTATCCACTCTGCAAGCACGGCGTTCGCATCAGCAGAGCCTGCTTCCCTGCTGCTCAGTCTTCTCTCCTGTAGCTATCGTAAATAAACGGCTGCTCTTCTGACCTGACCCACATTTGTACTCCACTCATTCCGCAACGGGATGTAGGAGCCAGCAGCTTGCGCTGTGTTGGAACAATGTTGTCTACATCCTAAAACAGCCAAGAGAAGACGCTCTGTAGCGGGGCTGTTGGTGTTGGAGACGGGGCTTGTACCCACTGTTTTTGAGTACCTGTGATGCTTTGGAAATTGGGCATTTCACTGATTTACGTGCACATTAAATGAGAAAGCTCATTTAATCCTATGTTGAGGGAGCGGCAGCACTGCAGGGAAAGGCCAAGAAGGCCTGAGCTGGATCCTGTAACCTGGAAAGACAACGAAGGATGACACTCAACCAGACCTAGTTTGCTGAGGTAACTGCTCGTCTTTTTCTTGATTGTTATTTCCGCTTAGCAAATACTGCCCTTACAGAAGTCAGGGTTGGTTTACCACAATTTGTGCCATTTATGTTGGCCAGAGAAACACAGCTTCTATGAGAAGACATACAATTTATTGTTAGTCTGCTTAAAAGCTTTAACAGTCTAATCGAAGAGTCGTCGTCAATCCACTTACAAGGATGCTAACAATGGTAAATGATGATATTAAGAATATTGGAGAGAAAGAGGATAAAAGAAAAAAACACAACCCCTTAACATAACAGTTCAAAACTAACACACACAGAGAGCGTTTTAGCTGCTGCAGTTTTCCCCAGGTTATGCCCACCACCCCGCTGCCCAGGCACTGGATTCAGATGTGCTGGCAGTCCCCCGGGAGAAGGTGGGAGGGCTGCAGGTATCATAGACCCAACAAGTCCTTTGCCCCCAGCAGTGCGATGCCAATGGTCCATCTGCCTCTCCAGGTTGGTGCTGGGGGGGGTTCTGCATCCTCCTCTGTGAAAGTCCACCTGTGGCTGTTTCCACCCTGTTGTCTAAGGCTCTCCCCACCGAGGTCCTTGGTCCCCAGAGCTGCATGCATCTGCACTGACCCTCCAGGCAGAGCTGTGCACACCTTGCAGACCTGCTCCTCGCCCTCCTTGCTGCCCGAGAGTGGTGTTTCCCGGCCCCCAAGGTCACCTCCCTCTGTTGAAGCAGCGGTTGCCCGTGGGGGAGTAGTTTATGGCGCCGGGGCTGCCGGTATCACCCTGTGCTGGAGGTTTCAAGGCCTCGCTGCCCTCCTCTGCCTGCACCCACACGCTGGGTTTTTCCTCCTGGATCAAGGACTGAACGCTGCTCCTGCTGTGCCAGAGAAATATGTCCCGGCCATGCTGTTGGAGGCTTTTCGGCACCTCTTGGACCAGGCGAAGCAAAGCCTGAGCGCAGATGGGTGAGGGTCCCGTGTCATTAGGTGGTTGCTGTTAGAGCTACAGAGCTCGAGGGAAGCTCCCCACGTGGCAAGTCCCAGCCAAAGCACGGTTCACAAACCTCTATATTAGGTTTTGCAGCATTAGTACACAGCCCATGACCTGTTCCTGGCAGTGGCAAGACTGTATTTCCTGAGCTGTAGGCATACAGACCCCCCTCCTGATAGTCCAGGGATGCGAGCTGTCACACACGAGTCCAGCAAGGACGTTGCAAACCCTCCTGTGGCTCAAGGCTCCTCGCCAGGACCGAGCAATTGATCTTCTCGGAGGCGTTTGCTCTTTCCTATCTGGTCTTGCCTCATGTGGGTCTGGGGGTGGCCTGTAGTTCTTGGCTTTGGTGCATAACCACTACTTGGTTTACTTAATATTTGATTTTATAGCCAGGATAATTTGCACAATTAACCAATCTCTTACCATACCCAGGATTACACTTCTAGACTGTACAGCCAAATTAAAAATTTCAGTAGCTGATGGGAGTCCCACTGAGGAGGGATTTACACCAAGAACGATGGTTGGCATCCTTTCTTGTGGTTGTAGTAAGAACAACTTGCTCACTCCCGTCATGTACGGCAAACCTTGCTTTGGGGGCTTGTTTTACTGCTTGTGGGACCACAAATGTTACAAGTGGATGCTCTGCTATCTGCAACAACTGCTCAAAATCTAAACCAAATGTTACTAGGCTTTGTTTAGTACACAGTTAAAAAGTTTCTGGTAATTTTAGTGTCACTTCTAAAAGCACCGTGTAATTAAAATCATACACTTCAATTAAAGTTACGTTACATGCATTATTGGACAGCTTAGACGCGCAGAGGTGATTTCTGGATGCTGATTGTACACACAAACCCAGCTGGATCCCACATAAGTGATTACAGACCCACTAAAACCAAAAGGATATATTTCATATTCACATCTGGCTAAACTCTCTTCTAAACGTATTGAAAACTGATATCTTTTTGTATGCAATTTGCACGTGTGAGTGCCTCCCGCTTGCTGGTGTCCTTCCAGAGATGCAGCTGGGAGCGCTCCACCTCGCTGGGCTGCCCATCGTTGCTGGCGTCCAGCTCTCGTCTCAGAAACCCTCCTGCTCTAAGTTTCTAAAATCACCTCATCGTCTCCTCCGTAACAAAATAACATTTTTCATCAGACCAATACAGGATTACATATTTTGATATCCCCATTACTGGGGAATTTAGATTTCTACCCATCCCAGCACCACCCATTTATATGTAGGTGCTCTAAATTACACTCAAAACTTTCTATGCAGTTGTCCTAGTATTGCAAAGCCACACTAACAGTATGCATTTCAAAAATATAACCTACCCTACTAGAAATTTCTACACCTAATTTGTTCATCTTTACTTCTCATAGTACTCAAAATACCATGTTTTGCAGATGCACAAAGTCATAGCTGTGTGTTTTCTGTGTTACGTATACACAGGCATTGCATCTTATGCTGGTGATCTATTAATCACGATTGCTATCAATAACAGGAGCTACGTCCATCCTCGTCAAGGGAAATGGGGTTTCTCTTGTTTGGAGATCGTGACCCCTTTAACTCGGATCCATTTTTCCCTTGTCACCAGTTTGTTTATACTTTTCTCGTTTGAACTTCAGCTACAGCAACTGATCTAAAAAAAAAAAGATTACATTTTTCCCTTCATCTATGCATCTATGATTATAATGCAAAATAAAAGCAGGAAAGAAAACCCTAAGCAACACATAATTAATGATATCCATAATTTGAAATCACTACGTACTCTTCTGTACTACCTATGTAAGACAAAAATAGCAAAGATTGTTATTAATAGTTATCTTAGTTAACCAAGGTAGATCATTTACAACTATAGGACTTTTTGATGATATTAGGATCTAATAAACTGCATATTTGCATATTTTTATACAATTTATTTGCTTATGGTCTTAAATGGCTGCTCACCGATACTCCATCGTCTTTGTTTTCATTTGGTTCCGTCTCTTCTCTGTAACAGAAGAACTTCATATTTTAATTTAAAATCTATTATATTAATGCATACTCTTTACCATGATCAGTCTTTTAAAATTCTTTTTTTTATTTTACCTTTTCTTCACTCTAAGAAAAAATGCTGGTGCTAACACGTCGACTAGAATCATGTATTACAGGCTTAACTTTTTACTTTCAGAGTGAACTCTGTCCCAAGATAATTAGAATACTTTACCATTAATTACCCTCCCCTCAAACCTTCATATATACATGCCTAATCTGCCAATTTTCCAGCTTCTAACTTTATATGTATTGCTAGCACTTAGTTAGCATTCCTCTGTTTCAATCCTTTTTTCTTTTTTTTTTTTTTGATACCACTCCGAAATATCTCTCCTGTACATACTTTCACATGCTTATGTGAAAACATGCTACTGGATTTAACAACACTAGTGCTAAGTGTGAACTGCTTCGTTTGTGTTGGTATCTTTTGAATTTGCTCTGCTTGTACTTCTTGATTTAGCTCCTTTACCTCTGATAACAGGCAGGTATTATTTTTGAAAATGATGCTTCTTTTTTTCTTTTCTTTTTTTAATGTCCAAATCCTTCTGTATAGCCTATAGAAGAGCCAGAAAGAAGATGCTATTCTTTTCTCCTTGCTTCCCCCTCAGGGTTTATACTGTGCTTGGAACTCCTATAACCTTTCTCGCACAATCCTTCATACCCACAGCCCGTTCTCAGCTCGCTCCAGTGTTTTATCAGCCTTTAAATCCACCTGCTTTTTTCCCCAAAACATCCCGTGCTGACTTGGCCCGAGCAGGGTTTGGTATCCCTGCCCGGACTCCTTGCAGGGGGGCAGCAGGGCGGCTGTGGCGGAGGGAAAGCAGCCTCTGCCCACCCCAGCCCTGGCTGCCCTTGCTGGAAAAATCAGCTTCTCCCTCTTTGTTTCTCTTGTAAAAATAAGCAAACAAAAAAAAAAAAGTCCTTAACATTTCACTCCTCCTGTGTTTTCTCCATCAGAGGAGATGCATGAAACACTTCTCAACCTGCATTGGCCGCAGCCTGCACTCGGTGCCCCGGCTTTTCACGTAGCGCCGGCGATACCTCGCGGGCTCTGCTCCCGATCCCCCAGTGCTCCCAGCGGGGAGCCTTCCCCAGTGGTCTGACCACGAGCCCGGGGAAGGGGGGGACCATCTGCCCTAGACTATTACAGGGAGGGCAGGGGCCCCGGGCCCGCTTCCCTCTCTTCTCCCGCTGATCTCCAGCAGGCGATCCAGCAAAACCCTGGTGGGAGCGTTATCCCAGCGGGCCATATCCTCCCCGTGCTTCCGAAGCTGCCTCCATATGTCCACGCGCATTGTGCTCAGCTCCCTCCTGGCCACGGTATTTTGTGCCACAACTCGGGGAGCTTCGTCGTGCTGCCACTGCCTCTTGCCGTGCCACCTTCCTTTCCTCCCTTTCCCCAAAGAGGGGACCTGGGGGGTCGCACTGGCGGAGGCAGTGGTCTGCAGCACCTCCGAGTCCCTCTTTTCCCTGGGGTTTTCCCTTCCTCTGCTGCCCCTTCCTCCCCTGGAGCCCTCTCTATCCTCCCTCGCCCAGGCGCTCCCTGCCAACTGCTTGCTCCTTCCCTGGGCGCTCCCCAGTTTGAGCTGCTGCGGAGCCGGCTCGAGAGTAGCTGCTTCCCCCCCGATAACCCGATCTGCCTGTGGCTGCACGTTTCCCTGGCTTCCCCCCTCTGCTCCTCCACCTTCCCTTTTCACAGCCACCTGAGCGCTGGTAAGCGAAACGAGGTTTGCTTTAAACTTTTCCGGCGGCACCTCATAAACGACGGAAGGTGGGCTCGCAGGCTTGCACTCCTCTACCGAGGGGCTGCCCTCCGGATTAAACCGTCTTTGTCTGTCCAACCACTCATCATCTCCTTGGTAGGGTGCTTTCATAAGGGCCGTGACCGTGTTGTGCTGCGCCACTAACGCTGCTTTTAACTCTTCCACCTTGGCCTCGCAGGCTCGGTGGTCTGCGCCCTTCTCTTTTAGGATCCGTATTTTTTGCACTAACAGCCGGATTGCTCTGTGCATCTCCTCTACAGCTTTCGTGCTGACAGCTAGTTTTTCCTTCAATGCCTGATGCTCAGTCAAAATGGCCTTTTTTTGTTCACACACCTCTTGATACTGGAGAGCGCGTTGCATTTGCTCCACAGCCGCAACTCCTTCTCGAGTTTTACTCTCCTCAAGCTTAAGCCGCTGTGCCTTTACTTCTGCTTTCAGTTTGTTGTTTTCCTCCCGTAGGTTCTGAATTTCTACCTGGGCTGCCTGTTTTTCTTCAACCAAACTTTTGGCCACTAACCACACAGCCCACACTCCTGCACATTTTAAGGATTTTTGGGAGAAGAGTTTAGACTTAGCCGTCTCTTTTAATTTGGCAAACTCCAGATCTGCCTGCTGGATACTTCTGCAAGAGTTCGGACCCCAGGGGTTTGGTCCCCACTGCATAACCCAGTTTGCCAGCTCTGACATCTTTTTGGCCGCCCTGAAGGTATTTCAGGCTTTACAGAAAAGGCTGCTTCCAAACTACAACTCAGAAAGGCTGAGAGAAGATAGCAGAGGCTCACCCAAGTTTGGGCTGCTCCTCTCTTGTTTTTCTAGTGTACTTCTATCCCCCAAAAGGTTTTCTCAACCAAGAAACCCCCCAGGCAGAGATTTCTATTTTAGCTCTTCTCACAGGAGAGGGAGAGGGCTTTCATTCCCCTGTCTGGGGATACTTAGGGGCATCCCTTGAGCATTTCTCTTCCTGGGCAGAAGGCAGAGGCCTTTCTCTCCTGCTGGATTTCCCACTTCCAGATTTTCAACAAGTCTTTAAAGGAGTGCCTCTGTTGCTCCCCCAAAACTGGGTGCTATGCTTTAAGCAAGACGCTTGCTGGGGCTATGGGAACACAGGGTTAGCCTTGTTGCTGGCTGTCCCCCACTGCCCCAGGATGGCACCTGAAAAAGGCCCTCCCAGAAGGGCTGCTCACAAAAATGCCGAGAGGGCTCCCAGGAGGGCTGCTGCCCTCTCCGCTAGTTCAAGGCACCGCGATTCCTGCCTTTATGTCGGCTAGAGAAACCCCTCGTACACAGGAGAACCTGCTGTTTGACCTTTTAAAAGTTTTAACAGTCTGATCAAAGAGTGCTCATCAATCCACTTAACAACGATAGACGATGTTATCTAGAATATTGGAGACAAAGGGGACGAAAGGAAAAAAAAATATCCTTTAACAGTACCAGAACCACCCCCTCCCTCAGCCGCTGCGGCTTTCCCCGGGTTATGCTCACCCCTCCGCTGCCTGGGGAGGCTGCGGGCGTCGCGGCCCCCGAAGTCCTTCACCTCCAAGCGGTGCGATGCCGATGATGGAGCCCCTCCGTCTGCCTCTCCAAGGTGGTGCTGGGGGGGTTTCTGCCTCCTCCTCTGCTAGAGTCTGCCTGGGGCTGTTTCCACCCCGCCGTGCTCCTCGGTCCCCAGAGCCATGTACATCCGCACTGACCCTCCAGGCAGAGCTGTGCACACCTTGCAGACCTGCTCCTCGCCCTCCTTGCTGCCCGAGAGTGGTGTTTCCCAGCCCCCAAGGTCACCTCCCTCTGTTGAAGCAGCGGTTGCCCGTGGGGGAGTAGTTTATGGCGCCGGGGCTGCCGGTATCACCCTGTGCTGGAGGTTTCAAGGCCTCGCTGCCCTCCTTTGCCTGCACCCCCACACTGGGTTTTTCCTCCTGGATCAGGGGCTGATTGCTGTGCCCGCTGCTGCTCCTGCTGTGCGAGAGAAATACATCCCGCCGTCCTGCTGGAGGCCTTTCGGCACCTCTTGGACCAGGCGAAGCAAAGCCTGAGCGCAGGTGGGTGAGGGTCCCGTGTCATTATGTGGTAGCTCTTAGAGCTACAGAGCTCGAGGGAAGCTCCCCACATGGCAAGTCCCAACCAAAGCACGGTTCACAAGCCTCTGTGGCCAGCCTCTGGCAGTGGCAAGACCATCATTCATGGGCTATAGGCATGCACTGCACCACCATCATCCTTCTGTTTTCCCCAGGAGCCCTGTGTTTTGCTTAGAGCTACAACAGCCGTAGGAATAGAGGAGCAAAGGCCTTGTGCTTCGCCCTCACCAAAAAGACCACGACTGATGCTCCTCAGTGTTTTCACCAGGAGCTGCAAGAAAAGAAGTGGGTCTCTGGGGGCTTGGTGGGACCTCAGGTGATGGCCTGACCTGCCCTTTGGCCAAAGAAATCCATCAGGCAGCGCTGGTGGCAAGCACAATAATCCTTCAAAGAAACAATTCCCCAAATAAGTGAAAAAAGGAGAAATATCCGAAGTTCTGCAATTATTAAAATACATAAATCCCTGCTCATAAACCCCACCATCCCCCCAGATCAATACTTTGAGAGACATCTGAAGCTTTGTAAACTAGAAGAGGTAATAGGATTAAAGCTGAAATGTGACAAGACAGCTAATTTTTAATTATTTCTAACTCCTTTCTAATTTCTACTTCATTCTGAATATTTAAAAGCCCTTCCAAATGTATTTCACAAGTTTCAATAACAACCTAGTAACTGGATGTGGCATTATAGCAATTTATAACCACCTCCTAAAATGGGGATCTAAATTAATCTTTCTACATCTCATTAGTTTAGCTATCAGAGATCTTTTACTAGATAATTGGCTTTCAGCGGCTTTAATTTAATTTAATTTATTAATATCTTACATTTATATTTCATAGATGCTGTTTTAATTATTGAACTGATACATCTCAGAAACATAATTCTTTTATACAGCATCAAACTTTTGCTTTTAGGGCTCTAGAGTCTTTTTAAGATGTTTTAGTGATAAATAATAAGTCCTTGTTTGTGTTTGCCTTTAGAGTGGGTATCAATTTACTTTTGCCTTAGGTTCTCGCAAAGGAAAATTAGATCTTATTTTGGAACATCCTGTTTTGTGGATGAAGCTGCCTTTATTCTTAAACCAAGACTTGTTCCAACTTTGTAATGCTATAAAAGTACAAACGAGGGGCGGCAGCAGTAGCAGGAAGAACGTGAAATAAATAGCCAATTCATACCTGACAGGTATTTATGTAAATGATTTCGGTGGGCAGCGGAGTCAGGGAAGCCTGGTCTCCTGTGGCATTGTGTCCTGTGGCCAAGCTTGCCGGTGCCGGTGGTGATGGCCACCCTGCTTGAAGCTTCTCCTGCAGCTGGGAGCATCTGTGTCCGCCCTACCCGGTGCCTGCTCTTCCTGCACCCATGCCACTAGCTGCGTCTGGGGGCTCCCCCACCATCCCCTTTGCTCATTAACTTGCAGGAACATAGAATATAGTATCAGGAAAGCTGGGGAGGGGCTGTTTGCAAAGGCATGTAGCGATAGGACGAGGGGCAACGGTTTTAAACTAGAGCAGGGTAGGTTTAGATTAGACATCAAGAAGGAGTTCTTTACAGTGAGGGTGATGAGACACTGGAACGGGTTGACCAGAGAAGTGGTGGAGGGCCCCATCCCTGGAGACATTCAAGGCCAGGCTGGATGAGGCTCTGAGCAACCTGATCTAGTTAAAGATGTCCCTGCTTACTGCAGGGGGGTTGGACTAGATGGCCTTTAAAGGTCCCTTCCAACCCAACACGTTCTATCATTCTATGATTTTGGAGACTTCCAGCCTTCTGTAAACTTTGTCTGAAATGAACTAGGAGTTTCCCAAATTGGTGAGGACAGACAGACTGTGTGATGACCCCAAGAACTTCCTTCCTTCAGAAAGCACCCTAAAAATACGTTCCCTCCTAGAGCAGAATAGCAATGTTGAAACATCTGACAGTAAATGTGATGATAATTGATGCTTAATGAATAATCCAGGGTAGTTTTAATATTTTAGCTTCATAGAATACCTTTCATCCCCAGGAGCTAAAGCAATTTATAAAAGGTGTACTGTTACCCCACTCGGTCTCCTCTTGCCATTAAATCCACCATTACATGAGGCCCAGTTACATGACTGGGCCGGCACTGGGGAGGGTGTATAGCACTGCGTCCCACTGTCCTGCTCTGGTATCTGCTCAGAGCCAAGTCCATTTGCTGCATTTGCCTCTGGCCAGGGACGGTTGCAGCCTGAGGTCCCGCAGAGCCGAGGACTTCCAGTTCTGCGGTGGGAATGAATTTTCATCCCGCACCAAGACACCTCACACACGCACATACACACACACGTCAGGGGACATCGAGGTGTGCTGCTGAGTTTTGCCCACGGCGGGGTTTTGCTGTGAGACGGAGAGCGAGAAGAGCTCCGGAGCTGCAGAGGCTGGCGGTGCATCTCCCCGGCGGGTCCGGGGCGAGACCGCCCCCTCCCACACCCGAGGCCCTTGGAGATGAGGAGGGGGCAAAAAGCCCCTTCAGACCTCCCTCCCGGGCAGCGAGCTGCTGCGCCCCTTCCCCCCTTTCACCCGTGTGTCCCCCCCGCCGGCACAGACGAGGTGACAAAGCCGCCCAGCCGGCGCCACCCGGGGAGCGAAACCCCCCCGCGCCCCTGCAGCCGCCGGGCCCGTGGGGCGGCTCCGCTGCCGCCGTGGGCACGGAGAGCAGCAGACCGCCCACCCCGCCGAGCCCCGGGGTAGCGGGGAAGCCCCTCGGGGTGCCCGGCGGTGCGGTGCGGTGCGGTGCCGGGGTGAGCCCCGCACGGCGCTCCGCGGGCGGGCTCCGCAAGGCGGGGGGAGGCGGAGGAAAAGCAGCCCAATAACCCCCTCTGCTGTCGGGAAACACCACGGCAGGGCATCTCCGCACCGCCGGCGGCTCTTCTTCGTCGGGGGTGGGAAAAAAACAAAATAAAACCCCCTGGCAGGTCATTCACCCTGCCCCGCAAAATGCAGCAGGCTCGACTCATTTTTCCAGCTACAGCCTAAAAAAAAGTCTGTGTCAGGAGAGAAGAGGAGGAGGAGCAACCGTTAGCAACGTCTGCTTGTTTCCAGTAGCACCTGAAGTCTTTGGCCCTCGGGTAAAGCTGCTGCTCAGGTCATTCTTTGAGGGCTCCTGTGCCTTGGTCACTGTTGTGCCACCTGTGTGTGATGGCAGGTAAATTTACTGGTAGGGGAGGGGCTGAGGGTGAGAAAAGCGAGATGAGGATTAAAGGCATAACGGTTATTACTTAAAAACGCCCCTTCCTCCCCATTCCCAAAAGAAACAAGCTGCTGCTCTACCATGTTGCTCTGCAACTGCTGCTTCCACCAAATCCCTTTGCTCTTGCAAATCGTGACCTCTTTGGACATGAGGCTAGTTGTCTGGTGTTGGGCTTAGTCTGCTGAGGATGGACGACAGGAGGGCATAAAAAAGGGCAGATGAGTTCCTGTTATATTATCATGTTGGTTTTGGCCAGTTCCGCCTGGTGGCCTTTTGTATTTTAGAAACATTTCAGCATTTTAAAATAACTTTAATAGTAAAAGAATGTTGCAAGTCTTTCTTCTTTCCATCCCCACTCCAAATGCTCCAGGGCTGGCTTTGCTCTTTCCTGTAAAGCCTGCTGCGACGAGGATTTTTTTGATAATGTGGGCACTCCTGGCAGCACCCCCAAACTATGAGGGGTGCCATCCAGCTGCAACGTGCAGGGCTTGGGCTTTGGGATGAGCAAGCACCTGGCTGAGCCCTGGGGAGCTCGTGGTGCTGCAGCCACTATGGGCCAGACTGGGACACCTCTCCCTTCTCCAGGAGGCTCTCCACACGGTTTACCTCCAATCCAGGGCTTTTCCTTCATGGCTTGTTATTAAAACTGTACGAATAATAAATTCTTCCTCCTATTAATCAAATCAGAAAGGAGGTCAACTGGGTTCATTTTAGATCAAGCCGAAGCGAACGTTTCTGGTGGTTCGGTTTTGTCAGCAAAATGAAAAATCTTTCCCAAAAGAAGTGGTCTGAAGCCAGACAGGAGGGGCTTCCTTGGACCTGGTTTTAACCCTACTGTCTGCAGCCGTGGTGTAACTGTCTGCTGACTTAGGGTGGCATTTGCAAACCTTCTTTAGTCCAAACCAACCTTTTTTTTGTGTGCGTGTGTGTATAGATAAATGATTGGTACCCCCATGGCCCTAAGCTCTGTTCCTATACTAGCCAGGGGTGCCCGAGTGTCAGCTAGGGCCAGCTTGTGACTTTGGCATCATGTGCGCTTGCCCCAGACAGGCAGAAAGGCAAATGGATGATTTCTAGACAGCTAGCAGAATTCTCTTCCAAAAATACACTAGGAAATCCTCAGCTGCCACCCAGGTCTAGCTGTTCAAGAGAGAGGAGGAGCAAGGGGTCCAGAACATGAGCTGAGCTCTGCATCTGGCCTTCTATGTTTCCACCACTGTAATGTGAGCCTTTTTGTCCGGCCTGCAGGGCGGTTAGTGTGCCTGGTCGTTTAAAAAAAGAAAATAAACGTCCCATTAGGTGCACTTCAGTTAGGGGCTGGGCTTGGGATCTCACTTACTGCCTTTTGAAAGTCAGATGCATTGGAAATGAAAACAACATCTTCCTAACAGCCCACTCTGGTTCCTCTCCACCAAAAACATCCCCTGCAGCCAGATTCTTCATCCCAAGATTCCCGCCTAGGGGATCTTAAAATTCCTATTGATTTCAATGGGATTGGGTTCAAGCTGCTTAACCGTTTGCCCGCTGGAGCAAGGAGCTGGTCTCCAAATTGCTGCCTGTCACTTGTGAGCTGCAGTGGGACTCGTCAGGCCCCAGGACAGCATATTCTTGGCTGTACCGAAGGAGAGTACACAGTGTTTTGTCCTTGCAAAGGGTTGTTATAAATGGTTTAGTTTCAAGAGAGCTCAATTAGATCTGGGAACTCTTGCAATGAGTTCGTTCCTAATTATGGCTCAGAGACTTTGCAGTCATCAAAAGACAAATGGATGCCGAAGAAAGAAGAAAACAACAGCAAGGATTTTCACAGTGTCCTCTTTGCTGCTCATTAGCTGTGCCCTGTCCTGTACCGATTACTACAAGCACTTCCCTTTTCACTTCCCAGATTGTTAGATTTCTCTTCCTAAGTTTCCATGTGTCTCAGTGCGTCAGCCAAGCGCACCGCCTGCCGGGGCACCATCCCCATTGCCTTTGGGAGCTGAGAAATTTGGAAAACCGAACATCGCTGCACCTGAAACTGCCCTGAAACTGCCCTGTGCCGACGCTGGCACGCAGTGGCTTTCAATCTCCTTCCAAAGTCTGCAGGAGATCAGTCCTCACCAATGACTTCTAGCTAAGAAAGTTAATGAAACCCTCGGGACATCAGACTGGCAGATGCTTTTTAATGGGACCTGATTGTCCTGAGAGTGGCCTGGTTTCTTGGGGATTACAGTCGGCCTTATTTCAACTTTTCATCTCAGCTGAACGTGGTGACCGAAGTCAGGTCGGTTCTTGGGGCGGACAGACTCCCTGTGTGCAAATCCGCATACTGAAAACCGCCTGGGTGCTCTCTGTGGGTGCTCCTTGCTCCGAATGCTGTCGCTGGCCCTGGAGCTGCCTTTTTTGCCAGTCGAAGTAAGACATTTACTTTCCTTTTTTCATTTTCTCCAGCTATAAAAGTACACCTATGGATGGGATTATCATCAACAATATGTCATTAAATCCTGCCTTGGTCTGTGCTGCTTTGTTTGTAGTGACTAATATTGTAATTCTTGCAAGTTTGGGTCAAACAGGAGCCAGTGCTCAGCGACCACAGTCCTGGCTCTCCCCTATCCTAAATGCTGAATGCCCCAAGGCAGCGGGAAGAACTCTCCTGTTGATGACTGAGAGATGAGGGATCTCTGGGGGATGAGAGTCCTCTTTCCAGTTAAAGCAACAGCAAACTGGCCGCTGGTTCCCTGCCAGCTGTAAGCAGTGGGTTTTGTCCTTTGGGACCAGTCCCATGTCCTGTCTCGGCAGCCTCGGCGCAGGCATAAGGCTGGACCCAGTAAAGGCTTGGGCTGGTTCCCCCCATCCTTGTCTCCCAAGCCCCTGTGCCACCGCGCTCACGTGTTGGGTCCGGGAGCGGGTGACAGCTCACGTAATGCTGACTGGCAGGTGACCACAGGAAATGCAGCACGGGTCACGTCTCGGCAAGCCGGGCTCAGCCTAAGTCTCCCAAAGATGCGTCACTAAGGCTCTTAGGGCTAAATCCTTCCCTGCCTAAGTGCAGGCAGCAGCAGCCCTGCAGCAGGGATGCACCCCCAGATGCACCCCTGCTCAGCTGCCGCTGCTCTCTGCAGTTCTAACTTGGCGTGTCAAATTGTTTGTCGCGAGCTCTCCTTAACCAGAACTTTACCTTTCAGGAGCCCAAAGCACCTGGAAAGATTTTACCTTTCCGTACCCGAGAGCAAGGTGTGCAGCTGGGGAGCGGGACCCTGCCGAGCTGCCTATTGTCGGGAGGATGTGACCATCCAGCAGCTTCGAGGTGTCCATGACCTAGGGAACGTTGCTTCGCAAAACAGGTTGTTGCAGAGCAGCAGGGCTTCACCCGGCTCCGGATGCAGTTCAGCACTGCTCCCTGCCTCTTACGGGCAAGGAAAGGGAGAAGGGATGGGACCCTGGCTGGCTGCTGGGCAGAGTTGGGGGACAGCCCTGTCCCCTGCCTGCCTGTGCCCTGCCCGTGCTGAAGGCAAAGGCACTCGCAGGGGCCAGGCTGGCCTTTGGCGGGCGATTCCTCACGGCACCACCTCTTATGCAAAAAAGGCCGGCAGTACCCAAGCATCGCTCCCACAACTGTCCCCGTGTGAACCCAGCCCTGTCCTAACTCCACAGCTCTCGTTTCTTGCCAGTCAGGTCCGAGCCACCCAGCCAGCTCGGATTCATCTCTCCCCCTCCCTGTCTTTCCTTCTCCCCTCCTCTCCTGGGATCCAGTCTCTACTAAACTGGTCTCACCAGTCTCCATCTGGATTTCCTGCCTGTCTGAGGCAGGTCGTCACGCATGTCCTGGGCAGCCTTATTTCTGCCCCCTCCCTTGCACCCCGCACCGGGGGAGCCTTGCGTCCTCCCAGAGCAGCGGCGGGGCTCCCCATCCCCTGGCAAGGCAAGCAGGAGTGCCGCTCTCCAGAGCGAGAGGGAGGCCTTCTCCTTTCTTTCCCCATGAGAAAAAGATAAGAATAACATCCACACCTCCCTCCCCGGGCAGAGCAGACACCCGCCAAGTATCGCCCTGCTACCCACAACGTCGCCATAACGAAGGGCTTTGTTTCACACAGACGGAGGCTTTGGAAACATTTAGTAATTAGCGCCGGAGATAGCAAAGAGCTTTGCAGGAAAGCTGAGAGTGTTCCCGAAACTGCTCATTAAATCTCTGCTTCCTCGGAGCCGAGCAGCTGCCCAGTGGCTTCCCACGCAGGGCTGGGGACCGGGCTGTGCCCTGTCCCCCTTCCGAGGACCTGTGTCCCCTCCAGGCTGAAGATGGCCGCGTGGCCAGTGCCCAGTGTCTGCAGCATCCCCAGCCAGGCGGGCTCTGGGCTTTGCTCCTCTCCTCCTCGGGGCCTTTGCAGTGGTGGCGACCGTGCCCAGACCCAGCGCCCCATGGCTTTGTGAACGGGACAGGCGTGTTGGCGGGGCGGCCCGGAGGCTGTCTGGGAAGACGCGATAAAAGTCGTGCTTGCTTTTCTCTTCATGGCTCCAGCGTTACACAAGCTGCTGCCCCGCTCCGTCACGGCTTTGTTGCCGGGTGCGCACAGAGAAAGGCCGTTCACCTCTATGAAAAGGTTTCATAGAAATATTCTTTAATTGTCTTAAGAAATAAGTGATTACAGCTGGCCTACAGAACGCACAGCTGTAGGACACTGCTGAAATGGCCGTGCTTGAGACCAGCTGGGTGGGTATTATTGTGGTTAGGACATTAAGTTACTTGGAGGTGGGTTGGTCCCATC
Organism: Chroicocephalus ridibundus; assembly: GCF_963924245.1. Taxonomy (NCBI): domain Eukaryota; kingdom Metazoa; phylum Chordata; class Aves; order Charadriiformes; family Laridae; genus Chroicocephalus; species Chroicocephalus ridibundus. The sequence goes on from NC_086286.1 coordinate 16,353,685, forward strand.
TGGAGAGGAAGAAGCAAAGGAGGGGGAAGTAACTACTGTCATCCACCACCTGTGGGGGGTTGGTGAGAAGGTGAAGCCAGGCTCTTCTTGAGGCACACAGCAAGAGATAACAGGCACAAGTTGCAGCGAGGGAAGTTCTGGTTACAGAGAGAGAAAAATGTTCACGGTGGGGATGGTGAGGCCCTGGAACTGGTGCCCGAGTAGGCGGTGGGAAGTGCTCATAGCTCGGCTGGACCAGCCCTCAGCAACCTGCTCCAGCAGCTCCAGCAGCCTGGCTCCAAGCAGGGGCTGGACAGGAGACCCTGGACCTGGTCCCTTCTGCCCGAAGCTGCTTGGTGATTCTGTGGTCCACGTCATCCACGTGCATGAGATATTTCTGAGATTAACCTGAAAGCTGAATGATGTACCACATCACCGAGGTTGCTACAGCACTGATGCTAACGGGGCAGTGTTGGGGTTGACCCCCAGGACTCCCTAAAACAACGCCCTGAACCAGCCTCAGCCCTGCGACATCTCAGCCTCCACCACCTCCACAAGTCCCCAGGCAGCCGCAGCTCGGGGCAGACATGGCTTTATTGACCAGGGGAAATCACGGGAGTTTCGGGTGAGAAGTTTTGGTCTGTCTCACAGGTAGGTTTCTCAGCCACAGTGTTTGACACAAATCTTGTTCTGGAGCTGGAAGAAGAGAGCTGTGGTAGGGGTTCATCACCTCCTTGCCAGAGACAAGGAGATGACAGCAGAGCGTCTCTGCGGTTCAGGGACCTTGCAGTTTTGTTTCTGTTACAGGGATTAATATGAGAGACTGAAAGACAGGTGCTGCACAGTGCTGGACCCAGCTGTGTATAAAAATATACTGTTCCATCCATCTCCACATAATAAACACATTGAAAAGGAATGAGGTGTGTCTCTAACCGTCTCCAAGGCTTTACGTGGGCCAAGCTGTGGCATTTTTTTTTTTCCTTTTTACAACAAATGGAAGTAGAGCAGCGGGCTGGTTTCAGGGGAGAGAAAGGAGTGGGAGGCAGAATATCACATCCTATTTCCTCTTTTAAACACTTGGCAAGAGAACGGACTTTCCATTCCCATCTGGCACAAGCAGACTAAACACAGGTTCCCTTCTGATAGCCATCTGCACTCTTCTGCTACCTTTTCCCATCAGTCTTCTGCAGGCAAAACGCAAACCCGCACACTATTTAGAGATACTTGAATTCAGGGAGTGTAACCAAACGTTCCCTTTTAGTTACCTTCCTTCCAAGAGCGCCAAGCCAAACAATAACCCTGGTTAATCAACAGGCTCAGGACATGAAAGCAACTCCATTTCCTATTTGTGAATGCACAGATGTTGTTTATCTTGGATCTCTCCTTGTTGGTCCCCCGGGATTAAATCACAGGCCTTTAGATGGAGCGTGAGTGATTGCCAGCCCCGCTGCTCTACCTTCCTCCTTCCCATCTCCCCAACGATGGGTCTCTTTTCTGGTCCAAGGGCTCCCTGCAAGAAGTGGGGCATTTTGTGGCAGCAGAAATGCTCTCCGCCGCGGAGCCGGGTTATCTCTGCAGGGACCCGTGCCAGGCGCACCCTCAGGATGGCGAGGCTGATAGCTCTCACGACGCAGACGCTGGTGAGGCTGGGTCAACCCTGGTGCTGATAAGGCAGAGGAGCTTCCTTGCAGACACAGCTGCGGGTGCCTGAGTCCTCTGCAGCTCCATGTTCATCCAGCCCGTCCCACTTTGCAAGCCCAGTGTGATTTTGGCCAGGTCAGGGAACACCATGTTTCAAACAAGGTGCTGGTTTTGATGGCGGTGCAGTAGCTGGTACTACTATAAGAAAGAGCATCCCTGGTTGGGGCCCTATCCCATACCTTGCATCCAGGCACTGCAGCTGAGCCACAGGTTTTGTCCGTGTCCAGCATGCCTCAGTGATTCTGTGGCTCCACGTGTGAGCAGGCTTGGCCCCCACATGTCTCATAACGGTGAGACCCTGTGGTCCATGGCCAGGTGCAGAGGATGATTCCTCCTCCATACAAAACCAAGATACTTTGAAGGTCCAGGGACATTTGCCACCTGATGTCAGCTCCAGCCGCCTCACTCAGCCCTGGCAGGGGTGGCTGCAAGTTCTCCTGCCTGCTTATGTAGCCTTTAATTTCAAGTGAAGGCCATCCTCGTCCTTCCCCATACCTGTCAAACTGCTACGGAGCCCAGCTAGCAAACCCTCCTGCAGGGGTGGCTGCATGTCATGGAGGTGTTGGCAGTGCCCATGCGTGGGGTTCACTGAGCACTTTGAGAGGCTGCTTGTGGGATGAGTGCCACTTCTTGTAGCATCGGTTGTGACTGTGCTCACAACTTGCTGTCAAGTGCTCTTTTTTGATGGGGGTGGGGGGGAAGCCATGGTGATAGTTTTCCGTATTGCAGAAGCACCCTGACTGCAAGACAGAGCTGGTGGCGGCTGAGGCTGTGTTTGGAAAGACACCTTCCCACCCACAAACCCTCTGGCACCGTCTGCCTATTACACGGGGGTCCCCTCCACAGAACCGCCACACAGGCTTTCTCCCTAGCTGCGAAAACGCTGAGCAGCTCTGCATATGGCGTGGCTCGTCTGTCCTGTACGTAAAGATAAATAGATGTGTACGCCCGCCCTGGGCCGGGATGCGGCCGCTTCCCGCAGAGGAAACAGCGTGGAGATGCTGCAGGGCCTCACGTTCCCGGCAGAGAGCGTGTCCCGCACACGCCGGAGAGCACAGGAGGCCTCGCACACAGGGAGGAGGAGGAGGAGGAGGAGGAGAGCCGTGGATCCAGGCCTCGGCAGCCAGCTGCTTTCCCTGCTCGCCAGGGCTGCGGATGCAGCTTTAGCGTGCCTGACACCGGTCCGGAGTGACTGGACCTGGACGAGCATCAGCTTGTGCCGCTGGTGCAGATCTGGAGGCAATTTTCCACTAACACGCTTTCTGCGTGAGTTTCAGTGCCCAGGTTTCGGGGGCAGGTAGGGGGGCTGCCCCCACCTACGGGCACAGGGTGGGATGGGGGCCGCCATGTGTCCTGGGTGCCCCCAGCCGCTGGGAGCAGTACCCGCAGCGGGGCAAAGGAGGTGGGGTTTCCCCTGGTGCAATTGTAGGTGAGGTAGGTGAGCAGAGAATTTGTCTCTTCTGTCATGGCATGACTGGGCTGGCTGATTACAATTTTTCAACAGTAGTGACAGGTTTAGGATAAAGCCCTTCCCGTCCCTTGCGGGCTGACAGGACGATGCAGCTGCCAGAGGACAGCAGCCATCGGGCCCCTTCCTGCCATGGGAAGTACCCAGAACTGTGCAAAACTAACCGCGGGGACCCTCGCTGGGGGCCTTGCTGGAAGAAGGGGTTACACGGTGAAGACTGTGTCCCACCCCCACGTCTGTAACCGTATGGGATGTGAGGAGCTGGGGCCGGGGTCCTTTTCCTGCTGCTCTGGGAACAGCAGGAGTAGTGGTGGGCAAGGGGAGGGAGGAACCATCCTGCTACATCGTTATTCTGGGCGGTGGGTCATGAAGCAGGGGGCGAGATGCCTCACTGGGAGCAGGAACCCTGGTCCCTGTTGGGGCCAGGCTGCCGCCTTTGGAAAGGGCGGGAAGAGCTGCCGCTGAGTAGGCGCAGGACTGCAGAGCTGAGCGACTTTAGCTATTCATTCCTCGAGTCCCCAAAGAAGCAATTATTGCATCGATCCCTGTCTTAGTGACCTCTTGGGGCAGAAGGAAAAAGGATAACTAGCCTCTGCTCTTAAGTAGGAAGCTGAGGATTTTACGGGATTACTTCTCGCTCCTTGACAGATATAGGTCTTTTTAGGTCAGAGGTGAAGTTGGGGCTGAGCATCATGGTTTGACTTAATAGGCACCAATAAGAACCTTTCATCAAGACCAGGATGGGGACAGGCTCATGACCATATGGGACCCGCTGGCTCTTGCACGCATGTGCATGTGCAGGAGAGAGCGGGAAGATGATCACCACCAAGACTGAGGTCGGAGTCCTTCTAACCTGAGTGCCTGGATCTGCTCCCAAAGTCTGGAAGTACCACGACCCTGGAGGAGCTGGGTGGGTGTGAGGAGTCAGACCTCCCAGCATCACCTAGTCCAGGTGTCCTGTGCCCCTCACCTGCGCTGTGGCCGTAGCTCCTCCTAGTCTGCCTTTAAAACGCTTTTATCCAACAACCAGTGGAGTGTGGGGCCGAGTGCTGGGTGAGCACCTATCCTCCTAACTTCATGAAACTTTCAGTACTGATTTTCTCTCCCCAGTCCTTTCAATTCTTCTTAATGAAGCCAACCCTGCTGGGGAAGCTCCTGGGGGCTGCCTTGTACCCACCCGTTCAGCCTCTCCCACGCTTTGTGGTGGGGATGCGATGGTTTAGCTGCACTTACAGCAGCCAAAGCCAGAGCATTGGCTCGGTTATATCGGGACAGATGTGCCTGACATTGATAATGTTAGTCCTCTTTCCTTGCAAAAATAGTATTACTGGTGTAAAAGCTGCTTTGTGCTATTATAGCAGCAGCCACAGCGGAGAGCCTTGTTGCTTTAATTACGGCAGCAGACCCAAAGAAGAGACGAGATCCTACAGAAGCAATAAATTCCCCTGGTCAGCTCCTGTGTTTTGGTGCCTTCCTGACAGTTGGGTTTACACATTGCCTCTCTCCCTCTTGGGCAGGGGACTCGCCTCTGCATTTCTCAGGGCCCTGCTGTCTCCCTGGTGCTGGCAAGTGACCTGCCGGAAAGTGGGAAGGGCTGGTGTTGCCTCTAGGGCCAGCTCTTCTCAGGGAACTACTCATCTGACCAACAGATTAGAAAAGGGAAATAAATACCAGCGGGACACCCTGTTAAAAAAAAACAACCAACTGCTAATAAATAAAACCCTAGCATAATGAAAAGGCGAAGTGCAGTGATTCAGTAAAGGATTCAATTTTTTAAATGAAAATATTTTCCATAGACCAATTCCAGCCAAAATGCATTTCACTTCCCCTGACAGAATATAAATATTAACCCAGACACTCTTTGTTCTTCATGTGTCCTTTCGTATTGGCATGATCCGGAGCTGCGCTGAGAGCTCACATCTCCTGCTGGCTCTCTTGTGGACTCTGGGTTCCTGGTGCATCTCCACAGCAGAGCAGTGAGGAACGCTTTCTTCTCCCTTGAAGGTGGGGCTCCACTGCTCATCCATGCTGTTTCGGAGCACATCTCCTGCAAGTGCTGTCAGGGTTCAGCAGAAGGATGAAGATGACACCTCCTTTTGCAGGAACCTGAAGGAGGTGCTAGTGGGACATCTAAGCCATGGGAAGTCCCCATCATCAAACCATGCCCGGGGTTTTGAGCCCAATTCTCTGCTGCTCAGTGGAGTTGACCTTATTGCAAAATGGCTGTGAGCCTCTGCCCTTCTGGTGGGAACTGTGGGCGAGGGAGAGGGCCAGGGAAGAGTAAGGATGACGCTGTTTCAGCCCCTTGGCTGTTGACTCCAAAAAAAACCAAACCCCGACCAATCGCTAGTTTTTAACAGCACAGAAAGCAAGGGCATGGACTGTTTTTATATCCCCTTGCTCTGCCCCTCTCCCCATCCTCCATGCTTTTTATGCTGCATCTGCATGGAAAGTCAGGGAAGAGCTTTGCAGGCACTGCCTTCCCCTTGTCCCCATTGTGGAGACCATCCCCGAGGGACAGACGTGCCCGGGAAGCCTGACAGCTACATGGGGACACGGCCAGGGCCAGGTGCTGGGTGAAACACTGGCCAGGATGGACATGGGGCCAACGAGCTGTGCTATCTTTGGCAACAGAGGAGAAAAGCGAGGAAGGCCATGGAGAAAACAAAGTCGTCATATTTTAGGTTTCTCAAACCAGAGATGTGATCGTGTCTTCTGTCCTTTCCTCCCCTCCATTGCCACCCCCTCTGCTCTCCTCCTGGTTATCCACAGCAGCTGCCACCACACCAGCAAAGGCCCCAGTTCAGTAAAGCCCTTAAGCACAAACTTAATTATCAGGACAAGCTTAAGGGCTTTGCAGAATTGGGCCCGCAGAGCTGGTTGGAAACCTGCTGACCCCCCTCCCCCGTAGGCCAGCCTCGCCAGAGGGCTGCGGGCTCAGCTCCCACCACGGCCCCTTCCTTCCTGGGGGCCAGTGTAAAATAAAACCAGAGGCAACGTTGCAAAAGCAGATCCAATTCCCATCCCCTTTAGCAGCCCCATACGGGTCCATAAAATCAGCCCCCTACGCTCTGCCGGCTGTGTCCACCCTCTTTGCTTCTTGATATGGGGCACAAACCCCATTTTTCCTCTCTGCCCCCCCAACCCACCTTGCAACCAGGCGTGCGGGGCAGGACGGCCACGTGTCGAGTGGCTTTTTTCTTCTCAAGCACCATCTGGAAGTCACCGCGAAATGCGATGCTGTGTGGAAAGCGGCTGGAAAGAATGACACCGTGAGAGCGTTTGTTTTTTTTTTTTTTTTTCCGTGGAAATAAATAGACCGTGCACCACAAGCACGGAGAGGAGAGGGTTCGTGCCGGGTCAGGCGCAGGTAGGGCCACACAGGGACAACCGGGAGTTTGTTTGAGCATTAGTCACTGCTCCTTAGGAAGCTTTTGCTGGGCAGAGGCATATGGGACAGTCCCTGTTGATGCTATTGAGGTGGCAGGCTGCGGCTGGCAGCAGTTTCAACCTGTCCGTAGCATCCCCGGGCATGCAAACTATTTATAGGGGGCCATGAAACATGGAGGGGGAGCAAAGCAAGCTGCTGCACGCTGCACGGCAGTTCCCGTGTGTGCAGGTACCAGGAATCGGGGAGAGGCTGACCACCACGGCCCTCTCGCCTGAGGAGAGGGGTTTTAATGTCCCGGGTGCTGGCGGGGGTGTCAGGCGAGCCGGAGCTTGAGGTCTGGCTCTGACACGGTTGCGGCCATGGCCTGGATTCAACTATTTCAAAGGGCACCGGCCGGTCAAATCAAGCCCCAAATTTAAATTTGTTAAAATAACTTTTTGCAAAACATTAGGATGGAGAGAAATGTTTCCATGGTTTTGTTTTTAAATTCCGAGTGAGAAGAGTTTATTTTTTCACTAGGAAACTTTCCCCGTAGGATTCGCGACGCTGGCTGGGAGACAGGAGCCGGCGAGCTCTGCTCCCAAATGGAGGTGACCCTGGGAGCGACCCTGTGCCGGTCACGTCGCCTCATGAAGCCTTACTTACCCCCTCGGCAAAAGGGAGATGGCAGCGTGTGGGGCTGCGGAGGGTCTGGGATGCCAGTGCTGCTGTGGGGATGCTCAGCCCCATGGCTATCGTGCCGTTAGCCCCCGTGGCCCTTGATGCATCCAAATCTGGACGGGTAGTATGGTTATATTTGAATGGTGGAAGGTAAGCGCAGTGAAAACTCTTACATTGCAAGCAGGTTAGGGGGAAAACCTGGGGAAATGACCCCCCGCAGTTGTTTTATTTCTCCTCGGCTGCGGTTACGCACAAGCGCCTTCTGTGGGGATAACCATGGTCTGTTCTTCACCGGCGTGCTGCTCCTGCTAGACTGCTGCTGATGCGGAACGTAGGAGTGAATGGCTGCTAGCCCTTGTTTGTCTTCCATTTGTTTATACTGTCCCAAACCCCCAAATGTTACAGAGATTTATAAAAGTAACTGAAGAAAAACAAAACGAAACAAAAGCCTGGAGAGCTCATCTGGCTGCAGTCGGCTCAGTGCCCTGGAAATCAGTTTACCCCAGCTGAGAGTCCAAGAGCTGCTGCTGCTTCTACCCCCAGGTGACCAGGTAGTCCCAAGCGTCTAATGCAAAGCCACGCAGCAGTGAAACAAACAGGGGTCTGGTGGGTGTGTGAGATGAGGAAAGAAGTGGAAATCGGGGCAGGCTGGGCTCCGTTTGCTAAAACTGGCTGAAAACAAAAGGCAAAAACCCAGCACTTTGAAGGGCTTGCATCTTGCTCCCGTCCCTGGAGCAGGCAAGAGCACAGTTCTCATTTGCAGTTAAATACTTTGCATTTAAAGACTTTGATCTGATCCCATTTTATTCTGTCCTCCCATGTTCTGCTTCACGGCTGTGGAGCCACGGATGGCAGGAAAATCCTTTTGCTTTGCCCCCCGAGAGGAGTGAGAATTTGACCTCTTAGCATCTGGGACGTAAGGAAAACTGATTGCTTGGACACGCGGATTTCTAAGGGAGTGGCTCAGCAGCTCAAGGGTTAATGGGCTCCCTCACTTTCAGCCCAGATGTTGCTATGAAGGCTTATCTACGAGGGAAAGCTTGTTCTTATTAAGGTAGGAGCTGCAGCTGAGGGTACAACAGCTCTGCCTCTGTAGCCCCAGCTTTTCATACCTGGCTGGGGTAAACAAAGAAGGAGGAGGCACAGCTATTACAGGACAACTCCCCTGCATGGAAAACACCTCTCCAGGCTTATAAAACATCTCCCATCCCTGGGGATGCCTCAATACTTTCACAAAGACTTTCCTCAAGGGAAGGGCCAAAGGTGCCCTTTGTGGTACACACCTCACCCAAGAACCATCACGCTTCTGGGGGGGGGTTTAAGCTACGCCTGATCCAGCAAAGCACTCGAGCGCGGTTGATGGAAATCACGGGAGGTGTGCCTTTTCTTTCAAAAGGACTTAATTAACGCGCTTATGGTTAATCACACGAATAAATCTCGCAGTGGCTTAGAGCCAAAGCGAGCAATAAAAGCACCGATCCCCAGGCCTCCCGATGGGAATTGGCCAGGGCTGGGGCTGATGTTCTCACCAAGCCGCTGGGAAATAATCTGCGCCCTCAGCACGTAGGCGCCTGGGGATTTTTGTTAGGTCCTTTTTTTTTCTCCCTCAAAAGCCCGTTATCTAAGTGGAACCATGAAACTATCTGCCTGTGCCAGCTGGAATGGCAAAATGGGTGTCCAGAGGACATGGATGAAGGGTTGATCTGAGCTGCTTTTTCTCAGCGGTGGCTGCGGGAGCCCTGAAAGGTGGATGGAGAAGAGGGAGAGCCCCAGTCCTGTCCTTAGATCTCCTTTGGGGGCTCGGGTGTAACAAGAATTAGATATTTAAAGGAACATGCTTTCCAAGGAGCGGAAAATCTTGGACCTCAAGCCCTGCCAAGTGTAGGAGGACATTTAGAGAGACAACTTGGTGTGCCTGGTGCAAGAGTGACTCAGGGAAGCATGTGGGTTTTTTGTCAGCTTTTATTTTCTACAAACAGGACCAGGAAATCCATAGCAAATATGTGTATGTCTGGGGGAGAGAGGCAGGCTTGTTTCTGGTGAAACATCCCAAGGAACTGAGCTATGGCCCCATCTCATGTTCCACGTTTCAGCTGGACACAGTGGGAGATGAGAGCACCTGGGGCAGGCTGTAAAGTTAATTTGAAGAGACCTCATGACATGGATCGACACCGCCTGAAGCAGCACCATGCCTCTCTCCTTCTCCCGGAGTGGTCTCCCAGCCCCTGCATTTACCATCAGGCACTGACTTAGGCCGTTCAGCTTCAAAAAAGTCTTTTAAAAGTCAAGCCTTTGTCTTCTTTTAGGGCAGAAATCAGCAAAGCCAGTAAGGACAAGCATGTGTGTCCCGGGGTACGCAGCAGGGAGAGGGGGGTCCTGGCAGCCAGGCCAGTGAAGTGCAGGGGAGCCGTTTCCCCAGCACTTTGGAGACTTGGTTGCCTTCTTACTCTTCTCCCCAGCTCCAAACTTCTTTGCCAGGAGGTTTGGGTGGGGGCAGGGGGGCTGTGCACATCAAGTCTGCCCCGCTGCCGCCCTCCCGTGAAGGCTGGAGAAGGTTACCAGTAAGGTTACTGGTAGCCCTTCTCAGCGCATTCACCCGTTCCCGTCTGAATTTCCACACGTCTGCAGGGTCTAGATCAGCTCCTTGTGATTCATTTTAATCTGGCACAAAGCAGCAGCTTGCAGAAGCCTGATGTAAAACACCCACATACGCTCCCATTATATAATATGAATCTAAGAAGATTAAACTATCCGGTCTGAGGAAACACATGCACGTATGTATGTACACATTTCTATATGGTCCGGGGGTTGGCTGAGTGGAGCTGAGGATGAAGCTTCCTTTCAGAAACACTGAACTTGCACTTGTTAGCGCCTAAACACTGGGGCAAATAGTGTATATATGCCTGTGCACAGCCATATATATGAAGTGCTGCAGCAGGTGAGGCACGGTAACTGCGAGAAGCGTTTGTAGTTGTGCGCTTGGTCATCCACTTTGCTGCCAAAGTCCAAGCAGCCACAGGCGGGACAAACCCAGTCCCTGCGCTAAACTTTACCTGCCAGCGTATAGCAAGATACCGCTCGCCAGGTGAGAAAAGAGAGGGGAGAGCAGTCCCCAAACCCACCGGGCATCCCTCAGCAGCCTTGGTGGGCCTGGCCCGTCCCCTCACCAAGAGCAGTGGCGCAGGGGGCACCTGCCCTGGGTGGCTGCCCTTAAGGAGCACTTCCTCGGAGGCTGCCTGAGCATCATCGGCAAACGGATTCGCCTCCTTCTCCTCCCGCGCCTTCCCGTTATTGATTCACACTGTTTTGCTAAATATAGCCCTGCCTCGTGAAGCTTCTCACTCAGCTTTTACTCCAGCTGGAGGTGCTGGGCACGGAAGGTGCTCAGAAGGGCAGGGCTGGGCGGCTGCCGCCGCTTCCCCGGGCCGTGACCGTGTGCCGGAGCCCTCCCCCGGGCGGCGGCAGCAACGGGGCCGGCTCCCGCTCCGGCTTAGCCCCTAGCCTGCCCCGGGCCTCCCCTCGCCATCACCCCCACGAAGGGGGTTTCGCCTCCCGCGGATGAAAACCCAGCCCGGGCCGGGGTGACGATGGTGCCCGGGGTGATGCTCGGTGCGTCCCGGCGCCGGCCGGCAGCCACCGGCCATCCTGGGGGGGGGGCCGGAGGGGCCGCACCAGCCGGGGTAAAAAATAACGAACGGGCCGATCCGGGCCCGCCACCGCCTCCCGCTCCGGAGACGGGGCGACCGCGGGGACACGCATTTCCCCCCCCCCCCCCGCGACCGCCCCCCGCCGAAGGTGGCGCGCGCCGAAGTCATTCATGAAAATGTTGACGTCAAGCGAGGGGGCGGGGTCTCGGATCGGGCCCCGCCCCCCGGGGCCATTTAAAGTGGCGCGGCGGCGGCTGCGGGGCTCAGACGGGAGGCGGCGGCGGCCGTGGCAGCGGCGGGGTCGGTGCGGGGCAGCGTCGGGCAGAGCAGCGATTCCCTTCCCGCCCCGCAGCGTCCGCCGGTGCCGCTCAGCCCCTCCGTTTGCGGGGCAGTGCCTGGGTGCCCCTCCCGCCACCCACCCCCCCCGAGGGCGCGGGGCAGCCTCCGCCGGGACTTCATGTCTGTGCTGTGTCCCCTGCCCTGGTGAGTGGGCGCTTCCCGCGTGGGGGGGAGGCGAGGGGGGCGGGAGGAGGCTCTATCCCGCTGCTGTGGGCTGTGAGGGTTTGAAGCGGAGCCCTCGCGGGGGTGAGGGGGGCTTCAGCCGCCCCCTTCCCCGCCGTGTGCCGCGGGGGGAGGCGGGGCGGCGTGAAGTCCCGGGACGTGATTTCCCGATAGCGGGGGAGAAAGAGGCTGGTAGCGGCGGGGTTGATCCCGCAATAGCGGGATGATCCGCAATAAAGGTAATGCGGACTGTGGGAATTCGCTTCGCTTTCTCCGGCTGGAAATGCCATTAAAGGCTGTAAAAAGCAGGGCTGGAATTGGCGCCGGGCGCTCCGCTGGTGTGGAAGTCCCTGAGGTTGTAAAATAAGTCAGCAGGAGCTGAAACACACCAGCTTAAAAAAAGTGGAAAAAACGCAAAACACAACACCACCCCAGCGTTTGCACTTATTTACTGTGTTTTTTTACTTTCCCCCCTTAGGGGGCAGAGCTGGAGGAAGCGGAGTTAGAAGTGAACGGCTGCTGTTAAAGCCTCCCGAGGTGTTCCTGGGCTGTGCTCCTGGGGAGAAAGTCAGGGAGCTGCTCCCAGGGGCAGGGGATGTAGCGCCGGTCTCTACTAGCTCTTTCCACCCCCTTCCGAGGGGGGGCAGGAAGGAAGGGGCCAGAAATAGACTGCCGACAGCCTCCTCTGCCTGCTTTTCTTTCCCGATGCTACTCGCTCAGCCCTTCTGGAGCCCCTCAGATGATTTGAATGCTGTCTTTTGTTTCTAGCCCTGATTATCTGAGATCAGCTGAAATGACTGAAGTGATGATGAACACCCCAGCTATGGATGAGATTGGGCTAAGCCCCCGCAAGGATGGCCTGTCGTATCAGGTGAGTGCTTTGTTGGCTGCTTAGGGCAGTAATCCCCTGTGGAATTGCCTGGGCTGGACTGCAAACTTGGTCTAATGTACCTTTCCGTAGCCTGACCTAATAGCAGGTCTTGCTGTAGTGAGAACTAGTCAACAGACTGGAATGCTTGCTTGGCAGTAGCCAGTTGTCTAAAATATCACTCGGTATCAGACCAGATTGGTGAAGGACTTGGTGCTTTCTGAAGCGATCGAGCCCTCGCTCATTCAGCATTTGTGGGGGCTCAGTGGGAGGCGGGGAGATCAGTTAAAGAAGTGTCACCTCATTCACTGGACTGGGAGGACTCTTGATACTTTGTAACACAGCATACAAATGATCTGCCTAGAACAGGAGAGAGTTGTTTATGTGGCGCTTAGATTTTTTGTTTTGATGTATGTATTGGTTTTCATGAGTGATGGGGCTCATTGGAGAGGGTTAACATCTTTTATAAGATACAGTGAGGCCAGAGACAGCTGAAACAAGCCTCGAAATGTCACTGGAGATAGCCAGCTGAAGGCATGAGCTGCATTCATTCTGAAAGTTCTGAACAATGTAATTAGCTATTAACCTCAAGATCAATGACTAGGGTGAAGAGGTGGTCTTAAAAACTAGCTTGAGCTTTAATCCTTTAGTCTTCATATCACTTTCATTCCCTAGCTGGTAGTTAATCAAAGGGATTGTGGATCTTAGCCTACTAGATCCATGTTTTCCTACTCTTCCAGGAGACTTGTTGATGAGATTTAACACAGGTGCTGAGGGCATGCAGATGACTTACATCTGGTCTGTGCATTGGGTGACTCTTACCAATAGATCCTGATGCAGGGCTCTTCCTTTGCAGATGTTACACAACCTGCACAGAGGCAGTTGCTCTAAGTGTGCATTCAAATGAGGTGGGCTGTTGTGTACTTGCATATTTACATCTGAAAAATGAGCTACAGGACAGTAACAGTGCACTGAAGCATGAAATCAACTGAACTTTGGGCCATGGCTGAGGCCTCCAGCAGAAGCCAAAGCTGCAGGAGGAAAAGGGGATGCATTGCTTTTTTTTTCAGTCAGAATTCTGGATCTGGATAGTCCAAGTTCTTTGGTTTATTGACTTTCTGTGGAAATAGCTGTGCTGTGCTTCAGTGCTTGAGTTAGTGGAAAGCATATGGCCTCTCTTTCCTTTAGGGAGTGTACAGCAATGAGAATGGTTATAAACCTGAAGCAATCAAACCAGCCTGCATGGGATGCTCAGTTGTCTTTATGGGTCACCAGATGGAGAGGCTTAACACAGTCAGGTCAAATGGCTCCACCTACCCAAATTTTCCAGTGAGAGGCAGAATCTAGGTGCTCTGCTTGTTCTAATGATTGCTTCAGTGAGGTTTTTCCCCAGGTGCTAATGACCTTGATAAGTCTGCTTGGGCCAATTGGGGAACAGGCCTGTTCAGTTTTGAGTGGATCATCTGAACCTGAAGGTGTGTTAGTCATAAATGCTGACAACTCATATCTATGCAGGGTTTATGCATCCTGGATCTCTCCTCTGTAGTGGTCTAGTCATGGATGACTTTTTTTTTTATTCAAATGCCTGCAAGAGCTGGGAACTGCCTGCCAGTACTTGATATAAACCAAACTGATGGTGGAAAGGGCTGAGGTGTTGAAATGGAAGATCCTGATGGGGCACTAGTGGTGTGTGGGCTGTGTATGAGGTCTGGCTCTGAATCAGGTTAGTGTAAAGAGGATTGGGGAGCTGGTTCCAGCCCTCCTCCTCTGGCTGCTGTGCTGAGAACGTCACAGTATGCATCAAGGTAAGTTGAAAGCATCCTTAAAGAGTTGAAAATTCAAGTTAGAACAGCAAGGACAAATCTGATGCAAATCACAGTGTGAGCTCTTTGTTCTACCTCAGACTTTGGCACTTCGCGCTTCATCTTGCTGGTGGAGAGAGTTTGGTACATGGAAAATTGTATGCTAGTCTGGGGGCTGTAGTGCAATAACTTAAAAACAGACAGGGCTAATGGTGCATGACTGCTCCTACACTGAGGCTTGTTGTTCTAAGCTGCAACATGTTCCTCCACTCACTCATCTGCGGAGTTGGGCACTCACGATGTGAGTGTAACAGCCCTTGGCTGGCTACAAGAGGCAAAAAAAGTGGAGCCAGAACTGGGAGAGGCAAGCTTTTGGTTTTAAAAGTTTCTCTTGTTCTAGTAGTAGAGCTTGTATTTATTTCACTGCAGAGATGACCTCAAAATGAGGTTCAAAATGTCCCCCTTTGGGCTGTGTAGAGCAGGGACTGCCTGGGAGTTGGTCCGTAGAATCCCAGCTGTGAGCCTGGGGGCTGCTTCTACCACCATATGGGGATATGAAACTGTCTGGACCAGAGGAGGTGGTACGGCAGCTTTGCTGGAACTGTAAAGCACACCAGTATCAACTGCAGACAGGCTTGTCCAACCAACAGCGCTGTTTCAAAGGATTTTTTGCCTTGGAAGTAAACCGAGGAAACAACCTCCTACAGAGTATGAACTTCAGCAATCTGATTCCTCTGCCTCATGGAGTTCACTGAACTTCAGGGCTCCTGTTTGTCTCGTTGGCTGTGGAGGGAACTGGACTTGTTAAGGTTTTCCTCCAGCCTCCTCCACCCCCTTGTTGCCTCCGCTCGTGCCCTGGAGTGTCTGTCTGTCTAGACACCAGCGGAAGGTGTGCACCCCCTTGCCGAAGCGTCCTGGCCTTTTGGTGGGCTGGCCATCGCTACTCTTCAAGCAATGATGTCAAAACTCAGACTGCAGCAGTCGTCTCAGTGATAACTAAGTGGCCTGTGTAGGCTTAGTAATTTGTACAGTTTCACTTGCAAAATGTGCTCTCTCAGCATAGGAATGAAATAGAAATCTAAAAATAGAAATTTTTTTTTCCAGTTAATAGACAAAATGCTTGTAAGCTAGGGCGCTCATTTCAAAACCTTTCTACATAAAGCTGTTTTATTACTGTGTTTGCAATGTAAAGCTGCTCTCTGAGCCCCCCGAAGATGGTTCAGCCGACAGATTTAAAGGGCCTGAGCAGAAGTGAATGGTGAAACCGGGGCATGAGCCTGAGCAGGGCGGCACAGACGAAACAGAAGATGCAGCTGAAGAGATGATGTCATGCTGGGTCTTGTGCCTGCAGTGAAGAGCTATTTCTGGATCTTTAATAGATGTCCCATAATTCCCATGGGACTTACTAAACAAAAAACTCGTTGAAATGCAGCTGATGGCTCAAGATGCCCCTGCTACAAACAGATGCGCCTACGGAGCGCTTCACGTGCTTCCTGCCTGCCAGTCTCCGGTGAGACAGGCCTTTTTCACTGCCAGTTGGAGCTAATGTACCGTTTGCTGTTTTCCAGCCCCTAGATATATCCCTTCTCCGAAAAGCCTCATCAGTGCTCTGCCAGCTTGTCCTCCAATGCCATCTCGCAGCAGCATGAACGATGCTACTGAAAACATGGCCTGATCAATCAGTTCGCAGAGCTGTTGTCAAAGCAGTGCCTCCACCCGAATCTTGCCTCACTTCTTGGAAGCGGAGCGGAGTCTGAGCGCAACCGAAAACACTTTGATGCCCAAAGCGTTTATTTTGAGCAAACGCTGTGTCCTGGGTTGAGCGTGCTGCTTGGCTGCAGACGGGCTGTCTGGCCAGCTCGCTGGTCCTGTGGGACCTCAGGCGCCCTTTGAGGAGATTGGCATGCGGAGGCTGAGCTTGCCTCATGCCATCAGCTGGGGTTTGGTTGTCATGGGGAGCTTGAGCTCTTTATGTCATGATCGCATCACGCTGGGATCTGTCTAGGTTAATTGCAGCCACAGCTAGCTGTGAATCGCGTCAGACTGACTGAATCTAGGTAAATAGGCTTAACGCTCCATCCAGTGTCCATGGCGAAAGATCTGGGTTGTCGTCTTGGTGGGGAAAGAATTTTTGGTGAATGCAGGGCCTCTTGGCCAGCACCAGTGAGGCACTGACTCCCTCGGGGAGCTGTGATGCTCGGTGCTGGGGGGTTTGGGCTGCATCTCCCCATCTAAACTGGGGGACCAACACATTACTGACCAGGGGGCTGATGGCAAAGGGGGGAAACTGAGCTTCCTTTGTGATCGTTTTGTTTGAGGTCCTTTGCGTCCGCGCAGCCTCGATTTGTGCAGGGGAGGTCCTGAATTAGGGCTGGCGCTCGCTACTGGGGAAGGTCTTAAGACTGGGCTGCAAAAAGGTGGTGATAGCAAGCGAGTTTAGGATAACTTATTCACATAGCACATCTGATGCGTGGTTACTAGGCAAGATTAGTAGGCTGAGTCAATGTGTATTCCAGGGCCTGGGACCTTAAATGAAGAAAGAAGCAGGATGTGGGATAAACAGAGCCAAAACTAATCATGTTAGCAGCTATGCTATGCCAAAAAAAAAGTGTTCCACTGAAATGCAGACTGAAGACAGCAGCTAATCAGAACATCGCAGTGCATGTTTTTTTCCTCCCTTGTTACTCTGATGGAAAATTGTTATGATGTATGAAGTTTCCCAGCCACCGTCCCCCAAGATAGGGCAATCTGTCCGTGACTGGAGAGTTGTCATAGTTCATAAACCTGAGTCACAGGCTGCTGTGCGCTTACTAGATGGAGCTTGTTTTCGACTCATGACTACTGTGAGAGTAAATGTATGTATTAGCACTGCTGCTTATAGCTGGAAAATTCCTCCAAAGAAGATGCTGAGAGACGATTTAAGTATTTCTTGAAATGAGTTAGCCATGCTTTTCGATGGCAGTGAAGTTTTATTTGAAGAACTTAAATGCTGATTTGGGATGTTGACTTGATACTGCTGAAGAGACACAAAACTTAGCTTTTTAGTATTGGGAGGATGAGTGATATGTGTACATCAGGGGTGTATCTTATACCTGAAGTGTATGCTTCTTGGTGCAGACTTAGTCTTGTATAGCATTACCACAATGAAGCAAAGCCTCCCCCCAAACCAGTAACTCAATTTGGAAAGATCTCATTACCTTAGTCTCCCTGCAATATAATTGAAATAGTTTTCAGCCCCCTGAGAGGGGAGACAAGCATTTTAACTATGGTTGTTGGTATGGAGTACACATGTGGAAGTTGTTTTGAATTTGCAAGTGTCACTTGGATTATGGTAGCTCTGAGCTAATCCTCTTAATTGTCTGACATCTCTCCTGCTTTTGGTGTTTCTCCATCCCTGTGAATGCTGAGAGAGGGTATGAGCCTCCCCAGGGCAATGAAAACTTTCCATTCTTGCTGCCAAGACTTCATTCAAGGATAGTAGAGCTAGATCATCCGAAACAGAGGCAAACATGATCTTTCTAAAATCATTTCAAGCTTTCATTTCAAGTTCTGCTTTTCACTGCCCTTTCCAGCTGCAAGGCAAGAGCTCGGTCAATTTGTACGTGATCCGAATCAATCCATGAGGAGAGCAGTTCCCAAAACATAATCTGGACAGGCCCGTGAAAAGTAGTCTTGCTGTGAGTGAGAAGCTGTGTTGAGTAGTGTAAGAAGCAGTATGTGTGTCCTTTATGGGCTTAAAAGGAGTTGGATGTGTCTCTCTGTGGGCCAGGAGATGGGGCTCAGCTATGGAAGGGGGGGGCTCTGCAGAAGCAGTGGTAGCTCCTTGTGCTGTGTCGTGCAAGGGAGGGGGAGGAAGATACCTTTGAACTGCTGCTAAACTTGCTTTTAGGTTGCCTTGGTGGCTGTCGTTTGTCCCCCATCAAGTGACCAGGTCAGCCAGAAGTAGGCATCTGCTTCAGCTGTGTGCGAGGTGGCTCCCTCTGACAAATGAGGGGGAGAAGTTAACCTGTTGCTGCTGTACTCTTTGGGTGGTGGGGAGATGCAGAGGCTTCCTCCCACACACCTGAGCTGGGTAAGGTGAGTGGGAAGGCTTGTAGGCAGGTTTTGCTGGCCAAGCTGTCCTGGTTGCTGTGCGAAAGGGTGCTGAGCTCACATGTCAGAGCTGAGCTGCTGCATTCCCAATGGGGATTTGGCTGCAAGTTTTAGAGTTGTTTTTTCTTCCCATTGTCTAAATCTGGAGTGGGACCAGATACGGGGCATATGGGACCAACAAATGCAGCATGGCACTACTCATGTGTGACAGCAGAAAGCTAGTGTTCACTTATCTTTTTTTATAAAGAGTCTGGCGACGCAGCTTATTTTGAAGTGGGGAGGTGGGTTGGGGTAACTTTTCCACCCAGCATCCCTAGATGTGCTAAATGGAGTCTTAATCCGAAACCCTTTTTCCTTGGGTCCCTGTGCTTGGCCTGCTGCGTCGCCCCGCTCATCACATGCAAGGAAATCTGCCTTTGTGTATTTTTTCCATTGACTGTCCACACCCCTTGAAAGTGCAGTTGCAACATCTCGCTTCATGCTGCCTCGACGATTAAAAAGCATGACTTAGTGGAAAAAATCCTGACCTTCTTGGGTTCGGCCTGTCCTGCAGCTGTTTGAGATAAGATTGTGCTAGGTTTTTTTTTTTTATTAAAAAAGCTGCGCACCACATTTCGGGGATCTTTGTTTGTAAGGAAATGACTACTACTTAGTTTCTGGAAAAAAAATCTGGCGGACTATTTTCAAAGAAACTGCTCCAATTTGACCTAATGTGCTTAAAATGATAGCAGCCAAGGGTTAGTTTAATTATTATATGGCTATTTTTCTTGCACAGGAGGCTATTTTCATGACATTATCAGCTTATGTAACCTCCTGAACCACACTTCTTTTTCCATTGCAGTGTTCTAAACCGTGCAATGTCAAGGGTATTTTTTTCCTATCCTGAGTTTAGATAACAAGTTGATGCTGAAGAGCCACTGACTCTACTTCCAGTAATGCACTGTGTGTCTGAAACTGCCTTTGTTTGGCCAAGCAGAAGCCACAAAGCTCCAAGAAACAGTTACTGTCTCGCTTGTGCTGGCAGTGACTAATAGCAAGTAGCTCATACTGCAGCGTCCATGTTAATGTGGCTGCGTTCAAAGGCCCAACTCCTGAAAAGCGTAGGGATGGTGGGTGCCACAGGAGTTGGGCACTACTGTCCCTGGGCCCAGATGGCTCTGTGCAAAGAGCCCACCTGTTGTGTACCACCTTCATGCTGAGTTCCTTTCCCAGGCACCCCTCTTGCCTGATTTTGCATGAAGTAGCAACCCCATGGCTTTCTCAGGTTGGCAGCCTGGTTGCCACAAAGCTTTGGATGTGAGGGGGAAATCTGGCTGGACGGTAGAAGACTGAATATCGATAAGGAAGTAGTGGTGTGGTTAGTGGTTGCTAGACTGTACGATGATATTTTGCTTGGGGTTTGGGCTGGGGCTTCCCAAGGTGGTGGGTACCTAGATGATTGGCATGAGGAGAATGATGCTTCATGGTTAATGCTTCTGGATGGGGAACCTGCTTTTGTAACTGGAACCACAAAAAACAAAGCAGATCAAATCTTGCTCTCAAGCTGAGGTACTCATGAGCAGTTTGCCTCTGTGAGGCTGGCAGTGCTGTTCCCTGCAAGGATGCTCTGACTGCTTGCTTGAGTGCAGCTGGTCTTCAAAGAGCACTGTGCTTGGCTCCTCATCTCATCTGCAGCCTGGAGGGGAGAATGCATTTTGTGATTTATCTTCTTTGGGGTGTTTAAACGCAACTGTAATGTGAAATCATCACTCTGATAAAATTGTTTAAAATAGGTGGCGATTGTTTAATCTTCTGGTTACCAACCAGGATCTGATGTGGTGGCTGGTTCTTGTCACCCATCAGTTCACTTCTGGATGAGCTGGGGTTTGAAACTGTTCCCCTCCTAGGGCATCCCTATAAAATAACATCAACCTCTTCTGGTCACATTGCGATTCAGTCATGTGAACTTCCTGCTAACGCTGCACTGGCAGTTTTTCCTGCACCCATGTCCTCGCCTTGGTTCCTAGTGGGATCAGAGTGTGCCTCCCAGTGGGTCTGCCAGCAAGTATGGGTCCTGGTGCTGCTGCAATGCCTGAGCACCCATGTGGCAAGCTATGGGTGGGAGGGAAGGGGCAAGGTACTGCTCTGTGCTGGGAATAAGGGGGTCCTCATATTCCTCCACACCAGGGTACTTAATTGCCAGCTATGCCACAGGAACCTCCTGCCCTAAGAAATTTAGTCCAGTCTTCAACCCTTCCACAAAATGAGTGTTCTTAAATAAGTGTTCTGAAATAAGTTTCACTGCTGATATATAGTAGCTGTAGCATGCGGAATGCTGCTGAAACTACCTTTAAAATGCAGTTGAACTTCTCTCTTGTGGTGCTGTGGCCCTGGAGCAATACCAGATGCAGGCCATTGCTGCAAGGGCCTGGACTGCTCTAGCGCCGAGTTGCCACGTACCTCCTCTCCCTTCCAGCAGCAGAGCCTGGAGCACAAGCCTGTTCTCTTGTGTAGCTTGACCAGCAGCAGGAAATGAGATGTCAGATTGAGATACGCTCATGAGTTTGCTCACTGAGCTTAATGCAAAAGTGGTGGTGTGTGTGCGTGTGAGGTGTTTGGATAAATATCCAAAAGGGCAGATGCCTGTTTGCTGAGCACTATCCAGGCAAGCATGTGCTTTGGAAGCCTCTTGGGTAGCACTTATTTCCAATACTCAGAGATTAGAGAAGCTTATTTACAAGTTCAAGAGTCTTCCCATCGCTCAGTGGTTTACTCTGTGTCCAGACTACTCTGCCCTGAAGACCCAGGTGTCTTGAGAGTTGGGTTTTGGATAAGACTGCTTGAATGCAGCCCCTCTCACAGACTCTTTCTTGGCTCTTTCAGATCTTCCCTGATCCCTCAGACTTTGACCGTTACTGTAAGCTGAAGGACCGCCTGCCCTCAATCGTGGTGGAGCCAACGGAGGGCGACGTGGAGAGCGGTGAGCTGAGATGGCCACCCGAAGAGTTCCTTGTGCAGGAGGAGGAGGAAGAGGAGGAAGAAAACTGTGAAGATGCAAAGAAGGACAACAAGGAGCAATAAATGGTATCTGAGGAAAGGCAAGGGACTGCACCCTTCTGAAGGAAGAGCCACACTTCTTTTGAAAGTCTTTTTAAAAAAAAAAAGACAAGTTCAATTTTGCACCTGCGAGATCTTAGTTTTTTTGTATTCTCTGTATTGAGAACTGAAGCCCTCGGTGTCACCAGACCTCCTGAGGAAGGAAGGAAGTAACGCAGAGAAATGTTTGCTGTTCTCGAGATCACTATCTGTATTTTTCCGAGGCGGAGGCAGCAGTGAAATTCCAAGCACATGGCAGAGGGTGACCATGGAAGGACTGCTGGAGGGGGGAGCCTGGGGAGGGGGAGGAAAGTCGGAGGCAGGACCTCGCAGCCAGGAGCTGCCTCTGGCTTAAAGTGTGAGAACAGAGCCGTCATCTCTCAGATTTGCCTTTCTTACAGCTTCCATTTTGTGTATCGGGGGGTGGAAGGGTGTCCGTAGCAAAGCATGGCTAAATGCTCTACTGACGAGGGGCCTGTAGCTCTCCCTGGTTCAGCACCTCCTGGGGTAACGTGAGCATCCATAGGAGTAGTTGGGTTTCTTGCTCTCGCTGTTGAGCCTGTTTTCCAGCCACTTTTCCCAAAGCAGTTTTCCCCTCTGTTTGCCTTTAGACTCTTCAATGCTGAACAGCTGTATTTGCAGGATAATGTTAGGCTGCTGCTTGTCATCTCTACTGTGAGGCCCTAGTTTATCTTGCAGGTGGTTAGCGTGGGGTAATGCGCATCGGATGTAAAGATGCTTCTGTCTGCAGCAAGAGCTCGTGTAGGTTTGAACACCTCAGATTTTTCTCTCCTATTTGCTGAGGCTGCTGTGGCTGGTCTTGTCTTGTACAGCACCAAAAGCCAGAGGGTGGGGGTTACACCTCCTTACCTTGGTGTCCTTGAGGCTGTAGGGTTTCATGTCTCCAACTTGCTGGTCAATAATGGGCTTGTGGGGGATCTCCTCCAGCTTTGCACTGCAGAGTCTCCTCAGAGCCCTGGCCGTGCAGGACAGGCTGGTAGGGTCATGCCTGGTGGGGAGTACTGCCAGACCTGGAGGTAACCCAAAGATGAAACACCAGGTCTAGTGTGGATCACCAGTGGGAGGGGGGGGGGTTGCAGGAGGGGTCTGTTGAGAGAGGATTAGCTCAGGAGTCCTGAGCCAAGATGTGTTTCTACTTCATAGCAAAGGTGAAATGTTCATGCATGTCTAATGAAGTGCAGACTGGCTTGTGAAGTCTGTGGTTGTGTCCCCTTCACCATGTCCTGCTCCAAGGAGAAGTCATCTGTCTCTGTTTGGGGAGGAGGCCAGTCTGCTGCCAGACAGGGTAACCCTCTGCTTTCCTGGAAAGTGATGATCTCGCAGCTTCGGGGACCAGCTTGGGAGCCAGTTGGTCTTGGGATAGGATGAGAACAATTACCACCTAAACCAAATCTGGGATCATGGAAGAGAAAAAGAAATGTCAAGGCCTTAACCAAACTTTCATAATAATCCCAATGCCACCCCCCTTTGCTTATAACTGGTTCCATTTTTAAAATCTATTTGGACATGTGTGTATTTGTATTTTTAATACCTCATGAGTAGTTAAACGCTGGTGGGGGTTGGGAACTGCTTTTAACATACTGTTTTAGTCTTGTCTTGCTTGTGTTTAAACATAATGGCAATAACTTATCAGCTCTGCATAACTGTTTCAGGCAGATAGGAGTTTGGAGATGAGTTAGCACAAAGCAGGAGAACTTCAGTGTTCCTACACTGCGGCTGGTCTCTGGTCCAGCAATGCAGACCCGATTATACATGCTCCCTGCCCATCTTGGTGGACAGTTGATCACCGAACAGTCATGATATGGTGATACCATTTTCTCTAGTGATGGATTCAGCTGTTGTATCTGTAACACTTGTTCTAGTCTTGCTGTTTTACTGGAATGAGCTTGTACACCTGCATACCAGCCAGTCGTCTTATCTCTAAGTGTTACTCTCTATTGGTCTCTACCGTCTGTACCACCAAGTCAAAGCTGTATATCAAAGATATTACCATGTGGGCAGCAATGAGATGGCAATCCTTGGACTTCAGACCTGCTGTCTGCCCTAAAGACTTGCATATTTCTGTCTGCATCCTTTTTTTGGAAGTATTGTGTATATTTCTATTTGTTGTTGAACGTATCTAAAGAACAAAGCACTCCAGTAAAACTCCTCCTGTTGTATGATATACATTCTATATTTCTGTAATTCTTTTTTGAGCCTCAGGGAGAAGCTAGCATTTTTTTCAAACTACATTTTTGTCACTGTGACAGTTGTAAATAAAGTTTGAAAATGCTTTCCAAACATACTGGCTTTGTTCTTATTGCCAAAGCGGGGTGGGATGGTCAGCCTTCCAGATAATGACCAGTCCTTGTGTGTGCTGACTTGCAAGGTTAATGCAAATATCTGAAGAGACTTATGTCTACCAGTTGAGGCTGTTCTGTAAACCTGGAGACACTTGTCTCAAACATGTGGTTGACATCAGAGCATGCCCTATGGGACTGTAAGCCTAAATCGACTTAGAGTGATGGGCGGCATCTTTGCCTTCCACCTTCCTATGGTTGCTTACTGCTGTGTGAAAGGCTGCAGCAAAGTGGTGCTCCAACTTACGTGGTCCTGAAAAATCTGTATTTATATATCTATAATCTATGTCTGACCCCTTACCTAGCCTTACAGAGCATGAAGTCATGGAGAGTGGAGGCTATTCTTAGCTGCTCTTAGTACTATTGTAGTACCTGTGCATGTTCCCTGTGCATGTACTTGGGCAACAAGTGTGAAGATAAGTCCTGCCATGCTGTGTGCTGCTGTGGTCTCAGCTGAGCTACCTGGGCTTGCCTGCTTTGCCTGTTTTGGGTCTAGAGGTCAACTCTTGAGTAGGCAGTTGTGCCTTGCCACACACCGATGGCTGTGTGCTACAACTCGCAGTGCTGTTGGAGGAGACTGCATTTTCTGAGTGCAATTCTGAGCTTGTTTCATACCAAGGCAGTGTCCCGAGTGTAGAAATCTGACCACGCCAGGATTCAGTAATTCAAATTGTGTGCTTAATGGGATTAAATTTTCCACTAAAAGCAGGTGATAAGAAGCAAATACCCTGGAATACCCCTATCTTTCAGATACATGGAGAGAAGTTCCTGTGATTTGGCAAGTAACAGACTGTAATCTTACCTATGCAAACAAGCTGGGCTGAGGCTAGAGTGTTATGTTTACATGAGACTGGTTTAAATACACTAATGACCCTCAGATTTAATGCTTGAACTGAGGGCATGCTGAACACGAGCCCTGCAGTTCAAAGATGAATTGTGTCATGCTCAACCCTGGTGGATTTTTTTAAGCCATAGAAGTATAAATGCAATGTTGAAGCTTCCCTCTCCTTTTCTTCAATCAACCTCTAGCTAAGGTGCCTTGATTTCTTCCCCTCCTTAGGCATGGAGTTACTTTCCTTGTAGAAGCCACTGCAGCGTTTCCAAGTTGAAGTGCTGGTTTGAAATCAGTGAAGAAGTTTAGTCCTGCCCCAGAATGTTTCTGATTAAAATACACAGCACTGGGTATTTTAATTCACTGCAAATGAATTGAACTTGTCTGCTACTTCCATGTGCCTCACATGAACAGGTTTTTCAGGCTCATGTCAGAGTGAAGCCACTCACTTTGTTTCCTGATGCATCATGCTGTTGTGGGGCCAGACCAGAAGGGCTGGCCTCTGAGCAGGGCTTGCTCTGCCTTGTATCAGCCTGGAGCAGTGCTGGCAGGAGAATGATGGTGGGATGGGGACACTTTCCTGGTCCTCGGCTCCAGCTATTACGGTCAAACTGGAACTTTCACAACCAAATGAAAATGGGCTGGCTGCTGAATGGGTGACCCTGAGTCATCCCAAGAACTTAATGGGTGGCATAGGGACCTTTCTTTGCATGTAGAGCAATGTTTCCTCTTCTGGATCTCATTTAGACTTGAGGCATTTGTCCTCCTTGAAGCTTTACCCTGTAGTTGCAACTGATGACACTGCAGGCTGTGCACTGCTGCCCTGCTTAGGTCAGCCTGTGCTCACTCGACCAAATGCTTGGTTTGTTGTTTTCAGTGTGTATCCACTTCTGTTCGGCTTCGTCAAAGCACACACTCACTTGAAACACACTGTAGGGATGAAATTTTGGCACCTGGCTTTGCCTAGGTTTGGGTGCAGGTAGGCAAAATTGTTGCTGTGCAGGAGCGCAAAGATAATTCACCATCAACGCTGCATACGGGGAGCAGCCATGCCCTGGACACAGGTCCACGTTGCGTGCATCAAAGTCCTGCTCTGTTGTAACCACACTCCTCCTCATCATTGAGAACAACAGGAGAATCGGATGGCCTTCCAGCTGCCGCGTGAGGATAAACTGGGCCTTCTCCTTCCCATTTCGGCTCCTGCAGGAAGTTCCCAGCAGCTGAGGACATGGAGTTTCAGCCCTGTGGTGTTGATCTGCTTTGTTACGCTTTGAAGCACAATCAAAACCAAAACAAAGTCCCCTAACTGAAGTCACCTGAAAGAAAACAAGGGATGCAAGGAGCAATGGCCTGTAATGCACCTGGCTCAAGCTCTCCAAAAGCAATCCTGGGCACCAAGCATCCCCATGTGAACAAGAGCAATTACCATCCCTAAATCCTCGCTTGAGGAGAAAAGCTCTGAGCGTTTCATCATTCAAACGATGCCTTTTTTTCTTTATGTTTGGACAGAAAAGGAACAGTTTAAGGGAAGCAAAGAGCTGGGCCTGGACCTGACAGAAGCACCACAAAGTTTAACTACTCTCCAGTCCGGTGTTGGTAGAAAAGTGTGCTGCATGTAAATGGATCTGTGCTTCCAGGAGCCACGTTGTGGGTACACATCTACCCATCTTGCTGCGAGGTTGTTGCTGCTGTGTTTCAGTGTCTTCTGCTGAAAAGCTGGAATTAAAGGGTGAGGGTTGTGACCTGTTGAGGGTTTCTGTGCCCGGGTATGCTTGTGCAGCGGTGAAGCGTGCCAGGGATCCCAGCAGCAGAAGCACTGCCTCTGAAGGCATCTCCTGATCTTCAGCTCTGCCCGGGGCCTGCCAGAGGCCAGCACTGCCGACAGCACAGCGACATCGGCTTTTCAGCCACTCTGTTTAAAAAGGTGTCTCTTTTCTACAGCTACCACTGTCATCCACCTTGAGAAAGGGCTGTGCAAGCCTGGCTGGAAAGCAGCTCTGCTGAAGCAAGTGCAAACTGGTCATAGCAAAAATGAAAGCTTGTGAGCGTTGTTTTTAGGAGGGGGAGGGAAGAGGTTTCAGGCCCAACACCTAAGGGGGAACTGAGTTCAGAGAAAGCACCTTCGCCCAGGAAATGCCTAGGACTGCTGGTAGTACCGTGCGTGAACATGGTGATGAGCAGAGATGGAGAAAATGAGAGCTGCTGCCAAGTGAGGAAGGGCACCGTGGGTGGCTGCTAGCTAGAGGCAGCAAGGAGAGGAGGATGGGGTTGTGAGGTGCGACAGCGGGGGGCTGTGCTGCTGAAGGTCCTTTGTGCTCCGTGGTTTCATGCCTGAAGGGCTGGACATGCAGCCAGGACATGCCCCAGGGCACCCATCCGCCTCCACAGCTTCTAATGTTTACTTGGTGGAAGTTCACCTGGAGGAAGGGGCGAGTGGGGCTTGGCTTTGTCATGCTGCACTGACAGCCACCACGCAAGCTGAAGGCCTGGGGTAGCTGCGTGTAAGACCCTGGTGCAGTTTGGGTACCAGAACTGGAGACCCACAAGCTGGGGAAGAGCTTGAGAGCCTGAAAATTTCTTCAAGTACAACAAGCCATGACCCTTGCTAGTAAAACACCATCAACAGAAATGGCTTTGATGAGACTGGAGCACTGGTAAATCCACTGATGAGCTCTGGCACCACCCCAGGAGACATGGGTCATCACCACTTGGGGGAAATGGGAAACCCTAGGAGATGAGCTGGTCTCCATGGTGTAGGAGGGAGCACCAGCCTTTATCTTCTGGTGCCACCTTCCCCATAATGACTCTAAAGGGGGAAGAAGTGCGCTTAAAGCAAGAGAAGTATTTTTTTTTGGTTGTTGTTTTTTCAAATCAGACTTTATCCTGTCAATGAAGAGCTTTTTCTCCCAACCCAAGTTCTCAGCCCTGGGAGAGTTGTTTTGTGCTTTTTTGACGTTAAAACAGGAAAAACGCAACCCCGTACTTGGGGTCAAGGACCTTTACTTAGGCCCACTGAAGACAGCAGAGGTAGGACAAGAAGAAGGGGTGACAACAGTGGCCAGTGGGCCAAGTGAGCAGAGCCTGGAGGGGTGAACTCCTGCCCATCACAACAGGCAGCGTTCACAACTAAGGCATAACAAAGTCGAACACGCTCTTTTGAGAGCCCTGAGGGGTGGGAAGACGGAGCGGGGAGGGAAGCCACAAAGGAAATATGCATTGAGCACTTCTTCACTGCCAGAGCTGTAACCACACAGGGTTACCGTAGCAGCGACCATCAGCTTCATCTGATAAAAATAAGCAAGGAAGTCAACTGTACAAGAGGGAGAGGATGTCAGAAGCCAAGCATGAAAATGTCACAGCAGCTTTGCTTTTATTTTCAATACTTCCTTCTTTTTCTGCCCTCAGCCAGCTCAGGAGCCCAGGTATTCCCCGCTCCATCAGTCCCAGAGCATGTCCTGCCACTAAGCACCTCTCTCCCAGACACTCCCCCTGCTCCAGGTACCTTCATGGCCACGTGCTGGTGTGCATGATGCCCTGCTACAAGCTGCAGAGCTGGAGCAGCAGCCAGCACCTCAGCCAACTACAGCATCAGCCAATGCCTTTAGCTCTGGCCTGCAAAGGTGGGGATTGATATAAAGCACCTGTGAATAAAACCCCGGAATGGTCACCATCATTTAACAGCCCAGTCCAGCCGTGCTCTGTGCTGGGAGCAGCTCAGCTGGTGTGAGGAGATGATGTTCTCCAGCAGTGATGGGGGGAGGAAAAGAGGGTAGCTGTATTACAAGCATTTTAAACTCTTCTCCACAGGTTCTCTGCATTCAGGAGCCTGAGCTGGGCGGCTTACAATCAGCTCGACAAATATTTGTCAAGCACAGGCCTTCCTGCGCGGTGTTTGACAACTCTTTTCCACTGCAGTTGTTGCCAGCGCTGTGGCGGTTGTCTGCTTGGGATGCTGCCTGCAAGGGTGAGGACCGACTCCTGCTTCAACGAGAGCCACGGTGGGGGCTCCCCATTTAAAATGGCTAATGCGGTGCCTGTTTGGTGGCCAGGGTGGCAACACCCCTGCGTCCCATGGGGTGGAGGTGAGCTGGCTGAAGTTGTGTGGTCGGGCAAGCTGCAGGGGTGGAGCTGCTTGCCGTGCACCCTTGCAAACAGCCTGGGGTGAGGAAACCCTCTCTGGTGTACTGAAAGAGGGCTCTGCATGTGTGTGCACGTGTATACATGTGTGTACATGTGTGTGCACGTGGGATTTACCTCTCAGCCCCCCATCCTCCCCTGCTCTGGCGCCCGCAGCTTGCTTTACCCTCCATGCAGCCTTCGAAGTAACTGGCACATTCTGATGTTGAATTGGTGGGTTTAATCCGGCAATGCTCCAACTGATGGGATTTGGGATACCCTCACAAGATGAGGAAGCAGAGGGGGGCTTTAGAGCAGGGTCTCGTGTATGAAATTACTCCAATGATGGAACGGAGGAGAGGCTTTGCAGGGGCTTGTCAGTCCCCACCAAGCTCAGCTGATCCACGCTGGGGTTGTTATCCCCTGCACCTGAGGACAAAGGGACTTTGTAGTGCTCAATCTCATGACCTGTCTATCCATGGGACGCTCAGCTGAGCTAAAACGGGATTTGCCAAAATCTGCAGCGCTCGGATGCCGATTCCTGGCTGGGGCTGCTGTGGGTGCCTGCGTGCAGTAGAGGGAAGAGCCTGTAGGCATTCATACAGGGCAGACAAGAGCCACCAGTGCTCACGGATGGATGCTCGGGCTATCCTGACACATTCCAGGGCCTTTCTGAGCTGCCCGGCAGGTGCTTGCTGTAGCGTGTTTCACAGACCGCATCCCGCCCGTCTGCTCCTCTCCATGCAGCATCCTTTGGAGTTTTTCCCCGTAGCAGCCCAAGAGATTTCTCCGGGGCATCCTCCTGTCTCTGCCTTGCTTAATCTGAGCAGCTGAATCTCTGTAACTGTTACTGACCTCTCTAAAATATGTTTGGACACAGTTTGCATGATATTTAACTTCAGTGAGTATTGGGTGCTTTATAGGGACTTGCCATCAGTGACTTTCCGTACATTTCTCTTCCAACAAACCTTAGACATTTGTCTACAGGGAAGGTGCCTGGTGGGATGAAACAAACAGCAATCAGTTTTGAGGACACCTCTCAGAAGAAATCTTCAGAGCCGGCACTGTAGGCAGAGATGGTTTATTTGGCTGAGTTTCACCCAGGGAGCCAGCAAAAAGCTCCCAAAAGCTCCCAGTTGCAGACCCTGTGATGCCAGCTCCCACCCCAGCACTGGGCTAGTCACACTGAGCTGCCTCTCTCTTAATTAAACTTTGGGTGTCTAGCCCTGAGATAATTGTTTAGTCTCCTCTTGTACTCCATGAAGGAGGTAAACATCTCCAGAAGGTGATTCATTTTAACAGCCTATCTGGAAAGAATGACTTCTTGGAGGTCCTCTGGCTCTCACTGGCGAGACGATGTAGATAAACCATGTAGTTTCCGTGCCTGACTCTCAGGCAACTGAAGCTACGTGAGCTGAACCTCACCCCTAGCTTCTTTTGTGCTGTCGCCTTGTTGGGTTTGTGCCTTCACGTGTCAATGCCTCCATTTCTATAGCATGAAAAGGTCTATACCTCCAGCCCCACCGAAGGGCCTGATCCTGTTTGCTCCTTCGCTCCCACACGTGTCGTTTCCCCTCCAGGGAAAACTCTGGCTGTAGGTGGGTCTTGGGCCGTGCCGTTATCTTTCTGCGTGCATTGGAGCTTCACTGTAACAAACGGCAGACAAACACAACCTACTTACCAGGAATCACCTGAATTATTCAGGAAAACTTGTTCTTTCCACTCTAATTTTTCTTAGTAAAATGTTGTGGACTTAAGTATTTCTCTGGAGTATTTTCTCCCCCGCGTGCCAGTCCGTGTACTCGGAGTGGTGGCTCACCCGTGCAGGCTGGCTGGACTGAGGTCTTCCCACGGATTTCAAGGGGATGCTGGTATTTCAACCTCCTGTGCTGGGGTCTTGCAACCAGCCTGCCCCACCAGGGAAGAAAATATGGGGACCACCAGCGCGCTAGAGGAAACAGCAGCTTCCCCTGTTCCCTCACGAAACGCAGGCTCCGTAACGCCCTTTGAAATATTTCGCAGGCTGAACGCCCATGAGCGGTGGTAAGTAACAGATTGCCATTCGCCCTTCATCTGGCTGCAGATGCAGTGGTATGGGGGGATGTATGGGTGGTAAAACGCTTTGTGAGCAGAGCAGATGAAAGCTACCGTGAAAGCACGGTAGGAAAAGCATCGTTAGCAAGGACGGTATTTTCCCTTTGCTTCTGTCGATGCCTGCCTAGCCATCACTAGAAACAGAAGTGAGAAAATGATGCCTCTAAAGTTTTATTTCGTGTTTTGCCTACTATTTACCACACCATGTAAAGACCCAGTCTGGAGCTACTTCAATATTCAAGTGCTTAAAACGAAGATGTGAGGAAGGGCTTGCAAGTTTAGGACCTCTTTTTTCTTGCTCCGCTGCCTCAATCTGCCAGATGAAAGCAAGCCTTGGGAAATGACTGCCAAAGCTTTGCCTGTGACCAAAACGCAGTGGAGGACTGGCGGGAGGACTGGTTACTGACAGGAGCTGATAACAAGCTGACTTTGCTAATTACTGTTTTTAAAGTCCAAAGTCACTGGAAAAAATGAGTAAAGTTACATTTTGCACACCGATGACAAGAAGAAAGCGCACTGGAACGTCTGAGTCACCGCTCTGAGCACTCCTAATTATACGGCGATATACATTTCATGCGCTGCGTTACATATTACAGATGTGCGGAGATGCTTGGAGAAGCCTGGTGGCTGTCATTATGCATGTTGTTTACCAGAAGATTTGAAGCTGGGTGAGATGACCCAGTGGGCTGCAGTTAGAGGAGGGTTTTTTTGGCTGGTGTGGGGTTTTTTTTGTTTTGTTTTGTTTTCTTGTTTTTTTTTTATTTTTTGGTAGGTGATTTTTTGTTTCACAGAAATTGGAGCAAAGTCTGAAACAAGCAAACCAAAATAGTAAGTAATGATTTTCTTCCAGCCCCGATGCACCGCACAGGCGGGAGCGCGGCTCACCCACCCAGCTGCTTCACGTGTGTGTGCTTCATGCAAGCACACGCTCCTGCGCAACGTGACTTCTACCCTGTGTCTGTGCGGTGCCTGGCCTGAAACCTGCCACGGTGCTTGGTCCCTTGGGAGTTACCCGAACACAGATAACAATTTTGCTCTCTGTGTGTGTGTGTGTGTGTGTCTTTGTGTTTGTGTGTGCCAGTCCCTTGCTGGCAGTGGAAGCGGTGCATTGAAACCAACCGCTGCTCCAGGCTGAGCTGGAGCATCAGTATCCAAACTTTCTGTCCCACCTCCCAGTGCGTCTGGGTAGTGCACAGTAGGGGTATGGCCACCTTTGCAAGAAGATGCTGCTCTGGTAGGTCCTGGACTGTATCTGCCAGCCCTGGGCAGGTGCCTCAGGCACCCAAAGGCATCTCACAAGGCAGTAGGTACCTACAGATAGGCTCTGCTTACCTCCTTGGCCATCACATGGGCTTCCTGGGCAATCCCAGGGTAACAAGCACACGGGGTCTGCTACGAGCCAAGATTCCCACAGGGCACGTGGACCAGGAGGTGGAGATCCAGCATGGGCCTGCACTGAGAAGTGTAAAGATGCCCTTTCGCCCAGTGACCTGCTGGGATGCAGGTCCCAAGGCTGCAGGCGAAGTTCAACAGCAAAGGCAGTGCCAGCCCCCGTAATTGGGCATGCTGATAGTACTTTTCCTGGATTACCTTTGCACCCATGTGACTGAGCTTTCCCAACAAAGCATGTGAGCCATTAAGGAGCTGAGGCCTCATTTAAAAAAAACCAAACCAACCACACAACAGCGCTTGTGGCGGGTAGCTGGTGTCTCCAGCACAATTACCTGATAAGCGTAAGGCTTTGGAAAAATCCAGCATGGAAAGGGTTAGGAGCTCAGTTGCGTAATTCCTTTAATAAGTTGTTTTGTCATAAGCCATATCATAAACAGGCAGGAGCAGGGGCAGGAGGACAGGGAGGAGGAGGAGGATGGAAGGCTGCTCATAGCTTCTGCTGGCTGAGGAGGCTGTAGTTCATTTGCTGGGTGGTGACTAATGTCATTATCTATTTTTTCCCCCCTTGAAGTGGTAATGTTTCATCTGCAGTTTGGCCTCTTTATCCTCTGTTCAAAACATGCCTGTTCACCTTTTCCTTCATGCCCTCCATTGCCTCCGTCCCTTGAGATGGGAGGGACGTACAGGGCAGCTCCGGGGCTCCTCGAGGGTGAAGATGTGCAGCCCCATGTGGCGGGCTGGGGGCGAGGGGAGCTATCCCTTTGGGAGGAAAAAGAGCAGTTTATGGCCCCATCCCTGGAAATGTTCAAGACCAGGCTGGATGGGGCTTTGAGCAGCCTGGTCTAGTGGGAGGTGTCCCTGCCCACGGCAGGGGGGTTGGAACAAGATGATCTGTAAGGTCCCTTCCACCCCAAACCATTCTGTGATTCTATGGCTCTGTAAGTTTTGGATCCTGGGTTTGTATCCTCTCCAGCAGAGCTGGCAGCATCTGCTGCAAGGACCTTCACCCCTCCTGCTCCACTGCCACCAAAATTTCCCCAGCCCGCAAGAAGATGTGTCAAGAGAGGCCAACATTGCATTGCAACGAGGGTTTGGGGTTTTTATCATGTAACCTCCTGTGAAAACAACACCCGTTGGCTGGACTGGCTTTTCGCTGGCCCAGGCTTCCAGGAAACACAGCAGCAGGGACCCCGTGCCTCCCCAGCTCACAGGGCAGAGGACGGCTGATGACCGGAGCCGCTAATTGCTGTGAGGATCTGAAGAGACAGGCAATTAGTCACTTGTGCCGTGGCCAAGCCCCATCGTAGGGGTAAGCTGGTGTCCCAGTGTGCTTGGTTTAGTTCCCCTGGGCCTGGCTTTCCACTGCACCAAGGCTTTTTTTAGAGCATGCGTATTTTCCATCCTATGGTGGGGATGGTGCCTGCTTATTAGTGTCACTGTCAGCCCAAGAGGGAGAGATGCGCTCAGGCACGGATACCAGCAGGAGGGCTGGAGATGCCTTGTCTGCGCTCCTGTTTTCCAACAAAGTCCTAGGAGAGCAAGGGACAGGGGGAGGGCAGCATCGCCCGGCGGCGGCTGCACACGCAGAGACATGCCCGTGCGTGTAGGAGCATCTCCGCCTCTTGTGTTTGCGCACACACGTGTCTGCACACGCGTATGTGCGGATGTTCAGCCAGCTCGTTGTGAGACAAGGGTTCACCCATGGTACACGTTGCTGGGAAGGTATATGAGCACGTGCGTTAGGGGTCACTGGGTCTTCCTGGTGCTCCTCAGGGTGTACTGGAGCAAGGCAGACCTGGTTTCTCTTGCAGAAAAAAAATCCAACCAGCTTGAACGACATAAGAAATGCCTGGAAACATAGAGCTGAGACACAGTTAAGCATAAAAAAAAATATAATAGGAGCTTTCTGGTGATGATACCATGGGGCCTGGGTTGTTTTAGAGTGGCAGGTCAGTGCCATGAGATGGGCAAGGAGGGAGAGAAGGGGGCCCCTCTCCCAGCTTGTGCCTACTTTTCCCCTTTTGGTGAAAAAACTCCCATTTATATTTTACATCTGAACACTTTTCTCCCAGCCACCACCCCAAGCTCTGCGCATTTTGCTCTTCTCTTTGAGGGGGTCATGGTGGGGCTTGAATTGTGAGCCTGGATGCAACAGTTCAAATTCAGCCTCAGGGATGCAGATGACACCGAGGGAACCGCTGCTCCGCCTGCTTCTGGAGGGATAATTAATCCCTGGAGGTGGATGCTGACTGCTGTTTTGGGGAACCAGCTTACAAGTTTAGGGACTAGAGCATTAAGAACCAGCTATTAGAGGTGGTTGGGGGTGCAGAAAGGGAGGAAGACTTCAATTTAAATGAGCATTTGAAGCATGGGGCTGGAGCAGCTGTGCTTGTGAGAAGGAAATGGAGGGGGGATCTAATTTTTAAATAAACACCATCTCACCTCTGTCTCGTGCCAGCTGCCCCACAACTCTCCAGTAACAGTCTCCTTACCATGATGCAGAAGGAAAAAAAAAATAAAAAGAGAACAGGGAAATTCTTGAGATTCTTTCCAATGGAAAAAATGTCTCCACTTATCACTCAGTGTCAACAGTGGCAGACACCTGTGTTTAAACACCCAACAACAAGTGGCAAGCCAAAAGGTAACCTAAAGCCTCCGCTTCCACCTCCCTGCGTGCACGCAAGCAGAACGATGGACTGGACACCTCTCCATCAGCCCGGTGGTGCCATGGCCAGTGTCTACAAGCCATGTGAAGGCGAGCTCAGAGGTGGCAAAGCTGGCAGCATCCAGCGGTCAGGAAATGCCTGCAGCCTGGCTGCCGGTATGAGGCGTTATCATGCGTTCCTTAATTAGACTGTCACCTACTTATCCCTCCCTCCTCCTTGTCCTCCCTCAAACTCTTGCTTCATCACATGCACGGGTAAGCTGTGGCGCTCGCAATTTTCCCGGCTGGCTTGCCTGCGTGGGAAGCTCAGGAAGGAGGATGAAGGATGTGGCACAACGTGGTGGGCAAGCACTGGGAAACCTTGCAGCGCTTCCTCCAGTTTGGGGATGCCTGGAGTCTATACTCTGGGGTGAAGTGATGCTCCGTGATTGGTGGGGTTATTTGTTCTTGTGGTGCCACAGCATGGCCCCTCATGCTGGCACACCTGATCCACGTGCTGCCCATCTTTGCCAGCCAGGAGTGCGAGACAGTTCATGTACTTGCTGCATGGGGATTTCTTGGTCAACCCATCAAAGCTCCTGCTCTTTCCACAGCCCTGTCCATCACTCTCACTGCTAACTATTACCCCTGAAGCAGAGGTGAGGGCCTACATAGACTTTCCCCCATTCCCTTCCCACCTTCTCTCAAGTTCTTGTCCATGAAAAATACTAAAGTTTTGAGGAAGATGACCTCCAAATGTTACAGCAGCCTTGTGTTTTCCAGGTCCTATGCAATGCTAAGGTGATGCTAGGAAGCCACTGCCACATGACAGTCAGGTCAGGGGAACACCTACTTCCCATCCCTCAGCCCTCACCCATTTCCTGTGTGATCTTGAGCAATTAATTCTTAATTAATGCTTAATTTCATCTTGATTCCTACGTGCGAAGAACGGAAATAATAATAATAATGAAGCCCATCCGTAGAGTGTGCAGAAATACCCTCCATGTGAACACATAGATATGGTCAATGATTAGTTCACATAGAATGGCCTGAAATGGAAGGGACCTTTAAAGACCATCTAGTGCAACCCCCCCTGCAATGAATATACTTCACCAGACACCACTGAACACATAACCATTGTGCTCGCTTCATTATTTCTATTGCTGCTGCTTTTCTTTTGGCTTGGTTAGTAATAATGCTACTGAGATGTTTTCTAAATAGCTTTTAAACAACCAAAAAATCTGCTCTCAATAGGAGTTAAGTTATCATGCTAGGAAGATGCATCTTGGTTAAGGTCCATGCATCCCACAGTATCTGAGCCACCAGAATGGAAACGTTGGCTCACACCGTCTTTCAAGACCTGATTCATCCTGGTTGATGCTCGTTACCTGAAGTGCTTGGATTTGGTGTGGAGTCACTCTCAGCACCTCTTACAGCAACACAGGTGCTCCAGAGGAGGATGCATAAATTTGCTGTGTTAAAGTGCTCTCTAAAAGGAGAGGTCCTTTCCCAGCACAGGCTTAACTCTTTAAAATGGGACTCTTCTGGTCCAGGCCCACCATGCAGCTGAAAGAGGAGCCCCATTTTTTTATTGCTAATTGAGTTGAAAACAGTGAGAGTTTTAGCTGGCATTGCTGTATCGTTTGGAGAAGTGATTTTTTTCTCATGTTACCCAACGTTTTTCCCCAAATCAATCCACTAAAGCAGTGTCCGCTAAGCGCTGCGTAATTCAGCGTCATTTGGTGCCTGTAATGCTACAATTACTCTTCAAGGCTCATTTACTTCAAGGTCTTCAGGCTGTAAAGTTACGGCAGCGTGGTTTAGTTGATTTTCAGGAATGTCTACTCTCTGGCAGGGGCTGGAGAAGGAAGGAACCGAAAAGAAATGCATGCAAATTCAATGACATAGCAGGAACTTTAGAGGCATTTCAACACAGTGATACCCACAGGCAAAGAAATCATAATTGTTCAGGGGAAATAGGGCCTTGCCAACTCCTACGATTTTATCAGGAGTCTTGTAATTTCCAGAGTGTCCTTAAAAGCCCAGCTGCTGGAGTCATCCCATTGTCAAGGAACCTCAGCTCCTTTTTAAGTGAAAAGGAATATTTCCAGCCCCCCCCCCCCCTTTTTTTTTCTTTTCTTTTCCAGAGAAAACTGAGAGAAAGTAAAGCATGCCGAAGGGTCAGAACTGGAAGGAAAAAAGAACCCAGGTTACATTAAAAACAAGCAGAAAACCAACACAAAAATGCATGATCAAAACCATGCTCACTCAGGGTTTTTTTTTAAAAAACTCAATGCCAAAACCAAACCTGTTGCTATTTTTATCTGGACACCCAGTTTGCAGACACTTGTGCTTGAGAGGCCCAGCCTTGTGCCCTTGCCTCCCAAAGGAGCAGGCAGCCTTTGGTGGCTCCAGATGGAGCAGGAGGAGATGCTGAGGCTCCACTCTTGCTCTCTTTCTTTCTCTTCTCCGCATTTTCACCCGTGACTTGTAGTTCTCCCGCTCTTGGGCGTGTTGTCAGCCCTAAAAGTGTATGTGCCCTGACACAAATGCTTGTTACTTTGCTACCGGCCATGTCAATTACTTGTATATCATCTTTGGGCAATACCTGCTTAGGTATTCCCCACTGTCAGGCACAGCAAGCTCTTACAGTGTAGATGATGGTGGCATCCAATGTGGCTCGCTGTCCTGCATCCTTTCCACCTCTAAGTGTGGTGGCTTAGTCCAGCTAGCATTTCTCTGCTCCCTGAAGGCACTGCCCTCCTCTGTGTTTCCATCCAAGCTCACCTCCACAGGGATGTCTCCGCACACATGCTGCACGTGTCCCCAGCCTCTGCTTCCACCTAGCCGTCCACCCAGCTTTACCCATCATGAACATCCTCCCATGTTCATGGAGGACTCATGGAGGAGTGGGATCTGCTCCCCTGGGAGTCCGGCACCCAAGGTGAGAAAATGTGGTATGGCTGGTGGAGGGCGTTACCTACACCAGAGCTGGTGAGAATTTGGTGAGACTTGAGGAGAGTTAACCTTCATGGGCAGGCTGTGGCTGGCGTGGACAGTTTTTTGACAGCTAAAGTAGTGGTATGGAAAGTTCGCTGTTCTTTTCCCTCTGTCATGGCTGCGAAGTTAACACCATGGTAAGCATAGGGGAAGGTGGAGGGATTGTAGCTCCCCGGTGTTGTGGGAACGAGATCAGGGGAGGGAATTGAAAACCAGCAGCAAAGACATGGTTATGCTTGCAGGGTAGCTGGGCCCGTAATTATGTGAGTAATCTTCCTGAGGGGGCTTGTGCAGATACAAGTGATGAGTAAGTACCGCAGGGTCATGTTTGCAAGAGGAGCATAGGCTCAAGGGCCAGCCAAAGCCTGCACATGGACATGGAGGAGAGGCGAGGGAAGGAGAGAGGCAGGTGAGCAGCAGGCTGAGGCGAGGAGAGGACTCTGACTTGACCAGAGGACATTACCCGCCTTTCCTAGGAGGGTCATTTTAAAGACCTCAGGTGGGATGGGGTGGGATGCCTGAATAGAAGGTGAAGAGTTTATCCCTTTTTTTTAAGCAATGCACCTTTCCATTCAGAAAATGGCACTGGACTTTTTTGTTAGAGGCTGTCAGTCTTTACAGCACCTTTCAGTAGTGCCGTGAGCGTGTCCCCTCGTTCCTCAGAGCAGTTGCTCGAGCAAGGCTGGGAAAACTTCACATTTTTAGAAGCTTCACTCAGTACTGGATCAGCACCCAAAGCTTACAGTACTTATTTTGAGCACGTTTGGACTTAATTGAGCCTCTTGGTTCCTGGAGGCAAACAATAAGCTTTGTCACAGTATTTGTTCTGCTTCCACCAGGCTCGTGGTGATGCAAGCACAATGCTGCTTTCCTCCAGCCCTTGGAAACAGCTCTTTGGCTAACCAAGAAGTCTCCCCATGCATGGAAGCTTTACTCTTTTCCCAGCGAGCTCTTGTCTGTCCCAGAGCAGGTACATATATGGTGCACTCTCCGTAGCTTTGCTGTTGGTCTGAAGTACAAAGCCCAGACTTCCAGAATGGATTGCACTCTTTTTGCACGTGGAAGTATGAAGTGTTGCAGTTCTGCCGGCCGCTTAGGGAGCTGTACCGGTTGCGATGTGAGGAGCTGTTCAGCATGAACGCAAGGTACTGCAGCCCGGGCCCTTTTCTGCACTACCTTTGTGCCAGCGGCTCCGCAGACAAGGAGGGCTGTGCGGGAAGGACTCCTGCGCCCTTTGTGCAGCGCTGAGCTGTGGTCCCCTTTGCTCTTCATATTTCAGTGAAGTCTCTCTCTCTCTCTGTCTCACTGCCTGCATGGTTCTGCCAAAGGTTTGGATTCATAATGCTGCCAAAATGTCTTGATGAAATCAAAGAGCGAAAATATT
The DNA here is from genome assembly GCF_963924245.1 of Chroicocephalus ridibundus. Taxonomy (NCBI): domain Eukaryota; kingdom Metazoa; phylum Chordata; class Aves; order Charadriiformes; family Laridae; genus Chroicocephalus; species Chroicocephalus ridibundus. The sequence goes on from NC_086286.1 coordinate 16,392,691, forward strand.
TCTGTTTCTGAAAGGACGCACGTTGCTGCTGACAAGGATTGAACTCTTTTTTTCCATAGACAAAACCCCAAATGTCTGTTCTGGCTCTAAGCAGATATTAGCTGCAGCCTAAGGAAAACAGCAACAAATCAGGAAAGCCGAGTTTCCTGCTGAAAGCCCAGTGTTTGTCTGTCCGGTAACTGAGTGCTAATTCCAGGAATAAAACAGCTGCTATCCTTGCACACAGGCAGTTGTCTTGGAATTTAAAGAGGAAATGAAATGAGGAAAGGAAACAAAAAAAATAATATTAAAACATCGTGTATAAAAACATGCCAAAGCTATAGAGAAGCAGAAGTTCTCATTCAGTGAAGCGTTACATGGTTGCTTGATACATCAGAAAATACTGCAGGTGAAATTCCGGGTCTTCTGAAGCTGATTGTCAAAATTTGGAGGCTGGATCTTTCTCACAGACCCAGCTGTGCACGTGTACCTCATTTTGCCTGAGATGCTTATTCTGCTTTCGTGCCCTTCATGGGAGAGCCTGAGTCCCGACCCATGGGAAAACAGTGCCCAAGATGCAGCCAGCACTAAGTCAAGGCAGCCCTGCAAGTACAAATTCAGGGAGACTTCAAAATCTGGGAAAAAGTGGTCAGCCAGACAGTTCCCACTACTGACTGAGTTGAAACAAGGTTTTACTTATGTGTGAACTTGGACAACTCCCATTGCTTTATCATCGTAGTGTTTCATCATCTTTATTGCATTCATTCATGTGCAGCCCTAGGAGATGCAGGTCTCTCCTGGCACAGGTGAAGAATGTAATCAGAGAGATTTACTGACGCCCCTTAGCCCGGCTGGTCTTGCCTATAAAAGGCCTTTGTCTTCAGCTGTGGCTTAGTACTGATGCAAGATGTTTTTCTGGTGCATCTCTCTTCTCTTTCTGCCCCTTCTTCCTGTCAAGACCAAAATGGCTTCCTCTGTTTTTAGTGGGGATGCTATGCAACACTGAAGACCAACATCCAGAGGTAACCCCCCAAAATGGCTTTTATTCATGCTGTGCTGCTTCTTGCTGAGGACTCCTGCGTGCGTGGGAGTTGCTCCTAGCTTCCCTTTGCCACGTCCGCTTTACCCTCCTGTCCTGTATTCCCCTCTCCTCCGCAAAATCCCTCTGTGAGATTCCTGTTTTCTTCTCTCTCCTGACCTCTGCTTTGCTGTGCATCCCCACTGATGTGCGTGGCCTGGGTAGGGTAGGCTGAAGGGGTCTGCTGTCTCCTCCTGGGGCACCTTGGGGCCCTGTTGGCATGCCCTCCCTTTGCAGGAGCCTCCTCGCCTTGCCCGTACAGAAGGCACCGGGCTTCTTTGTGGCATGAGGTTGATCTGTGTGCATCAAAAAAAACCCATAGTGACTCTGGAAAGGGACTGCTTTGGACCAGCTGAGGAGCTGACATCCCTCAATAGGCTTTAAAGCTCCTGTCATTTGGCCTACAAGGACCTTTGGAGTGCATTTGCATCTTCTAGTTTGCCAGAGGAAAAAACCTTCCCCTGTCGTCTGCCTTTTTTGCTGTCAGAAGATGCCTGGGGAGGGAGAGGCTGCGCTCCCAGCTGTATGCCCCTCTCTGTGCTGCTCCTGTGGCAGGAGGGGCGAAATCACAGACTCCACCGTGCCTTTTGCTTTGCCTCCCTGCAAAATGCCACTGCTGGCAGGGAGCCATGGCTGGGGCAGCCTGCTGGGATGCTCTGCTCTCTTTTCCTCTCTCCCCGGCAGCCTCCTGACTGCACGGGAACAATGGGATGACGTGACCGGAGCCCTGTAAATACTAATTCCCCTTTGAAGCTGTGGCACCAAACAGGAAGCGCAAACAGCCCCAGAATAGAAATTCAGTCCTTGCTTTGCTCCTCAGCAGAGGCTGCTCCCAAATAATGCCGCCTGCCAGACCCCTCCTCGCATGGCCGAACCACTCTGCCCCTCATTGTGTTCCCCAGGCCCGGTGCTTTGGTTGGACCATGCTCACGAGGAGGTCATCTCCTACCTGGGACTGGCAGGCACATGGTTTTTGGGACATACCCTGCCCTGGCAGAGCTGGGGCTGGCAAGTGATGTTTCCTACAGGGATGGAGATACATTGGGAGGGTGGTAGGAGCCTTGGGAAGCTGAGCCAGGAGTTGACATTGGTTTTGAGGACAGAGCACGGAGGGGAGGCTGTGCTGCGCCTGCTCGTGTTAGCCCTGCTCTGAGGTGGGCTGCTTGTTACCAGAATTACAAGCACCACATTGGCCTGCCGATAGCCTGCCCTCTCAACGCTCATTTTCCCTTTTGCACTGAACAGTGGGGCATTAGCACGTGAACTTGCAGTTGCCGCTGGGCTGTTGTTCCCTCTGTAATGTGTTTACTGGGACATCTGTTGAAATCAATAGATCATTAGGAAGTACCCTGTAAGGGGTGAAGTGTTGATCCAAGTGAGGATGCACCCCAGATGGAGGGTTTGGATGTGTCAACTGGATTGCGGATCCTTTGCTAAAGCAAAACTTTCGTGCCTGCTCCCTTCAAACTGCCCTGAAGGTTCAGAACAATCCCTTTGCATCCTTTACTCGTCCTTCATATGTGGTATATTTGCAGTTCCTGTGGGTGGCCATGCTGCATTTAAATGAGGCTTCGGTCATCATGACCTGCTGCTCCTCATCCTGTGGGTCCAGCAGTGATGTGACAGTGCTGGATTTTGGATGTCAGAAGATTAATTGGGGCTGAGCACATGCTGGTCAGTTGGGCAGAAACAACGCTGCGTGGGTCAGTGGTGATGAGCAGGTGCAGAAGGGCTGTGGTGCAGCATAGCATTGCATGTGGACTCAAGGACTGCCACAGCCTTTTCAGGAAAATCCTTTTGTCCCCCAGGCTCTGCCTGGCTTTCTGTGAAATGAGGATAATAGATCTCTATCTATTCGACTGAGCTTCAGAGAGCAGGCGTGGTCTCCTCGTCTTTGTGTAGCAATAAAGTCCCTTATACTGGAAATGAGGTTTTGCCTGTAGCACTGGCCTCTGGTATAAAGGCAGGAGCCACGTCGTAGCCAGAGCTAAATCTGTGGTGTTGACTTCAGTAGAAAGTGTTTGGGCTGGGAAGGGTTTCACAAGAGATACTCGCAAGAAATGGTCACAAGAAAGGTGTCCCAGTGCATGTGGATGAGTTTCCCCTCTGGGTGAAGAGGGATACGACGATGCTTTCCTGAGGGATGTAGGTTGGCTTCCTAGCTCAGGGACCCATCAGACTGCAAAGTTTCCCCCCAGACTGATGCACAGCTGCGCTCTGGGCATGCGGGTGGACTATGGAGTTGTAGGTATGTCCTCCCCTGCCAACCTGGCTACCTGGCAGGTCCTGCCTCTACCCATCTTGAGTCTCTGTACCAGTATTTATATTGCTTCAGGCTTTTCTGGGTTAGGAGGAGAGTTCAGAGGGCCAGAGCCAGGCAAATATGTTCCTCCCTTTTTGCCATTGACATGTTTTAGCACAGTTTTATCTGGTATTACCTAGAGTTAGCCCTGAGCAGCTAAATGGAAGTTAAAATGGGGAAATCCACATAGAAGAAGAACACTAGGTTTGGTAAACCCCCATCTGGCTTCTTGGGTGGCTTCTGGCAGCCCTTTAAAGACCAGTTTGCAGGGGCTTTCTCTGAAAATGGGGACATTCTGACCTGTGTTGGTTACAAAGGGCCCAGCTTTGCTTCATTTCCCTGTCTGTCTTCTATGCTTCTGTCTGGTTTGAATTGCTGTTCTTTAACCTTGGCCTTGCCACCTCCTGCTTCCTCTCCAGAAAGTGTAGTAGTGATGACAACGTGCGTCTTTCATCTGGAAAGCATGCTGGTACCTATTGATGAAAACATCCATAAGATACTACTGTACTGCTGGCAGGGGAAGGATTTTCTACCTTGGTGCTCAGGATCTGCCAGCCTTCCCTTGCATATGTAGGTAGTCAGGAAAGCCACCAAGCTTGCAAAGTTTCAAGATGGGAGCAACGCTTCCTGATAGTTCCAATAATCATTTCTAATAACTTATTTAATCAATTTATTTAATCAATTTTCATCAATCTCTAATCATTATTTTAACTAGGGGAGAAGGGATCGAGCTTGTGACTTGTGTGAGACTGAAGGTGTATCTAGTTTTCAGCAAGGGGTTTGTAGGATAGCCGCCCTCTGGGAGTCAGGCTGAGATAAAAGAACACATCGCTGCATCCTCCCGTGGCTGTGCCTGACGTTTCCAAGTTACAACACCACTTATTCTCAGCTTCTTGCCCACAGTGCTACTGATAATGCATGTTTCCAGCTTCCATCATGCATGAGGTTAAACATGACATCTCCTGAAACACTGACTGTCACCTTCCCTGTACCTTCAAGGTGACGGGCTACGGGCAGATCTGCTGAAGGGGAAAGAAAAAACACTTGAAGACAGGGAAATGTGTTTTCACACTCTGTTTCCAAGCTAGAGACTGGAGGAGAAAAAGAGCAGAGACCGAGCTTCTGTGCAGCACAGTGATCCGTCAAGAGCAGTGGCAGCTGGGAACTGCATGGCTCAGGAGGCTGGGTAATGGGCTATGAAAGTCCTTCGCCTCTGGGTTCACAGTGTTCATCCAGGCACTGGCCAGCAGTGAGGGAGTATTGTTGCTCTGGCAGAGCTGCTCGGTGCTTTCTGTGAAAATAAAAGGACTTGCTGCTGCTCTGACCAGCCCTATTCCTGCTGTGGCTCCTAGCAAGTGTCCAGGAGCCAGTTTTGACAAGACTGTTGTTGACCCATTGGAATTACCGGGAGAAATGTCTCCAATTAGACCGGATGATACTGGTGCGCGCTTGTGACTTAAGCACGCAAATGTCTTCTCGTCTTTGTTTGGTGCCAGAAGAGAAAATGTGTGTGCTCAAAGCACAAGAACTGAAGAGATGGGCTGGATATCAAAAAGCTGTAACTGGATGAGCTAGCAAGACACGAAGTGAATGGGAGTGTGTTCACATAAGCAGATCGAACCTTGTCAGTGGTAGCCGGGAGCCTGGAGAATCGTCCAAGATTACAACCAGGTCCCTGACGGTCCCTTCCTGGGAAAAGCATGACTTCACATGTTGATGGAAACCACTACATACTCTTGTTATCTGTACCTTATCAAAATGTTGCCGTTCTAGATCCTGGAGAAATTTACACCCAAGATTGAGAACTCGTTAGCTGACGTTCAGAAAGGGAGTGGTATAAAAATCACTTGCTATTCGGGAGAGCACTGGGGGGTGCTGGGAAGGTGGCATATGCTTTTGGTGACTTTGCAGGTCACCAGTGACAAGGCGTAAATCCGTAAACCTCCCTGGGTAAGGCTGCAGTCGGCTGGAGGTGATGAAAATGCTAAAAGGTTGGTGCAAAGTGTGACTGCCTCAGCGGCTGTAGGCAAGGAGCGAAATAATTGGCTTGACCTCGGGAGAGGTGTCAGACAGGCTTGTGCTTGAATGCCAGCTTGTTTTGAGAGACATGGAGGGGGGGAAAAATGGTTCAAAAGAACCACTCATGGAAAATCTACAGGAGGGTGCTCTGTAGCCCTCAGAGGATGGGACAGTAGTTAACTGCATGCTTCGCTGGTGAGACTGGCCCAAACGGACCTTTGCAGGAAGACTGATGAAAATTTTTGGGCAAGAGGTTCAGGAAGAAGACACATTAGATCTAGAGAGCTAATGTGGAAAGGCAGATAGTGGTAATATGCAGCTTGGCAAATATATTCCTATGCGGATCTTGAGAGACTGCAACGCTTTACCCCTCCATGTGTTTTAGGCACCTTGGCAACGCGATGACAAGGAACTTCAAGCATTGCCTCAAAATCTGGTGTCAAGCTGGGCGTGTGACCCTGCTCTAGCTAAACTCGCCAGGTCTTGGAACAGGTCACCATGCTACAATGTAGTGTACAATTAAACTGGCGGTGCCCGGTTCAGGATCCTTGTACTGCGTGCGAGACAGGCGTAGAGGAAACCTGGCATTCAGAAGCTCTCTGAACTGGGAAGATAAGAGATGGCAAAGCGCTAAGCCCATGCAAAGCACGGCTGCAGCCTGGATTTACAGTACCATCAGTGGTGATGGACGTCCGGGTGTGTGGGCTAAAGCAGTGAAGGGTGGCAGCTAGAGTGAGCTGATGGGGCTGGAGGCTGCTGAGCAAGACACCTGAGCTGTGACCTGGCTGGAGAGCCTGGAAGCACACAGACGTGGTGAAGGAGGGAGGGAAATGGCTGACTGCTGGCTTCTGCGTCTGGGTTTGCTGATGGCAGTGCCGGTACCCAGCTGTGCTGCGCGGGACAAGGCAGGAGGAAGGGATGGGGCACCCAACCTGTTGTGTGGGTGCAGGCAGCAGTCGTATCTCTGATGCTGGGCTTGGGGGAGCTGCTGTGAGCTGCTGTCATGGGCTGAAACCCTTCCGTCAGGGATCAGGGGAGGGGCTGGGGCTGTTTCATTTACCTGGGCATCCCGTGCCAGCACCCTGGAGCTCCTTGGGGCTTTCTGAGCGTATGCATCGCATTATTGTGGTGACCTTTCTCAAATTGCTTTGGGCTCAGTATCAGCACAGTCTGCCTCTGCCTATATTGAAAATAGGATTACTTTCTACTTTCCACCTCAAGAGGCAAATTGGAGTCCACGAAGCAGGATTTAAGCCATTAAGGCATTCCTATTAATCAGTCTCCTTTCCAGCAAACTCCCTGGAAGGAGAAAAAACAGAGGTAAGATGCAAAGCCCCTCATCTCTGGGGTGGGCTCTGCCAGAATTGTTGGGTGTTTTATTTTTCATTTTAGTCTGCTTCTGAGGTTAATGGCCCGTGGGGGGGAGAACAGGGTTTAGCAAACAAAGCCCTGTGAAAAGGGAGAGCCAGAAATAGAAAGGCTGTGAATATAGAAGCCTCAGGCAGTGTCTTCCTCTGCCTGGAAGAAGCTTTCCCTGTTACAAAAGCCACCCTCTGACTGACTCTCTGATAGCCCCAAGTAGTCAGGCGAGAGCTAGCCCATCAGAGAGGCAATTTTTTTTTTTTTTTTTTAAGGCACAGTAAAGACCTATTCATAAAAGCAGCAGCAGGAGGGAAGGTGGGGAAGGGAGGAGGAGGAAAACAAAGGGAAGTTGTAGTCAGACCTTCTTTCAGTCTGTGAAAACAGTCTTGGTATTAACCCTTTAACAGTGCTTTGAGCATCCTCAAGCCCTGAAAAATCTGCTAATTAATCCACAGGCTTGCATAAGGGTAATAGGAAGATGCCAACTGAGTCCTGAAGGTTCTGGTGGGTTATTCATCACCACTCTACCCTTCCTCACCCATCCTGGCAAGGCAACGGCGTGTTTCCTAGCAGGCGTATCCCTGCAAAGGACAGGCCTGCCGGTGGGGAAGATTTCAGAGCTGTTTCAAGGAAGCTGGAAGCTCTCTTACCTTTGAGTTCTGTTTCAAATAAGAAACTTGCCTGATGGTTTGAACTTTCTGGTCTGGTTCAGGAATGTTCAATGAAACTGTCTCTTTCAGTGAGAAAATGGTTAAAACTTTGCACAGGGCCCAATTTGGACTACGTTTTGCTGAAGAAATGCTCTGCTTGTGATTGATCCTTATAAATATAAGTGCTGGTCCAAAGGAAGAAGTTCCTGGGACATAACTTTGAATGGCTGAAAGGAGACAAATTGCTGGGAAGGAAGCCTCGGGGGAGATCTGGAGTATAAGGCTACTGAGTCTCACATGCCCATGTTGACAGTATGGACATGAAGTCCTCTCTGGAGAGTGTGTGACAAGTATTTAAAGGGTTAAAAAAGATCAAAAGGCCGAGGGAATTCTGGGCTTTACAAAATGATGCTCAGTGTAGTTATGTGGTACCCACAGAAGACAATATTCTGCAATATTCCTGTGTCATTCCACATCTCAGGTTTTTTTTTTTAAAGAAATATATTTTAATTTGTGTGGGAGAAGTAATGGAAATTCATAGGAAACATGAGAAAGCTGGTCTCGGACTGGTTTCCACAAATTTTCTTAAGAACAGGTTTTGATTTTGCAAGTAGCAGTAGTTAGTCATGCAGTCACAGCACGCCTGTGTCTTACAACATCCCAGCACCTTCTCCGTTGACACCCTTCAACTGGATTATGTCTTAATATAAAAGGGTTACAGCCATGCTTTTTGTCTTAGGTGTCCCACACCAGAAGCAATACCTCTGTTCCTGGGAGAAGGGTTTGCAAAAACTCACCTTGGAACTGCAATCTCCAAACAACACTTCTCTTCCTCATTGACCCTTCCCAACTCTCGTGGCCCTGCTTTATCTGAAGCAGAAGCCATGCTCGCGTCTTGATTCCTTACGCGCATACCAGCAAGGCTGCAATGGGGGACATCATGTCTGACAAGGAGCAGGCATGGGGTGAACAAACCAAGCAGCTCCTGCAGAAAGCTCGGAAGGGACGTAGAGTTTTTTCCTTGTGTGCAAGTGGCAAGTAAGTTTGTTCCACTGATGTTACATTCCTTATCGCTAACTTTCAACAGAAAGTCACTGGGTATAATTCAAGACCTGAAATAAGGGACATCTGAAGGGCATTTGAACACATACTATGTCTGTTGGTGTGCCATACAAGTTGGTAACCTGAATTACTTGCACCTAAAGCATCTCAGAAATGTGTATAGCAGCTAAATACAGTTAGAGGTCTCAGGGTGACGGAGTAGTTGAGGAAGGGTTACGCAGAAACAATGGGATAAACTGGGCGAGGGGAAATGTAAGCTGAATACCAGGAAAACATTTCTTTGCACTAAGGTTGCTTGGGCTGTGAGAGGGGGAAGTGGCAGCTCACCCCGGCTGCCTTCTCCAGGCGTGGGATGGCTGTGGGGTTGGGGATGTGGGGTGAAGAGGGATTGGGTTTGGTGGAGAAGCAGGCTGCCTGGCTGGCCTGGTGTTTTCTGCCTCTGAGTGCTTATGAGGGGCTGGAAAGGGAAATATCCTAATGCTTTTGCCTCCTGAGGGGTTTTATGGCAGCCCAGCAGCAGGGTTGGGATCTGAAATGAGAAAGAAGGAAAACCAGGGAGTGAGTGAGGAAAAGGAGTGGCCGTAAAGGAATTCACTGGAAACATTTCCCTGAATAGACAACAATCATTGCCCAGAAATATCCGCAGAGCGAGGTGCGAAAGGGACACCTCTGGACATGAATCAGGCTGGTTAGGGATCCCTGTGGAGCAGGGCAAGATGGTAGGCTGGGGTTAGGCTCAGACTCGGCACTTCAGTGCCTACGGCAGTCTCGGCTGTTACGCTTTCCTGCACACCCTACCCTGGAAGAGAGGTCAGGGGTCAGGTTGGCCCACCTAGAGAAAATCGTGCCTCTCTGCAGCCTGATTTTCTGCCATGGTGGAAGTTGGTCTAAGTCACACCTAGATAACCGTAGGCTGCCCTGTGGATGTGCAAAGGTAAGCTGTTGCGTGCAGATATGGCGGAGCTCCTCTGTCTGAGACAAGAGTGGATCTAGATATAAAATATATAGAATAAATATAGAATCTTGGAAGAACTCTTTTCTTCATTTAGTTTTTTTGGATATTCAGCCCTTTGTGCTGAAGACAGTTTACAATATGTAACCAAAAGGAAATGAAGCTCCAATAAGACACCGGAATATGCCCTAGCCTTTCTGTACTGTACCTCTCTACTAAAAAATAACTTTGGAAAACTGATCTTCCTCTTGCTCTGAAAGTTTATGCAGAATGTTTTTTTGGATCAAGCCTTTCATCATCCTTGGAAGGGTGTCTGAGTGGAGATGGTCTTTGTGTGCCGAAGCTTGACTCCTCTGCCTCTTGAAAGGTCGCTGTCGCAGCACGGAACAGAGACGGTTGACACAGAAATTAATTCTGCAATAATTCACCTACTGGTCAGTTCACTCAGTTGTGCCCTGAGCTAGTATAAGTGGCACCCCACTTACTAGAAATCCTCTTTAATTCTTCTTAGTTGCTAATTCAAGTATCCAAGCTGCAGAAGAAAATGGAAACACCAACATTCATTACTTAAAGAAGTGACTTGGGAGAATTGCTCAAGGTATGCTTATACACTCGTGCAGGGTGAATGAGGCCACTGAGCTATTACCATTATCAGGAGAACCGTAACCAGGAAACCTGATAAAACCATCAAGTTATTTGAGTCCTTCTCTGAAGCCCTCATAAGAGGAGGACAGATGGGAAAGGGATTTATCACTGAATCTGAAGGTATTGGCATCTGGGTTTGTTCTGGCCTGGGTAGAAAACATCTGAGGACAGGTAGTATTTGAAGGCTACTTCGCCATATGAAATTGTGTGGTGGAGACTTGGTCTCGTCCCACTCCCTGATCTAACTGGCCTCCTTGAATTCGGCTTTAGTAAAGATGTTGCTGCCTGAAAAGGTGTTGGGGACAACTCGAGCCTTTTCCTTCTCTGCAGAGTCAGAGAGGTGAAGAACTGGTTGTGGTTGTTCACTTTCAGGACTAGTGGGGACACCACTTCTACATGGTGTGGGGGACAGCGTTGTTCAGTCAGTCCTTGGCTTTGGCCTTCCCAGTCTCACGGGTGATGCTGATACATCTGTGGTCTTAACACCTGGGTGCTCCCGGCTGATGACTGGGCAGCTCCGGAGTGACACTGACTGCTGGCCACTGGTGATAAGCACGCCTTTTGTTAAAAACCACTCACCAGGACAAAGAAATACAAAGTGGATGTCATTAGAAGTGTCACATTTTAGCCTGCCATATGGATATGCCATGCTCTCCGCGCTGGCACTACTGCAAGACCCCTGAATGGGTGTGAGCCAAGAACAGCACGACCAGTATTAGAAGGAATTGCATTAGCTGAGAAAGCATTAGGGAGAATGTAGGCTATGTATTTTCTGCCAATGGTGACATGAGGGCAACAATACGAGTGGTGAGGTGTTGGTTAGAGTCTGTCCAACCCGCCAGACCCTCCTACCTCCCCAGTGCTCCCTCAAGAACCGGCTACAGCTGCAGGCATTGACTGAAAAGAAATGACACAGTTAATGAATGGGAGAAAATCAAAGTGGTATATTTCACCCCATGGTCATTTCGGCTAGTGGCAGAGCATGGATAAATGGTGGTGGGGTAAACCAGCTGGCCCTGGCTAAAGCCACAGAGCGGGTCCTGGGGCAGCCTAGGAGAGCAGGTGGTGGTGGGCTGGGTGCTGCTTCCTTGCTGGAAATCCTCCTTCTGCTTGGAAGTGCTCCCACTCTCCCTTGCTTCTCCTTCCATCTCCCTTGGTTTTCCTCTCTGTGTTGTAGTAATTCTGCTTGGGTGAGACAGAACTGGTTTTGTTTTTAACAGCAGAGGAAATCCACCAAACACTGTTTAAAAACTGGGATGCGATAGGCTTGTTCTGTAACGGTGAGTGGGTGGCTGCGAGACGCTTGGGGGCTGCCTGGAGATGCTCGAGGAGAGTAAACAGGGATAGGAAGTCCCTAACCAGACAGAAGTAAGAGCAGAGACCTAAACTACGGTTGTAAGATCAACGGGTACAGAAAAGCCTGTGTGATATTGCACAAAGTTTAAAGCTTTGCATTCGTCTTCCCCTCATGGGGTTTGCGGGGAGAGGGAGCCCTGGGAAAGGGGGCTGAACATCTTGAGACAAAATGTCCAACGGGATGGAGAGTGCTCATGCCCCATGGGGGCCAGCTCCTAAACCTGGTAGAAATTATCTCTGGTGCCGTCACCCAGGGAGAGCAACCCAGTGCAGCAGAATTTCTACAGAGCTTGGGATTTGCAAGGGCATGGCAGCTTTTTATTTTGGTTCTCTTTCCTTTTTACATCAGAGCAAAGTTGTTCCTCCTTCCTCAAACTACGAGACTGAAGTTCCAGTCTAGCTTGCGCCCACAAAACCACACTGAGTTCAGTGTGTGAGCTGAATTTAGCCTTTGACCCTAAAGCCCAGGGTAGTTGAGACACCCTGGTTCTGGGTTTGGCCGGCCCGCATGGATGTACATTCACAATTCAGCCCTGGAAAGTGGGGGAGGAGGAGTTGCTGCAGCCTTGTTTTTTGGCCTTTCAGGTTTTGCAGATTTTCAGGCAGATCTGTTTGGCTTAACTCTATTCTAGCAAAGGAATCTGCACACCAGCATCGTAAATGGCAGTGTGGGTTTCCTCCAGGCTCTGTTATGCAATAGAAAATGAGAAACCCGCTGAGAGCAAGAGTTGGGGGCTTCACAGACCCTGCCGTAGACTTATCTTAGGGATGAGTTTACTGGAAAGCCTGGTGGGGTTTTTGTTTGATTTCTGATACCTGCTTTCCCACCAAGGTAGTGCATGGAGAGCTTGGTCCCTACAGCGTGCCCCTGTGCAAAGTGAGTGGAGACGCTGCTTTCCAGAGCCAGCTCTGGCTGGATGCGGCTCTGAGTTTCCTGCTGAAGGAGCCCAGCCAGAAGCAGGGCACTGAAAGCCGTGGAGCAGAGGTGGCATTAGCTGCGGTGAGGCCTCCCTCAGCCACAGCCGCCAAGCTCTGTTGGAGGGTGCCTGAGCGCGGGGAGCCACGTGGCGCTTTGGCACCAGCCCTCTGTGTACGGTGTGGTACCCATCCTGCCTGCTTGCCCTGGGGCACCCTCTTCCTCCTGTGCCCCAGACTACAGAGAATTAACCTGAGGAGCAAAGTGGCTGTGCCCTCTCTCTGAAAGGTTTTCTACCACCATGTACTTCACAAGATGCGGTTGTTTTCCCGCTTCACAGTGTGGCATGTGGCATTGAGCAAGGAAAGCTGAATTCAGACAAATAACTGTATTCAGGCATCTGGGGAAGAGGTTTTGGGTATCACAGTTTATAACTGATAAAACTCTGATTATTTTTTTTTTGTCCTGATTTTTTTTTATTGTGTGGTGGGTTTTTTTTAATTTTATTTGTTTTTCAGAGATGTTGAGGGTGTATGGCCCCTGTCTGACTGTACTTGTAGCATGGGCGTTTGCCGCTCTCAAGATCAGGGCGTTAACGTGTTGGGATAGGAGCCTGGGCACCACAGCTCCTAGATCTGGGAGCCCACCCTGGAAACCTTGCCATGGTAGTTTGAAGCATAAAACTAGAAGTGGGAGGAAAGGCAGCTGCTTACAAGCCTGTTCTCTGCTATGTTTTGTAGTCCTTTGAAGGACTCTGTGAAACCCTGAGAACAAGGGAGTCTGGACCTCTGGGTGACCAGTGTTCAAAATATCTTCCACGCTGGCCTAAGACCATCAACAGGTGTTGATCTTTGGGTAACTGGATGTGAAGGAGATATACAGACTTCTTTCAGTGCAAGAAGTCTGTATCCTGCAGGTTTTGATGGAGAACTAGGTTTGATTGGGAGGCTGGGCTGGACTGAAGTCTCCCTCTGCCATGGACTTTCAGTTTGACCACAGTCAAATCACTTAATTTCTGGCCCTGAATGCAGTGACAAAACTCTGACTTCAACAGGGTTGGGAATTCAGCTAAATAGTTAAAAAATTACTATATATTTGATGATTCCTCATAGGAAATGACATCTGTTGTCGGACGCAAGGTCTGTACAAGCTTGTGTCTCTGATGCCAGGCAGCAGTGAGAGGCTGGGGATAAGGGCATAAAGATCAAGGCATGTGTAGAACAATTGCTTTTTAATTTTTTTTTTATAATGCGCTTGTTATCACCTTAGCAAACCAGGCATTTGAGTCATTCTGTTCTCTCTGTCCCTTCCTTGGTTATCTCTTTGCTCCTGGTGAAAATGATTTGACACGCAGCGAGGCCAAGGCAGCGTTTCAGACCTCCTCGCCTCTGCCTGCCTTCCAGCGTGGTAAGCAGCGTTATCACAAGCTCGAGTGAAGAGCCCTCCCTAGGCTTTGAATCAGATGCTTTCAGAACAAGCCCCAGGTTCCTGGGAATATTTAAAGCAGCACACAGGAGGGGTGTGTTTTTTTTTTTTTTTTAGCTCTGCATTGACATTCCAGTGTTATCAACCTCCAGAGCTCGTTGCTTGCGTAGGAAGGAGAGCTGTGAATGGTCCAGGCATGTGATGTTCCATCCACTTAACCCTATCTCTTATCAGCACACGGAGGCTGCTGTCTCTTGTGAAGAGCTTTCCCACCACCATTAGCAGCTTGTTTCTGCTCCTAAAGCTGCTTTTTGTTTATACATATATCCTGCCTGTTCCCCTCCCCAAGGTACTCTTCCATCTGTAACTGCAGGTACCTCATTTTCTTTGAAATCCCTTTTGCCCCGCCTGCTCCAACCCCAGGGCGGGCTATTCCAGCTTCCTGCGCGGGCAGTTGGGCAGCACCTTTCCCCACCTAGTAGTTTTGGAAAGAGCCTCCTCTGAGGAAGTGACAGCAGCAGGTGTGTGCTTCAGAGGATGCTGATGGTGCAGGGAGCAGTTCCCCGCAGCCAAAAATCACCCCCACGTGTCCCCTTAGCACGATGGTGTGTGAAATTAAAGCACGTGCAATACGCAGGTATAAATATGCAGGTAGATAGCTATAGGGAATTATGTCTTTACAAGTAATGACTCCATGGGCCAGACTTTTCCTCGTGCATCGGTTGCAGCTCGATTGCCACGATGGGCACCACTGGGACACGCCACGGTCCTTGGAGAGCCTGACCCCCGAAGGAGTCCTTTGGAGACACTGATGAAGACAACTGGGCCATAGAAATAAAACTGACAACTTTGGTATTTGCTGAAGAGATTAGATAAGCTGACAGAAATGCAGAAAATAATTGTTTACACACGCACACAGACACATACACCAGGAAGAAAATTCTTTTCCAAAAATAACTGCTTACTTTTTATTTATAGCTTTTTTTTATTCCTCCCCCCCTTCCTTTCTTCTGAGATGAAGCAGAACATTTACATAAGGGGCAAGGAGATCTGATGATGAATAACTATTTCTTGTGCAGACCAAAGTCCTCATTAGACCTGCCAGCAGGGATAGATGTCTGGGCCTAGCAGAGCACCAGAATTAGCAAGTATCATTTAACTGTCTGAAGTCTCTAACTAACAGTAGACAATCTTCTAGAAGTTCAGTGGGATTGTTTTTTTTCCCCCAAAGCATCTAAATGATAACAGGCCTGATTTATCCCATCTAAAATATTTCATGGGGCAGAAGCAAAGGCTTAGCTTGTGTCTGAGCTACGCTCTATTCATTTTGGCTCCCATTCCTGCCCCCTTGGTCACCTCCCAGCCAACAAGATATGTATAATGGCGATACTGGGGGAGGTAGGGCCATCTGAATGTTACAGAGGGAGGAACCAAGGCATGCTGACTTTTGTTGTTTGGCCATCTCCTGAAGGCCTTTCTGTGGATCTGTGCTTGAGGCACTGACCCAAGATCACTCAGAGCAGAGGAGTGATGGTGCTGCATTGCCAGGTCATCTCTACGTGCTGCTCCGAGACCAGGGTATGGACCTGTGGGAGACTCGCTTCCTTCTAGCACTGACTTCTGCTAACATAAAGCACCTACTAGTCATGAAGCTGCCTTTCCTCTCCCAGTAGCCCACAACCTCTTGTGCTGCCCTCAGCTGCCTGGCAGGACACCCTTCCTCCTCACCATCTGGGGTCACAACACCATCACTTTGCATAAGGGACTTTGCGGCTGGCAGGTAGGGCCTGCCCTGGATGCTGAGCAGGGTCTGCTTTTGCAGCTCCAGCAGTGGCCTGTGGTCACCTTAAGGTAATCTTCTTTTCTGCCCCAGCATTGCTACCACATTTCTTTGTGGCAGAAGTGCTTGTGGTGTCTTAAGTGCTGGATTGTGGTCTCAGAGGATGATGAAGGCAGAGGAGGAGGCTGGTTATAAAGGAGAAGCCTTGCCCTACGCAGTGCACAGAAAACCTTCGGCAGTTGCCACCACCGGCAGAATGGTGGGAGAAAGGGCTTGTCTGTGTAATGAGTTTTAGAAACGTGTTCTTTAGCTTTGTGTGCATGTATTTTTAGTCTTGTAGAGTGCAGAACTAAACTTTGAACAAAAATAGCTATCCGCTTACATAACAGCCTTGCTTACAAAACTCCCAGAGCTTAAGCTCTCCGGAGGCTCCTGGAGCAGAGGGCTGTCAATCAAATCAAAGCCATGACTCAGGCGCGTACGCACATCTCAACAATGCAAAGTCAAGATTTGCAGTGTTTACACAGGATACTCCGCACAAGGCGTGTGACGGCAAAGGCAAAGCAGCATTGTCGCTCCACTGTCACAAAGACAAGGCAGGGTCTTGCCCTGAGTGGAGAGATGTAGACAGGGCAATGCTTCCCCTTTCTTCCCACTTGCCCATGACTGGGCAGGGCGAGGCAAGGATGAGGGAAGGACTTTCATTCTGTGGGTTCCTGGTTTTTACTTTGTTGAGGTCTTCTTGAACAGTAGGCAGAGTCCAGACACCGAGCCCTTGCTCTCTGTTGCCTTGCAGTGGGAGTTGTTGGTCATCTGATACAGCCCAGTTTTTGAGTCCCTGCATCCCTGCCACTGCTGTGATTAACAGTCCTAGCCAAAAAGCTCTGGAGCTGAAGAGGTTTGGAGCCACAGCTCTCTCCTTGACCCTCTGCCCAGGACAGACGCGTGCTCATGCTGTGGGGAAAGTTACCCAGTCACAGCCGGGGCTTCGTTTATTCCGGTGATCAACAGGGGAGTCCAGGGTCAAGAGTGTTCATTCTTTCCATTTGCACTTTGAACACGCATGGTTAGAGATTAGTAATGTGTCATCCTTTCTTCATCCTGTTTTCCCTTGGCAGCCATACTGTACATGGATGAGCCTGGGCAAGTAGGTGATACTGGTTTGTTTGCCAAAAGTAACATTAGGTTGTGATAGCACACGTTGACTCTAAAGGACCGATTCTGCTGAACAAGCTCGTTTTCCTGAGACACCAAGGTGGAATAGGTTTCGGTTAAAAATAACCGACCTCCCCATGCTGAGCCTAAGCATTTCTTCTTGGGAAGCCATTTTTAACCACGGATGGTCACCAGATGCGGTGGTTATCAAGGAGATCAAAGCAGGAAGCCCACCATGGGGATGAGCTGAATTCTTTCCTTTTGCTATCAGACCTTCTTAAGTGGAGTATCTTCTTGGTCATCCTCTGGTGTGAAGGGAAATGTCTGTTTGGGGGGGGATATGTGGGAATCATCAGGCCAATGAGAGGTGTGTGGTGGTGGGTGTATGTGTGCATGCTTGGGAACAAACATTCACTGTGATGCTGATGGATTCTGAGAAAACCAGGGCTGGCCATCATGTCTCGAAATAGCTCACGAAAACAGGCAGCCGTACGCTGCTTCCATACTCTGCAATGGAGATATACAGCTCTGAAATGTAATTTGTTATGCAATTTATCGAAATAGTTATCCTCCAGGGGCTTTAGAGCCCTAGCGAGAAGAGACAAGGAAAAACTAGGGACTAGCTTCCTTCTAGATAAATAGTAAATTGTTTTCTGAATGCCTTGGAGTGATTTCATTGGGAGTCTTATTTGACCTCAGAATACAGTGGTGCATTTATAGAAAGATTATTTTTATCTTAGCTATGCGGAGGGGTGGTGCTACAACATCCATATTTTTAGTGACCGTGAAGGGAGTATCTTCCAGTTCCCTGTGTTTTCAACAGCATCAGCGTTGGATGCTGCTGTAGATCAGGTCTCTCCTGTCTTTCTGACAAAGGCACGCACACCACGTGTAAGGATGCATATCTGGCCTATGGTCATATAGATCAAGGAGAAAGCACAGACTAGCAGATTGGGCACTAGAGAGATTTGCTTTCTATACTACTTTTATTTAGGACATCGGACCAGGTGTACTGCTTGCCCACAGACTCAATGCTCTGACAGCAAATGTGGGGAGCCCTCCCCTGTGTTCCAGGCACCCTGTGATGACAGGATTCATAGCCGCTTTGGGGGCGCCATCAGGCATCCCATATCTCTCATATAGCGAGGCTGAGCTATGTTGCACACAGGTACCATCACTTGCTTTGGTCTCAGCCACCAGCCTGACCTATCTCATGTTGGCAGTTTCTACCTCCAGCTGATTTTCTTTATTTTTTTTTTCATTTGGAGAAGTTCAGATGTTTCTGAAAATAAAGGTAGTGAAAACTCAGTGGTTTTCCCCAGTTAATATTCCAGCAACCTTCTTCTAGAGTGGCTCTGATTGACAGTCATATTTCAGAAATTATGAATTTGTCGGGGCCTGGTCTGTTTGCCAGCCTAGTACACGTAGGTTTTGCTATGTTAAACCTCTGGAGAGGGGGAAGGGGAAGTAATTGGCATATGCTCATATGGATTTTACAGAGAAAATCCCATAAGATTTTATATGCTTTAAGCAAGTCCAAGCCCAGGACTGAGTAAGACTTTGGCAGCTGGCAGGTCTGAGTCCAAATACCTGATCTGGAGGCAAGGAAACTTTCTTCCTCTGCTGTTAGTGTTCCCACTGTTGATACAAAGATCAAACAAAAATCCCCGAGAATATTAATAGACCTGTCTTCAGAGCGGAGTCTGAGAATGGTACAATAAAAAGGCAAACGGTGGGGTGTAAAATAAAATCCTGAATTCTCATTCAGTGAGTGATCACGATCCAGAATAGGAACTGAATGTGGGAGGGGGAAGTAGTCTGCAGCCATCTAGTTGATGATTATGTGGTACTTCCTACACAGGGAGTTAAGAGGCACGCTCCTGGGTGTTTCAATTCATAGCTTAGGCAAAAGTTGTTGTCCTTCAGTGTGGGCTGCTATGAATAACACGGCACGCACATCCCCCAGAGATGTGTACAATGCATCCTCTTTAGGATGGCTCCTGTATTTTAGTGGATATGGGAATTTGTCTGCACCTACAAACGTACGTACCTGTATTTATAAAAGCTGGTCCTGCCAGTACATGTGCGAGAGGAGGGTGTGTGAGTGCTGGTAGTAAGTTTCTATTTCCACAAAGCTCAATGCATGTGTCCCTGTACACCCAAGAAGTCTGTGCTGGACCTTCATGAAGACCCATGTTTTGTCCACGTCCCACTGTAGTTGCTGAAATCTGTTCTGCAAGCTCCCTTGATACCTTGTTGTTGGAGGGAACAAACCCCAAAGGCCTTTGGAAGCTGTTCTTGGGCACTAGCTTTCTGTAGCTCTTGTCTAATGCTAGCTTTTTTCGGCACAATTTGCTGTTTCCACAGCCTGGATAGAGTCCAGGATCCACGAAGGTTTTGGTATTGATTTTCACAGGACCAAGATGTTGCTGTAGGTGTTTAACGTCACTGTTGCAGCTGTGCAACTCTACATCTCTGCCTAGGCAGGCTCTAGGAGTAAAATGAACCCATTTACCCCAGTCACATCCGAGAGGACTTTCTGTCCCTGTACAATGGTCTTTCCTAAGATTTTCAAAGTATTAAAAGAGGGCAGATCTTCATGCAAATGCAAGTCACAGACAGATCTGATCTCTAGCACTTCATTACAAACAGAAGATTAGAACTAGCATGGAAATGCAATTTCCTTACCTTCATCAAGTAATACCTCGAGTGCTTGTGCAAGGGGGGGCTAGTCAAGGGCTAGGTACCACCAAAAGTGGCCAACATTGTCTTTATTTAAAACTCCACGTAAGCAAATGAGTTTTTCTCAGCAGAGGAAAGGCAGATACGTGCTGAGTCTTGTTTGTACCCACAATGCCACACACATGTTCCTAACTTTTTATAGAAACACTCTCGATTCTCTGGGTGTGGGTTCATCTGTGGGGATTTATCCCACCAGTTGGCCTAATCAGCTCCCAAAATTGAGTGATCACGGGAAGCTGTGCAGTCAAAATAACTCGTGAGAACCAAAAAAGAAAAATGCTCAGGACATCCAGGCTATTAATAAAAGCGAGTGTTGCAGGGCCCCGTATAAACTTGCTGTATCAAGGACACAGAAGTAGCTACCCAAACCATTTAGCTCTTCCAGTCAACAGAGCACTTCCAGCTCGTGTCAAACGTGTGATGTTTCGGCATCCGTTCTGCGCGAGCGGAGCTGGTGCAAACTTGTCCCCGGGACCTGGCTACAGCACAGGCTCCCTCCCGCTGAAACAGCGCGGAGCACCTGCAGCACCGCTCCCGCAGAGGCGGCGGGCTCACCGGTGATTTCGGCATGGCTACACCCGCACTTGGCTTTGGAGAATCTCAGCCTACGCCACGGCCGGGTTTCTTCCACGCTTACCCGTGAACATGCACGCTTCTTTAATCCAGCGCCAAGCTTCCTCCTTCTTCATAAAGAACTTGCAGCATCGATTTCCAGTCTTTGCACTACAGGAGCAATAACCAACCAATCTGTAATGTTTTCCGTTGCACATTTAACTTTGCATGCACGGCGTGTCATTGCCAGAGCTTTCATATTCAATTCTGCGGCCTGAGAAATGCATGCACGAGGTACATCTTTAGTGAAGGAATCCATCCAGAGTGATGCCTTCTCCACCACAATTTTAAAGATCAGTGCACAAACAAATTGCTGCCCTTCTGACAGGGCGATGCTATAAATATAGAAAACAGCCTGGTTTACTGTGATCCACATCTTCCAGTCAGATCCCAACCCCCACCCTCTGCTTTCCTTAGTATTGTGCTGATGCCAAATCAGCAAATGTTCAGAGAAATAGGATAGGCCACAGCTGTAAACCAGCGATGGCATCTTGTGCGCTGGGTTGGTCTGTTGGTTTTTTTTTTTTTTTAGTGTGAAAGGCTGGAGTAGTGCAACATTGAAATTGCATTGGCTAAGATAATAAATGGATCAGACAAATATAGCTGGGCATATGCTGAGTGTGGGTATGGGTTTTTAATTTCCCTTCTTCAAACCAAGATCTATAATAAGATGTTTCCTGGCTTGTGTGTGAGTGTTTTTAATAGCTTCTTTTTTTTTTTTTTCTTTTTCTTGCTGGATACTTCTGGATGTGGCTGTACTAGCCAAGCCCTGCACAGTAGCTACAGTGAATATTGTTTTACAGCTCTAAGCTGAGAGTACAGTAGTTGCCATAAACTATCCTGCAAGTCCGTTCTGTCAACGGGTGAGCACATTAGCAGCCTTTCTTTGCAAACTGAAGCAGCATCAGAGATGGCAGAGGAAAGATTTTTTATTTGCAGGAGAAAAGCACGCTTCTCCGCAGCTGGACGGCGGCTGTCGGAGCAAGGGAGGGTGTGCTTTTATTTTCTCTGCCTCTGAAGTCATAACAGGTAGCGGGGTTGCTCCTTGATCTTCTCCCTCACCGATCCTAAATCTAGTCCAGTCTGGCTCCCAGCTCTTCTCTGGGCACCAGCAGATCCCATGGCTGTGGAGCAAACGGGAGCCGCGGCAGGATGAAGGGGCAGGTGGTGCTGGTAAGCAGGAAGCTTCATGCAGTGCCATGCGCAGGCACACCAGCAGCAGTTAGAGCCATGGGCTTGCCCAAAACCACTCTTCACATACGCTTTGCTGAGTCCATGCTGTGTCCTTCATCTCTTAAGCTGAGCTAATTCAGATTTATACTCGCTATGCCTGTCCCACGTTGCAGAGGCAGGATACCCAGAGAGTCACGCTGTGCACAGAGTCCTGGCTGCTGCTGGCCAGGTTTCTCCATCGTTGCAAGAGCTGGTACGTCACCTATGGATAAAGTAGGGCCTCGGGGCTGGAGTGAGTCATGTGTGGTGACCACTCCTTGCAGTGGATGTTAAAGTAGCCGCTAGTGGAGGCAGCTTATTAGAATCCCTATGAAACATGTGTACTTGCTTAAAATGCCATCTTCAGATGTCATCTGGATGATGAATCCCAGTTTTCACTTAAACAAAATAATCACATATCCAGCCTTAGCAGCTTTGACCTAAGTGGCTCAAAATCTGAAGGTGTATCCAAGGTATGCTGTTATCTTAACTCACAAGATTTATTTTTAAAGCCAGCATTGTGGCTGGGAGAGGCCTGAATTGCAGCTGTCTTCAGACTGGAGCCAGTTCACACGTCTCAGGTAGGACAATTCTAAGCCTCCTGCATAATACTTGAACTGTAATTTGACATTAGTCAGCATCGTAATGATGTTACGAAAAAGGCAAACGTTGTGCTAGGAATGTGGTCTACACGAAAAGATCAAAGTAGCCGGACCTACTGAGACTGAAAGAAGAGAAAGCTGAGGGAAGGATGTGTCTCCAGGGCACAACAGGCCACCCGAGAGAGGGAGACATGTTTCTGCTGCCATACTAAGACACTCGCATCCCACCTCTGTGGGATCAAGTATGGGGACATCCCTGATTGAAAAGCGCCGAGGGAGCAGAGATGCAGCATTAGCCCCTGCTCTGACAAAGACTTCAGTGGGGAAATATTTTACTTCTTCTATATCTCTGCTCCTTATCTCAGGAATGGGAACGTCACCATTGTTCTGCCTTATGTATGTTAACAGACCAAGTAATCAGACGTTATAATTTCAGGGCCACGTCAGTCCCTCTGATATGTAAGTTGATAGCTCCGAGTGGATGCAGAGTTGGCAGTCAGAAGGAGCTTTAGGAAAAACTGAGCGCGAGTGTGGGCTCTCCCATGGGTGGAGAAGGACACCACCCTGCTCAGCTGCCGCTGTTTTCTTCTGCGGGCAGCAACGCACGTTTCCCCTGGACCTCTGAAGCAATTAATAGGGGGCAGGGGAATAAAGTAGGACCCAAACCAAGCATTTCTATAGGGATACAATTGACTCCTGTGTCTTAAATACTGTCTCCCGTTATGTTTTCGCCACTTCATCCCCAGCATGATCCCAGCTCTGACAAGCTGAGCCCTAACGGGCCCTCTTCGCAGGGTGCGTGTGTAGGGCAGTATGTCTGGAATCAGCTTTACAAAGGGGGTCTGTCTCCCCCTTCCCTCCGTATCCAGCCTGGCCATGCTCAGCTGCTGGGACAAGGAGGGCTGGGAGCAACTGCGGGGGCAGCTGCGCTGCTGAGGAGGACACCCCTTCTGCTCGGCTTCGGACGGCTTCAGCTACCCTGCCGCCGATCCCGCGGCAATGCCACCATCCCCGAGGCTCTGGGCTCAGCTGCCCATTCCTTAGGACTGGCTGCAGACACAGTGCCCACAGCTGGGGAAAGTGGTGGTGCTAGAAAGGTGGCTCGGCGGAGGACGCTGACCAGGTTTTGCCCTAGAGAAAGGACTCTCTGTGAAAGCTTGCTGGGCTGGCTTAAATACACAGCGTTTTACTGAAAGCTCTCACCTGCTCAGCCTGCACTGTGACTGAAGCTCTGCAACTGAGAGAAAATTCATATTGTCCTGCAATACATTGAGAACTTGTCCCCGTTCCTCAGACCTGTTAGGTATCAGAGCTATCGGGGCTAGCATTTCACCTTTGGGCTGAAACATGCTGTGGCCAGCCTTGCAACTGCTGCTGTCAGGAGCATGTTCTGACTGCGCTCAGCTGATTTATCGCAACCTCAGTATCGCACCTCTCCTCGTTTATTGTCCTATATATAACAGGTGGAAGGACCAGGGTGTCTCCGTAGCAGGAGCAAATCCTTGGCTGCAGGTGCATCCTCGTCCTGGTAAAATGGCTGGAGGCAGGTGGCCACAGCAGAACCTCTCCTATGTGTGTTCCAACATGCTCTGCCTGCAGAGACAGCACACCTTATTGCCTCAGCAGGCACCCTAGAAACAGATGTAGTCATGGTGTTTGCGTTCCCTTCCTCCAGCAGCTCTTGCTTCCCAGGGATTACCAAAAACATCCACGCATCCCTTTGCAACTGCAAATTGAGGCCCAGGGAGGTGCGTGTCTCCCAGGTCAGGTAGTGACTCATGGACGTCTCTCTGTCCCCACTGTCTGCGATGGGCCCCGTCTCTTCCTACGGATGTGGTGCAAACCAGGAGTTACGATTGCGTGATGCTTGCTAAATAATGCAGAGATACCTCCATTTTGGGAGGGTGCTTAGGAAATTCTTCCTGTTCAAATAAAGCCGCAGCTGGCTGCTTTCCTCCTGTGCTGGCTTGTGCCGAGTAACTGCTTTCCATTTTCCTCTATTCCAGCTTTGCAGATGCACATGGACACCTCGCACCAGCCTGAGATCGAGCCAATACCATGAGACCGTCGCACCTGCAAAAGCCTGCATGTAAAATATCTTATATTAAAAATAATTAGCTTTGTGATTACTTCCGTTGCTGCTGTGGCATCATCCCCTCTCGGTATGTCAATCACCACCTTCCCCCAGGGGACATTTTGGTTTTCCAGGAGGCTGCAAAGCTTTGCTCGCAGGCCACGGAAGCGGAACGTAGCACATAACCACCCACAAACCCTTCCAACGCTGACACCAAGTAAGACCAAGTTTTGAGCACTGTGTCCAGTTTTGGGCCCCTCATGACAAGAAAGACATTGATGTGCTGGAGCGTGTCCAGAGAAGGGCAATGTGAGGTGTCTGGTGAGGGGTCTGGAGAACAAGTCTTGTGAGGAGTGGCTGAGGGAACTGGGGTTGTTCAGCCTGGAGAAAAGGAGGCTGAGGGGAGACCTTATCGCCCTCTACAACTCCCTGAAAGGAGGGTGTAGCCAGGGTGGGTCGGTCTCTTCTCCCAAGTAACAGGTAATAGGACAAGAGGAAACGGCCTCAAGTTGCACCAGGGGAGGTTTAGGTTAGCTATTAGAAACATTTTTACTCTGAAAGTGTTATCTAGCATTGGGACAGGCTGCCCAGGGAAGTGGTGGGATCGTCATCCCTGGAGGTATTTAAAAGACGGGTAGACGTAGTGCTCAGGATGTGGTTTAGTGATGGTTTTTGTCAGTGTTAAGTTGATGGTTGGACTCCATGACCTGAAAGGTCTCTTCCAACCCAGGCAATTCTAGGATTCTGTGATCAAAACTTGCTGGTGACGGTATGGCAGGGCACAAGGCAGTGTACACTGCATGGTGCCTCACGTGCCCGAAGGGAGACATGAGATGTTTCCCCTGTCCTTGGAGGAAGTGGAGTTGATAGCAATATCCTTCCTCTCAAGCCTTCTTCTCAAGGGAGAAGGGGTTAATTCACTGCTATCATGAAGTGCTAAAGTGTTTCATCTGGAAGCAGTGCCAGGTGGTAATACGCTTTCGACAGAGAAATATTATGTAAAATGGAGTGGTGACCCAAGGAAGTGTAATTAGCTCTGCTGTCACATAGGGAAGAACATGTTTGTACAGATTATTTCCAATTTCTAGCAACACCTGCTCACTTGCTTTAACCAGATTTCTCAAATAGGGACTAATTAGCACTTCCTTGGAAGTCCAGCTCTCTCCAGGCAATGGCTTTACCCCTCAATCGGTATTCCTTCTGCAGGAAGGCACACTAATTACTATATCAGGAAAAGCTGATGGAAGCAGGAAACCATTTTCATGCTTAGAACTAATTAAAGGAGAAGAGAGAGGTTGCTGGAGCTGGCCTTGCTTGCTCACGCAGCGGGTGAGGACTGTGCAGCCAGTTTCCTTCTCTTCGTCCTTGAATGGAAGTGGTATTTCGCATCTGTATCATTCCCCAGGGCTGTGGGCGAGGGCCATGTGGTGCTGCTCCCCCAGGGTTTGAGCCCAGCAGCTCAGAGGAGCGCTCGTGCTGCCCCGGCAGTGGCACGGAGCTAACCCTGACCACCATGGCAGCTTGGTGGTCAAGCAAGCGTAACTCTGTGCAAGGGTCTGACCACAGTTAGGTATTAACTACAATTTGGGAGTTAATGGTATTAATCAAGGCTACTGTTTGTAGAGCACCAGTCTAGCCAACCCCTTCCTAAAGCAGAGGATTGTGGTGAAGTTAATGAAGTCTCCCAGTATCCAGGGAGGCAGGTGAGTGGTGTTGGGATGCTGCAGGTGAGTGTGCCAAGGCACGGGGTGTGTGTGACTGGCTAGGGCAGTCCTCCCAGCCCTTCATCCCTGCTGCTAACCACCAGCTCTGCTGAAGCTTTATAGCAAAGAAACGCCTTTTGGAAACCTTCTGCTTTCCCTTCCTGCATGAAGGGATGAGGTGTAGCCATCTAACTTGTCTGTCCCCAGCCTTTGCCTCACTGTGTGAGGTGGGGATGACCCTTCTTGTCCCATGACACATTCCTGGAGGTGTTTCTGTTTCCTTTCAACATCCTTTATCTATGAAATCAGTCCTCTTTTGATAGCTGCAGTTTGGTGGCTTCTACAGTGCTGCGGCCTTTAGGAAAAGATTAATTTTAGGGACATGATTTGTACCGAACCAACTCCCTTACAGTCTGCCATACACTGTCCACAGAGCACAAGGTGAGAAGGTGTGGCCAGTCCCACCTTCCCCATGTTTCAGGCCATGCAACCGCACCTATCCCTCATGCACCGAGTCTGTTAGCTTTTTTTCAGGTAAAACATGTCTTCCAGGCAGCTAAACTAGCTGGGTTTGACCATCTCAAAGGATGGAGGCTCTGCTGTTTCCTTCGGCATTTCTCTCCGACTCTCAAGCTTGTGCTGTTGATGTGTTTCTGACTTGGTTTGTCCAGTTTCGGTCTGCAGCTTTTTGTTTTCGTTCTCCTTTTCCCTGACAGAGCCTTTTAGTGCCTGAAGTTATGTGCTCGTGCACTGTAATTGAATCCACCTTCGCAGTAAGATAGATGGCTCTCTGGATGCCTCCCTATAGGCGCCTTCTCCAGCTCCAAAGCTGCATTTGTGGCCTGGCTCTGCCCTCTGCTCAATTTTGCCGTGTCTTTTTGCAACCACGGGCACCAGGACGTGGGTGCTGTGTTTTAGCTCCAGGTTAAAAACTCTTCTGAATGTACACGTAGGGCTCTTGGTAACACTTCGTGCTACAGCATTGCCTGCTGTTCGTCTGCAATTTCCCTGTATCTCTTTTTTTCTGCTTTCTTCTCCTACCTGTATCACACTGAACTCTTGAACACTAAAAGGAGTGGAAAAGGCATAATTTCAAAACTCATTTAAGGAAACTGGTTTTTTTCCCCTACCCAATTTATGCAGAACTTGCTGACATAAAATAAAAGTGAGGTCAAGCAGGGCAAAATATCCACAAATAGCAAAGACGTCTACAGGAATAACCATTTTTTTCTTTTTTTAAGACCTTTCAGAGAGCTGTAAGTCCTTAAGCCCTCTGGCAACCTTAACTCATGGGGGCTTAGGAGAAGCTCTACTTCAGGAAGATTGTGCAGGGGGGGTTTGTGCAGTGGAACATTTGGCAGTGGTGATTGCCAGGCCAAGGTAGAGAAGGAACAGGACCAACAGCCTGAGCCAGCATGGCAGCTCCTATGTATCAGTGCTTGCTGTCATGTCCCTCGGAAAGGGATAGGTGACCTTCCAGGGAACAGAAATCCCTGTTCCCCAACTGACCTAGTTTATTTTCACGCATCATTTAACATGCCTTGTAATATTTTATAGACTCATTTCTGTAACTCAACGCTGAGCTATTATTTAATGAAATGATCCCCAATAGGGACCTTAGGAGAGTTAATTGTACATAAAAGCTTTGGGGGTGGGGTGGTGGGAAGCATCCACAAATGCTTTAAATACCGAATTTTGTTTCTCTTATTATTTATTTATTTATTCATTTATTTTAAGCTTGATCCTGGTTGCAATTGTGCAGATACACATCAGCAGTAATATTGATGAAATCTCTGGTACCAGTGCAAACCAGTATCAGAAATTAGGCCCATAGAAGCAGTGTTCTAAATTTTTTATGACCATTTTGCCAGCTGGGACCTTATTTTAATGTCATCAATAGATGTTTCAAATTTCTAAGGGGGGAGAAATTCAAGGAAGTCCCTTTATCATTGGGTCTAAGAGTTTGGATACGTTTCCAGGCAGCTTTGTTTGAGGTCCCCCTGTGGATCTCCGTCCCTCCCCATGGCAGCAGGAGGTTGGGCCACAGGTCGGGCAGTACTGGAGGGGAACCCCTTGCAAGAAAGGAGCACCTTTTCACTTATTATTTTTCCTGCTTTTTGTCAGTGCAAAATTAGTAAAATTATTATCATCCATCAGTTTTTGAGGGTCACTTTAATGCTTTGTGAAAATGTGATGAAGCGTTATTTTCTTTCCATCGAATACTATCCGATATGTCAGCAGAGCTGCAAAGCATTACAGCCGGGTGGAAGTCTGGCAGGACTCGCAAAGGATCATACGAAGCTGTCCATCATGACTTTGCGTCGGGAAGCAGGGAATGAAATGGAGCAAATCTTACCCTCAGATTTGACCTGGGGGACAAAGAAACTTAAGGAGCACCTGAGTGCTATTGATGGTATGGAGTGCAAGAGGACAGAGGAGCTCTGCTTTTTTCCCATGGAGGCTTTTTAGCATGCCAATCACCATGAAACGAGGACAACTTCCAGTACAGGCTGATGAGTAGGGCTTTTTTTCCTACTGCTGAAGCCACTGGAAAAATCTGATTGATCCAGGATGTCAACGTCAGAGCCTAATTCCCCTTTCTGCAAACGCCCATGTACTCATGTTCGGTGCTTAATAAAAGGTAAGCTCCAGTCAATGGGAAAATGTGCTTAAGAGCTTTATTCGCTTTCTTAAGTGCTTTGCTGGGTCTGGCTCCATGCAACATGTCAAGCACCCATTAGTCTCGTCTTTTATCACTGTAATATAGATAGCTCCTTAGAAATAACCCTTTCAACACAAAGGTGGGGGTGTTTTGGAGGGGAAGCCACCCTGTGCGTACGCACTTACTAATAATGACATGCGTTTGGGTGATGTTCTGGCTTTCTTCTCTGAGGAAATACAAGGAGGGAAACGTGATGGTCTTGGAGCAGGTACAAAGCTTTCAGACGCCTGGCTCGGATGAAGTTGCGGAAAGCATTTCTCTTTGTGTTGCAGGGCCTGGCAGCCTGGCGAGATAATAAAAGGTAAAACAAACTGTACGACAATGGAAAATGCTGAGCTCCCTGAGTAATTAAAGGTTGTGTAAGACGGTCGCATGGCCCTCAAGGATTATTAATACAGTCACGTTTGCATTATATAAAGGGTAATTAAAATGCAGCCTGCTTACCATTGATTACACCCTTTGCCTGGCATTCGTAGCAGCGGGTGCGCAGCCAGGCTGCAAAGGCAGCTCGGGAGGCAGCGATGGCCAGCGAAAGGAGAAGCTGCGGGGCGGCAAGGATGCCCAAGACAGAGGGACGACCGTCATGCCGTGGCTTTTGAAAAACCCCGGACAAATGGCCCTGCAGACTGTGTCCTCTCCCTGTCGGCACAGGCAGGACGGTGCCTTCCCCTCCCACCATGCCACTAAAGATTGCCTACAAGAGCCTTTCAGGGTCTGGCGAACATGGGGTGCGGTGGGGTTACAAACAGCTCTCAATATGAAGCTAATCTGGCCATGGATTACAGATTGGTGCACCTGAAGAAACTTTGCCACGGTAACCTAAGGAAGCTGGGAGGTGAGGGATGTCTAACGTGGAGGGAGGTCACTGGCTACAGCCACTGTGCAGCCGGGAGCCACCCTTAGCCCGAAGCAGACTGCATTGGTTTTGGCAGCCCTGCTCCATGTGGACAGGCATCCGAGCCCCACGGGTACCACACGATGCTCTCGGGAGCACGGGGTGGCACAGGTCAGTGTGGAGCTGCTTCCTGAGGCCGGGCAGAGCAGACCCAGGCTGTGGATCCTGGCTCCAAAGCCCGGTTTCGTTAACAATGAAAGATGGGAGTGGGCCTGGCCATGGCTTTCTGGCAGCCCCACCTCAAAGATGAAGGGCAGCTTCACTCGTACGGTGCCGCATGAGAAAGTGCATTTCAAGAGGGGTCTGAAGCGATGTGTTACTTGTGTGGAGGTTGCACTGAATATTTCCCGCTAGTTCCCACAGCAGGGAGAGGCGAGGTGCCCAGACCAAGGAGAAAGGCGTGTAAATTCCCCGATGTCAGCCCTTGAATCTCTGGTTCGCATTTTCTGTTGCATAAGGTACCTTTTGGTGCCGAAGAGGAGTTCAAGCGGAGGTGGGGAGGCTTGGTCTCCACAGGATGCTCTGCTTTTTGGAGCTCTGTGCTCTCTGCTCCTGGCAGGGCTTGCAAAGGAAACACCTCAAACCCACGTCCAAGGCTGTTGGGATGCTGTGAGCACGCCGTGTCTCTGTGTTCCCGATTATTTCCCTGGGACTCCTGTCTTCGGTGTAGAGGAGCTTCTTGGGCAGCGGCAAAGGCAGTGCCTCCGAGGGAGCTGGAGATCAGAGTACACGGGAGAACGAGCTGGACCTACTGTTTTCTCCATGGAAACACAATTGGCACTCAGCTGCTAGACCCAGTAAATCCAATTACAGCTCTAGACAGAAATGTGTTAAAAAAATAAAAAAAAGTCAAGCTGGTGTAAATGAAAATATAACCAATCCTTTAGAATTGTTGGGGCTATTTCTTGTTTTTTACAGTCCCAACTACATACCATACCCTACGTGGGGTGTGCGTGTTGAGTGACGTTTCCCCGTGGTGCTGCTGCCCTGCGAAGCCATGGTACACCACCCCTGCCCTGCGGTGGCAAACGCTGGCTGGTCCTAGCACTGATCTTTCCTAGGACAACCGAATTATGGGGCTGGACAGGCAGCCAATGCCAAACACCTAAAGAGTGGGGTATTTCTAGAAAGTCACTTTCCGTGCAATGGGCCTGAACAATCAAAACTTGAGCTCCCGGAGATGACAACAGGGAGCCTGTTTATGTTCAGATGACAGCTGGAAGCCTTCCTTCCAGCTGCTCCTGCCCCAACAGCCCTCCAGTGGCTCGTGAGAAATCATTTAAAAATACATATTAGTGTTCCCTTGCAACGCAGGGTACCCTTTTTAAAGACACTTGAACTACGCAGAGAAATGCCGTGAGGTGGGGAAGCCACAACCTGTGTTTGAAAACCCTGGTTACAGATGGAAGTCTGGCCCAAATAGCCACCATGAGTTTTCTCCCTGTGTTTTTGTAATTTGCCAGCCCCACAGGTGATGTGTTCTCCGTTGGTCTGGGAGTGAAAATAATTTCTTGCAGCTAGAAGCTGCCACTGGAATATGAGCACAGCAGTTTTCCAAAACAACCCAGGCCAATTAAGATCAATAGTTCCCCCGAGCTTGATGCAGTCTTTTAGCCCACCCAGCCTCTTCTACGCAGCCCTGGGTGGCATCACCAGCGCCTCCTGCTCCCCAGACCACTGCGCCAGGCAGGGGAAAAGCCCTTCATGCCGCCTTTTCTCATTTGCAGGTCACGGGGAGAAATCTGCCAGCAAAGCCACAGACTTCAAAACCATTTTTTTTTCCCATCTTTGGAAGGAATTAATTGCTTTAACTGCACATTGTGGTGGGTACAATTTAGTATCCTTTTAATTGGCATCTCATCTGTGCTTTCTGCATTCCCTCATGACCGGTTTGAGGTCTATTTTGCTCGTTCAGTCCCTGGGTGGCAGACCTGCGGAGAATTCAGGCGATGTGGATGGCTCTTCCAGTGCTGCTACTGACTTTGCTTGACTGGCTTGCAGATGCTTATCCAAAATATGATTCGGTTCCCCCATCTGTAAAATGGAGGTTGTTGCTTAATCCCCTTTAATAACTGCTCTGAAAGCTTGGGGTAGAAACCAGCCAGTGAGCTCCGAGTTCAGGGAGTTTCTATTTTTCAAATCCGTGACAGTTTTCTCTTAATTCTGTGCTTTGAAATATAGAGAAGTACGGAAATGTTCAACTTTTTTTTTTTTTTTTGGAAGGGTGGTTTTTAAAAGGTCTGTAATTTTGGTATGGTGGAAAACTTAAAAATAAATTCTTCCCACAATATTTTAGCCATGCACTGGATCAAATCTTGAAGGAAGCAATATTGCTGCTGGTTATAATTGTCGGGCTTCGGCATTTCTCTGTTGTGGAAACCCAGTATCAGCATTAGAGGTAGGTTCTCATCCCAGCCATACTGTGCTTTCTCATCTTGGTTATTCCCGACTGAAAGCAATAAAATGCCTCTCATCTGAAAGGATACATTTCAGGCGCTTTGGGGAGTAAATACCACCCCACGGTGAGAGGCAGCTCTCTCTGCAGAGGAGCACACCGGCGCAGGCCACCAGGCACACTCCTGCAAGTTGAAGTGTGAAGAGGAATCATCTGGCTTTTCCAGGTGGACTCCATCCTTGAAATCAAGCCCAACTGACTGCTCTGGAGAAGTCATCCCACCCATCTTCAGAGTGGTGGGCAGGTCTGGGTGCCATCCCACAGACTGGGGCAGAGGTGCATCACCCCCCGAATCGCCGATGCCCTTTGCAGACCCTGGGCAGATGGGGCTCCATCCCACTTCTCCAGCAGCTGGAGCAACCCACAGCCGAGAGCAGCAGGGTGTTCATTGCTGGGACCGTCCCCCTCCTGCCCCAGCAGCGAGTCCGCGCTGGAAGCGGACACCCTGGCACGTGGCCACAGGAGGTTCTCTGGTTACGCAGGTGGCCCCATGCAGGTAGTTTCACTTAATGGTATTAAACAGAAGGTGATAACGTTACCTTGGGGATCAAGTGGTAAGCTTTGTATGGCGTGACCTGTGGGAGCCTCTTGTGCCACGGAGAGGCCCGGGATATCATGGGGACCTGGTGGGCAGGGGACAGATTTATTGGGGAAGGAGGCTAGCGCCCTGGAAGAGGAATGTGTGGACTGCTCGCAATAAACCTCACCTATGAAGCCACCCCCTCTGTTTCAGCCCAAGGGCTTAATTTCATTTTGCTATATTTTAACTATTATTTTGGGGCCACCTCTGAATGTGCCGAAGCCATTCATCCTCTTCCACCTCTTGCCCAGACCCACCTCTGAACTTGCCGAAGCCATTCATCCCCCTCCGTCTCCTCTTGTCTAGACCCAGCATCAGCCCAGGGCCACCTCTGAAACGTGCTGAAGCCATTCCTCCCCCTCCACCTCTTCTCGCCACCGCTTTCCACTGCTGCCGCTGCTGGAAACAAGCTCCATAGTTAAAAACAACCAGTTCAAAGGCGGCCGTGTGTCTGCATCTGTGTGTGTCTGGGGGGAACCAAATATCACATAACAAATCAGTGAGGCGGTATTGGGATCAGCTTGCTGACACGTGGGCGGAGGGGAGAAGGACAATACGCCCAGCAGTTGCTGGCTCGTCTCTGGTGACACCAGCGGCTTGTCCTGTGCCCTCCCCGAAAGGCTGGCCCCCGCTGGGGTGGGAGATGCAGCTGCCTGCCGCCCCCTCGCTGGGGCAGCCGGACTTTGGACTGTGCACGGAGCATCCACCTACAGAAAGAAGATGCTATAAGGGGGAAATTATAGCGTGTATATATATATAAAAGTACATATTTATATATAAAAGTATATATATAAGTGCTGCTCATCTCCATTGTCAGTAACGCAAGCGGCAATTTCAGTGGCACTAAACCATTAAATAAGCTGCTTCCTTAACTTCTGGGAAGGCTGCACGAATTTCGGGCGGGTTTCTGTCGGGAGGGAGGGCTGATGAACTTTTGATGAACTGGGGCTGGAAGCAGACAGTCGCTCCTCTTGAATCAGCATCGTGTAAGGCTGGCCTCATTAACCAATGTCAGAGAGCCCGCCGGAATCAGAGGGTTTGGGCCTCTGCTTTTTCTCTTTTAATTGCATTTTCCAGAGTTCACAGGCCGGAGTAAGCGGGGAAATTTGCGATGGGTCAGAAATGGCTGTGGTTTGGAAAGAATTTCAGGCATCCTTCATGTGACCTCCTCCTCCTCGCGCACAATTGTTGCTTTTAAAAGAAGCAGCGATAATAGGGGACGGGGGATCTGCCTTGCAGAAATCTTGCCCTCAGCCCTGCCATTTGCAACTCCCTTCTTTGACGGAGTGGTCAGTGCTGGGAGGGAGCCGTCGGAGGGCAGGGGGCCGGCAGCCAGGCATCCCTCGCCCCGCTTTCCTGAGCAGCCAGAGCGACCAGGAGTTGTACGGTGGCAACTTCAGGATTATTAAGCCACAGCTCCTGTGCCATTGGCGGGGTTTGGAGTTAATCTGGAGCCGAGTCAAGGTTTGCAGGGTCCCGGGAGTGGATGGAGCCTGTTTGCAGACAAGGGGGGAAAACCCCCTGCGCTCCCTTGCTGACTCAGCTGGCCCGGGCAGCTGGCCTAGTTAATCTTAAACAAGCCAATTAAGGCTGCGTGTTAGGAATGCTTCTCAGCTGAAGGCTGCAAGATTTAGCTAATAATGCCCCAAAATCTAGCAGCGTGCTCCTTACCCAGAGGGTGGGTTGTGCCCCCTCAGCTCTTCCTGTGCTGTGGGCAGGACACGATTTAAGTGAATCAAACCCACCAGGGAGCGAGTGGCAGCCCTGGGTTGCCCAAGAGCCAGCGGGTCTGGAGCCTGGCAGTGAGGGGAGCGGCTCAGGTCTGTCAGCTGCCGGGTAAGTTTCATATAGCCCCTGTGCCTCAGTTTCCCCCACCTGTAAAACCAGTGACGCTCCTGAAAGGTGCAGGACATCCCAGGGTGTCTTGTGATGGGTGCGTGGTAGCACCAGGTTAAATCAAGTGTGTGTGTCTTTGGGGATGGCATATTATCACTGTGCATAGGGGGCTTTTGAGCATCCCCTCGACAGCCTCATGGTGATCTCTCCGTGAAGTGGTTTTAGGCTTCCTGATGCAAAGGTGAAGGAAGGCATCCCCACCTCTGGCTGACTGCTCTGTGCTTCCTGGCACGAGCCTGGTAGGAAGCTTGACCCAGCACGAACGGGCAACTATTATCCCTGCAAAGCACCAAAACAAATTGCTTTCCTCGGGTCCAAGAACTGGTGCCAGGGCTGGCTGCAGCACACCTCTACCTGCAGTTCCCAGGCTGCAAAAACCTGTTCTAATTAGGTCTGAGAGGCGAGATGATATGTAGGGGCCTGGATCCCTACTTAGATGTTGTGCTGCAAAACAGGAGAGTGTTTGCAAGAGAGGGAGGGATGGGGATTTTTTTTCCCCTCTCCCTCTTTTCTTATTATTTTAATCATAAGAAGAAAAGCTCCCTTCAAAGAACACCTCCTTGTGAATTTATAGTCCTCCAACTCAGGATTTTATGATCTCAACAAGAAGCTCATAAAAACAAATGTTTAGAGAGGGGGAGGAAAAAAAAATGCATGAAAGAGTCACTGGCAAGTCTCAACCGAAAACATGGAGTGAGGTTTCCTAAGGCAAATGTTCCCATAGAAGGAGCTGGGCTGGCTCGGGAAGGGAGGATGCTTTGATGACATACCTCGTACTCAGGTTCTTCTCCACGTTGCTGGGTCAGGAGGCTTGGCAGTGATATGGTCTCATCACAGCAGCATCCCACAAAGGAGATGGGGGGGACGGGGAGACAATGGACTTTGCTTCACCTGCTGGAAAAATCCTGGTCCCAGGAGGGGTCCCAGGAGGTCTGTGAGGGGATCACCCGGCTACGAGAGGGAGGGACTCGCTTGGAGGAGGTGTGGGTGCAGGGGCTGTGAGTGTTCGTGTTGTGGCAGAGAGGGGAGACGTGTGTGAAAAGCTCAGCATTTCTGCAGAGATTCAGGAAAATGGGTTTGGTTTCTGAAGCTTTTCCAGCTCTGGAAGGTCAAAGGGAGCGCGGTGTACAGCAGAAAGCCCTCTCCTGGATGGGGACAGGCTCTCCGCTACCTGCGCAGGCAGAGATGTCGCTCCTTAAGGTCACTGAAAGCTAGAAATGGTAGGGTAGTACACACTAAAAAGTGTGGAAATGCTTAAAACCTGGTATCTGCTCTTCTTCCTGCAGTCACGATTTCCATTTGAGGGAGGGGGAGTTATTTTTTTTTTAAATTAAAATAGTTTTTCTTTTTCCTTTTTGCCCTCGTCCTCCCCAACGACTGCGCTGTACTTGAGGAGAGGTTTTTCTCACGTTCTGGTTCAGCAGCCTCTGAGCACCTTCCCCTTCTGTGCTGCTGGAAAGGAGCTCTGCTCTGCAAAAGACCTCTCAGCAGGTCTGGTCTCCTGAGCACGGCCCGGCCACGCGGCTCGCCTGCTGAAAGTGTGGTTTTTCTACCATCTAGAAAAAATCAGGGCTCCTTCCGGGCACTTTAAAGCCGGTGAGGAACATCGCTCCAATCCTCTTCTCTTTAGCCCAGGGTGGTTGGTTTTCCTGCGTTTAGTCTGCCAGGTTTCTGTGCTGGGTTAGAGAGTCCCGTTGGTGTCCCCATGAAAGCAGATAAGCTGCAACTAAACCACCTCCTGGGTTCGCCTGCACCCTTCGGGGTTCTTCCTCCCTTTACGGCTTGTGGACTATTCCCACCTTTTCAACGACGTTTTCGAATCGCAAACCTCAGCACCCAGCGCAATCAGGATGGGCTGGGTAAAAATCAAGCCCTGCTGTCCCTCCTCGCCCCCCATCACCAAGATGTTCGGGGCTCATTCACCATTTGTGCCACAGGGAGCTTGGAGTTGCTTGTCTGCTCTGACCGGTTAAGGGGAGGTCTAATGTGTGCCTAGGACCTCTGCTCCAAAATGGGGGGGTGTGTGTGGACAACTGCCCCCCGCGGAGCTGGCAGCAGGGAGAGGTGGCCTGCAAGCCATGGCAGCCGTGCTGACCACCCTCCAGGGCTGCTCTTCTAAGGCCATGCAGGGATGTTGTCCCTAAAGAAGCATTAAGGA
This sequence comes from Chroicocephalus ridibundus, assembly GCF_963924245.1. Classification (NCBI taxonomy): domain Eukaryota; kingdom Metazoa; phylum Chordata; class Aves; order Charadriiformes; family Laridae; genus Chroicocephalus; species Chroicocephalus ridibundus. Next base: position 16,429,023 of record NC_086286.1, read on the forward strand.
CCCGCTCCTTGAAACTACAGTATGACTTGCTTTTTGTTTTTTCTTTTTTAAACTCGTCATCAGTTTAAAGATGTGTAAGAGTGGCTCTTTCACAATTTGTGCTTTGGAAAGGGGGAAAGTGTAATACTTCCCCTACACTTGCTGAAATTCACTGAGTTTTTCCAAAACAAGAAATTTACCTCCTGGCTGAGGTCCAGAATGGAAAATTTAAGAAGAGTAAATATTTCTGAGCGTGTGGGGGAGCTTGCTTTTGGTTTTTTTTGGGTTTTGTTTTTTTTTTTTTAAAGTTGCAGAGGGTGGCTGCCCTTTCCCCCTGACTCCTTGCGGTGCTGCCATGGGACGTACCCCTTTGAGGAGGCACAAGCTGATGTGATTCTTCTTGGTTTCCCCCACTCCCGACTCGGGGACTGTGACAGAAACCCCCGGGGGAGGACAACCTGTGTAATCCTGGTTGTGTGCACACTGGGATGGGCGAGTTTGGGAGCAGCGGGGAGGCCGGGCAGGGCTATGGCAGGTACCATCTGTGCATTTGTATGCACGTATGCAGATGTGCTCACACTCAGAACCACGCAGATGAGCGCTCATCCCTGCACCGCACCAATATGCATATAGAAAGAAAGAAACACGCTTTTATAAGGCTTTATCTGCTCTCTTATCCACATATGTCCTCGGAAATATTAATTATTGAGTGTAAGCTGTTGGGATATGACTGCACAAGTCCATCCCTTTGCTGGTAGACTCACTTCCCCCGCATCCTTCCACCCCTGCATTTTAGAGAGGAAAGGGATTTATTAAAAGACAGCACTGTGGAAAAAAAACTTCCTTAGAGAAACACGCTAGATAATCTGGGAAAGGCTTGAGTAATGGAGCTTTTTGTGGGCTAATAGAATAAAACCACTCCACACAAATATTATCGTTGGGAACATGAGCTGAAAAGGGAATGATTCATGTGAAATACGGGATGTGCCTGTATTTCATATGAATCAGTGCTATGCAAAGTGGGAGAGGGCTGGGGCAAGATGAGCGCCCGAGACCTGCCCCTAAGCATGGAAAAGATAAACCACCTTTATTAAAGACCTCCGGAGGAGGTAGTAAGAGGGTGAGATAGACTTGGGAAAACCACAGGATGGAGAGTCCCCAGGGCTAACGAGAAAGCCACGTTAGAAGCCTGGGTGATTGCTGATAGAGGTATGATTAAGGACACGCAGGCAGAATTTCCCGTGATTTTCCATGCAAGCCGAAACAAATCTCTTCACCTCTCTGCACCTACACTACCTCATCTGGGAACATGAAAAAAGAAACTGCTGCTGAGAAGGAGCTTTGTGGGCTAAATCTGCAGTTTACTGGGAGCTATGGCTTCAGAGAACACTTAGTGAAAGAAACTGGGAAGGAGGGGATCTGTGATCTAGTAATCTCTTTTCCCCCTTTTTTAAGGAGAAACGATTCCCGTCCGCTACTTAATGTTTCACAGGCGGCAGAACTTGTTCTCCTGACTCACTAAGGGCTTTTGAAACCCACCCCTGATGTTGCTACTGGCTGAGGTGAGGGAGGAGGTTTGGCTTTTCTGACCTCTTTGCTCTCTTTCTGCCTCGCCAAAGACCTCATGGTAGCGCTGAGGTTACCCAGCGTGGCATGCAAGCCCTGGGCCCCAGCAGACTGGTGGGGCCAAAACGCTGCTGTGTTTCCTCTCGCTGTAGAATTGAACACGTGCCTTTATATCGTGGCTGGGCTGTTCCTGCCTCTGATGGTCCCCTGAGGTACCGTATTGCTGTATTCAGACCAGGACTTTCTGTCACACGCTATATTTAGGCTGTAGATTTGCATTGTTAACTTGTGGGTCTTAATGAGCAGGCGGCTTGCTTGTCGCACCAAGTACTCACCTCTCATGGGTTCCATCCCTGGATTGTGTGGTCAAGGATGCTCTAATAGGGGAGAGAAAATAAACACCTGGGTGAAAACCTGTTCAACCTCTACTTAGAAGAGGCACCCTTATTTTTAAAAAAAAAAAAAAAAAAAAAAAAGTGGGGGAAGAAAAGAAAGAGGAAAACCCAAGCCTTCTTTATCACAGGTAGGATATCCACATGCCTAAACCCTTTGGCAGGTTGTGCGTAACTTCTATGGCTATAACCCACTTGAGGGTCCCTGTGGCATTTTGCTTCTTGCTGGTAGCACAAATAGGATGCCACCAGGCAAGGCTGGGGCCATCGGGTGCTTGGGGAGATCCCTGACTGCCAGGACTACCCCTTTCCTGCACAGTCATGGCTTGGACTGCTTTGCAGGGTCTCTTGCTAAAACAAAATGGTCTGGGTGGCAAAATGGAAAATCTGGTCACCAATGATTCACAGATAGATCCTAAAAATATATGGCTATTGTTCCTTTCCTTATGACCCAGCTGGGATGAGTTGTTTTATAGAGGAAGCAGGAAGATAAACAAACAATTCCAGCATGCGATCGTGAAGGCTGCAGTCCAATTTTTTTCAGCTGCTTGAATTTGACTCCTGGATCCTCCTTTGCCATCAGGCTCCCCCTCTCCTGCTCCCTCTCTGAGCAGGAGGGCCGGGAAAGTTGGCTGGGAACATCCCTGTTGAATGCAGGACTGGGATACTGCATGTAGGGACGTGCCGGGGTGCTTGGGCCACGACGCTCTCCTCTCCAGGTCACTGATTCAGCCATGGGTCATCAGGGCTGGGGAAACGAAGCATTGTGATGCTGGCTTGCCACGCGGCACGGCCCCGGGAGTGGGAAGCTGCCACAGATGGGAAGTTCCACTGGTGGCTGTCACTGGTCTGGATGTGGTCCTACCACAGCACGTGGAAGTCCACCAATGCCGCTGGCAATGCCTGGCGAGACATTTGTGTGAAATGACCTCGCTGACCCTAGCCTGGCTCTACAGCTCCTATTTTCTGTGCTAATGGGGATATTCCTGCCTGGCCCAAGCTGAGCCACCCCTTTCTTCCCACCTTCCAGCCTGGCTGTCACCTTGCTTAGCACTTTAACCCTGTCACCTCTAGCTTGGCCTTTCTGAGCATAGGGAGGAAGTACAGCACTCATTAAGCTAAAAAAACCAACCCAAACCAAAGTATATTTCACTTGTGGGCATTAGGATACAAACCATTGCTTGAGAAGAAGCTCCTTTTAGCAGCAGGTTGATCCGTAACAGCTCATTTCAGGTTTGGTGGTGGGTTTTTTTGGTATCATCTCTGACCGTTCAGAGAGTACGCTGGTCCCCTGTGTAATCACACGTGCCTGCATTTCTACGCATTTCCTAAATCACACTCAGTGATTTAGCTCAGAGCCTCACATGGCCTTGATTTGCCCCCCTGACACTATACAAAATAGAGAAAATATGGCATGAGGCAGCACCGCTTCTCAGTGATCAGCTCTGCAGCTGGTGTAAATCAGCCCCGCTCCTTGGGTTTTTGTGAAGTTACACCCTTACGCACCAGAAATGGTGCGACCCCGCACACGCGAGGGATTCCTCTAAAACCTGTCTTGGTGTCAGGACTTGCACAAGGACCCAGCCAGCAATATTTAGTTTTGCAAGCGCTGCGCCCAGCCGCTGCTTGGCTTTTCTTGCGAGTTGGCCGTCGCTGGCAGAGCAGGAACGGGATGAGCAGGAATAGTGCATCTGTCTCAGGGCCACCTCAGTGCCCCTTTGCTGTATTTCGGCTGGGAGGCACTGGAGGGAATTAGGCTGCCTCGGCAGCTCCAGTCTTGGTGTTTTTCTCTCCGACAGTTGCTCCTGAGCCAGGGAGATAAAGCCAGTGTGATAGGTTTTTTTGGGGGTGATGGGGAGAGAAGCCTGTGCAATAACCTGAGACCCAAGCACCCCCTCAGCTCTGGGCACATCCATGATTCCAGTCTGGAGCGGGAGTTTGGTGAGAGGTTTCCTGTCCCACGCTGGGTTTGCCAGCCCAGAGCCTGTCTCTGCTGCTGAAGAAGCTGCTCTTGAGCTTGGTTTAAACCGGTGAATTTAGGATGCAGGCTGCCTGGGGGTGTGCCCACGTACCTCTGTTGTGCTTGGACAGGAGCACCTAGGATTTGGCAGATTTGCCCTCCGCCCTCAATAAATCTAAAGAAAAAATGGAGTGTATCCTTGCAAAGTGTAGATGTTTGAGTCCGCAATGTTGTTTTCATTTTGCCATGTGAAAAAGAACCTGCTACTCTGAATCATTTTTAATAACAAGGCTTGCTGCTTCAGTATGCTGGCAGTCTGCATACCAGCTCGGGCTGAGCTGCTGGGCAGGAGGTGTCGGACCCCTCCAGCACAGTCTAAGCCTTCATCACGCAGCCCTCCTGCTGATTTGATAATCTCCAACGCATTTCAGCTCTTCCTTAAGACCGACATGTGACACCTTTCTAATGGCAGCTAGAGCGCTATCACCTTGCCTGCAGCTTTGGACACCTGTACACGGTTCGTGCTGTCACACCATCGCTGGCTACATCAACGTGATGTGCCCCGGGTGTGCTGCTAGCATCAGGCTGGTGCAGGGAGGGAAAATAAGGGGAGGCCTCATGGTGTCCGTCCAAGAACTCGATCAGCCCTCAGGACCTCCTGCCCTGGTCCACCCCTGCCAGGGCTGCAAGTGCAAGGTGGGCTTGGGGGGCAGGTCATAGGATGGGGGAAGGTAGGGGAGAAGCCATCATCCTGACATGGTGCCTGCGTGTCTTGGGCAGTGTGGGCATCTCATGGAAGGAGGCTGATGGGTCCATGTCCCTACAGCTCGCAGGGAACAAAGGTCCCTTTCCATCAAGCTCCATTATGGTGAATTTGAGGTGAAAGTGAGACAGAGTTCTTCACTAAAAGGCATGGCAAGGGGCTGCCCTTGCTCAGTGTTTGATCCTAGCCTTTCTCTGGTCACTGGCTCCCTGCTCCTTTCACAAGCACCTGGAAACAGCGGACTAATGAAGATGTGCAGATGTTCATCAACTTGTGCATTATGCAGCGTGTGGCTAAAAATAGCCAAGGCTGCAGGTCCAGGCCTGGCTCTGCTGGGAGAGATTTGTCCCCCAGTGTCATGGCAACAGATCTGAAAATGTGAGAGACAGGACGGTGGCAGTGTGGCGATACTCCATTGGCGCACGGGATGACCTTGGAGAAGCAGGCAGCAGCAAGGCGGGCCATGGTTCCCACCAGCTGCTTGCAGGAGCCCATCCTGGAGCCCCTTTCCCCAGTCTACAGCCATCAGCTCCTGGCTGGCAGAAAAAACGAGGTTTTTAAAGAAGGGTGGACTAAAGCAAGGAAAACAAACATTGTTGCAGTTGCATTGAGGTGACAAACATAATGATAATCTAGGAATTACCAGTAAAGATGATATAGGAGAAATTACAGCAGGGAGTGAGCTGTATTTCTCATTTGTAGTTGTACCATCTGAAGCATCTGTATTTCTCTTTTTCAGGAGTTTTTTCCTGTTCTGCTCGTTTTTAGGTTAGCAATATGCTGCCTGTTAGGTGTGGTATCCCAGGTTCTTGTTGGAGGACTCTGGTCCATTCAAGTAGGCTGAGGTTTCTCTAGGAGATGGAGCTCACTGAAAATGTTGTAAATGCTGTTCCAACCAAAAAGAGCACAGGTCCATCCTCAGCTCCTTGGCAATAGCTGTCTCAGCACATCACAGCTCTGCTGTTTGTCATGTTGTCACATGGTATCTGTGGACTGACAGGTAAAACTTCATTATTTAATGGGAAGGAAAAGGAGACGGGAGCTGAACTGAGAGAAATAACTCAGGCACTTTTGTAAATATTTCTTCTGCAAAGGGTCAAGGTGTAAGAGGTTAATACTGTTCTTCATTTCAAGTGACCTTAGGAAAAAATAAAAATATCAACTTTAGCTTGCAAAAACTTGTTGGATACACCTTTGTTTTCCACTCTGTTTTCACCTGAGGGACATGCGTGACATGACAAACCTCAGTTTTCAGAGGACGCTTGAGGTTTTTCATAATCTCCGCTCCGAATACGTTATGTGACCCGGTTTGAAATGGGCCATCTCAGGTCCCTTTGGAACCTCAGTGTGGGTACCCAAAATCAGATAACTCAAATCACCAGCTCTGCAAAAGTGCCTTGACCCTGGCGCCAGGGTGACTTACGCATACGGGCTTTTACTGAGAGGGCCACGAGCACTTGATGTGTTCATTTGAGTAAGGGAAGTGGTGTAGGAAAATTGAAATGGAAAGGGGTACAGGCCCAAATGTTTGGGTACAGGAGAGGAACTGAAGCATAGCCACATTTTGCAGAAGTCTCTGTCTCCACCCATGCTTGCGCTCGGCGCTGTGACTCCTCCTGTGCAGAGAGGTGCTCTCCTCTGTGGAGCTGGGTCCAAGTCGCAGGTCAGAAACTGTGACTTTTGAGGCTGGTGAGCTTGGCTCAGTTGAGTGAAAAAGATAGAAACCATTCAGGAAAAATATAATCCAGATTTGGGTTTAAATTTTATGTGTAAATTCTCAGATTTTTTTTTTTAATTGTTTTTTTGAGTTTGGGTTTGCTGAATTTTCTTTTAGGCAGGCCCATTTGTCAGTAAGGCTGAAGAAAAGTCCCCGCTTTATTCTGTTGACCTCTTTTACGGGAAAGTTAAACAAATGTGCTGCGGAGAGACAGCCCTGTCTCCGAGGGAGGGACCTCCCCTTTCTCAGAACGCATTCTTGGGCAGGTGTCCCACTTCCCTCTTTGGGACTGCGCAGGAAGGATGGAAGGGGAAGCGTAATAAAAGCAATCAGATCAAATATAGGCACGAAGCACAGTCACCAGCATTGTTTCTGGGATGGGGCACCCCCACACTCCCATTCTCATGCCAGAGCAGATTTAACAAGGTGTGTTAAATGGTGGGTTGCTTGAAATGAAAAGCCTCTGTCTCTGGTGTAACGCGCACTGCAAGAAAAAACGTGCTGCAAGGATTCAGATGGGCCTCCAGCAGCTCTATCTCTTCAGCTGCTGCATGAGAGTGTTTCTGCACACAGCCCTTGAGGAAATTGCTCATGGAGGTGCAGTTCCTCTTGGCTAGAGTAGATCATACTTGTTTTGTCCTGGGAAATGCTGGCATCCCTCAGCCCACGACCAGACGCGGCAGCTTGGTCCAGCTTTGCATCCTTGCTTGCTTATTTGGGTGACTGAAGTGTGGCTCAGAGCTGGCATTACCCTGGAGCAGGAGCAGCACAGCACCTCCCTGCGCTTTCTCACTCATGTTTTCCACTGCCGGATGGCCTCTAACAAAGCAGAGCCCAATTCCCACAAAATCCAGATTTTTTTTTCCCCATGATACCAGCCTCTTCCCTTTGATAACTGGGGCTTGTTGAAATAGGAACCGTGTGTGAAATTGTGCCCAGGGCCCCGGGCAGGGCGGGCAAGGAGCTGCGTTGCCCTAACAGGCACCCACGGAATGGTGACGGAGCAGGCAGAATGCCTGCGGAAGTCTCCAGGCACCAACAGCCCACCCCGCCTTCGCAGGGATCATCCATCACGGCAGCTGCGATGTGCAAGTATTAACTGGGCATGGCTTTGGCTGCTCATCCAGCTGCTCACTGAGTTAGCGGTGGCTGCAAGTAGGGTCATGGCTTTCTGGTGCTCCATCCACAGAGGCTCTGTGACCACCCACGGCTGTTCCTCAAGGCAGCGCACCCAAGGATGACCTGCATGCTCTTCTCCTTGCCTCAAGTTGACCCCACACAGATACCTTCCCCGGTTGGAGAGCTATGGGACTGATTTCCAGCTTGGGATGGGGCTTTTCACCCACCCCATGCAGATGTGCCCTGCAGGAGCTGCTGCTCTAAACCCACCATTCCTTCCTTCACCACTCTGAAAATGCAAGGTTATTACTAGGGGAAAAATATCCACCATCCAGCTTCCAGGAGCCGGCGCTGTTTCAAGCCGTGGCCACCCTGCCGAGGGAGGATGCAGAGCCCCGGCACCAGTGTCCGCAGTGCTCGGTGCTGTGCCCGGCGCTGGCAGGAGCAAGGCGGCTGCGGCAGCTATTAGAAGCTATCATCAGTCTTCAGCCAGGATGGCTGCGAGACAAGGAAGTGATTAGGAAATGGGAACGTGAGTGAGAAGTCATCTGTCAAACGGACTTATTAACCTAAATGTGTCAGAGAAGTTTCCACTGAAAGGAGAGAATTTATTTTTTTCTTTTAGTTTGGGCTGAATTAAAAATGGAGAAAGAGACTAATTCGTAGTTTATTTTTTTTAATGTAAGCAACATTACTTATCAAAGCTTCAGATACCACGCGCTTATTTGTTCACCTGCCTCCCGCTTGAAAACAGCTAGCAATGAAGAAAGGCAGATTGGAAGCGCAGGGAGAACAGGGTGAAGGGAGTCTTAACTTTTCACAGAAACTCTCGTTCCAGGGATCATCAGGTGCTTTCTAAGAGACCAACACCGCTCCATCACGCTCTGTCTGCCTCTTGCTTTCTCTGCCTACACGGTCTCTTGCAGGCAGATGCATTTGCACTGCCTGTGCCCCGAGCTGTGGAGATGTGAGCCAGCTCAGAGTGAAAGCCACCTAGCCGTGGTTAGCTTGGTTCCTGTCCAGCTGGCTTGGCGTACCGAAAGTGCACGCACGTGTCTGGCGGCAGATAAAACCGCGTTGCCTTTCGGTGGCAAGGAGATTCGATGCGGCACCTCTAGTTCTGCTAGGAAAATGCTCTGGGAGTAGCTCTGATAGACAAGCACTGGTTAATCTTGCAGTCTTGGTAAGGTAAGATGTTGCTGCCCACCCTGCTCGAGATGACAGCAAATGATGCGGCTGAGTGTGGTCTGTGCGTACGATGCTGCTGCAGCAGTGACTCAGTACACTGACGCTTGCTTAAAGCAGGAGGAGGACATGATGGAGAGCAGTGGCTGAGGGCATCGTACCAGGTCTGTGCACACGCATGTTTTTCCAGCTGCACCTCTGCTTCTGGTTGCCCACCACTGTCCTCCCCTAAATATTTTGATTATTTTAGATCTGCTCGTGGTATGGCTGTCTGCAGAGGATCCCAAACAATTTGAACGAAATTTGTGTAAATAGCCAAGTTCTTGGGTTTTTTGCAAGCACGACGTCTCTTGAGAGAAATGGCTTAGGCAGCAGTCCCATGAGTAGCTCAGTGAGCAGATCTGAGATGGTGATAACCTCCAGCAAGGAGGTTGTGAAGAGCAGCCAGAGTTGGACCAGGTGCTCTTTGACTGCACGTATGCAGCCTGCAACCTGGACCAGGCTGACCACTGTCATATCAATGCTGCAGTGCAGATGACGCCCCTGGCCCCAGGGCACCAAGGAAAGACTTTGGAGAGCAGTAGGTGATGTTCTTCTCCTGTGCCCACACTGATGACCTGATGAGTGTGGTTGGCCTTGTGCTTCCAGGTACAGCTGCCTGTGCGATCCCTTATGAAAGGGCTGCTGGTCCATTTATCAAGGCCAATCAATCTCTTCCCCAAAGAAAATGATAGGACCTTTAAAACAACGATGTAAAATGAGCAGAAGAGACAGCAGTGAACCACCTACCATCAGGAAGCATGACCAGAAGTGTGAGACTGTTAATAGGAGCGGTGTGCTGCTTTTCACACACATGGTGTCTGCTGTATAAAATCAAACAAGATGACAGTTCCACATTTGATTTTACCCCTTCTCTTTAAAATATCCTGGGTGAGAGTTTTTATATTGAGGTGTCTCAGTGCATGTGATATTGAAGAAAAGCAGTGAGTCTTGAGGTCTGGTGTGCCGCATCAGTAACTTCTCACTGCCAAAACCTGCTAAATTAAGATCTGCGTCTGGATGTAATGTTCTCAAATTCATTTCTGTTTGGAATCTGGGGCTTCAGTTTGGCTATTATAGAGCGGTTTTTAAGATGTCCCATCTTAGGAGAGGAGATCCTCTCCTAAACTTCAGGGATGTTCACACCTCGGGTCTTGATTTCAGCCCAGTCATTGCAGTCTCTTCACAGGACAAGTGCATAATTTTTTGTCTCTTAGGAAAAGAAAAAGCAGAAGCTTCCACTCTGGGGTGATTTTTTTTTTTTTTTTCCCCCTTCATCAGACGTTATTCTGTGTAACACGCTCAACTGAAGTCAATCAGTTGACTTCAGAAAGTTGCCACTTTCTGCTTTCAGTGGCAACCAGGACCTGCTGCCTTCCTATCAGGAGCAGGTGGTTGGTGGTCCCTGTCCATCATGCAGGATGCCTTTGCATGGCCACCGCCACTGCTCGTCCTCCTGTGGCAGCTGTGTGCCCTACAAGGCGCACGTGGGAGAGGAGTTGTGCTCCTTCTGTGGAGGTCAGGACTGTGCAGAGGTGACCACTGCCAAGGCATGAGGTTACCAGGGCTAAACACTTGCTTCAAAGTCACAAGGCTGTGAGAAATCAAGCAGCACTGGATCATTCCAGCCTAGCGCAACAATTTACTATGAAACCAAGAAAGAGAATGAACCACAAAGTTGGAAAGGCTGGAGCCAATTCTTGTTGTATCCCTTGCAAATTCATTCCTTTCCCCAAGCAGCAAAAAATAACCCAGCTCTTCCACTCCCACAAACTCCAATCATTTTTATAAGCAAATACCAAAAGCAAATCAAAATATTTTGGAGGTCCTGAAATGTTGATTCACTTCATGTTCCAGCCATAAAGGAAATAAAGGGCTAGAGATCAAAACTGTTTTCATGGTCTTGTCTAAAATGGGAAAAGAAATCATGGCAACTCAAATGTGTTTAGATAAACTTTGCCTCTAGTTTTGGGCTTGTGCCTGGCTACCATGTTACTTTATGGGTGTTAATTTCTGTCAGCAATGGTTGCTGTCGGTCTTCTGCTGGCTAAGGCCTCTTTGCCCAACCTCAAGAAGACCAAGAGAGACCTGACCTAGGTCTGCCTGACCAAGGAAGCCTCTCAGGCTTTTCAGAGAGGAGGTCCATAAGGTGCAGCCATGGATTTGGGTGCTTGTTGGAGCTGGGTTTGACATCTGAACTCTCTCATTGGCTGTATCTGTTCTTGAAGGCAGCCGCCCGCCGGGGTTTCTGCAGGGTATGTAGTGGCTGGTGTCAATACTGCTGGAGGCTGAGTTCCTCTGGAGCAGCCTAGTCGCACCCACGCTGCATAACTCTGGGCTTAGGTCTTTCCTGGGCCACAAGTTATGGCCTTGACATATTGTTATTATTTTTCTGTGGGTTTTTTTCTTTCTTTCTTTTTTTTTTTTTTTTTTCTTCTCAAAAAGCTTGAAGAAATGCGTGTGGGGTGCTGTAACCAGACAGGCTGGTGCTTTCATAATGTGATGCTAATGGTATGTGTCGTATGCTCTGTGTTATTGTGTGCAGATATTCAGAAGATATTAGTGTGGAGGGTCTCAGAGGAGCACTGAAGGACCATTCCAGGAGAAGGGACCAAAACTGGAGCCTTCCACTCCAGTATTGCCTGTCTCATGGGAAATATGGGGGTAACAGTCCCATCAGCTGTGCTCATTTCTCCTTCTGGAAGGAAGTACTTTAGTCAAACTAGGAACAGGTTGCCCAGAGGGGAGGTAGATGACACAGCCCTAGAAACATTCAAGGTCAGGTTGGACGGGGCTCTGAGCAACCTGATCTAGTTGAAGTTGTCCCTGCTCATTGCAGGGGGATTAGACTGGATGACCTTTAAGGATCTCTTCCAACCCAAACTATTCTATGATTCTATGAACATGCGGTATGGCTGATCATAGACTTAGGACCTGGGAGAGAGGTAGGAAACTAAACTGTCAGTGTAGACACACTTCTTTATGTTTTAAGCCAAAATTGTATTGGTGGGTTTCCAACAAAAGGGGGGAAATTTGGATTAGCCTTCTGGATTCAGTGGTCATGCTGGAAGAATTCAGCAAGAGGAAAGGAGGAGGAAGTGACTTATTCCTCTTGAAAAGGTAGTGCAGTGAAATACAGCGTGAAGTTCAGCAGTGGTAAATATAGCTAAATCAATTGAGTTTAGTTCATATCCTGAGAGCCATAAACGTACACAGGTGAAATTTTATGAGCTTTTAAAAAGAACTTTACGAGCTTAGAGGGAGAAGCAGTATAATTTGAAATAGCAATGGAAAAATAATGTAATAGGGATTGTGGCATACCTAGAAAAACCTGTTAACTTAACCTACAGAAGGACCATAAAGCATAAACAAGTAGAAGAGACCTAGGGATCTCTTTTATTCTTCTCCAGGACCTTGATCCAATCCCCTTTCGAAGCTGTAGTACCCATTGAAATTACTCTCTGGGCAGTCCAGGAGTGTAAAGAACTTACGTGACAGAGTCTCAAAGGGAAAAAGAGGAAAAAAAGGGAAATGTGCAAGTCTTTGGTAGGCGCTCCTAGTTCTTCATCACTGCACCCTCTTGTTTTCCTCCTGGGAACTAGAGGTTGGCCCTCTGCACACTTGATAAGAAGCAATGTTCTGAGACATTTGAAGATGCCTGGTGTTGCCTACTTGGTGTAAGAAGGGTAGCCCGTAGCCTCATGTGAGATATTTGAATACCAAAATACGCTGTCTCCAGAAGCTCTTCTTTCATGGGTAAATTAAGTGCCCTTAAGAGCAGCAGACTGATAGCAGGAGAGGAAGGTTCAGAGTTATGCAGGCTTCCTCATGTAACTCTGGTATTTAAGAGACCAGGACAGATGTTTCCCTGACCACTGACCCCTCCTGGGTTCCTGCTGAGCTCTGCTAATGCCTGGAGCTGTCAGTGATATCTCCTGCTCTATGCTGTGTTTCAGCACAGGTTATTTGTTCCTCTGGATCACAAGTCCGACTGAGGAAGATTTTGGGGAGGGAACCTCACTTGTGAGCTCAGTGACAGTCTGGTCAGCTGTGCCATCAGCTTCTGTTCAGCCAGTGGCCATGGTAAGATAGGGCTGAGAGCCATCCCTGATAATTGCTGAGCTGACTGATAGGTTTTAAGTAGCAGCATTTCCACAAGTTCAAATAACCCAATGTTATGGGTGAGTGGGATGCTATGTGAGTGGGTTGCTTTGATTTGGTGAGGTCCTGCCTTCTCCTGACAGTGCTTCCTTAGACCTCTTACTCTTTTGAGTCTGGTAAGGCTGGCTGTGCCTTAGAGAGTTGCACATCAAAGGAGAAGTCTTTGTGACTAACCAAGCCAGTCTGGTTCAAAATCAGATGTTTAGGAGTGAATTTTCAGCAGAGAGCTAGATCTAGAGCAGTAATTAGGGCGAGAGTCTATTGTTGATCTCTTCTCACATCAAGAATTTATGCTAGAACAGAAGTAGCCATCCAGCACTGCATTTGAGACACTGTCTTCTGAAGCAAAGGCTTTATTCCAAATAAAATATTTCCCCCATGTCACTAATCAGATCTGGCTTTTATAGAAAAGTCATCAACAGAATCCTCATATGGTGCTAGTATCTAAGCTTTGCCTTCCTCAGTTGTGTTTGGTTTTACACATATATATATTTAAAGATCCTCTTGTTAATGCATCAAGTATGTGTAAGCAATTAACAGAAGATTGTGTTTGATTACAGCTTACAAGAAAGTCTCCAGAGAAGTTAGTGTTCATTACTCAGTGAGCAGCCCTTTCAACCATGAATGGTGACCTTGGAAGAAGGTCCTGGAGACCACGGAATTAATTGAGAAAGTTTTAATAAAGGCTGGTGCATGGAAAAAAAAATCCATATGACTAGTGCATTGTTTGCTGGTGACGATATGTTTGGCAGATACCTATCCCGTTACAAATTCAGATACTGAGTTCATTGCTGAGCTGTGCTTTCAGGATAGATTTGATGACACGCTAGTGTAAGGCAGCTTTGGAAAATGTTGTTTGATATATTCTGAAGGATGTTCTGCAATTTGACAAAAGTGTAGAATCGCTTAATGGGAGTCTGTTGTATGTAGCCAAGATGCTTTCTTGGAATAGTATTTTTCCATGGCATCATAGTTACAGAAGTGGTTGTGAGCACATTCACTAACTCATGTGGCCTGAATGAGTTTTCTTAATGAAAAAAATAGCCTTACGCATTGATTCCGTTTGCTGTTATTCCTTCAGTCATAGTTTGCTGTTTGTGAATGCTCTGATAACTCACCCCATTTTTGATTTCATTGAGCCCAAAAAGGGGGACAGAGGAAAGATGTTAGCATGGTCGTGAATTCTTAAGCAGGCATGGCCAAGCTTCAGGAAGGGCTTGGAGCTCCGTAGATTACACTATGGAAGTACAAAGTAGACAAATTGTGTATATGGGGTGTCTTTCCACAGTGATGGCATCATGTATGTGCAGCAAATGAAGTGATGTGTATTATCAGGTGCTAATTTTCCCCAAAGTGACAGTACACGCACTGAAAATAAAAATTGAAAGGACCCTTCATGCCATAACTTATCTTTCTCTGTACCAGAGTATATTGCAGGGACTGCAATATAATCTCTCCTCGTGAAGCCATAATTAAGCAGTTACCTCAATATCTGTTCAGAGATCCTGGCCTCTGTAATTATAGGACTGTGTCTTCTTGAAACATGTGGACCATGACTATGGGGAACCCTGAGCAGTCCTAGAGGACCTGAGGTTTTAATCAAAGCCCACTGAAGTCTTTGGGATTCTTTGTGCTGACTTGGATGGGTTTTAGATTGAGCTCTTGAAATCCAGCAAGTTTAGGTAAACAGGCGTGAGTAACAAGTTGTTTCTCAAAAGCTCATTTTGTCATCAGCGAAAAGAAACGCACTGCAGATGCTTAAGATGCGCAATTCAAGCGGGGTTTGTTTTTTTTCTTTTGAACAGAGAAAATCTTTTTCTCAAAAATATGGAATCTTTGAGGGTTCTATCAACTTCAAGTAAAGCTGTCCTCACTTCCCCATCTCTCTTCTGACTTAAAACTACTTTTTTCTTACTATTTAAAGTAAAATGAGATGTAATATTAGCACAGTGCAGGAAGATTTACTCCAAAGAGGGTAGAAACCCAAAAATGTGAGTGAGATTGGAAGCCAGCATGTAACTGGCAAGTAAGCAGCCTGCTCCTATAGTGTGGGTTCAAAGTTATCCTCTGGTTGGGCTTTTACGCTTATTTTCGTTAATGTTCTCCTCAAACAACACTGATGGGCTAGACAGGAGCCAAAATATCCTGCCTGAACACCTGCGAACTTTGGATCTGGAAGCAAATGGGGGTGTTGGCAGCGGCTCCTCTGTTGGCGTGATGGATGAGACTGCGGTCGGGTCTGTGTGTTTTTCAGGGGCTCGGGTCAGAGCGTGGGGCTGAACTTTGCCTTTTAGGAAAGGCCAGCTCTTCCCCACCGTCCCACCACGCGCCAGGCGGTGGGATGAGCCAGGCGACGGGGACAAAGCGTCACACAGTACAATGAAGAGTGTTAATATGAGTAATTATTGCAGTATGTCACTGTGATATTTTAAGGCTGCTCGCTGCATGCCAAAGAGTGCTCTGGGCAGGGTTTTCATTACAAAATCCTGCCAAAGCACTTCCTGAGGGGATCGTGATAAATATAGATAGCAGAGAGCCGGTCTGAATCCATTGCAGCGAATAGCAGCGGTGCGCATGCCTTAGGGTCCTCAAGGCTCATAAAGCAGAAGATACTTGAGTTGGCTGAGGTCCCTGAATAATTTGGCTGACTCCAGTGAGGGATTTTCAGGTAGCCTTTTGATATGGTATATAAGACATGCTGGGGAATCGGCTCCCAGCTCTCCCTATGAGGGCCGTAGGGGTCACTTTTATTTCTGGCCCTTGATTAATCATGATGAATCCCTGTCAGATGTTTTTAGGCCAACCGCTTTTCTCTTTTATTACACAGCTTCATTGTTGACCATCTGTATAACATTGCTCTTTGCATCGTGTCATGGCAGAAAAATAAAGAACAAAGGAAAAATGTCTGGCTGGTTTTAAACTCTCCCTTTATAGCAGGACAATTCCCAACTGCACATGTACATGAGCAGTGCTGCGACTAGTTTTGCAAACAGTTTTATGTTCTCCTTGCCGTGCCCAGGGCTAGCAGAGGTGCCTAACCCGACTGTTGTATCTGCAGTGTTGTCTAGGAACTCCTTAGTGACTCTTCATCCCGCAAGGCTGCCAGGCCTTGACTTTCTGTTCAAGTAGTGCAAAGTGATGACTGCATTGAAGCATCTGTACATGGGGGTCTGAGCCAGGGTCACCTCGCCTGGACCAGTCGGTCTGGTAGCACTGATGCTGCTGCAGTGTGGACCACCGTGAGCCAGTGACCCCATGTGCGCAGCAAGGGCTGTGATGGCTTTGGCCTCTCTGAGTGGCAGCACTTCTGAAGCAAAATGGCACGCCTCATGGGATGGCTGTGCATTTCATAAAGGCTGATTTTCACCACCAGTTACGCTGGGCAATGCTCAAAGGTGCAGGAGGTGTTTCGTGTCTCAGAGGGGTAACAGAGTTGGAGGGCAGAAATGTCCTCAGGATCATCAATGACCTGGACGAGGGGACAGAGTGTATCCTCAGCAAGTTCACTGATGATACCAAACTACGTGGGGTGGCTGACACCCCAAAGGGCCGTGCTGCCATCCAGCGTGACCTAGACAGTCTGGAGAGCTGGGCAGAGAAGAACCTAATGAGGTTCAACAAGGAGAAGTGTAGGGTCCTGCACCTGGGAAGGAAGAATGTCAGGCACCAATCTAGGTTAGGGGTGGACCTGCTGGAAAGCAGCTCTGAAGAGAAGGATTTGGGGGTCTCGGTAGACAGTAAATTATCCATAAGCAAGCAATATGCCCTTGTTGCCAAGAAGGCCAACAGAATTCTGGGCTGCGCAGGGAAGAGTGTGGCCAGCAGGTCAAGGGACATCATTCTCCCCCTCTGCACTGGTGAGGCCACAACTGGAATACTGTGTCCAGCTCTGGGCTCCCCAGTTCAAGAGAGACAGGGAACTACTGGAGAGAGTCCAGCATAGGGCAACAAAGATGATTGAGGGATTGGAGCATCTCCCTTATGAGGAAAGGCTGAGAGAGCTGGGACTCTTTAGCCTGGAGAAGGGAAGGCTGAGGGGAGACCTTGTTCATGTTTACAAGTGTCTAAAGGGTGGGTTTAAGGAGGATGGAGCCAGACCCCTTTCAGTGGTTCCCAGTCACAGGATGAGGGTTAACGGGCACAAGCTGGAACATAGGAAGTTCCAATCAAATATGAGAAAAAACTTCTTTATGGTGAGGGTAACAGAGCACTGGAACGGACTGCCCAGGGAGGTTGTGGGGTCCCCTTCTCTGGGACTTTCAAGATCCACCTGGATGCAGTCCTGAGTAATGTGCTCTGGGCAATCCTGCTCTAGCAGGGGAGTTGGACTAGATGATCTCTAGAGGTCCCTTCCAACTCTGAAATTCCGTGATTCCGTGATGTGGGAATGGAGACATGACAGACTGTACTACTTCTGCTTGGAAACCTGTAGTCCCTCCTTCAGACTCTGTCTCTGAGGGCTGGCCTAACTTGTTTTCCCATGTCGCTGTGGGCTGTTGCCAGAATGTGAATTTGGTGTTCTATGTGCTTGTCCTGGGTTTCTGCTTGTGCTTGGTACCAGTGTACCCTCTGCTGCACCCTCTCCTGCTCCAGACCCATTGACTGAGGCTGTTGTAGAGTCTAATTTCAGGAGGTCTTATGCATTTCTTAGGTTGAATATTGACTTACTTTGAAACTTTCTCATCTCTATGTCTGTTGGACTCTCCCATGGAATGTTCCTCCAAGAGAGGCCTTTGAGTCCTCTCCCCATCCTGGCCTCATGAGTGACTTCATCTCCTCTCCTAGCAAAAACCAAGGAGCTTGCTCAACCGATGAAGTCACGAGGAGCAGTGAGGAAAGCTAACAAAGGAGGCCCATTCCTCCTGCAAGCCAAAAGCCCGGTCCATTCAGGGAGAGAAAAATGCCCCTTTATAATAATTCCCTGCTGTATTTTCCCTTCTCCTCTCATTTCCCCTAATGTCCTGGCTCCAGAAGCCCCCCGAGAGAGCTCCAGGACAGGCCCTGTGGGCTCCTTTCTGCCATTTGCCTTCTCCTGTTCCCTCATCCCGACCAGGTGCATGTTGCATCACCTCCACACCACACAGGGCTCTCCCTGGAGCGTGAACAGGGAGTGGAAACATAGCACCAAGTTAAAACTTCCCATAGCTTCCAACGAGTGTGTCATGTGTTTCATATGGTTTTCCAGAAAATACCTGTGTTCTTTGAAAATAATACTGCCACGATGGCTTGAAATGCTTGAGAAAAAGTAACATACCGGTCAGCTCACTGAGAGGGGAGGTTGTGCATCAGCAGCAGGTGAACTTTGATGTCTGTATCTAATAGACCTCGTAGTTCCGTGAGCTGCAGGAGGAAAGACACAAACTCCATAGTTATTTTCAGTTCTTTTTCTTTAAGGGGTAAGGCTATCATAAATTCAAAATTGCCTGTACTAGATAAGGGGTATGTGTGTGTATGTAGTTATTGACGTTCATTATTTATTTTATTCATGACAAGAAAACTGGATCAGAGTCAAAGCCCATTCTCTTATCTCCTGTTTACACAGGTAAAACAAAATCCAAAACTGCCTTGTTAAACTACGAGAGATGCTAATTTTCTCACAAGTTTGTTATGGGGCAATGCAGACAAGGTCTCTAGAAATAAATCTGAAAAAAAATGCAGGAAAGGTGGTTCTAGTGCGGTGATGCTTCTTTGCAGCATCTGCATTGCTTTGGTTGTAAAGAATAACAAGTGACTTTGCAATAGGGAAAATGTCTGCTCCGGCAGTTTTGCTGCTCTGCAGAGAACTCCCTGTACCTGCTGGGAGAGCTGGATCGGTTGACTGCTACCTACTCCATTTAATCATCTGTTTTTGTGAGTGCCGAGAGCTGGAAAACAGGAATAACAACATGTTTAGAGGTCTGATCCTTTCTCATGACCCACAAGGACTGTTTCCACCGCTTATTCCAAAGAGACAGTTGCAGGTAGCGGAAGTGGAAAAAGTTATGAGGAAAGATAGCTGTGAAGGTTTGGTTTGGACATGTTCATCCGAGCTAAAAACAATGATTATTTCCACTTCCCACCCTCATTGTCCCAAACAACGCACTGACCTGCGGTTGCATGTGAAGACATGCTTTTGACATACTTCTCCGTAATACACATAAGACAAGTCAGGTGGTAAGGGAAGATTTGGGTTTCCCACATATTTCTACCCTAAACCTATTCTGTTCTATTAGCTCCCTGCTCCTTTGCCACGTGTGCTTTGACTCCTCTGCACCGTGCTTCAAAGGAGCTGTTTAAAAAAGTTGATGAGTTATTCCAAGCCCCAGAAGTTGCCACCTCTTAGCCACAACTATAAAAAACAAGACCAACTGTGTCAGAGAATGTGCACCAAATAAAATGCTGCAAGAGTAGGTCCTGGGACCAGTTACACTAGTGTCGTTCCTATTTCACTTCCATTTTATACCTTGGTTTCACACAACCAGGCTGTTGTGGAGGTGGACCAAGTCTCAGGCGCAGAGAACTGGTTTTGGTGAGTAACACTGACTGTCGCCACAGCACGCTGGTGACCTTCAGACTTGCATAGCTGCTAGGCCTACAGCCGTCTGTGACTGAGAAGAAAAGCTTCTTGAATAGAACATTCCAATCATTGACCTCATCAGGACAAAATTCATATTTTGTGGGGGGAAAAAAAACCAACAGTAAAGAGCTGCAATTGGGAAGCACAACCTTGAACTGTGACCAAATGGGAATTGGAAAAACCTGGAAGTTACGAATGAATGTCACATTTTTCCCTTATACAAAATTTAGTTTTGTCCCTAGACACTGGTGATTTGTCTTTACTTCACAAAGCTTATAGCAGCAGACCTCTGAGCTGCATTTTTTTAACAATTTGATTTGTAGAGACTACAGATTTCCCAGTAGCACTGCTCTCATAGTGAATCCAAGCTTCCTGCCAGCATACCCACTTCTCTTAGTGTCCTGAGCTGGACCCCTTGGAGCTCCTCCAAGACCCTTGGGGACCTGCTAGCAACAGAGCAAACACCTCTGTCCTCCAGCTCTGAAGCAACATTCCAGTTCGAGGTTTCTTTTGTGACCTGAATAGACTGCATAGAGTTTTGGATTATATTGGAGAAGGTGGTGCTCTGCCTCCATTGTCACCTGCCTAGGAGAGCAATATATTGCTTAAGAGCAGCAAGTAGGGAGGCAACAGCTGCTGTCAGGCCTCAGCATCCTGAAAACTCCCTGGGGGAAGAGAGCTCCTCCCCAAGCAGAGTTCAAACTATGCTTGAAATGCCTTTTTTTTTTTTTAATTAAAAAATACCGTTATGATTCGCCTTTGCCGCAGCACAGATTCCCTACACGCTAAGCGGTTTCTATCCAACAGAAACACATGTTCAACAACAAGATTGTCCCCCACCAGTTATTTAAGCAAAATGCCTAGTGAAGTTATCGGTGCGGGAGCTGACCTGGTGCAGACAAGCCTGGAGCTTGTCTGAGAGATCAGGGTCCATTGGCCAAGTCACCATGACCCCAAGGCAGTGACACCGCGTTGGTCACAGCCACTCATTTCTCTCCACCATACTGACACAGAGCCAAGCACAGCACAGGAGAGTTTTCCCAAAGCCATGTAGCTCATGCTGCTGGGGACAGCTAGTTTGAAACCCCATGCACGTCCAGTTTAACCAAGACCCTTCACGTCTGAGAGTGCTGGTGACTGAGAACAAGGCTGAGTTCACATGGAAATCCTGCCAAGTGACTTGCTGTGGGTCCTTGTCCGAGCGATGTAACTTCTCAGTGCTTTGGTTTCCCCAGTTGTAAAACTTAAGTAAAAACTTTGAGGTGTTGTCTGACAAAAAGCTGTAAAAGTCTGGGGAACTTTGACTCCCTCTGTTCCAACAACACAGAATAACGCACTCCAATTAACTATACTGCATTTCAAGGGTTAGTCAATAATTGTATACCTACAGAAACATATTAAACACCATGTACATGCTACACAGTATTACTGTCATTGTTTTCTCACTTGCAATTCTTTAGATTTTTTTTTCCCCTTCTCTCTTTTCTTTTCTCCTTCTCTCACCTTTTGGCTAGTAGTATGCGCAGAGAAGATATAGGAAGAAGATACAGAAGAGTCGCAGCAGAGCATGTGAACAATATTAGTTCTTCATGTTACTGGGGTGATCCATGTGAAGTTCACATGCAAGCACCGGTTCCCTAAACCTTGGAGAAATTTAGAGTTCAGGGTGCTGCTTGACTTTTAGGACTGCAGAATCACTTAATAAGGAGACCGATACAGGAATTACTGCTCTTAGAAACATCCTCTTTGCAATTAATTTTCAGACCAAAGCCTGCAAGTGATGGGTAACTTTTATCTCTTCCTCATGTCACTTCAGAAAACCGTTGTCAGAAGCCATACCAACAACGAAACCCCAGATGCACCTACAGCTCCTGCCCTGTTCTGTTTGAAGACTTCACTTCTGATCTCTCTGGGCCAACAGCCTGGCTACAGTCCATGTGTTTTTTTCGACAGCAACAGAAACCGGTGAGTGCTTTGTTCAACACAGTGGTGGTAAAGGTCCAAGTCAAAGTAAATCTGGCTTTGTCTGTTGCGGAAGCACCAGCCAGGGGTGAGGTTCCTCACAGGGGAGGGAAACAAACAAAACAGCGTTAGATGCTGGATGTCTCTGGCAGTCTGGCCAGTGCAGTGTTGACCTCCCTGGGTACCACTGCTGCATGCAAACTACAAAGGCCACGCTTCCAGACAGATGGGTATCTTTCCTGTCATCAGGTAACCAACCTTGCTAGCACCCTTTGGAGACTGAGAGAAGGACATGGCCCCAAACACACATAGAACCATAGAATGTGTTGGGCTGGAAGGGACCTCTAAAGGCCATCTACTCCAACCCCCCTGCAGTAAGCAGGGACATCTTTAACTAGATCAGGTTGCTCAGAGCCTCATCAAGCCTGGCCTTGAATGTCTCCAGGTCTCCACCACCTCTCTGAGCAACCTGCTCCAGTGTCTCACACGTTCCCTGACATACACAATATTTGACAGAAGAGAGATTCTGCCAGAAAATGCTTCAGTGATACCAACTTGCATGCCTGAAGCTAAGTGCCTGCACCTGTACTGAAGGACTCTGTAGTCAGCCGGCAGCCTGTTTATCAGAAGCCTTGAGTGCCTGTTAGTCTTGTTGTTTTCAGTAAGAACTGAATGTTCCTAAAATGAATCAAAGGAAGCCAGACTAGGGGACGGATGAAACGTGCGCATTCAGTGGCCAGCACGCAGGGGTGCCGCACACCCTGCTCATCCTACAGGCCAGCATACGAACCTTGAGTGACTCCGCAGCTTGCGCGATCGGAGAGCGGCCGAAGCTCGCTGCCTGTGGATGCAAACAGGTGGGATCTCGGTTCAGCATGCTCTCGCTGCATCCTGGCAACCTGCTCTGGCTGCAGACATGTGTTGATTGTGGTGGCCAAAGGCTTTGCCTTTCCGTAAGGGGTTTGGGTAGAAAAGTCTATGGATGTGTTTTCCTGGTACAGTCAACCTGCTTCATTGTCGTCTTGCATAGGCATCGGGTGAGCTTGGTTTTAGGTGCATTTTCAGATTTTTTTTGCTACAGCTGTGCTTTTCCCTTCCGCTGGGAGGGCATCACAGCCCTTCACCCCTCTGCCATGAGCTCTGCCTTCTGCAGTCTGGTCCTTGCCTAATCAAGGGAGACAGCTTTCCTGTTGTTACTGTTGAAGCTGCAATAAATAGCATATCCATTTCTCCATTTATCTGCTTTTTGAAATCCAGCCTGCAATGCCAGCAATAATTACTCTGTTTCTATATTTAGAGATCATCAGCACCTCATGAATATCAAATTGTACTGTTATTATCTCTGTACAATATGGGCCAGTCTCCTATCAGTGTAAACATTTATAACAGTGATTATCGGGAGGACTGCTAGAGATCCCAAAATAGACAAGGCTGAACAGGAGCCCGCCATTATTTGTTTACTGAGGAATGTGGGGAGAGAGGCAGAAGAGCCTGCTGAAGGTGTGATAGCACCGGTGTGGGAAGGCTGGTGCAGAGGGAACTCTACCTGGTGGGACCATTAGGAGCAGGTGTGGAGAGTCCTC
This sequence comes from Chroicocephalus ridibundus, assembly GCF_963924245.1. Lineage (NCBI taxonomy): Eukaryota > Metazoa > Chordata > Aves > Charadriiformes > Laridae > Chroicocephalus > Chroicocephalus ridibundus. The sequence continues at coordinate 16,452,005 of NC_086286.1, forward strand.
TGAGCCCAAGCACCATCTTAAATCCTTGGCGTTGGGCTGCCATCTGCACAGACATCCTGCCCCACAAGCAAATTCCTTTGAACACTTCCTTAGGGTTTGTTTTCAGTGTTTTCCCTTGTCCAGAAGAAGGTGATGTTTAAAGCTCCAGTCTGACCAGTTTGGTAAATCACAGAAACTTAATTTCCAAATTACAGAATCAACTGATTTTACTGTTGGTAATTAGCTGGCTGGGGGGAAATGGTTGATGTCTCTTCTTCTATGCCAGGGAGCAGCTGCGTCTGAAGGCGTTTCCCCCCCCCCCCCGCCCCCAGGCAGCGCTTGCTGTTGGCTTGAAATGAAACTGTGCTTTGAGCTCAGGCAAATGGCAGGATGCACAGACAGGAGCGTGGGGAGAGACTGCTGGTAAATGTTAAGGGCATGGGTGAATGCCAATGGGTTTTTGCACTCACTCACTTGTTTGGGTTTTTTTGCTTTGATGGACATGCCACATTGCATTGAGAAGGGCTGATCTAAGCCTCTGTCAAACAGCTGAAGCTCAGTGGATCTGGCTGCCTCCTAAGAGACCTTTTCTTCCCTCTGAATCTCCAGCTGAGGAGGCTCCCAGGGGACGGTCACTCCCTACCATCATCTTTCAAAGCTGTCAGGATGCTTCAGCAGCTCGGCTCTTGGCGCGGTTTTCCAACCCTTGCTTGCCCTGATGTGGCCCCAGTCGTATATCCTCTTTTCCATCCAGATTCATACCTCCCCACCACAAAGGCTTTACGGACATTAATAACTGCAATGCTTAATCGAATTACCTTTTTCTTTCCCTCACTTTTCCCTAGAATTATTGCTCTAGGGCGTTTCGTTTGCAGCTCTGTTGCCACCTGGGCATGGCTAGGCAGAGCCACCTCCTGGCAGGATGGTAAGCAAAGCTCCGGATCTGCTAGCCCAGTACTTGCCACTGCACAGACACTTGCCTACTGTCCTGACGGCAGACTGAGAGAGCAGGGTTACACCTCAGTCCGTAACTCTGCCCACACAAAAAGGGGGCATCTGTGCTTCACGAAACCTGTTTTGTACATAAAGGCGGGGTGCTCAAGCGCAGGTGAGAGAAAAGGGTGGCTGGTTCATTACCAGGAGCTCGGCATGGGAGTGACTGCGCCACCCGAGGGTGGGCAGGTTGAGCTGCTCGGGGACAGGGCCGGTGGGGCTGGGGGACACCAGGAAAATGGTAGAACCTTCTGAGAACCGTTGAGGCCATGAAATTGCAGATCCTGTTAGCCCATGGTATTTTACCCCAAGACATTAGCACACACACACACACAAACATATCCTTTAGTTTCTAGCTGCAAACACTTTAGGAACACCAAAACCAGGCCTCAGCATCATATTTTCTACTACAGATAGAAAAAAGTTAGTAAATAAAGCTGGCTTCTTATCAAATTCCTTGTCCCTGAAAGTGCTGTAATACACCCACCCGACAGTTTCTGTCCTAGCTAATTTCTAGAATCAGCTCTCTTTTCAGAGAAACCTCTGCCAGAAGAGGACATGACTAAGCAAAGGAGGAAGCTCAATTGCAGCAAAATACGGGTGAAACAGAAAATAATCAGTGAGTAAAGCAGTCCTTTGGTTCGTTCAGCGGGGGAAACAAATCTAGATCATTCTCTGCAGCTTTGGAGAGATCTCGCTGTCTCTAGCACAGCTGGCCTGGGGAGGCAAACAGTGTACAACACAGGAGTTAAAGGCGCTGGGGTTGTGCATGGCACCCAGCGCTTTCATCTCTTGCACAAGGGGATATGTCCTTCCAACAAGAGCACTCTTGTATGCATGTTTATGCCGCGAGAAAGCTGTCTATGTTTGGTTTGGAAAAGCTACGCTTGCTTAACAAAACCTGAATTTATCCCTGTAATCCTTCCCTGCATCTCCATGGCCAGATTGGAGCAGCCTGTGGAAAAAATTCCTGTCTATTTTCAGAAATAGATAAAAGCATTCAGATTACAGAGTGCAAATCTCAGCTCGAAACGGCTGGAAAAATCCATTCAGCGCCACTGTCGCTGACCCCCTCGACCTCTCCAAGTAATGAATTTCAGTCGCCTGTGCCTCTCCCCCGCACCGCCTCCTTCTCCTCCCGCCGCCGCTGCCGGAACCGCCTGCGCTCCCAGCATCTGCAAAATGTCAGCCTTGCATCCCATTGTTTATCCCACGGGGAACAGGGAGGGAGGCGTTATGTGAAAGAGCGGAGTTCGTGGAAATTATTATTGATCTCGCTGCTCGAGACCGTTAGTGGGATCTTTTTAGTCCGGCGTTCATGTGGCTTACAAATTTTGGCAGAGCGCTGGCGCGCCAAGGAAGGAAGTGCTCTTTGCTGTGAAAATAAAAAATGCCAGGAATCTGCCTCTTTGCCCACACTCGTCTCAGGGCTCTGCTCGCTGCTACACCGGGAGCTGGGTACAGCGTCGTCCCATCCACCGCTGGGAGCTCCCAAAGCAAATGAGCCTTTAGCGTCACTTATTAGTTCATGAGATTGAAGATTCAACAGAGGAGATTACTGCTCGTTTAGAGGGATTGTGTGCTTTAGGTAGCCCCTGAGGCTTGATGAATTCCTGCTCCTGGTGGATTAGATGCCCTGTTAGCAAGCAAAATATTAAGTGCAACTGCAGCAAGCTTACATCTCACTCATATTTTGCTTATGGATTACAGGGCGAATCTTCATAATTAATACCAAGGAAGAAGACATCCAGATGGACTCTGGCTTTTGAAAGATTAACCTTGATGGGTTTTCTTTTTTTAATTTAAAACTTTGTTTTTCTTTCTGTCATGTTCAGAGCAGACCTGGGATGCTGATAGGTTTGTGCCCGGCTCGTCAAAGTGTCTAACAGAAATCCTGTGGTCTTCCCTTGGGATTCACCCAGCTGACGATCACCGCACTTTGTGTCTCCTCTGATAAAACTGGGCTGAATCCTGGGAGGTTCTGAGCAACCCGGTTTGGAGCTGAGGGTGCTTCTGACATCATTCCTTCTGTTTCAGGATGATGAGCAGGATATGAAAACCTAAAGGAGCAGTGTGTAGCAAAATGAGATGTTGGAGAAATCACCTGCTCTGATGATGAGTACACAGATCGGGCTGGTAACATTCCTGGGTGCTGCTCCTAGGCCTGCTAATGAGCAAGGACTTGGGAGAAACAGCTCACTTCACTAGGAAACTTATAAATATATCGTTTGCAATAGTGATGAGAGGGTTAATTTTTATCTAGTGTGTATTCACAAGGCATACAACTCAACACGCTGCTAGTGAAATACGTGAACAGGGGACAAGGTATACTGGCAGCTCATGACTACACCCATGGGATATTTGGTTCTTAAATGACTTTAAAATACTTTGAGATCTTTGATTGAAAGGCTTCAGCAAGGCAGCACGCGCAGCATAAGCACAAATTATGCATCTATTGTATGTGTATGTTCAGAGCTGGATTTATGTCTGTGTCCATGCACGTGTGTGTACTTACATGCATGTTCCTTCGAAGTCTAAACACAGCTCAACTGAACATACAAGTGAAGAAAAGTGGAAACTCTATGTGTGTGTGTATATGTATATGTTCCTTGCATATTGAGTACAAGGGCCAAAATACACTGGAAAACACAACACATGCATTACACTCTGCCTACAAGTCTAACGCTAAGATCAGAATTTCTTTTATCCCACTGCCTTATTTTTAAGGCCTGGAGAAATACTCACACTAGCCAAAATAATCTGACTCTTGAGCTCGCTTCAGTACTTTCCACATTTTTCAACCAGCTCTCAGATGAAACTTTCAGCATTTGTAAATGGCTGTTGAAATTTTTAAAAATGCTAGAATTGCAGCATTTAAAAAAATGCAAAATTACTCTTCTTGTAAGAAATTATAGGGGTTTTTTTATAATCTTATATTGTTACTGAAAATAGTGTATATATATATATATATAGCAAGGGATATAACTTCATCATTTCAGACAATGGTATGCAAACAGGGATACCACAGGAAAGGCCATTATTGACTATAAAGGTTAATTAATATTTATTCCCCTTAAAGTAGTCATGAAGGGATACATATTGATTCAAGGTTACTGGATCTACATACGTGGAATGCAGGCTGAATACATAAGCCTAAACTATATCCAGATATAAAAATGAGGGTGTTCGTTAGAAAGTGGAACCAAATCACAGGTTGTAACAAATTTATTTTAAATATCTAAGGAAGATCTGGAGATGTTTCTGTTGTGACCGCGAGTCTGAGAACTATAACAATGTCTTTTCCGAGTAAAAACCTAACCTGTTAAGAGAAAATTAATGTGGAAATCCAGAAAAAGACTCAACTCTGACCCATTTGGAAGATAAAATAAGCCTGTGATATCCTGTTCATTCACCAGGGAGTCATACTTATCATTGAATTGTTACAGCCAGCCAGAATACAGGTATTTATATATTCTGTATGATCCAAGTGCTTAAAATTGCTTTCGACTGTTGACTTCAGCGGAGATGAATGAAGGAAATTTATAGGACCGCTGCAATCCAGGCTCTTCCTGTGGTGTGTAATGACCCCAGGAATATCTCCTGTGTACATCATTCCCATACGTTCCCAGAGTTCCCAGGGCATTGTGCAAACCCTATGGCAGAGAGGTCACCGCAGCCACCGCTCCCCCACCGCCTGCTGCCAGCTGATGGCCGCTCAACAGGAAACAGCTGCATGGCACACGCAACTCAAAGGGCCATTTGGATGGGCGCCTTCTGGAAAAACGGGGAAAAAAAAGGAAAAAGAGAGAGAAAAGAACAGAACCAAAAAGAAAGGCTTTAATATGAGTGGGAAAGATGAATCCTGTTCCTCACTGAAACTGTCCAGACAGACTCTCTTACCTCCGTCCATGTCACACGATGTGTTTGGACAGCCAGGAGAATGGCTGGATGCGTTATCCAAACACTGAGTTACGCTCTTAACAGCTCCGCTGTGACACTGACCAGTCAGCATGGCTTTCCTTGGACATCAGCCGCGCATGACAGAGACAGAGATGAGCGAATTTACCTGGATACGTGCCCATGGACAATTCATGTTGCCGCTTTGCTGCTGTTTGGACTATCTCTGTCTTTTCCACATAGTCTCCTCCTTCAGTCCTGACTACTATCCTGCTGCTTCTTGCTCTGGAGTCAAGGCCATGTGTTGTTTTAATGGGGATTTTCAGGAAAGGAGAAAGCACCTCCTTTTATCTTACAGAGAAGGTAGGTTTACAGGGTCTCAGAAGGATTCCCTTAGGTTTTCTGATTATGTTTCTAGGTTTAGGATGGGCACAAAGTATAAATTAGACAGGCAAAAGGCTGTAATACGCAAAACCTGGAAAATATCCAAATCTTTCAGACTTAGCATTTTTCACGTCCAGCTTTCCAATCGTTTCTAACTCCACAGCTTCATCTCTAAGAGTAATGCTTAGTTTTGAACTTAGCTTAAATGTGGCAAAGAATCCAGCCTAGAGCTAACTGAATTAGTACCCAGCCCTTGGGTACTTCAGTAAACTCCAAAAAGACCCAGTAAGGCAGAATGGAAGGGGAGAGGAATAGATTTTGTAATTAAAAAGCTGTCAGTCTCCTAAAGTTGAGTAAACGAGTTAAATCATCTAAGCCTTTCACACTGAAGATCAACATTTACATCTTCAGCCCCAAATCATTTATAAGCAGTAATAAATGATGGAATATATGTGGAATATATTCTATCCTCTCATGGTAAATACTGCCTTGGGCACAACCTATTCAGTGTGAAGCAGCAGCCTCCAAAAAGTTTGAAACTATAGTATTAGGCAGAGCAGGTTACAGCAACCCAACAGACAGGACAGGTGAAGTTCCCACCTCCAAACTGGGATGATGCAATCTCCCAGTCAAGCGCAACTGAGAAAATAAACCAGTTTTGGAAATCACGGTTATTCCTTTCCAGCCACCTGAGACCCTGAAACTTCAAAGACTCTTGTGCTCAGGACATAGAGATGTGGACGCCTAACTTTTCTGATAGTGTCTTAGAGGAAAAGGCATCACAGTTGCACAGGAAGGTGGTCTGTCCTTTGTGTACTTGGATTGCTTTAACAACTTGCCAGAAAGCAGGCTGGAATAGTTCTTCCACCTCTACCAGTAGGCTCTACGAGGAGGTAAGAGTAAGTGCAGTGCAGGAGGGCAGACCACACTCCAACGCCGGTTTGTTGATGGCACTCTGCTGCCTAAACTCCTGCCTTGCAGCTCCATGCCACATGGCCCGATTCATCCCAAGGGTGGTCTGGAGCATCAGTGTGTGTTATCACCAGGTCTTTGGGTGCTTGTGCAGGCAGCTGAGAGCTCTTCTATCCGTAGCACTGCCAGTAAAGTTGGGGTCCTCCATCGGTGCCTTGGGTAGGACTGCTCATTGATCCTGACCCCGGGTGAGGTGCTGGAGCCATGGGGCTCTCCCTGGGGGACCTTTTCACTAGAGAGAGGGAAGGGAAGGAGGTGGAACCCTGCCAACAGATCTGAAAAAGAGGGGTCTTTTGCTCATTATCTGGATATATATTGCCATTGCTGGTTTCGCCTGGCTTTATGACTGCACTCCCTCTTGCCTAATAAAGATCTGGGAATGCAAGTGAGTGGTGGAAATCCATCTCTTTAAGAGCTCTCAGGGAGGGTATGTTTAGTTTTCTCAGGTTTCTAAGTGGAGACTGGAATTCAGTCCTTTATCAAGAGGGGCCATGGGTATATTAAATCCAGACATTTTCTCTGCTGTTAACCACCTGGCAGAAAGGTTACGCTAATTACATCAGATGTATTTTCTCAAATTTTCCTGCTTCTATTAAGAGCGTGAGGCTTATGTCAGAGGAACCAGTCTGACCGCTGGGAAATGCAACCTGTTTTATCCACATCTCCATTTTCAGATTAACCAGGTGACAGAGAGACCCTCATGGGAGGCATGGCGTGGAGACAGAAACGGGCAGGTCATGAGAGATGAGCGTGACAGAAACGATCCGATTCTGTTACTGCAGGGCTCCAGGTCTGTACGTATGGGGCAGTGAGTTGACAGGCACTGTGCCAGTAGACAGCGCGCAAGACTCTGTGGCTTGGACCTTGGCTTAGTAGGAGCAATGAGAGTAATTTTTATGCTGTGCAAATGTCTCTCTGCCATCCTCCTAACGCTCAACAGGCATTTTTTGGGGGTTGCCATTGTGAGAATGATAGGAATGGTGAAGCAGGTGTTGGCTTGGTCTGAAGAGGGAGGAATTAAAAGGAACAAGAGGTGGGAGAGAGCTCATGTTCATGGCACTAAAGATTAGCCTTTGGATCGTCCAACAAATCAGTGCCCCTGTAGCAAATGCCGCAGTGTGGCTAGCCATCATCTCAAGCACTGCAGTATCTCTCATGCAAACTGGAGTGTTTGGCCTTTTATTACTTCTTCTTGTGTAGTATTTTCTATTTTTTTGCTAAGAGTGCCTCAAAACTCAGACATGTTAAGCTGTGGGACAGGCTTCAGTGGAAACCTAAGGCGCTGAGGAAGCAGTAGTGTTAATTTCCTGGGAAGCAGCAGTGTTAATCTCCATCTGAAAACAAATTGCCCAGAATTGACAGTGGCAAAACCAGTTTTGGGTAGAAAAGAAAATCATTGTCATGCACGAAAGAGAGAAGGACAATAAAAGTCACAGTTAAAAAGGGAGAAAAGTAAAATATGATTTGACCTTGCTCTTTCAAGATGAGACTTAGGCATGAAACTGCATTGTGGGCTGAAATTTTTACATTTAGTGACAGATCTTCTGACATGCTCCCACCAGATGCTTCTGTAGATTGGAAATGAGCAACACGGAAGAAATATGGTATTTTCTTACATGATGCAACAAGATGTTGTACTTCCTGGCCACATATAAAATGAATTTACAGCAGAAACATGCCAGAAATGCCTGAGGTTAACACTAGCCATAGCAGAACACTGAGTCGTTTTTTTTCTCCAGCATTGAATAATGGGACTGAATGTCATTTTTCTTAAAACCCCAGGATGGGTGGCTGGAGAGTGAGATCAAGGTTCCATGTTTCATAGGGCACATCAGGAAAAAGTTATTGTGTAATCAGATTTCATATGCACATACGTCCTCTGTCACACGCACTTAGATAATTCTCGAGGTTATTTATTGCAATAGACCCCTACAGTGATGACATTATGAAATTAATATTATTACTATGAATAATTGCATCATTTTCTCTGATTCTAGTTATTCTTGCTTCCTGCTAATACATGCATGTCAGTGCTATTTATTGCTGGAGTGACTGGAAACATTTCACACCGTTTGCAGTGGATAGCTTTAATATCCTCCAAGCAAAGGGGAAAAATACACCTTGACTCTTTTTGGCCTTGAAACTATGCAACAGATTTGCAAAATATTAAAGCACAGAGCTACCAGGTCTCTGCCAAGGTCATGGTAAGCTATAAAAACACTCCCACTGATTTCATTAGGCTTTATATTACACTGAAAAGACCAGAGCAATCAGAACTGCCTATTAGTACAAAGGATGGAAAAGAGGGATAGCCAATCTCGTAATGCATGTTCAATAGTAAATTGACCCGCACCGAGACCTGTGTGTCTCAGAGGGGCTGAATGGCAGTGCTGAGCGGTAGGTGACGAAGAGCCATGGAGGGAGAGGGGTGGATTCAGGTGCTGGTTACAACAGTGCAAATCTCCCTTTCGGCATAAGCAACGTGCCTTACACTTTACGCAGGGAACAGGAGAAAACACCACTGGGGAATAAGCTGAGAGACCTGGAAGATCTTAATGCCTTAGTTAGGGCTCTTTGCCTTAGTGTCAGCTCTTCCACACTGATGCACATATGCTTTCCTAACCACAATGCTATCCCAAACCTCCATCTTGGTTAACATTTCATCATTCACACTCCGGGAATTATCATTTCCTCTAGACATGCTGACAAAGCTCATTGTTTATTGCTCACAGCATGTCAGAACTGCTGGTTTTGCTTTGGACTGCAAGATGTTTGGAAAGCCACATGCTTTTTCTGAAGCTGGCTCAGTCCCCTCTGTGCCAGCCTCAGCTGCTGCGTTCGCTTTCGCCCAGAACGCCGGATCCTGTCCACGATGAGCCAGAGCAGAGGAGAACGTCCACTTGAGACTGACCAAACAGCACTGGATTTCATGTAACCACGGCCAGATTCTTCCTGGCAGCCACATGTACGGCCTTTCCAGCAGTGATGGCTGGTGCTTTTCTACCTTTCTCCCCTCCAAACCCATGGATAAGCTTGTCCAAGGAGTGAGCCAGGGAAGATGATCTGGAGGTGTTCCTGTTGTGCCATTCACCCCACCCAGGGGAGATTATGGCTCTTCCTGGCAGCAGTATTGCCCACGGGGGGATTATAACGGGGGAGGAGGCCATGCACCACCCCTTCTGGAAAAGGAAGCGATCTTCAGCAACGGTCCTGTGCTCTAGGTCTCCCCGTCCAGAAATGGGGGCAACACCTGGCTACTCACTGACCTATTAGAACACTGCAGCCACAAATGGTTGCTAAATGTTGCAGTTGGAGAGCTGCAAATCATTGTTTATTAGTTACTGCATTTCATATGACAGGACATACATTTTTCCATAAATCCCTGAAATCTAAACTAACACAGACAACACAGGACTAGTCCGACAGATCTGTACAACATTACATCTGGCTGCACGGCTGAGCCCTCATTTCAGTCCAGGAGGAGTGAGAGCTGAATTTTTAATGAAGGCTCAATTTCTGTCTTGCAGGAAAAGCCCTGAACCACACATTCTGATCTCCCCAGCTAACACTTCTCCTGGAGGACCTGTCCTGCTCACAGCAGGACTGCAGGCAGGAGAGAGGACACACGGCACAGGAACTGCCCAAGGCTCCTGTACGTGAGCTGAAGGCACCCAAAGGCAGGCAGGGAGATCTTCTGCCTGCCCAGGGAAAACAAACGGCCCGGGCAGAAAGAGGGCAGCTGCACCCATCGAGTGGAGGCAGAGCAGCTGGAACGGACCAAGAGCTGTAAGTCCAGCACAGGGGCAGCCAGGGGCTGTCCTCAGCACGTAGCAATTCCACAGGGATGAGCGGCGTGATGGCAGCACTTCTTATTATTACATGGGGCAGATGTGCTCGAAGGCACAGGATACATCCTCCGGAGGATGGAGATCCCTCTGCATCCAGTGATTGGGTTGGGTTGCTCCCCCTGTGTTAACCCTGAAGGAACTAGTCCAGCTTGGAGAGGTAGTAAGGAGAGGTGGCGGGTTTGTTATCACTGGGAAATCAACAAGTGGTTTGAACAGTTTTTTGAGAGGGCAGAAAACTCCTGAGGGCCACTAGCACTGATGACAAACAGCAGCTTGACCATGAAGACCATAGGCAGGTGCATGCTACTGGGAGCGCTGTCTTTCCTCGCTCCCCACCAGCACCTCACTTGCTCTCACTTTGCTGCCTTGGTCTGACAAGCCCCTGTAGATGTCACCTGTCTCGTGGAGCTTGTTATCCCACATTTTACTTGCATCACACTGGACCTCTCCAGGTGATTAAACAAAAGCCATCTTTTTATTATTGTTGTTGTTTTTACTGTGCAATTGCTATGTCCTTTATTAGGGCTTTGCTTTTCCTGTGAGGAGTAATCTCTGGAAACTTGGATAGGATCCTTTGGCTCACACTAGAAAAGGTAATAAAATCCTGGGAACCCAAAAATGCTTCTCTGTTGTTTTCATCAAACATCTTTTCCCATCTTGAAAAATCTGCTTCTCTGTTCTGATTTGTTTCCTGATTTAGGGAAAATGTCTTTCTAACCTGCCAGCTTTCGTCCTGTCCAGCAGACCCGGGCACTAGAGAGGCTGTGACCAAGTGCTCACAGGGATCCACAGACCTTCCTTCTGCTCCCCACCACACTTCTGCCTCTCCCTACAGTGACAAGGAAGCCACTTATTTCCTCATTGCTCTGGGTTCTCCATCTGCCACCTTATGATATAATATTTACTTACCTTTACAAAGCATTTTAAATCTCCATAGGAATGCATTATAAAAGTGTATTAGTGTTATTACTGTTCTCCGTTGTGTAACTTGGAGAAATGGCTTACGTAAGGCTGGCTCCTCTGTCCCCTCTCTGACCCCCATCCATTGTCCCAGTGCTGCTGCCTCCCTGTACGACAGCAATAATTAAGCTCCAGTTTCCCAGTATCCCCCTCAAGCTCCTACTCAGATCCTGGGGAATAACCACCCAGTCCCCTCTACATCAGTCCAGAGATCGGCAGCTTTGGTCCTGCTGCTTCTCTCCCTGCGCCTCTGTTCAACATGCCTGCATTGGAGTCCCAATATAAGTTTTCAGAGGCTCCAGAATGACTTGTATGATCTCAAAGCCCCCTTTTTCTGGCATCTCTAAAGTACCTCATCAACAAAAAAAACCTTACATATTTCCTTATAACTATGACATGAGTTTTATCACGAGGACATTTGTAACCTTTTACCCCCCCACGGTCTCAGGCTCAGCTTTCACAAACCAAGTATAGTAGGACCATAAGAGCGGTCAAGTAGAACGTATTCAGAAGTTATGGTGGGAAGACTGAAGCTCCCGACGAGAAAGACATAGCTGAATGCTGATGTGCTACTGACTGTGACCTGCTTTCTCTGCCACAGCATTTTTCTTTTTAGTAGGTAAGTTAAATTCTTTCATTCCATTTATTTACTGTCATGCCAAAACACCTATTTTCAGTGAGATAAAAGGCTGTCAAAACAGCAGGTACTTGAACTAACAACACAGTGTAGGATCTTTCACTAAACGGGCTGTCGACAGGAATCTGAAGGGTGCAAACTAGCGAGACTCGTCCATGGTCTTCCTCCTCTTTTTCTTCCTCCTTTCCTGAAGGATATTGGTCCACATCCTTAACATTTTATGTGAAACAGCTGCCAGGTTTCGTGCCAGAGGTGACTGCATTTCAGAGACAAGCAAATGTACTGCTGTATTGCTGCCAGATACTGATCTCATGTACATTAGCATTGGCTTTTCAAGCAGCTCCATTGGACTTCAGTGGTGCAGCTCTGGCCTGACCCCAGCATAAAAGAGATCTGAGCCCATTCCACTACTTTTTGGCATTCAAAAAATGTAAAGTATGTGTCTTATAACAATGTACCCATACATTCTGCCATACTGTTAACTCCTGTCTCACACAGGCTTGCTCTCTCTCTCCCATAGTCAATTATTTAGACAAGAACTGGTGACTAATAGAAGCAATTTGTAGGAAACATGCTGTTCCCAAGTGACCAACAGCAAATTGCTAATGACTGACATTAGAATGACCATTCTCCAAAGAGGAATAGTTGAAAGCCCACTGTGCACAGCACTGATCGCATTTAACACCAAAACACCCCCTGCTGATACTGACACCTGCCATTTATCCTGGCTACTGTTTGCCTCCTTTCTCCGGTACATCTGTAAGAGCAATTACACCGAAATGCAACAACCATGTATTTGTTTACGCAAACATGAAATGTGATTTAAAACACTCCGGTAATTTGACCTTATAAACTTGATGGACAAAATATTAAAAATACAAAGGCACTATAGGGAGCAATTCTGCACGGCTCAGGAGATGGATCATAGGGCTTAATAGATCGTTTCCATCTCTGAAATTTCTGAGTCATGATGAATGGAATTTCTTAGTATTTGAAACAAGAGAGGGACACATTTAAAAAGACTGGAGAGGACTGCAGTGTAAAATCTTAGCACTATAAAAAAGGCAGCCTTGGATTTTATTGCCCCTGCAGGGAGTCTCCTGTGAACCAAACAGCAACTAAATCAAATAAACATTTCTGAATTAAATCCATCTTCTCTTTAGCTTTGGGGAGGTTAAAAAACCCAGTAATTTATTGCATTGCCATTCATGGTTATACCTGCAGATGCCTTTTGAATTTGATAGCAAAAACATTTAAACTCATAGTGTTTCCCAAATCAGCTAAATCCATTATATCACCCATACCAGTTACTATATTTGTAGGGCAGTAAACAGTGGACTTTATTGTTTGCTGTTCCTGGGGCTGTGCATAAGAACGGGCTTAGTCTGTCTCCAGAGATATACACCTACCTTACTGGCACCAGAAATATTATACCAGCTTAAATCAGTGCAAGCTTTCCATGCTGTCACTGCCTCCCCTGTTTTGACGGTAATCTCTACTCATTGCTGTGCCGATACCCTGTGAGTCAAGGCCCCTTCACTACTTCTGCTGTTTCTGAAAAAATTTAACAAGTGCAGCTCAGGCATGTTATGAACAGTTAGCAAATTTCCACACCTAAGAGGGTATGTGGGCTCAGATATCTGCTTTCCTTTGCAAGCAGATGGAGAGGTGAAAATCCTTACGTGGGCTTGTCGTATCCTTATCTCCAACCCTCCAGAAAAGTAAGAAAATGAAAGCGAGAAGGTGAACAATCCAGACATCAAGTAACTTAGCTCTTCTCACAGGGAGTGAAATTTGCTTAGAAAACCCACGAGAGAGGAAAAATCCAGGTGGATGTGGAGTACTGCAGTTTTGGCAAATGAGGCCTATGAGGAGTGTTAGGGCAGAGCAGAGGGATCAGGGCAGGGCCATCCTAAAGGTTTTTAGGAACAAACACAGTAGAGGTTGTGATGATGGTACCTGCACTGCTCTCTGGGGCAGAGGTCTTTGGGGACAGCATCTCATGACCTCCCACCTCTTGCATTTATGATCCCTTCTCATCTTTCCCTTTCTGTCACACAATCCTTTCCTCTTCCTCTTCTTCCCATCCTTCAATTTAGCATTTTATAACATCTCTGGGGCTAATTCTGCAATTGTTTACATGGCATCGGACCATTAGGAAAGCATTTAACATGTTCTGATGTGACTTAGGAGGTGGAAATAGCCACGTGAACAGCAGGGTCTCGGCAGACCCATAAGAATCTTGTGGGTCACAATTTGAAAACCTTTTGATGCAAGTACAGCCCAGGCCATTTAGCGACAAGAGCTCCTAGAGAGTCTCCTCACTCAAGTGACTGAGGCTTTTGCAAAGAACAGGAGAACACAAGTTTTCTTTCTTCTCTTTTTTGGCAGTTCTAGGGAGGTGAGACTGGCTGCTTAAAGATATTTTCCATGTTGCTCATCTTTTCTTTCCTTTCGAGTGCCCCATGGTCCCTCAGCTCAGATATAGGCCCCAAGGGAACTTAATCTATGAGTAAAACGCAGAACTAAGCAATAGTGATTAAAACCCAAAATGTTTTAGGCATACTGCTGTTGTTAGCGACACTGGTTTTGAATCCTTTCCCCTCTTCTCTCTCTCCCCTCTCTTAGCGTCTTGTTACAAGCTCCGTGATGCCACTTGTCATTCAGGTGAGCTATGTCAACACAGGATGGATGGAAGGGTCCCACTGCAAATCATATCACTAAAAACGTTATGTAAAGCCTACATCAGCTATAGCCAAAAAATTCCCTTTTCACATGTTACTAGCAATATCTTAAATTCTTCATTCCATACATTTCCAAGTCCTGTCACTGGATGGATGGTAGCTCTTCTCATTTCATGTTTTCGCTTTCTGTTTCTCAGGTGCTAGCACAACTAGAAAGTCTGAATCGTTTTTAATTTCGCCCCCTTCCAAAAAGGTTTTCATTGATTTCCACCCCCCTCCACTGTGGTCAACTCTATTTTTTCGGTCTCATTTCTACATGAATATTGCTTATGCGGCCACGCTGACTTTCAATCTGTCTCCCCCCTGTAATAGCTTTTGAATCTTTTTGATTAATTTAACTCAAACTTGATGGAATGGCAGTAGTCTCAGAAAAACACATGTTCCTACAATATCTGTTAATGCAGACAGCGCGCCAGAGGAGCAAGAACTAAATTCATGCCCCCACTGAGCAAACATTATTGTTTCTCTTGGCAGCTCGTACTCACTGGCCAACCCACACCTCCTGCTTCTTGCTTTGCGGGACTGTCGTCCGTGGTGTGGGGAGGAGACGAAATTAATGCAGCGGGGACGGAGGTGGCCTGGGGGATACAGGGAGCGAGTTTGTTGCAAATCAGGCCTCACTGCTTACAGCTCTACCCACAGGTACTGTTTTGTGGCTAAATTAAATCGATATTGTTTTACTTCAAACATGTCAAAAGCTTGACTTCAGCTTCAAATGGCATTATTTTTGTGGAGGTAAAGCCAGTACCTTAATATTATTTTAACAAAGCCTTCTGAAATGCACATACATTTCCAGTCAGCCGGATTCTTCCTTTTTGCTGAATACTGAACATTCTTTTCTTCCCCTCACTGTTGTCTTTGGCTGTAGAAATTGTACTTTCCACTTTCACAAAAACTGTAGGGGCATTATGAATGCCTGTATTTTTCTTGAGCAGACTTTTTGCTTTCTAACAAAACTGTTACGCTAGCTCACCTCACACAAGTTCAGCGTTAAGTATAGGATTGTAAAGCACAAGGTGCTTATCTACTTTGCCTGTGTAGTTGCAACTGAAAATTAAATTCTCCTTTGTATTTTCTAACAGAGTGCCACAGGGAATGGTTGAAAAGATGTCATGTTCTTCTTCAGCCGTCTGCATGTCAATGTGATAGACAAAATGATTTCTCTACAAACAGTACAAAACTGCTTTGGGGTCCTTAAGCAAAACAGGAATACAATTACTGGTTATTATCTGTCTTAGCAAATTGTTTTCTCCACAGTTATAAATAAAATATCTTAACTGGAAGTTTGTGTAGCCAGGTGTTGGCATTGTAAGAAGGAGAGCTGTATAGTGTTTCAGAATTTCTAATCAAATTACGAACTTTGATTATTATCTCCCAACAGCATTCTCAGCAGAAAGAAAGTGTCATTATTCCTACTACACTGATAGGGAGAGTGAAGTGATTTGTCCAGGGTCACCCTGGAAATGGCAGAGTGGGCTGCAGTAAGATTCTGGCCCATGCTTTGGTGCTCAGAGATACACGCTAGAGTGCCAAAGCTCCTTACTTAGCTACAAAATCTTCTTCAAGATTTTATTAACCCATTTTAGCGCAGATTTCTTCCATGCGTTACTGTTCAAACTGATGAGGCTGACAGCCCAAGTCACATATTCCCCTCACAGCCATTCTGCCTATGTTATTTCTTTCATCCTAAAGTCTTGGGCTTAACTACTTGAAATTCTTCAGTTTGCCTTCCTCTTGTCCTTATTTTCAGGAGGCATCAGTGAGGATTCATTTTGCCTAGCTTTATCTGTCTGACCAGTGAGAGTGCTACCACAGTCAGCCATTTCAGCTCCCCGTGTGCTGAGCTGCCTTAGACATCCCTTGTAGGATGGATTGGGCCACCTTTTGGAGCTGCTTAGAGCAGGGAAACTTGATGAATAAGTCTGACTAAATGCCTGTTTTATAGTTAGCACAAGCCAGGTAAGCTGAATCACCCAACAAACAGCTTCCTGACACAAAAGAAAGTGGAAGCTAATAAGAAGTTGTCTTCATCTCTTCAGCTATGACATTTTGAAGCACTTGGGATGCTGTTAGAACTTTTACTTAAGACCTTGTCCAGACCAGTTTTGAGATTGCACAAGGTCTTTGGGAAGCCTGTTCCAGTGCTTGCCCATCTTCATTTTGAAGAACTCCTTCTTAACATCTAATTGGGATTTGTCTTGCTGCAAGGCAGGACCAATGCCTCTCATCTGTTTGCTGCGCACCTCTGAAAAGTTTGGCTTCACTTCCTAAATAACCTTCCACCAGTAGAAGACAACTAAGTCCTCCCTTAGCCCCTACTTCTGCAGGATGAATGAACAAACAAGACCCTTCAAAAAGGGATGGCAATGGAATTTCCAACATTTTTATGACTTTTAGGATGAGATTCCCAGAAGGCTCATTCCATATTTTTTTTATTTCAAGTACTGTCAAATTGATAAATGATTCTCAGCTCTGGGAAGGTACTTATTAAGGCAATGACTTCTCACTGAATGATTGTAGGCACTTCAGAAGAGACGGTGTTTTCCTCAAAACTAACTGCAGTAGAAAAGAGGGATCCCACCAGGGGGGTGGCTATGGGGCAATATATCCCTAAATGGGTTTGGCATCAGGTTTTGCCCTGGTATTTGTACTTTGCAGGAGTTTTGCAGAGGGGCATGTTCACCTGAGCACGTGAAATTGTTGTGGGGTTAGAAAGAGATCCCAGGTCGCTTTGGTCCTAATCCAACAGCTCTAGTCAGCCGGGCATGGGCGCACTTTGGTTTTACACAAGCATAAAACTTTACTTAAAACCTCCTGGAGTTTTCCTTCTTGGATTGGGGGTTTCACCAGATTTGTTTACCTTATAAATCATACATGTGGAAAGCGTATAAAAAGGTTAACCGCGTCCACAGTGAGCAGCAGTAAAGCATGGTGCAATAAAAGCTGAAAATATTGCCAGTTTCAGAGAAAGTTAAGAGAAACCATCTCCTCACGGCAGAGTGGAAACCATGCCACAATCATTTTCCACTTCTCTCGCACTCGACAGGCTATTTTATGACAAAATCCACAGCTAACAATAGCAGGATTTTCCCCTCCGTACAGCACTGTTGGGCAGATGAATCACTGTCCCCTTTTTAGCTAATAACTAAATTAAGACGAGTGCTTTGTCTTCCCGAGTGCCCGAAGCCATCCTCTCCCACCTGCTGCCCTGTGGGAGCGGCAGCAGGGCTCTGCGTACCCCGAAAGGCCTGGTTTAAACCCACTTTTGAGGCGAGCTGGGGCCCAAACTCCTGGAGCCTGGTGGAGAGGTGGCCGAGGGCAGCGGGGCTGGGCCTCAGGGCGGTGGGGTGCCTGCCGCCCCCGGGCACACAGCTCCCTCAGACACCTGGTCGCTCCCTAGGTCTGTGTGTGTAAGGAGTGTGTGTGTAAGGAGTGGGCGTGGGGTTGCGAGGGGTGGTGGGTGGTGGTGAAGTGGTTGCTGCCCCTTTAAGGGCGGCCGGGGCCGGCAGCGCTGTCATGGCAACGGCTTGACAGCCGTGACCGGAAGTGATTGGGGGGGTCAGAGGTCGCCGGTGGTAGCGGGAACATGGCGGCGGCGGCGGCGGCGGCCCTGGCGACGCTGGGTGCTAGCGCGGCCGCGCTCCCCGCGGCGGCGGCTTCCTGAGTGGGGAGCGGAGCGGAGCCTCCTCCCGCCGCGGCGCTGCCCCGTCTCAGGTGAGGGCGAGTGAGGGAGCGAGCGAGCGGGCGGGCGGGCGGGCACGGGTGGTCCGGCGGCGGGGCTGACCAGCCGCTCCGGGTGTCCGCCGCTGGCCCGGCCTTGCCGGTTGTTTTCTCGCTGCGGTGCGGCCTGCCCCGCTCTGACCCTCCTGCCGTCTCTCCCCAGGCATGGTCGGCGCGCTGTAGGAGGGCCGGGAGCCGCGGCGATGCCGGAGGAGGAGCCGCTGGAGGAGAGCGCTTGAGCTTCGCCTGGGGATACGTTCAGTGTGTGCGGAACGTGTACGTTACCCGAAACCTTGGTTTCAGTACTGCTGGGTTTATTACATCTAGAGGAATAAACGGAGGGTTGTTGCTATAATCTCATCCTTAGTATCCTTCCTTTTGGAAAAAACAGAGTCTCTTGTTATGACTCGCACATACACAGAAGTCAGTCAGGTTTTGCCAACTGTAGCTGGGTGGTTTTCCCTGTTTACTGTGCCTGTCGTCACTTCTCCTGTTGGTATTGGCATGTTTGCTGCTGTCTCGGCTAGATTTGCCCTCTGGCAAAGCTAAACTTTGACCTGAATGGTCCTTGTGTAAGAAGTGTGGCGTGAGTATGGAACAAGGCATGTGGCGTTTCACAACCAGGCTGTTCAGAACATAACTGTGGCTGTGGAAAGCTGCGTACCTTAAATAAATACTAGAATTAAACTACGCGTGCAGCTTCACATTGGTGCTTATGTGTATTCACTGTGATACAGTACTTGGTAGCCACTAGCCTTTTTTTAATCTCGATTTACGCTAATGCACTGAGTGGACTGTGCTCGCATAATGGGGTAGTGTGTTTTGCTTATTGATTGCTAAGTATTGCCATGTCTCATTTACTTCATGCTCTTGTTTTGAAGACACCACCCACTCTCTGCTTTTGGACCCCAGGAGTTTTCAGTTGTGGTTACCACAACAATGCTTTAATATTATTTCTCAAGCACAAACTTACTCTGCTGTAACACAGAGATTAACAGATGGTCTTTTTTTTCCCCTCTTCTTCTTACATTACAAATGGTGAAACTAGGATTAAAAAAAGGAAGAAAGCCAAAGTATGTCTTAAAATGAACGCAGAAAGCTGAAATGGGTTGGTTGACTTTGTAATCAGATTTTATAGTATTATCTAATACTCTGAATGTAAACCTTCACTGGCAGCTGTGCTATCTGGCTCCTCAGCAAATTGAGGTACAGTTTAACAGTGTGAAGACATAGTTTGGTCGATGTGTGGGCTGCAGCTGAAAAGTGTGGTCTCACTCCTTCAGCATCACTGGCCGTGGGTTACTGCTACTCTCTTTGTAGTGGATTTAGTGGTTGGATGGTTGCAGGGACAGTTGATCTAACAGTTTTATGCGGATGGCTTTCTGTCACATGGAACGTATTCTATTGAGCGTTTGGTCTGATAGGAATGAAAGCTGTTTCTCCTCCTGCACTAATGTAAACCAGCTGAGGGTTAAATATAATGTGAAACTACCTCGAGAAACCAAATCTCAAATTGGTCATTCAGAAAATAAGGACTACACTTAAAACTTCTGAAGAGTTTGGATCAAAAAAAGAAAAGTCAGCCATGTGTAGGGAATATGTGGTAAGAGTGTAAGGGAGTCTGAGTCTGTGGAGGAATTTTCCCATCTTTCCAGAGTCTTTTCTCCATTCACTTCTTGCCAAAGAGCTTCTGCGCTAAAAAAGGGAAGCCTCTTACAAAGCATTATTTAGACCTCAGGGGCTGGTCCGCCCTGCGTACTCAGTGAGGCAGGAACCTTGAAGGAAAAATAATATTGTATCCTACTGTGAAAGCCAACTGAAGTTGTGTAGAGAAACCTTGATTCTGGTATGTTCCAACTCCTCAGTCTTAATGAGTTTTACTTTCATGGAGTTCCCTACCTTCCTCGCAAAAGCAATCTGAAAAGAAAATTGGAAGTGTAATGAGGCATCATCTTCACATCGGCCTGGGGTTTTAGCAGTGTTAGGGTTACTTGATCCAGCAAATCCTTTCTCCAGTCTCTCAGGTGGCAGGCTGTCATGAGTTTCATCTTATTCTGCTTCTACAGCAGCTATTTTTAATAACGCCAGGTTAGATTTGTAATCACCTGAACTGCCTCAGGTGCAAATCCTCTTGTCCTTCTGCTGGCGTTATATTTGATTCTGTCCAAGACTTCTCCCTGTGGAGTTTTTGTCTCTTAATTTTTATTTAGACAGTCACATTTATATTCTTGCCTGTCACTTTTCCTGTCTTTCAGCGTGCTGCCGCCCCCCACTCCTCCAACCTCTGCTTTGCCAAAACAGACCTTTTCCTTTTGTTGGCTGCTTCTTCCAGCTTCTTGGGAGATGCAGAGTCTCTGTCTCAGTTTATGCTTTCCTACTACCTAGTCATCAGGTACAAATGATCTTTGTTTTCCTCTGTCTTTCTTTTTTTCCTAATTTTATTCTCCTGTTCTCCACTTACAGACTTGTTCAAGGTTGTCCCTTCCTTGCTCCCTTATTTCTTCAGGTCGTGTTGCTGAGAACACATGGACAAGACTCCTCATATTCAGTATCTGGTATTAAGTTCCATAATCTGCTTTAATGTTTTATTAGCTATGGACTGAGGAGAGCTGGCGTGTCTGTGTTGCATGTGTGTTGTTTAGTCAGCACTTAGAGCTAAGAGAGGGGAAAATGGAACCTTTAGAGAGTTGACTTTTTGAAACAAGGCCCCACTGAGTGTGTGCAAAGGCTCGCAGTTTGGTTTTATGTGACTTTTTTTTGACCTGGCCAAAAAGTAAATTGCTTTTGAAAGACCATTCTGTGTTATAAAGTCCATTGTTGCTGCTGCAGGCCACTATGAGATGTGAGATAGCAATGTTAGCAGACTTCTTGAAATGTAGGCAAAATGTCTCTTCTTTTTCTCTTAGCTGAAATAGTTTGCTTGTGAATTTGTTTTGCTATAGTAAACTTAATTACTTAATTTCATGTTTGTATTAGGGTGTCTTACATGCTTAGGGGTTTAAAACTGAGGGAGTCTTTACTCGTCAATACAAAATTAATTGCTCTACTAGGTTCACCCACTATACTTTCATGAGTTCGAGAAAATGAATCTGCCTTTAATCTGACATCAGGCTTATTTTTTGGTGTTTGTTTCTGCACACCCCATCCCCTAGGATTCCTTGAAACAAACCTGTTTTTTTCATCTTGCTGCTTTTAAACATTCCTTTCTAAGACTTTGCATCTATGATATTAAAAGTCCCATCGCTCTTAAGGGAGTGGTTTTTTTGGGCATCCTTTGGTATAATATGTGCTATTTATGTTATTTTAGGTAGCAAGGGAGCAGGTATTGCTTTCATTCCAGTGGTTCTGAAAGGTATTCCTTAGTATCAAATGCTTTCTCCTTGAGCTTACGGTGGTTTTGTTGTTTTTAAGACATCCAGCATATCTCATGGTTGAATGAAATCTGTATCTATTTGCTCTTCTCTTTTGATGGCAGCTTCAGAGGTGCCATGAAGACTAAATGAATAGACTGCCTGATGAGTCTGTATGAAGCAGTTATGTGTCTCACCACATGTTGCATGTAGAAAGAGAATTAATTATTCTTGAAAATAGTTTAGTCTTTTATAAAATTACTGTTTGAATCATGGAAGTCTTCCTTTAAACTACTGTGTCCCCAGACATGCTCACATTTTCCGGTGTGATTTAATATATGAGTGATAGATTGTTTTGTACTCCTTCACCAACCCATTGAAATGACAGAGCTGGTTTGAGCGAGAAGAGTCAAAAGATAACCAAAATCCCAGGCTTTTACAGGAGAACAAGAAACAAAACACAACCAAGCCATGCACTGTTCTTGCTAAATCAAAGACCAACAATGGCAGGCAGTGCAGGTACTGACAAGTACGCACAATCATGATTTTTTAAACAGGAATGGAGTTACTTTGATTTCCTGAGATACTGTTATTTGTATCAGACTGGTAATGGTTGTCGCAGATCAAGATTTAACTTACTGTTCAAAGTAACTGGAATTTGTTTCGGCTATACGTGAAACAAACATACAGATCTGTGGCTAGTGCTAGTGTGTATTTTTTTTTCCCCCCTTTTAACGTTTGCGTGGTCAGTATGATGATGATTCCACCCAAATATAAATGTTAATTGTTAAGTAACAGAAAATACTCTGTATGACCCTTCAAATCTATTAGGAAGACCCTCTCTGGTGTTTGAAGGTAAAAATGTTACCGTCTTGCTACATGTGAAAGCTTGCTTGAAATGCCTCGTCTGGCCACTTGCACAGTTTTAATAGTCATGAAAGTGCTGAGAATCCTCTGTTTAGCTTGATCAGCTCTTGGAGAGACAGAAGCAGTAGATAAGATTCAAAACTTTTTTTTTTCCTCAAAGAAAATTCTTTATGTCTAAATAATAAATTCCACATCACTTGGTAATTTTGCTCTTAGGTTTCATTATGGTTACTCTTATCTACTGTTGGTATTGATTTTTAACATCGATTTCCCAAACCTCCATGCGAGGAACGATCTACAGCCTGCATTTGTTCAGATCGAGTATTAGCATTATGTGTTTGAATTCGGAAGATAATTGCATATCTTGCAAATTACCCAATGGCTGTTTCATCTTGAAACATTTAGAAATCCATTTTAGTTTCTTGTAATTATAATGTTTTAGTCAGACAGCAATTTAAACTTAGGACAGCACTTTGGCAGTGATATGCTTGTGTTTCTAAAATGAGCCTAGTTTCTGTGGTTAAATTTTCCTTTCATTTAAATATAGATTTTAATCAGTGTAGGCCAAACTTTTCCAACCATGTTTAAAATTAGCTCAAGCCATATTTTAAAAAATAGGTTCTCCTAATGTCATTTAACTTATGTAGAAGTGAATGTTTTTAAGATGGTTAATGCTTTTGAAGTGTTTTTACAATTTATTTTCAAAAAACGTTTATAGACTGGCTCAAATATGACTTGATACTAGTGGTCTCTTTGTAATAAATATCACTGAAAGCACTTCATGCTGTGCTTCTGAAATTTGAAAGGTAGCTGTTCAGAAAGAAACTGTAAATTCCACTCATCAAGCAGCTAAGTTACGACATCAAAACAAAGTAAAATGCTTGCTTTTCTCGCAGACTTCCATGCAAGCGTTGTTTTGGAGATTACTGAAGTTTTCATTGGTCATCTTGTACTTCTTTAAGCAGGGTATAGTTACCATTTTCAATTGGTAACGTGAAGATGTAAATAGATGTACAGCAAGTGTTAAGCTTTGTGTAGAGGATGTTCAACATCATACGTATTCCAAAATAAAAGTGGAAATGAGTCTGAATTGAATCTATCAGGTGGCTGTTACAACTCCCTGAATTACTGCTAAACATTTGGTAGTTTCAGTTTCTAGAAAACTATTAAAAATAACCAAGCAAAAAGACCCCCAAAACTGCTACCAATCTTCTGTCGTTTTTACCCAAATACAGGATAAAATGTCTTTGCTATACCCGGAAAGTTTTCCAGTTGGCGACGTGTTCAGAGATCAAGGGAGTCAATCTGTCAGCAGACTTCCCTTCAGATAGACCATTTCTGCTGATCACAGGTAGGGTGAGATGCTTTCACAGAGAAACGTGAGGACAAATGTCGTAAGAGGGAGATGAGTTGCGTGGATTTCTGTTACATGGAATGCAGTGTGTTTTTATGTGAGATGCGCTGGTTCTGTACTGTTTCTTTAGTGAAAACAGTACAGAAAAGAAATACTGTCCTGGTTTCGGCATGGAACTGTGCAAAATCTGACTTAGTTTTTCAAGTGCTTTATTTTATTATTCAGATGCTAGAAGGACTAGATCCTTCTAGTTTTTAATACTTAATCTTACAGTAATCATGCGTCTGTTCAGCTGATCAGTTCCATTTGCTATCAAGATCACGTTTGTTACTGTGATTTTTATGATCTAGAATTTAAAGAACATTGGTTTTGAAAGAGCTTATAATACTGTAGCAATAGTAAAGAATAGCAAATTTATCAATGACTGGTAAAGCGTCCTTTTTTTCCAATTGTTGCAGGTTGTGCTATTATTTTTAAGAAACTTAAATGGAACAAACACTTTTTAATTTCACTCAACGATTTTCCTCATAAACAAGACTAACTCTTACCCAGAATTCATGTGGTACAGTGGGAATTTCTCAAGCATTCAGCTCACTGAATAGCAGTTACATGTTTTCTGCTCATTGAAAAACAACTTTTGACTCTTCTGGTAAGATAAAGGCAGGAGACAGCGATGACCACATGCTGATCTATGGAAGTTAACTTTTCAAAGTGAACCAAACTGCAAACTGGCTTCCAGCTTTCAGGCCATCGTCAGGACTTGGAGCTTGTTCCTAGTTCTTCTGTGTAAATTTTTTAGATTGTGTATCAGCTGGAGTTGGGGGCCATGTTCTCCAGGGAAGTCATCGCTAGGTCCTTTAATAAAGCTGAGGGAAAACTACAAAAGATTTCTCAAAGAGCAAAACAAGCAGAAGAAATATTTACCTGATAAGTCTCTATTGGGAGTCAGTCCATTTTTAATTTTTTTATTTTTTTAAACTCTCCACTCATGGAAAACCTCTTGAGTGTAACATTTCGGAACGTGTGAGGTAATACGCTCATGCCAAGGGTATTGAGCCAATCTGTAGAGTCTGGTAAGGTAAGGCTAATCATTTCTTTTCAGCCTCCTGCATTGCCTCCTGGTCTTCTCTCTTCAATGTGAAAACACCATGAAATCTGTCAACCTAACTAGTGAATTCCCTTAAAAAGAAAACAGTTTTAGCAATTTCTTTCAAGGTCTCTTGCCCAGGTCAGTAGATTTGTCCTCAGGACAAGTAAAAACGATGCACTGCCAGTGAACTAATTACGTGTAATTCATCATCAGATAGTGGAAACAATTAATGTTCTGGGAATTGGCATGCATTTCCCATTTGGAAAGGGGGTGTTTGGTTTGGTTTAATCTCTCTTAAATAATTGCAGACCATCTAGGAAGATGGAATGTAATGTTCTGTGTATGTTTGATCTTTCTAAACTTTGGGGATAGACTGTTTTAGGAAGAGATTGGTCTTACTGCATTTTGTGCTGTCTCCACGAGATGGATAGATTTTGCACTAGGGTTTCCTTAGAAAAATACATGTGTGTCAATCTGATTTACAAGAAGTGTTTTGCAGACTCATCTATTTCTAACCATTGAAAGTGACAAAGGGTGTGTCTCTCCCGAAATTGTGGCTTTGCTCAGAGAAGTGTGTTCTCTTATTAGGAACATCAGGTTTAAATTTTCACTCGAATACCAAGTTTTAAATAAAATCCTGACAGTTATCCGCTATTTCCAGTGCTTGCATGGGCCTGCTATTTGTTACAAAATAGATACTTCATTATTTTTTTCATAAATGGTTGTATCTTTAGATCCCAATTTCCAAAATTTACTTAGAACACTCATTTTTTGTAAAAACTTTGTTTGCAGGAAGTTTTTTTACTTATGTTGTAATAATGGTAGGCATTGTACTTACTGTATCTCAGTCCTGCTCTGAAGAAAGAATCTTGGTCTCTTTCCTAAATATTGAGAAGCATTTGGTTTTGCACCTCTGTTGGATATAGGGTTAGGTGTTGAACAGCGTCAACTTCACTAAGCAATAAAAATATGCCACTTTAAGACAATGCTTTGACTGAATAATACATCCCATTTAGATTTTGACAGTGAATGAGAAAGCTGTGTGTTTATCATGTCTGCTGCCTTAATAGTTTTTGAATGACAAATGCCTGAAACAATGTCAAGGGTTAAACAGCTATATTTTTTTGTGTGTTCTTATTACAGTAGGTCATTGAAGGACCTTGAGAGATGGCTGATCTGTAAAATTGAGAAAAAGGCTCTGTAGTTATGGTAGAATGGAAATTAAGTATAGGCAGAAGCAAATGTGGCTTGAGTGGTCACAATAGGGATATTGCTAAAATTATTGTTGATAACACGGGAATATGTATTATCTTTTGTCTAAAGGGAAAATAGCTAAAATTAAGGGTTTTTTTTTGTTAAAGTAATTGCGGTAAGCTAGTCTACTGAAGAACAGTATGACGTGATGTGCAGCAGAATATCTTTGAAAATACACTAATAGCAGTTATTTTGAATTAATGAAAGAACCTTATGAAAAGTTTACAGGATTTAGTAAGCTTTAATCGTGTCAGTCATAAGTTAGTAAGATTTTCTTACGGCCTGCCTTCTCTCTGTGCCTTTGCAGCTCAGCAGACCATCACCCTTCTGCACAGCACTGTGCCCCTGAAGTGCCTATAGCAAATACTTATTTCCCTGATTTTTAGGGGAAACTTTTAAGTTATTCCCACATTGCCTGCAGCCCCAAGTGTATTCAGAGTCTTGTTTATTTTATATGTAGGCAGAGGCAAATAGAGGTGGTAAATATGTCTGCTTTTTCTTTTTTAACTTTATTTAAGGCATCCATAAAAATCTGCTAAGCAAACTGCTATGCAATGCTAACATCGCGTATCTTGCCCGTAGCTTTGTTATCATGAGCACTGGGCATGCAGAATTAAGCTTGCTTTCAGAACAAAAAGTATCATCGTTGCGAGCAGAATGCTAACATGAGTTTGCATATTAGAAAGAAAGAGAGATTACATTTCCTGTGTCCATCATCTCTCACTGCATCTTGAAATACAGAATTAGCTGAAAAAGGCATATTTAGGACAGACTTTTGCTGAAGTTTAGAAACATGTCATTTATTCATAAACATAAAATTAGCAAACCTTAAAACTTAAGGAAACCATCTGGTAGCTTTGGATTTCTATATGTATTCTATATGTACAGTAGTAACACAGATGATAATTTTTACTAGGATTATCACAAAAATGACATATTGGTTAGGAGTTACCCCAAAAATGGAAAATAGTAGTTGCAAAATATTGTTGTACGTTGGGTTCCACAGGCTGCAGAATATTTTAGAAAGAAAATTTTCAGCAGTGCTGAAAATTATCTGATCTGGCAGAAGAGTTATATTTTAATGAATGCTTATAGGATGGCAAGAGGAAAGAGAAATTATCAGCAGGTATTTCATCGGTTGAAAACTGCTGTTACTGCTGTAGCTCTCCAGCCATTTAGGTAAGTGTTTACTAACTTTACAGGGATTATGTTACAGAATTTAGAGCAAATGCCTTTGTTTGGCCTCAATATCCTGTAAAGGTACCAATTCCCAGGATTTTTGTATATTGGACCTTAGTTCCTCTGCATGCAACTGGTGCAAGTCTCCCAGCTCATAAGAACTTGGGTTTTGGTGTTAGTATGGAGCAGTTGCATCTTCTTTTGCAAGACCTCAATATCTGCCTTTCTCTTGAGAAAGGTTATGGTATGTGTTTCTGCCAATTTCAATGTCTTGAATGATTTTAATGTTTCGAGTGAAGTTATCAAGAACTTTCATTTCTGGTTGGGGAGCTATTTGATATAGAACCATCAGTCTGTTGTTCCTTAAGTAGGTGATTGTTTTCTTCTTAACATCTCTCCCTTAACTGAAATTTACTAAAAGCTGTCAGATTTCCGCTGAGCATGTACTGAAGAGCTAGAACATAAAAGTGAAGTTCATGTTGGAATGAGATCTGGAGGGAAGCAAAGTTGTGGGCAAATATTTTTCTTTTTTCCAAATGTTAAGCTACAGCCATGCTAATAATATTTCTACAAAAACATTATTGGGCTAATTTAAAGCAAAACTCTAGAACTGTTATATCCCATATGGCATGAAACATTCCTGCCTTTTTTTTTTTCTCCTGGTGTATTAACTTCTTACACAGAAAGGAAATGAATTTTAGAAAGAATGTTATACATAAGCCATTTGAGACATTCTCTGTTAAGGAAATACCAGCTGTCAAGAAAGATGCAGCCAATGTTGAGTTATACTAAAAACATTGTAAAGGAAATATTTGTCAAGGAAAAGTGGATTAATGAAAACATTTTAACTATTTTTGCTCTGGAAGAAGATTAGGGAAGTTCTATGTAAGCCTCTTCTAAATGCAACCATTATTAAAAGCCACCAATTTGTTTTTTCAGAAGGAAGTTGACTTAGGTAAGTTGTTCTCTAATGAACAATAAAGACATTTCTGACTACAATGTAACAGGGCGGGGGGGAAGGCTTGGAGTCATTATACTTTATTACCTTCAAATTCTATAAGCTTGCTTTCATTGATTCTTCTTGATGGAAGAAGAATTTATATCAAAAAGAAAATAGGTTACGTTTCAGGATTTTCATATTAACGGTTTTATTTGAAAATCAGTTATTTTATGAGCAATTAATAGCACTAGGAGGCATTATTTTGCTTCTGTAGAGGAAAATAGTGAAGTGCATATAAAAAGGAACCTGAATCAGGCATTTGAAACATTAAATATGATAGGATTTACTCTTTCTTTAATCCAGTCTATCCTGCTGGCTTTACGGAGTTGTAAACTCAATATGCAGATTTACTGTAGTGGTTTGAAATGTAAGCTTTTGGTTTAATTACCACTTTGCTCTTTTTCCCCATTAGTCTGCTGATACTATCAAATCCACCCTGAAATGCAGCAAATACAGAAACAGTTATATCTGGTACCTTTCTAGATAATGCTCCATTTTATTTATTTATTTTTTTTATTTGGGTAAAGAGGTTGAAGGGGATGCTGAGATGTTATGGTTTATGTCGCTCAATGTTGAGTTTTTGACTTCAGAAAAGCATTAATATTGTACATGGGACTGCTAGGTCTTCCTCTTTTTAAGATATCATAGAATCAAAGAATGTGTTGGGCTGGAAGGGACCTTTAAAGGCCATCTAGTCCAACCCCCCTGCAGTAAGCAGGGACATCTTTAACTAGATCAGGTTGCCCGGAGCCTCATCAAGCCTGGCCTTGAATGTCTCCAGGGATGGGGCCTCCACCACCTCTCTGGGCAACCCGTTCCAGTGTCTCTCCACCCTCACTGTAAAGAACTTCTTCCTAATGTCTAATCTAAACCTGCCCTGCTCTAGTTTATAACCAATGCCCCTTGTCCTATCGCTACATCCCCTTGCAAACAGCCCCTCCCCAGCTTTCCTGTAGGCCCCCTTCAGGTACTGGAAGGCTGCTATAAGGTCTCCCCACAGCCCCTCACAGCCTACTTAAGTGTTGAGTTTTTGATTTTAGAAAAAGCATTAATATTGTACATGGGAATGCTAGGTCTTCCTCTTTTTAAGATATCCTATGTTTTCATTATAATTATTTTCTGGAAATTCATGAAGCTCAGTGTGTTTTCTTTTGTTCTTTGAAAATACTAAAATTACATTTCTCAAGTTACATGATTGCCATTAGATACGAGTGGCTGTTGTTCCCCAAAATTTTCTTCACGCTGGGCTCGTGATCTTAGACTTGGTTAAAATATCAGCAGAAACATAAGTACCAAATGATATATGGGCTAAATCTTTAAATGTCACCTGCATCTCTACATTTGAATTGATGGTTTGTAATTCCATTAGCACATTACCTTTTTTCCCCATAAAAAAAACTTACTGTTCAGGATGGCTTGTATTTTAGGAATGCCTTAAAGATTTAAGGAATGCGGTCTGTAGAACGCATTTTACTTGTTGCACATGGTTGGTGTTGTATACTGAACTGAGTAAAGGACTGAAGAAGATGGTCATCTGAAGGTTTCTTTAGTTAAATGCCACTCTCAAGAACTGGATTTTGCTTTTTGCTTGATAAGCAAGATCCATAACTTTGTTATTAACAATGACTAATTGTGATCTTTGTATTGAATAGTAAGGTTTCAAGTTGGACACCTACAAAATAAAGAATGCAAAGATTTCACAGCTGCTACTGAAGCTAATAGCAACTGTGAATTGTGCATGTGATGTACTGCACAGTGACAAATATTCTGGAAAAAAATTAGTCTGGAAATGCTCCAGATTAGACAGACATAGACAGACACAATTCTTATACTTTGTGCTGTGGATCTTGAGTTATGAAAATATAAGTAGAATCTGTTGTGAGAATAAATTACTGACATAAACACTTTCAGATAGTAGTATAATAAGCATAATACAGAGGAAAAAAGGGGGGGGGAGGGCGATTTTGTCCTAGGATTTTAATAGCTTAGGCTAATTTTAGCACTGTACTATGAGAAGGGGAAAAAGAAATACAGAGTAAATTCTCCCTGTTAACCCTGCTGTCAAAGCACCTGTATTGGATGAGGCAGGGTTCCTGTTTGAAAAAAAAATCAAGCAGAAAGGAAGGAGTGGCCTTAATTCTGGTGTGTTATAATTTCTGTGTGTTTGATTGTGCAACTTCAGTATCCCAAGTGTTTTTTGACTGTGATACGAAGGTGACAGGTCATTAACAGTGTGCTGGGTGGTGCTGAATGCCCATGTCTTTGAGCTGTGGGTGTAGCAGAGTGTAATTATGCTGCGGATGACCCCTTACCAAAGGTAATATTCTCCCTCGTGTAAATTCTGATGGTCCTGTATCTGACCTAAATGCTTTTCAGGCTGAAACTAGCTGTCGTATGTTAGACTTTCACAGAATCACTTCATCTGTCGTCTGAGACTCTGCTTTACTGGCAATCTGTTTTATCGTATGCAAAATGATGGATATCTGAGATCAATGCTGACTCTAAAGAGAAGTAACTAGACTGAGTTCCTGAATATAGTATCAAGACCACTAATCATGTCAGGGCTAGAAAAAAAATCTGTCAGTATTCCAAGTTATTTCTGCAAAGCAGTTAACAATCGTAAATGATTCTGCAGTTTGACTGAATTATACAGATCCTACTTTATGCATCTCACTTTAAATCTTGCTTTTGTCCAGAGTGAAATAGTTCTTTGTGTATTTACCGATGTGTGATTGAGCATATGGTTATTGTTCCAAGGAGAAGCAAGAGGAAAATAGCCTCTTCTAATCTGTCAATTCACGTATGAAAATTTTCCTTATAGTAACTCTTGTGAAAATTGTACTAGCCATCTAGGACGGCTTTTTTTCGATTTCAGTCTGATGCTTTGGCAATCAAGATGAATGATGTTGATCAGGGTGCCTTTCTTCTGAGAAATTAATGCTGAACCACTATGCATTGATTGACTTCTGCTGTCTAATTGGTGATAGACAGGTTTGCCCAATCTGTGTTGGCTTTCACAGTGAAGTTAAGCCTGAAAATGTACTTGAAGTTATTTGATTTAAATATATCTTAGTCTTTTATGGTGTTTAGAATGAGACAAAGCTTATTTGATGAACTAGCAGACATCTTTACAGGTGGATAACTGGAGAGATGCATTTTGAATGAGGTGTGAAGCTTGGGAGTTTTAGTTTTAACCTAGTTTACTTTGTTTGATGGTCAGTTAAATCTCTTCTTTAGCTGTTGATTGAGGACACAGTAATCATTTCTCTGGATATATCTGGTTACAAATTACATTTAATGCCCTGAATTCCATGCCAGTGAGAAAAAAAATACTCCTCTATGTACTTCTGAAGTAAGAACTTTGGGGTGGGGGGGAGTTATTGCTACAAAAGATATTTCTGTTATGTCCTGTATAATAGAAAGTGACTAAATTATATTATCAAAATGTATAACAACTTTAACAAAATTGCAGATTGTAGATGTTCTCTAATAGGGCATCTTGCATCTGAGTTGAGCTGGTTCTAAATGCATAGAAAAGCCTACTTTCAGTTTAAAAGGGTCAGTTATGATATATCTTGATGTAATTTTCCATCTATATGTTCGATATCTTTATCTGACAGCATAGAAGCTAGAGATGGAAAGTTATAAAGAGAAATTATTTGACTACCTTAAGTGTTATGGGACAATTGATAGATGAGTCCCATTAGCCATGTTGTGTTGAACTGCAGCCAGCCATTTTGAAATATTTTAAATCCCTAGCGTTCCTGAACAATTGGAGGAGAATCCTTTTCTGATATTTCTTCTAAAATGGATTATCATTTATTTTTGTTGTAGTTTATTCTAAGAATTTCAGTGAAATATCAGGAAATTATTACATTTTTTCCTTAGTGACTAATGCAGTGAAATCTGACTTGAAGCTCGGAATCTGTTACCGGTAAAAAAGGCTTAAGATTAGGCTGTTAGAGGTTTTAGATTACTTTAAATTTCTTATTTCCCATAAAATACCTAAAATCCCACCAGTATAAGTCATAAGGTGTATTTGTTGGGTGGAGAATCCTGTAAGAGCAATCTTGTGCAAAGCTAGTTTTGCAAGTTCTTCTTTGTTTTGTTCATTACACTTGTGTAGATGCTTTTCCATTGCCAAACCCCTTCAGAGTTTCCAGTTTATCAACATTTTGAGATGCAGAAAGTGATTGATGCGAAGCTGTGTCTGTAGCAGCTGCCCAACTGAAGCTTGAAGCAATGCCAGGGCGTTGGTGCTGAGTTTACTAGAATGGCTTTCTCTATTTCTTGCTCTATCACCATTAATCTCTTTCTTCTTTGCCCCAATGTTAGTTATTAAAAATTCTGGCATCCTAAGAAATGCTTATCAAATAACTTCTCGTTCTGTTTGTCTATTATATTCTTTTTGCATGCTGCAGGATACTGTAAATGGCTCTGGAAAGCATAGTGAAAAAAGTAAAGGCTTAATATCAATAAATGAAAAGGATCTTTCAGTCGTTGCTCACGACTTCTAGTCTACTTAGATGTTTGGTATTGGGTCCTCTTACTAAAATGTGGAGAGAGTGAGAGAGAAATGTTGGAAAATCAGTGAACTCTTTCGTTTTGTTTTGGAATATATTTACCTTTTCCCAAAGCAAATTTAAATAATTTTGTTAGGCCATACTATAACAGAGAACTACTGAGACCTTATACACATTCTAAAAAGCTTTTAAATAGGAAACAGTTTCACCTGCTTCCCTCCTCTTGTTTATTTTTGTCAGTGGTTGGCGTGAAAATGTTGTCTTTGATCTTCATGTTTTGTCTTTTAACCTCTTACTTTTTTTCTCAGACTTACAATATTGCAAAACCAACATGTGCTTCATGAAGTTTTGAACTGTTTGAAATGGAGCTGAGGACTGATGAATTTTTAAGCGATTTTATAGTCTCTAAATTTTGCAGCTAGCAGGGAGGTATTTTCAGAATTGTTGGCATAATTCAGAGTTTCTTAAAAGTTGACCTGGTTTGAGTTAGGACCAGGACCAAAGGAATAATTCTAGTGGTTAAAGACGGAAACCCCCTTATGCTGAATTTGGAAGGCCATAAGCTCTCTTTCTGCTGCTTGTAGAAACCCTGTGCAACAGGTGAAGGGATGCTCAGGGGCTTAACTTCCCACCTAATAAGGACACTCTGGATGCTTCCAGAAACTTTCAGGGTTGAGACCCTGCACAAACACATACTAGACACAAATGGAGAGAATTCAGTGAAGGGCCACAAGGATGATGAAGGGACTGGAGCATCTGATGTATGAGGAAAGGCTGAGAGAGCTGGGACTGTTCGGCCTGGAGAAGAGAAGGCTCAGGGAGGGTGATCTTGTCAATGTACATAAATACCTGAAGGGAGAGGACAGAGCCAGGCTCTTTTCAGTGGTGCCCAGTGACCAGACCAGAGGCAATGGGCATAAACCGAAACACAGGGGGTTCCTCCTGAACATCAGAAAACACTTTTTTACTGGGAGGGTCAGTGAACACTGGCACAGGTTGCCTAAGGAGATTATGGATTCTCCCTCAGAGAGGTTCATAAGCTGACTAGGCACGGTCTTGGGGAGGCTGTAGGTGGTCCTGCTTGAGCAGGAGGGTTGGACCAGATGACCTCCAAAGGTCCCTTCCAACCTCAGCCATTCTGTGTGATTCTGTTGTGCAAATGTCATACAATCTTTATTGGTTTGGGGTCACCCGTAGGTGATTCGCGGGGGAAGATGATTCCCCTTAAAATAAAAGATACCTTATTTATTCCTTTAAAGGTCTCATCAGCTTCAGAGGAGATGAATACTTACTTTAAACTAAGTTGCAGAATAAGGGGTGATATTTGGGAAACACGGTTCCTTTCCTCTTTTAAGTCTTAAGAAGCGTGTGAATTGAGAACTAAAGCAGTAGTTTTAGTTGCTGTTAGAGCAGTTTAAGTGTATGCTGTAACTAAGCCACCACAGGAAAATAACTTTCTTTCCTGACGGAGGAAGGACAGAAGCACTTGCTGCGTACTCTGTTTTGCTATAGGCTGTTTCTCCTCTTGTGTAATGGTCTTGTGCTATAAGGGGGAGAAGCACTTTAAACACAGGAAAATGTGGTTGTTAAGCCACAAAAAAAAAAAGAGGTTTCAAGAGCGTGCATAGTTATCAAAAACAATTTCTCTCATTCTTGATTTTGTTTTCGAGAGTGACAGTTTAAAAAAAAAAAAAAAAGATTAACAAGTCACTTTCCTTTAGGTGATGGAAATCTGCTTGTCACTTTTGTAATGAAAATGCTCCTATTTTGAAATGCTTGTTTATTTTCACAAGTTTGGAGTGGCTCTAAATTCAGTGACTTCAAAACGTGACTGTACATTTTAATTGGCCTTCTTGACACACATTTTGTTGTTAAATGAAACATTTTTATTGGCACTAAAATATTTGCCCCACCTATTTTCATTTTCTAGTGGTGGGAACGGTAACATTAAAGGCTGTTTAAAATATATGAAGTGAGTTCTGGGGTCATTCCCCACCTGTTGTTTATTTTGGTTTACG
This sequence comes from Chroicocephalus ridibundus, assembly GCF_963924245.1. Lineage (NCBI taxonomy): Eukaryota > Metazoa > Chordata > Aves > Charadriiformes > Laridae > Chroicocephalus > Chroicocephalus ridibundus. The sequence goes on from NC_086286.1 coordinate 16,486,774, forward strand.
CAAGAACAGTGAAAAGTAACCATGTTGGTGATGTTCTATCATCTAAGTAGTGGTTTTGGAGACTCACATCACTGTATCCCACAGGGTGTGGATTTAGACAATTTACACATCAATAGGTTTGGTCAGCTTCTTCAAGCAAAACTCGGGACTTCTGGATAATGAAAGTGAATGTTGGCAAGAAAGGTCACTTCTTAGCTTTAAAGTAACCTAGAGTACATTGTGCTGAATTATGGAACAAAAGACAGTAAATACAGAAAATCTTTGATTAACTTGTCCTTTTCAAAGTGTCTTGACCTTTATTGAGTTCCCCTAGCTGACATTTTTAGAAGACTTTTAGTACTATTTCCTTTCATTAAAAAGGGTTTATTTGCATATTTGCTCCCACATATTTCATTGTCATCTTCTCTACCATTTGATTTTCTTCAGCTACAATGGCATCTACATTTCATATCAGCATGGTTACTGTAGTAGTGTAGTGATATAGTCCTTTTTTGTATAAAATTCTAGAAAGGCGTTTCTGTAAGTAGAGGTTATTATCTTGGTAAGCAAAAAAAAAAAACGCAAACATGAGTGGAAAAAGTAAAAAAGCAAAGCTGATAAGCACCTACAAAAACATTTGAAAGACAGCATAATATATTCAAATTAGGAGTAAATCACATAGGATTCACATCATATATCTTTCTATTTTTAGTTTTGAAATTATTAGCTGCATTTTCTATTTAAAGGTAATGACATATTTAGTCAGACTTAATGCAAGTGAATCATAGTATTGCATTGTTATTGTATAAAATAGTGATTGCCAGTTGCGTGTGTTATACTCTTCGTAGTTTGGACAGGAAAAAAGGCTTCTCTGTGCTCTCGAAGTTGCTCAGACATTTCATAGTCTGTGGTGGTGATGAATAAATTATACTTTAAATAATGCAACAGGAATACATATTTTTGTTTTGTTAGACTAGACTTCACTAGTTGGCGTCTGTCTTTCCTTTTCTTTACACCCCCTGTGGTGTTAGCAACCTAGGCTGAATAAGATTACAAATAATTTTTTGACAAGGAGTCATTGCAGACTTGATCTTTTTACATGATTGTTCATACTGGTTCTGCTGTCTTAAGCTGGTACCTCCCAGCTGTTCTTTAAAGGTCATGCCAGCAGCGCCTATTAATATGACTGTGTCCTTCCTTTCTCCTGTTCCTATCCCGCTGTTGCTGCGGCAGGTCGGGAACTTCCTCCAACAGTTAAAGGCTGATTAAATCTTAGTGGTTGCCACCCTGGACGGCTGGCTAGCTCAACAAGATCTTTCTGGTTTGGAGAGGCAGCTTCTCAAGAGCATCCCTTGCTCTATAATAACTGAACAAATCCCAAATGTAAGATCTAATTTTCTCCTTACTACTTTCTTCCTCTTTAATACTGTGTTTCCTGAAGCCTTCCCTGAAGTTGCTTTACATGATCTGAGGTGCTGTTCATGCCTAAGAGAGCTTTCTAGTAAGATATTCCATAAAACGGGAAATTTTCCTTAGAACAAGATACAGAGTGTAGAGTTTTTAATTTTAAACGTTCTAGGAGAGGGTGGAGAGTGGTGATGAGAATCACTGGTCGTTTACCATTAAGGTTACAGGCTTTTAATCATCTCCCTTCTGACTGATTACCTGCTGATAGTTGAGTGAAACCGAGGGTGGGATTTGTACCTTTGTTGCTCGAATGGGCAAGCTGTCTGGCTACTGTCAGCCCTTTTCTGTTACGGATTTGGATACTCGGCAACAATGAAGGCGGCTTTAAAGATTGCTGATAGAAAAAAGGGATTAAGTCTGTTTATATAGAAGACAAGATCAGCCTACTAATGAATGAGTAATATTGAGAAGGATATAAGCCCATGTATTTTATGGCTTAAGATAAAGGTTAACAGAGACTAAGAATAAACTTGCCATCATTGCCTACTGTAGGCTTTCTTCCTGCACCTTCGTATGAAGTGCACGGTTCAAGGCACTGTCAGACAGGATGACTGGGTGGACTTCTGCTGATTCAGTTTGGCAATTTTTGTGTTTTTTCCACTGATCATTTCTTTCTTCAACACCATACAAGATAACAAAGTCTCTTAGGTCAAGACACTGTAAATATTTATTCTCTGTAAATGTTGTTCTGTTAAACACAAGTCAGATCTGAGTTTATAGAATCCTTTCTTTCTTCAGCCTGGGCAATTTTCCAATTTTCTGAGGGCAAGCAGCCCAGCAAACACTCTTTCAGACAATTCCTCATCTTTCTCCTTTTTCCAGAATGAAAATCCAAAAATATCAGCAATGGGGGCCAAAATAACAAAGGAAAAGTGGGTGTTGCCACTTCTTGCCAGGTTTTTTGTAAATGTTCCTCTAGTTCCCTGTCCCAGAATAATAACAAAACTTCCCAAAGAATCCACAAAATAAACCAGACTCTTTTTCAGTCTCTGATCTAATTCAGAGTAGATGCCATAATGAAAATACTAGAGAACAAGTACTGTAAAGGGTGTACTTTTTATCTGACTGTTAATGTTTTATTCCTCGTCTCTGAAGGTCGCAAGAAGTTCTAGGGCATATGCTAGATGGCATATGGGTGATGCTCAGCTGTTATTCTTGTTTCTAGGGTATTGATTGGGTTGATGCTACTTGCTGCTCTTTTACTTGATTGTGAGGAATCTTAACTGGGACATAAGTGGGTAGATCCTGTAGTTTAGGACAGGCTGGATGAAATACTGTTATGAGAACTGGAAAAGCAGGGGATACAAGCTCCAGGGCGAGTGATCCGAGGCTAGAGGTTCTCTGGTCCATGCCTGCTTGTCCCTCCTCCAGCTTCAGTGACATGATCAGAAGTAGTAGGTAGGTGAAGGGGATATGGTATGCAGTGAGATCCAGGAATCAGTGTTAAGCAGACCAGAGGTGGGATTAGAAACCAAGGCTGTGCTGGCAGAATGAGTTAATACAACTGAAGGGCCAAAGACCACTGCTAGAAGCAGGATGAGAAACTAACACCGAGGGACAGGAAGGAGGTTTTTAGACCAATAATCTGGATGTTATCTGCAGCTATAGAAGAGTGTCTCGGGTTTCTTCTATGTCAGATGTATGTGGCAACCATTAATGGAGTTCACAAGGTCAGTTCTTTGTCTTGGGGAATGCTGGTGGCTGGCTGCAGCTTGATTGTCTGTCTTGAGTCACATGTGCTGCTGTTTTCTACAGGTCATTCTTATTTTAGTTGAAATTCTTGGAGTTACAATGAATTCGCTATTGTGAGAGTTTAAAGAGAATTTTTTTTTCACAAAGGTGTTTTATATCAACAACTCATTGAACTTAATCATGTTCATATGTGTGATAGGAAAGAACTATTTCTTCATCAGTGGATTTACTAGAGGAAGTTCTGCTGCCTGGGTTTATGCATTCAAACTACACGATTGATCTGTATAATGCAATGACTGTGTGTGAACTGTGCCGTGACACATTCAAAGACCTAATAATTCATTCCTTGAAACCATTTCTACCCATGTGAGTCATGGTAGAACTTGTGACCTCCTTAAGAAGTTTTTTGAGGATCCTTTTTGTGACCATTCTCCAAAGGGCACAGATTTCCAGGTCAATGACTGTCAGGCTGGAATTCATAAACCAGAAGGAACAGCCACCCAAACTGAGACACAGTCTGGAATCTGAGGACCATATCTGTTTAAGAAAAGAGCTTCTTGGTTCCTGTGCTTCTGCTCCTATTTTGATTGCTAATATAGTTTGTTTTGGTTTGGTTTTTTTAATTTGGAGAGTGCAAAAAATAGAAAATTTGATTCATCAAGTCCAGGCAATGTCTTATTGGAAGACTCCTGGAAAACCATGCTTGTTCTAGAGGCAAACACGATGTCATTTCAGTAGCGATGAAATGAGCCTCCTGGAAAAATATGTTTTGCATGAGGACTCAATTTTTCTTGTTCTGAATTGATTCGAACAAATTACCCTGCAGACTGTTTGTGGTAAACTTCTCTTGTGAAAGCCTTTTCTTGAGCTCTGTTCAGAATCGAGACAATCTGAGTGCTGTTTAGAAGCTGCAAAGGTTGTAAGCATGTGAACAGGTAAATGTTTTGAGCAGAGAATTGTGCCTCAGTCTTCTGAGAAGCTAGGAAGATCACTGTCCTTTAGAGCTTACAGCTGGTGTTTCTGTCTGTTCTCAAAACTATTGTGCTCTCTGTTTTTTAAAAAAAAAAAAAAAGTATGTTGACCTGGAACAGCAAAGCAGCTTGCTTGTCTTTCTTTAATTAGGTGATGATTTAAGATATTTACAAAGGAAAGAGGATAATTTGCTTAAGCAAAGCCAATTTGTAGTAGGCTGTTGAAGATCTTTTTTCATCTATAGGGACTTTTTTTCCCCTTCTGTGTCTGAACAATCACAAGTTTTTAGTTTCTTTAGTGCAGGAGCAAAGATAGAAGGCTGGCTTAGAGCATCAGGGAAGGAACTAAGACATAAATCCAAATTACCTTATTGGGACTTTGACACACTTGCTTTCCAGCTGATTGAGAACATAGCCATGAGAATAATGTGCTTGGGAATTTTCCACCTGCCCATTTGACGTAGAACAAGAAAGAAACCATTCATTTCCTGACAGCATGTCTGAAAACTGGAAGTGGAATGGTTATTTAATGTGTTTGGCTTTTTTTGGCAATCTGATTCATGGTTTTTGAATGCTTGTAGTTGCCAGTTCTTGATGCAATGCATTTATTTTTTTTAAAATTCCATGAATTTAAAGACAAATTTTCAGGGTGTCAGAGCGTACTGTGGTCTGTTCTCTGTTTTGTTCTCCTTCTAATAGCAGGATAAATAAAAGTATTTTGAGGCTTGTCCTCTTCCATTAAGCCTCTGGGAAAGAAAAAAGAAAGGGTGTGTGAGGGGGAATGACTGAGCATGGAAAATTTTATGAAATTGCTCATGGGTTTCCTTTTCATGTGAAATTTCCCTGAAATTTTCCCCATGACTCATTTCCTTCTTGATTCCTTTTTAAGTCCATAGTTTGGGCTTTTTCTTTTTGTTTTAAGACAAGTAGGTAGCTTTTTCCTGCCCAGTGTGATGTGGATTTTGCAAAGGTGTGTATTCAGTGTTGAAGTTATTCTGTGTCTTCTGAGTGCATGGACATTGCAGTCTATTCTCCATAGGGACAGGTGCCCTCTTTTCTCTGACTTCTCTTTGCAGCCCCTGGGCAAAGACAGGAAGGAAGGAATGCGCTTCCAAAGAAAACAGATATTAATCAGAGGTGTATTGTGTGGGGGGAGAGCCGGTGGGAAGTAGGATGTTTTATTTTAGCAGATGTCTGCTGATGGTTGCAAAGGTCTTGTATTGACAGAAGGTCAATGAGGGAATTTGTTTCGCTTTCATAGCTTCTGACGTGCAGTTTTCAGTCCATGCTGATGTACGCTCTTTCTGATGGATATGGACTTCCCTAGAGCTTGTTCCCTGAAATGCCACCTGGCATCTTCTACAGTGGTAAGGGCAGCTCTTTCTGGATCGAAAACTTGCATGACTAATTCCTTTTTATTGGACAAACAAAAATACTGTCCAGTGTGAGACGTGTAAAAGGTTGATAGAATGCCAGAGTCCTTTACCAACCTATAGTCATTGCCACTCATAAAGTATTTCTGGATTCCATAGAACTTATTTTATTTACTGTGAATACATTTAGTCTGATCAAACTCTTGGACACGCTTAAAGCTCTACAATATAACTTTTCTGACAAGGGAAAAACATCAAGACTCTCAGAGTTCTTCTGGTACCCTTAAGATAGGGCTCACTTCTTTTGTAGAAATGTGTTCTTCTAGTGCAATTGAAGTTTAGTGTAACCATTCAATGCATCTGAAGCATTGTAAACACTTGAGATCTTGGCAGCATTTCTTGGAATGTCTTATTCCATAAAGGTTTCTATGATCTGATCACCGAACTATCTGAATGCTCCTTGCAGTGAATTAAGGCCTGTCCTCTTTCCCCACCCCGCTCCTCACCCCCTTCTAGAATTCAAATAAACCATATTATTGACAGGGCCTGAGTCTTTTGAAAAGGCATGTGATCTCCCTAGTGAAACAAATGAAATTATTTAAATTGTAAATGATTAATTTGCTGGAAAATAAAGCTTAAATACTAGAAGTAAAATTGCCTGCAGAGGTTAATTCAGTTTTGATCTACAGATTGGTGTCACCTTTGATTTACATGAACGCATACTACTTTCTCTGTAACTAGCGGTTTCCTTTCTCTATACTTACAAGGAACCAAATGGAGAGCCTTGTATGAAGAATGTCACTCTTCAATGAGAAACATACCTGCCTGTCCTGCTCATAAGCAGTGCAGTCATCCTAATGTTGAAAATTTCATGGTTAAACTTCTTTATCCTGTATGAAAAAGGATCTTATTTTGTAGAGAAATTAAGCAGACTTCTTAGCTGGGCTCTTTCCGTATTGCTAATAGCATAATTTCTTCTAGTTGGATAAAATACTACATCTGAAACAAGTTTGGGATACTTGAAAAGAAGACTTAAGAATAAACTGGAATCCAAAATAAGATTAAAGTAAAATAATAATAATAATAAAAAAATCCCCCCAACTATGCCCACACACTCTCACACCCCAGTATAACTAGAGAAATCTTCCCTGTGTTAAGTTACAGCTGTTATGTCATAGGAACTTGCAAATACTGAGAGAAAGTGGCAATTTCCTCGACTGTGGCAATGCTGGCTTAGTTCCCCTTTCTGAAGTGAAGGGAGTTTTCCGTCCAGGAACAAGTGGATGTATTACAGCTGACTTTCAATTTAGGTTTATTTATGCATTTCCACGTGTAAATTCTTAGCTTGTTTTGAAGTATCAGTACATCTTAGTATTGATATATGCTATTTAGCTGTTTATCGGTTAGGAACCCTGAGCAAAAATTTGCTGTGTTTGATTTTTACAATCCTGGTTTTGTGTTCTTGTCTCTGAATGTACAAATAGCTACAAGTATTTTCTGAAAGGCCAAGTTCTTGTAAATTAGATGCATGCTCAGAAAGTCCCTTGATAAACTCGCAAACTACATTTCCCAGCTTGATCATAGTTTACTCTTTCCAATTATGAATAATTTGACTGGAGACAAATGTGGCTGTTGCTGAGTTGGGAGAAAAATTATCCAGTGAATATAGTTGTCATGGCAAAATGAAGAAAACTTTTGGAATCCAAGTGATGCTTTACTTATTTATCTATTAAATGTTACCACTTTAATGACTATATTAAATAGTTCATTATTAAGGACTGGTAGCCTATTACTAATGTATTTTATATATATAAAAAGAGTATTTATGTAGGGCAGGAGGTTGGGGTACTCATGCCATTAGTAATAGATTACATCCTTGGGACTATTAAAGGTAATGGGTTAACCTCACAGCATAGTGAGGAGGAAATCTTTGTCTGATGTGTGTTTTATCATTTGCAGGTTACTGTTTGTAAAATTTATAATTTATTTTGAAAACAGCTCTGGCTAAAGGAAAACTCTAGTGGTCACAGCGATGCTTGCCCAGTGTGCATCTGGCCTAGGATGGTCTTCGAATAGATACGATTATATGGAAAATAAGTTTGGTTGATCAAATTAATAGTGTTTGTAATGTGTTTTACTTAGCTGTTCATGATATATTATTACGTTTGTCCAGTTCATCTAAATGAAGACTGAAGTTTCACGGTTAGCTTGCAATTATCTTTATGGAAACAAAATTATTAAATCAAAATATGGGTTGCGTAATAGTGGGAGGTGTTAGATATTCACATGCTGGTATTTTCAAACAGGGCAAGCTTTTGGAAGGTTGTTCTATACAAACTATCGTTGGCTAAGTGAACTGAATTGAACAGCCTCCCATAAACATTTGATTAAATGATATAATGGTATCTTCTGGCTTTAAACTTTGAGGAGGAAAAGCCCATGACAACTAAAGTACAGTTTGAATCTAACACAGTTTTTCCAAATGTCTTCTGGTGGTATTGATGGAAGAATAGTCTTTTGTATAAATGAGCAGGAACAAATTGAAAGAAAACTGAAGAGGGAGCTATTTTGCAAAAGCACTTCATTTTGCAGTTTTTTCCATTGCTGAAGTTTGTTATGACTCTGCACATGTTTAGTCATTTCTGGTATGTAAAGAGAAAAATGGCAATTTTCATCATCACTTCTTATCCTTTTCATCTATAAATGTTAGTGAGTCTGATAACCCGGGTCTTGAACTCATCTCTAAAACAGCTTGAAAGGGATAAAGTTCATTATTTGCTGAAACTCTGTTCAAAACTCCAGGCTGTGTGGGCGTACATCAATAGTTGCATGTTCTTGTAGGAAAACCTTTATTTGTAAGAGGAAACTCTTCCAGGGTATCCCGTACCCTGTTCCTTCCCTCCTTTTTTTCAGAAGAAAAACTTGAAAAAATATTGCCTGCATGGTATCTTGCGTTTGGATAGTTCTAATGTCACAAAGATGGGAGGAGAGTGAGGCCTCCCTGCGGTTAAGTGCCTCTTCAGCTTTTCCTACTGTGATTGCAAATTTTACTCAGAAGTTCTAAAATATTAACCCCCTGTAGATCAAGCCTCCATGAAAATAAGCTGTGTCAATAATATTTGCTGCTTCAGAGGAGGAGAAAGTGGAGTTTTATTTTGTGAAATTAGATTATAGGATCAGCCTGCTGAATGGACTGAGATGGGATGGGGAATGAGGGGGAATAATTCCAGTGACCCAACTTAAGGCACTTATGTAAATGCCCAAAATTAAATGAAGGAAATCCTTCTTCGATGGATTGGCACTAGGCTTGGCAAATGCAAAATTGCATAAGGTAGTTTTGATCCAGGATTTTAAAAACTCTGTAGTACTTTGCTGGTATGAAGCAGAAGACAGCTAATTTCTTTTCAATTTAATCTTTTCTTCCAAAGATTCGAAAAAAATAGACAACCAAACCCTTACTCCAGAAACACAGTAATGTTATTGTAACATACATATAAAAGAGGTGAAAGCTGGCATAGGAGGCGATTCTTAAAATTACTTCAATTCTTTTGACTTCAGTATCTGTTTAAGCTAAAACACTTGAAGAAATGTGCTCCTTTACATAAGCATGTCTCGCTCTGGCAGCTGCTTGTGGTTTAGTGTTTCATCACAATAATGGCAGTTTATATGTGCTGCCAAGAGACCATTACTTTTTCTTCTTGTGCTCAGAGTGTTCCAGTGAGATACCTTTAAGGTGAGAAAATGCATATTTAACAAATCCTGTCATCACTGCCTAGTCAGTGAGAGAGCTTTGTGGGTGAACTCCCTACCCTATTCCACCACGTGTAACTCCTGATATTTCTATGGAGCAAAGTTTAATTTACAAAGGAAAAGGAAAGGATAAAATAAAATCTCATACTGGAATCAGATGTAACTTACAATGAGAGACTTTATTATTTACATAAGCCATTTTTAAAGATTATTTGATTGGAAATACTGTAGTATGTGTACAAGAAGTGTTTTGCCTTCTGCAAGGAAATCAATGGGCAGGCTCATCAGATGTTTTTAGAAACTTATTTAGAAAATGGGTTGTGCCATATTAAAACCTTGATCCTTTGAATTTTTTGTTTTTATCCCGTAATGATATACCCTTCAAAGAACCAACTGCAGCTTTAACTCCACATCGTTTGCCTAATGGGAATTATATCAAAGAGTAGCACATGCTGGGAGTAATGCAGGGCTACGCATGTGCTATTTGACCAGCCAGCTGCTTCCAAACAGGATTTATATGGCTGTGTTAACTCAGTGTAGTCTTTGAAAAGAGTGTTAATTTGTCATAGGAGTAAACTGGTGGAGGGGGATCTAAAAATCTTGGCTTTGGTGGCTATTGCTAGCTTACCTTTTACAACAGAAACTAATAAAGGTGTCACTTAATCTTTTTTTTTTTTCCTCCTGTTCCCCATTCTCTATAGCAAAAAATCCCAAACAAATTAAAAGAGAACTTTGATTAAATAGTAAGTATGGCTAGTAATATCTTAATTAAAAAATAAATTCCTGTATGCATTGCCCATAAAACTTTCCTAAATATTGATGTAGAAGGCTGTTTACATTTCTCAATATATTAAAATCCAGGGCAGAGGGGAAGTAAAGACTTAATGAATAGTTTCATGAGCATTTGTATTCAGTATATTGTTCCAAATACTCTGTTCTGATGTTCTCATCAATACATCAAAATTAGTAATCAGATTTAATTGCTCAGCAGTCCTTGACATCACTTATTCCAATCATTGATTCCTTTTACCAGCATTACTTTAATAATATATCTGTTTGATCCCAAAATAAGAGATCTTATAAAAAAAGCTTTTGTGAAAGCTTCTTTTCTTACTGTAATGGTTCAGTAGAATGTTCAGCTGTGGCTGAATTGGAAAGGACACACATGTTGTTGTAGCTTGTATCTATGTTGGAAAGAAATTTTCAATATAATAAATCTTAGCTGTTGTTGAAAACTCTGTGCTCAGCAGGAATCCATGTTTCCTCAAGTTGTTTTCAAATTTTCTCCTTACTGCCCTTGTGAAAACTTTTTGACAACTAGCTTTACCCCTCCTTACCCTCCTTGGGAAAGAGGGGCGATGGAAAACTCGGGCTCATATACGCCTGAGTCAGTACATTAATCTTCTGGATTACAGCTGGCTTCAAATTGTCTTTGTTAGAAGGCACGTTGTTTTGCCTTGCTTAGCTGTAATACAGGGCTTTCCAATAGCTCTAGGCTTCCCCTTGGACATAGTATGTTCCTTTATTCCCACTGCTGCGTTGTTTTGGTTCTTTCTGTCCTCTCTCTCTGGCTGTTAATCTGCGACAACAGCAGGAGCAGGTAAAAACAATTTGTACAAGAGGAAAGCTTTGAGTGTTAAGCGACTTTACGTAAAATTAAAAATGATATGCTTTAGCCTTGAGAAATTACGGTCTTAGTCTGAGTTATTTGTGTTAATCCAAGTGTATAACCGATACTATAAGAGCCTAGGATTTTTCTCACAACACATTTATAGGTACCATAGTAGAAGTTGCAAACATTTATATTCTATTTAAACTATGAAAAATGTATTATTAATCTTTAAATAAGACAATAGAATTCTCTGCGTATTTCTGTGGAGAGCTTTTAAGGCCATCTACATACTAAGAGCTTCCTTAATGGGAAGGCAACGCTCTTGCATAAATTCTGATCAAAGTACATACAAGAAATCATATTTACTGTTAGATGACTAAGTAGTGTCCGCCTCACTCAAAAGTAGTGTCCGCCTGTGTTCCCCTGTGAAAGGTAAAATTAGGAGTTTTCAATTTAACAATCGGAGATTAACTTTTTCAGAGGTGTTATTGCCTCAGTTGTCGCTCAAGGTGGACGTGCTGAGGGGAGGAGTCAGAACTGCGAAGCGCGACACCCTTGCCTTGCTTGTCACCGGGCTCTTATTTTAGTGCCATTGTGGAGAATTAGGTTTAAGACCCTGCTCAGTATAAGAGAGTTTCTCAGCTGGGTGCCTCCAGTGGAATAGAAATTCACATACTATTCGTTCTGCCCATGAGCTTGGAAAGCAGCATCCCTGCGTGTCATCTTGGTTTTGTGCCTCTGGGAAAGACGGCAAGTTGACCCAACTGCAAGTTAATTAATAGATTTTAGTAAAAAGTTGGAACAATTTTTGGTCCCTTGTTTGATGAAGGTCTTGTAACTCTAGTTTCTCTAAATAGTTTCCATGCTTTTGTTAGTATCTGCTTACACTAGCATAAATGAATAGCTTTAATAGACTCCAGGTGATACTGTGTTAATATCAGGTCTTCGATCCATGCGTTGTGTCACTTGCCATCACTACTCTTGCTCATGTTTACCAAGCTATTTGCTTTGATGGTCATGCTGGCAACAAAAATATTTCAGAGCTGAACATCTAAGTATAGGGTAAGATAGCTGCCTGTTCCAAGCTCAGATGAAAAATGTCACTTAGTTCTGGGACATAAGAATATTTCATTGTCAGTGCTGCTATTTTTAATGCTGGCACTTCTGTGTTCAGCTTTGTAGCTGTGCTCGCGATGGTTTTTCTTAACCTCAGCATGCCTTACCATCATGCCAGAAGTGGACTAATTTTCTTGAGGCTGTATTGTTTGAATGCAGAGTGTCCCAGTATGTAAAGATACACTGTCCTTTGGTTATTTGGGGGAACTGAGAGTTTCAGCAGTGTGTTTACTTTCATACGGCACAGGGAGAAGCCTCAAACTGATGAGGAAGAGAGGGAAGTGGAATGTCATAAGCATCTGTTTTTGAAAAGTCCATGACTTATAATTTCCCGAATAGAAATATCACCTCTGCAGTGCCCATTGCAATGAACTCATTAAAGGCATTTCAAGAGCTGTGATTTCATTTGGGAATTCTCCAAACGCAACTAGAAAGATGTACATGCTTTCTCATATATATCCTTAGCCAGTTGCCCAGGTACTTCACTTATTAATGAGCATATTTTACAGCTTGAAGATAAGCTTTTCCAGCTTCTGTTTCTGTGATATTAGTATACTAATTAGAAATAGCAGATTATTTCCAGGAATTCTCTGCTTTTGTATAATCTTTTTCCTGAAAGGTCAGGGCACTTGGTAAAAAAAAAAAAAATAGGAAAAAAATTACTTACAATAAATTGCCAAGTCATTAACTCTGAATCTGGCTGGCCCTAAAGAAAAGTCTAGATACAGCTGGTATTAAACATGTTCCATGACTGTAGAAACTGCAATGAGAAGATTCCTGATTTAGATATTTCTGGTAGTATGATCTGCACAGCCAAATCTGGATAATACCTTCCTTTTTTGGATATGATTTATCTAGTGCAAAGATTGAGTCATTGCATTTCCTCTTTGATTCCTTTTTTATTATTATTTCTTTTAAGGGGAAGAGGGGATACCAATAAATAACCTCCTCTAGACTATGTCTACCTTGTCACCTGTCTTCTTTATCTTCCACATGATAGTTTTTGGTGTAGGTCAGGGTGTTCTTTATCTTCTGGCCTCTTATCCCCAAGGTATGAGCAAAGTAGCTTCCTTAAGTATCCAAAGAATTTTTTTGCTTCAACATCAGAGTCTTCTAAAAGTTGTCCTTTCTTTTGTTCCTTTCCCCTATCACTTTGCAGCTTTTAAGGTACTTCTGTAGCAACATCAGTGGTATCAAGCTGGAGACTGGAAGTGGTCAGTCGGTCTGTAACAATGCCCCAAATGTGTGTTGGAAGGCTCTTTAGCTCTTACGAGGCTTTCCTTCTTTCCTCTCCTTTTTTTCCTAATAGCTCTTGTTAAGCTAGAGCGTTGCTCGCATGCGTAAAATCTACTAGTCCCAGAATAGCTCTAATGGGTTATTTCCCTGACTAGGTCACTTGCTGTTCTGTAATTATCTCATGGATACTTTATTCTTGGATTGCCTAGCCTCTATGTGTCTGTTACAGCATGTCCATCTAATGAATCTGCAACTGCCAAACGTATTTGCAGCTGACTTGAAACTCATTCTTACTCTAACATTGACTTGGTCTTTGATGGGAAATACAATACCTATTAAACCACTTTTAATTCTTTTTTATAAGCTCCTTTCAGTTCTGGCAAACTTTATTGCAAACTGAGATTCTATTTCAAATGAGCTACTGTTTTACCTAACACAAAGCTAAAAATCTAAATATCTGTGTCTTAGATGTTGCTTTTTTCTATTTGTCTTCTGGCAGCTTAGTAAAGCATTGCATAAGCACTGGCAGATAACTTCCCTGGTTGCTTCAGCATTGAATGACTTTATTTTGCTTCTTATACTGGTAATTTGTTATAGGATAAAATGACCTTGTTAAATGTTCATGGAAAACATTTTGTTATTCGTTTGTTAATAGCACTGTGTCACTTGCGTCTAAATGCAAAACACTTTACAAATAAGAATCAAACGGTCACTCATTTGTTCCTATGTCTTTGAGGGACCCAAGTCATTCAGCTTTAACAAGAAACGTGAGTTGCTGTATTATACTATATTGGTAAAACATTTTCTGGCTTTGAAAGCACTTAGAATTTGAAGAAAAATGTGTGTTTTATAGAATCAAATTCAGTAGCCCTGGAACCAGAAGCAACGTATCTGCATCAGCATCAGCCTGCTGCTGGGCATGGGCTGAGAATCCCTGCTGAGACACAAAGCTTTATTAGCTCAAGTAGAGATTGTCTAACTCAGCTGTGCGTCTTCCCAGGCACAGCTTGCGTCTACGCACAAGCACCATGCAGATGCATGGAGGAAGCGTTTACACTGGGAAATGCAGTGCTCTGTCAGAAAGGGCTTTGAAGACCCGGATCACCTTGAAGCCCCTTTGGAATTCTGTCAGAAGAGAAGCTTCCCTTTGCAGCTGGTAGAAAGAAGGAATTACAGAGCTGAAGATGGGGTTAAAGCTGCAGCTCTTAACGCTGGTTTATAATGTAATTTTAGAAATACCCAGATATGCTGTTGACTGATCCTGTTGGTGGGCTATGCAAACGAGATTTGAAGACTGTTTTCTAGAAGGCTCTGAAAAGCACAGCAGAACTTCACCCCTTACTGTAAGGTCTTGAAGCAGATATATTACTAGTTAGTAGTGGGGCAGTAGTTTGGCAATGCGTGTTTTTTGGCTGTATCGCTTTGGGCGTTCCATCTTCACCAAAACAACAGATTGTGAACAGGATTTCATGTCCAGAATGGATTAAATGCAAATAAACTGTTTCTGCTGCTTCTAGTGGGAGCTAAACGTTGGTAAATTTTCTGCAGAACTACTGCATTTTTCCTCTTTTGCTTTGAAGCCTGCCAGGTAACTGATCTATTGTTTCTACTATGCTTACCTTGGAAAGCAGCCAGCCTGTAAGAATAACTCACTAGAAAACTACAATTTATGTGGCTTTTAAAGTTGTTATAAACGTGATATTTGCTGATGTGTAAGTATTCTTCAAAGTGCTGTGTATTCCTGATACAAAGGCAGCCCTGCAAAATTTCAAGTTCTCTGAAGTATGGAATTTTCCAATTAAGTGTCTAGAACATTTTTAAACGTTATTTGCAAATGTTTTTTTTCTTTGATATTTGTCTTGGAAATATATTTTTTAAAAGCCTGAGGCAGTTGCACAGACTCGGAGGCTTGGCAGAGTTATATGCAATTGATAATAGCAATTTATCTTTATTATTATAAAAAAAAAAGTGACATAAATTTGTCTGTAGGCACTGTTCTCCATCTCCTGTATAAGTATGGTTTAGCCAGAATGACTTACATCGTCAGGAAATGAAGATAAGTTTCTAGTTTTTCTTTGCAGCCCTTTAACAGTTCTGAGAGTAGATAAAATCCATAATCTGATCTTGCAGCCTCACTGACTTCAGTAAGTTTGTTGTTGGGATTTTTAACGTGGGGCCTGCTGAAGTTTTATAGCATGCAATGTGCTACTAAGAAAAGGAATAAAGTAGTTTAGCAATTGCCATTGTTTTACAGGTGATGGTTGTTATAGTATAAAAAAAAAATATATAAAAGAATAAGCTGCTTTGGTTAAAAAAAAAAAACCAAACAAGCCAAACCATGCCGCAAAATTACCCATCCAGAATCCAATTTACTTGTACCTGCATTTGTAGCACACGTTATAACTGGAAAAGGAGGAATTATTTGGGTTAATATATTCTGTTCTGAAACCGAGAGAGGTTTTTGTAAAGGGTGGTCACAAATACAGAGCTCTCTCTGAAACTTTCTCCAAGTTGATTACCTTGCTTAAGGCCTCTGAAAGGCTGCTTTTTACATTTCCCCTTTTTATTTTCATAATTGTAGTCTTCAGAATAATATGAATTAGTGTAAGTTTTCTGTCATGCTGTTGCTATCACAGTGATGGTTAGTGGTTTTCATAGCTTGTTGAACAGGCCATTTGAGTTTTGTTCATACGTGTCTCCTGTATTTCTTTTGAGTTGTTAACCCAGTGAGAAGATTCTGTCTTGGTGAGGGTAGAAAAGCCACTGGAAGTTTGACGGATGTGTCCGTATACAGAAGGGAGTTGTGAGTTACTGTTCTGTAAGTAGTCTGAGCAAAGAATGTATCTTGGAAATGGAGAACACAGCAAAGGTTTTAGAACCTTGAAAAGTCAGCATTTTTCTAAATGGTACATTCAGGATCTGTTGCAGTGCATATGAATAATTTGAAGAGCATTCACTATTCTCAGGGACTGAGTTTGGTTCAATGCCAGTGGCAGAGATTTTAAGATCTGAACACTTTACTAAGTAGTTCTGTCTTTGAGTAACTATTCTTCAACATGGAGTCCTTGATTTCTGTTCCCCAGCTGAGGATTTTATTGTGAAATACGTACTTCTGAAATTATAAATGCCACCTCTCCCCACCAAGAATAGCTGTGAACTAAAGTGCTGGGATGCTCTTATGCAGGAGGATAAAAAGGTTGATTTATTGGTTTGTTTGTAGCATCTCCAGTTACAAAGTGGAATGTTTTATCTGTTTTTCATAATTTTCACTTGGGTTTGTTATCTATCAAAGTTGGTCAACTTTTTGGTCTGTTGTAGACTTTTAAAACCAGAGCACTTAGATTTGCCTGCTATTGACCACAAGTAGCTTTTTTTTTTTAAAGTAGACTGGGCCTGGAGCTGACCTGCAAGTTTTACTTAATACACCTAGTAAAACTTCAGAACTCACCCCTATTTCGTGTTTGTTGCAGGGTTATGGTTTTTCTTTTTTTTTGGTTTTACTTAAAGATGGGATGGGGGGAATACAGCAGCTGTTCTTCATTTGCTGAATCTATTTTTGATGACTTGTCAGCCCTGCACTCTTTTTATATTGGTTGCTGTTTAATATAGGCTTGTGGAGCCACAGTAACTTGAGGGATAGTACAGAGAACAGCTATATGCATGGAAAGCCATGAAGAAGTAATTCAAAATTATTTGTTCCTGCAATATGCATAATAAAAAATGAGGTAGCTTTTGTTAGAAAAACCTCTTGTGCAGTTCTTTCTACAGCAGCTCAAATTCGTCAATTCATCTCGATTTTCTGAATATAGTAAGGAATAAAAGCAAGCTACTTTTCCGTAAATCATTCTTTTTTTTTTTCGGGAAGCAGCTGTAGCTGTTGCTTGATACTCACTTATAAATAATTTTAAATACCTTAGCTCATGCTCTCATTCAAGCTTTATTGGTCTAATGGTTGTCTGGAGCAACAGTGGAAAGAGAAGAGGTAAACAAGAGTGAAAAAGCATCAGGCTGATTTGATGTCTGTACCCTGACTGAATTATCTGCTTACAGTATCTAAAGGCTGTACTGCAAAGAATCTCAGCCAGGTTTTTTGCATTTGGAAAGACACAATTACTTGGAAGAGCAAATTAAATATTCTACTAAATTTTTTATTGAATTATAATAGTCAAATTAAGTCTTGGCAAATAAAAGAGATAATAAATTATAAAATGCAGCAGGAATCATATTTTATTGGTAATATTTACGGAAATTACTCATTGAGTATTGTACTTTTTATTTTGTGCACGTTTAATAATCTGCTATACTGTTAGAGACGGTCAGGGATGTGCTTTGTGATGATAATTACCTTTTATTGCCCTATCCTATATTGTTTTATGATACATGTGTTAAATCTGTTAAAGGTTTTTAAATGCAAGAACTGAATAAAAGGGAAGTTGTTTTAATGGTGCCTGTTTTAAGTGCCTGTTTCTTTACGTGTTTTTTTTTATTTTCTGTGATAGTGATCTGTGCCGTATTTGTAATGTTCATTAAAATACTGAAGTGCCCAAGAGAAGGATCAGAAATAAAATGTAGTGCATAAAGAGGTCTGCGGAGACTGACAGAGCTTCTTGCCTTTATCGCGTGGGCTACTGATTAGAGTGGATATCTGTGCAATTAATAATTCAGCTTCTTCCTGTCATTGCTTCCCATATAACCTCTGGTATTTCTGCAGTTCTTTTAACTGAGGCACAAGTGAGAAGTTACATGATCAAAGAGATGGGCTAAGTTGTAGATCTGGAAATACAATCGAGTCAGTCTACAAAAGCTTGCTGTAAGCAATTTTCTTTTTAAAATACAGTACTACATAGAAACTAGTTTCTTGCTTTGAGTGCAAGAATTGGTAAAAATTTCCTTTGAAATGTTGTTATGAAAAAAAAACCCACCATAAAATGTTCAAACAGAAAAGCCTGGAGATTTGTTGGACTAGAAATGTTCTGCCAGGATGTGTCATTTCCCCGAAACTTTGTCTGCCCGCCTGATGTTTTGTCACTTGGCCACCTGCTCAGTGGTTGCTGAGACCCCTGTGTTATTTGCCTCGCAAGCTGGGAAGGATTGTCCAGTTGCCTGCTCTCCTGTGTAGATGATTTTGTTTAGTAACCATAAAAACTAGTGAACAAGTAGAAGTTTGGGTCACTCATTTGATGGCTTGTTTAATGGACACCTGGGAAGTTGGCGGTCTTTGTGCCCCTCTTGCCCACCTCCTTGAAGTCCAATTCACTTCACCCAGATGAAAGGTTGTAAAAATTGTTGTGAAAAATTCAATCTTCTGATTTGGAAATTATGTTTCAGAATGCAAAACTGAATATGGGAGCTGGAATTTCCATCTCACCTCTTTGATTTAGGGGAAATACAGAACTCAGTTAAGTCAGTTTGCAGTTAACTGCTGCCTTTCTTGCAGAAATGTTAGAGAAGAGGCATCGTTGGCTGTCTTTGTGAGTTTCTGCTTGATTTTAATTGAAGATAACATTTACCTTTTCCACTGGTAATTGACTGGAAGAAGAATTGAACGCAATGCCTAGTATTCCCCATTCAGTTCTTGAAGACTAATGAACATGCAGTTTTATTGTCCGTGCTGATTGAATGGAAACATACTGACCGGTAATAATACAACATTGTTTTATTGGCACTGAAGAGCATTTTTTTATTTTTTTCAGTAGTGTAATAAAACCTGATTTGCTGACTCCATAATACTAAGTACTTAAAAATCTCCCTAATTATCAGGCAATTGGCTCTGTTTGTCAGGTGTATTGCTTAATTCCATACTGTAGGTTAAATCTCGTTTTACATTGAACCTGGAAAATGTATTGACCTGTTTGTACAAGAACTTTGAATTAGCCAGGAACTGTTAAGGAAATGTGAAGCGCGTGGCGAGTCTCAACGACTGTGAAACTTCTACACCTTTAATTTTAAAGAACCTTTTTGTTTCTAACCAGCTAAACTTCTTTTGCATCCTTTGCCTACTTCAAAGACCTAGAAACAATTGTGAAGAAAAACTAGTTTTGTTGTAGAGAACAAGCTGTTTAAAACCTTTTGAAATCATCATCATAACAAGCTGTGGTTTGTCTGTCATTCCAGCCGTACCTTGAATAAAAGCATGTAGATGATAAGCAAAACAAGCCAAAATATGATCACTGGAAGATGCCTCTGCTTTATGTTACTATGCAAACACTTTGTTTGCATAGAATATTGAAATAATTTCAAGAAAATATTCTAATAAAGATGCAGTTTACAAAAATGCAACTGTTTTGGAAAGTAATTTGTCCCATCGTAGCCAAGAATTTTTAAAATTAACTGAAATGTAAAACAAAAATTATATTTTAAGAATTACTGTTTCCCGTTACCTGGAGACAGAGCATGTTTTCCTTCTGCTATGGCAACGAGAACATGTGAAGTACAGTACCCCAATAACTTGGAGTTCTGCCACAAAATAGATGAAGAACTACCAGCCCAGCGTGAGGGTGCTGCCTTTCTCACTGTTTGCAGCTTTCAGCCTGAATCTTAAGCTAATTTTGACTGTCTCCCCGCAGCTCTGACCCACAAGGCAAATAGAGATGCTTTAATTGCATTGCTTTATGCACCTTAAATGCTTTAAGATGCATAAAGGCCGTAATACATGCGAAATCCAGTGTTAAGAGTGATTGCTCCATTAGGGAAGAGAGAGTTGTCAGAAGCAGTAAAGGAATACTGCTGTATAGAATGTGTTGGGCTGGAAAGGACCTTTAAAGGCCATCTAGTCCAACCCCCCTGCAGTAAGCAGGGACATCTTTAACTAGATCAGGTTGCTCAGAGCCTCATCAAGCCTGGCCTTGAATGTCTCCAGGGATGGGGCATCCACAGCTTCTCTGGTCAACCCGTTCCAGTGCCTCACCACCCTCACTGTAAAGAACTTCTTCCTAATGTCTAATCTAAACCTACCCTGCTCTGGTTTATAACCATTGCCCCTCATCCTATAACTCCATCCCCTTGCAAACAGCCCCTCCCCAGCTTTCTTGTAGGCCCCTTTCAGGTACTGGAAGGCCGCTATAAGGACACAGTATTCACAGTATTCTGTACTTTGAAAATGCTTGGGTTCTGTGATTCAGACTTCCTGTCGAATCCTTCAGTTCATTTCTTGTGTGTCTCATCTCTGACATGAGTCAGCTCTGGCTTGCTTTGTTTTGCGACTCTTCACGTTTGTTTTAGATCATTTTACAAGTCCTCATTAAGTACTCCTTTCCCTTTGGGGTTATTTGCTTGTTTTTTAATCATGTTTCAAAGCTGCAGGCTTGTATCTTGCATTGATTTGTAGCTGTTACTTCTCCTGTTGAATGAGTATGTTAGATTTGGGATGGCTGATGTAGATGTCTATGAGGATACTTTGATTGCAAGCTAGGTGTTTAAGCGGCTGAGAAATGCAAAAGGAGGATAATAGACTCCAATAGACAACTCCCTGTTGTCCTTGGTAGTAGATGTCTGGGAATTCATTCCTCAGGTGACTGACACAATGGTAAACTGGGTACCACAGCCCTTGTAGTGCCAACACAAGTGGACACCGGTGTGCTGAGCCTGGCCTGGCCGGTCTCGTTAGCTGAGCCAGCATGGCAACCATGCGGTCCTCGGCACGATGGCTTTCCTTTTCAGCTGGCTGTGTGGCCACTGGGAGCGTGCTGCTCCTCGCCTGCCCAGGCAAGCTGGCATTGCAATGGGGGGTGTATGGGAAGGGTATTGCTGCCTCGGGATGGGAGATGTGTGGTGGGGGCTGGGAGAAGGGTTGCTCTTGGGAAGGGAAAAAGGTGAGGATACAGAGCTGAGGGAGGACAGGCAAAACAGGGTTGGTTAGTCAGGTTGCAGCATTGTGAACACAACTGGACTGCTCCAGAGACAGGGTAATTCATAGAATGGTTAGAGTTGGAAGGCACCTTAAAGATCATCTAGTTCCCACCCCCCTGCCCTGGGCAGGGACACCTCCCACCAGACCAGGTTGGTCAAAGCCCCATCCAGCCTGGCCTTGAACACCTCCAGGGATGGGGCAGCCACAACTTCACTGGGCAACCTGGGCCAGTGTCTCACCACCCACACAGTAAAGAAATTCTTCCTGATATCTAATCTAAATCTCCCCTCTTTCAGTTTAAAACCTTCACCCCTTGTCCTATCGCTACACTCCCTGATAAAGAGTCCCTCCCCATCTCTCCTGTAGGCCCCTTTTAGGTACTGGAAGGCTGTTACAAGGTCTCCCTGGAGCCTTCTCTTCTCCAGGCTGAACAACCCCGACTCCCTCAGCCTGCCTTTGTAGGAGAGGTGCTCCAGCCCTCTGATAAGCTTCATGGTCCTCCTCTGGACCTGTTCCAACAGGTCCATGTCCTTCTTATGTTGTGGGCCCAGAGCTGCATGCAGTTCTCCAGGTGGGGTCTCACGAGAGCACCATACTGAAGCTTTAGTAGCATGCAAAGTTGTGACTAATTATTTTGTCTGACCAGAGCTGGCTCTGTACAATTTACAAACTAGTTTGCTGTACTCCTAGCCGAGGAGGTGCTGGAGCTGACTCCCTGTGGCACCGCTTGAGTTAGAGAGGGCACATGGCTTCAGCGGTGCACGGGGTCTGGCGAGCGTGTCAGGTCCAGCCTGGGGCTTCAGCCTCCTCTCTCAGCCCTCCCTGCTCTAAACACACCCAGAGAAATGCTTCTGCTGACCAGCCCAGGGTATGTGCTGTTGGCAGCCAACGCGCCCAGCAGATTGCGTGATGAATACCCATGCTGGACTGTTGGCTACAACGAGAGCATATATAAATGTTTCTCAACTGACACGCGTAGGCAGATGCATTTTAAATCATGTAACCTATTGACCAGGCTGTTACTCCACCACGAGAACCTGCAAATGAAAACAGATGGGTTGAGCGTGTTAACATTTTTACCTTGTTACTAAAATGAGCTTGCTGGGCATTGTTTTCAGGAGGCCAGCTGGATGGTTGCTCTCTGCTGTAAGTTCTTCAAGTTCTCACAGGCTTCTCATTTTGCAGTTTTGCTCAAATTCATTAAGAGCTAATTGTTTTTCTGTTCTCATACCTGTTTGTGTGGTATGTGCTTTATTGTGGTGGAGGTAATTCAGAGATAAAGTCTATTCATTATTCTAGATAAATACATGTGTATATGTGTGAGGATATGTAATATATTATATATAAGCAAAATATGGTACGTATCATACTTTTAAACTGTTCCTGTAAGAGAGATCAATGACAACTATTAAAAATACACGTGATATCTTTTGTGTCTAGAAATAAACACTACAGTGTTTAACCCAGTGGAATACAGTATAACTTCTATATGTATATATTGTAAGGTTAAAAAAAATGCTGCTGGGGTGCAGGGTGAAGAAGAGAAACTTCAGAACTTCCTCAGGTCTTTGCCATAGCTCAGATACCTTCATCTAAAAAAAAAAATAAATAAAAAATTTGTTTGTGAGACAGTCTTTCACATAAAATACAGAAAAGGTTTTTCTTAAATATTTGGCTCTGTGCTATAATTTGAGGGAAGGACCAAGGTAAACTGAAAAGCTCAGCCTGTAAATAAGTGACCTACATTGCTGTCCTAGGAGTCTAGGAGGATGACGGAGCCGTGTCTTCTTTCATTAACTCTGTGGTTACCTGTGTGCAGTGGTCAAGTGTTTGGAAGTGGAACGTGACCCTCCCTGTTGTCCAGCAGCCGCCTGGAGCCGGGGTGTCTGTCGGGTGGACGTCACAGCATCTGACTTGATGACCAGTGGCTCTAAGCAGCCTCGCAGAGGACCGGAGTGGCTGGCTGAAGCTAAACAAACTCGTGTTCTCTGTCTGCTAGTGGGTTTTATGTGTCTGAAAGCAGTCCCTAGGTGTTTCCAGTCATTTTGCTGTGTTTGTTCCTCAAAAAATGCTTGATTAAATCAAGCACATTGAATTTTCATCCTCTCTGCTGCCTTTTGCAGTAGGTCTCAAATCTTGATATGTCAGGAGAAGGCCTTTTCTTCTAGTCCTGCTGCAGTTCATGTTTTTCTTTGCCCTTTCTGTTGTTTCTGTCCTTCTCTGGGTTTTTATTTTTTGTCATCTGCTACCTTTATTTTGAACTTTCCCTACGCAGGTTTGCAGTAACAAATACAAGAAGGCAGCTGGAGCATTGTTTCTTCAAAGTAATGCTCTTCAAGGATCCCTTGATGTGTTAAAATTGATCCTACTTAGTGCGCGCATACATGGCCAGCTGGTTATTTAGTTCTTGCTTTTGGCAGGAAAGATTTGGCTCTGTACTCCAGGATGTAAATAATATGTATTTGTTTGAATTCGAATTTCATTGCGTTAAAATCTTTCTAATATAGCTGTCAGTGAACATTTGTGTTTAGCGTCACTTTTTTTGCTATGCTGCAGAAATCGGGCTAAATACAGCTTCCTATATCCTTGTTACATTAACAAATTTGCCTGACCTCTTCTCTTGGTCTTCCTCCAAATGTGTACAGTTTAGGAAATTGTTTAAAACTAAAACTATCCCAAAATAGAGCCAATTTCTTGTTACTTGTCAACATGAAGTAGCAGAAGCAAATCTATGTGCTAGCAACACTAGCATTGCCGTTTCTTGCCTTTTGAATACAAACATTATTGCTATGGACATTGCACAAAACACACTTGAGATAAATCGTGCATGTTACAGTACACAAGGCTTAATAGATTACTTTTCCACTGCTTATTTTAAAATTAAAAACACCGGCTTCCTGTTTTTCTTGTCCTGAAGTCCTGTCTATCGGAGCTCTTATAACTTCTAAAATAGTAAAGTGAATGAAAAGCGACTTCTACTTAACCTTTGATTTTATAAACAATTGCTTGAGTCCTAAATAGATGAAAACAGTCTATTTTTAGGCCCTAATTTAGATAATTGATATTTCCACATTTGCTTTATCATAGCTGGTAGTAGTTGCTAAATTGTGAAAGCTTGTAGCTATTACAAATGCTTGGAGGATTGCTGAGTGTTCTGCTGTAATGCATTAAGAAGCTCCATGCACTGTACATTTCAATTTATAATAAGGGAGTCTAGCTGATAGCACAGACACTGAAATATTTCAAGTCTAGACTACTGTCTTAAAAACCAAAGGCTATTGTCTTTTTGTGGAATAAGCTGGAAAATAACTGATAAGGACAGCTGAAGTACAAAAAGTCACAAATTCTCTAAATCAGGGTGAGCCGGGAGGTTTCAGCCGCTGCTTGCCTGCCCTGTTGTGCTGAAAAGGGAACTGGTGTTTGAAATCATTCGGTCTCGCAAGGTTTGAGTGGTTTCTGAAAGGGGTCACGTGTAGACCCTTAGTTAGATGGGGAAGATGAGTTTCTGAAATGTTGGGTTCAGCAAGAAGAAACAAAATGGAGAAATAGAAAAGCAAAGTTCCCTACTTTCAGAAAGTGAGAACGTTGGTACTCTGCCAATGACAGAGGTAATGGCTGAAAAGTTTAATATAACTCTGTTTTAATATAAGCTCTTTTGTACCTTTGGATAATAAAAATAGCTTGCTGAAGATTTTAGAGTGGAACTACACATTACAATAAGTGGAGGAAATCATGATGTAGCTGATGCTTTTATGACCCCTTTAGTATCCCAGTGCTCCTTACAAATCACTGTGTTTATAAAGCCGTTCTCTTACTGCTGCTTGTGAGGTAGAACACTTTGGTTGCATATACTGTCATTATTTATTGTTAGCCATGGGGGAAAAAAGGAGGAATATTACCTTAAATTGAACCTATGGACTTGAAGAATTATGTAACGACTTCTAGTTTATCTCTCTAACATAATGCCAACTTTCTCTTTCAGAGCCATGGTGTCATGGAAAGGGATATATTTTGTACTTGCACTGTTCTTGGGAAGTTTTTTTGGAAGTGTATTCATGCTTGGTCCTTTTCTACCTTTGATGTTTATCTCGCCGGCCTGGTATCGCTGGATCACCGATTGCGTTGTGGCCACTTGGCTCACGCTCCCAGTGGTAAGTTGCAGTTTAAACGAAGTTCTGGGCAACTGTTCCTAATCCCACAATTTAGTTTGCTTACTAATGCATTTTATTTTGGTTTATTTTGGTTTATGTTGGTTTATTAAAGTTTTTTATGCTTTTGTCAAAACAGGCCTTAACACGTTTACTGTCTCTGGAGACTTAGGTTTTAGCTCAGTGTTGCAGATCGTGTGCCTGTCTACAGTCCCTCTCTTTTTCCACAGTTTAATTTATATGTAAGCTAATCCATTGTCTCAATCAGACTCCTGAAAATGCCTTTTTGTGACATCTCCATCCAATACCAGTTAGATGCTGAGCAGAGAAGAGCAGGTGAAGCACTAGTAAGCAGGAGGATTTTTGTAAATTACAAACTTGCTAAATAAGTTGTCTTATAAACTATTCCATTCAGCTGTGCTCCAACTATCTAATTAGGAGTATTCACTGGTACACTGTTGCTGACCTTCACTGTTCTCTTACTTAATCCTCGTAGAATTTAGTCCTTGTAGTTGAATTAGAGATAAACAGTTTCAGATGAAAAAGAACTTTCCCTCCAATGGAAGTCTTCCTCACTTATAATGCATCAACTTTATAGCTATAGGAGTCGGAAATCAATGACAAAGCTCTTCCCTGAATTGTTCCTGAGGAAAAGCGGTATGAATGCGATCTGTCTCTTCATCCATTCTCTAAAAACCAAGGGACTTTGTTCCTCTAGGCCTTTAAAGATTTGTTTAACTTTTTCTGAAGTAAAACGCTATATTGGGGTGCAGAAATACGTATCTTGTGGCACAAAGATTTATCTTTATTACATATCAAATAGTTTCTGCTTTCCTGTTTCTGTCTTGTGTGTTTTAAAGGGGTGTGAGCTGTTTCATGTTCTGAAACTTTTGTCCTTTTCTTCGTTAGTAAATTGTAATGAAATTACAATTGATGAAATTAGGAGGGAAGAAATAATTACCAGTAAAGGGAATAGAAGGATTGCTATTTCTTGCCATGATGAAATTTAACTGAGTACGGATAGTGTCACAAAATCAACCCTTTCTCTGTCTGCCGATTTTTCTAAAATTGCAAACTCTCCGAAATGAAATACTGGTTTATTTGATTAGCTGCCTAGGCCTTATAATTCTGGATTATTACAATTAGCTTGTGATAACTTTTGCAGTCCACAAGTTCGATTTCAGCTCAACTGGACTTAAACCAAAATAATGTGAATATCTTTGTGAAAAGGATTCTGTCTTGTAAACATCTTGGGGATTTAGGTTCAGGAAAGGGGTCTGAAAAAGATGTAGCACCTAGCCTTTTTGAGGCTCAGAGCTCATCTGCATTAGTTTTATGTCCTTAACCTACTCCATTCTTAGTCAGAAGAAGCAGGTACTTGGGTTTGTGTCTCCGAACAATAAACCTAATGTTGGACCAGTTGGACTCCAGCAGGGAAGCTCTGACACTGACCTCTGTAGATAAAAGAAACTTCCACCTTCGTCAGTACTCTGCCACATATTATTTCCTTTCTAGCAGAGTCAGCAGGAT
Source organism: Chroicocephalus ridibundus (assembly GCF_963924245.1). NCBI lineage: Eukaryota > Metazoa > Chordata > Aves > Charadriiformes > Laridae > Chroicocephalus > Chroicocephalus ridibundus. Next base: position 16,513,497 of record NC_086286.1, read on the forward strand.
GGGCCAGCAGGTGGGTCTTAACTGTTTCGGTTTAGTTTGGCTTATACTAGCATTAGGGTATGTAGAACAGGATGTCTGTTCATTATTATGTTTAACTAGATGTTAAATATGTAATAAGATTCTTATTTAACTGTCAAAAAAGGCCGCTTCTCTCTTTTCTGAAAAGATAACTGTTTACCGTTTTGAGCTGTGTGTGCTGTTCTGCGTTTGCAGTGGTCCGTAGTTACTCTTGATAGCAAATGCCTTTGCTTTTCATTCTGAGATCTCAAGCCATTTGCCATTGTGAGAATGTCATTCCAGTTTTACGGGTGAGTTAAACTGAGAAATTTGTGTTCTTTGAGGTTCTGTGGCACAGAGGTGGCAGAAATATGAACAGAACAGAAAGTTGTTTTACTTCCTAGAGCTCTGTTTAAATCCCCAGGCTTTACTTTTTTTCTATATTATTTTCTGGAGGAAGAATGGGGAGGAGAAGGTAAGGAGGTAATTTGAAGTGCTTCCATTTTTTATGTTACGGCCAGTTGCTAAGTTTATACCTCTAGATGTTCAGTTGTGTTTTCTGGTTTCTTTTTCTGTGCTAACTGGGTTGGACACTGTCCTGCCAGTGGCCCGAACCTTAGGGCCATAAGTCATACCTCTGGGGGATATCTGTTGTCTACCTCCTGTTTCTTGAGATTTTGTACATTTCCACTAGGTATTTAAAGGTTGCAAGGCACTAGCATTCAGTCATCCATATTTTTTAATTATTTGCCTTGTCTTTTGCTGTAACCAACCAGCACTCCTCCATAGGCTTTCTTGCATGATTTGAGAATGTTCAAGGGTCAGAAACCATCCTCAATAGACAATTTGTGTGGGGCCACCTTGTTTTGGAGGTTGAGAGACTTCAGTGGTGTGACTGTGGCTGGAGCATGCCATTGGACTCTGACGTTATATACAACTAGTCTAGTTACACGGTTATGGTCCAACTGTCCAAGTTATGAAGCCAGGCCGTCTTAAACTTACTGTGTAGCTCTTGCCTGCTTTTTTTCTTTTGATAAACCAGCAACCTATGGTTTATAACTTGACCCTTCAGAGCCACATAGTGGGTAAAGCAAGAAACATGTTTTGTATGTGAACTTCTAGCACCACTGGTTGTTGAGGCAAAATGGAGAAAGCTGTTTGCCTGGCCTCTTATTTGTCTCTTTCCAAGTTTGAGACATTGTTTGGTGCTTTAGGACAGCACTTCCTAGATGACTCTGTACCAGCATTTGGTGGTTGATGCTTTTTCAAATCGTGGGGTGGAGGCCCAGGCTTCAAGGTAGCACTCTAGAGTTGTACAGACCTCGGTCTGCATCGCTTTACTATATTCAAGCTTAATTGGGGTTCCTCTCTCTCTCAGCTGCTCTTTCTGCCATTAGATTTTAACTTTTTTTGCAGGTGGAAGTCCAGCACAAACATGTTGACCATTTGGACCCAAGCAAAAAGCAAGGCAGCTTCTAATGCCTTCCCGGCCCTGGCAGTATTGGGCAACCGATTATTTGTGCAGCTAATCTAGATTTTTACCTACCATGTGATAATCCCTACTGATTACCTTACTTTTATTCCTGCGTGATGGTATTCTGGGAAAAACAGGGGAAAAGTAAATTTAATGTTGGACATTGTAAAAGAGTGCCTTTTAGGAGGAACTGCTATTCAATTGTTGTTTCCTTTCCCTTAAACAGCTAACTGTTACTGTGGAAAAGCTGGCTGCTTTATTAGAAAAGAGTCAGAAGTTTGTTTATCAGTGGTAATGTGAGTGAATAAGCGAAATGGTACAATTCAAATTAATTTGTATTGGTAATGGGCTGATGCTTTTCTTCTGGGAGTAAAGCCGTAATATTGAGATATTCTTTCCAGGCCTTGCTGGAGATGGTGTTTGGTGCCAAGGTGGTTGTCACTGGTGACGGATTTGTTCCTGGAGAAAGGAGTGTCATTATCATGAACCATCGCACGCGAATGGACTGGATGTTCCTGTGGAACTGCCTGCTGCGATACAGCTACCTCAGACTTGAAAAAATCTGTCTCAAATCCAGTCTCAAAAGCATTCCGGGATTTGGTAGGTCACTAAACCTTCTAATTTGAAAGGAAAATGTGTTTTAATTTTGCGTAGCGTGGTACAAACCCTATTAAATAAACTAGGTTTCAATTCTATTTCAGTACTTTTTAAAAAAAACTTGTGTAAAATATATGGTATATTGAACGATTAAACCATAAATCTCCCAGAGGATGCCTGGACTACGTGCGTAAGCATTTCTTTTTAAAGATACTACATGTGCTGCTGTTGCTCATAGGTAAATATATTTCTGCTTTACGTACTGAAAGAATTTTTCAAAATTATGAAAAAAGATTTTATGAGTCTTTTCAACATCTCTTTCAACACTTTGGTTTTGGTGCTATTTCACCCCACATTGCAAATGGTCTCATCAGGCTTCTTTCTTCTTTATCCAATTTATACTATTGAGAAGATTTAAAAAAAAAAAGAAAGAAAGAAAAAGCCCTGTAGGCAATTGCAAAGTTGATGGTTCATTTTAATAACTGTAGTTTTAAATTGAACTTGGTTACGCAAAATATGCTGTACAGGATATGAAATAATCAGTATTTATAGTGATATAGGCTGGAAACGGATCTGAGTTGCACATACTCAGAGAAATCGTTTCAGACAGGCCAAAATTGTCGCACAAATGGTTTTTGAATAAATAGGCAGACTTATCTGAAATAAAAGCATCTCTTTGCATTTTATTTATCTCTTAGATTTATTTGCTGCTTTATACAAAACTAGCTTGGGCAGGATATGCGTCAACTTTATGATGTCGAAAGAGTAACCTTATTTATGGTTCCCTTTTGTCAGGCCATTTATCTGAACAGAGAGTTTTGGCAGGATTCCATACAGAGGAGCTCTCATGCTGTTGCGCTGTTACTGCATTCACTGACTGGGCCTTTAGTCCTCTTAAGTAAGAGCTGCAACTAGGTAACATACTTTTTTCCCTAACAGTCAAACATTAACGTCAGTTTGACTTGACAAAAGACATCTCTTTTAACATTATAGGAAATGGGAAAATACGTATTTAGATAAATGTTTTATCTACAGCAGAGATGTTTTGAAATCTTGGAATCCGCTGCGATTGCAACTTTTAAAGCAATGATGGAAGATAGAATCAGGAGTATAGTCTGGTAGATTTATAGGTTTATCTCTTCAAAAGTAGGATGTATTTATTTTTTCATAACAAAACATTTATACGTATGCTTGTTAATGCCTTTAATAAAATTGGAAGGTCAGCTTCAGGAGCTTGGATGCTATGTTATGCTCAGCAAAATTTGGTTCGTGAAAGGGTCTCAGCAGCTGTTTAGAGGTTGATTTTTATATTTTTTTTTTAATTTTTTTCCCCCAATTCTTAGTTCTGTGCATAAACTGAACACATCTACTAGACTTGATGAGTAGGCTCAGGCAGACGGAGCTGTGGCAGGCCAACGTTAGCAGACCATGATGTCGTCTTTGTTCATAGTCTGACATAGTAGTTTAAGCTACTAATAAAATTCTGGGCTCTTACTCCACTTTGTGGGCTGTGATGGTAGAGGTTGCACAGGCAGACATTTAATCCTGTTGTTTGCATTACAGGATGACAATTTCTGGTAGTAGATTGGGTGCCTGGATCTGTAGTGTTATAAACCACTATTTATATGCCAGACATGTAAGCACTCTCCACCATATATGGGCTTTGAGGTATTTGGTTGCAATATTGTGAATTTTAGCTTATTTTTTAGTAGGCTGTTAATAGTCACAGGAGAGGAATCCAGCTAAACTACGTCCTTCGTTCAAGCCATAATTAGATAGTCTAAAATCGTAAATGTTCAGCTTCTATTCTACATAGCATTTCTGAAAAGAGGCTGTAGAAATACATGTCTCCATGTTCAGTCAGCCTGTGTTTTGACTGGCAGATTCTTGCAAAAATAAAGTATTCTGTATAGCCGCATAATTAGGGGACAGTTGGAAAGTGAGACCCTTGGATGAAATTAAGGTTGACAGAAGAAGATTTCATCGTGAATCTGTATGAATTTTGGTGGGGCGGTGATGGAGCAGAAGACGGTGTCCAAAGTGGACAGTCCTGAATCCCATCAGTAAGAGTTAGAATTTCTCCCACTTATCTCTGATGACCCTGCTGTGTTATGTGATAGACTTTTCATAGGTGTTTGTCAGTTTTTGGCTTTGTTTTTGTTAAATTGTGTCCAGTGGTTTCACCTAAAAGTTTTGTTTATTTTATGAGCTTGTAAAGGCAAGAAGATAACGTGGAAATCAACTGGAGAGTTTCAGTGCACTGCAGCTATAGTTGATACTTTAGATGTTGATCATTTAAGTTATAATATTTTTATTTATAATTTATATAATATAATTAAACCAGCTACTTTCGTCATGTCTTTCAGTTTCATCATTTAAGGTATCTATATGACTGGTTGCACATAGGCAAAAGTACAGGATTATGGAAGTATTGATATATTGGCTAAATGTAACTTCTAATAAATCTTTACCTGATGGTAATTTTGCTTTGAGTTTGAGAAATATTTGAATGAATATACTGTATTGCTTTCAGCGGAATTTTTTCTGGTCTTTCAAAGGATTTTTTTTACAAGCATTTCATTTAAAATCATGTGTAAAATACAGTTCATAATGCAACCCTTTAATTTTCATGTTGCTGAAAGTCTTGCGAATATTAAGCATTGCATCCTTGTTGTTACAAGTACTATCCCAATTGGGGTGTAAAAATAGGCCTAGGAGAGATTATACTGATCCAAGTGGTATATTTGGTAGGTGAAGGGCAAAGCTTGGAACGCAAATAGATCCAGAGTCCTTGTCGCCCCCTTTGTAGGTTAAAAGTGTAAAGGTGTCAGATTTAATGAGTCTGTATTACAAGTAGGCAGTTATTTTCTAGTTAATGATAATTAAAATCAGAGGAGCCAGTATTTTGAGCAGAAGCATTGAGTCACTGATCTAGTTCTTAAGTTATTAATTCTTTGCATTCCAATGTATGAAAAACATTAAATTGATTAAAGGTGAGCCTTAAAAACGAAGCCCGAAGGAAAACAGATGGTCCTTTCTTCCTGGAACCGTAGCTTTGGCTTGATAAATTGTGTGCAGTAAAGTTTTCAAAAAGAAGTATTACGTTTCAGTAATCTCAATTTCAGAAACATTCTTGCAGCGTTTTCAGTACAACTTGACAAAGTTGGCGTCTCGAGGGAGCACTGCTCTGCTCTTAGCTGTTGCTGCAGTTTCTCATCTGACATCATCAGAAACTACTGACACATTCTGCAGCATCGGTTTTCAAGGAGAATTTCTAATGGCATTGACAGTTTCCTGCGTAAGCTGACAAAACAGGACTTCTCTGCGGTACTTGTAATAGATACGTACCATTTATATTCTCACCTGTTCTTAATTAATATGGAATAGCATCGGAAGTGATAACAGGTTGTGATGCAGTTGTGTTCAGCATACACTGTGGAATACATACCGTTTGAGTAGGTACCGAGGAACATACACGAACAGTTTCAGATGACCAGGTAATCACTAGAAGTTGCTTCTATCATTTTAATTTTTTTATCTTAATGGTTTCATTTCTAAAAGTCTTGTTTTGATGTGACCAGTAAGACTTCACTGGAAGTAGAGATGTATTTCAATGATGGACAGATCACATGTGTTCGTTGTTTTAAATAGGATTTTAATTATTGGTAGGCTTGCAGTAATACTTGGATTTTAGTGGTTAAAAGTACCTCGACATCTACATGAAAAAAAAAAAAAAATTGGGTTTAATTTGAGGACTATCAGATAAATTGATGGAAAAATGAGAGATGGTAACCAAAGGGGTTAGTGTCAGTGTGTGGCTGCTATGTGAGATAATATTCATCCTGGTTTTGCTTAGTGCAAGATGGAAAAGATAGATAACTGTAATTCAGTGTACAAATGTAAAGTATGCAGGTGCTGCAGGCACCATTGATGGACATATCTTGAAGACTTACCATTTCTAAGAGGGCTCACCAAGACTGCTAAAGCAGGGAATTATAGCTGGAGTGGACTGGGGGAGGAACAGGTTAGGAAGGGACAAGGTGAGAGAGGGAAAAGGAGAATAAGCAAAGCAGGCAAACCTGGAGCAGAGATAACCGGGTAGCTCTGTCCAGATCTTTATCTCTATTCAGGTTATTCTGTGGCTAACATTGCTCTTGAAGAGACTACAAGATATAGGAGCTTTTTACTTGTTTTTCACTCGTCCGGTCACTCATGTGTTGTAGCTCTCAAAGGCTCAAGTTAGGTTTGGCCCTTGGTGTGTTAAGTGCCAGGGGGAAATAAAAAAAGGACTTGTGCTCTTACAGCACTAAGCTTAGCCCCACGAATCTTTTACTGCACGTCAGTTGATCCATTATAGCTGCCCATGTGTGCGAGCTTCGCCTGAAGCAAATTCAAAGTAATTTGAGTCATCTTAGTTTTCAATGAAGCAGGGCAAAACAACTCAAATTATCCTGCCTTTGCCACGGGCTAAGAGCATGCACACCGACAGCTATGATGGATCAGCTACCATGAAGTAAAATATTGGTGTCGCTAAGCCTAGGAAATTTTAGCACTTAACTCAATTGGAGTATAGTTAAAGCAGCGCGCTGCGGGGAATCTGTACGCATTTATATTGGCATGAAAGTGTTTGTGCTGCCACAGCTCCTTCCGTAAGTAGGGATATAAATACTTCAGCAGAAAGTGTCTTTGTTTGGGTTGCAGCTGGATTTTCATTCAAGTTCTTATCAATAGAGCTTATTGGTTTAAAAAATTAAGTGTAACCTACTGAACTTTCTAGTACAGCTTGTGTCTCGAGTATCTTTGTTATGTTAAAATAGACTGAAATGAGAGTTTTGAGGAGCTGTGACATTTTGTCTTCTAGCAATTCCATTATAAGCTGCCAGACTTAATTACCTTGGAGTTGTTATCCTACGTGATTTTTAAAATAGAAGTTGAAAAGTATGCTCTCTAATGGAAAACACAATTGTTAGTCTACCAGTTGTTCACAGTCAAGACAGATATGCAAGATACTCTTGAAGAAGTTTTAAGTGTGAGGGAAGGATTATACTTTGAAGCAAAAATGCATCTTAATTTGCCAGTAACTCTCCATGCATTTTTTGTGGGGAGGAAAAGGCTTAGGTGCCTGTTTTTCAGCTTGGCTCTTGTCTTTTTTCAATGATCCAGGAACGACAATAGGAATATTTTCAGATTAATACCACAGAAGTTCTCCCAACTCAGTCAGGGGAAGAAAATTAGCCTGACTTACATTGAAACTTTTCTTATCCTTTCTATATAATAAGGACTCCGGTTTCTCTCTGCCCCCTTTGCTTCTCCAAAATGCACGTCGAAAGAGTGAGATCGGATGCTAACCTTTCTCCTTCTCCCCATTTTATAAACAACAAGGGATGAAGAGAGCGGTTATTTTGTCCAAGCTCACAGGACAAGTAACAGCAGAATTGGGACGGCATGTTTTCCTTTGCCACTATCAGTGGGTTATGCAGCATCCGTACGGATCAGCCCATCAGGCTGAGTTACTTTTGTGGCGCTCCCATAAGGATATGGAGTATCTGAAAAGGATGCAGGCCTACGGGAGAGGGCTTGAATCGTAAAATCTCTCACGGTTTCTGACTTGCAGTAGGGGTGATACATCCATGGGAGAGACTCACACTGTTTGGTAGGGCCTGTTTGTTCTTCCCCATGATCGAACAGCCAGAGATTGTTTCCTTTCTGGCTTTGGAGATTCTGGAAGGACACGGGGATTTTCTCCAGATATGTATTGGGCAAGGCTCATCTTTTTTAATACTTAGGTTTTCATGCTCTGTTTCACTGTATTGATGTATTTTTAAAATGCATTAGAAAAAGCAATTTTCCAACCATCCTAAGGGTTTAAGCCTTTGCTTTAGTTTGCTTTAGTACTGAGTGATGTTATGTTATTCTGATTTTACACAGTACATCAAATCAAATTTGAAGTGTTATTTTAAGATAGATATTGTAACTGAGTAGGTTTGATGTTCCTTAACAGCATTTATAGCATTTTAGTGCAAAGATTTTGTGTAAGTAGCTTTAATACAATGGTAGAGTTAATCATCTGATTGCCCATATTCTATAAAAATGCTGTAATTTACGAAATAGAATGAATATTTGATAATGAAGTGTCCAAATAACACCTTTCTGATCCATGATTAAGGGACTGGATATTGAAAGAATACTTTCCAAGAGCATGGTATACCTCTGTCTAGGTGCTTTCTGTATGTATATATCCTGCTGCTACTCTAATGATTTTTTCCTACGTACTTTCACACTTTTTTTGGTGTGTGTATCAGCTGAGAGATACCAATTATTTGATGGAATATCCTTTCTAGAAGTTTTCACAGTTAAATTTTCACAGCTGAGACATAGGCCACTGTATCTGGCTAGCTTTTTGTCAACATTGTTGTTATTCTGACAAGTAAATCTTACACTGTAAACATCGTTTGAATAAACTTCTAATTGTATTATAAATAAACAATAAGCTAAAGCAGGTTTCTTCTGGCACATACTGTATTTCCCACAAGAGAATGAAGCAGGGCAAAGGAAATACAGAAAGTGTTAATATTTGAATGTGACTTAAATATAAAATCTAGAATATTTTGGTACTGAAACAAATGCATGAGAACTGTGGGAAAATCAAAGGTAAAACTGATCAGACCAAAACTAGAATATTTTTTCAGTTACCTTAAAATTCTGTGTTTCTAACACTGTTGTTTGTTCACTTAAGTTGTTTTGACTAAGCAAAAAGGTTTAGGCTTCGCATACATTGGAAGAGATGATATTGTGTCCAAGTAAAAAGTAGACTATGTGGTATATACATGGATGAAATATATAATCTGAACATAAACTGAATGGGACCATAAAAATAATTTAAAAACAGATGTAGATTAAAGTAATGTTCCGAGTCTGATAGGGCAAGACAACATCGAAAGCATACTGTGTTTAAATAGACATCTTACAAATAGATTGAATGAAATGAATAAATGGACTGAATCAGATGTTTCACTATAAAATTAGGAATCCTACTGTGAACCTATATTTGTGAATTTTATCTCTTAGCTCATTTTGTAATTTGCTCAAAGAATTCACCAAATCAGATGATATTTGTTCAATTCATTATATTCCTGTTAACTACATTATTGGAAATGGGCACGGTTAAAAAAAAAACTTGCCAGGAGCAGAGATTGTGCATTACAAGATTATTTCAAGAAGCATTTCTTTATTTATTTTCCTAGTTCGTGCACTCAAACTGTTACATTAAATTTAAAATATCTTCTAATTTTTAATTTGTTGTGGGTTATTAGACATAAAACAATCTAGAAAAAACCATAAAACGGCTGTTTCTAGTTGAATTTGCAGAAGTCTGCTTGTCAGTCTATACTGATGAAAACTTAACTGTATACATAGTGACTTTACGCCCTGGCTTCCTGTGTCATTTTCTGCATGCTAACATCTTTTTAATATCTACCCATCTTTAAAATAAGGAACGTTCAGCATTGCATGGTTGTTGCCTTGTGGATATTTTATGCAGCAAAAGACTTGAAATAGCAACTGTTAATGGACCCAATTATTTGTGTACAGTAGGATCAGGCGCTTCCAAGTGATTTCCCTTATTAAGCCTAGATGTCTGGTTCACTGTTGCCTCGAAAGCCCTGATCAGGACCAGATCCCAGCTGAATACAAGCACACTAAAAAATGCTTTTGTTTTTGACCAAGAGAATTTTTGATATGAAAAACCAGTGAATTAACACAGTGGAAGAAAAGAGGGAAGATGAATGGATATAATAAAGAAATATAATGGATATAATAAGGAAATCCCACAGTTAGGCCTTCTATCTTCCCACCTGTTTCTATAGTTCTGAATCATTTATCGAATTGTTTGTGCAGTGCTTAGCATTATTAGCTCTTGTTGCGTTGCTTTAGGAAAAACATACATACCATTTTCTTGATGCATATTTGCTTTCATTATCAGTCGTGATAGTCCTCCCACAGAGACACGACACTTTGGGGGATATCTGATTTCTGAGATCCTTGTGGAAATGTACATAAAATTCTGATAGAAAACCAAACAAAGACTTTCCTTGCACAACTCGCCTCTTTCTCTCTTTTGTTCATTGCCGCCTCCCTCTCTAGTATCTACTTAGTCCCAAATTACCTTTGCAATGAAAACACACTTAAGAAATTTCAGCTTCAAGTGTTATTTTCTTTTAAAGGATTTTGGGGTAGGGAAAATAGAAGTGCGGGGTCTTAGAATTTAAAAAGCTTTATACTTGCAACTAGCATTTTTAATACAATGCCGCAAATTCTAAAGCTGTATAAGCTATAATTTCCTTTATCCCCAAGGCAGCAAGGAAACTCTTATGTACAGCACATTTCTCTAGTTCAATAGCAAGCTTTCCTTTTGTGTAATTTTTTTGCTGTGTAGAATTATGTCCTGATAAAGCCTTATTGAAGTGTGGGATACATGTCATTAGTGTGTGTGTGTTACTCGAGATTTGAAGCTGCCATTTGTATTTTTTCAGCTTGGAAAAGTTGATTTAAAGGTCAGTGTGGCTAGCTACTCTACCTAGTAGGTTTTCACGCTGCTGTTTTGCCTTTTTGGACAAGAGCTATGCAGTGTGATGCTTTTTGTATACTTCTCCAGGCAATGTTAGTTGTCAGAAATGTTGTCTATTACAAGATGACTGTTTTAGTGAAGAAACTAGTTGCATTATTATGATTTCTTTAGATTCAGTGTTTCTGTGCTGTGTTTTTATAACCGCTGATTTCTCAAGAATCTGCAAATCAAAAGACAACCATTTTTCCCCCGTTCAGTGAATGCTGCCTTTGCTAGGGAAATTTCTGTTGCCTGGGAGCTTTTAGATGATCAAAAACGTTGTGCATAAGAGCAAAATATAATTACTTTCCTTGGACAATATGTGGACCTAAACTTAACAATAATTAACCGAACAGCGTGTCTCACTGGAGGCTGCACAAGAGAAGGTACTTCCTTCTGCTGCTTATTCGTAAATCTTGCTGATTAGCAAAACCCGTCATTTTGCCCATTGCTTTACTGAATTCCTCTCGTTCCCTTGTTACTGAATTCCTATGTGCATTCCCATTTGGATCCTGTGTTGTGCCTCAGACTTGTTAGGCGTTGTTTTTCCAGCAGCACAGCGCAGACACACTGTGGAATGGAAATCCAAGCGAGAGCTGCTTTTGCTTTGTTCCGAGGCATGTGTCTGCAAGCCTGTGCTGGGTTTCCTCTCCCGCTTGAGTCTGGTGGGACAATGAGACATGTAAACAGCATGCGTTCCTCCCCATCGGCGCATGGGCCGGGGTTTTGGTTCAAGGCAGTAATTCGTATTTTTGTTGCTTTTCACTGGAGGCCTTAAAGCTGAGCCAATGTGGAAGATTCTTCCACGTTCCTAGATGGTAAAATGGTTTGGCGCGGTGTGCTGTGCTGGGATAAGTGGGGAGGAAAACCTGGGTCCTTTACCATTAGTCATCTGACTGTTAGGTAATCTGTTCTTATTTGAGCAGTCAGGACTGGTTTATCTAATTAGATGTACACTTAAAGATGGAAATATTCTTCCAGAACAGTGGGCATTATCTATCGGAAAGGTCGGAAAATCAAACCTGTTGTTTATTTTAAAAACTGGATGCCTCTCAGCTCCTTTCTCTCTCTTTCTTTCTTCCTCCTCCCTGACACCCTACTGTCATTACGTTACTGGCTCTGTTTAATTTTTCATAGCCCGTATATAACACTACCACACTTAGGACAGGAATGGGGAGCTACTGTACTATATCCTCTGCAGTTTAGTCAGGTAAAATACAAGTCACCCAAACAGCAGCTTTCTTAGTAGCAAAAGGTGTTTGTAATTCGATGTTCACAGTGCTGTTAAAGAATGGTCGCTAGAAAGAGTTTATATGCAAGTTTCCATATAATTTACAGCTTTGTGCTGCAGGAAGAAAGGTGGGGGAGAGGGCGTGATCTGGCAGTGAGTTTTTTTCCATGCTCCCTCCCTGTTACAGACCAAAATCACTCTTTCTAAGGAGCTGCTGACCTGGGAAAGTATCAGCAGGCTTCCCAAGTGAGCATTTATTTTGCTTCTTGTTTCCCTTCTTTCCACCTACGGATTCTGCTGCAATGAGAACACAAGGACTGAATAATTTAGGCCTGATGTGTGATACCACACAATAAAATGGTTTAGCACACTACAGGTTTTGCATAGACTGATTTAGGTGTAGCGTCTAGGGTACATAGAACATACAAAAGGTCTGGGTTGAGAGGTAAGAATGATTGGAAAACACCAAAACCACAGCCCAACTTTTCTAATCTCTGTGTATTTTTCCACTCTGTCCCGTGGAGCATCTACTTTCTTAGATGTAAATGGTATGGTACTGGGCATCTCTGTTTCTGCTTAGAAGGCTTTTTTCCTTTGCTGTGTGTTTTTATGGATTTGATTTCGGGTGAGGTATCAGAGAATCATAGAATTTCTCAAGTTGGAAGGGACCCATAAGGATCATCAAGTCTAACTCCCTGCTCCTCTCAGGGTTACCTAAAACTAGGCCATATGACTAAGAGCATCGTCCAGATGTTTCTTGAAGTTTGACAGGCTCGGTGGTGTGACCAATTCCCTGGAGAGCCTGTTGCAGGCTCTCGGTGAAGAGCCTTTTCCTGATGTCCTGTCTGGACTTCCCCTGATGCAGCTTCATACCATTTCCGTGTATCTTCTAGAGCAACAAAATGCTTTAGCACCACTTGGTATTTGGCAACATTCAGTATAAAGAGATGTCCTTTGTATGTAACACGGTGACAAATGTGAAAATGAAGCCCTGATTAGTTAAATTTAAAATACTGGGTTTGCACCAGTATGGTGAAATGTATTGTAGCAGTAGGAGGTGATTAAATGCCAGAAGAGAGCATAGTTACATTATGTCAGTTATTTTTCAGTTACTTTAAAACTGACCTTTGTTTTTTCCTGCAGATAATGTTTAAATATGGATAGCTTCTGTTAATAAAGTTGTACTGATACTTCTTGACACTGCAGATGTGGGTCTGTGATATGTGCGTAGATGCACATTTGTGGTCAAAGTTTAGTTTTGTTTACAGAGGGTTTTTAACAAGTACAGCATGCAAATTTGAAGAGATTTGCTGAGTCTGCATTCTGAGCATTTCTTTTCCTAATTCATGTAACCCCTTCCAGTATTCAGTGATCTTGATATCCATCATTATCTGACTATCTGAGACTCAGTAGGTCCACATTGCAGAAGGCATGTTAGTTATGCATGCTCCATCTGTTTAGTTGATTTAAAAATGAAAAGTATCTACCCCATGATACAGGTTACAAATCTTTAAGAAAACAATTAACACATTTATTCATCCAATTATCCATTTATCTATCCAATACAGAAGAGATTATGCAGCTTGGCTAATACGTTCTCCAGGCTGATTGATTTATGGAGTTGATTTAGAAATTGGTGATTTACCTCAATAAGTGATTTTCTAGCGTATCCTTCTTTTAAGATATTGCCACAAACAGAATAGAAAAGAATCCCTGTGAAGAGGAGCTGAAATAAAGTGCAAGAATAACATGCTGTAAGTCACCAGCAAAGGGAAAACATACTTTTGAGAACTGTGGTGAGCAAAGAGAAGGGGATGCTGCGATGTTTTCTCTTTGATGTGGAGTATCTATCTGCAGGTTTTCTGATGAGATACAAGCTGGCCAAGTACAGTGGTAAGATAATGTCGTGCTCCTCTGAGCCCTGTTTAAGAAAGGAGCATCACGGGCGTGTGGCAGAACCTGAGCTCTGCATTTTCATCCCGCTGGCTGAATTTGTGGACACGACTTCTAATATTAAGTGATACGTTGTATACTAAATTGTGCCAAAAAAGCCAAGAATGTTTATTGACAATAATGGTGTGTGACCCCTGAGCTGCAGGCTCAGCAGCAGTTTCATTAATTTAACTGTGTTACATTGTCTGTCTGATGTTGGGCTGTAAATCTTCACAGTTGTCTTGTGGATTGATACAAACAAATGGATATACATCAAATTTTTCTATAATCAGGTGTAAATACAACTTTTTATTTTCTTCTGTTAGTAATGAAAATTATAAGAAACTATGTATATAATGTATATAATAATTATATGTATATAATAAAGCTCTCAAAGCAATAGATATTTTCTGCACAATGCACATTGTTAACACGCACTACTAAGGGCAGTTCTCTCTATGTAATGCAGCTTTCTTACATCCTGCAGTGCATTGCCGAGATGTTTGTCCATAGGGGCAGTGCCTTCCCTTGAGCAAATCGGTGTTGCAGCGATTAAGGCTATTGCAATGAGGGCCATGGTTTTAAATACTTTACCTCATGACAACATTGACCCTATTCTTGCTTTCTGGAAGGCTCTTCTAACTCTGGTAACTTGAGTTTTGCAAAACTGTAGCCCTTCCAGATTTATGTAGTTTTATTCATTTAGATGATGCATTCTTTTGCTTCCTATCCAAAACTCCTTTTACAAGGTAACTAAGTGCTATTAATCAGAGGTGAGGACAGGCAGGCAGTAAATAAAATGTTGTATCTAACAGGATTTGCAAAATATTTTGGAATAACAGACATTGCAGAAGTATCACAGTGAAATCTTACAGAAGGTGTATTTTTTTAAACTTTAGGCTGGGCGATGCAGGTTGCTGCCTTTGTTTTCATTCAGAGAAAGTGGGAAGAGGACAAGAGTCACTTCGAAAAAATGCTGGATTATTTCTGTGACATTCGTGAACCACTACAACTCCTCATCTTTCCAGAAGGAACTGATCTCACAGGTAGGTTGCATTTGTCATCTTCTCATGGAACGTTCAATGTGGAAATTCTGTATTGTTTATGGAAATAGTTAAAAAAAGTTCAAGGCAGGAGCAAGAGTGGGTTCCCATGGGCAGCGGAAATTATAGTTAATGATCATATGTGCTGATTCATTTGAGAGGCACAAACGTAGTTCCACTGAGAGGCTTTGCCAGTCTTCCTGAAATAACTCTTACATTTCAAAGCATCTAATGCTTGAAATGGCATTATATTGGCCAGTACTGTGTGTACATTGCATTACCAAAAATAGGTTTCGAGACCTGGAATAAATCACTTGCATGTTCACATTTCCCATATTGCTGGGGCAAACAGCGCAAAATCATTTCAGACCTGTGGAAGAGCGATTGAAGAGGAGAACTAATGATTCCATTAGATTTCTTGTCTGATGTTTTAAGAGGAGAAAATGGAGATACTTGTTCCTTAGGCCATGTAAGCAGTCTGTATCTGCCTCCATAAGCAAAATGTCTCCCTAAAACAAATGTTGACATTATCATAAGAGTAAATTTAATGATTTCGATCCTGTAGTATTAATTCTTAATAAAATATCTACCTTAATGCCGGTATCTTACGGTATCAGTAGCAAGCTGCTAACCAGTGTTGAAGACAACTCAATTGCCAATAAAAGAAAACATTGTATGAATGTTCTGTGGTGGTTCATGCCTGCAGCGTGATTTGATAAGCGTCATCTTTAAATAGGAAATCAATTGCAATTAAACTTCTACCTTTTAGCTTATTTAAAAGATTTTTACTATACTTTCCATTGCAGATATTCTTACATCATAATTTATTGCAATGCCAGATCAGTAAGTACTAGACACAGTATAAAAATAACCAACATATACTGCTGTTTTTCCTTCTGCATTCCTGATATCCCTAAAAATGGATAGGTATAGTATTCAGATGCTGTGACGCTGTAGGGAATTGTCATCACTTGATCAGCCTTCCTAAAAGAGGATGAATTCATTGTACACTCTTCATGTGGTATCTCTTGTTGAATTACTTACTTTGTATCTAAAACTAGGAAGAAGGATGGAAATCATCTCACTTTAATTATTTTTTTCTTTTAATTCATGAACAACTCTCCCCTCCTAGCTCTGAATTAAGAGATGAAATCTTAATCTTATTCATGGAGTCAGGAGGGTCGCTCACACATGGAGTCGCTCACACTCTCTTTCTGAACAGGTGTTTCCATCTCAAGGTGATTGAAAGAATTGGATTGTTTGTAACTCATCCCATAAATTATGTAGACCACCTAATCCCTCCCAATATTCTTCAGAGACAACAGATTTTAAAGAACTGAGTAAGATTCGTACTGCACTTTTAAAACAGAAGAGTTACTGGGGACCGAGACTGCCGTGGTGTGTTAGCGCTTGTGCTGCGGAGTCCCAGAGGCAGTGGTGCGGATGCTCCCACCTGAATGTGGAGTCGCTTAAGGAAACACAGGGTTTTCATTCTGCTGTTGTAACTTAGACTAAGTTTAAGTATATGCTGTTGATCCCATCCGCTGAGAAATTCATGCGGACGAGATTCTTCACTCAATATTGAAAAAAAAATAAAAATCTCTAATTAGATTTCTGAACACAGATTTTTGACGGATACTTTTTTGAAGGTATTTCTGTTCTGGTTTTCCTTCCTCATACGTGTGTCACATGTACTCTTCAACTTTGGGAGTGTCAAATGGATACCCGCACGAACTGCGCTGTTCTGAAGTCAGTTTAAGCCACCGCAGGTGGGTGGTGATCGTTTCCCCGGTTCATTGAGCAGCCCAGGGAGGAAGCAGAGCGGTGGAAGGCCAGAGTGATGGGCAGGCAAGACAACAGGGCACAGCTTCCTCGGGCAGCCGTGCTGGCTTCTGACATGTTAAACCGCCTGGTGTTTAACTTGCTATCAGTAATGAATGCCGCCTTGATAATATATTAATGTACTAAGATGTATAGAGACAGGCAAAACCCTGGGGCATTTTGTGTGCAAGTAAATAGCTCTCCCTATCTAATTATCTTCACAGGAAACAGAAGCTCATATATTTTAAAATAGTGTAGGAGACAGGGCAAAACCCCTTGACAAGCTAATCCTGACCAAGCAATAATTGTATGCCGTATGAGAGTGAGAGAACATAATAATGTATTTTGTGCAATATTTTTGAAAAAAATTATTTTCAGAAAACTGTTACTGACAAGGTACGACATGTTACAACCTCATGTTCCATCTTTTAAAATAAGAAATAAACTGCAATTTTGCTCTGAATAGTTGCTCGATATCTTAGGCAACGTTTTGCAAAAAGAGAGGCAATGGCTCTTGTTCGCTCACCAAATTTTAAAGCTGCTAATTATTTCTGAAAACAAAATTCTTCTGGTTGTTAGAATGAAAAGTAACATTCTACATGTACTTCACTGAAAAGTAGAATTGCTGTGCAGCTCTGTGCTCCTGTCATTTTTTTTATCCTCTCGGAGTTCACATGACAATGATAGATTCATTCCTCTTACAAAGAAATTCTATAATGTTTTCAGGTATTCGAGAAGGAAAGGTTTCAAAGAAATGTAAAATATGACTGTATTTATACGTGGGCCACTGGCTGACTTCAAGTTGGCGACATACTTTGCAGTGTAAGATGCTGAGTAACTGAATTTTAAAAGTAGTAGTGTTATGAACCCTGAATAGCGTATTTGCAGACTGAATGAGTAGGGTCTGAGGTAATAATTATACACTTATTTCTGATAGGTTGGTCATCTTTTCACTCTGGAGTACTTCAAGGTTAAAGCTAAGTGCATCAAAGGTATTTTATTGTGATTGCTTAAGAAGAAGCCCTCAGCAGATAACCATGTAGCCAGACTTTCTGAAGCTGTGAAGAAAACAAAGCAGCCATCAGTCTAGTGCTTCGGGAAAGCTGGAATACAACCCACCGTTTTGCTTGTTCTTTTGTTTTTCTTGGTGTTCCTTACAAGACTCTTTGTAGTAATTCTTCAGAAAGCAGTAACAAAAACTCAGTTGCTGTATTGCTCTGGGCCTGTTAAAGCCTCATGTGCTATGGATTTGTGTCTCCATCCCTGTATGTGGTCTTTTCTTCACTCCAGCTTCCCCTTTTTCCCTGTGTTTCCTTCCGTGTGTCATTTCCTCTGCAAATCTCTTGCTGCTGTCTCAGCAAGAGGTGGTGTGTGCCGTGGCCTGTCCTCACCAATGCTTGTTTTAGCCGATGGACTGGTGCATGCTCTGCTGAAAGCCCCGACAGACCAAATGCCCGTGGAGCCTCCTCTGCCTTGTCCCGTTATTAAGATCTCGACTCTCGGAGGCTCCCCATTACTCAGCCATCGTTTTTTCTGAAACTCCTGTGGGGCGTAATGATCTTTGAATCTCTTGTCTCTGTCAAACTTTGTTTGCAGGTGGCAATAGCTTCAAAATTAAGGGGAACAGGTGGACAGAGTGTGATTGCACAGACCTTTTTTCCTTGAGGAACAGCTCAAAAACAAGTAGGAAAGCTAGAGCCCAGATTTTGGCAGGAATGTTGTGATGTGGATCACATACAATATTATGTCTAGAAAGTAACAATGAACTGCAGTTGGATTTTTCTCTTTTCTAGTAAATGTGATATACTACTTTGGAATTGCAAAAAAAACATTGTTAAAAAGCACTGGTAGAGGTTGATTTAACATGTAATAGTTTGAAAGCAACACAAGTACAATTGCTTTTTCTTAAAATAGTAACTGTGAGCAATATAGCTTTTATGCTTTCTATGGAAACCTCTAATAGATAAATGAGGTTTTTAATTTTTTTTCTTTTTAAAGAGAAATTTTTTGGGTTGTCGTTTATTCTTCCTCTGTCTGGCACCAGTATCGTTTGAGAGTACTCAAAGTCATAGAAGTACATGCATGCTTTTATCACAATTCAGATGAAAGGAAAAGGTAGTCCTTAATATTCAAATATCAGTACACTAGTACAAGAAAAAAAAAAGTAGTTGAGAGTTGATCAGAAATAGTTTTATTAAAGCTGTCAGAATCAGCTTTCCAGTAGGATGAGGGTAGTTTATAATTCCTTTGGGTGACGTCCAGCAAAGCCCACCAGCCTGGACAATGGTGAATCCGTAAAAGCATGTGAGCTTGTTTGTTTGAGACGAGCTAATACTGCATACATATTTCATGGGGAGCACAGACTTAGCTTTTCATTGAGTATGGGTCTTGGAGTTTTAGTTCCAAATACTCTTCAGGCTCTCACAAATGCGGCTTGTTACAGCATTATAGCTTTCGTTAAAATCAAATTCTAGAGATTTTTCTTCTAATTCAAAACTATCTCACAAATTAAATATATAATTTGACTTTAAGAAAAAAAAAATTGAACTTGTTCACTTTATCCTCTCGTTTTCAGGGGCAAAAGCAATTGAACTTCTTAAAAATCTGTAACTCAAAAATCAAGAAAATGTATTAGCATAACTTCTTCCTCCGGTTACTTTAAATGAAATTCTGAAGTGTGCTGCTTCTGGAAAGTGCTGACTTTCTGAGCTTTTCCAGTACTGTAAAAGTTTAATAAATGGGATTTTCCCGCATAATTTTGAGATAAATGGGAAAAAATGTAATGAAGTGATGTACCAAAGGCAGCACAGGAGCCAAAAAATGTAAGGGATTATGGCCAGGACCCTTAAATTCTTAATCATGGAATGGTTAGAGTTGGAAGGAACCTTAAAGATCATCTGGTTCCAACCCCCTGCTCTGGGTCGGGAAACCTTCCACTAGACCAGGTTGCTCAAAGCCCCATCCAACCTGGCCTTGTTCTTTTGTGTCGTTTGACAGTTGCTCTGCAGTACTGTCTAAATGCTCAAATAGATTGGACTTCTTGTACTTGTCACCACCCCAAAGAACATACCCTCTGAGAGGCAGCATGGAGGCAGCTGAAGGAGACAGGGGAGGAGAGGCACATCAGTGCGAGACCAGAGGAGACAGTGCATGAAGCAGTTCTGCATCAGGAGAGGTCCCACATCATCCTCTTCTCGTAACCTGGCAGCTTTCCATAAAAATAGATTGTTCTACATATTCTTTTTTATCATAGGAGCAAACAGAACCAAGGAGTTAAAATACAAAATACACCTAAGAGTAATGATGAGCAAAAATTCTGGGAGTGGATTCACTTTGGCTTAAATACAGTGTAAGAAAGAAAATACTTGTTTCTAGAAAGCAACGCTTACTCATATTTTTCAGAGAGAGTAAGCAAGAGGGGGCATTACCCGTAGCCAAACGATGTGAGTGACCTTTTGGGATTGAGGAGACCCAAACTGAGTTAATTTCCAGTCCCTGCTTCAAGAGCTGCTTTATGCAATTTGTGTTAGTTGGTTGGAAGCAAAGAGGAGAACATATGTTTCCTCTTTTTAAGGAAGTGTTTTCACTATCAGGCTTACAAAGGCATCTTTCACTTTTTTTATTCTTTCACCTAAGAATGTTATAATCTGAACTGCAGAATGATGAGGCATCTGCATAAGTTTTTCAGCGCTGACAGTGTAGCCTGGGCTGTTGATTAAGGGGTTTTTAAGAGGTGTTTGTTGTGCAAATTCCCTTAGGATGGAGAGAATATAAAAATAGGTTTCTGGTTTCCTGGATCAGTGTTCTAACCTCTAGGTTTCATACAATGGGGAACATCCCATTTTCTGCCTTTCGTTGAATCCAGTGCTGAGCAGGCGGCTTACTCGGAATGAGGCACAGGTGTCCCTCACAGGGATCCCAAAGAGCAGCAGGCATAAAGGTGCGTACGTCAGATAAGGTGGCAGTCAGTGCTTTTGTTCATAAGTAACGGCAGAGTAAGAAACTGTTTTCCTCAAACGCTGAGAGTAGCAGGAGGGGGAGGAAGAGCATTATTCTTACTTTTTGGTAGAGTGAAAGCACATCCTACCCTTGTATTCACGATGGCATCAAAACCCCTTTGACCTTCCCGGCTTGCTGTAACAAATACTGTTGAATGCACAAAGACCTGTGGCTTGATAGTTGTTAGGAAGGGAGGAGGGAGATGATTTTTCCAGATGACAGTGATCACTGTATTAGCTGGGAGCGTTACTCCAGTTCTAAAATCCCATTACACTAGGGTCATGCAAAAGGGGAAGGGAACAATCTCTGTCACGTAAAACTTACAGTCCAGAGGCAGGACAGGGATACAAATATCAGGAAATAGCTGAATAGCGTTGGCCGGTGTGCCAGCGTCCAGCTGCTCACACATTTTTAGAGAGGCGTTGTAGTAAAGGGAAATTTGGAAGATGTTTTACAGATGTTTACAGGGAGTTCTTTCCAAGTGCAGGGAGGTGCACTACGAGGAGTTTTGAAGATGATTACTTCAAGGCAATGGGCAGTGGAGGTCCCAAACCTCTTTTGCAGCATCAACTCGGGCTTGTTCAGAAAACAAAACTGCCAATTTGCTTTTTGGTTTTCTTGTGGTGTAAGCAGGAGTGTTTTACAAATACCAAGGAATTAGTTTTCATGCTCCCTCTGAAACAAAGTGCTAGTGAGGAGACATATGGAGAGGGTTTTTCTGAGTGCTCATTAACTGTGTGCAGTTTGAGATGCTTAAGACTTTTTATTTTTTTTTTTAGACTGCTTAGCTTTGTGTAGACACTTATGGCACTTGTGTCTCAAAGCTTTGATTGACTTGATTTGCAGATTGCAAATGTTCCAGCGTGAAACCCAAATTTGGATATGCAGAAAATGAAGACGACACTTCCTCTGTCCTTTGGAAGAAACAATACGTTTGCTTAAAACTTTGTGATAAATTAATTTAAAGCATTTTACTTGAATCGCCACAGAATCTGGAAAGGATCTCTTGACTTGTATATTTTTTTATAGGAACAGTCTTGGTGATCAATGTCGTTTCTTAGAAGACGAAGAGTTTAAGTTGTTGAGCTAATAGCGCAACACAATTATGCTTAAGAGGTAGAATCTGGCTTTTCAGAGGAGCAGTTAATAATTTCTAGATTACTCTTGTCTTTTCTGCCATTCCAAGTCTTGCTCATGGCTTGCTTTGCAAGTTTTACTGTCACTGATGAAGGGGTCCTGAAGGCAAGTTCTCTTTGCTGATTCAAAATAGTCGTTTTTCAACATTGAATGGAGTGGTAGTTGAGCAGTAGTTGACAAAAATAGATACTCTGATCATGTGGTTAAAGACATGATGCATATGTCCAAGGAAAGATAAATTTAAGTTACTTAGCCAAGTGTAATTTTAGTATTTCACACATTCTGTAATTTTAGCAATGCTTTTTAAAGATGTCATATTTTCAAGTATTTGTACGTTTTGGCAATTTGGCAAGAACTAAATCTTTGGATTCCCTTTGCTGAATCACTTGCTTGGCTACCGTGCAAGTTTTCCTTTCCTCCCAATCACATGGTCAGGAAATCTGTGCACTAAATCTTAAGGGCTGCATGTATGAGAAGCAGTACTCTTATGCATAGAAAGGGTAGATCACAGGGGAAAAAAATAGTCAGTATATTGATATGCTATTGCATTTATTAATAGGTAGATGGTCCTTTAAGAAGGACACCCACCTTTCTTTGATCAACAGAGGGCTCATGTAATTTAGGAAAAAAAGAAGGGTGCAGGAAAGCTGCATTTTACTGCAAAAAGAACATCTCGCACTACTGTTGCTTTGTCCACTTGTGCTATTGTTCCTTTACAGGAAAAATTATGATGATTGTAAAGGAAAGGACTTACCTATAGGTATCATTTCTGTTAAATCATTAAGCAGCAAGCTGCTTTTCATTACTGTATCGCCCATCTCTGCTAAGGTAAACACTTAAAAAAAGAGCTGTTTCTGCTTGAAAAAGGTGATATATGGCTTAGGCAACGATTTTGTCCGGTAGATCAGTTGCTGGTATTTTGTCTTTTACACCACCTGTAAAACTATATAAATACGAGTTATTTAATAAGTTAGTTGGTCAGATTGATTTTTTTTTTTTTTTTTTTTCCGTGTTGCCAAGGGAACATTACATGTGTCCATTGCCTTTTGACCCTGGGGGAGCACAGCGATGCTCGCAAGGAAGGAGTAAGCATAGCCAGCAGAGCCTGTCTGGCTCCAAACCGGGGCTTCTTGGAAGAGCCTCCTGCACATCACTGGAGAACAAATTGCTTCCTCTCCGCTCACCTTCTGAAGTTTTCACTTTGGTGTCTGCATCTTCCTTGCTCAGTGGGCTCTGTTAGCAACTCGCTCTGGAAAGCCTTTGTTCGCTTTGCTCGTGAGAGGCTTATTTTTTTGCCAGAGGTTCAAAACATATGTCACGGGGTTTAGCCACGCTGCTTTCCAGATGCCTTGTGTGTAGGATACCGACGGGAGTGAGCGTGTGTTGTGGCACTTGAGGCAGCTGGTCAAAAAATTAAAGCAGGGGACGTAGGTGCAGCACAGGTTGATGAATCAAGCATGTCAAGTTCAGAATGAAGATGTAAAATAGCATTTTAATGTATTAGATTAACTGTTTTCCTCCATTTAATGTTTTCTTTCCGAAATAAGTTTAGCATGGTTGAACGTTGACCTCAAGGTATTTCTGTACATAATATCAAACCTACATTATTATACATTGTGCTTTTGAGTTTAAAAAACATAATAAATTGAGCCAATTAATACATTTTACAGTGAAATGGGTATTGAAGTGTGTGGAGAATTATTAACAGACTTTAATTTATAGATCTCAGATTGTGCTTGATAAATATGAAAGATTTGCTGATTATTTCCTAACATGAAAGGAGAGGGTAAAAAGGCTTTTCTTGCAATCCACATCGCTCTTCCGTATACCATACTGCAGCCCGCGGAAAGCACACTCGCAGTCTGCCTCCACCTGAAAAGCTGTTGCACATTCGTACTGTGTGAACTGCTGTTGTACTGTTCCTGTCCTATAATAATCCTATTTAATTCTTGGTCTGCGTGCACACTAATAGAAAATGGTGCTTTTTATTCTCTCCTTCAGCCAATACCAAAGCCCGCAGTAATGAATTTGCTGAAAAGAACGGACTTCAAAAATACGAGTACGTCTTACATCCGCGAACTACTGGATTCACTTTTGTGGTTGAGCGTCTAAGGGGAGGTAATCCTGCTCTGTATTTGTATGTCCTTTTTTTTTTTTTTTTTGCTTACTTTAAGATAGCGAATTCTCACCCAAGCTGTCGAAGCTGATGTTCACAGAACTGCTTGAAGTAATTTCAGAGGAACTTTATATATCCCGATCACACAAAAAGCCTGGTTTGCAACCCTACTTAAAATGTTTGTAACATGGAGAGATTTGAGAGAGCTGATAACTGATACTAATATCATCAGGAGATATGCAGTGGAGGAAAACAACATTTTCCCATTTTTTTTTTTGTTGTTTTGGTTTGTTTTGTTTTTAATATTGTAGCTTGTTTAGCTGTCTACCTCAGAAAAATAGTGGAAAAGATCCCAAGGAAGTTCAGCCTTGTTGTCTGTACCAGTCCTTACCCCCAACTGGGTGGTTGTCAGGGAACACGCAGACATATATGACACTGCCCTCTCTGAAAAGCTTCTGGTTTTAAGCCTGAGAGCTGAGACAACAGGTTGATATGTTAAATGGAGAAGGGGAAGGCACAGCAGCGGGTAGATGCAGCAAGGCAGCCGCCCAGTGCTGCCAGCTTTTTCAGGTGATGGTGACTCGGAGAAGCTGTGTAAAATAGGAGTTGTGCTGCTTGGTCTTGGCAGAGTGGTGGCCAAGAGAATGCGTGAGACTTACTTTCTACCTAGAAATGATCTTCCATCCCTGTATTAGTCTGTGGGTAGAGATTGAGTCCCTACTATCAAGGGAACAGAGAATAAGGATGTGATTGCTTGTTAGATTGAGATGTCAGTAGGTTGTTTTGGGAGTGGGCATTTTGATGAGATTTGAGGCCATGGCAGTGTAGCCATTAAATGATAGTGATGTGGCAGTGATTCAGATACAGATGAGCGAGTGTTCACAGGATATATGAATGTATGGCTGAAGAAAATAAACATGTACAGTAGATATGAAGTGACTTATTTACAGGCAAGTTCTTCAGGGAAAAGCAATTCTAGATCTTTAACACATGTTGGTTATTCTGACTGCCAAAGGAAGAAGTTTGAGATTATTAAAAATAATAGGGGGCCCACTGGTAGGTTTTTTCCCTTGCTGGAATCCTTGCTTGGATTTTAGGAGCAGAGCTGGCTTGCATTTTGCCTGATTCTTACTAAGCAAATATCCTAAAATCACCGTAAACACTTTGATATTTTGTCCAGCTGGACAATCCTAGCTGGGCCATGTGTCTATTTGACTCTATTTTTATTAGACATTCACTGGTAGACATCTTAGATTTTCGTCTATCTTGAATGTTTATTACTCCATTCGCTCAAAAAACCCCTGCCACATACACAATTTCAAAAGCTTGCTTTACTTAACCTAGTGCATAATATTTCTAGACTGGAATACTTTTTCAGTTAAAAGTATGTTTTCCACTGGAAATATTATCAACTTAAAAAAAAAGAAAAGATTCTCTATTTGCTGCAGAAATGAGCTTTGTGGTGATACAGTCATTTTCTAATTTTATAAAAATACTTTTCTATTGCTGTATGAGAGATATATGCAAATTAGGCTATTGGGTTATAAAAAGGAAAATATTTGGCGCTGATGAATTGATTTTGTGCAGTACAAAGCTGGGGAAAAAAACAAAAACATCCCTGGATGATTATTTTTTGTGTTTGGTCTCCCAAATGTTTTTATGTCCTACTTTTATTTAAGGCAGGAAAATATTGTGTGACATACTAATGTCCCTTTGGCATTGAATTTATAGGTATTTGGTACCTTGATAGGCATTATAAGCTTTATGTATTATGACTGTCTGCTAGTATGTAGTAAATTATGTGGGAGAAGGTGGTTCATCTAGCATTTTAAAATACTTAGTTATTACTTACTAATTTAAGAATTGGTTTTCAATTGTTTGCAAGTGCGTCAAACATGGACCATTTGTGTTGAAATGTTTTATTTTTGTGGACAACCCAACGGTAGTTGCTTGACTTTAAAGCACTTCAGTGTATTATATACCTGCATATATGTATTTTCATCTGTACAATATAGATGTCCAGGTAGATTTTCAGATAGAGGTGGCACAGTTTATACTTAGCATTATCATGCAGCTCTGGTTTAGACTTATTATTTATACTATTAAGTGCCTTTTTTACAATTCTAATTTCTAATACAAGCAGTAATAAAGAAAACAAGGACTGTTAAGGATACAGTGTTAACATAAGTCCCTGCTTCTGGACTGTCCTAATGCTGCAATAGTAGCAATAATCCTAAGAATAGATTTGTTTCCTTTTTTTCCTGCTTGTAACTGCAAGCTCAGAGCAGTGTGTGTGACTTTAACATGCAGGAGGGAGTGGTGGAGATTTTAACATCATGTTTACGTCTTTGAAAGTATTTTTGTGCAGAGATGACAACCTTATTGCCCTATAGCTCTCCTGTGAATACGTTTTGGCTCGTGGCTGTTTTCCATTCCTGAGGCTCAAGTGTCTTTACTTCAGGCCTGAGTACATTATTTTGCTCCAAAAATAGGCTGATGAAGAGAGGGGGAAAAATGTCATTAGAAGTTTAACTGCTTTTCGAATGTTGAAAAAACTAATTTAATTTGGCAAGAACCCTGATTAATATGCATCACAAGCTGTAGCATGAAAGAATTACCTGTTATTACATAAAAATAACTATTAGCGACCCTTTTGAATAGGAAATGAAGAATCGGGAAAAAATAACCTTCAGTAAAATGTTGCCTGTATCTCTGCAGAAGGTTTCTTCCTAGAGGAAGCACTGTCTGTACCCTGACAGCAGAGTCTGAGCAGTTATCAGTCCTTTGCTTTCCGTAGGTGGCAAAAATTTCTGAACCATTAGAATGCGTTTTTGCCAGTGATGACCAACACTCAGATTCCTCCGGCTGCCTTCTCGCTCTTATATGGTCATTATTTCAACGACTTGATCTCTTTTGCCCATAGATACTGCTATGATGGTTTCCAAGTCATTGCTGAGATTATGGGAGCTAAGAAAAAAAAAGATCTATATAACCTCCACCAAAAAAGCAATAAAAATTGTTTAGGCAATACATCTTCGTGGCTTTTGAGTCTCTCACCTTTTTTCCCACGTTGTAGCTCTTCATGAGTGATAGCTCTTACCCCCTGAGCTGACTCTTCTAAACAGAAACCCAGGCAAAAGCTGACTGGTTTTTCCTTTCATTATGCTCAGGTGCCAAGACAGTGAAAATACTATTTTACTTGTATATGATCACATTACTGTTTTTTCATTCATATAAACCTTAGAATCACCCAAGAGTAAACACAGACTATGAACATTCTTTAGATGTATAATTAATAACATACTCAGTAGAATAAGGACTGCAGTTGTTGCCATTTTTTAAGCAAGAGAAAGACATAAATTTGATTCGGCGTTGATTTTTTGTAGAAGTGTGTACCTTTGGCTCAGTCGTCATTTTAAGTAGGATGTTTTAATATAATGTCATTGTTTGTGCATGGTAAGAGAAAATACAATACAGATAGGAGAACACAAAGAGGGAAAAACCGCATGGCAGCTGGATAAGATCAGCTTGCTACCTGATACACAGCATAGAGTGTTACCTGAAGATGTGGAAGTGGGTAAGAGAGGAACAAAAATTTCAGTAAGAACTAACGAACATGGAAAAGTATTAAATATACTTTAGCCAGTAGGCTAAATATAGATTAACAAAATATATGCATTTTTCAACCCTGCAAGAAAATCCTCCTTCTTGGGAAAAAGTATTGAATTTCTAGTCAATTGTCTCTGCAATTGATAAAGCAGGTTCGTGAGATTGTTCATTAATCTTTACTGATGCATATTACTCAAAATAGCGGTAGCCTTTTTTCCTAGCATGCTTTAAAGTTTGTTTCTGCAAACACTCCGGCCCTGGTCTATCAAAATACTTGAAGAAAGTGTATAAACTCAATTAATTACACGTTTTCTCGGTGCTGAAGCACATTTGATCACTTTGATCACTTAGTGTGGCAGCAGAGGAATTACCCTGTGGAAGACCAAACCTTTGCTGACCAAAGTGGCCACTGGAATGTTACATACTTTATCACATCTGTTTAGTTGGCTATTGATAGACAGCAAAGGGAAATAAAATAATTGATTTGCTTCTTTCTAATTCTGTTCACTTGATCGAGTAATTTGTCTTGCCTGAGCTGTTATGAATCCTGGTTTCAATCAGCACCTGGTAAAAGTTACGAGAGCTTTATGCTGTCTTTCTTTGGGGAACAAAGGTGAGAATTTTTTTGGAAAGACAGAACGTGTGATGAACAACAGAAAATGAACTCTAGACACCAAAATTAAGACTGGTTATGTTTGGTTTTGGGTTTTTTTTAAATATCATTATTATATACTTCTTTAAGCATCTCCTCAAATCATATCTAATCCTTTTTTAAAGACTGAAACTTTAAATAGATGTTATGTATGGAGTCATATTTGGCAGAACTTGGGTTAAGGCAGACCATCTCCTTTTACAAAATATAAGACTTTGAAAGTGACAGAAATATGCAGGAATTTAAATAAGACTTTTATATAAGCATGCCTTTAACAAACTTAATTAAAAACATTTCTGGTTTATGTAATGCTCTTGAAGATCTAGTTTGTGAGATCCTTCTATGAAAGGTCAGGAGGTTACTCAGAAATGAATATAGCTTTTCAGGCCTGGTTGTATTTTATAAAGTTTTTTCTGAAGTGCCAAATGACATTGAAAGTTCAGATGGCTTGAATGTTCAGTTTCAAAGAGATGGAAAATAATACTAGTCGATTTGATTCAATATTGTCTGCATTCATTGAATAACGTATATTATCTTGGCATAATATCTGTAATTCCAGCCAAATAGTCTGTCAAGAGAAAATAGTTGTTTACGAATGTTTTCTTAAAATTGCTTCATGGCTTTTAAGTTTTTTCTCAGGACTAAATAAACAGTAAGTGTTAAGACAGAGCTGAGGTTTTAAAGCATCATTAAAGATTATTCATACTTTTGCAGACAATCATTTCTGCCAACATTAAATCTTAACTGACCTCTTCTTGACACTTCCTCTATATCCATCAACAATCTTTAATATCTGGATACATTGGACTGGATGTTCCTAATATATGCTTTATGTTTTACTGATTTTACAGTATGACGAAGAGTCAGAATTATTTGCTGCCTTATAGTATTTCAGCTTCGAATTTATTTCTGGTTCATAAATGGCCAACTGAAAAAAAAAAATATTGCAGATAACAGCTGCCAACTGCAGCATCCTAAAATTACAGAAAGATACAAATTTAACATGCTTGCCTTCATTGCGTATCCTTACTGATGAAAAGAAACAGGGATTCTCATCCTGTTTCCATGATTGATTCAAAATTGATAGTTTTGCCCCCAAACAGATGTTTATATATCTGCAGTCAGAAACCAGTCTGTGTCTTCTACTCTTTATACCCGAGTTTTACAGTTGTACAGCATTTCAGTAATTGCATGCCAATATCCCAATCTGTTTCATTGCTGGGGCAGGAAGATTGTATTTAGGTTTTCAATCCAGGAGATATATATAGAGAGAGATGTATACGTAGATAGATAGATATAAAAAAAATGTAAATATCTTAATCCTGCAACACTTATTAACTATTATGTAGATTCTGGATGCTTTTCTGGGAGCTATAGTATCCATGTCTGTGTATTTATGTACTTAACTTTTAATGCCATTTATTTGGGTTATGGTACAATGTGCTTATGTGGCACTTTTGAGCTAATAATCCAGGAGACAGTTTACGGTTTGCAGATGAATGTATGTCTAAGACAGTTAACAGGAGGTGGTGATCAGCACTTGAAAGCTGGCACATATGGTTCGGTTCACCTTTGCTGGGGTGTGAAGTAACCAAGCAGTTGTGCAAACAGGTCCTCAGAAGTGGCATCTGGGTGTCCTCACCACGCACGGAGAACACAGTAAGCTCCTGTATAAAACCCTAGCTAGCTTAGGAACTGTCTTTAGGAGATGGTTCTGTCTTGAGCCCTGCAACCGTCACATGAGCTGAGGTACTCAAATTTGACGTATTTGTGTAAATGTTGTTTAAAGTTGATACTCTCAATTGAGTAATTCATTAACAAGACCCTCCAACTTGAAGTAGCCAGAGTATATTAGTATATTGTCTAACGTGTAACAGAGGTGCAGGATGTAGAAAGGCCCCACATCAACTGACGGTAAGGGTTAGATCTGTTGTTTTAACAAAAGCTAGCCTCCCTCTTTGTGACTGAACAGATTTCTGACTCCCAGAATGATATGCTGGGCTGCTGCCAAAATTTCTGTGGGTTTTGGCGAGGCCAGAGCTTGCACCCTGGCCGGCACTGTCACCTCGGAGCAGCTCTCACCTGTTTGTGCTGGTTGCTCAGTGCATGTGTAAACCAAACCCAGTCTGTTTTGGAAATAGGAAAATATAAGTGGCCACGCAGGCATTAGCTTTAGGTCCTCAATTAGCTAATTTCACCCGTATATCCATCGGATTTGCAGAGATTAAGCAGCAACTCTAAACCATCATTTCTCAATACAAGGAAATTCCTTCTTCCCAATTTTTTTCTTTTTTTTTTTTCTCTGTGCATGTGTGCCTCCCAGAGTCATGTTACTAAGTAGACTGATACTGAGAAATTACAGAGCTATTGTGAAAGAGCTTTGAGCAATTTTTTATCTGAAAATGCAGTATTAAGAGTTCACTGGTTGCCGTTGTAATTGAACTTATGTTTTATGAGAATTGGATCCTGTGCATTAAATAGCATAGCCTTTGATAAGGAAATATTGGTTTGTAAATTGAAGCTTGCGTGCCTTTTATGCCTTGTGTTGGTTGGTAGAAAATTCATAACAAACTAGTTAATTAAGAAAAAAACAACAAAGACCTTGTTCAAAAATACACTTTTATTGCTAGGCATGTCTGTGAAATTCAGCAATGCAGAAAATCGGGTGCAGGCTGTTGTGCTTTATTGCGGACGCTGACAGTTGTCTCTGTAATCTGGAACATGGGAAAGGGCAGCTTGACTTTTTCCAGAATCATGTTAACCGTTGATGATTACCATATCTTGCAAACATCTGCATGTGTTGGCTTTGATGTACTTCTCAGAATGAGCACCATTTTTCTGTTAGATATTTTCTGGCCTTTGGTACATGATGAAGTTTCTGTTGCTGTCTCTTCTTACATGTTGTACTGGAACGGTACTCTGCACTACTTGCCCCAACTCTGTGGAAAACTGTCCCATCGTTTCAGTCCTTCTGGGAAGGATTTGGTTTTCTCCAAACCTCTCTCTCCTCTCAGCCCCCATGCTTTCCTCTTTCCAGCCTCCATGGCTTTTGAGAAGGGAATGTGGCCTTTCACTGGAAGGTTCATGGTGGACCACTGTAAGAGTTGCTACCTGTAGTGTTTACAGGTTGACGTCTTGTTTTTTGCATCACCCACGTATCCATGGTACTCATCAGAAATATTTCAGGTTTTATGTTCTTGAGCCTAGCAAGACTCACCTAGTGAAATAATCTCCTTACACTCTCTTAGGTGTGAGTCATGGCTTGTGACAAGCAGATATACCATGCAGTGGATCTTTTTCCGTTTGCCTCCTCGCAGGTGATTAATAGTTGCTGTGGTAACTATATTAAAAAGTTATTATTTGCCAACAGTTACCCCACAGTGGTATTAGAGGTTTCCACTGTTTTCCCTTAACTCAGAATACACAGTATCTGTGGTAACGATGTGGTAATGTTTGGCGAATGTGGACATTTTTAATTGCTTCAACTGGAGGCCTGGAACAATGTGAGCTCATCAGATTGCATACGTAGAAATGAAGCCTGGCCACAGATGAGTTCAGGAAAAATGATTGTTCAGTAAAAACTAGAATTATTCTCTTCAGAATTGAAAGTATGTTCCTGCTTTTGTTTTAAATCTAATGTTTATCTCCTCTTCAAGGTATATTTTAAAAAAGGTTGTTCTGGTTGTTTATGTGCTTTGGCTAGGCGGTGGACCAAGAGTGTGTGTAACAAGGTCTATCTGCTGGTCTAGACTTGGTCAGCATCTCTCTGGGAGTGCATTCTGAAAGGTCAGTCATCTGCTTGGAATATTTATTTGGTTTGGTTTTTCCTGTAGTGTCACTCACAGCAGCACACTAAGCTTAGCACAGGGGCTCGCCATACCCTTGGTGCTCCCCTGAGCCTGCACGGAACACCAAACAGTCCGTTTTGTGGCCTTGTTCACCTCATCCTTGTGGTGGGCTTGATACTAATAAAGTGTACCAAATACTGTAAGAATTGACAAGGGGTTTGGGGTTTTTGTGGCAGAGTACTGAGCTTTGTGGTTGTTTTTAAAGCCTTATGGCTGCAGGACAGACAATGGGTGAGCCTCAGGTAAAGTTCAGGTTTATTTATTACTGCTCGTTCTTGTCAGCCAATGATCCGTGTTTTTGCAGGTGCTGTTGGTTGGATTGGTAACATATTTAGTTATATTGCTGAAGTTGAAATTAATTCCTATAAACAGAGGAATAGTATTGATATCTCTTTATTTCACATGGCATTACAAGATGCTCTACTCAGCATACCCGTTTCTTGGCTCTCTTTATTAGTAAGGCAGATAATTGCTTCAGGGAGTCTTAAGAGAGGAGCCTAAACATACTTTTTCCAGGACAAAATACTGTTTTAGTTTCAGTTAGGAGATGATGTTTCCTGATGTGTTTATTAGAAAAATGGCAGCACCTCTAGGCTGAACAGACCAATCCCAAACTAGAGTCCCATTGCAGAGGAGATTCTCAGTCATATTTTATGGATTTCCCACTCTTACACTTTTTGCAGATGCTAGCTGTTTTCATTTCCAGCTGCATTAAAGTTACTGCAAATGTATTTTGTGTATTCCTGATATCACTTTTCTATGAGTAATTGCTGGCAGGGGAGAAGGTCCGTGGAGTATCATTTCAGTTACTGGAAACATTGGAACCCTCAAGCTGTTCAGATAACAGCCCCCAAATCTGTAAGGCAGTAATACAACTTCCAATGTCCTCTTCTTGCAAAATTTGCTGCTTATATATCATTAAACCTTAAGTAGTTTGTTTCTTTCGTTCCTTTCTGCTGTTGCAGCTTCAGCTCTTCTTCCCGTTGCCCTCCTCCCAGTCCCCTGCCATTATTTTAAGGGTATACAAAAATTAGCCCAGCATCATACTTTTCCGAGCTGACTCAGATCCCTGAGTTTGGCAGTCATTTGCAAGGCTCTGCTCCAGGGATGCTGAGAGCAGTACCACATTCATGAGTCTTGGATGTTGCTATGGTACTGATACTGAAAAACGAAAAACATGAGAGGGCAGAGGAGCTTGGGAAAAATTGTAGTAGAGTATAAATGCTTTTAAAAATAGATTTTTATCAAAACATAAACTTCAACATAAATTCAACGCTTCACCTCATTCATCGCCATCTATGTAACCTGAAATATTGCTGTCGTTGGGACTTATTTTGTCAACCTTTTCCTGAACTGCAGGATTCTGGAGGGCAGGAAATAAGGTCTTTGCTCTCAGTGTTCTCACCAAACATGGGTAGATATAGGAAGGGTTTCCCTTTAGTGCCTACATACCATGCCAGTTATTTGAAGTGTTGTACAATGTGAATTAACTATTATAATGATGTATATTACAGGTTACAGACATAAAGGTTGAAAATATTTTCCCATAAATTAACTTTTCTGTGGAATGGCTACCAGTTAAGAATGGGAGAACTGTTTTTAATATACATTCAATATGATACTGTCTCTGCCCAGTCTCATTTCATACTGTTAAAAGCTAATAATATCTTAAAATAAACATCTCTGAAATGCGTATCATCTATATTTAGACTTGTGAAAAAACTGTGATTTTGTTTGCGTTGGTAGTCATTGTTGACCTCACAGTATAACAATAAAACTGAGTGCTCTTGATGATTATAAAACAGTTCCAGGAGCGAGGACCTGAGCAACCTTCTGTCTGGCTTGATCCAATCACCGGTCCTTCACTGCAGTGCTCTGAAAGGACCCAGCCCATCCTGATGGTTTCTGCCATTGCACAGACAATAAGGACATCTATTAGGAGAAAAGCATAACATGCACAATAAATAAAAAGAAGAGAGACATTTTGGAAAAAAAGCTTCAGAGACTTTGGAATTTGTGAGCAATGGCACGTTTGCGTTGCCTGGAAGTTGCTATGGGTACTGATGTTGAAAGCCAAACACACGGAGGGCAGACCTTAGGGACGTAAGTCCCATTTAAAATCCTGTAAGAATTCGTGTTCTTTAGATCTGCTTGGATGCTTTTGAAGAATCATCCCTCAAAAGGATTCTTTGCTTAAGTGCTCTCCACGTTCATCCTGTCAGAAGCACCACTGTGATTTAACCAGTCCTACTTCTGCCTTCACTTACCCCAAAAAAGCATTCCTTCCAAAAGACCTGAAAGCTCCCTGGCTTCCTCTATCAGCCCCTTGCTTTCCTGCTCTTGTAGCATGGATCGGAGAATTAAATGTAACATATGCTCAGCAGCTGTATAGCTTCTTCTTTCCTTCCCATTCTTCACGTACCGTCTGCTCGGACTGTGGCTTTTTGAGGCAGGTATTTTGGTTTTGTACGTCTGAAACAACCACCTCGCTGGTATATTAGCATTGTTGAAGCAGGTAGCAGCTAATGTGCAGCTGTCTCAAATAGCTCACTCCACATGTCCACAGCATTGCAAATATTTAATAAACCTGTTAATAATGCATTCCAAACCATACTGAGAGGCTGTGGAGATTCATCAGGATTTATGCTACCTGTGGTGCTAACGAATTCAGTTGACATTACACACTGAGACACGCACGTAAGCATGCATTCAATTTTAAAATATATACATAATTTCTGATTCATAACAGCAGTGTTGTACATTAGGAGAGAACATTTTCAAAGGATTATTCTCCTCCTCGAAGGGATAAATTCTCTTGACTTTCAGTCTTGTGCCTTTCTGTATTCTGGCACATGTTGTAATCAGCTTGCGGCATATTCTTTTTCACATCTTCTTGTTTGGATAGCAGCGGACAGCACAGAATTCATTAAAATCAAGCAGCCAAATGCTGATGGAATATAATGAAGCTGTGACTCACATGGTGGGTTTCTTCCTGTAAGGTGGGGTATATTGTGTATATACTAAGCTGTGTAAATGTAGAGGAGTTTTGGTGGCTGATTTATGTCTTACTTGGCAAACTGTCTAGGGTATCATATTCTAAAAACTTGTTAATATAGTTACAGAAAACAGACTGACTTAGCCTTTGTGAATTTATGCAGCAAGGATATATCCCCCATGGTTATTTACAATCAGAATGATTTTTCCTCTGCCACTTCGTCTGAGATGACTGAAGGTGCCGTGGCCAGACTGGAGCTGCTTTACACCCAAACTGAAGAGATTATGGTAATGAAGCCAACATGGGTTTCAACTAGTCAATATGAGCAAAGTGAGCTCACTCAGTCTGCAAAATATTCCGGGGCATCCCCAAGCCAGTGTAGCAGTATTGTTGTTCAGAATGATTTCACTGGCATCTTGCTAGAGGTCCGTTACCTCCAGTTAGCTCATCAAGAGGAGGAACTCAACTGAGTAGCTACACGTCATTTGGAAAACATTCCAGGATCCACTATCAGGATGCTCTGTCTTGACCTACAGCTCCAATAGCCTCATCAGGCGCTGCATCTTTTCAAAGTAAAACAGAAGGAAGGTGTTGAACATTCAGATTGCATAACTAAATGCTGAGAAATAGGAATTTCCAAAAATGAGATTGACTGCAGCCCTCTTGTGGTGTACGCTTTTGAGTGAGAGAGCAAATGTTGTGTTCTGCCACGCTGCTATTTCCTTTGCTTAGAACGACAAGCTTTTAACAATATATTTCATGCTTTTTCCTTTCAAATGAAAGACAGAAAAACTATGTCAGAATGGAGAGCTTTTACTGGCAGGGCACTGAGGCTGAACCTCGAGTGAACCTGAGGGAATGAACTGAGTTTCTTCCTATGAGAAAGCTGGAATTTGGGAGTATCTGGTTATAATTCCAGAAATGTTGCTTTCATTTTTTAAAGTTTTCAAATTTTTCAAGAATTCTTTTACAGTTGTTATCTTACTGTTGTTTTCCCCAAATTTTTTGCTGTGCAGAAACACATTCCTAAAATATTTTCTTTATTTAATATAAGAGTTGTGGCAAATACGAAAAGATGGAAATAGTGGAGGTAGCTGAAAGAAGTAAGAGGGGTTTGAAGATGTATACTGACAGCATATTCTCAAATCTCTTATCTTATAAAGAAAATAACGTGTTTTCTCTCTCTGAGTAATCCAGAGTACACTTTAGGAAAAGGTGCTATATCAAAAGGGATATTGGAACGTGGTTACACTATAAGCATCTTCTAGCTTTCAGATTTCAATCTCTTAAAAAAAACCAAACCAACAAACAAAACACAGAAGTGGGGGTTTTTTTCCTAATTTTCAAGTGATATGTTTCTTTGACTTTTGTTACTAAATCGTACTTCTGTTTTATAGAGCAGAAATGTCAAATTGCCTTTTGCTCCACGGAATTCAGTATGTATATCTGGATTTAGACAAAAATCAAGAGCTGTTATCTTGAAAAGGAATACCAGCATGGTTTTAATCCCAGAAGTATGACACTTCACAAAAATCTTTCTCTGAGAAAAACCACACGTAAACCCACATTAAGAAACCAATTATAAACAAATAAGAACACGTGCAATGTGCTGGTCAGGCTTTTGTCACAAGATAAACAAGGGCTATTGAGAACTGCGTGTAAAATATATTTTGTCTGCTACTTAGCACACACTGTAGCTAAAATGGAAAATTCTGTAGAGCTGAATGATAGCACTAAGTGAATTGGCATTTGCACTTAGTTTTCCAGTGGTTTGGCGGTATTAATAATGCAGCAGAAGGACAGGATATCCTTCAACTAAGTCAGTATGAAAAAAGGTTTTCATTAGCATTACAATGAACTTTGAGAACTAGGTGTTCTTACTCATTGGGAAAAAAGGGTTTGAGGAAGCAAATTTTGTGTTTGAAAATGTTCGGTGAATTTTGAAGAGTATCTAAATGCGACTATTATCAGAAACTGTTTTTAGTATAGTGTAGGGATGAAGTATCTTTCTCAGGCTGTTATTGTAATTCATAAGATGTTATTTTCAGCAGTGTTTATTATACAAAAGAATGTTCAGAACCAGATGAATACACTAGGGAGCCTGGTTAAATAGGAATAAACCAAAGTAGTTACTTAAAGTTACAAGAGAAACAAAATGCTGACATAGATGAGATAAATTATTCTTTCTGTTGTTTTTCCATAATAGTCTACTTTGGTCAAAACCAAAGAGCAATAACTACTATATTTGTATATTTGTGGGCAAATTTAGATGAAGATCACAAATGTTTTGATTTATCAACCAAGGTAAAATGAGACTGAAAGCAATCTGGTCTGGAGGAGCTGATGCTTATCAGCAGAACCTTGGAGCTGAGAGAGATAAGTTGAAAGCCATCAGACACAGGCTGACAATAAATGAATAGACAAGGAAGCAGTTTATAATTCTTGTCACCACAGACCACAGAGCATTTGTGTTTTTCAGAATGGTCAAATTGGTCCAGCCTTAGAAACAGAGTATGCATTTCTGCTAAAGTGGAGATGACCATCTGGCAGCCTACAGCAACTTTGGAATTTGCTGCCTTTGCTGGTCTACCCCATCCTGAATGATGTGCTTAGTTTTTAATCTGCTGCCCTGCCACGTCTTTATAAGCCAATAATATCTTTTAGGTGAATTACTGTGCATACTATTACGCAATAGCTCAAGATTGTTTGAATTCTTAATCTTTTCTATGTATTTGGTTGGAACAGTATCAGGATTTTTTTGAAGGATCTCCTCCTACACCTCTCTGCAATAAACACTCCAGATACCCTTTCATGTAATCCTTCTTCATAAATTTATTGCGGTTCTGTCTTCTGCGCATCCTGATGCCTGTGCCTCAGGTAAGCCTGAAAGAGTATCGCAAGTGGCCTCAACAGTTCTGCAGAAGAGAGAGTTAATTCTTTAAGATTCCTTCTCTCTTATGTCACTCCGTCCTTGTTTCTGTCTTCAGCTGAGAGCAGAGGGAAGAAACTCTGTCAACTCTGAAGTTCAAGAGAACTAAGAAAGTTCAGGCTTTTCTGATTTTGTCTTTTGGACACTTCTTCTTTCTACTCTCTGCGCACTCTCCACCACAATCTTCCTCCGGCGCTAACCGTGGTGCAATTTATTACTAGTCATTTCTGTGTATTACTCTCAGCTTGTTCTCTTGCAAGAAGCCGTGATTTGGATAAGCCCCTTTCTCAAGCACAAAACCCATGATGCTTTGCTAACTTCCCTCAGCGGAGTTGCTCCACAGCAGGTGCTTGCCAGAAGGACCCTTCTGCAGCCTCTGTGAGACTTCTGCTGTGTCTACCGCCACCCCGGGCAGCCCTGGTTCTGCTGATGCCTGGCAGTTGCCCAGCATGATAGTGTTTGAATCCAGTGTACGATGGATCGGATTTCTTGCCACATGGCAGACACTTGTGACGGTAACATTTCCAACTCAACATTACTGAGATATATTTGGTTCCTTTTTTTGTTCAGTGCAAATAACGTTCCCCATATATGACATTTTGAGTGAAATTCGATTAGCAGGAATACGAATAAGGTTGGTTGAGTTCAGTAGTTTCCCTTTGTTTACCAACAGAGGCTGATGGAGGTTACACGGTAGAGGCAGCTTTGGGTTACTGTGCCCCGCTTTATAAGCAGTTGTGCATAATAAGGTCCCTCCTGCCAAACTTGCATTCGGGATGACAGCCGGCTAGCTGGTGGCTCTCAAAGGAATTTGCTTCAAGTGGGTTATGCGCTTGAATGATCATATCTATCAGATTTGAAGGCAGATCCATGTTGAGTAAAGCTGCTAGAGGACATGTGTGCACAACTCGGTGTGAGGGACAGGAAGGTCTGTACCAGAACCTTGAATATGGCTTGCTGGGCAGAGTGCGGAGACCTGGGATAAGGTGTCCAGCTGTAGCTTTTCCATGTTTGTTTTTTTTTGTCTGGGCTTGGAAATAAATGATTATAAGACCAAGGCTGGAAAGGAAGAATGAATAAGCCTCTGCTAGCAAACAAACAGCGGGTAGTCGTCTTGCTGACCAAAGAGGAAATTCGGTCCAAAGTGTCGAGCCCAAGAGTAGCAGATGTGAGTGGAACTTATTCCCAGAACTGCAAACTGCTTTAAGTATCTTAACAGGGAAGGAAATGGCAAAGTTGTTTTTTATCAAACCTGTGCCCCAGCTATTGCAATACCTTGGTATTGCTCAGTCTTAGTGTACTGTGAGAATAGAAACATCTTACGGGGTTTGGGTTTTTTTTGAAATTGTAACAGTTCTGTCGTATTTCATCACAAGGTTGAAGTTCCTTTGCGGGAATTTCAGTTGCTTTTAGTGCAAGGTTAGGTTAAGATAACTTTAAGTGTCTATTTTGGCCTTCAGATTTCTGGCAGAATCCCTCGCTTGTTGAAATTGATGGAAAATTTCATACTGACTACACTGGAAAGGTAGTTGGACGTGTTGTTGCACAAGACAAAAAATTGTATAATGTTTATTGACAAGAATGTTTAAAATCCCAGTGTTTCAAATAGACATTGATGTGTTTATTCTAACTCTCAGTCAGGCTTCCTCTGCGTAACTGTCTTGTACGTCAGTATGTTGGGATAGGTAGTATGACTTGGAGAAAAGGAAATATAAAGGAGGTGAGAGAAAATCAGCATTTAGCTGTCGGTGTTGAATGCCCATTTAACTTGATTAGACTGGGTGCCTGTGAGGTGTCTCTTCGGTAACTGAAATGTGCATTCCCTTTAAGTGTAAAACATCAGAAAAAAGTATCAAAACGCAGAAGAGGTGAAGATGAGTGGGAAATTGCTACTCATCTGTTGAATGGAAACTTGATGTTAAATAAGATCTTCTTATGTTTCGCCATTTGAAACACAGTAAGAGTTCCAGGAATTAATTATCCAGCAATGGATGATGACATGGAAATATATTAAATATACATACATAGCTAACCATGAATACTTGATGCATGCAAAAGAAGAGTCTAGTTAATTTTTATGTAAATTAAGCAACATTGAAAGTGGCAATATAATAACCAACAACACTGTTTTGCATTTGAATAGAACAAAGCAGCAAATTCACACTTGAAATACATTCTTTCTTCTTAAATTGTCTTTTCCTGGGTAGATATTTTAGCGTATGCTTTATTCACAGTAAAACTGTGGTCTTCATAGGTATCATCTTGTCTAGAGACAGACAAGTTAACCTTTTTAAAAGCTGATTTAAATCTTTGGAAGCTAATTTAAATCTTTGGTGGGTGTCATGTCTGTGTTACAGCTTGTAATGATTAAAGGGACTAGTGTTGAATCAGAGTGATAAGCAGGCATAGTTAATGCCAAGATTGTGTAAGGACTAGCTTATTTCCTAAACTTCGTGGAACTAATAAAAAGGGATGCTCCCTACCAGGAGAGTAAGAAAGTCAGGTGTGGGCTGTCCTGGCAGAGGTGAGGATGCTCCAAGTGCAGGCTTCCCTGCACCACGCTGCTTCCTCGGGGGAACAGCTCCAGCATGAACTTTGCCGAGAGGTTGCCTGTTATCTGGAAGACAGGAAACTCACTTGTGGTCACTGCGTATCAAAGAAAAACTGAGGAGATGGAAAAAGTTGAGGGGAAAAAAAAGGTGCGTTTATCTTTAGCCTTGTGCAGCAGATTGCTTGGTAGATGGCAGTGCTTATCCTGACTCGTTATGCGTGGTTTATTTATGCTGCTTCGTATTACTTCATTTCAGAATTGTCCATGGAGAAATAAAAAGTTCAGATTTAGATTATATAGAGAGCTTTTAAAACTCTTTTTGAGCTCTTAAGTCTTTGAGGGTGTGGGAGGAGGTATTAAAGCAATTATTAAATGTATATTACTATGCACTGGTAAACAAACTTCAGAAACTGTTAAAGAACAGATGCCTTTGGCACGTTTCACTGGTAAGCATATGGCTATTCAATTTTGAAATGCGAATCCCAAAGCATTTAAATCAGTGCCTGTCAAATTGTTTGTCATGACAGAGGGTTCAGCTTGGAGCTGCAAATTCAATCCCGTTCCTTCTTCCTAATCTACGGCTGAATTTGATTAGTTGAGCCACCACTCAGCTTCCTGTAAGACAGGAGTCCTTCATCTGCAGGAGACGTACCGTCAGAGGCGTGCAGGGCACCATCTTTTACCTCTGTGTTATACAGTGCTGTGTGTTACGAAGGTTTGAGTATCGTTGGAATGGCTGGGGTCAAGTGTTTGTGTTAAGGATAATTTAAAAAAAAAGCGTCAACTGATATTGCCCAAAATAAGAATATACTCCTATTGCAAACAGTTTATGTGTGCAAAGTTTGTAGAAGAGGCTTTAACACTTGAGCTGCAACTCAAAATGACAAAATCCTGATTTTTTTTTCCTTCGTTTGTTTCCAAATCTACAACTTTTACATGGAGTTCAAGTTTAAAGTGAATTAATAATTTTATTTTATAAATGTCTGAGAAATAGAATCAGAAAAATCATAGCGAATTGGCTTTATAGTTGCTGATGAGCACTGCTTTTATAAATGGAAAGCTCTAAGACTTGGTTATTGACATTACAAAATCTGAATCTTCCTTCACAGATCAAGTTTGGGCTTTGAATTTAAAATCTAATGCAAAAGTGAATATTTGAAGGCCTAATGTATTCTTTAAGGGTGAGGCTGGATTTCTTTATCACCTTCCAGCATCCAATGTCATTAAATCTTAAAGAACTGTTTTGTTCCATTTGTTGGGAGACTGGTAGTTTTGTTTGGATGAAACCGACAATGAAAGCAAAATGAGAGCGAGAAAAAACATTATAATGCATAGACAAATTGACAGTCAGAAGTCAGCGAACATCACAAAGCTGTTTGTAGAATCTTAATTTGGCTTTCTTACATGTATATATGAGATGATCTGGTCTTTAGCTAAATGATTGCCTGCCATTCTCCCCACACACACGTCCTCAGCCTCATTGAGCGCTCACTGAAGGAGCAACTTTTAAATATTTTGTTTTCTCCTCATCTTCAGTGTGTGGCCCCAGGGCTTATATGCTGCACTATTCAAGCTCTTCTCTGAAAACAGCATTTCCATATAAGCATCTCTGCTGCTTGCTGCTCTAGTACTGGAGTGCTTCCTGATCTCGAAGGAATTTATTTTCACTATATCTCATGTATTTCTCATGCGTGTGGGAAATTGAAGTGCAGCAAGACTAAAAGTCAGGCTCGCTGCCTTGTTTCAGAGACCTAGGGGCTTATTTTTCAGTCGTAGCTCTTTCCATGAGCTGGGGATGCTCAGCAGCAGTGTAAAACCGACCCTAGAAACTTCCAGTCAGCCGAACCAGAAGATGAGAAGTTAAAGTGTGTTTATGAAATGGGTAGAAATAGTGTACAGTTCCCTTGGGTTTTATTTAGCCTTAAGATTGGTTTGAGACTCAACTGCCTAAAGTTGAACTTGTCCTGTGTCCTCCCCCCTGACTCCGTTTTGTTTGTTGCAGACCTTTCTGGTCCTGCAGCAAATGAAGCAAAGCTCCTGGGCTCTGCTGTTACACAGCCCTGATTCACTGCAAGGGTCCCGGGGCAAAGTAGTATATCAGCATGAAGCTAAAGATAATATCCATTATATTATAGGCAGAGGCAACCTTAGGTCTGGTATTTTCCTACATCTGAGTATTGAACTTTACAACCTAATGTTCTTTACTACTTATGTATTTTATGTTATTGTACAATGTTTTTAAACACTAAATCAACAGCCGATCGCACAACAGATACTGCTGCCGTCCCTCCCCAGGCTGGGTTTTTGCTTTGGTTGCCAAATCAGAGCTGTTAAATCGTTGTCCCCTTTGCATTTGAATCGGCTTTCTTCCCCATGCTGCGTGGGTGGTCACACGCAGGAGCGGTGAGGGGATGTGGGGTGATCATTTACACACAGGGAATGGTGCATGAACTGAAGGCTAGAAGTTGGGAATACTCAATAAGGACAGATTCTTCTTAAATTTCAGCTGTAAACTCTATAAAATGTTTGCTGAGCGTGTGCAAAATTAAGATTCTTCAAAGGCTCGTAGTTGTTGGCCAAATTTGGGATGTTTTCTTGGAAGTTGGCAAAAGGCATATTACTGACACAAATACCATCTCCTGCCAAATTTCAAGTCCCGGTTCCAAGGCTTAGGGATGCTAGTCCTTTCCAAAGAAGAAACCATCTGAATTTTTTTTTGGTGACTTTTTAAGTAACAAAAACATTTTTTCCATAGCCTTGGTCTGTGATATAGCTGAATTGCTTTAGCTGAGATTGTGGTGCCCCTTCTTCCCTTGAAAAAAAAAGAATTTGAGGCTGAAAGAGCCTGGAAATTTCAAACCACTTCACTCTAAGTGGTTTAAACTTGATGTTGTACATAGCAATTACAGTAGGGTCTTGTAATGAAAGAGCTGGGAAATTGTAATGTGGAGGTAGTAAGCCTGCGTTATAGTAAAAGAAATTGGCTGTTGTCATCTGAGTTGTTTCATACTAACATAAAATCGGTGTTCAGGAACTTTATTTTTAGACCAAATAGCCCAAGCTGGACTGGACAACTTGTCCTACTTTGATTTTTGCTTGATCAGGAGAATGTGTGATATGTTGGCATTGCACCGTGCAGACTCAATCCGACCATCTAAGGCTAGTTTGTTAGGATATCGTCTTGCAATGTGAAACGTCTTTTCGTGAAAAGAATGCAAAGAATTTTGTTCCTAATAACTTCTTACCCTTTATGGGTAAAGTTATTTTGCTCCCTTCCAAGATGAATGCAGCTCTCACCGACTTCAGTGAGGATCTGCTGCTTTGCTGCCTGCCTGCTCTTGCATGGGCCAAATCCTTAGCTGGGGTGAATTAGTTTAGCTCTGTTGAAATACATAAAGCTTTGCCGATTTACATCCAGTCGAGTATTTGCGTTTCTTTTAACTAGAATGTTTGGGTTTGCACTTGGAAGTTCAGGATTTTCTTTCCCGGCTGAACTTTTAGTAGAAACAAATGGGGAAGTAGTCCTTAAGTTGGTTTGCTTTGCAACAAGTTGCGCAACTGGGGCAAAGGGGTTACGGGGATTATTAGTCCACCCGAAAGCTTTGTAACCAACCATGTAGTTTTACGTGCGTGTAAATGAGCAACTGCCACCGGGGAAAAATACAGGAAAAGGATTGTTTTTCAACGGGAGAATTTTTCTGATATGATTCACTGTTTGGCCTGCAAATCCTTGTGTCATAGCAGTGGTCGTGGGGGGAAGGAGCAGCCCTGAGATGCCAAAGCCAGAGAGCGAGGGAGGTGGAAGAAGCTGTTTTAATTTGATGGCAATGTCAGCTCAAGTGCTTCAGCTTAACCTAAAGCAGCAGGGCAATCAGACCAGCTGACAAAAGAAAATAATTGTTTCTCACAGCTATAAATAGGCACCTCACTCAGTTTGGTACATCTGAAAAGACCCCGGGGTGTTGAACTTCTTGAGGTGGGCACCGGACAAGTCCAGCTCTCTGCAAAACCTCCTCCTTGCACTCGTGCGTTCCTTGGGCTACAAAATAAATCGGTAAATCTGTCACATTAGCCGTTTTCTGGGACACTGTTCTTTCTTTCTCCAGTTGACCAACATCTGAAATTTGGTATTTGCCGTCTCCTTCTGTATATAGGTAGAGGTTGCTGATAATTTAATGGTTTATTTGTATACATCGAGGAAAAAACATTAATTCATTAGAAGTCAGCTTGAATATTAGATGTCAGACACTGCTATTTTTAAATTGCTTGAGCCTTGTTGATACAATTCATCATAAATATTTAACAAGAAGCAGCTAAACATTTTTCTTTTGTTAAAGTATCTTTTAGGTTTTGGAG
This sequence comes from Chroicocephalus ridibundus, assembly GCF_963924245.1. Lineage (NCBI taxonomy): Eukaryota > Metazoa > Chordata > Aves > Charadriiformes > Laridae > Chroicocephalus > Chroicocephalus ridibundus. The sequence continues at coordinate 16,558,389 of NC_086286.1, forward strand.
GGGGTATGTGTTTTTTTTAAAGCTTAACAAAAGCAGTACGCTTGGTATAAAATAAATTCAGTAAAATACTGGTAGCCTCCATTTCCAGCTTAGTCTCTCTTTGAAAATGACTATGTTAGTAATACTAAAAGATAAAAGAGATTTACCAGCATTTATTGAGATTTATCGCTTGTTTTTGTTTTACGTATGCTCTTTCAGATACAAATATTACAGATATTGTATGATTTAATTCCTGTTTTGTTTTTTAAACAACAGGAGTAAGAACAAAAGAAATCAAATGTTCCACTAAATGTGGCTGTTATCCTGTATTTAAAACTATTTAACTTGAAATTAATAAGCCAGCAGTGGCCTGTGTGTTGTAATGACCATAATAAAGAAATGGTTTTGATAAAATCATGACGTGGTTTATGGCACATTATACTTCATGCGAGACACGATCGTTTTGAAATCGCCGACTATCCTCCTCACCCCAGAAAAACAAACAAAAAACCCTTAGACAGAAACAAAATAACTTTTTTGGACTTTATGAGGTTGTTTGGTAGCCTTACCAGCACTTGCAATTTCAGTGATATTTATGCAAGAGGTTGTATAATGGCAATGTAACACATGGACACTTTAAATGGAGCCATCAAAGCTGAACCTCTGGATGGAATTTCATGGAGACAGTGGAAGCCCACCTCTCTGCCGGCCTGGTCTTTCCACCATCCCAAGAGTTTAACTAAGCAGAAGTATTTTCAGGAAGTTATTTTTAAGATTTAAAGAGTAATCATTTGTATCTGTAATACCAAGTCTTTCACCCGTGGTGACTGTTGCTCTGGAAATTTAAGAAATCAGTTCATTTTGTGCTGACCGCGATAGCTTCTCTGAGAACATGTGAATCGAAGCTCCTGAGGAAATATGCAGTCAGTTGTAATAAGTGAATATAAAGACAAATGCAGTTTTTGAAAGACAACAAAAGACAGGCTATCTCATCCTTGTAAAACAGTGATAACCTTTCTTCTCCTCTGAATTTCCAAAAAAAGAGCCACCTTTTTGTTTTTTCTTTCTTGGCTAGAGCTTGAAATTCAAAACCTCAGCCAGGGAAGGGTTTCCTTGAAACAATGTCTTTAAAGGGCCATTAATCCATCAGAGGTTTTGATACAGTTTCTTACATGAAGATTTGTTTGGGAACCTGACTTTTTGGCAGTTTCAGTTCTGTTGAGCCTCCCATCCTCTTTTCCCTCTCTTGTTTTCCTGAAAAGGGAACATATAAATGTTTGGTTCAGTTTAAGCTTCTATTTGGTGGTTTCTTGAATTAGGTCTTGCTTCCCCCGCTCTCCCGCTCCACCCAGCTTTTTCTTCATGACTCACACTAATTTGTAGATAGTAAAAGTATTGGGATCTACAGATTCTCCCTTTGCCGCTACTGACTTTCTTCCAGGAGTGATTTAAAATCATAATGGAGTGCATCTGTGGGGCCCCCTGCAAACTGTGGCTGGGTCTCCACCTCTTAGTAACTCACGTAAAGTCTGGCTCGTTTTGGGGGCGATCGTTCTGGGTTGTTGTTTTTTTTTATATATATAGCAATAGTTCTTCCTTCATTCCACTGTAATTTTAAATACTGAACCAAACAGCTTAGAGCCAAAATAAAAAGACAAGGGGCGTCAGGCAGAATACTGCAGAGGGATGGGCTTAACAGCAAGTCTCCCTGCCCCCTTTGAAGACTTCAGGAAACAGAGCACTGTCCACTTGAAATTGCGGTTGAGAGTTTATACAGAAATCCGAACAAAGGATGGGATTTGAGAAGGCAATGCAGAGCAGTGGTGAGGGCCTTTTAAAGGAAAAGCAACTCCTTAGACAAAAGCTGACGGTCAGTGCACCGAGTATCCAAACTCCTTCATCAGCTGCTTCAGGGAGAGATGCAAGAAATAAAGAAACTGTGGAATAAGCAGCCCAACTAGGAATCACCTAAAGAAGTAAATGCTTGGAGGCTGCTGCTGTGTGCTGCCTAGATCATCACTGCTTTGCTACAGAGAGAGGTGTAGATTTGTACGTGTTACAAATCTGTGTTTAGCCAGATTTGCTTTTGTGGGCTGTGGCAGCGAGATCGTGGGCAGACAGACTGGAGGGACACATTCTGCAGCCCTGTAGTGTTATGTACTGAGTGTGTGCGAAATAGCACAGCTTAACAATTGATATTTTCAGTAAAATAGCTGCCAAATGTCTACCAGAGCCTAGAAAAGCTATTCGTGAGATCCTGATCCTTTAACTCTGGGAGCCTTGTGAAATGTTGGTTCTCCCATCACTAATTACAACGCTGTAGCAAAACCGATATATCTGCTTTTTTGTGTGTGTCTGGAGTTTTTACTCTATTCTTTTGTAACCTTAAATGGGACTTCAGTATTCATGTATTGTCTGTTTTTATTCAGTCTTAATTCCTTTGAGTTTAGTTTTTTTGGAGGGTTCCCATTATTGATGCATTGAAGAATATTGTGGACAGAGGTTACCAAAAAAGGGTGTGACTTGGGAGTGGAGTAAATTTAGCACATCCACATTTTATTAAATTTATGACTCATAAAATGCTCAATATTTCACAGAATAGCCAACTGACCCTCATTTTGCTTGTGCTGATGGATGTCCTGAAGTTTTGCCAAATAGTTTTGGAATTATATCCTCCAGAAAATGTTATTGCCTATTAAAAGCTTGAATGTGACCTTTTCTCCTTTCTCTTCTTTCTGACCTCTGTCTCTGGACACATCCCATATTGAAATTCTTTTTCTCCTCTGTCCATTTGGCAGAAGGATTCCACCTCCTGTGCACCCTCTGTTGTGTTTTAGGAGATGTAAAAATGGACATTTTTGCATGCAGCACCATCTTCAGAGTGACATCTGTCTCTCTATATTATCTTTGTTTCTGCATCTGGACAATCTGATACTTTTATATATGGATATTTGTAACAAGCTTCAGCTCCTCAATCAAAACCTGTTTAATTATTAAGGGGTTTTTTTTGAAATCTTGTTATGAAATGTTCTGTTTTGGTTTGGTTTCTTTTTCCCCATACAGCTGTTGATATTGTAAACGGCGCAATTGCAGGCATGCGTGTGTCTGCAGCATATGACGCTGTCAGCTTTTTAGTAGTTTTTCCTGTTTATGGACTGGAGAAGGTTTCAGATGGAGAAGACCAGCTGGAGAGAGAGCAATGTCAGCATACCCTACTGGGAGTTTGATCGCACTAGATTCTGTTAATAAAATTCAGGGTCTGTGTATCAACATAGAATAGCTTGGAAATGTTATATAAACACTTTTTCGTGAGGGCTAAGGGTCTCTGAGATGCAACTTTAAAAGTATTATTGTGTTTTAAATCTTTTCATTTCAGAACTGTAAAAAAGCTAAGGTTTTCCTAGCATTGCCAGCAGATTTTAAAAAACAAAGATTTAGGAATCTTTTTTTTGTAAATGTTAGAGGTAATGCTTTTAATCATAAGCTAAGCCAAATCTATCAAAATAACCTTTAGTGCTGGTTTTAAAAATTATAGCACTAAAGATAGGTGGTGTTACAGCAAACTCTGTAGGTACATGTGCGCAGATGGAGCTTCCAAAATGGCTTTGTATTCACTCACCTGGCCTGTGTCCTATTACAGTGACCACATGTGCAAACAAAGTGACATCGGATTTGAATTGCCCATTCGACAATCAAATATATACATGAGGCGAGAAGAACATGTCATGTAATGCTCCGCTGTATAATGCGGCGCTTCTCTTATTCACTTACTGTCTCAGCAATCACATTTGGCCACTTCGTGGCTTCCTCTGCGCAGGGTATGGTTTGTGGATTGCAGAAAATAAGGAGAAATGAAAGATATAGCTGGCGCAGGGAAAATTAATAAGCGTACACAGAGGGGTTGTAAACTGTTCAAGGCACTGGTGACTGTGCATATGAACAAACAGGTACGAGAGGTGAAGGGAGGTTCTTTACGTTTTAGATCCTAGTCTAGCAATTTCATTTGTGGTCAAGGGACGGCACAAATACACAGGGCAAGCTGTGCACATCTGATTTCAGGGCTGTTAGTGCATTAGGTTTCTGAAAATAAAAATAAAGCAATTTATATGAAACCCAAACAGCATTCTTTATACAATTCATCTTCTGCGGGCATCTTCTTTCTTTCAAACATGTTGAGACACAATATATATTTATTAGTTACCCTGTCAACTAAAAAAACATGCTTGATTTTTGTTTTATTGTATTTTTTCTCCAAATGTGTTTTGCACATTTAATAGAATGCTGTCCGTAGTCACTTTCTGTCCGACTTCAATCATTTTTTACTCTAAGACTACAGAAATAGAAAAGTTCAACTTGGTTTTTAAGACATGCAGATATACAGAAATCGCTACACGTATATGTAATTTTTCAGATCAGGAGTTGATATTTTTAATAGTAAATTTTAAAAACTTGAGTTGCATTCTTTTTTAGGCTCTAATTTAGTATGTGTTTTGGTTTAGGGAAAAAATATTTCCAGAATTCCAGAGTAGGTTATATTTGTCAGAGCTTTTCTCTCGGAAACCAAAGCAGCCATCTTTTTCTCTAGAGGCTGGGTTGGGGTCTTTTTCACCCACAGGACATTCAGTGCTATGACGTGGTTAAGGAATGCAGATTTTTGACCTAACCAAATACAACTCGATCATCTTAATTTCAGAATGGCTGCGTTATTTTTTTTTCCAAAGAGCCCCTTTTCTTTCTATTTTGGAGTGGACTATAAAAATAACTCTTGTGAAACCTTGGTTGATTTCCTCTTTAAATATATACGGTTAACATTTAGTTGCAATTTTATGCATGAAACAAGTGAACGTATCATTTAGTTGTGTGATTGTGTTTCCACTTAAGAAACGGAAAAGTACAAACTCAAGTTCTGTTTGAATTAGGCGTCCTTAAACTGTTGATTACTTCAGTTAAGCAACAGAAAAAAGTGGATCTACTACGCTTAGAAGCTAATTTTCAGAAGCAGGCATTGAAACACCACAGAAACTATTTAAAAATCTGAACCAAGCTTTTCAGCAGCCAGGCTGGGTGTTTTTAAAGGTAAGCCATGTCCTCCGTCCTCGTAAGAGCCTCCCTGGAGCCCACTGGATTGTTCTGAGATTCATCCATAAAACTGAAAGTTCCTGTAATGAATGGCATTATAATCACCTTCTGCAGGTCCCAACCAGGACCAAAATGTTTGATTCTTATCTGCCAAACACAGTGAATACACGATATACGTGCAAAAAGATATGAATCCTTCCTAAAAGAAAAATGTTTTCATAGAGAATTTTGCTCATTTTGCACGTGGTGGGAGTATTCCCAAAACACAGCAAGAAATATCTTTGAGCTTTAACATTTTGGAGAGGAGGGTGGCGGGTGGGAGAGGAGGGATTGAGGTAATTCACGTGCAACGTTGCCAGTAATGTGCTTGCCATGCAGTTGACTACAGTAAGCAGTTCTTGGCAGATTACATTTACGTGGGTGAGTCACATCATTTATACTAAAGAATCCTATGTGTAATTTAGGATGGAAATTCTAGATGCGTTTCATAAAGGCAGAAAAGATAATTAGGCAGGTTTAAGCATGCGTGGGTTTTGTACACATTGTGTACAGAGAAAATAATCCTCCTGTCTCCTAAAAAAACCTATACATTCCAAATATTAAGCACACAAACTACGACCTTGTTTTGAGAAAATGCGTTAGCCGTCATTTATAGGTGCTTTTTCGTAGCAGTAATGAAAGTCATAGAAGAGAGGGCCTGGGTCTAGTTCAGGGCTGTCATTTTCCTGCCCCTTTGGTTGTGAATTTCTTTTTTTCTTTGGCCGAACCAGGTTCTTTGCAGGGATGTTTACTTGAAGTTTTATTACTGAATAAGTACGTGCCTTACATGATTTCTTATAAACAGCCCTAGGTGGGAATCAGAGTTACTGTTTCCGTCTCTGCAAGTAATTCTTTGGTCAAGCACTTTGCTGTTTGTAAAGCAGTATAAAGTCAGGGAAGTAAGACTGAAGGACCAGGCAAAGCAGGGGTTTTGTCTTAGATGCAATATTTGATGTACTGTGGGTTATTTTTATTTTTTTTCATAAACATGTTTACTCATTTTCAACAGTGTTTTCTGTAACAGAAGTAATTATGTTGTATCAAGCGTTAGCACTGTTTGATCTGCCAGTTTACAAATGTATGTATTAAGCATTCAGTAGAAGTTCTTACTTTGAAACTGGAAAGCACCGGGAGCTTGAAATGTGCTCTTTACTAAAAACAATATCAGCTTAATATGTCTTGGAGGTAGCGTTAAGCATCGTACACTGTAATAAGAAGATACATGTTTTGTCAATTCCCCATCAGTTAAGATCATCATGAAAGAGTTGGGTGACTGATGGGAGGCAGGAAACACCTTGGAGAAATTGCTGCGTGAGAAACACGCAGAAACTCAGTTTGGGAAAAAAGAGACAAAGATCCCTTCCACCCCCACCCCCAATCCAAAATTATAAACTGAGGTCAGTTCTGGCTTTTTTCGGCTAGTTGAGAGGAATGAAAAACCTAAGGAACTATTCCACTTGGTCTTCATTCCGTTCTCTCCTCGGTGCACCACACCGTTTCTTGAGTATCTCCTGTTGACAGCAGGAAGGGTTGTGTGTGTGAAGGTGTCAGAGCTGAGTGCTGACTGCTGGCAGAGGGTGACATGTTAGGGTGGTTTTCTTCCTCCCTGGAAGTTTTCAGTTTCAGGAATCTGCTGAAGTTGTTGCTGCTCTAGATAAATGAATGCATACGGATACCGGGGGAGGGATTAAAAGGTGCCGAAAACTACAATTTTAGCACAACTTGAGTACAACATCGCTATTCAACATCAGTATTTTCTTCTCACCTAGCTTGGAGTTGTTTGCAATAAACCTTGTGAGACATGTACCTGGGCCATAATCTAAACGCTTCCATGTTTTGTCAGTGGTGAAGAAATTTATGTCTGCGTGGCAGCGATGTGTGTAGCTGATGGGCAGAGGGAATGTATCTGCTGGAATGCAGTAAGTGCCTACATCTCCGGAGGGAGGCGGGAGGGTGTGCCGCTCGCTTCTCTTGGAGTTTGTCGCTCGGAGGTCCTCTTGGGTCCTTCACCATTTCAGAAACGGAACAGCTGTGGTTCCATGCCTTTGTTTTTTCCATCTGTTGCTAGCCAGGAATTTGTGAACATCCTTCTCGGATGTGGATCTTGCTGAGGTTATTCATGTCTTTGTCACCTCCCAGGCTGAAATACTGCGATCCATACTTGGAGCAAATGTTCATAAGCCTCCAGAGCATTTAGCTGGTGTGTAGAAAGCAGTGGCATACTTCCTGAGTGGGTTTAATCAGCATGGGCTTGATTTTTCCAGATAGCTTTGAGCCCTTTAACTCTGTAATGAATATGCTGAAAGCTGCAGGTGTGTTGTATCTCTGAAAATCAGGTCTTGGGAACACACTGAGCTCATGTCTGTTACTCTCCTCTGGCTACCTAACTTGTTCCAGATGCTGTTCTAGGCAATAGCAACTAATAGAGGAAAATGCTACTCTAGGCAGTGGTAGAATAATGAAGAAAAAATGTTCCAACCCTTGGCCCAGAATTCATATGAATTACAGAAGGACGCTGTGTTCTTTGTAATCTTGTTTCTGCATCTTACCAACACAACAGATGTGAGCGGCAGGTTGGGTCTTCTGCCGTAAGAAGAGAAGCCTACACCCACATCTTGGATGGGTGCGGGAAGCAGAGAGTGCTTATCCTCTTTCGGTGGATGAAGGAAGAAGTTTCTAACATGGAAGCGCGCTGTGTGTATAGTATCCAGTCCGGCCTGACAAGCTCTTGTGACTCCGTGACCTTGCAGCAGGAAGACCTGTGTCCTGCTTCTGTCAATAGTCAGGGGTTCGGATTCCCCAGCAGCCCCAGTGCCAGCAGGGCTCTTCGGCAGGGTTAGCTTCTGCTGGCTCCGTGTGCTGAAAGGGCTCGCTGCGGGATCAGGGGGGACAACTGGAGCGTGCAGCGTGGGGCAGGAGGCAGCAGGATCACTCCTTTCAGAGTGAGGGGTCCTAGGGGTCATACAGCAGTCCTGAGCTCAGATGTGTGTATTTGCCCATAAGAACATTCTGCTGATGATACAAGAGTATCTCGAATACGTGTCTGCCAGCTGTTCCTCCTGCTTTGAGCAGTCACTTTCCCTGCGTCTGAGTTCTCATGACAGGGTATGGTGCATGTTTCATGAAGTCCTTCCAAGCCATCTCTCTGTGCCTCCTACCTAGTAAGATCTTAAACAGAATGAGATTTCTGGAAATCTCCACCTCGACAGTCAGGAAGATCGCTTGGCCATGCTGTTGAGGGGTAGCTTCAAGCATGGTAAGTACTGTTACGTTACCAGCGGGGGCATTCTTTAAAGCTAGTTACTGAATCCTCAAATGTAATCCATGTGCAAACAGCCTTGTTCCAAGGAGACAAGAAAAAGGGGAAAAAAAAAAGGAATGCAAATATAGATATTGTATCCAGAGATGCATCTTGCCTGGAAAGCTGATGTCTATAAAAGGCTTACAAGCAGTCTGCTAAAAGTAGTAAACATTAGTAACCCCATCTTGCAGAGGAACAAGGGGATTTCCATAGTAGTGGTTTCCTGTGTAGTTTTCGGATTTTAAAAAGAGAAAAGAGCTATTGATGGGCTACTTTTTTCCTTGTTATGAACCTACAACTATGTATGTTATAATGGACAAAATAGAGGATATTGTGTAAAGGGACTAAAACACATCCCCTTATTGCTGTTCTTTAGCTCTAGGTTACAGACTCGGGAGAAAAACTGAGCTGGAAGGTCAGTCAGTTTATTTTCTATATTTCTCCAGCCCTGCTCTGCTCCAGTCTCTAGTGCTGATCAATTATAACAGCAGCAGCAGATTGCATGTCAGGACATCTTATGAGGTGAGAAATTAGTACTGTTGAAGACTACGTCACAGATGTGTGAACCCAGGAATGAAGTGAGAATTGGACTTAAATAATATGTATAGTGTTATGAACTGAGGTGGGCTTCGGGCTTGGTTTTTGATTTATTTTTTGATATTGTAGTGTGGGGTAGAAAGTGGAACAGTAATAAATTTATTCAGAGGATTTCACAGGAATCCTGAGGGTATGTCCCCAGCACGATGGTTGTCTCCTTCTCTAGGTAGAAATATGGTATTTAGAGCAAACCCAATATTGATTCATTCCTCTAATAAGAAATAATGAAGAATATTTATACATGTCTATTCACTATGGACAGTGAAGACAGAAAATGAAATGCAGCTCTCTCAGTGGCATTTAGGAACATGGAATTTATGATGTGCTGCAGTGCCTTGTTGTGTTTATTGTGTATTGTGTTTCACAATATATGGTGGTCTCACATTTCCATCACCGTACCTTAATGCCTGACATGCCTCTGGTGCCAAAACATCACACTGGGGGTTATTCACAAGCTAGATTGGATTTATGATTTCCTACTTCACCTTTGTAATCCAGAATGTTTTCTGTGTCTTGATAGATAAAAGAGCACATCTTGCAGTAAAAATTTTATATGGGAATTCCTGGAGCAACCAGTAAAAAAGCTGTGGCACGCTATACAATTAATGATAAACCTTTGGCTTTGCATTTACATTGAAAGGAAGACTGAAATGCCTTTTCTTAACATAAAATATTTAAAATCAAGCATTTATTATGCTTAGATGTGATAAGGCTACTTACCAGCCTAGACATGTTTGCACACAGCAGTATCTTCTCATTTAAATTCAATCACAGTCACAAAACAAGCCTGGCTTAGACTAGCTGAAGATATAAACTTCATTTTCATCTCATTAGGCCACCTGGAAGCAGCAATCAGTGAGTAGTCCTGACGTCAATGGTCTCTCTACTTCATTAAAATGTTAATTTCATGGCTTTAATTCCCTTTGTAAAACGTGCTGCTGCAGGACACTATATGCAGATTTATTCTGAAGCAGACAAATCTGCATGCCATATTCCTTTTTTAGTGCCTTAGGTTCCTTTGGATTTTTATTATTAGCCATTCCTATTTTTATAAACTGCTGTGAAAAGATGATCACCATAACAACCAAAAAGTAAATATTTTCTTAAAACAGCCCTTTGAGAATGTATACTTAAGAATCAGGAATTCAGGGCATCATGCATTTGGTGGTATTTTGCTCTGCTGTTCCCTTTTTCAGTATTCAAAAATGAGACAGGTATTGTTACTGGCTAAGAATTTCAGACAGTAGATCATGAAGGGGAAGCATCGTGTGCAGTAAATCAGAAGCAGCTCCATAGATCAGCTGTAGTGTCAACATTTTTAGTTGAGGTCCCACTGATGTCAGGACAAAACGATGGGCTTTTCATCAATTTTAAAATCCTTCCTTGATAGTACGTACTTTCTCAGCATTTAGTCATCTTCATCTTGCTTTAGGGGATACTTTTCTGGTTTTATAGCATACTTCAAAATTGTACATCATAGAGTTCAACCATTGGTAGTAAAGCGCGTCTTCAATACAGGAAAACAAGAGAAGGCAATTGTTCATCTTCTCTTTTCCCCTTTTACTGTATACAGTTCTTTTTTAGGAGTCTGACTACTATTGTGTATTTTTCAAATTGCTATATAAACTCTAATTATGTTTTTGTATGCCTATGCTAGCTATAGATCGATGTAATGTATACTTCTATTGCAAATGGTAAGCCAAAGCGCAGGGTCTGGACTTCTCAGGACCCAGCCTCAGTGCTTGAGCTGCCTGGCTCAGGAGTTCTGTGCTCAGCCGGGTGACTCTGAGGAAGGTCTTGGGTCTGGGCTACTGACAGAACTCAGCAAGAGGTCTTCCCACTCTACCCTTGCAGTTCCTGTCACTTCAGGCTCTGTAGAAATCCCACTGTGCACCACTGGCAGGTGGTACCAAGGCCTTTCTGTGAAGGACCCTGCATAATATGTGTACCCTGCCTGATGTTAACCTGGCTGGAGGTGACAAAGACCACCAAGTCCCAGTCTGGCAAATAAAAGAGCTGTTTGTTTGGGTTTTTTTCCCTAAGCACTGGACACATCTGAAATTTTCCCTCTGGAAATCCCAGTGGGATTTTCCTACAGCTAGCCCCAGGAGGATGCTCCTGGGAAGTAACTAGGAACAGGTAGTTAATTTGGCCTCGTGCCTGTCCTGGGATTGCCAGAAGAGCAGTGTAGATGCAGCTGTATCAGTCTACTACCATGTACATCTCTGCTAGTTGCCTTGAAGGCATATAGCTCAGGGAGCGAAATAAAAATATGCCCTGTAATTGTAACTGAGAAGTACCCAAAATAGCTTTAAAGATGTGAATACAATAAAGTTAGACAGCCTTCCAGACCTCCATCAGTTTCCTATTTCAGATTAGGTAAGATAATTTACCAATGAGTCTAAAAACGTGTTGGTGCCTATTTTGTCACTCTTAGTGTCAAGGGGGAAGTTTTTTGAAAGTCAGTGAAGACAGATGGACAGTAGCCAGTTCATTTCCATCTTGGGGCTCTTGCCTACAACATTATTTCATCACAAGCAGCACCATAACTCAATGTACTAGTCAATTTAAAATGCCAAAGTGTGCCAGGGTTTTACTCTATGGATGGAATTATTCATTCATGTCTGCAGTTGGTGAGAGTGGAGTGATACTGTGACGACTTCTCAGATCACAGACTGATGTAGAAAAACATTCCATTTTGTAACCTCTCTGAGACATTAGCTGTTACTGCAACAGCATGCTTACTCTTCTAACACTGTGTTTTGATTTGAGGTACGATATATCTTATAAACCAACCAAAGAACTTGTCACTATGGTGTGCAGTCCACTTAAATATGAGTTACTGCAGGTCTTTGAATGGAAGTGGTCAGTTTGTCAAATGGATTTTGTTGGCAGCCTTGCCATTTGAAAGGCCATTTCTACCATAGAGCAACATGGTTAAAGTTACTGGCGTTACTTAATGAATTTATGACTGTAGGTTGACATGGCTTTGGGAGAATAAAAACAAGAGATCTTTTTGGTTCGTATGTATTTCTTTTGTCTCAGTCACTAATTATGTGTTGTTCTAGAGATATTCATGCTATAATTGCTTATTGTTTGGTTTGTTTACTTGTTTTTAATGATCTCAGAACCAGGGCAGATGGAAGACTTGGTGGGAGTTAGTTTGTGTCACCATTGCTTAGGCAGAAAACATACTGAGATGAGTGGTGGACTTTGGGTTTCAGCATTCGTCATGTTTTCCATGTTTCAAAAAGTATCACAAAGCTGCTGGAGTTCTCCTTTGCTTGTGTTTGCCCACAGAGAGAAAGGTTTTTACCAGCACTACCCCTTAGAGCTAAACTGTCTTTGAACTCAGACAAGCTACACTGGATTTGTCATCACCCCATCATTTATTTGTGAAAGGCCAACTGGCAGCTCATCATTCTGCAGCTCTCAAAAAGTCTAACTTTAACTTTTCCTCGGATGAGAAATTATGCTCTTCAGGTAAACTTGAACTCTCTCACCACCTTTGTTGACCTGCCATGTGAACCAGTGGCAACATCTTTGTTCCCATTTCTAAGGGCAGCCTTTTTCCCTCCCACAGGGATGGAAAATGGGAGACATACAGTTGCTCCTGGCTGATGAAGACATTGTGCTGTACCGTGGCAAAGCCTTCCTGCAGGCATTTCAGAGCTTACCACATATCCAGGTTTCTTCCCTAACGCTCATTCCTCCAGAGCAGAGGTGTTGGTGTGTTTATGGGTGATCAGGAGGGCTCCTGTCCTTTCCCTCCTGGACAAAGCTCTCCACAGTTGTCTGTGTCCATAGACCAAACATGAGTGAGAATAGCAGTCTTCTCCTAAAGTCGGTGCGGATGGTGTCTAGCTTATTCACGGCCATTGAGACTAGTGAGGGTGGGTGTCGGCTGTAGTGAACCGTGTTATGTACACTTGAGGGAAAATACCAAGGTACTGCCGAGGAACATGGAGTTTTCCGGGATGTGCTACTGAGAGGCATGTTTCCGATCTCTGTTTGCTGTCCCTGTACACCTCGGGATCTCCCCGGTGGAGGAGGTTGTGGAACGAGGACTACACGATGTCTTTTGTGCTTTCAGTGGTAAGCCCTGGGGGGAGCAACGCGCTGAGTTGTTCAGGCGGTCTTGAGGGAAAGTGTTTCTGAACTCAAAAGTGTTAGATATAGCAAAGTGCATTTATGGAAAACAGAGCTCAAAAGGATTTTCTGCTATGACAAATAGTTTCTCCCCTTAATTAAGCATTGTCCTCTCAATGCTCTGTGTGAAATTTAGGGGGCTTCATTTTTCCCGAGTTAAAACATTGAAGGAAGACAATTGTGTGCTGACAACAATGGAGTTTTTAACTTGCAGTCAATTTGTTTCTGTAATTCCTATGAAATAAACTGAACTGCCTAAGTTGATTTTATTCATTGTGGCTCAGTTATGTACATGTTCATATTTGCGTCAAAAAGTAATGTTAAAAACATTAATGACTGCTCTCAGTGCTTTCTAGCATGCGGTGCCAATGGAGTTAAATGTTCCGCCAGAGTTCAGAGATGGAAGTTTATAGCAGATATTTTCAGGAAACCAATTTTAGACTTCAGTTCAAAGAGGCCTGCACAACAAGGATTTACAGCATTTTCTCATCTGTGGCTTCAGCTGCCAGCATGGGATTGCCTACTGCTCGGTATAAAAAACCAGCAGACCACTGCAAAGCCCACCTTTAACGTGAAGGTACAATGTGTAGATTATAAGCCTAAACCTGGTCTTATTTGCATTGAGCAGAGCAATGCATTTGGCTCAGTGTTGGGCCTTTGTGTACTTGGTTAAGTGGCATCTTTCAGCCTTGTTCTTGCAATACTGAGACCAGATCTGAAGATGAACCACTGGCCCATTATCTGACTCTTTTGCTGTCCTTGAGGTAGGAATTCGGTTTTTACTTCTCAGGCTGGCAGACTGACAACATCACACATGTGGGAAGTACAAGATGGATGTGCAGAATTAGGCTTCCATCTGGGCACAGGAGTGACTGTTCAGGCACTCTCAGCAGTCTCCGCTCAGTTTCACTCTCAGGATTGACTATAGCATAATTTTTCCTAAGCATCCCGATGAACAGCAGTAGTTGGAACAAAACCATTAGCAAATCATTTTATTTCCAGAGACAGATCTTTTTGCTGCTGTGCATTTAAAATGACTGCAATCCCTCATTCATCTGCAAGGCCACGAGGCGGTGTTTTCACACATGCTTTTTCTGTTCCACGACACTGTCATGACAGCTTCTGCTGGTACAGCCATTCGCACATCACCAGTTAAACATACATGAGCTGGAGATAAGGGCATTGATCGGCGGTTCCAGAAGCTGCTGTTGGAGGAAGCTCATCTGCTCCTGGACCTCCCTGTGTCTGTTTTCTGCAGGGCACCACAGGGTGGAGGAGCAGCTCCTTTCCATGCTCCATTTTTCTTCCTAGCACTTTCACCAGTGAAGGGAAGAAAACACTGAGAGTCAGCAAGCGCTGTTTACATTGACACTGTAGAAGTGTGATGCAGGACAAACAGTGCATGTCCTTCACCTTGGTTTGAGTGAATGAGGGGGGTGGCAGCTAACCCATTTACTGGGGGAACCACCACCCCAGTGCCATCAGAGTGCAAACAGGAGGATGTTTGGCTTTACAGTAAGAATTACTTGAGCAGCTTGCTTTGTTTTTATATAGGGAAAGAAAAACTGGAGACACTCAGTTATGTGCCATTGGTACCTACCTGTAGGGCTGTGCCTTCTTAAAGAAACACATCCTGCTTGAGAGCAGTCAGCTGTCCCCGCGGGCTGCCGGTCGGAAGGGCTGGGGGGGGTTTGGGCTGGTTGCTCTGCCCTGGCTGCTCTCCTTCTGCAGAGGCTGGGAGGGCGGCCCGTGTGCTACGTGAGGTTTCTCTGCATGAGGAGGATCCGAAGACAGTCAGACCCTTCAACTTTACGGCTTCTTTCCACCAGCGGAGCTCCAACAAGTAGCTGCAGCAGGGTTTGGGTCTGATCCCATGTCGTTACGGAGGAAAGGAACTATATAATCGTTATACTTTTTAGAAATTTTAACCACAGCCTGTGGAGGGATGGCAGTGCTTTATCTGACGAATATGTCATTGTCTTTCATCAGCTGATTATAATCATCTTGGAAGTTCCAGTGTGTCTGTTTTTCCCTATTCTTTTTTACTATTGTGTTTTGTTTAACTTTCCCTAATGAGCCCAGTGAAAAGCAATTGTTCTAAATAAATCATGTGTGCTACAAAGCAGTATATCACAATTAGGTTTCCATTATACTTTAATTAGGCATTCCATTATTAAATTGATGTCTTCGGCTTCTTCCAGGTCTCAGACTAATCCTGAAACAAATTCCTCTTTGTGGATAAATATTAGTCAGTCGTAATTAAAGAGTATTCATTGGAGTTGCGGCTTTTCATTAAATCCCTTTCTGATTAAGATGGCTCCCCCAAGTACTGGGCTGATTAAATTTAATAAGATTTGTCCACTTATGTGTATCATGGTCTGGTGGAAACTGTTTTAGCACCAGGGGATTGGGAACAATAAGTTGCTATCTTGGTGCAGGCAGCCATGGGTCTAAATGCTGTATGCGCGTATGCGCTGTATGCTCCCGTGTCAGGGGGCTCCACGGTTTGCGTGGTCGATCAGCAGAGGGGAAAAACAACATGGAAAGTGAATTAGTGGTGTTAGAGTTGAATATCAAAGGGTTAAGTTGCATCTAGAGGGTTACAGTAAAGAACGGAAGATTGAAGTATGTCGGAGCCTCTGTTTTGTTGACTAATTCTCAACGAGGGCTTTGCTGCTTAGTAGAAGCCCGAGTGCTGCTTTGCCCCAAACTGATTTCACTCAGTGAGATGTATAGATGAGTTCATTTCTATGTAAATATGGTTCAGCTGCAAATTCGGATAATAAAACAGACGTTCCTGACAGAAGTTCTTCTAACGGCAGAATATGAAATGTTTTCAGAGCAAAATCCTTGTCCTGGATTTAAGACAAGGTGGAGCAAAAGCGTGATGTGGCTTTAGCATCTACATCCAGCAGAGAGAAGTTACAAGCCTCACCATTTTCTGTGTGCTGAAATAATGCCTTCTTGTCAGGCTGCTGGTGCTGTTCTGCATTCCTCTTGCTTTGTACGCAGAAATGAAAACAAACCTCTGTGACCAAGAATGGCAATAGCACAAATCGGCGAGGCATGAAATGCAAGAGATCGGCTCAGGACGTCTGTGGAAACACTCCATCCAAATATTTGAGGTGGCTGCTAGCAGGTGTTTTTTTCAACATCTAGTTCATACTCTGTTTTTGCTGCAGGGTACGTTTTCATCTAGTGCTTTGGTTTGGTATGGGCCGTATTTGTAATATCAAATCTCTCGGAAGTTTGAATGCGTTTTCAGTTTCTTCTCGTGTACCCCAAATATAATGGTCCTGGGTATATCATCTGGCCTGTCTTTTGTATTGCGAGGAATCCAAGTTGACCCTTAATTCCAGATTGCTCTTCCTGGGGCTGCTGAAGGCTGCACTCACCGAGAGCGATGCGTGGGACAGATTGAAGAGGGCAGGGTTACAAACCCGTGTCAGGTCACTAAGCAGCTAAAGAGTACTCTCTAGCGGTTGACTTTGGGTAGTGATAAGAACAGATGGCAAAGCGTGCTGAATTGAACATTAGGTTACTCATCTGTAGCCATTAAAAAAAGGAAGAAAAATAGAATAAAGCGAGGAAAGGAAGCTGAACTTTAAATCTGAATTGTAGGAAAGAATGGGAGTAATGCACTAGAAGCCAAGAATAAAATCTCTTTTCTTTACTAGCCATTGTTTATTTACTTATTGCTACTGTTGAAATACTGCGTTGGATGGTGGTGTGCTATTCATAGCACTGTCCTTCTGTTGGCGTGAACTAAGGGCTGATGGAAAGTGAAAAGTCCATGGTGCTCCTGAGGAGATAGGATGCACTTCGATCAGCTGATTACGGAGCAGAAATTGCCACAACTGCTTCCTTCTGACTATCTGTGGTGAATTACTTTTCTCTGCTCCTGATGGTGTCTCACAGTAGCTTTGTAGTGACTTCACGAAAGACAAGACTCAAAATAAGTTGCATGGTCACTCTGCAGATCAGATGGGGTCTAATGTTCCTCTGTCTAAAACAATTTGAAAGTGATTAAAAACAATGAGAAAATGAGGAGAAAGTTCCTACCCTACATCCCTGAAAATCCTAACACTACTTAAAAAAAAGAAAAGGTAGGTGTACTTGAAAAGAGTATAAGCAATGGTTTCGGAAGAATTGGGGGGAAATAAATAACATGTAATAGAATGAACAGGGAGGTTGGGAAGGGTATCCCCTTTAATTCTTGTATCTCAATTAGGGTGCTGAAAGCTTAACATACACTTTTGTGCTACAGCATGGCAGTTCATACATACTGCTACTCCTTACATCTTGAAAAATGCAGCACTCTTCCAAAAATTCCGGGTTTTAAGCCGGCTGCGTTGTTTACCTAGCAGTAATGTCCTGTAATGTTGAGCATCATTGGTATGGCAGTTGTGTACGTAAACTGTTCCAGAGCGGTTTGCTTCACTGTTAACTCAGTGAGGCCAGTCAGAAATGTCAGTGGAAATTGCAGATGCAACAGCTGAATCCTGGCAGAGCTGGAGTACCTTGAATAGGGATGCGTTTTCTCTTGTAGAGACTGATGCTTAATTTCATCCGCATTGGGGAGAGATTGTTCATCCAGGCAAAGAGCAAAGAAATGCACATGGGTGGGTTACTTCTTTCTCAGATTCCCGGTGATTTCAAACAAGTAACAGAGGAATTAAGTGGATAGTGTGTTAATTAAAAGAAAAGAATAAGGCTGAGCTGCATATACATGCTTTGTTGTGTATGTGTGCATGTATGATTTATTTTAAGGGTATTTTGTATCTTATTTTTGCTTAATTGTAATGATACTTAGCTTTCCAGAAATGGATGACTAGTTTAGCTTGCTTTATAAAAGTTTAAAAAAACCAGCCATTTCTTAATTTATGTACATTTGCCTGTCTAGAAAGACGTCTTGTCATGACAAGGTAGAGCGCATGCGATGCTTTTTAAAAGGATTTCACTGCGGTAGAGTAAATTATCTTTATTTCAAGCATAATTGTGATTCTCATCTAAATTTGTTGGCTGCTTGCCAGGAAATTCATGTTAGAGCTTAGTGGAGTGGGAGAGTCGCATACCAGTGCGTCAGTGTCTGTCTGTTATGTGAAATATCGTTTTTCTGTATGAATAAGTAGTAGTGTATTTAGAAGCCTAGAAACAGTTTTCTTCTTCCCAACATGTAACATACCTATGGAAACCAAATCCCGTATGTGTATATAGAGCAAACGTGTAGTATGGGAGGCCGGGAATGAGCAGATATGCCGGCGGGGGAATAATCATGGCATTTTTGTTATCTGGATTTGATAAATATAGTTTGGGAATTGTATAGTAAAGAGCTGTAAGTCAGTTATGCCTGGTCATCCCTAGTGACTGGAAATAACTTGTTATTCCAACTCTTTCATCCTTTTTCTCCCTCCTCTCCACATATTTTTGTATTTTATTTACAGCTGAACCCAGCTTTTGCTTTGCAATTTGTAAAATAACCCTTTGGAGCCGGGGAGGGAAGACAAAAAGGCAGCAGCCCCTGTGCACCCTTCCCTCCTCTGGCCAGAGATTCCTCTTTAAAACGAGCAGACGCTGTTCCTGAAGGCATTAGTGGCTTTGTGTTGACAGTGGTACCCAGGAGCCACATGTGGTGTTCCAGAGGAGCTGGCTGTGGCTTTGGTAGCAGCTGGGTGGGAGGGCCCGCGCCTGGGGAGGTGGCAAGGTAGAGTTGTATCTGTAAAGGAGGTTGTAAAGTGTTGTGAAACACATGGAACCCAGCACCCCAACCCGGACTTGCATTTTGCCCGTAAAGTGTAGCTGTGCAAACAACACATGCAGTAATTACGAGCCAAATCTTCTGTATTTCACTTCGGCTTGACACGTGCCTAACTATTTTTGTACAGTTTAATCCACGACCTAAGACTCAGTTTAGCACTTGATACATCTGAACTTGCAGACCCGGATAATATACTTCTGGATCTGTTCTTAGCTTTCCCAGCTTTCCCACAGCACTGACTTCTCATACCGTAACTGACCTACACCGTGTCTTCCTTCTTTATTAGCTGTGATGTGGTTTGGAGAGGAGGAAGGGAGCCGGCAGATGCGTCTGCTGAAGGAAAGAGCATCCCTCGCCTTCAAATCGAAAAGAGGGACATCTACTCCTGCCGCTGTAGTAACGTTGGTTTATAGTCCTGCAAACAATCACTCAATCTGTAAGAGGCATTTCAGTCGATTAGATTTTATTGGCATTACAAGTTCAGTGTAGCGATGTTGATTTTTAAAAGAAATAAATTAATTAGAGGAATTGCCTACCTCATGTTAAAAGCTTTAAGGCAGCGCAGGATGTCTGTCTTACAACATCCCGTGGCAAAACCAAAAGCATTCTGCATAAGCTCCCATGGCCTGTGTTAGTCAGGAGATCAGATTAGATGATGATAATGTTCCAGTCTGGTCTTAAAATAATTAAATGAGGTATTTACAGAGATTTCAAAGTCAAAGCGGATTTCCCCCCTCCACTCCCCCCCAACAACTTCAGTTAGTGGTATTATTTTACACATGAATGAGATGTGGCATCAAGCTGCAAAACTATGTGATTTAAATGTATTTAACAAAAGAATTAAGCACACACGATGATTGCTGATAGCTATGAGGATGTCCTTATATCTCTTGATCTTTGTACCACCGGCTAGAGGTACCTCCTAGTGGATCCCGCTAGTCTTCTACTCCAGTATGCGGCACCCAGAGCACAGTTCCTTCCTGCTGGGAAGCAGGAAGCAGCCAGGGCTGTCCCTTCCCCAGACTCCCACCCTCAAGGACAAGAATCATAGAATGGTTCAGGTCAGAAGGGACCTTAAAGATCATCTAGTTCCAATCCCCCTGCTGTGGGCAGGGACACCTCCCACCAGACCAGGCTGCTCAAAGCCCCATCCAGCCTGGCCTTGAACACCTCCAGGGATGGGGCATCCACAGCTTCTCTGGGCAACCTGGGCCAGTGTCTCACCACCCTCACAGTGAAAAATTTCTTCCTGATATCCAGTCTAAATCTGCTCTCTTCCAGTTTGAAGCCATTACCCCTTGTCCTATCACTACATGCCCTTGTAAAAAGTCCCTCTACAGCTTTCTTGTAGGCCCCCTTCAGATATTGGCAAGCTGCTATAAGGTCTCAAATCCTTAGTGTCAGCAGGTGGAACGTCTTCCTCTCTCCTTGTATCACAACATGGGTGGAAAATCAGATTGCTAGAGAAAGAATTGGTATGCAGGATCGCTCTTCTTTGTTAATCAAGGCCAGCATTATCGTTCTGTCTTTTTTTGTTTGCTTATTTGATTGCTACACTTACCCAAAAAAGATTTCCAATAACTACTGAGTTGAAAGTGATTTAGATTAACCCTGGCTGACACTGCTGCTTTAAAGAGGGCTGCCTGAAGTTTTAAATCTTCACAAAGATGATATTTCCCAGGAGAGGCTGTAAATCCTTGAAGCTGCTCCCTCCTGATACTGTGTTCTCAAAATAAAATGACTCAAATCTCAGGAGACAAGACAGTAATATTTCCCAGTAAGCACTTTTAGATGGCTTTTGGTTTAATGTCCAAAAATGTATTTTGTCTCAAAGCTAATGTACAATACTCAGATATTGTGAAACATAATTAGTTTTGTTCTGCTTGTTTACGTATCTGTTTTGATTATGTTGCTGATCAGTTTGTTTACAGAAATGCCAAGCCTCCTTCTGCTAGGTTTCCTAAAGAAATATATATAAAGTTGAGGATATATATAAATATATATAAAGTTTGAGGAGCGATTGAAGGAGCTGGGACTGTTTAGTGTGAGGAAGAGGAGGCTGAGGGGAGACCTCATCGCTCTCTACAACTACTTGAAAGGCCATTGTAGAGAGGCTGGTGCTGGTCTCCTCTCACAGGTAATTAGCGATAGAACAAGAGGGAATGGGTTCAAGCTGCAGCAGGGTAGGTTTAGGCTGGACATTAGGAAAAAATTCTTCACAGGAAGAGTGGTCAGCCACTGGAATAGGCTGCCCAGGGAGGTGGTGGAGTCACCATCCCTGGATGTGTTTAAGACTCGTTTAGATGTGGAGTTAAGGGATATGGTGTAAGGGAGAACTTTGTAGAGTGAGGTTGATGGTTGGACTCGATGATCCCAAGGGTCTGTTCCAACCTAAATGATTCTATGATATTAAAGGGTGTAGGGGGGAGCTACAACCAGTGTTTTATGGAAGCCTGGAGCTATATGAAGCATCTGTTGCTGTGTGATGAAGGGACAGGTATGCTGCTTTGCAGGAGAAAGGAGTTACAGTTATGTTGTGGTGGGAGGTGGAATGGGCAGGGGCCTCACGTATTGGTTCCACTTCTCACAGAACAGCTTATTTTAAGGTTATCGTGAATATTTTGTTGTGAGAGCATCTCAATATACCTCTCTGCGTTCTGGCTCAACAACTCCCTGGCACGCTGTTCTGTGATGTACTGTGGTTAAGAATAGCATCTTCTCTACTGGATCAATACAGGGGAAGAGACTGTATAATCCTTGTATGATTTAAAGTAATGTCAATGACAGCTAAAGTAGGACAAATTATGGCTGCTGAGATCCTCGCTAGGGATGGAAATGGTAATAGCCACCACTGTTAATGCCAAGGAGACTCAGCTGCCTGTTCACCTTGGAGGCTGCTGAGAGCCTGAGCAGTTCCTTGCATGGATTTGCCTGGGGCCCATCCTCATTTCTGCCTCACTGATGGTCATCTTGGCTTGAAGAGCTTTTGTTCTGAATCATCATTTCGGCCCTCAAGTCGCTGCTTATATAGATCCTTCTGTCTCGCATTGAGCTTGCTCAGCATTGCTCGGTCCCGAGTACGAGCAAGAAAGTGTCCTTGTCACTGATGTGAATCATAACTGAGGAACGAGCAGTGCCCGAGCTCCTGAGCGTGATCCTTACAGCACAGGGCATGGGTCCATCCCACCAGCCCGCTTATTTGGGACTGTGCTGTTGGGCTGAGCATCACTTCAGGCAGTTTTCACCAGTTGCAGCTACCTTGCAATATTTGCTTTGCAGATGTATTTGAAAGCAGCTTAAAATAGTTTAAAGCTTCCTTTTACATTCGGGCTATTTTTTCACCCCCTGGAATTAAAATACTGGGCTG
Organism: Chroicocephalus ridibundus; assembly: GCF_963924245.1. Lineage (NCBI taxonomy): Eukaryota > Metazoa > Chordata > Aves > Charadriiformes > Laridae > Chroicocephalus > Chroicocephalus ridibundus. The sequence goes on from NC_086286.1 coordinate 16,580,658, forward strand.
ATACTGTATTATTTAACGTGCACAATTAAAAGTAATTTTCAGTTTACCTGTGATATCTTTATTTTGAACCTAATGAGAGGCTCTTGGTTGTAAGGTTTTATAATAGGTTGTGAGATGAAAGGCTTGTCTGCACACATGCAGAGGAGCACAGGAACACAATGGCAGGTAGAGAAAACCCTAAAGTTCAGACAGAGAAATAGATCCCCTACCTTGGCTCCTCTGAGGGCTTCTGTGGGGGAGCCATCAGCCTGTGGGCCAGGGGTGACACCCATCACAGTGAGTCAATGGGAGAGGCTCTTGTCCATCACCTTAAAGATGAACTGGTGTTACTGCTTGCAGGGCTTCGGGACTTGTTATGGGATGCACAAGAGGAGAATTTGGGGATTGTACAAGACTTATTATGGTATATTTGGGGGAGGAACCAAAAGTGGGGAAAGAGGTGGTTCAAGGTGGCTTGGGAAGAACAAGTTTGAGAAAATAGAGGAATAAGGGGTAAAAGGAGCTGGTCCCGTGTCAATGGGGCTCGTCAGTACGCTTGCCTGGCCCTGCCTTGCACCTGATAGCACAGTCTGCCCCATCTTCTCATTAAACTCCATTTCTAACTATTGTCCTGGGTGAGAAGACTCTGTGGGTGTGCATGTGGAGATCCAAGCACCAGCAACTGGAGAGCCAGGGTCTGTGTCTATCGTGGGGGTGCGTATGTCAGCGTGTGATCAAGCAGGACTAGTGGGCAAGTAGGGAAGAGGCTTGGGAGCCAGGTATCAAAGTGACCATAAGTCTTGGTCAGATACTGGAGAGGTCAGATAGTCAAAATTTGGCTACTGGAGGGACTGCAAGGTCCAAGCTGGCAGCTGCGGAGACTTGTGGGGTCTGGGGTGAACTGTGACCAGTTTGGATATCTGTTTGGCTCTGCATGAGGCAACTGGAGAAGAGAGGATCCAAAGATCAGCTAGAGTCTTTGGTCCTGAGTGTCTAAGGTCAGTTACTGGAGGGATCGCCAGTGCTTGTGCGTCTGTGCGAGGGGTCTGTACCAGCCCCTGGAAAGGGGCTGTGGCCCCAGGGGCTTGTGTGTCCAGGTGCCAGCACCTTGGAAGTCCAAGGACCCAGTGCCATCTGTAGCCTGGGATAGACTGTTATGGCTAGTTGCTGGAGGGATCCATAGCCTGTGCATATAATTCCCACTGGCAGACCCTTATTCTAATCAGCCAGAGAGGCAAAGACGATGAGGCCGTTTTGTTTGCTTGAGTGCTGTGTTTTCTGTCCATGTTGATCCGGGCTGTCCGTCTGTCTGTGCCCATGCATTGTGTATAGGGAGTACGTGCTCAGACTCACTCTGGGCAGGGAGATGCAGCAACCTCACCTCTACTGGGTTACCAGATGCTGCAACTTCTAACGCAGAATGAAAATTCTGATGGAACAGCTGGTGTAGCGAAAGAAAATGTCCTGATTTTTCCTTGGAAATACTTTTTAAAAGAAGGCACCTTTCTCTGATGCTGTTATTTTGGTCATGAGCCTGGTAAGTTCTTCCTCTGCCACCTCTGAGTGCAATGCCCAAAGCAACCAGCTGTGCATTGTGATCGCTTGAAGTAATGTCGTGTATCAACAGAGACTGAAATATAAATAACTTTGTTTGGAGCGCAGAATGTTTAAAAAGAAAAAGAATAGTGCTTTTGAGGCATTTTGTCATCCCCAAAATGGAGACTGCCACATGGATTAATCATCCTGTACATGTTATGCAGTTTATAGCCACGTAGCAATAATTGCAAATAAGCTTTGTATTCGCTCCTGAGCACTATAGTAAGCTTTCCATTTCTGAGGTGCTTTTATAAAGCATGGGACAGAATAGTGTTCGTGGGTATGAAGGATACGTAGTTCTACTACTGCAGGAAGAAAATCGTGAGACACTAAAGGAACTGAAACTGATGTCTCTTTGGCCTGAAAAGCTGGGCTACCTGCCTGTCATTGTAGCCGTAATGGCAGTTTCTTAGCTTAATTAGATTTCAGATGCAAAATTAGTGAACATTATTTGATTTCCTCTGTCCTTGATTCCTTCCCCAATGGGATGTGGATACACGCAGGATAAAGCAGATCCCTCAGATGTCACTGAAAGCATTGCAAAAAGTGGTTTGTTCATTAATAGGTTCTCTGAGCTATGAACAAATACAGTTGCTTACTTCATTTTTGACCCACTAGAGAAGCACAATGACGTGACTTCCCTTAGGGAAATTTCTTCTTAAAACGTGCAGAAGCAGGTGTTTTAAGCAGATCTTTAAATTCAGGTGGAAAAAAAGATCTTTAAAATCAGCGACTGCCTTGTGTCTTCACTTAGGATCCTTTTTCGTTTGCTGGTTGACTGTCACTTTGCTTTTGATCCGAAACATGTACCGTTAGATATCTCCAGACTGCAGAGAGAACGAGCTGAACTTCAGAGGGAGACAGAGACAGTACAGATGCTCTAGCCAAGGATGCAGGTTCAGAACTGCCTGATTAAACCTAGCCTAAGGGAATTTTGTCCTTGCTCACAAATGGTCTACCTTCATCTGCTGCGGTAACTTTTCTTCTTTTTAGCAGATTCGCTTGTAGCACGTTTGGCAGAGATGCATTGACCCTGTCCATGTTAAAAGATGCCACTGATAAATCGGCAGAGAATATGCGGATTCTTTTTGTTCAAGTGCGCGGTGTGGGTCCCACCGCTTTACTGCACGTAACACTAGCAGGGCACGCTTCTTTCAGCAGCTGTGGAGAACTGATTGAAGCTGCTCCTTTCCACATGTTTGCCTTGCCAGGGAATTAAAGCTTCAGGCTGCCATTTGTGTGGAGTTTTTAAATATGTATGACCCAAACAAGGGGCCTGTTGAGAAAGGCTCTAATCCTCTTGCGTATGAAACCTGGTATTCTGGTCTTCTCTCTTTCTGATGTTTCTGTGCTTTCAGATATGCTAAATCTACCTTTGAAGTTTCATTTCTTCTTGTGTAAAATACACCCTAATAGGTGAACCTTGCAGCTGGGAATTAGGAGATACTGGCTCAAGTTGGACACAATGAGCAGCTCACGTAATCATCCTTTGCCTCGGTTTCCCCATTTGTAATGCAGAAAGAGTAATATCCACCCTCCTGTACGCAGCTCTTTGAGCTTTGTTCTGGGTAACTCATTTAGAAGCCATAATGTAGTGTAGATCACCTGCAGTCTGGCATGAAGCCCTGCTGGGAGGTATCTGTCTGGGGATGCTACAGATCCCTGGGTAGGGAGTAGAGGCTTCCCTGTTTCTGATGAGGAATTCACGGGCAGAAATACATCTGCGTGCTGAAGGTATCAGACCAGCTGTGTGGGTGCAGGGAGACCTGCCCAGTCCTGCCAGTCCAGCACTTGCACTGAGTCAGAAAATCTGTCTCTCAGGCGACCCTGATGATTTGCTGCCTGTGGCCTGTGTGCCAGTGATCCTTATGTGTAAAGCTTTGATTCTTCAAGAACATTTGCATGTCATGGCAGACTGACTGTTTAGCTGCAAAGACACAAATGACTCAAGGTGGGTGAAAAACCCATGTAGCCAAAAACTCTTTCCGTAGAAGGCTTTTTTCATGCAAGGATCTCAGGAGGAAAAATGTGAGCAGTTCTCAAAATGAAAACGCTTTGTGCTAAGGTGCCTCAGGCTGGCCATCGTTTCCTTTTGTATGGGCAGGGTTTCTAAGACACATTAAATTTTGGCATCTTTTGGAAGGAATCTGAAAGGTTTTACCTGTGCAGAATACAGTGATTCTCTGCTGAGATAGGTTGTGATCCCGTAGCTAGACCAAAGCTGGAGTATTGAGTTTTGCTCTGATGGACCTCCTAGGAGCCATATATATAGCCTTCAAAAAATCCAAGTAACCTACCACAAAACTGTCTGAGAGAGAGCGTTATGAGACAGCCCAGTTATAAAATACTCTCAAAGGCTGAATGGGGATTTTCCCCCTCTTGTGATATTTGGAGTTGAACTTTAGATACATCGTTTTGAACATGGCCTTTTAAAGGAACTTTCTATTCTGTCCCTGTCATTTTTAGAGCTGTGAGGAAAGCCAAAATGCCAGGGAAGGGGAGCAAATGAAAAGGGGAAGCGGGGCTAAAGAGTAGGTTTTGATCATCTTCGCGAGAAGTGACATCATCTATGAGAACAAAAGTCTTCAGTCGCTGTAACTGGAGACAGCTTTTAGTCTCCAATTCTGTCTTGCCCCGAGCCAGCCAGCCAAATAAAAACAGCGGGATAAATCACTGCTGGCAGAACTTAACGGTTATGCAACATCCAGTGCACCGTGCGCCTATTTTTAGATCAGTTTTGCACTAGCAGAATTTACTTTATGAAATCTAAAAAGAATGTCTGGTCAGAGGCCGGGGGATAAAGAGGGCATTTAGAAAGTGCAAAATGTAAAAACGCTTAGCACAAAGATACGTTAGCAAAGCCCGCTTCGGCAGTACTGATAGCCTTTCGAGCGCGTTGGCTCGATCAGGCGTGGTAATGAAGAGTAGAGGGTTTTTCATCAGTAGTCCCTTGAATTTCTAATCTGCAATTGCTTTTTAAATGGTTAACTGTACTCACTTTACCCAAATAGGTAACCGTGTGTGATTTGCTTAAAGCTGAGCTTCTCCAGTACATTTATGCTGTACTTTGTCTTGACCAGATCTGGAATGCAGTAAGCGGCAGCTCGCCTCCTTACAGTACCGGCTGGTCAGATGTAAAGAAATTGTGTTAACTGGAGTACTCTGCAAAGCTGGCTGAGCTGCAGAGATACTCCTCACCCTTGAATGAACGCCTGATATTTAGCTGAGATATGTTTCATGTATGTTTTCTCAGTCTTCAGTAAATTAGGATTGTGTATGCTGCTTGCTTTTTCAGTGGTCACAGGAACATACACTGAGCTGTACTTCATTAGTTAAAAGCAATTTCAGCTTGCAGCACAGGTATGAATAACTGAAGATTAATCTCACATACTCTGCTCTTTATCCAAGACCAGATGTGCATCTTCTCTCCTTTAAATTTTATTTAATCCTCTTAGTCACTGTGTTGTAATTCTGTGTTACTTTGTGCTGTGTATAATTTTGTTCCCAACATCTTCTGCTCAGATTCAGAACAGATAGTGACTGGGAAAAGATCGACCTCTCTCTAGAGATTCTAGCAGATAAAAAACTGCATTGCTAACATATCTTTGGGATTTCTGCCGCAGTTTGGACAGTTTTCAATGACGCCTTGAAACAAACTAGTGTTCTGACCATTGCATGACCTGCCATTGATCTTTTTTCCCCAAAACCTGTCTTCTAGGTGACAATCTCGATGCTATCCATGACATAACTGTGGCGTACCCCCAAAACATTCCTCAGACAGAGAAGCACCTTTTGAACGGCAACTTCCCAAAGGAGATTCACTTCCACGTCCAGAGGTATCCCATAGAGACAGTGCCCATTTCTAAGGAGGAGCTGCAGCTTTGGTGCCGGAAGCGTTGGGAAGAGAAAGAGGAGAGACTCCGACTTTTCTATGAAGGTGGAAAATGCTTCAGTGCAACAGGGCAAAGCATTATTCCACCGTGTAAATCCGAGCTCAGGGTCCTCGCGGTGAAGTGCATCTCGCTCCTGTATTGGACGGTGTTCCCACCGGGTATGCTTGCGCTGCTGTACCTGTACAGCTTTGCACGATGGTATTTTGCAGCCATGGTCGTCTTCTTTGTTGCACAGCAAAAGGTATTTGGTGGGCTGGAACTAATTGAACTCGCTTGCCATCGATATTTTAAAAAGCAACAGAAATTTCACGACACGAAAATAAAACCCAATTAGTTCCGGGGTAGAGAAAGACATAAAAATGGGTGGGTTTGAGATGTCCCGCAAATTTTATGCACAGGGAAGAATTTTTGCATGAGAATTGTCTTTTACTATCGCCATTGTTAGACATTTGCACTCGATTCTGTGAAAAGAAAGAAAAATGTTATTGCTACACATGAAAATGGTAGTTTTTATCTCTGAATGTAATTTCAACATTGCTCTTGCAAGCAGCTAGCAACTGCATTCTGCTGTAATTAAGAAACAAATTGCTGGATTATTGAACAATCGTAAGGACGTTAATAAATGTGACATGCACTGAACTTTCATGTAGAAACCCAAACTGTCCAGCTAAGAGAGACAGATGTATGATTTCTGTGTAATCACATTGTCATAAAGCGAGCACCGGATTTGGAAGGCTGGTAAGTTTATCGATGTTTTGATGGTAGGTGGAAGCTGGAGGAGGAGTTGTTCTCTTTCTTTTTTTCTCTTTCAAATATTCAAACTTATTTTAAGATAATATTTTCACATAAGCTTTTTCAAACACTACTGAACCTACCACTGTTCAACCATTCTGGCTTGGTCACTCAGAAGGATTTTTCAAGCCTTGCCGTCTTGTGTTGTAGGACAGAAAACAGCGCTGGCTCTGCCTCCATTTGAGTCTCAACCGATTATTTAATAGACCTATGCAGCTAAGTTTTGATTTCTCACTGTTTCATGCTGTTTCGGTCTCCCTTTTAGCTGTGGGAGGCTTATTCCTACTGTAGTATACAGAGCTGTGGGATAGAGGAGCTGGGTTTTTTGTTCTTTTTATTGGTGTTTTTTTCTGGTAGGGGCAAAACTATGTGTCTGTCTCTGAGTAGCTGGTAAGTGTTCTTCAAAAAGGTCTCCTTGTAGACATTATTTGATTGAAAACATTTTATTTCTTGTTCAGAGTAGGCAAGATGTCTTTTTTTTTTTTTTTTTTCCCAAGCATTTATTTTGGTTTTCACATTGCTTCCTTAGAATAGTCCATGCAGATAAGCAGGAAGGCTGCTGCTTCTGTGCGTATCAGCCAGACCTGTTGAAATGCATCTGATGCAATGGTTGTCTCCTTATGTGTGCAAGAGATGGGTTTCAGACTATCACAGCACAGGGAAATCGAGCTACATCTTCCCTTTGCAGTATTTTCTTTGATTCCCTGGTGACATCGTTATTTTTCCAATCATCTCCTTCGCCATTTTTGAGGGGTTCTTTTGGGGCACCCCCTAGAATACTTCCCCTTATTTTCATGACATTCAGAAATTCTGAAGGCCCAAACCCAGACAAGGCACTTTCAAATGTATTCCTTGTCATATATAATACAAGTAATGTTCACGGTCACGTAGTGAAAGACATAAACATTGCCAGCACTTATGAGACACTTCAGGTTAGATTTGTTTTTCAACCTCAAAAAAGTTAGACCACTTGATCGACTGTATTGCTGCAAAACCTTCCTGACTTACTAAATATTTGTTGTTTATTGCATGAAGGCTTGTTTGAGCTAAACCAAGGTGGCCTGGCTCCATATGTTGAGTGGCATTGCCATGAAATGTAGAAGTACAGAGTGCGAAATGTATCTTGTGTTGTGCTGAATATCTCAAGCGTTGGGTCGGCATGGTAGACGCATCTGTTTTCTTCTAAATTACAACACTAAACATGTTGTCTAATGTGTTTGTATCAAAGGGCCATTTTTCAAACGAATCACCAGCCTCTATTCAACTGTCCTTTGCAAGGTGACAGGTATTTTTTAATCTATGCTTATAATAACTAATTGTTTATTATGCGGAAAGTACTTGAAGCCATCTATTTTACTCTAATTTTTTTAATCCCTTTTTTCTTAAAAAATAAATAAAGCTAGGTTTATATTTAGGGTTATGTTTCTTAATGATTTTTTCATATTTATATTTGAGTACCTGAAGACTGACAACTGGTGTTTCATTGTCACGAGTAGGAAGGGGTCCTTTCAGCACTATGAGGACTTTTTTAATGTAATTCTGTGATATCAAAGGCATGGTTGCAGCTTAAATCTACGTAGCCTAGTTTTTCTTTGTCTAATTCTCTGCTTTGGTGCAGTTCCCTCCACGTCCACGTAACTAGTCACAAGGGAAAACCTAAAAACCTCATTTATAGTTAATGCAGAGGACTAAAGGGTCCTTCTAGTCTGTCCTGAGCCATGGCTATGCTTTCACACCAGGAGTGACCATGGCCAGCCTACTCCAAAAGCCTTAACGCAGTCTTCAAGAATGACTTTGGAGGACAGGTTACATATGTTGGTGACTTAAATACCAGATTTGCTTTTTTTCAGTCGTTCAGAGAACTTTGTGGTGTCATCGAATGTATCAGAAACATCAGTGTGAGTCTTGGTCATGGAGCGGTGAAAGATTTACATCTATGTGTGATTAGCGTGGGGCTCTGAAAATGAAATCAAATGCAGTCCATTGTTGACCCTTACAAGAGGTTTTCTCCCAGGTGGAGCCAAACACCTAACCTACTGTGATGTGGTAAACAAACTGCAAATCTGTAATTCATCCTCCTGTCTCATGTATCTGGATCAAAGAGAAAGAATAATGTTCTTGTCAGCTGCAAGTGCCACACTGCCATCGTGCAGGGCAGCACGTGTTAAGTGAAGAATCCTCCTCTCGCAAGGACAGGAGTTGGCTTTGTGATTGACGTAAATTTTCAGATTATGTGCATCATTTGCCAGCTCAATTAGAAATGCAAGACAGGGGAAAAGAAAACTGAATAAAAAGAAAAAGCTTTGTGGTTATAGAAGATTCTTTGTTTAGAATGTGGTTAAGGAACTGGGAGAAGAGCTTTCTGTGAATGTTTTTTTTTTTTCTCTTTGGTCAAAACGTTCCTTTTTACTCAAAAGGTTCTAATATACAGGGTTTTTTGAGACTATTTTGCTCTTACTTGGTTTCCCTATTCGAAGTATACTACGATGGCACTTAGGGATATGGTTTAGTGGTAACTTGGCAGGGTTAGGTTTATGATTGGACTTGATGATCTTAAAGGTCTTTCCTGACCTAAATCTGTGGTACTATGCTGGGTAAATCATTTTGAAATGTTTTCCATGCTGTTAGGTTAAAGGTGCTAGTACTCCAGGAATCACACACCCTCCTCTTTCATGGGACGCATATTAGCACCGAGACTCGTCTCACTCATTAGCGCGTTTGTCACAGCTCACCTTCTCTCGTAGTGCCAGCAGCCGCACTGCTCTGCAGCGACTGCTCTGGCTGCGGGACCTACAGGTCTTGCCAGGTCTTGCTTACGCTCTTTGGGATCAATGACGTGCTTTAAGGATACTGCTCTCCTTTGCTCAATCAAATGTTTCCTCATCAGCATCGGGGTTTTCTTTCTCTCTGCTGAGAACAGGAGGTTGAAATCCTGCCATCTGTGTTTGTCATCGAGCTCATCTGGGTAGCAGGACGCCAGGCCAAGACGTTCCTCTCTTGGCTTCAAAGCGGCAAGGCCTGAAGCTGGTCTGTAAGGTGTTGTCTGGATCATACGAAATGTAGTTCCTAGTTTTGTGCATTGCATCATGCTGTTGTTTGAACAAGATCCGTGTTTTTATAACTTGATTTTATATGTACACTGTGTGAAAGGAAACACCAGGATACTACAAACCTACAGAAAGCCTTAGTTTTCAGAGTTCACTGATGATATTAGGATGTTTTAACCATGTACCAGTTACTCTACAGCAACAATAAAGACCTGAAGCATTACATGTGTTGAATTTTGCCCTTTGCTTTCTGCTGCGTGACATATTCTGTACGCACCCGTAAGGCACAAACCTTGTCTTCAATCATATGGCTGTCTGTCTTGGGCAGACCGGTGTCCGTTTGGGTGCTCGACCCACGGCTTGTGGCTGTTGGGGTGGTACATCTCCCTGCTCTCCGTGGGAGGTTGGAAAGGGCCGGATGGCTCTACCCTCCATTTTAGCCTTGCTCTGCTGCTTACCCAGTAATGCTGTAGAATCAGCTGTGGCTCGGAAGAGCATGTTAGGTAGTGATACGTAGGTACATTTAGCTATTTCTGACATTTTAGCTATGTCCTGCTACCACCCGTGTAATTACTGACACAAGAAATGATCCATGGCACGGTTCGTGTTCTTAGAGGAACTGTCTTTAATGTAACTTCAGATGACGGGCTCCTTGATTTCTCTCCCCGTTGTCCGAATGGTAATCCGGTGTGGAAGGGCAAGGGCTGTGTTTCTCAGGAGCTGTTGTGCTCCTCGTTAGCTAACGGGGAATAGCCTTGCTGTGACTGCTGCACCCCACAGCAGCCTGAGCAAAACACCCGCGTCTCGGGCAGGTAGCACGTGTCAAAAAGACCACAAGAAACAGAGACCCTGGTAGCAGTTTCTACAGCCGGAGAGGGTATTTGCAATGTCTACCTATGCTCAGAGCGTTCAAATCGGTCCCCAAAAGTCAGAATGACCCGTGCTCTGTACTGAGCGTCTTGTCTCTCTGAAAAGATGGTTGGCACTTCCTCTTTTTTTCTTCAGAGCTCAAATATGCAACGAAAAAATTGATCTCTCTCTCTTACCTGCCACTGCAGAAAATAATAGTAATGGAGGCCAAAGCTTTCACCCTCCAGCTGCCCCAAACGCCTCCCTTGCAGTTCCATACAACGGGTAAAGGCTGTCTTATTTCCTGAGGACTTGGAATCGAACCGCAAGCTATCTCAGATTTTTTTCCCAGGAGCAGGGAGCACGGTCTGTGCTTATAACATGCTCGAGCGACTCCCATCCTAGAGAGGGTTTGTGCTGAGACACAGGAGAGGCAGGGCGCTCACCTCTGCCCATTCTGGACCTCTCAAAAGTCCCAGCATCTTCAGCAGGAGTGGAGATAGGCCCTAAATTTTCAAGCAGATATCTTTGTTTTATTCAAGTCTGGCCTCCGTGTGGTTTGTCGTCCCTTTTTCTGGAGTTCTGCATGTGGGGTGACTGTTATCTCTGGCGGTGGGATATGCAGGAGACTGGCAGGAGGAGTTTGAGCGAAGCTCTGCCTGCTTTTTCTCAGGTAGGCATTGCTGGTCTCAGGAGAAGAAGGAAGGGTGTTTGCCCCTTCTGAGATTCTTCTGGGCTGCATGGGAGAGGCGGGTGCACAGGGGCTGGTGTGAGGGTAATGGTTTTGGTGGTCAGCACCAAATTTCCCTAAATTTCTCTCTCCATCTTGCTTGTCGGAGGAGGCGAGAGTCCCTTCACCCTCATCTGCAGGGAGCAGAGAAGCACCTTCAGCCCTGCTAAAGGGCCTCAGGCCTTAGCCTTGCTTCTGTGTCCACAGGACAACGCTCAGTAGAGGTGGATAAGATGCTGCAGGAGGCAATGATGGGCACCACTTTCTCCAGAGCCATAACCCAGCACTACCACCACCACCTGGTTTTGCCCTCTACCCCCCCGCACTACTTCTTTGCCTGCCTTCGAGGCTTGCCCTGACGCTTGAGCTGCTGGGTGTCTAGTGGGGGGCGAGAGGAATGGATGTTGATTAACACTGAACCCAAAGGGGAGGGAAATATCAGGGATAACAGGATAGAGGCGCTGGGGGAGGTGTTGGCTCCTGCCAGTGCTGGGTACAGCTGGTTGGGAGCCTGTCATCTTGCTTTGGATGCTGAAGGAAAAGGTCAATATTAAGAGACTTGTTTAGTTAGGCATCTTTAGAGAAAGTGGAGAGAGAAAGAACATCCTTGGGGTGGTTTATATGCAGGACCCACAAACTGCCCCGCGAGGAGCCTCTATATGTTCTTACCTGACAGGCTGCCCACCGATGGTGACATTGCCCATGCGTGCCCGGAGCAAGTTGGGGTTATATCTCCTCTTTTTCCATGCTGAAGGTGCTCACTTGATGTGCTGGGTTTCAAGACATGCAAACAGCTCCACCTGTTTCTTGTCCTGGCAGCTGTGCAAGACCATGAGCTCTTTAAGTATAGAGTAATGCCTCGCCATTGGTAGGATTCTCACCAGTAGGCTGGGAAGCTGCCTGGCTTACTGGGGAAGCTTGCAAGATACCTTGTAACGTGGCACTGCCTCGTGCAATCCATGCCTTGCCTGGCATCCAGGTGCTCCCTCTCCTCCCTGACAAGGAGCTGCCTCATTGTCCCCTTCCCCGCCGCCGCAGTTAGATTTCCTTCCAGATATCCGCTGATAGGATTCGAGTGGAGATGATGTTCATGCTGGTTAAGTCCAGAGGTTTGCTTCCTACGGCTTTGCGCTCCTTGCCCAGTGCTCCTCAAAGAGCTCTCTAAAGCTCAGCTCTGAAGTCGTTTCACTGGAGAAGTGCCCTTTCTATCGCTACTTAACTGAAGGTCCCCACTTTTCCCAGGGGCTTTCCGTGGTGCTTTGTGCTGGGCACAAAACATGAGAGCCAGTGGATCGGCCTCAGGGTCATGGCGGGGAAATCTTCCCTCTGCTGCGAGGGTGGGAGAGGGTCCCCTCCCAGAACTTGGGGTCCAGTCAGATCAGACTACCATGCGCAGTCCTGGCTGTGGGGAGGTCAGGAGCTGGACTTGTGCTGCTTCTAACAGGCCTTAGTGCCAATCCCTGGATGAGCAGAACCAGCCGTTTAAAGGAAATAACCTGGTTTTGCAGCCAACAAAACTTTTCTGATTTCTTTCTTGCTCCACACCTTCCTTCTCCTTTCTCCCTCACAGGAGCAAGAGAGTCAGGAGCAAGAGGAGCAAGGGTTTTGGGATACCCTCTATGTTTCAGTAGCAGAACATTGAAGAAGGGATCCTGGAGCCATTGCCCCACACACATCAAGCCGTGCTGGTCTGGCTCACAAGGCAGGAGTCGAGGGCTGCTCGACACCACAGGCTCCTTGCATTTGCCTGGCCCCGGAGAGAATCACAAGAAGAGGAGCCAGATCCAGTTCCTCACCCGCCGCTGGTCTCCTGCATGGGCATGTGCTAGCTGGTTCATCCAGCTGGGCTGCTGCATGAGCAACGTGGGATTCTCGTGGCCAACACAAGGACAACGGGACGCAGATCATCATCCCGCAGGACCCCGATGCTTCAGCCAGCAGCTGGGTAGCCGGAGAGGAGCGCTTGGGAAGCCTCTGCTGACCGACAGCCCTCAGGTGTCCGTGGTGGCCTTCTCAAAGATGCTGTGGGTAAATGCGGGACGGGGGTAGGGACAGTCAGTGGACACCACTTACTGCAAGCCAGGGATGCTAGTGCTCACGTACGGGTTTGAGGCTGCACATCTACCTGGGACGAGTATCAGTCTTGGTCCCCAAGGCCTCGGCTGGGAGCAAGTGCCACCATCACGGGTAGGACAGCACAGGACGCAGCTGAGCCGCAGCTGCCAGGGTAACGGGCCACAAACGTCCCATTGCCAGCAGCGGCAAGGACTGGCTATTTTATTCCAGATTCAGTAACTCAGCTGCCTGCCTGTTCCCATCCCTGGCAGGTGCTCGGCACACATGGCCCCCAGAGCGTTCATCCTAATAATTCAGTGGGGTTTTGTCTGACACGGGTGGGAGCAGGGCTGATCTTCAGCTGTGATCTCCGCTCTCCTCTCTCTCTTGCTGCCCCTGCACCACATGCAGGGACACCTGCGAGGTGCCTCAGCCTATGTTCCACATGCCCAGGCTGGCTTTAAATGAAAAAGTCGAAGCTCTAGGAGTAGTCTGGCTGCCCAGAGCTCAGTGTGGGCTACTCTGCCCCGCTCTCGACAGGTAGGCGAGCTTGCTCCGAGCCCCCCACTGCCATGGCCAGACTGCTCTCCTGTGCAGCCGCTTAAAAGCTGACTGGGGGATCTTGGGAAACCCCTTCTGCAGCAGGAGGGCTTATGGAGCTTCCCTTTCCTTCCCAGTCACTGGTAAAGAGCAGTGATGGAGGCAGGAGTCCGGCTGGAATGTGACCTCTGCTGTGTGAATGTGACCGGCATGTGACCCCTGCTGCCTTCTCCGTACCCACGCTGGGATGAACTGGGTAGCTGGCTCAGGGCTCTGTGGTCCATCACTTGGGCTCTTGCATCTCTGCAAGGGCAAACCTGACCTTGCTCTCACTCGGTGGTCAAGCGTCCACTGGGTGTGTGACATCTCCAGCCTCCTCGCTGCAGATGCTGCGCTCCTCTGCAGGCTTTGCTTTTCCACCCTCCTGGGGGTAAGAAGGGGGGGGTCTTTTCCAGGAGCCCCTGAGAGCAAGCACAAGGAGAGGCTTTATGCAAGATCACAGCAAGATATTCGGGTCTGCCTCCTCACAACACGTGAAGGTTAACGGCAGGCTCTCCGCTTTCCACCGCTAATGACAGAAAGTGCTGTGTGAGTGAGAGAGAGCCTAATTAGGGATTAATGAGAAAGGAGCCTGTGGTTTTATTATCCATTGGACATGAGTGCCGCGGATGAGCAAGAGAGGTTGCATTAGCTGCTTCATGCTGCGTCCTTCCAGCAGGAAAGTCCTTAGCAGACTTTCTGCCTCATTTAAGGCTGGGAGGTAGAGGAGAATGTTGCGGACAAGGAGCGGTGGGGCTTGGTGTCCTCTGCTGCAGGCTGGGACAGACCCCAGACCTGTGGCCCCACCAGTGGAGCGCAGACCTTGGGGCAAAGGCAGTTTGGGCTCTGCTGTCGGGTCTGCCACCGACCAGTGGCGTGTGTCAGGCACCTCCTGCTTCCCAGGTGGTTCAGCAGGACAGGGGACATCTCCTGGGGATGCACTGCTGCTGGGGACACACACCACACTATGCCACCGGCCATTATTGCCGGTGAAAAGAGGCTCCAGCTCCCTGAGAGGCCGTTTGGTCACAGCTGTCCCTTTTCCTCAGCCTGATGCCTGGTGGCAAGGCCACAGCACATCAGGAGAGGGGTGGTCCGGGAGCAAAAGCTCAGCTATTTGCTTCTGTGGAGGCCGGAGCAGAGCCCCCTGCCTTGGGACCAGCCCTCTGCCCTGCTCCAGCCTGGAGCTGGAAGTGGGGGACGCTGACGAGTGGAAGGGATCGAATTGTTGGCTGTTAGATAAAGACAGGAGTAAAACCAGGGAGGTTAAATACCTAATCTTTAATTAGCTTTCTCATCCTTAGCCATTGCATAAAAGCTATTAAAGTTATTACAGGGCATGCTGGATGCTTGCACAGCAGGAACAACAAATATAGGTGGAACGGCCCGTGTCATAAATATCACTCAAGCTGTCTCAACAGCCCTCCTTGCCATCGCGACGCTGCTCGCAGCCAGCCTGGCTGAGCAATGCCAAACTGATGGCAAGTGGTGCGTGCATTTAATGGGAACGGCTACTTCTCTTTCTAGATAATACAAGGCTTGCATCGGTTTATGATTAGCAGATCCCGGAACGTTTCTCCGGGAGAGAAACCTCCTGACGTGGGGCAGACATGGTTTCGCTGGGTCCTCTCCATGGGGCTCTTGCTGCAAGTGCCGCAAGGAACCAGAGGCCAGGGGTGAAAAATCACTGCGCAAAACCCCCACTTCTGAATGCATTTGTCGAGTCTATTAATAAGTGCTTCATACTGTACTTTGAATGATTTATTTAATGATTACTCTGCACTTCGCCACTCAGCCGTTGCAGTCATATCTAGGTCCTGAAGTTATCAGATGTTCGTTTTGTAAGATCGCAGCCTGACGCTACTGATGTCTTGCTGTTTGATACTGAGATGTCTTTATTCCCAAGCACACGGACTTTTTCAGGCTTCTGTGTTGACAGAGCACGCCGTGAGGTGCTTTTCTTGCTCTGTTAACCAAACCAGGTGCCTTTTCCAGGGGCAGACCATTGTCCCCTCTAGCCATAAAGTCCTTTGGTTGCCCCTAGTCTGCCAAATGCTCTGCCACAGCCCGTCAGGAAATGAACCCGGCTTTTAGCTAGGTCTCTCCAAATCCTAATCCTCCTGTCCCATCCCGCTCTGCCGCGTCTCCTCCAGCAGAAAGGAGGATTAGAAAGGAGGACCTTACCCCACACACTGACGGCGGTGAGCAGAGCGGAGAGGTCGCGCTGAACCTGGAGTACTTCCAGGGCCACCGAACCTCACTGAGTCACTCGTTAAGTCGATAGAGCAGGAAGTCATCGAAAATAGAAGACAGTGGAAATAAAACAAATAACAAGGCATCCGTTCACACTCTTGGCAGAGGCGTTTCGGTTCCCGGTCCCCTGCGTGCCCGCGGGGAGGACAGCCACTGCTTATTAGACAGGTTATGCAATTGAAGTGGTCTATATTTATCAGGAGTGCACGGCATACACACCTTGAGGGTCAGATGCCCGGCAGTTTGGAGAACATTAGCTCCCCTAATGAATCAGCAGGGAGAAGGACCTAAAAATACAACTTGGCTGCAGAAGGGCATCATCGAGTTGCTCGGGGAGCCAAGGTCAGGAGGCCCTGATGTGCCGTTCTGGGGTTGCGATGCTATCCTCAGATGCTCATCGCCTCTGAAAAGGCAGGATCCATGCTGTGCTGAGCTTCCTTTCAAACTTCTGCTGGGGTGTTGGACATTGAACCAGTGCCTAGAGGAGGAGAAAGACAACTCGATCCATGCCATAACCACCGTGTTGTAAAGTCAACCTCCTTTTTGGGCCGTTCTTCCTCTGAGCTTGGCAATTCCAGACTGGCACTGGTCCAGCTCCTGCAGGCAAGGTGCTGGGCTCACCTGCCTGCTCTGGGTTTCAGCTCTGTGACTTAGAGCGTCCTTCGTGTAAGGAGCATAAAGGCTGGAGATGGCCCAGGCTGCAGGTTTCTCGCTTCCCGTGTGAGGGCATCAGCCATACAGAAGGCAAGCGATGGCTTTCTAAGCCTGCGTAGGTGTTATCAGTGCGCCAGGCCCTTTCCATCCTCCTTTCTGGATGGGTAGGGATGGAGAGGGTAGGGCCGGAGAGAACCACCCCATTGCTCCACACAGGGTGGGGAATCCACCTCCAGGGTGTGGGATGGCATCCAGGCAGTGCTCAGGCAAAGCGATGTCAGCAGCCAGTGGCTTGGCAGGCAGCAGGTCTTTCACAAATTCATCCTCTTTCAGCCAGGCTGTGCCCACCGCACCCCAGTGCTGCGCTGGTCTGCACTGGGAGAACACCCGGGTGACGTTTCTGCTACGTGGAGGGGGGAAACTGGAACACGAGTGGGATGTGTCCTCCTTTGTAGGGTGTAGTACCACTAAAAATGACTGAGTTCATTCAGGGGTCAGGGCAGCCCTTGGCTGGTACCAAACGTGGAGGCTGGTCTGCACCACCTGTGCTGAGCTCTGCTGCGGGTGCTGGTGGGACACGTGTGCCATTGCCTTCTCCTCGGCCTGGGGTTGTCGTGACACTTTGTAGGTGCCTGTCTGTCAGTGTGCTCAGCTGCCCAGGCCTCTGCAGCCAGCTGGGGCTTCCTCACGCCAGGCAGAAGTCAGCTCCCAGGAGCCACGTGAGGACAGATCTTATTTGGGGGTGTTGCTGAGGAGGTTATGAGAAGGGCTACATCAGATTCACCTTGGAGCTGAAAGCCAACGTGTATCCACCTCTCCCTTTTGCTCAGAGATCCTGCTGTATCCTCCTGCCAAGGGAACAGGAGGAGACTTTGTCACTCTCCTGCAAATTCTGAGACCTGAGGAGGGCTCCTGAAAGGTAAAAGAAGAAGAAGCCCCCACATACACCAAAACCGGGGGACGGCTTGTCTCCGTAATGCTCCAAGACCAGCCTGCAGGAGCGGCAGAGCTGCCCCACGCTCCCCCCACTGCCGGTGAAGCAGGGGAGCTCCACGCCACCAGCAGTGGCCCACGGTCACCCCGCATCAGGCTGGAGATAACGAGGTGAGCAGCCAGCTGGAGGGGTGTTACTGCCGATTTGCGTGATTAACGATGGTTAATGAGAGCTTTTTTCTTGGGAAACTGGAACAAGTGGGAGGAAATCGCAGATAGTCTCTGTTTTCTTGGTTTCTGCTACTATCAGTGAATTTGTTTGCCTGCAGTGCCCAGGAGCACAGCTCAGTACCTTGGTTTACCCAGAGCAGTGTAGGCAAAGAGTGGTCTTACCCTACAGGCCCTATGCTGTGTTTGCGCAGTGTCCATACGTGCCATTCACCTTTTTAAGATCTTAAATATTGTGCCTCGGACCAAATTGTGCCTTCCTGTAGAACCGACGGAGGACCTGCCCGCCAGAGGCAGAGAGCAGAGCCTGGCCACACAGCCTGTCCCACAAGGCTAACGATCACCCCCATGGCTGTGCATCCCTGTCACATCCCCAGTAACGTCTCTGGTC
Source organism: Chroicocephalus ridibundus (assembly GCF_963924245.1). Lineage (NCBI taxonomy): Eukaryota > Metazoa > Chordata > Aves > Charadriiformes > Laridae > Chroicocephalus > Chroicocephalus ridibundus. The sequence goes on from NC_086286.1 coordinate 16,598,637, forward strand.
CTTGGCTTCACGCGGTTCAGCAGCCCACCCCACGCAAGGGCCAGGCCGCCCGTGCTAAAGGTGGCCCAGATGGGCACGTGCGGCTCCCCGTGAAATACAATAAAACTATCGAGGGGTAAATTGCACAGAGGCATTGAGTTAGTGACCCATCGCCGCCAAGGTCGATGTGCCTCTCGGTGGGGTTTGTAGAGGGCTGGTGCCAATTCGAGTAACATAATCCCAGGGGCTCACTCTGACCCACCCGGAGCATTCACGCTTTGTTATGGTGTGGAAAAGCTTGGTCCGAAAGTGCTTTCTCGTTGCTGTTTTTGCGTGTTTCTGAAGAACAGCTCTCTCCCGTGAATGTCAGGGTGGAGGTTACCTGCAGCAGCAGTAGAGCTTCCCGACTGCTACAGCTAGTATTAATTAAGCCTTGAAAGGAGGATCCTGCTGAGCGGCGCGCCGAGGAGCAGCAGTGTCTTGGGGGTGGTGGGGGTGGAGAGGAGAGGGGTCTGGCATTTCAGGGGTTGCCCCAGGACAGAGGAAGGCAGGCAGGTGCAGGCACCGTGTCCGTGCTCCACGTAGAGCTCTGGAGGTGTCGGGCACAAGCTGGGATCTGCTTCCCACCGGAACCACTTCTGGTGCCAGTCTGGAGATGCTAGCAGCCCTGATCAGGAGGACAGGCCCCTGGAGAAGGACTGGGAGGACACCACCAGTGGTCACGTCCATGCTGTGGGCCCAGGATACTGGGTAAGGCATCTGTCTGTGTTGCAGTCACGCATAGTCTCACTCCCCCCCTTCAGCATAAACCTTGGAGGTTCTAACATAAGCCACGGGAGGATGTTCCTCCCACCACGCTTTTATTTCTGTTTCTCTGTGGGGTCTCTGTGATCACTGCAGAGTCTACTTATGCCACTAGTGGCACTGGATGACTCCGTCTGGGCTCTCACAGGCCAAGCACCTGGGTGCCAGCTCCCCTCTGCTCCCAGCAGTGTCACCGGCTGAGGCTCGGAGACCCAACCCAGTACCACCCCATGGTTGCACTGGTCAGCCCCGGCCTCTCTGGGATGAAGCTCTGTCCCACAGCGACCGAGGAAAAAGACAAATATAGCTGCGGGGCCGGTCTGCCCACTGCATATTTCCTGAGCAAGGTAATTTATTTGAAAGAGCTGGTTCTGGCAGAGATCTTTGCACACATTTTCCTGCTCCCCTCAGTCCTCCCTACAGATAACTCAGCTGCCACAGCAGCTCCTCCTTCCCCGACCCCACATCTCCTGGATGCGCTCGCAAGGCACATCCCTCTCCTGAAGCAGCTCGGAAATTGGTTTTTATTTTTAAACCCCGGGACACAAAATCCCTACCTTTATCATTCGCCTGCAGTCCCAGCAGCTCCACGTAGCCTCATCAAGCCACTGCTGATCATCAAACGAAGCTGACAGACGCAATGGGCAGGGGGAGATGCGGCCACCCGGCGTGCCTGCAGCTGGTCCCGGCTCCCTGCGGATGCAAAACGCGGGGGGGGACTCTCCCTGGAGTGGGGGGGAGAAGGGCGGCTGGGAGCCCAGAGGAATGGTGAGCTTTTGCCTTCCCCCGGCAAGGTGGGGGCCGGTGGCCGCGAGGACCGAGTTCTCCCCAGCCCCGCGGGATTTTCTACTGACAAACGATAATAATAACAACTCCTTAAAGGGGTTTAATGGGATGGAAAAATGGCTAACTGGATTATGGGCCGTGCAATTTTATTGTCCTCTTTGGAGACGCTATTTAAATAATCCTTTTCTTTATTTATTTTTAACCTCTGTAGCCCACGCCGTGAGCGAGGAGGTCTCCAGAGGAAGAGGACCACCAGCCTTTGGTCGGCTGGGTGGGAGGAGATGTCCATGGGCAATCAATTTGTGTGGCAGCCTGATCCCCAGACCAGGGCTGCTTCTAATGAAGATCTGGGGAAAGGGACGGATCGTGCAGGGATATTGCTGCAGGCCCCTGTCCAGAGCAAAAACTGCTCTCATTCGGCTGTAAGTGCTTGGACGTTCAGAAGTGTTTGGACTTGATGCGTTGAGCTTGTGGTTTGGTTGGGACTAGCTCCCCGTTGGTTTCTCCAGCCACCAAACTTGCTACAGAGCCTCCCAATGGACAGGCCACGTTGCATTTTGGAAGAAAATGTGCAAAGCCCAGTACGCGCAAAGTGGGAATCACGACGGGAAACGCTACGGCGATCTCAGTGATGGGAGTGTGTTTGTAGGCAGGAATCAGGCCTGTGCTGCGGTGACAGGAGAAAACGCGGTCGCTGGTGCTCGTTATGGGGCCAGGATCCTGCTTTCTGGAATATACTAGAGCTGGGCCTGCAGCAAAATTACAGCTTGACAAGGATGCTCAGGAGTCCCTGCTGGGGAACGCTTCACCCTGGGACAGGTACCAGCTATACATAAATTAACTTTACACACACACACACACAGCTTTCAGAAAAGGCTTACGCTGGGCTCTGTAATTGCACAAAGTTTTAGTACAGCTTCTGTCTTGACTAAATTTCTTCAGGCATTGCTAATTAAATTGAATTTACTGGGATGACAAGCGCCTTTCTCGTCTCACCCGCAGCTGTTGCAACTGCTGCTTGGGCTCCAGCGCTGCCTGTTCCCTCCTTGGGCTCTGCCTGTGACGGGCTCAGCCTTGTGCAGGGACCTGCCGTGGGACCCCCCGGCTCCCCTGGGTGTGCCCGGGCTCGGGAACACTGCCTGGGTCCCTCTCCCGGCGTAAGAACCCAGGGGCAAACCAGGGCTCAGCCCAGCCTGGGTTTTACTTCTGCAAATAACTCGAGTGGCCACAGACTGGTCTGGAGGTCCCTCATCGTCCTCTTGTCCATGCCCGGTGGAGAGAGTTCGTGATAGATGTTAGATGCTGCTGGAAGATGTAGAATTTAAATGAATTGCCCTTCCTTCTCAGTAATAAAAATGTTTCTCCCCTAAGAGTCCCTTGATTAATTGATCCGGCAATTGACAAATCAAGGATGGGAACGCATAAAATCCAATAGAAACAGATGAAAATAGCATTATGTACCATCTGATGCAGTCAGCGATGTCACACAACGGAATGACTGCAGAAAAATAGGGCCTTGAGCTGGAAGGAGCCTTCATTAAGATGTGGCAAGGGTATTATTAAGTAAAAGAACATTGATTTTGTTTGAAAGATTTGGCCAGCCGTATTAAATATAATCTCAGTAATGTGATCTCGGTAGTTGCTTTAAATGTCAGCCTCACTTGGCTACATCTGCTTGCTGGGCTTGCTGCTCCGAGATGAAAATGAAAACTTCATTCTCCATCCCCCATTGTACTCCATTAGCAGCTTGATAGGCTGTGCCCACACGGGGAAAAATTAGCATATGGGTTTCCTATAGGGAATAAACTATGCCAGAAAGGCCCGTGTCTATAAAACATATGTGACGGTAACAAAACAAGTAATTTACGAAGACAGAAGCAGCCAACACACAGGATATTTCAAAGCCAGAAATCACTTTAAACTCTGGGCTTTTGTGTGAGGCTCGAACACCGGGCCAAATTCTGCTAAATAATTTTTTTTTTTTTCCTGGTTCCCAGATGTCCAGCTCCAGCGACAGCAATGCCTGCACAGGGCTGCCACGGGTGCCTGGCGGCTAGCTGGAGGGAGAGGTGGCACTCAGCGATGCCCCCCCCATAGCCCATCAGAGAAGTGGATGCTTCAAGTCTGGGGAAAAACACCACTGAACTCACAACCGTCCAGCACGGTCGACGCGAAGGCCCTCACCCAGGTGGGTGTTCCCACAGCAAAATGGCTCACGACACTACTGGTCCCAATTGGAAAGGGCGGGCAAGGTCCCAAAGAGGCATGAACACCTCATCCCCCAAACCTCAGAGGAGTTGAGGATAGCATCCCCTGGGGCACAGTGTGGGGTGGAGGAGAAGAGGAGGAGGAGGATCTCTGGAGACATGAAGCCAAAACCCAGCAATACGTAGTGTGAGCGCTGGATTTCCGCCTGCCAGGGAGCCCTGCGGTCAGAAATCCAGCACAGCAAATGCAAGAGGCGCTCCCATCGCCCGAGACAGATAAAAACTTTGACCAAATCCTTGCCCCTGTCTGCCTGAGCCTGAGGCACCTACTCTGCTCCCGCAGGAGATCTCCAGCCCTGCACTCTCCCTCCAAGGCCCTGGGATGAGAGTAGAAGCCTGCGGACAGTGATGGAAACAAGGGGTTCCGCCACCACCAGGAGGGACTGTGGGCTCAAAAATAGCTGGGAAAACGTCCATAGGACCACAGCGAGAGTTTGGACGCAGTTATTCCCGCATTGCCCCCGGGTGCAGCGGACGGGCAGCGGTGCGGAGGGCAGGTGGCCGAGCACATCGGTGGCGCAGCTCTGCTGAGGGAGCACGACAAAAGGCAGCCAAACCATTTCCTTGCGAATCAGAAGTGTCCAGCCACAGCTGAAGGCACCGAGCCACTTGACTGTAATGGAGTCAATTTTCTCCTTCAAAGTGCAGCACATAAACCTTTTTATAGCCATGCGCCAACAGAGCTATTTCCTGTCCCGTCCACCCCCCGCCACCAGCTGTTGAAAGCCATTTCTGTGGCTCCCTCTCCAAGCCTTCGTCGCCCGCTTTGAGCGCCTGGGAGATGAAAGGCAAAGAAACAGAAAGCCACCGCTCTGCTCTGACACTGCTATGGGGTCGGGAAGGAGTCCCCTGTAGGTGGGGGCTGGCCAGGGGACGGGGAGGGGGAGCAGCCGTGGGCAAAGGCTCGCCCCGTGTCCCCCCCGTGACATGAGGTCTGCTCCGTGCGTCGCTTGCGGTGGTGGGGCCACAGCAAGAAGGAGCCGGTGGTGAGCAGAACAGCAGGGGAGCACCTTGCCCCAGGATGCTGAGGGCACCAAAAGCCTCATACTGCTTTTTCCAAGGGAAAAATGGGCACAATGGCAGAAGAAAGCTCTGTGAAGAGCAAGTTAACACACAGAAAACATCTCTGGTGCTGGGCTCCTCAGCGACATGTTGCTGGAGAAGTGTAGGGTTTGTGAGCAAGAAAAAAAGGCTCTTTTCAGTGGTGCCCAGTGACAGGACAAGGGGCAATGGGCACAAACTTGAGCATAGGAAGTTCCACCTAAACATGAGGAGGAACTTCTTTCCTTTGAGGGTGGCAGAGCACCGGCACAGGCTGCCCAGAGAGGTGGTGGAGTCTCCGTCTCTGGAGACATTCCAAACCCGCCTGGACACGTTCCTGTGCCACCTGCTCTGGGTGACCCTGCTCTGGCAGGGGGTTGGACCAGATGATCTCCAGAGGTCCCTTCCAACCCCTACCATTCTGTGATTCTGTGAAGAACCCTTGTGGTTTTGCCCTAATTTTGTTCTCCTCCTAATAGCTGCTTTTCAGGTAACGGCCTGCACGGACGTTTGCTCTGACCAGCTTCTACCTGGCCTGTGTGGAAACCTAATGATCCTTCTTTAGGTCCGTTGACTGCTTTTTCCGTGTCTGTTGCAACTGTGAAACAAGAAACGAGATAAAATCACCTTGTAAAGATCATCCTCCGGGCTTTTGCTTTGCCCCCATGTAACTGTGATCCAAGCGCTAGGCTTGAAACAAGAGGGGCTTTGCCCCACATCTTTCCTCGCAGTAACTGCGGAGCGGGAGCAGCGTCGCCTTCCTCTGTGGAAAGGTACCACCACAGCTCCATGGAGTAAGTGTCCTGGGATCAAACATAGGGCCTGACATTTGGGGCATGGATGGGGCACAGACACCTGCCTCCCTTCGCAATCCATCCCAGGGGGTGTCCGATGGAGATGCAAACACAACGCCCCGGTGGAAAAAAAAAAAAGAAAAGGAGGAAGAAAGAAATGGAAAGAAAATAGATTTGTGTTGGGTTGGGCGAGTCTGGTAGTTTTTGAAAAGCCACAGAGCACAAAGGGGAAAATAGAAGCAAAATATAGAAGCTTTTGTGTGATGCCGGCAATTTTCCTTTCCTTCGCTGAGAAAGGAGCTGCGTGAGTGTGCGGTGGTAGGATTTGCTCTTTCAAATGGCTGAGTCAAATACCAGCGAAATTACAAAGAGCCGTACCGAGACACGAAGGACACGTAATGACAATATTTTGTCATTCCTCCCTCAGACTAGATGGATGTGGAAAGCGGAAAGAAGAAGAAAAAAATGCATTAGGATTCAGATAGGATTTTGATAGCAGTTATTAAATGAAATTTAAAGGTTATTTTTAAACCCAAACCCTGGGTGCTGCTCCAAGCATAAGCAGACTGGCAAATGATCTGAATTTTTCCATTTTCTTAGTATTTGTTCCTGTGGGTTTGTTTACCATGTAGGCAGGCGTTGCAACCTTAAATTAAAAAAAAGAAAAAGGGAAAGACAAAAGAAGAGCAAGCATTCTTTCTGCTGGGTTTATAGACAAAATACATACCAACAGAGCGACAGACGGAATTTGTATTTCATTGCCAGCACACCTCACTCCGGGATAAGAGCATCCGTGAGCAGGACCAGCATTTGGAGTATCCCAGGCACTAGTTCAGCCTTCAGCGTTTCAGCTCTTCAACCCTGGAGCAGATACCGAGTATTGAGAGAAGGAGATGTGCCCGGTGGTGTCCAAACTCGACCCAGAAGCCTCTGTAATGATTCCTGTTGACTTTGTGGAGTCGGTCCTGAGTGCAGGCAGCAAGCCTGGAGGCAGCCGGAGTGGGCAGACTTCACACCTGACTTCGTAGGAAGCTCCTGTATGTCTGGTTTCTGGTTATTGTTCCTGCAGAGTTCATGAGTGCCTAGACCTTGTCCTAGAACTTGTCCTGTCTCACTGAGGAGCTGTGGTTTTCATCGGAGAAGAGGGAAGAAAAGTTCTTGTTCTTGCTCAAACCAGAATATTCACCCTTGAGATCTACACACCAACCCTAATGGGGTGATGGACATTGCAGAGAGAGGAACCACCAGACTGTCTCAGCCCAGCCGCCGCAGCACAGAGGGCTGACCTTCTCGCTTGCACCCCAGTGTGCAGGTATCCTTCCTGTAGTGTTCAACACCAGCTGCCCCTTCTTCTGTCACGATGGGCTGCAAACTTATTCTTATCAGCTCCGCAGAGCAACTCGTTTCAAATCTTCCCCTCCAGCTGTGTCTTCTAGGACTTCTCCCTCTCCCCCATTATTTTTTATCTGTCAGGGCTGGTCCGATGTCAGCTGTGAATAACTCATCTGATGACTTGGGATCATCTGCCATTTCATCTGCATCATGGTCACAAACCACTTGTGATGCCTCCAGCGTCTTTAGGGCCAGAACTAGCTATCACACCTGCCTGGCAAGATTTTATTCTCTAAAACTTTTCCATAATTTTCAGTGCTGGAGGCACTGGCAGCTGATACTGGTTTTTGCAAATAAGCAGAATTTCACATGGCAAAAGGTGAGCGTGGAGCCGGGCAGTAAAGGTGGCTGTTGGCCACAATGTTTATTTTCCAGAAGGGGCAGAGATTTTGTTCACCAGCATCCCTGCCCAAGTGCTGCAATATGGTGGTTGGTTTTGCTGACCTCTGGGCCCAACATCAAGGCTTGGTTAACAACATACATACCCCCTTTCCAGTCAAAGCTCTTTCTCCTCTTCCCATTGCTGAAGAGGATCTAGGCAGTGAAGCCCAGCTAAGGTCACCGACACAAGCTCCAGTTTGGTCATCCTTCCTGGGTTCATGTGGCGTTATATGGCACTCCAGTTGGCTCGCTTATTGGTCTTCAATATTGTCACCTTATTGTTTTTGATGCTACTATCACGAGCATCATAACACAGTAGAAATCACAGAATCAAAGAATGGTTCGGGTTGGAAGGGACCTTAAAGATCATCTAGTTCCCACCCCCCTGCCCTTGGCAAGGACACCTCCCACCAGACCAGGCTGCCCACAGCCCCATCCAGCCTGGCCTTGAACATCTCCAGGGATGGGGCATCCACAGCTTCTCTGGGCAACCTGGGCCAGTGCCTCACCACCCTCGCAGTAAAGAATTTATTCCTAATATCCAATCTAAATCTACTCTCCTTCAGTTTGAAACCGTTACCCTGTGTCCTATCGTTACACTCCCTGATCAAGAGTCCCTCCCCATCCTTCCTGGAAGCCCCCTTTAGGTACTGGAAGGCTGCTATAAGGTCTCCTCGGAGCCTTCTCTTCTCCAGGATGAACAGCCCCAACTCTCAGCCTGTCCTCACGGCATAGTACTGCTGTGAAAGCTTGTGAAGCAGCAGCATGTGCCACCAGTGACACACAGAAGCAGCTCCCTCTCTTCCCAGCCCCTGTATTCACTCTCCCTCACCAGCGCCACGGGCGCAGCCAGGGGAGGAGGATGCTGCCGCCTGACACAGAATGGGTGGTTCATCTGTGTGCCGTCCACGGCTTTGGGCATAGACACTGGACGTGGCATCGTTTGGGAGACACCAAGGGGAAAACGCTGGACCACCAAGTGTTGAGAGGAAAAGGTTAAAGGCCTCCCGGTTGAAGCTGAGGGAGAGGCTGCGAGGTGCTGCCGTCCTCTTGCTCCATCCCACATTTTTTTTCTGTCCCGGCATGTGTGCACTGAGGAGTTGCTGCACTCCTTTGAGCTGTGTACGGAATGATGATGAACTGACATCACCATGGCAACATGCGTGGATTTCCTGGTTGCATGGCAACCCGATGCAGGCTGATGTAAGATGTGTGCTTGTTTCTTCCGCTGGCTGCGCTCCTTTGATGTGTCGGTGAGATTTGGGGTCGTTTTAGTTGTTTGTTTTTTTTTATCTGTTGGACGTGCCGTGATACCAGAATGATGGGGATGTTGTTTTGTGTGTGCACAGAGGGGAAGAGACAGAGATTATCTCCTCTGAGAGCCCTCATCCCAGGCGCTGTCTTGTTTAGGGGCACTAATATACACAGCTCATTTTCAGAGACTTGGTAGTACTTGTATTTATTGTAATTACTTTATGCAATATAACTCAAGGAGACAAGAAGATGCCTTTAAGTGATTTTTGTCTCAATATACCCCTCTTGATTTTCGCATTAGTCTTGTCAAAGGTACAATACTTTTATGCGTGGGGCGGCTGTAAACAGGTCTGATTTTTTTCGCAGCATCGCAGCTCAGTGCTATAGGGGAAGGTGCAGGCCTGATTTTTGTGCAGACCAGGTATCTGCAGAGCTGACAGACCCACTAGCTGTTTCATGGGTCATCTGCAGTAGGGTAAGACTAAATCCTTGCTGACAATCACATTGAATCTCCATACACAACGTGGAATGGCAAAAGTCTGCAACGTCCTGCTGGCTTAAGGGCGTGTTTCTTTATCTTGAAGCAGAAGGTGGTCTTTACCGTGATGGTTGTGGCTTCAGTCTCTGGTGATGGCCAAATGGTCAGGATCTGCAGATCTCGGAGCATGTGTCTGCTAAACACGTCTCAGTTCACTGGCAGCAAGGACCCAGGTGAGATGCTAGAGGTAGCTCAGAAGAAGCTCACGTTGCATCAGTCTTCTCCTTGGTATCTTGCTTTGGAAAATCTGGCCCTCAGGCTCAGGAAGAAAATTAGCACTGTAATAGCTAGTGACCTTAATGGAAGACATTAATTCAATTAGCACAAAATGCTTGGCCTTTAGGACAGATCTGTTCAGCCTGTTCTGCAGGATGTGTGGAGACAGGTCCTGTAAGCCACAGAGCGTGAAGCAGGAGGAGGGTGGCCTGAGGCCCTGCTCCGGTCAGCATGTGTGGAAATTAGGCAGAACAGGTACCTTGTAGGAAAAGCAAAGCTCTTCAGGCTCCTCCATTAGCTCATCCCAGTAAGGGTGAGAAAGACGATCCCAGACTGACATGGGGAGCTTTGTCTCTGGCCTCTCTTTAGGCCATGATGGGCCTTCAATCATCTAGACCCCCATGGTGTACATCAGCTGGAACATAATTCGGGAATAAAGAACAACAATTCAAAGTAGGGGATATTGAATTAGAGCTGGGGAATTAAAATCCTTCAGCAAGTCCTTCCAAATCTACTGGTCCATCCATTTCCCCCTGCTTGGCCCTTTGCCTGGCCCATGTAGATCAATGGAAGAGTGATCTACACTACCGTCACTTCTGGTGATGCATATGTATGGCCCAGGGAGAGAAGCAACAGGCTACGAGAGAGCTTGGAAGAGAGAAGGGACAGCAAGCCCTTAATGGACCAGAATCTGCATTACCAGGGTTGCACAGAGGGATATGGCATCCTTGGGGGAGGCCAGGACCACTTTAGTCAGTCAGTTGCCCTTCCTCAGGGAAGGACGGAGCTGGCAATAAGGGTGTCTTGCATATAGACTTGTGCCTGTGTCTTTTTGTGCCATATGGGATGGGAAGATTGGGCACTCGGCAAATTGCGCATCCATCTATGCCATCATTCATGAGCAGACATTGCCCTAAGAGGTTTGGGAGAGGTGGAGGGACTATACACTGGGGCAGTATAAAGGGAAAAAAGTCCCCTGGCTCAGCCAGGAAATCCACGCGTGGCCCAGTAACTCCAAAATCTAAGAAGTGATGATCATAATAAATATATAAATAAAATAAGAAATAAAAAAATACTGCTGTCAGGTTTCATCAATATGGCACTACCAACTCTGCAACGAAGTGTTTTAAAAGAGCCAGAAGAGATTTGTATCCCAGGTTTCCCATCATCAGGTCCCAGACATGCAGATGAAGAAATCTGTAAGGAGATTGATCTGGAGGCTTTTATCATCCCAAAGACAGTCTGAATGGCTGCATACATCACTTCCCAAACACACGGGGTGTTATTTAGAGACAGCAGTCTCCCAACAGCTCTTCCACATGATCGATGGCAGCAAAAAGGTATCTGTCACTGTTTGGCTTCAGGCTTTTCACACAAAACCATGTTTTATACTCTGTTTGCTGAAAGAAAAAAAAATAAAAATTACTGCAACAAAGTCTTTATTTATTTGCCAAGAAATTTGTACAGAACCTGGAAAACGAGCACACCAAAGCGGTGGTGCTTTTTCCCCAGTCACTTGGACGTGAGTTCCTGAGATGTGATGCCAGAGGAGCAGTCAGCCCCAGTGGTCAAACAGTTAATGCTTGCCCTGCAGCAGGCCCTGCTGGCGTACGCTTTTTTGATATTTTTCAGGGATGATCATCACACAGAAATTCCTTCCTGTGAAGCCTGTGTTCACGGTTTACGGAGCAAAACCCAAAAGAGCCTTTCCAGATTCCTGCTTGTCAGGTGCTGTGAACATGCCAAACTAAACGGAATTATTGTTATCTCCCAAGATGTGCGCCTAGGAGAAGCTGTGGCTTTTAAAAAGCCTCTTCAATGTCACACAGGTGACTACCTGGATAGCACAGCTCTTCCTCCTCTCGTCCCGTGCCCGTTACCTCTCCTCCCAATAGCTCATGAGCAGAGAATCTCTGCCTTTCTCTTCTTTTTTACTCTAAATTTGTCCTCTCTCCTTTTGGACATTAACAAATTGCATTGATTATTCCCTTCCCATCCTGTCCTGTCCCATTAGGTCAAGTCATTTCTTGGAGAGAATGCATCTGCAACGGTACCTCTGCTCAGGCTGTCCGGCTCACGTAGGGGTAGTTGGACCGCTCAGATTTTTCCCCCCGATGCAATATTTGTGACTGAAAACTGACTTGTCAACAAACATCGTTTTAGCCAAAGAGGTGGAATTTCTGTGAAAAGTGAAGCGTTTTTACCAAAACCCTCAAAAGCCTGGAAACAACGTGGTAGAGAACAGATTTTTTTTTATCCCTCGGGAAGTTGTACCGATGAGTATGAACCCTTTGGAGCAGCAGCCACGGCACCCAAATGGCACCACTCGAGCCAAACCCCGGCAGCACCTGTGTGCACCCGGCAGCAGTGGGTCTCCCCCTCCTCCTGCTGAGCAGCAAGGAGGGGTCCCAGCCCCGGCCACCGGCACTTGGGCAGGCCCCCGACACAAGGCCACCAGGAAGGGTTTGGCTCCTGGCTCGGGTTCCCCTTGGCTTCTCCTCTGCCTCCCACCACGGCCCTGCTGCAACCGCAGTGTTTGGGGCACATGTGCGGTAAGAGAAGGTGGATTTTACCAATCCCAGAGTCATCATGAGGAAGAGCTTATCCTCTGTCTTGACGGTGCTAAGGTAGCGCAGCACCACCAGCAAGGACTGGAAACGTAAGGTGGTTTACAAACTGACTTGACCCCAGCCACCAGTATCGGACCGACTCTTCTTGCAGGCTGTAAGTACAAAAACTCTGTATGAAGCTTAGGGAATTGTAGTATTTTAATTTTAATTTTTATTTTTAATATTTTGCAAGCACAAATGGCTCCTTTAGGTGGGGAAATACCACCTCATCCTCGCGCTTCTTAACGGGCATGAAATCTGCCCTGGAAGGTCTGCTCTGGCAATCAGGGCAGGTGGCCAGTACCGCGTGTCCCACGGCTTACAGCTTTGCCACCTCTCCACAAAACCTCTGAGCACTTGAAATGGCGAGGAGCTGAGAAAGCTTGCCTTGCTTACAATGGCTCTACTGCTGGCTGTTGTGTTTGGCTGAATGGTTTATTCTTTCTGCCTAATTGCTTTGCTTCCCAGCCCATTCATAGAAAATCTGGGAGCAGCACCAGCCTGCCTCCCCACCCGGAGTGGAAATAACAGTGCTGGCAGATGGCATTTGCCGTTATTTTTTTAGGGAAGGTAATCGTTGCTTTTATTTTTTGTATTTTTTTTTTTTTTGCTTATGAAAGACTGAGAAAAGTCTCTCTGTTTACCGATCGATCTGTTTGCTTTGGTTTCGTCCCATTTGATTGATTTCCTGGAAATCAGACACAACTGGCTTTGTGGCAGAGAGACCTCTTCCGCGCACTCGGCGTCACGCTTGTCCAAGAGCAGAGGGAGACGCAGCCCTGGGGTAATGGCAGGCAGCGACCTCAGCCGAGGGACATGAGGTTGTTCTTACCTCTGCACTGCCCAGACCACTGGCCCCACCATCCACGTTGGACACGGCGTTGCCCGTGTGGGTGACTGCAACTCCTTTGGCTCTGCCTCTTCCCACTTTCCGCTTGGTGAGGGGGCAACACATCCTAGAGAGAGCGCTGCTGATGTTGTCCGACTCCTTTACACAGTGGCTGAGCTGAGGGTTAGGAATGAGGAGATCGGTGTCAGTTTCCAGCTATCTCACAGTTTGGGTTTGAGGAAGACATTTGATTTCTTCATTTTTACTTTTTATCTCATAAATACAAGAGGGGGATTATTCTGGCATTTGGAAGGGAAGCATTGCTGTTGCTATTGTTACTAATGATGTTGCTATTGCTACCATTACTCATTACTCTTTGAGTAAGAGGAGGAGCCAGATGATGTCCCTGGAGTGACTGATGGGTGCTGGGTGTCCGTGCAACCCAAGGACAGGCCCTGCCCTGATGCTCCCAGCCCACGGGACTGCCAGGAGCCGAATTGCCCTGGGAGGTGGGGTGAGTGCCAGAAACAAGCAGGAGCCTCCTGGCCAAGGCAAGTGATGCAGAAATGTAAAACATGGATGCAGCCACCTTGGCTGAAAAAGACTGTCCCGATGGCTTCATCTGCAGGTAACTCGGTGCAAGTCACCATCCCTGGAGGTGTTTAAAAGATGGGTAGACATAGTGCTTAGAGATATGGTTTAGTGATGGTTTTTATCAGAGTTAGGCTGAGGGTTGGACTAGATGATCTGAAAGGTCCCTTCCAACCTAGGCAATTCTATGATTCTATGATTCTGATTTATTTCTGGGGCTCCCCAGACCTGCTGCTCTGTCCTGGGAGAGTCTGGGCTGTGAAACCCACCTCTGCCCTGGGCCCATGGTGGGAGGGTGCGTGACAGCACTGCCCTGTTTTGGTTGGTCTCAGCTGTGGTTGCAGAGCTCCCTCCAAGGCTCGGGAGCTGCTTCTGTCAGTCCTGGAGGAGGAGGAGGAGGACAGGGTGGGTTTGGGTTACTTCTGGCAATGGAAGACAGGATTTCTTCTTTGCACCCAAGTGTGGGTCTTCCTTCTCCTTCCCCTGGAGCAGACATGGGTGTGCAGCCTCTCGCCTCTGCATTTGGATTTTTTCTAAGCAATTCCATGTTTCACCAGAAGGCTGACATTTTTGGGGCCGCAAGTGAACACAAGCAGGGGTAACCAAGCACAGGATGGGAGCCTTGCTCAGAAAGACCCCCCCCAGGCGTTTCTGCTGCTGCTCTCCTCATGGCGTGTTGGTGCAAGCTGGGGTTGGCACCGGCTGTGGGGCAGTGTGGGTCTCGGGGCCCCTCCAGCCCCTCCAAGCTGGGTCCTGCGTGGGAGCAAACCGAGGACAAGAAGCCACTGAAGCAGGGCAGGTCGCTGGGAGCTGCAGCTTCCACGAAAATGCAGCCGGGGCTGGAGAAACAGGAGACGATCGAAACAGCTAAAGGCACTTGGCAGCCTTTTGACTCCAAGCAAAAGCGTTCTGTTACATTCACGGTGAAAGAGAAACAAATTTCTCAGAAATAGAACAGCAAGAAAATCGTCTGGTCTGCCACTGAGCAATGAGTCTGTCAGGGGGGATGAGAGCCTCTGCCTTTCCAGACAGGTATCGCTGAACTGGTTCCTAAAGACACCTGGGGATAGGCGTCAGAGACATCTCCAGGCAGCCTAGTCCAGCGTTTCTTTACTGCTGGAAAGACCTTTCTAATACTCAACCCAAACATTTCTCCCTTCTTCCTGAACCCACACAACCCTGGTTCGATCCGTCTTTCCTCCCAGGTCATTTTGTGAAGACCAGTGGTTGGTCTCATGGCGGTTGCTGGCAGCTCTGCCCCCTCTGAGGTGGCTTTGTGGCAGCTGCTGGGGACAGGCTGGAGGGGAGAAGGCAAAGGGAAAAGAGGAAATAAAAGCCAAAAAACAAAAGTGAGGACAAGCGGTAGCAATTTGCCTCCCAAGTTGCTCATTCCAAGCATGCTTTAACACTGCCTTTGCGTAACATGTAGGGCTATATTTGTCCGTGAGACAGAAAATATTTTTCCATTGAGGTCATTCTTGCTCACTTTTTCCTCTAAGAAAATCAATGTCCTCTCCGGTCCTTTCCGTTCCCTTGCCCTCCATGCTGCAGACTCACAGCCCTGCCTCTGCTGAGCGGTGACACACTGGATTCCTCTCAGTAATGGTGGTTGGGGTCTTCAGACCTCTAAGTCGAACACCTCCTTGCGATTCCCTCTGGCTGCTCCCCCAGCAAGCATCTTCTCCCCCTTCCCTGTTTCAAACACCCTCGTTCCTCCAGCCTTCCTCCCTTCCAAAATACCCAGCAGGAACAGGGAATGGAAAGCCCTTTCCTGGGGCTGGTTCCCAAGGGCTCCAGACCAGTTGCAAAGGAGAAGCCGTGGTGGGAACAATGGGTGATGGTGCCTCTGGAGGGGCTCCAGCAGCCCAAGGCACGTGCTGCTCTCCCCCGGCTCACCGCCCGTAGGAGCTGGGGTGGCTCGGAGGTGATTTCGGAGGGTGGGTTTCCCAGGGATGCTCATTAGCTTGCCTGAAGGCTGCCAGAAAGCCAGAGCAGTTTCTCGTTTGTCTCACACCAGAGTGAAAAGATGGCTCCGAAATGGAAATTGGTCTAACCTAGAAGCTTAAAACTGATGTATTTCAAGCAGATCCTGGCTCCTGAGCCTGCGGACACCCCCTCCTCCTTTGCTCAGGGAGATGTTCAGATGAAGGGATGCAAGTTTTTCTCTAACAAATCAATGTCCTTGAAACATCTAACGTCTTTTTGGCATAGTCAGGGGACCTTTTCCTGTGAGAAGCAAAAAAAAGATCACAAAATGGTGATTAAACTTGATTTCTTTTTTAGCTTCAAATTAACCTGACAGCCAGAGGATTTTTGATATTACCCAAGGAAAATTGTATGGTAATGTTGACATTTCTCATTCCCTGGGTACCAAACCTTCAGAAATGCAGAGCTGCAGCTGTGCAATTCAAAGAGGGATGCAGCGTCTTTTCCTGCCACTGTTAGCTCAGGTCACGTCTGTTGGGAATGAAGATCATCGTGAGAGAAAAGACAAAGCCTCCACAAGGGGAAAAAAAAGAAAAAAAAAGCCATGCTTGAAACCAAATCAGTATCACCAACAGCCTGCAAATCCTGCTGTTTGCTTCCTGCATTTGGAAAGGGGCAGCGTGAAGGTGGTGGGACAACGGTCTCCCCGTGATCTTCTGCAGCAGAGAGGGGAGGCCAGCTCGCTTCCAGAGGTGATCCGTCAGCCGGTTTTCCCAGGTTCGCTGAGTGGAGTCAAACAAGCAGCTAAAATCTTGCACCGTTATGCAAATCACCCCCACGGCTTCACGCAGCCGTGCGTTAGGAATCTCATTGCAGATGTTGGTGATGTTTGAGAATTGCTGTTCCAGCCCTGGCTGGGGGCCAGAAGAGCACAATACACATAAAGAAAGGCTCGGCTTGATGGTAGGGGCAGGTCTGGGTCAGTACTGATTTGATGCAAACGCAGTGTTTCCCACTACTCCTTCTAGCTTCTCCGGAGCAAAGAGATGCCACCGCTTCCCTCAGCAAAGCCTCGGGGATGCAGCAGCCGTTACCTGAAAAGCAGCTATTAGGAGGAGAACAAAATTAGGGCAAAACCACAAGGGTTCTTCACAGAATCACAGAATGGTAGGGGTTGGAAGGGACCTCTGGAGATCATCTGGTCCAACCCCCTGCCAGAGCAGGGTCACCCAGAGCAGGTGGCACAGGAACGCGTCCAGGCGGGGTTGGAATGTCTCCAGAGACGGAGACTCCACCACCTCTCTGGGCAGCCTGTGCCAGGGCTCTGCCACCCTCAGGGTAAAGAAGTTCCTCCTCATGTTTAGGTGGAACTTCCTATGCTCAAGTTTGTGCCTTGTACCTCTTGTCCTGACCTAGGACACGTCTGACCTAGGACTGGCACGGCTTGGTGTCTGGGCAGAGCCTGACGGGCACTTTTCTTAAAAATTTTAAGGTTTTGATTTGGAAAGAGATGCTAGATAGGCAACTAGTCCCAGTCTAGCGCAGACCGAAGTTGATGTAAAGGTGTGATGCTGACTGGTCTGCCTTGCCAACGGACCAAAACTCCCAAGAGCTGCCTGTAGCTGAAGCCCAGCCCTGACTGCCCTCTCCGGCACCCACACGCACCTCCTCCGTCCTGCTGTAATTGCCGCCTGGCCTGCCTCTTCCTTCAGAGACAAGCGGGAGCCGGACTTTGACCTCCCCCTGAGCTGATGCCAAAAAAGGGTGTGTTTTATAGTGTGGTAACTAAAGGGTGTGTTTTATAGTGTGGTAACTAATGCCTATCGCCTAACCCGCTGGGAAACCCTGGGGGAGACTGGCACCGCACTTCTATTGACACATCTTCCCTAAAACTGTAATCTCTGTTTCCACATATTAAAAGTCTCCCGTGTTTATTGTCTGTTTGCCTTAACCTCTCTGCGATAGCACTTCGTTTTCAGGGAAGATCAATAAAGAAGTTAAGCTAACTGACTCTCTGGGCATTTGTAATATCGGCTCTTCGGCTGCCTTGTTCTTCGGAGAGTTTTCATTGCGCTGCTCAGAAACACGCCAGCGTGTGTCGGGGCAAAGGTTGGTAGAGCCTCTTCATTGAATGACAGCTACTTAAAATATTATTTACTATTTAGATCGTGTTAGCAAATTGTAAGAGGGGAAGGAGAAGGAGTTCTTGCAGTGGGTGGGTGTGTAATTCAGCTCACTTCCCCCAAAAATGAGTAACACGCAGCCGCAGCATGTTGCATGTATGCAGCCACGCAATACATCTCATGGCAGCCATGTGGGGCTGAGAGCACGCCTACTGAGAACCTTATCCATCCTTTTTGCCTCCATCCTTGTGGGCCAGGAGGGGGTTTAAGCCGAAAGAGCTCAGGCGATGCAGGAGAGCCGGGCTGTGCCGGTGAGCTGCTCCCTTCTGACAGCCAGAAAGAGTGTTTCCACCCAGCAGGTCTACGGGATCTTTCCCCAGCACCCACCTTGGCCCTTAAAGCGCTCACAGCCATGCCTTGCTCTATTGCGATGATAATTTCACATTTTGGATGCCTGTGAGCTAGAACAATTGCCAATGCTCCCAAACCCCTTTAAAACAGGGCACTTCGCCACCAGTTCCTTACGGCAGCCGCTCACTCTGCACTCTGCGTCTCTCATTCTTCAAGAAGAGTTAAGGGGAGTATGGGAAGATGAGTCCCCAGAGAATGTCAGGCATCCAAAATTTGTCTTTTCCTGAATTCGAATATGAAAATGTCTGAATGCCCCCATCTAGAGAAACTCTGTTTGAAAACTTTATGGTATCATCTGGCTTACTTTGCTTTGATTCCGACTTTGTTTTCTAATGGAGTTAAACATGCAATTTAAGGAAGTACTTCGAATTCCTAAGAGGAAACATTTATTTCTGAAAATGTTGGATCTTTTTTTCTATGGGCTTCCCCCCCCCCTCCAAATGACATTTGTGATCCAATTCTTTGGTGTTATCAGGCTGCTTATTGTAATGCTCCTATCAGAATTTCTGCTGAGGTCCCTTTCTCCTGTCATCTAGTCCCTCTTTTTTTTTTAAAGCAAAACAAAACAAAACCCAAAAAACTCAGCCAAACAAAAAATAACTGAAGCCAAACATTCTATACTAGCACCTAGACAAAGCCCCATCCCTGCAGGACATTTTTCTTCCAAGCAAGTTCTTATCAAGCTTTCTGGTGTGTTTGCTCTTGGCCTGATGGAGCTGTAGATAGTGAGGAAAAGCAGGGGCAGATGCCTTCAGGGTGGAAGAACCAATCACTGTGGGAGGCAGAGAGTGGGGGGTCTTTGCTCAACATGGTCGTAATTCACTGGAAACGGTGTGGTCAAGGGCCATGTGCTCTCGTGCAAAATATCTTTGGGGTTGCTCCAGGAATAGAAGAGAGACCTCGTGGGAAAAAGAAACTCTGGGGAGTTTTTCCTGGGCTGGCTACACTGCTAAACTGGGAGCGGGATGCCCACCAGCCTGGAGCTCCCACCCAGCTCCTGCAGCAGAGCATCCCTGGGCCCCACATGTGGGGCAGAGGCAGAAGGCTGTTGGACATGGGCAAGGGACAGAGCTTCCCAAGCCACTGTTGGACCTGGCGGCTACGAGACCTCCCTGCTGAAAGCGATGAAGCGAAACGGCTGTAGCCTTGCCTGGAGGTGCCACCAGCTCCTGCAGGTGGGTCCTGACGATGTGTCGGTTCCTCTGCTGTGATGGAGCAGGATAGAAGTAAGAACATTGTAAAGAAGTTCTTTACACTGAGGGTGGTGAGACACTGGCACAGGTTGCCCAGAGAGGTGGTGGAGGCCCCATCCCTGGAGACATTCAAGGCCAGGCTGGATGAGGCTCTGAGCAACCTGATCTAGTTAAAGATGTCCCTGCTTACTGCAGGGGGGTTGGACTAGATGGCCTTTAAAGGTCCCTTCCAACCCAACACATTCTATGATTCTAAGGCCAGGACAACCAGGTCACAACCATCGCCTGGCCTTGTTTTACCTCTTGTCCCGTTGGTTAACCTCACCCTGGGAGCTAGGTATGAACAAAGGGCGGAGAAAGCCGTCTGCTCAGGCTCTTTGGGAGCAGAACGGACACCTCTGGCACATGGCAGCTCTGCTTAAATTGCTGGGGATCGGAGCCACGGGCAGGGAGAGACCAGGCTCAGCTGGGCAAGCGCTGGAGGCAGCTGCCCACCAGGACTAGCTCTGCGTTCCCCATGGGCATGTGTGCGCGCACACACACACACACACACACACACATGTGTCTGGCTGCCTCCTCGGGCTCCCCTCCCCACATATGCGGCTGTAAATGGATTCCGGCGCGATTGTGCAAGATTCAGGGGGAAGGCAGATTAGAGAGCCAGCCGAGGCAAATGCAATTATGGAAAAGTAGTTCAATAAATGGAATTATGCTCCCCTTCACCCTCCTCTCCCCCCCTCCCCCAACAGAGGATTACACCCAGGATTTGAGCAAATGTAGGATAAACAGAAATCAGGCACTGGACATGGAGATTACCAAGGATCTGGAGACAGGCCAGCGCTTGCTGCTGAAGGAAAAATCCTGGCATCCTGGCCTGCATCGATCAGAGGGTTTGCGCAGACGCTGCACTGGGCTGGGCTGACCCTTTTCCAGGATGGGAAGCCAAGGCCGGCGTTCAGGTGGGTCCCTTGTCCCCTGTCCCCTGCCACAGCAGCAAGCCAGGGCACGGCGTGCACAAAGCTCAGACCCGCTCTGCCCTCTGTCCAGTCAGAAACCAGGTGACCTTTCTTCAGTTGGCTACAAAACACGATGAACAGCCTATTCTGCCAACATAACTTCACCAAGCGCAAGTGATCAGAAACATGTATGGGTATTAGTTTTCCCATAGTAATTAACTAGTAAACCGTAGTGGTTTCTGCCTTAATAGTTCCTGTCACTGGCCAGATGACAAAAAAAAAAAAAAGAAAGGCTCCAAATGATCTTGCAAATGATCTGACATTGGCATTTGCTCCATTTCCCTTGTAATGGCACTCTTGCCGCTGGCCATCACAGCATTTTCACCGCATCTCAATTACCTCCCTGGGTGATATGGATACACCCATAAAGGATTCAGGGGCTGGGCCCACCTTTCCATCTCGCGGATCTTCAGACTCATCCTTTGCTCGAGTTAATACATTTCAGTTAATTTCCAATCAGTGGATACCCCCTTTGACTCTGGTCAGAGGGATCCATATCACCCAATGTCATAACAAAATAGCGAGAACCTCCTCCGGGTGTTTCAGGCGCTGAGCCGTGCCCTGCTGCTCGCAGAAGGGTTGTGTGGGCACATGGTGATCAGGTGCTATCTCTGCATGTGTTTTAGCTGAAACTTTAAACAATTCTTTAGTCGTATTTGTGCCTGGCCAGTATTAAGGGATGTCGGACCTGGTAACCTTCTAACACTGGGAATTTGTCTGCAGCCAGGAACACTGAGCCCCTTTGTGAAACCAGATCAGCCAGCAGGCTAAAAAAGCCAGAATACCAAGACCAGCAAAACAGTTTAAAACCTTGTTTGGCTGATGTCAAGAGAAGCCAATGGGCCCGAGCAGTTGCTGATCAGCATTTCGCATTATCCAGTTGTTAACACCATGGTATCAGCATTCCCAGCCGGAGCGTAGGACTGAGATCCTGCTGTTCCTCCTCTGTTGGCTCTAATACCTTCTGCTGCCACCCCCCCCACCATGCTGACGGCAGAGCGCTGACTGCTATTAAGCAATGCAAAATCCAGCGCTGCCAGGAAATGGCTATGAATTAAGGCTGTTCCCATATTGCCAATTAAGCCTAATTAAAATGGGAAAAGAGTTGTTTTTCGTCAAAGGGAAAATCGGTTTTGAGAAAGGCGCTAACTCGGATGTCGTAACTGCAGAGTCACCTATGGGATGGCGCAGGTAACCGGGTTGGTCTGATCCCTCTTTCCCTCCCGCTCCCCCTGGTTGTCACACAGATCCAGCTCCATTAAGTAGACCTCTCGGTAGGAAAGCCACCCTGAACCCAGGGCGTGCTTGCTCCAGCCTTCCTCTGCACTCCCCGGCTGCTGGGGCGGTGCTGCGGGACACAGGCACACACAGCGTCCTCCCACCAAAAATGTTGTTCACAGCAGAGAGCAGAACAGCCTGCACACCCCCAGACTGTGGCAGAGAGGGAGCAACCAAAATAGGAAGGGCCTGGCCTGTGCACAAGCTGTAGGTGAGAAACAGGCCCAAACTCTGCCTACCAAACAGTGATGCTCTAAAGCACGGCAGTCCCCACACCGGGGGCTCACCCTGCCTTTAACAACTGGTTCTAGTTGAGTGCAAACAGAGAAGCTCGAGGAGATGGTGCAACGCTGCCATCCCACGCCTTTGGAAACTCAGAGCCAGGAATCAGTCCCACCTTCTCACCTTCAAAAACACTCAATGGTCACGAGATTATTTCAAGTTTTCTCCATCCGCAAGGTCTTTTGGAAGTGAAGGCTGCACACCCCAACCCAGGTCCCCGGGCCAAGACCACAGAAAGTGCTGGATCAGCCCAGCTGAAAGGACCATTAGCACAGACTCCTGCCTCCAACAGCAGACACCTTGGGAAGGTAAAATGACGGGGACCAGGTTCCTCATGAACCGGAGGGGATGTCTTTAAGCATGGTACCCCTCCATTAATTCTTCTCCCATGAAGTTGTCTGATCGCTTTTCAAAGCGCCGCAAGGGTTTGCCAGCCACGGTGTCAGTGGAGATGAGCCCTACTATTTCCAGGCTGTGTAAAGCAATACCTCCTTCTGTTTGAACACACCAGCAAATGATTTATTTGCCGCTCCTGGTTCCTGTATTACAGAGATTACAGAGACAATGAACACCCTTTCTTGCACACCTGCTCTCAACCATCAATGGCGTCATCTCTTTTCCAGGCTAAGATATTCCAATCTATTCAATGATTCCTCAACCAGAAGCTCCCCAGAAACTTTGATTATCTTCAGTGCTTTACTCTGTACGTCTTTCTGTTTTTCTGTGGATGGCAGGTGGGTGCAGCACCCTCAAAGCAACCCCAGGACTGCCAACATCAGCTGGGAGCCTCCGTGTTTGGGGATATAAAGAATCTATTTGGAAGAGGAGGTTAACACCTCCAGAGCAAGCTGTGTGCTGGCGTTGTATCACGAGTCTCACCTACAAGATGCTGCGTGTACCTAAGTCTCGTGATTGAAAGCACTTGATTTACTGGGTTGGAGAGCAAATGAGTTCTGGTGTCGAAACGAGTCTGCAGTTCAATCCTGCCATCTGCAGCTCGCCTCTGGGACTGCGGGAGGCTCTTCTGCCCCATAGACAGCTCCGATTTGGAAATGAATAAACAAGCCCTGATTTAAATAATCCTCTCAGCTAAGTTTCTGTGTTCACATTTTGCAGTGGTGACAACCAGAGAAGCAGGGGTTTAAGAGGAATGAATACACTGTAAAGGAGATAAAGTCGGTTCTCTAATAATACAGTAGTTAAAACACATACCTTAAATGACAAATTAAGATGAGATGAGTCTTGGGGAAGTGCCTCCACATCAGCAGTACAGGGGGCTTATAGATGTGTTGTTTCTCAGAAGCTCTTATTCAATCTGTCCGTTTTACAGGGGAATAACAAAGTTTGTTCAAAATCCTTTGTCCCAGGAAACTCCAACTTGCCAGAGCTTTCCATGCCTTGATTATTTTTGCAGGAAGACAGTTTGGAGCTTGCCTGTTTCTCCAAAGAATGGCTGCAGGCGGATCTCCAAAAGTAGTTGGTAAACATTTGTTTGGATTCATAAAACAATGCTACTGAGCAGCGCTCAAACAGCTTGGTAAGAGGACACTGTGATGACTTATCCCACCCTACATGTCACCAAACAGATTCTTCTGCTGGTGTGTCCCTCTGAACTGCCCCAGGATGGATCCCACCATAACCCAGGTAGCCACCATCATCCCCATCCAGACCTCACCGCTTCAGATCCGCCCGTCAGAGGAGAACATTGTGCTCCATCCGCCTGAACGCCTGTATTATACATGACATGGTACATCCCTGGATTAATGAAGTATTCATCTAATCAGAGCATATCTTGTTGAGAAAGAGAAACAATCTGTTGCTGACTTAAAAATTTCTCCCGCTGACTTTCTGTCACCGGTTACGCTTGAGCCTCAGGCCTTGCTAAAGGCTCTCCCATTGTTCAGTCAAAAGTAAAAGGCAGTTTTGGAAATCCTGCCCCCTTTGTTTATCTTGCTTGCTCTTGCTATTGACTTACTATGCCTCAGTATTCCCACCTGCACAACAGCATCAATTCATCCATAAAATGTCTTGAATATCCGTATAAAAGCCTAATGCCAGTTATTTTTTTGTTAATGCTGTGTTAGAAGTACATTACTACATTGAAATATCCAAAGGCTCTTGCTTAGCATCTCACACAAAATCATCACCGTGGCTCGGCATGGATACACCACACAGGTTCCCGAACCTTTCAGCAGCTTTGCAAGCAGCTTGTGGCCGTTGCCCTCCTCAGTTTGGCACTTCCAGCTCGGCAAAGCAAAGCCGTTTGCTCGCCTGTTGCCTCTTGGACATGACTAGTGCCCAGCAGCAGGACAGTCTGCCAGCCTCGGGGAGGAGGTGAGTGGTACGATCTCGAAGTCAAATTGCACCAGGGTAAAAGCCCAGAAACTATTTTTTTATAAATGCAGCTTAACGGAAACAAGATTCCTCTATCCCGTACTCTGAATTTGGTTCTAAAAACAATCTGCCGCCTATGAAGAAGTGCCTGCAACGTCGTGCCTTCAGGACTCAGCAGCAGAGATGGGTGATTGCAGATGTCTGCCTTTTCTAGGACTTGTTCACATTAAATGAACGTTAAATAGGAGCGCTGGATCCATCGCCTGCTTAAAGTCCTGAGCCAAAAACGCTGCTTCCCAGCATTTGTTAGCATAACGTTGTCGGGTAAGTTGTCTGTTAATGCCTGGAGGGAGATGGAGTCTGTAAGTCCACTATAAGGTAATCCTCGCCAGCACAGGGAGCAGAGTCAGAGCCTGCAGGAAACACGCTTTCCCATGGAAGGGGTGACGCAGGTTGGCATGCGGGAGTACGCCGACATCTCTTAGCTCCCTCCTGCTTGTCTGATGTGATGCGCAACACAGACCTTCACAAGTTCCCCATGATTTGGTTTCAGGGCAGCGAGACGCAGACCCCTCCCTCGAGCATCTCTGTGGTCACCTGTGGCGCAGGTACTTGCTGGAGGGGTCGGTGTTTGCACCAGGCAACCGCCGGTGGGGGCACAGAAAGCGCTGCCTTTGCTTCTTTGTACACAGCCCCAATCCTAGCCCATACAGGCCCAACTTCATACTCCTTGGGTCCTTTTCCTTTATTCCAGCCATGCCATGGGGTGTCCTCCTGCCCCGTCAAAGTCCAAGGAGTGTTTCTAATGCATCCTTTTAGGAAGGAGAAGCGATGTCAACCCCTCCCCGGCACAGAGCCAGGACCTAAGTGAGCTGTTTGAAGTGCTGAGTGTTACAAAGACCATTTAAAAGTCCAAAATTCCCCTGTGCTGCCCTTAGCGAGAAATCAAATAGTAGATGATACAGAGGCTATAACGCTTAGTATGAAATTTTGTCTGGCCTTTCCCTGGAGGCTCACAGTGCTGCATGAGACCTAATTTAACTTTCAAGCCCCTTCCTTCACCACTTGCAGGGACTCAAGGGTTTGTGCTGCAGCTGTTGCAGAGAGGAAGCTGCAGTGAAAGGTCTGATGCAAAGCCTGACCATTGCTGGTGACTTCACCTGGTATCAATAAAGGTCAGTGCTTCTGATGGACCAGGATCTCAGCATGGTTTTCCTGAGGTCATGCACCCTGTGGCTGGCAGGCAGAGCCCAGAAGAGCACATCCGAGTCCACCGTGGCACGTTGCTCTCCCTCTTCCTTCCTAACATCTTCAGCCTGGTGTGGAAGGTTTTGGTCAGGGGGCCTCAGTGGAAACCAGTGACATCTGTGGCCTTCAGGTCAGGTGCTCAATTCATCTTCTAACTTTGCTTTCTGAGGAGCACAGAAGTGCAACATTGCACTGGCCATTACCGATGACTTTTTGCCCTAGAAGCTTGAAGCTGTTCATTTTTTCCAATGAGGGGCAAAAAATGCCCTTGTTTTCATTTGATACAATAATGAAAAGGGAAGATTTTTATGCCAATGCCTAAGAGAAAAAGAAGGTATCTGAAAAAGAAAAATCTGGCACTCTCAGCTGCTATTTTCTTTTAACCCTTCTTCTTGCCATCCAGTAAAACCAAGACAACGTGACAATCCCAGTTTCTTTCCACATCTTCTGTCACCTCTGAGCTCTAGAGGGTGTGGGATGCTAGTTTGGGAAAAGAACCCACCACCCAAGACACATTAGCAGCTCTATAGGTGAATGACTGTGTTTAGGTCCTGCAGAGCGTACACACCACTAGTAAACAAAACACCTTCCTGCTCCTTGGATGGAGGTGTTACTTGTGTCCCTCAGAGATAAAGGGAAGGCTTTTTAGGCCATGAAACCCAAGGCTGATGGAGAAGGTTCACCCCATGGCTGTGCCTCCCACCTTGAGAGCCCCTAATCTCAGCTCTAACATCCAGTGGGATACGTTCAGCCTGTCTCAGGTACAGTGAGGGTTCATACACTGCAAGAGCATGGAGGTGGCAGGAGCCTTCATCGCAGTGCTGATGCTTGCGCTTGATGCTGCTCCTGCCTCACCTTGCTGTCTCTCTGGCTGCTCTCATCCTCTCAAGGTTTCCCATATTGTCAACCAGAGATTTTTGATCTCAGGGAAGGCCTGACCCAACCTTTCTCTTGAATGTTTCCAAGTGTGAGGTAGCTCACAGGGTGGGGAAGAGCCATTCCTCTCACTTTTCATCACAATCCGCCCACGAATTTTGTACCATGGGAGAGCTCTGTTCCACTAGGCTGCTCGTTCCCTCATTTCAGGCTAGAAAATCATTTGCAATCTACTCTGCTGACTCGCAATGCCTATGCGATGTCACCCTAGCGAATACATATTCTATTGAATAGCAAGTACCCCTCATATGGGCAATAATATGCCCTATCTCTCTCCATGGTAGGCATTTCAGCTCAGACTCCGGGAATGCTTCAGGAGATGCATTCATCAACTGGTTGAACAGTTCAGCCTATGGAGATGATATATTTACCCCCTTTTCTTGAATGCAGAATACTGTTTGCACAATAATCTTTCATCTTGCACAGCCAGCCTCGATGGAGAGGTGTTTCTGTGGCAGCTTTGCATTTGATGCTGGATGGCATCAAATCTAAGGTATGACATATGAAGCAAAGAAATAATATTTCCTGGAGTGAAAAAGCTGTATGTATTGTTTAATCAGCACCAGCCTCACGTGGAGAGTTTGTTTCTTGGGGTAGGGACATGGATCAGCTCCCTCAAACCTTTGGGATCCCGGAACCAATATCAAATTTCTTCGAGGTGCTGCAACAAAGACCCTTCCCATGGTGGTTTAGGGAAGGAGGGCTAGGGAAGGAGGGCAAGGGAAGGAGCTTGGATTTAAGTCTTGCAGTCACCCTTAGCGTGTGAATAGGCTTCCCGAGGAGCAGGTTTCCGCCTGCCAAGAAGTGCCAGCGGCGTGTGAGCAGTGCGAGCCAGGAGCTCAGGCCAGAGAGCCTCTAGATGTCACTGCCATGCAGCAGAAATGGACCCCAGAGCCACAGTGGGCTGGGGACACCCGGCCCAGGCACAGCTGGCAGCAGAGCTGACAGCACAGCTGGCAGCAGGCATCCAGGGTTACCGTCTTACTGAAGGCAACAGCGAAAGCCGAGCATTCCCGGCCTTGCAGGCATCCCCCCGGGCCGCACACGGGAATACCAGTCCCTTACCGCTGCACCCTTGCGCGAGAGATGCCTGTGATTCTGCGGCCCATGGTGAGAGCATTAGCTGTGGTGTGGCACGGTTGGTCCCTGCCTCAAGAACTGCATTGAATTAGGAAAAAAAAAAATAAAAATCATTAGTGCACGCCATAAAGTGCATGGGCCAGTGGGCTGCTCACAGCCAGGGTCAGACCCAGCTTTCTCCCCTTCAGCCATGCATGAGGTTATGTAAAAATGTGCCTTTTTTTTTTTTTCCTTACTTTAAAAACATTTTAGTTACTCTCTATAAATCACAGCAGTTTCTCTGTGAGAGACCCAAGGCACAGCCAAAGGCAAAGAAGGAGGTTCAGTTATTCCCAAACTGGCCATGGACACTCCCAGTCTCCCATATCACAAGGGCAGGATGGGTTTCGATGAGGCATGGTCACCAAAACCACAGCCTCCAAGGCTTCTGGGAAAGCTTTAATCCAGGCTGCAGGCTCTGGGAACATCTGCAAGATCAGGCCCTGTAGGCAAAACATGTAAGAGCTTCCTCCTCCATCCATCCTGAGATGACTTGGGCACGGCCCCTGCCAGGCAGATGCCAGACATGGGGCCTCTGGAGAAGGGCAGTTAACAGCAGGGCTTCAAGATCTACATCCAGAGATTACACTTGCAGGGTCAGCTGTCACCACTTCTGCTCCAAAGTCCTTCTGATGCTAATGGTTGTGTCAGATCCTACCTAATTGCATCAGCTTTATCCCATCTTGAACGCTAGGGAGTTCAGCATCACTAATCTCATCTGATTCAGCTTCTGCTTCTTCACATTGCCTGCTTCTTACCCTCTTGAGGGTTTTAGCATCGTGAAGATTTAAAAATAAAGCATTTGTGTGAGGTCCTTCTCTTCAATTTCTAATAGCAGATCCTCTTAGGGCTTTTCAGACTTGTGTCCCTGAGGACTAGAAACTGATTTTCATAAAAAAAATTAGAGATGGTATTATCATAATTGCATGAAACTCAGAGCTTCCACAAATGCCAGAAACCTCATGGGGATTGCAGTAACATTTCAGAGCTGGCAAACGCAGATGAAGGTGCACAGAAGATTTTAACAGGGGCACCATCCCCATAAAGTTGGCCTTCACAGCTTAATCACGCAAAAATGAGATGTAGAAGTTTTCCCTTTTTATCTAACACCCCACTGATCAGAGCTGCCTTTGTTTTTAATGTTGGTCCCTGTGTTTGTGAAACGTATTACACTTCTTGTTGCTTTTGGAAATAATACTCACTGCTGTATTGTGGCCAAATCATTGTTTTTCTCCCTATTGACCCGATTTTTTTTCAGGCTATCAAACACCCTTGACTTTGCTTGTGGGATGGTTAATCAACAAGTCTGTCACAATGATGGATTCCTCCTGAATTGTTGCTTAATTAGCTTGGTTGGAAGTATAAATCAAGTGGAATACCAATTCTTCCAACGCTACAGACAGGCAGCCACGCTCAGCTTGACAGCGGTGAGTTATTACTTTCTGCCCCAGTGCAGGATCAGCACGCAGGCGCCAGCCCGCAAACCCGAAGGGGCCGTAGGTTCGTCCCTGAGACCGCTGGCGCGCACAGACCACACACACCAGCGTGAAGGGTTGGCGTGATGGAGGTGGGCTCCAGTCGGCAGCGTTTGCAGCAGAGACAAGCAGCAGGGGCTCTGCACGTGGGCCCACACGCACCTCTTGCGTGAGGAGGGCCAGCATCCCTGGCATCTGTCCATGGGGAGACAACTTTATGTATCAGTGAAGTTTCTGCTGCTAGCTTTTTAATGAAGAAGAAACATTCTAGCCTGTGGCCAGACTAAGTTATTAGAGACAAGGATCTTTGTCTCACAACAAGCAGAATCGCCTTCTGCAGGAAGGCAGTTACCCATCGTAACAAAAGGAAAAGTAATACATTGTCTGCAAATGAAGATTTTTTTAAGACTGATCTTAATGCACTGATCTTAACAGCTTGGTATTTTTATAGGTGGGACTTTCATACGACAAGAATGCATTTAAACCTGTTGACTTGAACTCAATTTCACAATTTTACCACGCATGACTTCTGTGTAGGTACAGCCAGCTTGTTCCCAGCAGGTCTGAGCCAGCTTAAGCATCCCTGAACTGTGTGGTGGACATCATACAGAAGCACTTCCAGATTTCTACTTACCCTTTTTGAATTCCCAGCCTAAACTAAACAAGCATACTTCTCTGAAACGGATCTGCTAATACACCTTTTTAGCAAAGCATACTTATTTTTCCATGGCCACCTTTTTTATTTATCTTCTCTCTTTGCCAGCTTTGGGTTTTATTTCCAGAGAATTTAATTAATGACTAATGATTTCAGGCGGGATGTGTAAGTCACACCTTGGAGAAGGAACTGGTTTGTTCAAAAATGACTGAAAAATATCAGAATAGTCTTATTTTACTGATTTCCCTTTCCCCACTTTTTTTATGAAAGGGTGGGTTCAGTGGCCCCGCTTGCACAAGACCTACCAACATGAGTAATGCTCTCCAAGCTGCAGAATGAGACGCTGCTGCAGACTGACCCCGTGATAACAGACACGGGTCCCTTCTTTACCTTGTGACGTAGTTGTTGCTCCAGTGTGTAACGTCTCACTGCCAAAAGAGTAAATCTGTCTCTAGCGTGTGGACACCTCGATGGAAACTTGTGTGGAAGGTCTGGGTGAGGCATGGTGTGAATCATATTGCCATGGCAACCCTGAATTGCTTTCATCCATCGACATTTGCATCCTTCTTTTTGGCATTTTCACAAATAGAGTCTTCAGAGATTACTTTTTTTCCCAATAGTTGAGTAGAACAGATCACTAGCTTTGCTTTTATCACCATGATAAAAAAGTGTGAAAGCGGAGTTTGTGTGAGGGCTATAGAAAGGTTACAGTTATTTAGCGGCTTTAAGTTAAACTTTTGAGCTGAAATTATGTCTGAAGAAGCCCTATATTTTTAAAGATATCAGGACAGAGAAAGAGAATGCAGTTCAGATAAATTTGTCTCTTCCCAGACAGTCCTGATATAGATGCTGGGAATCAGAAAAAAACACTGAACAATCTGTTCTACGACTCTAATATGCCTCTTCATTGCCACTGCAAAAACAACGGAATCCCTACAACTGAAAAACTCAAATATGCATGTAACCTTTTTTTTTTAATTTTTATTAATAAAAAGTAAAAAAAAAATCACAAAACTCCTGTTGTTCTTTATGAATTATCATTAATTTCTTCGACCTTTTTCTGGCATTTAGAAATGGCACACAAGCAAGTTAAGAAACAATTCAAATAAAACTGCGTCTTAATTGTTTCTGTTATCTAAGCGATAGATACTCCTTCCACACAAAAGGCCTGACTCGGTTCTTGCTTGCAATGAAGTTAATGGAACTGTCCTGACTTCTGTGTATTAACCAGGAGAACCAGCCATATAATTTACAGGAAGATGAGAGGAGACTATAGTCGGCACTTCCAGCTTGCCCCGACCATTAAGTCCTACCGGCTTGCCCATGGATGTCTCTCATGATCTCCTCTTCTCTCCAAACCAACTCCAGTTTGCCTGAAAAGGACTCTCCATCCAGACATCTGAGTACCATCAAGCGTAAGCAAATGTCCGTAAGAAACCTGGCTTCACCCCTTCACAGTGTTCAGTTTTTCCAGAGCCCCATGGCTCTTGAAAATGGTCCTTGTATGGGATGTGTCACGCTGGGGAGTAGAAAAAGCCACCTAGAACGGAGGTAAAGAGATTCACCCAAAACACAGACAGCTCGGGGTCAGTCTTTAGAAGTCACTAATGAGAATATTTTTTTTCAACAGATTTTTTCCAACATATGCCAAGCGTATTTTCTCACATCGCTCATGGTTTGTTAGGCTCTAGTTTAAAGAGTTTCAGTCCTCTGAGGGGCCCGTGCTGCGACTGCCCAGTCTCTGGCGGCAAGTGGCTGCTGAATTGCTCAAGTGAACTGCTTAAGAACACCCTACAGGCAGAATTTCATTCAAAACCGGTAAGTGAAAATTATGATTAATGATATATTTGCAGAAGTTATGATCAGTTTATGAATGATTCATGAAAGGAAAAATTAATACTAAATAGACTATGAATATCATTTGCAAACAATAATTTAAGCAACTTCATCCCCCAAAGCGAGGTCGTTCTAGTCTCATATTTACCTAATGATACTCTGTGGTGCAAGGGGCAGGTGCTATGTTTGTGAATAACCTGTTGCTACACACCAACACACCAAAATACAGCTTAGCTGTGACAAAGGGAAGCTGCACTGTCCAAAGCCCTCTGAATGCAAAGGGCAGACTTTCAAACAAAAAAAATATGTCCAGACAGCGCTCAGAGAGGTGAAGGCATCACAGTGCGGAATGGTGAAGCCCAGCTCCTGCCTCAGGAGGACACACCGGCTCCAATTAGCAGCCAAGATGGAGGAGCAGCTGGACATGAATGTTGTCCTGGAGCCAAGGGTGAAAAACACAGACCTGTCCCTGCTTTGGGTTTGAACCTACCATGCTTTCTCCCTGGGGGAGTGTAATTTACACCCCGATTATAGGTTTCCCCTTTCAACTTCTCACCAAACCGGGCATTGAATGTCACCTGCCTTCAGAACAGAGATGCTGTTCATGTATTATTTATTATTGAAATTCCTGTCTATAGGAAGGCTCATCTGGATGCAGTCCCTGGATTTCAATGAAGGTTCTAGTTTTGTGGGGTTTTTTCACTCCATTTTTAAACTATGTTGATAAGGAAAGTGTGTGACTTTGCCCAGGGGTCCTCCGTGAGTTCCTGGGGTCAACCGCAACAGAATGGCAGGAGACTGCTGGCTCTCCACTGCACCTTTTCTCTAAGGATTGGGTTTCTTCCCGGTTTTCTCCTCAGTGCCAACTGTCTGGGACCAGCATTAATGCTTTACCCGTTGCAACTGGGAACATCCCAGTGGGTTAGTAGAAACACAATGGCTGAGATGGTTTATGGATGTATAAACAGGACAAGTTTTGTAGGAAAAAGCAGAGTTCTTCACTAGATCAAGTATTAAAGTTGGAAAGTCCAGTTAAACTTCAGGGATAAAAAGCCCCTCTCCAGATCTGACACGGAGGGAGCAAACACCAAATGAAACATAAGGTAGGGACTGTTGTTCAAAGGTAAACCAAATTATGTAATTCAGTTAAAAATGTGAAATCAGACTGACCAAGAAATCTAAGTGACTTCCTATCCCCACCCTCTGCTTGGCTTTATATCTGCTGCAGCTATGTGAGATATGCAGGAGTAATTGCATCCCTTGGGAGAAGACAAAAAAGACAAATTCTACTAGTTGATCTATTCAAAATGCGTTACCTCAGGTGGGAATAGAGGGCAAGCAGCTAACTGAGCCATTGGTGGGATGAGCAACTGATAAGGCCATCAGCAATTCCTCAGAAAAAAATTGCCCAAAGCCCAGCTCCCTTTGCAGCCCCTCGCAAGCCCCGCTCACACCGCAGCTCTCACCTTTCTCTTTCTCTCAAAACCTACCATAACCCCAGGGTAAGGTTTCTGTAAGGCCCTCGCTCATATTCTTTGTGGTCACCCACCCCTTTTTTTTCAGTATGCGTAGTACAAAGGAGACTTCTTACCAGCCACGCTGAGCTTCGACACCTCTTTAGGTGTACATGACAAGAGTCAGCCACTGGAAAATGAAGAAAAGGTGCATTTAGATAGTGATGTTACACTAAGTCTTCAGACACGTGTCGTGGTACCTTCAGCCTGTGACCCAGTGACTATGGTCCTTTTATCCTGCACAGGATAGTTTAGGGGTTTTGGAACTACCCTTTTTACTTATTACAATTCAGACTTACAAACACTTCCCATATGTTGCTTTCCGTGATAAATTATTGCAGCAGCTGCAGCAGGAGCAATTGCTGGGAAAGGATGGCACCTGCATGATTGAGAGTGGAAGGGATGGCAGGCTCTGGGAATGTGGTTATCCTACCGACTACCCCGTACAACAGGTTCAGGGCCTCTGCTTGGAGCCACTGAACTAACCACAAGGTGAAAAACAGGAGCCATCAAGATTGTAGAAGTTTTTTTTTTTAAAAAATCTTTTTAAACACTGTGCTGTCAAATAACAGTCCCTAGACTGATAAAATGCAGCACTCAGGCATATCACTATGGAGCACAGCAGGATTTTTGCTTCAGACTAGCTGATAAAAAGCTTGACGTATCCCCATTCAGCTAGCTATCCTTCAGGCTGTGCTTTTAAGACAAACAGCAGCAGCAAGCATTTGTCTGCTATTTCTTTCTTATAACCAAGATGTTTCACAATTTGGAATTAACAGATGAGGCAGTAAGAAATAAGAGCAAGGGGTTTTTTTTGGTCACTTCCTCGAAGTCACTTTGAGCAATGGCAGGCTGGCATGGGGGAGGGAAGCCTCTGTACTTTACACATAGATGGCCACCACAGAGCTGTGCTCACCCCAGCAAGGCTGCGTGACTGGGGCCAGGGAATCCCAAGGAAATACCTCCCACTCATTACACACATCCAGCCAGGCAAAAAACTCACTGCTGTAGGTGCCAGAGGCAAAACCCCTAGCAACAACCATCACACATCATCTTTAACTTCACCCTTCTGCTAACATACTCAGTGGTGCCACTTTGGACCTGGAGAGAAGAGAAGGAAAGAGCATCCTCACCTCTATTGCTGTCATCAAAATTTGTGATCTGCCTCCTGCCAGGTTTTGAAATGCATCTAGGGGGAGAACAAAGAAAATTGTGTTTCATGAGGAGGAAGCAAGAATGCAACGCAGACATAAGGCTGTGTCAGCCGAGGAGCTGAGCTGCG
Source organism: Chroicocephalus ridibundus (assembly GCF_963924245.1). Lineage (NCBI taxonomy): Eukaryota > Metazoa > Chordata > Aves > Charadriiformes > Laridae > Chroicocephalus > Chroicocephalus ridibundus. The sequence goes on from NC_086286.1 coordinate 16,632,746, forward strand.
ATCCCTGTGCTGGGATGCTCTGCCTGGCTCAGGTGTTCACACACACTGTCCTGCCCAGCCACATCTCATTTCTGTGCTGGGTACCCCTTCAGCCCCATCCCTTGGATCACAGACTGGGAAGGCATCCCAACCGCAGGGCCAGAATTTGGCAAAAGTGTAGGAACAGGGAGTGCTCAATGTGACTGCTTTCATCTGCTCTCATAATTTGTTTCAATAGTAGCTCCTGCCTGAAGAATGACAGGAGAACGGTGAACTAATGAAACACATCTTCCCACAGGGAAACTTGCTGTTGGTCCTTTTCCATCCTCCCTGGCAGTGAGCGATCACGGTATGCCCTAAAGAAAGTGATTCTCTTGAAGTCATTAGTATGCCTTGCAAGCTTTTCCCAGGGAATATAAATGCAGATGCTGCTGTTATTCAGCTAGAGTTTGAAATTAGCATTGCTGAAAGTTTTCTGACAGAACACTTTGCCATCAGAAAATTTAAATCCTTTCAAATATTGATATTCTATGTGCACATTTATAGTGCAGTTTGTCTAGGAGAAATGTTCAAACCCAAGTGTTTGGATAAAGTCAAAACACAGTATTTTGAGTTCTTTTTATTTATTTTGAAGTTACTTTTCTCCTAGAAATGTGCTGTTATAAAGAGTAATAAAAAGTTGAAACAAATTTAAGTCTGTTTGTCCTTGAATGACACATTTCTCCAGGAGCCAGTTTCCCACCCTGAATGGAAAAGGCACTGTAAGATCAGAAATGTTTTGAAACCTGGCCAGCTTCAGACAAAGGTTCAAGGCTGAGGGGAGAGCGCAGGAACAGGGAACAAGGATCCGTTGCTCCTCTGCCCCTTAGGAGGCAACCAGAGCACCCTGCAGCCACCGCAGAGTGCAGCGGGGGACGGTGACTGCGAGGGGCGGAACAAGAGGAGAGCAGGCAGGCAGGCTAAGTCGACTGCAAAGAAAACATGCTCTCCACTAGGCCTGTAGCCAAAGCCCGAAGGAATAAAGCAACCCAAACGGACGTGACGGAGAGACATGCAGCTGTCCAGGCGACAGTCTGGAGGAGGACAGCAAAGACAGTACCTGTGTGCGCTGCAACCAGGTAAATGATCTGCTCAGCCTGGTGGCTGAGCTTAAGGAAGAAGTGGAAAGACCCAGGACCATTTGGGAGTGTGAAAAGGAGATTGATTGGTGGAGCCACACCCTGCCATCCTTAGGGAAAAAGCAGCAGGAGGAGGCTCCACAGGAGGTAAAGGATCCCCTGCCCTCTTGTCACCAGGCAGAAGGAGGGGAACTAGGAAAGGACAGGGGGGAATGGAAGCAGGTACCTGCTCGGGGCAGCAGGAGAGCCCCCTCCAGACCCCCCATGCCCCCCCAGGTGCCTGTACAGAACAGATATGAGCCTCTGGAGATAGATGATGAGGGAACTAAGGATGCTGATAAAGCCCCATCCAGGGAGTTGTCAAAGCAGCCATCTCCACGCATTAAGACCGCTTCTGTGAAGAGCAGGAGGAGGGCAATAGTCGTAGGGGGTTCCATTCTGAGGGGAACTGAGGGTCCCATATGCAGGCCAGACCCTTCCCACAGGGAGGTCTGCTGCCTCCCCGGGGCCCGTGTTAAGGATGATTCTACTTGTATGATCCGGAGCAGAGAAGAGACAGGGAGGAAAACTAACACGATGAAGCACACCCAGCCTATAGTGCTCTGACGAAAGGCATAGATCAAGGAAATCCCCATGTTGCACCCCCTTGACAAGGTTGTATTTGCAGGGCTGGGCTTGCGCCCAGCAATCTTTCTAGGAACAAACAGCAGCGTTGAAGTTACCTCCTCTGGGGAGAGGTAAGTGCCCCTTTACTGCTTCATTAACTCCAGTTAAATAGAGCTTACAAAGAAGCTGCTGCATTTGGTTTGGGTCTCATCTCTGGCTATCTTAAAAGGATGAGTAATGATTTAATGGGACAGATTTTATCTTCCCTGCTGCATTCACATCATCATAAAGGTGGACTGCCTTTTATTCCCACTTGGCACCCTTATCTTCTCCTGTAAAAATCTTATTCACAATGATTTGAAAAGTTTGAGAAATGTATTCCGCATTAAACCCTCTGTAAAGTGATAACTGAAAGACTTGAGAGCATTTTAAGATACTCATTACAGACAGCAATGAAACTTTTAGAGATTCCTTTCCACATGGATGTAAAGGAACTGTCTTTACACTGGCACTTAAAATGTAAGAGGATCTTTTCTAAGATGAAAAAAAAAATGCCATGGTACTAATTTCAGCATAAGAACTTTCATCTACAGCAAGTGACATGTATAGTCACAAAAAATGGGTGCTTACAAGTTGTCTGTTTTTTAATGAAAGCATTAAAATCAGGACACGCTCTGACTTCTGAGCTCTTCTGCTGTACTCCCTTGAAATGGCATTTTAAGGCAGTGTCATCCGGGCGGATCCACTGACCACTGTTGACCCATAAAACATCAGTGGTAAAAACACATGGGCAAGAAATGAACACTCATTTCCATGTGCTGTTGAAACCCAGCTCGTTCCAAAGATGAACTAAATTGCTGTAAAAATGTTCTAACACACGGGTCACAATTGCTGGGTTTGTTTAACTACCAGTTTTTACAGTCAAAATACTTATAATAGTAAAAATTATGCTTTTGTAAAACAGAATTCCAGAATTACAGACACTCCCTCCTCACAACTGCCAGACAATAGCTGGACACAACAGAGGCCATGAATTTGTTTATCCACTGAGAAGGATCTCAGACCTTCTCCTTACCAAAAAAAACTGAGAGAACTTCACTGAAGTTGGTGGGAACACCTCTTCAGTAAAATAAATTAGAAAAAAAAGCATCAGACTTCTCCAAATTTTAAGCGAAAGAGAAAGCCTTCTACTTGAGATGAGTTGCCTCTCTCATCCTCACTGGCCGTGAATGCATGCAGTCTCTCCTTGGTGGTACCGGCAATGCTCCACACCACCCTGGAGGAAGCTCTGCTGTGGACCAGGCTGCTCAAGCTTGTGTGGAAGGGCACCAGGACAAGGACACATCTTGTTTTTAGAAAATGAGTCAGGGCAAAGGGACTCTAAGGGCCAGCCTACAGAGGCCAGGCTAAATTCATACTGCAAAATAGGATTGGCAGCTGAAGAAGTTCTGGATATATGTTACCATCACTCCTTAGCAGGGAAAAACACAGGGGAGCATGTTGCCACTGCAGCTCTGGTCTGCAGGAAACAGGGCGCCATCCTTCCTTGTGGCCCCTTTCAGCGAGGACATCACTGCATTCCTTGCTTTCTCCCAGCACTAAACCGCTCTCTACCCGCCAATTGCTCCTATGTACAGGAGGCAAATCTGGCTTCTGGCAAACAGGCTGCCCAAAGAGATACCTGGACCATGCCTGGACTTTGGGCAGTTTTGTTATTTCCAAGCTATGCTGTCAGACAAGCATTATCATCTCCAGCAGCATGTCCCTTGCCTCCTGCCACTGCCCTCAGTCTGGCTTTGCAAGCTCCCCTGCTGCCACGTCCCTGCCTGACCCCAAGCCCTGGTGCCGAGACTCACAGGTCATGATTTCAAGACGCAGCATGCAGTACACGAAGTCAGCAAAGCCAATTCTTCTGGCAGCATCACCATACCGCATGGTCATCAGGCGCAGGAGCTGCTCGTCGGTGGCCAGACCTGCAGAGGGAAGAGGAACAACAGCACCGTGGGACGATGGACGGGCTCCGACAGCCTTGTGCACCCTGCAAAGAAGCTGGGGCTCTCCCTCATCCCCCTACCCTGTCACGACAGGTGTCTGCATCCCTGGGCAGCAGCTTGCCTGTCCTCAGTTTTGTGCATACGAGTCAGGGTAGGGTGATGGAGAATCAAAGTCCTGCTAGCCACTTACTCGAATTGTGGCTTAGGCCAGCACACAGGAAACATTGAGCTGAATAATCAAGTGTTATCTTGCTTTTCCTTTTTAGCTTTTATTTTCTATAAGAAAGAGTGATTTTCTTTGGCTCATAACTGTTAAAGTCTGAGCACAGCATTCACAATACCACTGTCGCTTTCTGCTAAACAGGGAGATATCGGACACTCATGCTATTATGCAGTATAGCATGCCTGGGATTCTTAATTTTTACATTTTCTCTTCTATTAGAAAATGGTGAAGGATGCATTTCTTTTTTATTAGCCGATTATTCAGTATTTGTGTCACAGTCTGTTTGGGTGGAAATTGGTATTCAATTGAATGAACAAAAATTGCCTTTTAGAATGATTCTTTTATTAGTTAAATAAAACTACCCTAAATGCGCTGGCTATGTAAGAGAAATTATTTAAATATATTTTGCACTAAAAGCTGATTTGCTAAACAAAAGAGAAATTTTCTGCAGAGAGCTGGACTGATATCTTTGGTTTAATGCATTCTCTGAGACTTCAGAAAAGCCTCATTTGCTCACTCCTAGTTTTTAGTGGCTCAGCTGGAAGAGAAGTAGCTCTCATGCTTTTTCAATCAGCTCTAAACTTTTCAGTTTTAAATTAACTCATCATGGAGATAAATCAGTTGAATAAGCAGAAAAGAAGGAAATGGTTTCTCTACACTTGTGTAGGGGGAGATACAGCTGATGGAGGTGGGTTAGTATGTCAACAAACTCTGGTTGCATGAGTCCAGTTGGAGAAGGTCTCCAGCCGGAAGCAGACAGAATGCCAAATATTTAAATAATGGAAATACATTTGGGTTTAAGATACGTTTCAAATTGAGATAAACCTGACTTCAGAATTACTTTTTTTTCTAGGAGGAAAAAACCTAATTAATGGAATTTTGCCTTTGGTTCTTTTAAACCACTGCCAAGAAACACTGTAGTAGTGAGCAATGAATCCTACCTAACTTTTAACCTTTTGAAGGTAGTGTGAATTCAATCAAGTTCTCTCCAGAGAGCATTCCAACAAGCACTGCAGTGCTGCTTACGAGATGCTATAACCGTGACTTACACTAGTAAAACACCAACAATTTGGCATGGTCAGTGGGATATACCTGCTCTGAAATCTGCTCACCTGGAAATGTCTCTCTATTAATCTTATCAACAAGACTGGAGTGTCAGTCCCCTCTGTTCCCAAGATATTTCAATTACCTGCTGTTACTTGTTTGTAAGGTTACTCCCCGCGCATTTTGCCTGCTGAATTGTTCATTCTGGTTGTAGTTAAGCTTTAAAATACATACTTTATGTTTCCCTATTTTTTTTAAATTATTTTGATTCATTTAATATTGACAGGGAGGTGTGTGTAAAGACGCCAGGCCAACGCTCCTGCTTTTCAGAGCATCACTGCTGTTAATGCAGCTAGCCTGCTTTACTCTGGCAGAAAATTTGGCCCATCATTATTACGCTTTGAAGCACATAGGACAACAGTGAAAATTAAGCGCGCACACCTGAGTGTTTTGCACTGAACATTTCAGGGAACAGCTGGCTAGGAGCCATATTTAGATACATTAGTGCCATTCCAAAAGCTAGCACCAACCTCCCAAAAGCTTTCTGGGCCTGTCCACCCCTTCCTGCTTAAAAACCAGGATGGGAATCATCCTAATGCAAAGCCAGATTCAAATGCAGCTCTCTGGCTCACTAGAAGGCAAGAATGAGCCTATAATTGTCTTTTCTCCCCCCACCCAGAACTGCTTATAGACTAACTTATATTGGATTTGCCATTTAATAGTGCCTTTTTACCCCTTCAAATAGCTGCACTGCTTTGGCTGCCAGGATTTCTCAATGTACAATTTCCCTCCCAATTTTACACTTTAGCGCCTTTCTTTTATAGAATGGACCTGGCAGCTTCTCCTTTGACATTTGGCACATTAGTGCTATGCTCCTCCAGCAGATGCTAACATTCTGCCCACCTCTCAGCAACAAAAGAATTACACAGACATCCCCTGAGCTGATGGCTTCCACAGACAGCACCTCTGCAGCAGGTTTCTCCTGGGGACAACACCACTCCAAGCTCCAGGGAGCTTCCCTACTGTAATGACCGTAAGAGGATTGCTGTCTTAGAGCTGTATTTCATGCACAAAGTCTCCAGAGAGATGATCCAGCTAAAATGCTTCACTCACGTGAAGGGTTCCATGCACTCACTGCAAGTTTCAGCATTCGCGTAGCCAACAGAGGTCAGTGCAAACTAAATAAATGCCTGTCACTGTGGCTTTCCCTTGTAGACTTAGTCACTGTCCTGCAGAGAAACTGCAGGATTCAGGTAAGTGCAAGCATCAACTGCTCCTTGCTCCTGGAATGTTTTGTCCATGGACAAAACTACTGGATATTTTGTCCACGACCTAGAGAGACCATGGATAAATCAGGCTGCAGGCTCCGGCCAGTGCTGTGCTTCTCTGCATCTTTCTGCTGGCTCCCAAGTTGCAGTGCAAAGGGTTTCTCCCTGAAATGAGCTTTCTGTCTCAATGCCCTAAACCAATGCAGACTCCGAGCAGAGCTGCGATCTAACTGGCACCTCTGGGAAATCCAAACCGCTTTCTCCCTGAAGCTCTTTTTTCTTTCCTCTCTCTTTGTCATCCGTTCCCTCACTGCCACAGGGACAATAAAGGGAGCTGCTCAGCACCTGTAGACGTACCTGCTGTCTGTATCGCGTTCTTCAGTTCAGACACATCAAGAAATCCAGAATGATTTCTGTCTTCCTTGCTGAAGATATCCTGAAAAACAGCATAAAGGCAAATTTCAAGCCCATATCAATATCCCCCAAATTTACTACTACATCCAATTATGTAGGATGCTTTCTCTCAATAAACAGGCTGCAAAGAAGTGAGATGGGGTGACCATGACAAGGGAGACCCATTTCCAGAAGGCTCAGTCACTACATTACAGCATAAGAAATCCCACAGTTTTGGGTGGGTGGAAGCCTTTTTGCTCACTCTCCCTGGTTTATGTGTGCAGGCAGCAATGGGAATACTCACACCTCCACTGACAAAAAAACACGTAAAATAAGCCAGGAGTCCCTGAGTCCCAGAATGCTGTGGGGTCATCTTTCCCAAAACACTGTTGAAACCCCACAAGCCCGCCCTGAGGTGCTGTCAGTGAGAAGAGCACCATTTCTAGATGGGAAACTGGCACCCCATGTCCTAGGTGGCCTCAAACCATCTCAACTGGGACGAAACAAAGTAGAGCCCACTCAACTCTGAGGCTTCAAAAAATCTTCTTGTCCTGCAGCAAGACTGACAGGAGAAGGATCTGACACAGAGAAGCTGCCTGAATTTAAGTGGGACCATAAATACCAAGCTACTGTCCTTGCTGTTTCCAGACCTGATGCTTATCCTGGAGCAGAAGCACTTCTCCATGATAAACTTTCATCAGATCCTATGCATATCCACTACAAACTGCAGCAATGAGGAAGTGACACTTTTCAGATGACTCTGCTTAAGAGCTCAGTTCAGCTTAGAAAGCTTTTAAAAAACTTGCCAGTGGTGACACACAAACAGCGATTTCCATCAAATTCTGAGCCTAATTGGCCTTCCTGCCTTTTCACACTTTTACCTCAATATTCCCTGCACTAGAAAAGCCTTGGAGCACTTTACACACACCACTGCTTCCTGAGCTCTCGACCTTTGCATGAGAGGATGGAAATCTGACCCACTGAGCAAGCAACCTTTGCAACGTTTTTCCCCCAGTGTTTTGATATCACAGAGCATCTGCCCCTGGCTGATGAAAAGCCCAAGAGTACAATATCAGCAGAGAAGAGAGAGCAATCCCCATGTACCCTGTACTTAGCGAGACTTCGCCAGAGACTCCCGAACTCCTGCAGTGTGAGCCGTCCATTCGATCTGAGCTGTACATTTAGTTAAGAATTGAACAGTTAACGAGAACTAAACCTGTCTGTATTCGTTCCCAAAGATGCTGCCTTCACATAAAGAAAGGCATAAGATGCAGCAGTCTCTTCTGCCTGTTACTTTGTGTTGAGAAAGCCAAGATCTTTTCTGCTCTCGATTATGCTTAAATTCACCTTCTTTGACACATTGTACAGCTGCTCATACCTGTGCTCACAAACAACAAAAGGTTTCTATTTATATGGTGCCTTTAACCACAAGGGAACCTGCAGTGATTGCTTCAGTTGACGTTTAGCCACTGAGCACCGAGGCCCCTGTGGATGAACATGACCCCATGCTCCAGGCCACATGTGCACATTGCTTTGCCTCTGTACATGAGGCAGCACAACATTAGCTCTGTCTGGATTCTCCTGGAGGAACAGGCACTGAAGGAGTCAAGAGCACAAGGAGCCGATCCTGATGCCTGCTGTCAGAAGGCAGCAGCAGCCTTTGAGCAATACATATGCTGCAGGAAAGAAAACGCTTTCCCGTAACCTGCAGGAGCCCAGCGGTATGAGCTGACATCCCCCAGGGATGCTCGAAGGGCTACGTCAGTGGACCTGCTCCCCTCCGTACACCACTTAGGAGTCCTGGGTAGACATGCAGCACCTCACCTAATGCAGCTGAGATGGCAAAAACTCCCTGAAAGCAAAACTCATCACCAGTGAAATATAAGCAGACAAATACCACTGCCGTGAAACCTGAGTGAAAAAGGCTGATCCTGTCTTTGTAGGCCAGGGTAGGTCACACCATACGTGGGCTGTATGCAGCCCAGAGAATGAAAAATCCATCTTGAATTAAAGCAGGACAGTGGCTTTGTCAGTTCTTTGCACGTTCCATGCATTCACAGTGCCCACTTAGCCCAGGAGGGTCTTTGGAAAGGGAGGAAAGTCTCTTTCACTGGCTAGATGCAGGAAGCAGGAAAGAGAGAGGAACTTCTGATCATTTTTATTAATTCCCTGGCAGTTTGTAAAGGTCTGAAAATGTCTCAAAGTTATTTCAAGGCATGGAAGAAGAGAGACAGTGAGCAAGCAAGGAGGAGAAAACACATGGGGGAGAATTTATGTTTTCATGAAGGAGTCCTCTTGTTCTACAACAGTCAGCAATGTATTCGCAGTGTTGCCTTGTTAAGAGTAAAAACATTGCGTGGTCCATCTAAATAGGGAAGGTACACTGGAAAGGATGAATGGTCTGACAGGCAAGTGCCTGTGATTTGGCGGTGACGGTGCTTCTTCCCCTAACACCATTTGCTGGCAGTGCTAGCAGCCTGCTTGAGCCATGTCAGGGCAGTGTGGTTGCAGCCGTGATAGAAGAGCCGAGCTATGCCTGAGCTCTGTGCTGCCACCTTGCCTCGGGCTCTGCCTGGGACCCAGTACCCAAGGGTCAAGCTTAGCCAAGCCCTGGGCCCTGCAGAGAGGACAATGAGAGCAAGGAGTTAGCTGGTAGCAGAAGGTTGACCCTCACCTTTCAGCAGAGACACCAGAGCCAGGGCATGCATGGCAAAGTCCTGCATAGACTCTGGGACAGTTATTTATTGAGGCCTGTGGCTAATATTTACTTGCAGGTTCTCACACTGGGATGCTCAGCTCAGCCATAACTCAAGGCAAGGATGGGCAGCACCAGGAAAGTTTATTGCTTCTGCTGAAAGGATACATCCATCAGAGCCAAAATGCCTCTGCATGAATCGAAGCTGAATTTTCCTCCCAGGCTGGTCATTTCGTCTGCAAGGATTGATAAAACAGAAGGAATTAACGAGAGCAAGGGGAGTGACAGAGGCATCAGGTCATCATTCGGAGGAAAGGAGGACACCAGTCTGAAGACTCACGTAGCTAAAAAGCCCCAGATCTGGCTCAGGTTCTCAAACAGCAGCAATGGCTACATGCCAGGCTGAGGTGCATTTTGAGGGAGTCTGACGTGTCTCAGAGATCTCTCTACTGCTCCCTTCCCCAAGGAACAGGTGCCCTGTTTGGGCTCACAGGTAGCTACTCCACACAGTCTCTGCCCACCTACCCTCCCTTATGGAAACTCTTCCCTCTTGAAATAAGGATAAGGGAAATGACGGTGACAAGAAAGGCCATTTATGCTGATTTAGCGAGTCTTAAGAGAACTTTGAGCCTTGTGCATGCCTGATTGGTTCAAGCCCTCCAGCTGTGCCCCGTCTCATGCTGGTTTTGAGGTGGGCAGGTTAGGAAGACCTGCTTAGGGAAATGCTGAAAGCCAGACTGAGGCCTCTGCAGAGCAACGCAGGCCAGGGCTGAACTGGGAGAAATCGGGTGACAGTGAGGAGACTGGGAGACACAGCTTCCTGGGGTGCTCTGGTGCAGCCCAGTCAGGAACTGAGTTCTTGCTGCAATCGGCGGGGCATGGAGCAGGAAGGGGTGCTCGTGGGGGCTTTCAGGGACATCCATGGACCTACGCCCATGGAGTAGGGTGGGTCTGTGAAGCAGAGGCTCTCCCTTGGCAGAACTGTGAGGGGGAGGGGAGGGTGAAGTTTGGCTATCGAGCAGAGGCACAGCTTTGCTGATGGCCACACATTAAAGAGCCTGTTAGCAGCTGCTCTGGGTTGCAGTGCCTTCTTCATGTGAATGTTACTTTGATTTTCTTTAAAAAATAAAAGCAAACTGTTGTGCCTGTAAAGGAACCCTGGTGAAGGCACTTTCCATTCTTCAAGATCCAGCAGTGCAGTAAGCTGCACTGAGGATTTTTTGAGGACCACTAGGACACCACTAAATCCCCTCTCTAAAGTACATTAGGCTAAGGATAGGGAAGTACTAAAGACATTAGCTGGGTTGTAAAAGCTTTACCTTGCAGGATCACTTCATTAAGGAGTTGTTGCAGCTGCGAGGCATCAATATCTGAGCCCTAATGCAGAATAAAATGCAAAGAGAGGTCTGTGAACAAAAAGTTTTATCCTGTGTTACTTTTGCACAAAACTTCTTTACTTATGCACTACGGCAGAGGGACCTCTGCTCATATCAGAGGAGCAGCTCCCCCTCAGGAGCATAACAAACCCCTCCACGCTCTGGGCCACTCTTTGTCCTTTCCCTACAAGAGTCTGCAGGGGAGTTACAGGCACTCCCATCACCATGGGCTATTTTCAGCAGCGATGGGAACACTTGCTGACTTCACCAGCCCCTAGCTGGGAGCTGGGGAGCTGCCGATGGGCAGGCACAGCAGGCAGCTGGGTCAGTGTGCTGGGAGCACAGGCACTGCTGCCTGCTTCCTTCTGAGCCTCCCAACCCATCGGGAAAGCTGACTGCCTCCCTCCTGAGACACCCTGCAAGGCATTCAGCATGGCAGCCTGTGCTCATTTTCACCTTCATGCACTGATGTAACTATTAACTGCAAGAGGTCCATTGTGCAAAGACTTTTGGCAGTGATTTTTTTTCCTCTTGACTAAGTCGACGAGTTCTTTATAACAGTTTATTAAACCATTAAAAGCATCTCCTGTGAACACACAGCGTTTGGCTCAGAAAGAGCAGGAATCAATTACTCAAACACTGACTGATTTCTGGTTTCCAAATGCTGCGAAGGCAAATGGAAAATGATGCTGATGAGAGGGGGGAATACCCAAGGCTTTCTAATTGCTTTCAGTAAATAAATAAACCAAAGCCAAAAAAAAAGTACACATGCAAGCCCATCACTAGCGCAACCACAAATCTCCAGTCCTCCTCTGATATATATGGGGCTAGCCAATCTATCCCAGCTGAATGTCCCATTTTTCTGGCAGTTTTGGCATGTGAATCAATACTGTTTTCAGGGAACCTGCTTGAGGATGGAGCCACATTTCCAAAAATCGTTTTTCTAAATTTATTTGTATCAACTTTGGAGATCAGTTTTTCTTTTTGCAAGTCCGCATGCCTTTTTTATTTATTTTTCAGCAAGATGTTTTAGATAGGATACCTGCTTAGCGTATCTTAAGAAGACAGCCTTATAGGAGCTGTCCTCGTTCTGTCTTGGTGCCTCCTGGATGAAAGACAAAGTACGCACATAAATAATTCAGTTACAAAACAACTGGAGGCAGAAGTCTGAAGATCCAAACAGCACTTTAGAAAGGGCAGGCTGTAGTTTTATCACCCCGAAAGTAAAGTGGACTAGAAGCAAGGAAGAGCTACTGCAATGAAGGAAGCAGCATAGTTTGGATGCCATCACTTAGTACAACCAGGAAGGAGCTGCTCAGGGCTTGAGGAAGACAACAGACCACATCCAAGGTGGAGTTCAGCAAGTTCAACACATGACTAGAGAGATACAAAGCCTGATCCCTATTGATGGCCCTCAGTTGAAACCACTGACTTAGGGCACGTGAAGATTCATGTGAACCAAAGAAATAAAGCAGGTGGTGACTTCTCCTTTCTCTTGTACCTTCTCAACTCCACGGCATGCTGACTGTACCTGAGCAATTTCAATTCATTGGTTAAGTGATTTTTTTTTCAACCACCTAGTGAAGAGATCCACCAGGCACTAAGGGGAATTATCCTTAACATTATAAATCTTCCAAAAAAAATTTAAGCCTAAGCCCTAATGCATTCAGCTCTTAGATAGCCAATCTAAACCTCCCCTGGTGGAGGGTTTAGACGGGATATTAGGAAAAATTTCTTCACTGAAAGAGTTGTCAAGTATTGGAACAGGCTGCCCAGGGAAGTGGTTGAGTCACCATCCCTGGAGGTACTTAAAAGATGTGTAGATGTGGTGCTTAGGGAGATGGTTTAGTGGTGGACTTGGCGGTGATTGATAGGTTAATGGTTGGACTTGATGATCTTAAAGGTCTTTTCCAACCTAAACATTCTATGGCTCTAATTCACACCCCTGAAATCAAACTGCCTGAAAAAGAGCAGAAAACGTGGGTACCATAATTCATCAAAGTCAAAACATTGGCTAATGACAACAGCCAAGTAAACTGACAGCTTGTCAGTGGAAAGAGATAATAAGCCACCACTTACACTACCCCTCTTAATGGGGCTCAATTGCGGGCTGGAAAATGAATCACAAGGAAATGACTCTCTTTCCTATTCTCCTGAAGCAGCTTTACATCTTTGGCTTCAAGGACCTGCACTGAGTTGGCACTACTTACAATAGCCTCTCACTGACAGGATTTTGCAAGCAACCAGTTGAAGCAGCAGCGTGGACTGGATCAGGGCTGGCGATTTGCATCATTCACAGGGAGGAAGTCCAGCAACAGATGGCAGCTGGGTAGCTCACCCCTATGGACTCCTGTGCTTTATAGGGTGCAAGCACTTAAATGAAGCCATTCTCATGGGGAAGGCATATATGACCCCACTCTCAGGTGCGAGGTCTTTTTAAAAGAGGTCAAACTCAATTTGTGACTTTTTCATGGAAAGTCACAGATTTCTCCCTCTCTCCTCCTTGGATACATACGCATTTTACAGACATTGAAAGAATTTGATATCTTTGAAATGGTCTCCTTCCTGCTATATTTGGTTAGCCAAAGTGTTAAACGTGGCAAAGCGGAAAGGACAGATGGACAGGCTGACAGAGGGACTGTATAAGTTTCGTTTCCTTCAAAAACTGGGCCCTGAAAGAGACATATGTGAAGAGGAAGGGCTTCATTGTCACTCCTGTCTCTCCAGAGAGGTACTCCAGGCTGGTCACCTGCTGTCCCAGCAAGGTCGCAAGGTGCCAGAGTCAAACTCTGGGACAGGTACTGGGTGGTGAAAGAAGGGAGAGCAGAGTGGTGTCTGGTATGTAGGGAAGGAAGAAGAGGAGTCAGTAGAGGTGGCTACCAAAAGGTCAGCTCCCTGGGCACCATTCACCACCACCAATATCTACATAAGTTTTCACAGGTTCTTACCATCGGCAGCACTGGGCTGGGCAGAGAGTTTGGGTTCCTAGGAAAGAATTACAAGAGTCAAACTGGGAGAGAACATGCCTTTTCAGAGCACTGATTTGCAGATGTGGCAGAAGGCAGGCACCAACAGGAGCACTTGCCCAGCCCATGGCCCCACAAGACACCCAGCACCCACATCTCCCAGCCTGTTGCAATTCAGTCAAGCCTGTTGCACCAGTTCCAGGTCTCTGTGCAACCGGACATGAGCAGGTCTGAGTCTCTGGCTGCTCTGAGGACACTGTCTTCCCCGAGCTGGTCCTGTTGCCACCAGCAGCAGAGAAAGGGTAACTTGTCTCACTCTGAGCATGCCAGAACTAACCTCCACCACACAGAAGACAGGGCTGCCCTGCCTTGAGCCACATAAAATTCTCACCTGCTTTCTCTTTGCCTAGTTTAATAGTCAGGAATAAAAATAGCATCTGGGCTATTAAAAGACAACATCTTTTAAATGTCTGCAGATTGCCTGAAATTGAGTTGGGGTCGCTATTCCTTCTGAGACTTGCTTAGTATCAACATTCAATACTCAAGTTTTGCTTTTGGCAGAGAAGTATGGCAAGCCAGATGCTATTTTTATAGCATCTGTGCTATTATATAGGTGAGTCCTGCAGAGACCACAGAAAGGGGACTCCATGCTTGACCTAGCTCAGGAAGGTGTGTGAGGTCACAGGCTCTCCTGGAAAGGCATACCTCCCAAGGCTGAGCCTTCTTGTGCATGACTCATCATGCTGAAGGCAGTCCAGCCCAGAGCACAGACTTCTCATGTTTGTTTTCCATAACTAAGGAGTTGCCTTAGTCAGTTCTGGGCTATTTTTGCCAGGGGCCAACCTAGAAAACAATCTCATTATTAAGATATGGGCGTATGAGGTAAGAGCTGCTATCACCTCCACTGTAAAGCTTGCTGAAGAAAAGACACTGTATATCTGATGCTTGAAGGTCATTTGGTGAGGCTGAATGCTGGGGCTTGCTCTTTACGTAAAGCACACCCAGATATTTATGTGAAAAAGGCACATATCTGCCTTTGCATGAACTAAGATACCATTCTTCCACTAAACTTTTCTTCAAGGCTCCTCTCATACCCACAGGAAGCCCTACCAGCCTGTCTATGTGATGTCTGGGTGAAAGGATCAAGGCCCTTTCACTGCTCTTTACTTCTTCCAGTCTCTCCCTGAGCAGAATGGGACCTGATCCCGTCTGGTGTCTAGCCGGCACAACCTAGGAAACTATATAACAGCTGTTAAGAAAAACAAGCTCTCAGACCTCCTTTCACTAAAGAGAGATTTCCCCAACTGGGGGAGGAGGGGGAATATTTCACAATTATTGCTCGCTTGTGTGGCTCTTTGCACCAAAGCTGAGACCTTGGGTGGCTGTAGATGAGCTATTGCCCTATTCTGCAGTGTCCACCCCTGGTGCATCCGACTATATGTCTGATTCCCCTCAACACAGGGCTTAACACTTGTCTGTGTCTGCCCAACACGCTTCTAGAGGACGTTAAAATCAAATTGCCACATTAGTTATCTTGACATTAAATTGTTAAATCCTGACACACTGTAAGCCTGGGACCTATAAGGAGTACTTATCATCTTACTCATTGTAGTCTTGATTCTTCATGAAAATTCGTAAGAGAAATTCAAATTCTTGGTTCTCTGTTGTAGCAGGAACGACAGCATAGGTTCCCGGGCTCAAGGTAAAGTAGTTGGTCACGTCTCGAGTCAGGGAAAAAATTTGTTTAAGAACTTTGGAGTTCTCCTGAAAGAAAAATATAGCTGGTTATCTCTCCTCCATGTCAGAAACCAAAGTAAATCAGAAAGTGCACTTACAGCAGCCTTACATTCCCCCAGCTCTCTAAATATACACTAAATCTAACATGCCTTAACCTTCCCAGCAGCATGAAAAGCCCATCCAGGTGACAGACTTTGTTCAAGGACATATCAAAAATACACAAGGGTGGAAGAACTGAAACAAACAAACAGAAGGCAAAATGTATATAAGTGGATTTGAAGAGAACTTCAATTAACACTAAGAGACTGGAGTTCATGAAAGAATCAAGGATGAATACTCTTACTAAAACTTCCCTGAGATCTAGCGTGACTCAGAGTGGTCAGAGAGCTCACTAAAGCATCTCGCCCAGATGACAATGCTTCAAAAATCACAAACTCAAACCTTCCAGCAAGCATCACAAGAAAACAGAATATTCTGGTCTTTCTTCTGTTATTCCAGTATTTTTGCTGAGATGAAACAAACATAATGCAACAGCTATTACTATGATGACATGTAAAGATAGCATAATAAAAAACCCTTACTAAACATATTCCCCAAAATACATCAGCATGTATAAATTCCATTTAGAATGGTTATACAGCGTGGCAGAGTTATTTATGAGCCATGCCTTTGGGAGAAAATAACATAAAACTGCTATTTTGGGAGGGAAAAAAAAGAAAAGATGACTACTGTTACAGACGGCTGGGAGGTATGTAGACTGCCAAGTATTATGGGTCGGATCTTGAGGAGATAGAAACGGGCAGTGCTGCAAAGAAATAAATAGTGTAATCTTTCTTTTACTTTTGGGTCTTATTCCACATCCCTTCTAGTAAAAAGTAGAAGCAGATTAATATCTCAATGGAGTCAAAACCGGTGTGAGATAAGAATCAGCCTCTATAGATTGCTCAGCTCTATCACACAACATTAAACTTCCCTCACAGCCATGTATTAGTGTTCCACGTCTATATTTAATCAAAGGCTTCCTAGAGCTATCAGATATGTCCATTCTGGTTTGCATCCTTGCCTGCACTGCATTCCTCTCTCATCCTACCAAGAGATAATACTCTTTTACTTCACAGCAACAATTTGATGCATCTCAAAAGGTACTGAACAATGAATGATGCTGCTAATGAGTAATGGCAGTGAAAGCAGTTGAGGGAGGAAGAGTGAAGCCACATGAATCTTAGCAATGGCACTCTCCTTGCGCAAAGAAAACCCCTTGTAAACTTCTATGCAAAGATGCCACCTCTGACTGTCCTCAGGCACTGGGGCTAGACGCTGGGAAATAAACTGAGGGAATAGGACTGTACACCCACCCTGGTTTTATCTCCTGCACTTGGCTTTTGCTGCTACCAGGGCAGGACACTGGGCTGGCTGTGAGCAGCTGGTAGGCCAGCTCTCATGTTAAAACACTTAATCTATGTTCATGGGGGAATATTTTCTGTATAATCTGCTGTGTGGATTTGTACCAATATCATTACATTACCAAAAGCTATGGCATGACAGACCCCTTCTCCCTCATTGTAATCCAGTGCCCCTAAGTAATGGTCTGTTCTCCTACTGCACAGGAGACCATCTGGGATCAGAAGCCCAAACTGAGCCTGAGGTGAGCCATGGATTGACAGCCCACAGAGGCCCTGTCTCATTGAATTTCATCCACCCTTAGGAATATAACAAGAGAGAGAAGAAGTAAATGAAGACACCTGAGCATCAACTGGAGGGGAAGAAAGATATTTTAAATATAAAGCAAGAATAGAACAAATCTGTATTCTAGTCTACTTCCTGATTAAATACCTCTTTTCAAGGGACCCAAGACCTATGCCATCACCTCCCAATGAGGGTCCTTTCTGCGAAAATGGGTAACTGATCAAGGTGGACATGCATCATGCAAGAGTATGAAGGGACCTCCACGTCTGGTGACTGTTGGGGAACAGCTGATGAGGATGCTGGAAGGAGCAAGTTCCTCATTTACCACAAGAAGCAGCTCCTTCCAAGTGGCACAGCTGGCCCCATGGAGTCCCGCAGGGCTGATATCTGCACCAGGCAGGGGATCTCTTTGCATAGGGATAGTGAGTTCCACTTGCTGGAGGAATGCTTTTTTTATTACATCTTTTATTTCTCAGACACTGTTTTGTATGATCTACAAAGCCATGCTCTTCTTTTATGAGGAGCTATTAGACTTACAGCATCAATTATTCAAAGTCTGGGACTGGAGCAAACCTCCCTAGTGGTCAGGAGAATGTGAAGTTAGGGTCATAGCAATCTCTGCTTCCTTTTGCTCTTCAGGTTAAGAATAACCCCCTCCTACCCCCCTCAGCCAACAACAAAAACACTTTAGAAAGACTAGCATCCATCCACACAATTGTGCTTTCAGTAAGCCTAGTAATGCTCTGACAATAACTGCCCTTGAAATGGCACCTCCCTGGACAGTCACCAAGAAAAAAAAAGCAAAACCGGGAACTTGTAATGGAGGTCTCGGGTATCTGAGTGAATTGCCTGCCTATTGGTTTTGAGCAAAGCTTTTCCTATATTTTGCAAATGGGTTTTGAATGGCATTTCTGTGATAGAAAAGGGAGGATGAAAAAGACAGGCCCATTTGGGGGAACAAGAGGCCATTCTCTTACCCTACTAGACCTGGAGTACTGCTAAAACGCTGTGGTTGGTGCTGGCTGTCATGCCTTGTGCCGGGCCAGCAAGGCATGTCACAGTACTGCTGGGCACAGAGGATATTGCCCTGGAATCTCTTGTAACCTGGGGACTTCCTGGGATGCTACAGAACTGAAAGTTCAACACGTCCCCTCTTAAAGATATGAAGAAAGGAACCTAAGCCTGCTTAACTCTACTTTTCCTGTGATGTTCTAAGATAGAAGGCATCCAAAAGTTTACTCCAAATACCGACTGCTCTTTTACAGCCCAAAAGGTAATTCAGCCTGTCATTTCCATGTACAGGTATAATAAGCCACACAGAAAACAACAATGTCTATATGATACCCGATTGTGCTTACCCCAGTTATGAAAAAGCCAATCTTCAGGTTTTTTGCATCCTGCATATCCTCAGAATGTTTTCGCATGAGTGAAATGACTACATTATAAGTTTTGGGGTCATAGTCTGGCACTTTGAAGAAATACTGCGGGTTTGTTGAAACTGCACCTGTTGAGGAAGTATTACTAGATTAACAGTAGCCCCATAGATGCCCCAGTAGTAGCCTATTGTCTAAGATCTTGCTTATATGGACCCAGGGGTTTAGGTAGTTACTGCTCCAAGACCCTTTCAATACAACAGAGCACTGTAGTCTCTACATTACTAGTAGGAGTTGAGGCATCTGGAGTTAAACTAATTGCACATTAATCATTCTAGAAATCTCTGGCAAATTCATAAAAGTCACGCAGATTTCTCAATCCCCCTACATTTGCTTCACGTACATGTCACACTTTCCCGAGGCAGAAAAGCAGTGATTCTTAATCAGCCTCCTGACCCAGTGGCTGAGCTGAAAAGGACTGTGGCTTGGAGATCATAAACACATAAAAGAAAAAGACAAAATGGCCCAAAGCTATCCTCCCTTTCCTCCTGTTCATGTTTGTGATGGATGGGACAGAGGCTGAGCACCAGAAGGGAAAGACTTCTTCCTGGCCAAGGTTTTGGTTAATGGGAAGCATCCCTGATAAGAAAGCAGTACAATGCCCAAACTGGGAAAAAAGGACTGAGATGGCAGCATCTTCTTAAACCATCTAGACCTTAAGCCATGTAGCTCTGTTGGGCGGCCTTGAAAGCTGCAATTTATCCCAAGACTGTATTTGGACAGGAACTTTACTAGAGGGCTGGCGGACAACACAGCTCCAAGGAAAATAGCTTTGCCCACATGCTCTTAGTTCAGGCCCTGCACCTCCTCTCTCATTCCCAGTGCCCAGGGTGTGCAGCGGCACAGGCATTGCTTTATTATCACCCCTTGAGACATGGTGATCAAGGTTATGAGGAGGCAGCTGATACCTGCAAGCCAAAACCTGTTTGCTGCTAAGTCAGGGATCAGTGTTGCAGAAAGAAAAGGTCCTTCACTGACCACATGTTACTATCTCAGATTAAAAACACAGAGTCCAAACAGCGATGCAGCTGTAGAAAAGAAGATAAGATAAAAAATTTAAAAAATACTGCTAATAATGGGAGTTCGCAATGCCAGAATAGTTCTTGCACATGCAGTAAAACCAATGGTCTTATCTGCTCAAAGGCCTTTCTACCTTTGAAAACAGAGCTTTGTAGCGCAATTCTTTCATTTCATATCCACTTAATTTCACACTATTTCTCACTCTGTAAAACCAGCCGTGTATTTGCCAGACCAGATTTTCTGATGAGGTCCCCAGTAACACCTACTGCAACTGGCTGAGAGAAGATAGACCAGCACATTTTGATTTAAAGAGTTTAGGGTTTCTACGTCCCCTGTTTTAACTCAGCAGCCAGTGCTGCTGCTTTGTTTCTGCCTCTTTAGGTGCTGTAATGTGATAGGTGCTGTAGGTGATAGGTGCTGTAACGTGAAAGGGCAGGCATTAGCAACTGGCAATCAATATTTCTGCAATTTGGTGCTCAGAGTAAATGTTTCACTGTAAGTACCAATGAAGAAGAGGAGAGCACTGGGTGACTGCAGTGAGTGTTGGTTACCTGAGGAATAGTTGTTCCTGCCTGTGGCAAGGCCTGGACGCCACAGGTTGATGTGCCTGTCCACAGACCATGATGTGCAGTGCTGATCTCCGAAGTCCAGAAAGGTTGGGGTGCTGTTACATACATACAGCCAGGAAAACTGCTCCTGGAAGTTTTTGCAGGACATCCTGCAGAGGAGAAAATCTCATCTTTCAGTTTGGGACACTAGTCAGGTACTCATGTTCACCCCCTGTGTCTTTAAAAGGGGGTTACAGCGAGTGCTGCGGGCTGTAGCTGAGCTGGCTGATACCTTGTAGGAGAGGTCAGCTCTCAATGAATTTGGGCTGCCCTAACTGCATCTACAGCCCCAGGGAAATTACAGGGCATGTTCAGTAGTACCTAAGTAGAGGCCTGCTGTCTACAGCACATCTTTGCCATTGCAACTTGCTTTATCCCACCACAGTGTCCTGCCCTGTGCTCATGCTCTACTCAAGCCTGCAATATCTATCTCAGACCAGCCTGCTGTTCCCCTGCTTTCCTCAGAGCCGTGCAGGGCAAGTGTGTACTTTCTGAATAAGAATAGCTTTTCTAAAGGATGGCTCACACACGGCTAACCTGGATCTGAGAGTAATCAGAGGCAGTGAAAAAACACAAGCACCTGCAGAGCAGTCAAGTCCACAAACTCTATGACCTGCTCAGCGCTCTGTCCCCTCCGAGCACCAGTCCAAGGTTCAAGTTAGGCAGTTTATGGGGAAGGGCAGTGTGACAAAATGACTAGGTCTCAGGGAGCTGGTTTTTTATTTCCCTCACTTTTCATATTTTTCACCAGCTTGTTACTTGATCTTGGCCAGCTCCATGTCTCCAGGTCTTGCTTCCTCTGAAACCATGGCGTCAGGACTACCTCCAACTTGCTGTTTGCGCACGGCATTTTGAGTCATCACTAAGAGCACAGAACTGCCTAAATGACTCTTTTTTCATAATGAGCATGAACAGAAAACCTGCTAGAGAGAAGGATCAATAGGAAAATACCAGAATTCTCCATCATCCTTGTTTCTGAGGTAGGCTTCTCTGTATTGAGGCTCAACATGGTCCCACTGAGGAGAGCTGCAAACAGGAACAAATCAACAAGCAGATGTGAGGCACAATTTTCCATCTCTCTGGCCAGCCCATTCCCCTAACCAGCCCATCAAGTCATGAGGGATCAGGAGGGGTAAGCAAAATGCATTTTGGGAACAGGACTGTGCTCTATACCTTCATAGCCAAGGCCAGCAAGCAGAGCTCTGCACCTTTGCTGTGCCTGAGTCACCCACCCTGGGATGGGGAATCCTGCCTCTTCCCTCCAAGCCCCAGTCACTTGTCCCCATGCTGGAGAGGTTAGCAAGGTACCAAGGCATAGCACTCTGAACTGCTGATATTACATTGATGTGCAGAAGGCACATTAGCCAGTCAAACATGTTGTTTCCAAGCAGCATGTTTATAATTAAGTGATAATTGTACTTTCTGCAGAGTGTAAGATAAATAAACAGAGCATGAATCAATAATTTATTGATTTATGCAGCTTACCTGTGAACGCGCTCTACTGACATTTCAATTACAGTTAAGATTATAGTTCACCCTTCCAAAAAATGGGAGGATGCTGTCTGAGCAGATAGCTAGTATCCCAGCCCTAAACATGTTTGCACCACCTGCCAACCCATCCAGATGCAACACACTAGCCTGACTTTTCCCAGCAGAGAGGTTATAAGTGCTCCTAGCAACGGGGAGTGGTGGGATGCTATTAAATCACGTAAGAGTGACACCTGAACACCTCTCTAGTCAGGAAAATACTAGTACAATTCCACCAGGAAAACCATCATCTATTTATTTACAAAACACTGTTGCAGTCTTCCTCCATATCATCCCTTTCCTTGGGAAAGAGAAGTTAGCTTATACACACAGAAGCAAAGTGGTCCTTGCATCTCCAAAGGTGCGCACAGGATCCAAAAGATCAGTTCAAGCCATCCAGTGGCACTTTGACTTTGCAATAACCAAAGACCCTTTCTGTCTCTCTGTGTTCAATACTGCATAAAAATACTGCCCAATTCTCATGGACTCCGTTAACTATCCTATTCCCAATTTAGACTCACGGGAGGGGAAGAAGCAGCAGGAAGGTGGATGCGCAATTGCTGCAGGAGAATTCCATAGAAGCAGCCAGCCAGTGTCCAGGGAGATGGCCACAGCTTAATCAAGGTAACAACTCTTCCGTCCATGATTTATATGGAAATAGCCACCAGGAAAAATGTACACATAGACAAAAAAGGGTACCTGAGCTAGGCCTAGTGAGGAGCACGTATAAAACCGATGCTGCATTAGTTTTCCCTGGATTGTATTTCTGTAGGCAGTGGCTTTGCAGGTGGAAAAAAGGCTTATAATGTATTGATTTTAAAATGTCTCCTTCATTATAATGGGTGCAAGGAAGAGGTCCTTTACAATAAGTTTATAAAAGAGTGTCCTTATAAGATTAAAGCTTTAAGACCATACTTATCACTCCAAGGCCCCTTCCACTCCCCGTGGCCCCATGGATTCCAGATCCTGACGATATGCTTCCAGCCATTCTTGTAGCGTATCTGTAAAGAGGAAAGAGAAATAAACTCAGTCACAGCTTTTCACGATTGTGATATTCATTAAAGAGATGGGTAATAAAACCATTCACCTTCTACACCTTGGAGACCTGGTTTAACTTCTAATTTAATTCGACTGCAGCTAAAAGTCAGTGCCTTCTGCTACACTGTAAAGGAATGACATGTTGGAGAAAACTGCGCCCGTTTTCATTTTCCAAGGGCAGTGAATAGCTGACAAAGAAGGAAGCAGCAGCATTCCTGCCACACCGCATGACTTCAACAGCCTTGGGAAAGTCCAGTGCCTAATCTTGCACATCTGATGCTGTGAGTCAGCAAAGGCAGAAACTTTGAGGAAGGAGGTCACTAAACTGCCTGGAGCGAATGGCGACAGTCAGCATGGAAAGGTGATGAAAAACAGAATCTGTGGCTCTATATCTACAGTATTGTGGTTTCCATCAGCTGGAATTTCTCATGCTTTTCTCCTCTTGCAGTCACTGGTTTATGCCAGAAGCAACTCACTTCCACCATTTTGGTTTCGCTGGCGAAAGTGGAAAGGAGAAGCAAACCTTCTGTTTCTGGCTCTCCTTATGCACGCAGGCAGTGTTGGAAAGAAATGCCATGGCACTCTCTTCCCAGGCAACGACCCAGCCCCCGGCCAGCCTCAAATAATTTCCCCACAGGACAACCCACCCAGATGCCTTGGCACTCCTGTAAGGTAGGGCAAAGACTGTTTCTCCTCTCTGCACACATCATGAGCAGCAGGAAGCTGAAACAACCTGCGTCCTCTTGGCTACAAGCAAGCATCCTCCAAGAAGCAGCACACTAATATGATGATGGCACCAAGCATGCCATGGCGTGAGGTGCTATGAGCCAAAGCCAGGCCCACACACAAAACCATTAAAGAGAAGGGGAGAAGGAAGAAAATAGCTTAGGGAAAACAACATCCCCTTTCCAAAGTGCTTTAAGTTCCTAGATTAAAATGTGTTGTAGCTATCTTGCTTGATAGCATAATCATTGTTTGGTTTCCTTCTTGGCCTTGCTCACTGTTAACCCTCCCTGTGTGCACTAGGGCTTACTGCGGTAAGCCATGTTCTGACTTCTGGTTGTAAAAAATCCTTCATTTCTTTTGATGTGTGATAAATTGGTCCTGTTTTCAGACCAGAAATATTAATATCTAGGCAGGAGAAGTTCTGCATGAGCAGGAACAGCTTTAAAAGATGGAGAAATGCTGTTCTTGAACCAATGAGTTATTTACTTTTCATACAGCGATTTTTGGCAGCTTATGATTGAGCTGAACAAATGTAGACTTGCATGATATGACAAATCCCAGAATTTCAGCCAGTGCTTCTATTCCCATTTGAAACAGAAAAGTGAATTTTTTAAAATTCAGCATGGCATGAAAATCTCCAGAAATTCTGTATTTGCTGTTGAAGTGTCTCAAAACAAAAGTGAATTTAAGTTGCATTTTTTCCATTAGAAAAAATTATAGGATTCACATATCCTCCCTCTTCCAATTCCACCAGAATCCTTTCATCTCCTGGAATTTGAACTACGTGCTTTCAACAAACCCTCCTAAGTGTGAAGCTAATTAAAATTACTCTGAATGGAACAGCAATATGACTGCCCTGTAGTGGATCACCAGGTAGAACGAGTCCTTGATCTTACCTTCACAGCTCCTGTGACAGTGTAGGCATGACCCTGCACAATCCCATTCCTCAGCTCTATGTTCCTCAGCTGCAGAAGGGAGAAAGCACAGCTTTTAGCTGTCTGCCACACTGCAACGGCATGGCCATCAACTTCGAGAACTATCATTTGGAATGGCAGAAAAAGAGACTTGGTTTTGACTACGGCAGTATCTCAGATACAGTGGCTCCAGAGCAACGTGATTGTTGTTCCCATCGCAGCCACAAGCAGTCTAGTAAATTTAACAAAACTACAGGTCTTCACATATTTTGCAAGTTCTTCACTGGTCCAGTGCTACTGCAACTGCAGAATGACCTGGACTGGGTCACTGGGAGGATTACAGCCCCAGGATTTCCCTGCCACCCGCAGCCCAGCCTCAGCTGTCTGAGCTGAGGGACTAAGGCTGTTTGCAACAGCTGAGCTTTGTGTTCTGATGAACCAGGTACCACAGCAGCAATACCGAAGACTTTGCTGTCTTCCCTTACATGCTGTAAGGGAAGCCTTGGCAGCTTTTTAGCAAGACACTGGCTGAGCATCACAAAGCCTTTTGCAATTTACCAGCATTAATATTGGTAGCCTGCAAATCAAAATGCGATAGCATCTTCTCACAGAAGAGAGGTGCATTTTGGCCTTGCTAGAATTGATCACAAAATTATGAGGCCAAAATCAGCCCTGCTGCAAGAAGATACCACTATCACAGTGGAATTATCCAGGAGAGCAGCCACAGACCCCTCTCTGACAGATCAATCCACCTACGTCTACCGAAAAGGCTTTAAATTACATACTACATAACCTTATCTACTTTCTGCTGCCAAGATCTCTCCAGGCATCCATAAGCTGTAACTATTACAGGGAATTACTATGGACTTTCTTTTTCACTCAAAAGAGCAACCTTTATGCAGACATCGTAAACCAGGAAAGGCATGCTCCTGGCCCTGTGACTCACATGGCCTGAGGTGCTACACCCCATCAGACACTGAGATTTGGCAGCTGCTTTCAGTATTTCTTCCAGATCAGAAGGGGGATCCTTCAATGAAAACTGCACTTGGACTCCACCTGTGAGGTCTACTAAAGCATCAGAAAGGTAGCCTCCATGCAAGTTCTGGTAGGAGCCCCGTAACCTGGGAAGGAAAAAAAGAGAGTTAATCAGTCCTTACACTGTGCTTTAATAAACAATGTACAGTGACTGTTTCCAAAAATGGACATGTGCATTGAGGCAGTGAGCATGGGGTGTGTAAACACTGGGGCCAGGTAATAAAAGGAAACGCGATTGAAATACATCGTCAGACACAACACGTCCTGTGGAATGAATGAGGCAAAAAGGGACTTTTTCCTATGTATTCACTCCCATCTGAGGCAGCTGTGTAGAGTTATTTACAGACAGTGGAAAAATAAGGCATATCTCAGACATTTGAGGGAGATGAGCTGCATCTCATCTTGAAGTATCCAGTTTTCTTCTGAACAGGAAGGGAGCCAAGGGTGACTAGTTCAAATGGATGTTTCAGCTCGAATGGAGCTGAACTGTTAGTTTCTACATCATACTTTGTCACGACTCTACACAAAAACCGCCCAGTTTCCCTTTTGCACTTGAGAAATAGGAAGAAGACAGAGGTGAAGGCATTTGCCCGTGCTCCCAAGGCAAGACAGAAACAAGTTTTCAGCACTGTTCCAAATTCACTCTGCTAGAGTGCAATAATAGGATAATAATTTAATATTGCCAACACAGTCCTTGTTGTTTTTATCGTGTGCTTTTTATTGAGACAGCAAATAAGCTGGAACATGCCGTACTTAGAGCAGGTAGAGCATGCTGTTAAACCCCACCATACACACTGTATTTAATGAATGTAATCAAATGAAGTCTGCGGCTAATTGTATTTTGAAAGGTTGTCCTTGTCCTACACTGATGAAAAGAATTTGTCATGGGCATTGGGGAAAAGCTTCTCAAATGGGAATCTCATAAACAGCATCGCTTGCAACTTTAATTTAATAGAGGTTTGGTTTGCTTTGTAATTAAAATCTTATGCAGCAAATTGATGCCGAATCCTGAGTCAACTTTTCTAAGGTATCTGAGGGCAGAATGCATCCTGTTCCCGAGTCACTCAGATGCTGCTTTAACATTTGCTTAGTCTTGATCAAATCTGCCAAAATAATTAGCACTTTTCTTCAGCCCCTCTTTACTGCATTGCAGACGTTACACCGACTTGATGTAGGGCGTGTGTACCAAATTCCAACCCTTCATACTACCCCTAGCACAGGAACTTCTCTTCAGTACATTTAATAACGGGCAGTGTGACATGCTAAGGGAACACATTCTGATCCCTTCGCTCCTCAGAGGATTTATAAAAATTATTATTTCTTTATTAATCATTATTAACCCTGCAGTACTCTGGGGAGCCAAGAGTCAGAGCTCTCTGCGTGAAGTGAAGTGAGAGGTGACCAGAGACTCACAGGAGTGCATGTGTTGTGCCTGGGCATGTTCTTCAGTCGTGTTTCCTCTCATTGCCTGTTCCAAATATCTGCACGATCTCTGATTAGTGACAGTAATTAGTAAACAGAGATAATCCCCGCTTAGAGTCTGCAGTTCTAAACAGAGGAAAATATGTAAAGGAAAACAGAGGCAAAGAAGCTTGCTTAAAGTAGATGCCCAGCCCCTTTTGTGTCACCAGCAATTCCTCTGTTCATTTTACTTCTCAGGCATTAACACCCCAGAGTTTGATGGGGTACATTTACGTCTTCAGCCCAAGATCAGCATCTCCAGGTTATACTGGGGCTGTGTTTGCATGCACCCACAGTTCCTTATATAAGCACAACATACACAGCTGTTACCGTGAACTGTGTCTTTTCTATAAAACATAAGGTGAAACCACCTTCAGCACTGGGTGGAAGAATAGACCAGGTATATTTACTTGGCATATGCTTTTTCCAGCAAGGATGGCCAGAATTCATTTGATATTCGAGGGTGTACAGACAGGTATCTTCCATTTAGGAATGGCAGCCGGTCATCTATCACTACATCCACCCAGTCTCCATATTGCCAGAACTGTAAAGGAGAAAAAAAAAAAAGGGGAAAAAAAAGAAAGAGAGAGAAAAGAATGAGCCTCTTTTAAGAGCTAATATTCATGCCAAGCAACGGCCTCCTGAAATAGCACAGGAACTAATCTAAAGCATGGATATGTGCAAGTTCTCTCCTGAACTGCTTCAGGCTAATGGTCTACATTGTTACACAAGCTACCAAGCGGCTTGATTTCCCAGTGTCAGGGGAAGTCATTTGGGAATATAAACAGTCCTGTAATCAGTGGGAGGAAAGATTCAACATGGGAAATATGCTAACGTTATTGGGCGATAGCAAGCATCCAAGAGGATAAAGAGCAATCACTCAGATGGTTCATTGAGCCTTACTCCTCAGCTGCACTTAGATTTTCCCTGGCAGTACACCTCTTGGCCAGAGAGCCTCTGTCAAGATCCCGTCTCTAGATTTTCTTTTCTCTGTGTTTCAATTAAGACTCTGACGTGCTGTCATGGAGAGGGACAGTGTAGTGACTAAAGACTGTTTTTGAGGTGTTATCCATCTCCTTGATAGATGAGGGGGACACAGGCGGTCTCTCCAGCATGTGGACAGAGCAGGTGTTTCTCCAGCTGATCCAGCTGATGAAACCTTTCAAGGGAGAAGACAGGGAGAGAGATCTGTGGGGATGAACTAAAGGAGCCGTTTCCAGAGTCATTAGCAGATTAATGTAGCTTAGCATGATTTGCAATCATAAGAGGCCAAGCTCTTATTTGCAGTAACGCTAAGGACTCCAGTGGAAGTATGCCAGCAATAGATTTAGTCTAGCATGATTTTATTTCAACGGCTTTCGTCAATGAAAAACCCCAAAATGAGCTGTTCTGTTAGAAATGCACAAGACCAGATCTGCCCAGCAGCAAAAAAGCTTACAGTCTGCTAAGCCAAAAGCAGGTTTGATCCTTCTTACGCTCTGCCTCACCCCAGCCTCTCACTTCCTACATTGGTGGCAGCAAGAGGTGGCAGGGTTGGACTCTCTGAACTGAGGTCCAGAAGTGGTTTGAGCTCTCTGCTTGACTTTGGCAGGATGGGGTTGGAGGAAAGGCTTGCCACTGGCTGTCCTCTTCCCAAAAGAGAGCAGCCAGTGGCAGTCCAAAAGGAGCTGTCCTTTCGGTCACCTGATGTGCCCTCCTGTCACCGGTCAACAGCTGGTTGCATGCAGGTCCGCATGGAGAACAGGTGCATCACATGCAAACACAAGAGGTAAACAAGGAGAACAATATGGAACTGGCTGTGAGGATTAATGCAGTCCAAACCCACTGAGTGGCATTTTTCCAAAAGCCAGCTTCCTTGGCCATCTTTGGTAGGGAGCTCAAGCTTGGAAGCCTTCTGAATGCAGCACTGTATTTTTCTTCAGCTGGATAAAGAGAGCTGCTTTGTCCTGACTGCTGCAGACTTTCAGGTTGTCCTCTCACCAGATTTCACAAGGACAGGAAAAGCCACAATGGGAATGAGAAACCTTGTGGAAAGTCCTAGGATGCTCTGGGAGTGCAAGAGTCCTATGGGAGAAGACATTCTCCCTCACAGGCCTTCAGAGAGGGCCGATATCTTCACATTTTTGTAGGAGTGTCTGGCTGCATGAAATTTCTTGATTTACTCAGGATTTAAAGTACTGCAGCTGGGAATGTGACAGTAAATGAAACAAAGAATCCCTATTTAGGCAGGCTGCAAAGAGGAATGTTCTTCGCCTCCATATTTGTGGTGAGCCTTTTAAATCAGGACTTTATTTTCCTGTAAAGAAATGGGCAGTTGCAAGATGACAAGAACATACTAGGGTGCTGCTGATAAGAAGGGGAATACTATCTTGTTATTTTGCCTCCCTTTTTCCCTCCCTTGACGGGCATCTTGGAGAAATTCAGTTCCAGAAGTGAGCAAGGTGAAAACCCCATGCCTTTCAACTTCTGTCTTTTGCATGGTGTTAGAAGGTACCTTTTAGATGTGTCCTAAAACTGAGGTCTTGACCACTTACGGCCTTTAAAGATTTCACCAGTTTCTTCCTGAGAGCAGGGACATTAACGCTCAGGGCAGATCCCACCTGTTTTGAGTTGGTGCGTTGTGTCATAAACCCCTGTAGTCCCTGCAGAATATTTCTGGTTTTTTTTTCCCAGGCTGAGCTGCTGCTGCTCACTGTCACAACGCGTGGCACGCGCTGCCTCAGAGGCATCAGAGTTTCTGTTGCGGAGAAAGTGATTCCTATACAAACACAGGACTAACTTAATGCCTGGTGAAAAAATGCCATGCTAATTATGCCCTAGACAAAAATGTCACCCATCTTAACTACAGCTGAGTAAGTGCTTAACACCCTTAACTCTTGCAGCCAAACAGCCAGTGTTGTGTAGGAAGACTGGAGCAACACTTCATATTCATGAGAGGCAATATGCTCCAGATCCAAAAGGGTGAAAAAAGTTACAAGCTAAAATTTTTATATTAGCATACGATATGCCTTGTTTGCAGTTCTTCACTGAACTGTGGACTGGTGGCTTAGCCTGTGGATGGCAGTAAAATATCTTTGATGGAATAATTGAAAGGCATTGCCGAGAAGCATTTCCATTCAGAGTAGCTTTCTCAGGGGTTTATTGCTCAAGGAAAGCCAGAAGCAGTTGCATTGATTTGCAGATGAGATGACAGGGAAAACATTTTCAAATACTGTAAGGTATTTATACTGCTTAAGATTTAAGGATTGCTCCTAACTAATCTGTTCAAAGCTCTCATGAAAGACAATCTATCTTGCATCCTTTTAATGTGTTTTAAGTGGACTGGTGTCCCTTCAGCTGGTTTATCTCATACAGTGCACCTCTGCATGCTGGAAATGGGCCAAGGCAGAAACATCTGGTATTCCGAGGAGCAAAGGAACAGAGCAAAATTTAGAATGCCTGAGAGATAATCCTCCTGGTGCTGCTCCACAAGAGCTCCAGAGGGTCAAAGAAGTCTCACTGCCAGAGCCCTCTGCTTGGTACTGAACTGCATATAACAAAACAGATTTGTGAAAAAAGGGGGATGATAAATGGCCAAGTATATACTGATTCTCTCTACATCCACTTTAGCTTCTGGAGTTTAATGGTACTGCAAGTGCTTCTAATCCCACAAGATATTTCGTTGACTCAGACACAAGAAAGGAAGGCCTGCCAGTTACTATCCCAGTCACCCTCCTGGGAGATTCAAAGAATTTCAAGAGTTGGTAGAAAGTGAGATTTACTAAAAAGCCTTGCTCCTCTCTCCGAAACAAATCTCTTTTCAAAATATCAAAAGCCTGTTCCTCTGATCTGCCTCCAAGGATTTGTAATTTCAAGCCATTTCCATGAGCTAAAAAGGCAAGGTGAAGTATATGGGGAAACAGAAAATAAATCCAAATAGATAAAGAACACAGGTGTGCTGGCAGTCATAACAAACTGTCCAAATCAAAGCAGACACCAGAATACCATCTAAAACATATATGTGCACAAATCTATCTGAACAGCTGGTATCTATACCTCTGGAGTCACAAATTTCAGAAAAGGGCTTCAAATTCCCTAAAGTGTGATCGTACCACCTGGAGTACAAGGAATCATTAGAAAATTTGGGATTTTCTGCAAAATTCTGAACTGTGAGTCAGCACTGAAAAATTAAAGCATTCAAGGATGTCGACATTTGGGATTGCAGTTTGGACACCTTTATAATCTGACCAGCCAAGCCCGAGTAGTACCAATACATCAGGGAATACATACCCGGAAATGAAAAATCCCAGCATAATTGTCCTGGAATCCTTGATCCTTTGGTAAAACATTTTCCAAAAATTGCTTCTGCAGTGTCAGGGAGCCCAGAGCAGCCAGCATCCAGCAGTCACCTCAAGGGAGGGAAGAATGCAGTGCATTCACTCAGTTACTCACTGTTGTGGACCGTAACTAACTCTTTGGGACAGTGGACTTCCACATCTAAGAGCCATATTTTTAAAAGAAACCAATGTTCTACTGTCTCCCTTTCCTCCCCCCAGAATGCTGAACCACTACCCAGTTTTCACCAGCAATGTCCTTTGGGCACCCTGATGGCACCCAGCCATCCTTTTCTACTTTCATGCTTCTCCCATCTTTTGTGGTCATGTTGAGACTTGGAGTCTAGAACGCTGTTAGGAAATCTTCGTACCTCTCAGTGTGGTGAGAAATAAGAAGATGTTTCCTTCTATAGGGGAGCAGAGCTGTTCCCAAAGACAAATATGGTTATGGGCCCGCAGAAAAAGATGGAACCAATACAGGGTGCAGACACATGTCTGGGTAAGCATCAGAGATGGACAGAAATATCCACAGGAAAGAAAACACTGACAGTCAGATGAAGACATTAGGAAGAAAAGAAAATCCAGTCCTACACATGTTGAACCTGTGCCTACTTACCCCAGAATTGTGTTTGACCCCTGTACTTGAAGCATCTGCCTCATCTCAGTTGGATCTCCCTTTCTATGCTGGTCCTTATACACATGAAGGGCAGGTGCCATATATAAGTAACAAGGATTAAAGCTGCTGCATTTGGGAACCTTGTAAAATATCTTCAATAAATTGCATGTGGACTTGCATGAGTCTGGATTGATCAACACTAATTGTAGGTCTACTGCAGCTACCATGGTCCATGTCTTCCCACCGAGCACTCAGAACATAGCAAAGCAATCACAGGTTATCGCTTTGTGCCAATCTTTTCCAAAACAGGAATATGACCTTACCTATTTCTCCTTGCATGATATCAAATCTGCTCACTCCATCTATGATCAAAAAAGGATTTCTCTGAAGTTCCTGGAGGAAAGAAAATGCAAAGAGCAGTGTGAATACTCAGCCTTTGCCGGCAGTGTGTTTCTGCCCCTTGAAGACCCTTGCTTGCCTACCTTTTCCACAGCTGAAAACTATTTCTTTTGAGCCCTGATGTTTTGTTGTCTGCCACCAACAAAACCAGAGGAGATACTCAGGCATCTCTTCTTTAGTCTGCTCAGCTGTTCCTAGGGATGGGGACTTGTGGCTGGGTGCTCACTGAGTTTTCATTCGGGTTTCTCTAATGCTACCAATACCTTTCAGAGAGGGCTCTGAGCCCGGCTGCAAAATCACACAGTTTCCTGTGGGACAGTAGGGCAGAGACACAGAGGTTTCAAGTAAAGTGGAGCAGGGTCTGTACTTCAGCTCAGCACTGGGTCTGGGAATGTTTTACTCTCTGAGCCTTTTGTGTTTCCATGCAGGACTAATACAGATCAGCCTGGGCTGCTTTTCATCACTCTGGTGATGAAGCTATAGAAAGAGAGCTTAATATCTGGCTGCAAAATCCCATAGGCCTGGCTGACTTATTTTTAATTCAGGGAGATTTTCCTTGCATTCCTTGAGAGCCTTGCTTGGGCAGTGAAGGAGGAAACACTTCAGAGCTTGGTCTTGCACACAGAAATGTGAACCATTCTCCCACCTGCATCTGCTATTTGTCTGGGATATCTGAGTGCTCAGGTGGGAATGGCCCAAGCATCCCCTGTGAGTAAGCCTGGAGCACCCCAACTGGATAAGGCTCTGTTTCGAAAAAGCAATCAGCCTTAAATAGAAAAGTAATCACATACCTAAGAAAATGAAGAGATAAAAGGGAGAAAAAACATCTGAGTAAGAAAAATAATACAGCCGCTCTTCCTTAAGCGGGCCTTGGCATTTCTTCTCCCCAATTGATTTGACATGCTGCACAAAATGAGACCAGCGCACAACGTGACTCGTACGGTTGTGTGAGCTCAGCATTAGCAAATGCTGTCAGTTTTCTGAAATGGCTTCACGGTGATCAAACCCCTCTAAGACATTTCCCTGTCAGGAGAAGATGCAATGCAACATTGCTGCTCCAGGCTGGCAGGCAGATCATACTCCCACAGCATTGCTGACAACCAGGGAAAGCAGCCTGGGCAGGCATCTTCCTTGACAGATGTTTTCACGCAGCCATCCACACCTATCTCAGGACTTTGGGGATTTGCAATAAATTTACCCATAGCATGGGAGTAATGGGAGTAGGCCTAAGAAGTGGTGGTCACCACCAGCAGTGGTTGGTTATTGTACAGGAAAGCAGCAGCGCTCAGCCCTTCTCCCTTTCCCTCTACATCTGCCCCAGCTTTATTGTCTCCCTGCCTCTATTTCCCTGACAGCATTTTGCCTCTCTCACCTGGGTGAATTCAAAACCTCCCACAAGCAGGAAAGAATAACTTGCGTGATGAGGGTCTGAACTTAGCCTGTGCCTTTGTGCCTGTGTGACTTGCCAATAGTCATCCCAGAAAACCAACAGTATAAAGGAATGGGTGTTTTTATTCCCCCATCATTGCTGAGGCTGTTGAAGTCTTAGTTGCCCCAGGCAGGGTGGCTGGTCTCTGATGGATGTGCTACAGTGCATAGCTGCCATGCAGGTAACCACCATATAGAAACACGAACCTGAAACTAATGGGAAGGCAGCTGCATCTGTTCTGGGATTCCTGAGGAAAGGGCTGACGCTCTGCTCTGTGCTGGGATGATAAAGTGCACCTCTCAAGTGCACTGTGGATCCTGCTAGCCTGTTATGAAGACCAGCTGAAAAGTCAGTCCAGTAGATGCCTCAGCAGATACCCTATCACCCACCAAGATGTTCGACTTCCCAGTAAGCAAACGTGGATGAGTTGAGTCATTAAGCAGGTTCCTTGCTGAAAGAAACCAGAAATTTTGTCTAAAACCAGAAACAGGCATGATCTGAAGTCAGCCCCAGACAATGTGCCTTGACTGTGTATACAGACGATTTTGTGGCTATCAGAGAGAAGAAGAGCTGAGGTCAAAAACTGTCACTGTAATCCCCACCCACAACACACTAAGCTCTGCTTCCAGTGGGGCATTCTCCCCACAGACTTAGGGGGACATAACTGGAAAGCAACACAGAGCATGTGACTAGCCATGGAAAAGGGGCTGCTCAGCAGCTGTCCCTCTACAGAAACTGCACGGCAAATGCAAGGTGAATTCCCACCAAGCTGACACCAGTGCCACTGGCTGAAAAGGCAGCAGTCCTCCTTGCTGTGTGCACTGTGGTCAGAAACGGTGCGGCAGGTTTTAATAAGAGGTTTGTGCTTCTGAGTGTAGCTATGTCTCTGCAGGCTTGAGAAAAAGAGGCAGCACGGGCACACTTCAAAAGGACGTGCTGCACAGAGCACAGGCTCTTTGCAGAGCATTGGGTGTGAGACAAGGAAGGACAGGGGAGAAGGAGAAGCTGAAGCAAAGGGGGCAGCGGTGGGGAATTGCAAGACCAGATACTCAGAAAAGCTCTGGAAAAGCACAACCCCTGAAGACAGTGGTGGAGTGGCTGCTCCCCTGACGGGATGCTGTGTGGAGTCTGAACTAAGCACAGAGGTTTTCTGAAAGAGCTTACAGAGGACGTAATTGTGACGGGTGCAATGCTTTGGAAATCTGGGCCTT
Organism: Chroicocephalus ridibundus; assembly: GCF_963924245.1. Taxonomy (NCBI): domain Eukaryota; kingdom Metazoa; phylum Chordata; class Aves; order Charadriiformes; family Laridae; genus Chroicocephalus; species Chroicocephalus ridibundus. The sequence continues at coordinate 16,667,561 of NC_086286.1, forward strand.
CTTAACCAGAAGGAAAGGAATTCTCCAATTAGCTCCTCTTCCTTCAAAGGCAAGAATACAGCAGTTATAAAACACCAGAAACTATCACCTATTATTACAAAACACAGCTAAGCACATCATTACCACTACACAAATGTGCAAGTCTCACTATTCACTAGTGCTCAAATTGCGTGACAAATTGAGAAACCACAGATTTAACTGCAAGTCTGTCCAGAAGTAGTGTCCTGTTTCACTGAGAAATTATGATGAGGCTTCGTGGCGTTTTCCCTGAGACTTTTCAGTTTTAGACAGAGGGGGAAAAAGGAGGGAGCTTGAGGAGGCACGTGGTCTCTTGTCAGAGTATCTATAAGTCCAGCAGTGAAGGCAACCATATGGGCTGCAAGTCAAGCGCTCTGCCTGAATTCATGCCCCCGGGACAAAGCTATCATCACTCGCTTCCCCTGGCCCACTGAAGACTTCATTATATATTCAAAATAAAAGAGAAGTTAAAGTTCAAACCAGTTCATCCTCTAGAGAATGGTCTTACCACAGAAGTACTGCTTAACCAAAGGGCAAGATGGAGAATTAACTGAAAGGCAGAAGGACAGCACCCTGTACCTGCATTTGTCTCTAAATTTCTTTTTATAATTGCTTGAAATATTTAAGGAGGAACAAGGCCCCAGAAGAAGCTGGAGATCAGTACTGTAGTTGTAGGCCACATGCAGACATGCAAAGGAAACAGTCAGGAGGAAAGGAAAAAGGAAAAAGAAACTTTTGCAGAAAACTGGAAGCCTGAGATGGGATTTCATAGGTAGTGTAAGCCAGTCTGACTGCAGGCTGCTGCTCAGCATGGTGGTGTGGCCATGGCCACTTTCCCACACATAGCCCCACTGGCCCAGCATGATCCTGCATGCAGGCACAAGGCCACTGAGGGTTAAAGATGCAGGAGATGACTCTGCAGAGCTGCCTCCTGATTCTCCTGATTATTTCACCGTAACCCTACAGTGAAATCCCAGCCCCACTTCTCTTCCTGCCACAGCACCACCTCTTTCCCTTCGGCTGCACTTGTGTTGCTCCTCCCTGCTCCAGCTCCACCTTCCTGAGGTGTCCTGCCATCCTGAGCCACAGTGTTGCCTGTTCAACACACACCAATTAAGAAAGAAAAAAAAGGCTGCTATTGATCGAAAGCCAAACTCTGTTCTCAGCTGGGCAAATCTTAATTCAGCATCACTGCTGTGCCTGCAATAGCGTTGCTCTGGATTAGGAAGCAAACGCGATATTGCGGTTCCCTGGGCTGAGGGCAGTGTGCGGAGGAGGGGTCAGGCACACCACTCTCATACATCCCATAACCACAGGAAACCTCCGCAGAATAGCCAACACAGAAATAAGGCAGTTGGAGTAACGAGGGAGGGCAGAACTGAGGATACGCTGTGCGGGGTCGTGCCGAAGGTCTGCCTGTTGCAATGACTCGTCTCGGACAGCTTGGAGAGAGAGAGCAAACTGAAACTAATGCTCCCCCCACATGCATCCTCCCACCCTCCACTTGCGGGCTAAAGGACTTCCCAGGCTGCGGCCTCTATCCACAGTTTCATGTTCGTTAGACCTCAAGGGAATCTGGAATCTGTTTCCTTGAATCTAATTTTTTTTTTTTTTAATCCCTCATTTTCTGCTTTTCTTTGTCATTCTTCTGGTTTGGAAAAAACAGGCTAATCTCAAGGGGTTTGCTTGCATCACCAGAACTCAATTCCCTGCTTTACAGCAGAATAGCTCAATTCCTAATTGCCTGTTTTCAATACAAATACTTCAATTGCTTAAAGCACCCTGCTCTGCTCCGGCTCTCTCTCACAATGGAGGAATGAGTTGCTCAGATCCGCACAGGTGGGGAGCCCACAAATGTGAGAGCAAAGCCCTGTGGGAGGACAGACTGGTGTCCAACAACCAGCAGAAACAGAAACCAGCTCAGATTTTACCTGCAACTGATTTCTTTGTGTGGCTCAGTGCTAAAAAACAATGACAGTTGCAAACAAAGGAGGTAAATACAAAGGAGGTAAACAAGGGAGGGAGCCCCGACTACCCTGAGCCTTTGAGAGGCAGTTTCTTTGAGGTCTTGAAACCTCCCACTTGGACCATACAGTACAAGCTGAAGTTTTCAAAGAGGCACAAGTGTTACCAACTATTTCCCCGTGGCCACCACAGCCATATAATCCTGCTAGCTGACTCCCCACAGCCCAACAAACAGGGAAGCAGACCATCATGGGAGCGCCGCCTTCTCCTCAACCCAGGACGTGTGCGTTCTCCGCTCAACCACCAGCCCTTTCCAAAAGCAACCGAGCCCTGAGATACTATGCAAATAAACCCTCCTCATCTAAAGCCTGTGCTGAAAGACAGATGTAATAAATGGTGACGCACTGCAGCTTCCTCGGCCCAGAGATGAACTCGAGGTCAGATGCAATCAGCTGAGTAGGCAAGGGCTGAGACAATGGCAGCCTGGAGATGCTGCTCCCGTTCAATTACACTGATTGCACGTGCACGCTCAAAAATAAGGTGAATTGATTTTGATTTTCATCAAGGAGAAATACTGAATAGGATCCAAGGGCCTTGTGGCCCCTGGGAAATACTGAAGCTGTGAACTCCGCCACGAACAGCTGGCAAGCGGCTTTGACTCATGCCAGAGAACAGCCCCGCGGTGACAGACCTGCAGGTAGCACAGGACAGCACTATCCCTCATTGCCACACATTTCACGTAACTTGCTTTATTAAAGCAGCTCGTGTGACAATCCACATTTCTTCCTTTTTTTTTTTTTTTTTAATTTGATAGGTTTTTCTTCATTTTTCCCCTGTGCTATTAGAGTTAAGTTTTTAGGTTAACTTCAAACTATTGTCTGGTTTCTTGCCTCAATAAAATCTGCCTTTTTCTCCACTCCAACTACAGACAAGCCAAGGCTGGTGCAGTAGCAACTCCAGCTCGGCTTGTCTGTCTGGAAAGATGCTAACTTCAACATGATTTTTTTAAAGGGTACATTTTGGCTTAGTTGGTTCCTGAGTTCAAAATTCCTTAACATTGATGTTAATTCCTGGAAATTTCTGGAAATCAAATAAAATGTCAATAAACAAGTAATCACCAGAAGCAGTGCAGAATCATGGTAGGCACTCTGTTGCCGAAAGAAGGTTACATTTGCTTCCAGAAGGGACAGAGGAAGAGAGGAAAAAATGTGAGCAAGCCTGTTTGCAAAATTACTGAATCAAACGATGAATCCCTTTTCCCAGCAAACATGCATTGACTCAAACTGTGTAATTTTCACTAATGCTTTTCAGATGCTAAGTGCAGTAGCACGGTTCCCTGAGTCTCTGTTAGGGGAACAAGTTATTCCCCTTTATCAAGTTTACATTCAAGCAGCCTCTTTCTGTGGCTTCTGTTCAAGGACTTCTTTTAGACCATACTCTTCCCTTCCCCTGACAGCAGACATAGGACGCAAATACCCAGGAGTCCATGCCCTGATGCTATGAACAGACTGCGAGGATGCAGAGGAAACCCATGTTGGCTATTTCAGACAGTCCTTTCACCGTGGACCCTCCTACAAGTAACACCGGAGGCACTCAGGGATTTCTCTCATGCTGACCCTCAGACCTCCATTAGCCACCTTGCAGCTTTTCCCTCTCTTCTGGTTGCTCCACACACGTCACAGCCCATGTTAAACAGGGGACGGACTCTCCTACAACAGCTCTTGCTCAGCAATCCCTCGCTCCATAAGGTAGCACTATGGCCCCCCAAGAGATGAAGGGTGGGCAGCTATAGGAGCTGTAGTCTGTGACCTCGAAGACATTCAGGAAAGTCTTAAGCAACTTCACCCTGTGTCCATTTTAGCCTTTTTTAAAGCATAAGTGCTGAAGATCAGGGACTATCAACATTTTTAACAGGCACCATATCAAGTACAAGGGTGGGCTATCCCTGGTGCAGGGCCAAGGCTCTGCTGCATATGTGGTAATCTCTCTCCCCTCACACATACCGTGTTTGAAAGTATAACCAAGGTTACTAAAAGTAAAGTTTCTTTTTACATGTGTATAGTATTATGCATTATGATCAGAACAGAGTGAAATCTTTAGCTTAAACATTAATTGATTAAAAATGTGTATTCGACAGCAGCAAATCATTTCATGACTTCCTCTGTTCCACTCAATTGCTTGTGTGAAGGGAAAGCACCAAACAATGGAAAAATTTGTTCTGAACGTTTTTTTAAAGGAGCAATTCGGTTTTAAAAATCTGACATAACTCTTCGAGAAGAATTTCCATTTGACTGATCTTTAGAAAAGCCCAGCTATAGAAAATACTTTGTTCAGTCTAAAATAGAACTTCTCTTCCATTTCTCCAAACTGTGGGTGCAGCGAAAGACAAGTTAATTGCAGAGCTCCTGCTGTATCTGGTACCTCCAGGCCCACCTCCAGTAGTGCTTGAAGTTCCACATGTGAAATCTCTGTTACAAATTGCACCCATTTCAATGGATGTAGACTGAGGGCCTGGGGATGAAAGTACAGCCTGGAGCAGTCCCCATCTGATGGGAAATTGCAACTACTGCACAATTAGGAGAAGTGACATTTCAAATGATGTCTTGGTGTTCCTGATCCACCTCCCCCTTCAGGGGCTCCCACATCAAATCAGCTCACTTTGCAAGTCAAAATAAGTTGTTTCAGACTGTCACCACTGCTGTCTGAAAATCAAGCTGCTTTCTCTCTACTTTATACATTACCCCCAGATATGAAGACTCCAAGCTCTGAACGTAATTGGCAATTCTCTTGACAATGTACAAGGTAAAATAGAAGCAGCATGTTGCTCAACTGCTCAATTGGATCTGGAACAATGACAGCCGTTATAATTGCTATCTACCACTTAAATAACCAGATACTATATGACTCAGAAGATGGAGGCTAAGAGATTAACAGGACCAAGATGCCATTTTTGTCACAGGTACATTTCTAGCCAAATTTTTTTAATGATGTCAGAGGGAGCTAATGGTGGAAGCTGAGAAACATACATACACAAGTTAAATTGCCCATGCTGTCAGCCAGATGCAACTACACTCACCCTCTGGGAGATGCATGCAGGTAGGAAACAGTCTCCCTTTGGGAAATTATAGGTATCTTTTTGCCAAGCAGTTTAGGTAGCTTAAACACCTGAGATCATGTATCCTTACAGTTAGCATTGCAATGGCCTAAGTCCAAAGAGTTTATGAATGTTTCTGCATGGGTGAAAAGTGCCCAACTAAAAAACTGCAGGTTTGGGACACTTTGACTCCTAATACTGCAGCCTTCCCTTTTCTTCCCTGGGGACTAACTACCAGAGGCAACTGGATGCAGTGCTGGCCCTTCAAGACATTTGAAATGCAAATACAATTTTATTTACTTCCTCACCCTTGGCTCCAAACATCTGCAGCTCTTTAAATCAAAAGCAAATACTGCTATTTAGCAACCTCTTCTGCCCCTGCTTCAGTCTGCCAGGAGATGGAGGCCATGCTTTGGTGTCACCGTGACGTAGCATGGGTGTTAACACTGGAGAACTTCTGGTTGGGCTCCTCAGGCACATGGTGCCATTGCCTTTCATCTTGCATCTCATCTAGCAGGACAAAGCCTGGCTGCCAAGGAAACAGCTACAGGTGGAAATTTTGATCAAACTGAGAAAAAAAATACTAAAGTTCTTCAGCACTGACATCCTTGGTTTCTGTTCTGGATGAGCCAGTTGAGTTGGCAGTCTCAACTTCTGTCCTGTGAGTACATCGTAGAAGAGCAGCTGGTGATGCTGTCTTAATGTCTATAATAGAAGAAAAGGTTTTTCAAGGTTCATGTTGTGAATCCTGGGCCATGAGCGTATGGTTTAATTTTTCACAGGAGAGGTCTGGCAAAGGCAATGACTTTTCATCCTGCTCCTTCCTGAAAAAACTCTGGAAGATTGTTGGAAGTGATTGGTTTCACTCAATTTGGTGGGGTGATGCTGGAAACCGTGTAGTGATTGCAGGAAAAAAAAAAAAATCTTCAAAAGGGAAGCGCCGGGAAGAAGAGGACCTCTGCAAATTTTTGAAACTGATTCCATGAAAACTTTTATTCATCAGCCTAATCTTCATGGATTCAGCAAAATGGAAGAGTATTCTCCAACACCTGTCTCACCTGACAAACTTTGAGCACTAGTGGCAACAGGTTCTGCTTTTGACAAAGTATGTCTGTTCCTTCACAAGCAAAATAACTATCCTGCTCAAATATCCTGAGAGATGTTCATCCCACACTGTGATGCCTCAAAATTAGAAGTATTTGGGTTTTAAGTTAGTCTGTATGCTTTTGAAAATCCTACACTTCTCTGATGCTCCCAAATGGCAAAAAAAAAAAAAACCAGGGTGGTTAGTACTTAACATTTTATTTCAATTTATTCATCTTTAAAATGCCCCCGAGTCCTTTCTAATATCCATGTTAGTCTTTTGAGAGTCTAATGCTTAGTTATCATATCTTTGTCTTTCTCAGTCTGGAAATGGTGGCAACTAACTCCTCTCCTTTGCATTTTTTAGTTACTCTTATACTATAACCTCTACTTCAAGATAGATTATCCCCACCTGCTATGACCCTGTAAGCAAAATGCTGGTGTAAAAACCACAGCACCAGCTGCATTCTCACTGGACACTGATTTGAACAAAGGCCGCCAGAGGAGAAGCCCAGACATTCAGGCAGTGGTAGGAGCTGCTTTGGCAGAGAAGAATGATCCCTTCACAGCAGGTCCACAGAGGACACCCAGACATCTGCACCCAGCACCTCCACACCTACCAAGCCATGCAATAAAGCGTCAACCCAGATTGGAAGTGCCCGTACCTCTGCACATGCAATTTCCCTGAGACTTTCAGGCCCTGCTGCAGCAGTAGGTAGTGAGAAGGTCGAGCCTCAGGCGCCATCTCTATCACCACAACACTGCAGCCATAGCCCTGTTGGGTCCAGGATGCAGCTTCTTTTCCATCTGATACTTCAGCGTGTCACGTTACTTTTACACCACGGCTGGCACTTCCTGCCTTTCCATTCAGCCACCCAGATTTAGCAGCTATCCTGGCTCCCTGGGCTAGCCTGCTTCCCTTCTGTGAGCCACAGCTTTCAACATCCATGCCAGCAGCAGCCTCTGCTGTTGCTATGCCAAGGCCACAGCACTGCCAAACTCCAGCATACCCTCATTGCCCTACTTGCATCTGCCGTCCAAATAAATCTCATCTAGTTTTCTTGTCCTGTCTCTACAGCCTCACAGTTGCTCTCTCTACACCTGGGGGATTGCCTGCAAGGAAACGAACTGGTTTGCTCCAGCCCAGGGAAGCCAAAGGGCAGCGTGTGGCTAATCCAGCAGCTGCACCAGCAGCAAGTGGTACATAGCAGTGCTATACAGCACAGTCTGGCCATGGAAAGATTCCCTGAAGTAGGTCCTGGGATAAAAGAGCTGAGTACGTGATTCCACCTCCCAATTTAAACATCCATGTGCCAGGCGATGACAACTGCCTATTAAACTGCAACTGGGAATCAGCAGACAAACATAATTCATCTCATGCTTTGTCCCAGCTACTTTAAAATAGGTATTGCTGAGTTAGTGGCCTGGATTACAGAAATCAGAGATCTTCAAGAGAATGTGACAACTTTTCAGTTTGCACAAAGTCCTCTAGGAACAGATCAAAGTGGGAACACTAGTTCTAGTCAGGTTCACAGGTGGAAACAAACTTTCTATAAAAATGTACCCAATGAAATCACCAATGCTACAGAGATTACCTTCCCTCCACACATCCCACAGAAAACATGCCTCTTTGCAGTGTTGCACTCCCAGTGTTCCCCTTGGGGTCTATTTTCCTGCTTAGCACAGATCTTCCCCAAGGTGAAGGCCTTTATCCCCTGGCCAACAGCCATTCAGCAGCATGGCTATGAAACACCCTGGCTGGCATAACTCACAGTTGGCCTCTTCCATTGTATTTGCCGCAGCTTATCCTCTGGGAGCAGGTTGGGACCAATGGAGCTGAAGTGAGGGGGGAAGGTGGCATCCTCAAAAAGCAGTCCTTGGCTCAGACACAAGGCTCGCAGGCGGTTGAAGTCCTGGTTATTAAATTTCTTCAGGTTCTGGAGGCTTCCTGTTGCCCCTGTTGTTTGCCAGCCCTGCTCCGACATCAGAGTGGAGTCAGGGGCGAGCATTGTGCCCCTTTCCTGTGAAGGGGAGACATGGACCGCTGTTAGTTTCCTGATCCGAAGTGATGCCTTAGGAGTGTGTGGGAAAGCAAACACCTCCCCCCACCCAGAGGACTGTGGAGCAGCAGCTTGCAAAGCTGAGGGCAGTCACAGTGACAAAATCCTTATTAGCTGGAAATGCCTGGGGAAAGAGCAGTCGTCAAATCCCAACTGGTTTATCTTAAACCAGTGCTGTCACTGCTACAAATTCAATTTTGAGTCTTCCCTGAGGACAAGAGAGCAAAGCTGTTAGCAAGCCACCGTGTTAGCATTGAGGTACATCTGCAACATAAGCAAGCACAGGGGATGGAGCAGGAGCTGCAGTCACAGGGGAGGAGGGAGGTGGTGTGAGCAGGGAAGCTGCCCAGAGGTAGCCAGGACCCTTCTGGCCATGAATCACACCTGTGCCCAGGGCATCTTTCGAGTTACCTATTTCATTTTCACAAGTGAGTGCTTGACGATCACTCCCTGTGAGACATATGGAAGGCAGAGACTTTCCTTTCTTTGGGATCTGCTCCAAAGACCCCAGACAGATTAGCAGGTGGCTTCCTACCAGCTTACACAGATGCTCCACTAGACTCCCTTAAGCTGCAGTGCATAGAGTAGACTCCCTACAGCTACAGAGATGGGACCAAGCTGCAACATCCAGACCTGGATCCCACCTGCAGTACGTGCTCACATGAGCGTGCACCAAGGTCTGGGGGTTTCGGACTCAGTAGTTCATTTGGAGACCAGTGTTTAAGCAGATCTGAGTTGTAGATTCATATTTAAACTAGACAGTCATGCATGAAATCTGTAGCTATTGCGGTCTGGAGCATGTTTGAACCCCTCTTTAATGTGTCTAAAGGGAAGATGAACTTAGGAAAAGGGAACATTTGACACACTTAGTGAAACATTAGAATGGACCGACCTGCTGGCACAGCTATGGAGTGATACAGGAGATAAAATCTCCTGTTGTGGACTCTGTCCCCTTTACAAACATCAAACAGCACAGCAGGACTCTTGCCATCAAATATCTACTTTTGTTCCAAAGGGAGGCAGTGACAAGGCATAAAACTTGCATGTTTGGACACGCAATGGCACCTGACTTTTAAAAGAGCTATCTGTTCTGGCTAACCAGAGTAGCGGCTTTCAGGTGCGCTCCCCAGAGCCGCGTGGATGTACAGAGAGACACACACATATGCACCATCTCCTGGGGATCTTCCATCAGCTAAAAAGCTCTGTTGTGAAGTACAGAGTTTAGAGAAACAGCAGGAAGGCTGTCCAGCCTGCCTGGCCTCCTGGTTCCTCCAGCACCTTTTGTCATGCAAAATTGTACGTTGCTGGGTCAAAATATAACTTGAGATCCACACAAGCTTTCACCCTTCATTTGCACTTGCCCTCACAAAAACAAATAATTCCCCTTTTGTTCCTCTCCTTATGAAAAGAGAAGCCCCTGGTGAAGCCCGGCATTAGGGAGTCAGACTTAAGGTCAAGAAGGATCACTGTGATCACCTCCTCTGGCTTCTTGCTTGACAGGTGCTACCGCACTT